>NC_045511.1:75035309-76262737 GCF_009650955.1 Corvus moneduloides
AAGCTGCTGTGAAAATAATGAGTAATTATTAGGGATGCTGTAGATTGATTATTTAGGTCATTATTAAGGCTCCTGTAAAAATAATTAGAAATTATGTGTGAGGAGCTGATAGTAAATACTTAGATAGAAAATGGTAGAAACTACAAAATCAGAAAGGGAGGAAAGCAAGTGGTGGGCATTTTATGGCTCTCAAAGTTAAGGTAAGAAAGTGTGTGTAATAGTGTGCAAGGAGCAGAAACAGCCTGAGCAATGACAGAATAAAAGGGGATAAGCCGATAGTGACACAAGAGGGAAGAGATACCAGATCTTCCCATGTGCCTGCCATTCCCAAAAACAGGCAAAAAACTTCAGAAAAACTGATTCTTCACTAAATTTCAGCCAAGCAAATGCCAAAAAGAAAATGCAAAATATATCCAAAATGCATCTCTGATCTGCTGTGCCTCTGGGAGAGAGGAGCAGGCAAGGAGAGGGATTGCTGGGGTGGCACTGAGTGGTAGCAGTAGCACATGCAGGAAAGCTGCTGGTCCCATGGTGCAGACATCAGGTGAGTGAAAGCTCCTGACAGCTCCTGGAGATTGGTAAGGCCAAGACATCAGTAGAATGGCTTCAAACTGAAAGAGAGTAGAAAGAGAGTAGCTAATCTAGAGTTAGATTAGCTGTCCGGAAGAAATTCCTCCCTGTGAGGGAGGTTAGGCCCTGGCACAGGTTACTCAGAGAAGCTGTGGCTGTCCCTAGATCCCTGGCAGTGTCCGAGGCCAGGCTGGACAGTACTTGGAGCAACCTGGGATATTGGAAGGTGTCCCTGCCATGGCAGGGGTGGCATTGGATGATCTTTAACGTCCCTTCCAAGCCAAGCCATTGTGGCATTCTATGTTTCTATGATTTCAGCGGTATCCAAGAAGAGAAAGATGATGAAGCAAAGCATAGCAGATAACAAGCAATTTACAAGGAAGGTAAAGGAGAATAAAGCACCTCTCAATACCACATGGTACCCAGAAAAAAGGCAGAATCACAGAAAGTGTTCCTGTTAGCCTAGCTCTCAAGACATGGATAAAACTGTGCGCACAGCAGTGAAAAAACACACATTCCTGTTCCAAGTGTTTGGGAAATAGGCTGGCATGCACATGATGCCAGAGTCAGCCTCTTCCTCACCTCAGCTGTCTGTTCAGGGCTCTGCTCCTCTTCTTTTTCTTCTTCCCTGCACTCTACGTGTGCAGCAGCAGCTGCTGCAGGATTTGCCTTTGGTTTGTCACTGTGAGGGAATGGCACACAGTGACACCATCCATCCTGGCTATTGGCAGGCTCTAGCTCCAATTGCTGCTCCCCTCTTTTCCTAGCCCACCCACCCCTTTGGCCTGCCACACCTCTGCAGGGACCCTCACCCAAAACAGGCCAGGTGCCAGGGCTGCCCTGCCATGGCACTGTTTGTCTCTGGGGTGCTGGGAATGTGCAGAGCAAGTGTTGGGGTCCTGCCTGGCAGCAGGACAGCCCTGTCCCTGTGTCCAATAGCTCCATCAGCAACTTGCCTGGTGTTTACCTGTCATCACCTGGTCTTCATGATCTGTTCTGTGGGTGCTACAGATGTGTGGCAACTGCAGGAAGACGGGGGATTCCTTCTGGCTGCTCAAACAGTGTTCCAGTGTGTGAGGAGGGATTATGAGCTGGTAATGAAAATGTCAGTGCTGACCACATCCCCCCACAGGTACAGACCAGGACCTGGAGAACCTGGACCATTTCACTTCCAGGAAATCACCACTCAGCCACCTCTAGTGACCTGAAATGTGTTTTGCAGGAGTGCTCAGAGAAGCGGATGCAGGGAAACATGTTCCCCAGCTCTCCCTTTGTCTACTACTACGATGATGAATGCGATATCAAGAGGAGAGCAAACAGGTTAAAAAGGAAGGTGGCAGGTACAGTGTGTTTTGGGAGATCCCTCCCACCATTCAGTTCTGTGTTTGTGCTTTTTAGAAACATTGTGGAATTATTTTCATGTGTTGGGAAAAGCTGCATGGATTTGAACAGGTAGCCTGGTGGTAGTAAGAGATTTGTGATTTTACTCACCCATGTCTATCATGGAAATTGACTGTGTCAAAGTCATTCAGTGAGCATTGTCAGATGTTTTAATTCTGAAAAATCTGCTGACATTAAAAATGCCTTGAAATAGCAGGAAGTGGATTAAATCATGATTTGTTAAGATTCTAGTGTGATGACAGGAAAAACCCACAGTGAAAAAATCTGCCAGAGATTAATTTTTGTCTAACTTCATATGTACCTAAGGAGAGCTGTGATGACTCAGGTGCCAGGTTTTAAGGTTTTTAGGTATTGAAATAATGCACTCTGCTTCCAGACCTGCAGGAAGCTGGCCTTCTGCCGGAACAGTCTGAAACACCGTTGCAGGAAGAACAGCCTGAGGTGCACAGCCACAAGAAAAAGAGCAAACTTTGGAAAGAACAACGTGAGAAGAACAGCAAGAACAATGAACAGCAAAAGAAGATGAAGGTGTCCCGGGCAAAGAAACCCCAAGAGGAGAAGCACAGGAGGGGTGTTGAAATCCGCTGCGAACCGAAGGAGGACTTCCCTCGGGGGTACAAGCAGCAGGTGTGCAAGGGCAGCAGGGTCCGCCACAAGTCCCTTTTCCAGGCATTCTCAGGCAGCAAAGCCATGTGTGTGCAGCAGCCTCTGGAAGGTGCCAAAAGGAAGAAGAAATGGAAAAAGCAGAAAAATGCTAGTCCTGACAGCAGGGACAATCTATTCCTTATAAAACAGCGGAAGAAGAAGTCCAAACAGAAGTCCTGGTGACGGGGAGGTAGGCAGGTACTGGCACTTGCTGGCTCTGGCTCTGCCTTCTCTTTATTCCTGTCGCTCTCTTAGCACATGAATTTGAGTCTGTCCCTGACCCAGCATGCTGGGCACCATCACCCACCCCATCCATCTCCACAGCCGCAGGGGACCACTCCATCTCTGTGAGCTGTCCCCAAGGCAAGCAGGACCCAGTGCTCCTGCCTGGGGTGGTCCTGGAATAGGCTGTATATTTATTTTCTTTGCTTAGGTGTGTTCGGGGCAAGCTGGGTTTGGCAGGGGTTGTTTCTTCACCTGTGAGGTGGGACTGTGCTGTTGGAGCACAGTGCCTTTGGGGGCAATGCCAGGGAGACTTGGGTCAGGAGGGGTTGGGGTGGAAAGCGGGAACACGGGTATAAAGCACATCCCCTCAGCCACTGGTCCTCTCCAGAGCACAGAAGGGCATTTGGCAGTTCCCTCCCCGCTGGAAGGGGCAGCCACGTCTCTGCTTTATGCTCTGGGAAGAAGCAGTCGCCCACCTCGCTCTCCAGTGCGGCACCATCGACCCACTGCCCTCGGGGCTCAGCTTTCAGGGCTCCATCCTCCTGGTCCTTACCAGCTGTCAGCAGAGCAGGACTGAGCAGTTGGGCATGGAACAGAGTTTACATCTCACACTAAATCTGTCCTTGTTCCTTTTGATGTGGAAGCTGTTTCTGGAGAAAAAAGAGCAGAGTATGAAGAACATACTTGGTTCCAGTCACACTGTGCTAAAATTTAATTTTTTTTAATACAGTTATTTTTGTACACTGGAATTCAGCATGTTGTTTTAAGGTTTGTAAGAATAAAATGCTTTATCAAAGGACTAACACAAATAAAACTTCACATGAGAAATATGAAAAAAATGGGTTTGTTCCTCATTTCCTTGCATTCCAAACATAATTGAAAACAGTGTCATGTTCTCTTTCCTGAGCTGCAAGTACATCACCTCTGGCAAGAGTAAAGGAAAAAAAGTAAGGTATTTATACTTTACTGTTTTGAAAAGGAAATTATCTATACCCTGCTGCTCTCTACTGTACCACTTCTTAGAGAGCAGCTGATGGTAACAGGACAGGGTCACTGAGGTGCAAGTCCTCTCCTCATGCAGCAGTCCTGTGTTAAAATTAGAGACTATTTGTACCCTGCAAGGGTATCCGGAAAGGGAAATGGGCACCCAAGAAAAAATGGAGGACTCTCGTTTTGCCACTGTTATCCCATGCCAGTAGTCCCTAAATTCATTGGGTTTCTGTTTGGCAAACTCAACAGTGAGAACACAGGTGTTCTGGTGACCATGTCATCCTGTTTCAAAGGTATTTGAGGTAGAGATACGCTTGCATAGCATTTGGGAACCTAATGCCCAGCTTTGCTTCAGTATGTCCAACAAAAAATAAGTTTTGCTTAACTTCATTTCTTGCTTTATTGAAAAATTCCTGATGATACTGAAAAGAAAATCAGTTCTAGACCTACTGAAAAATGTTAATTCCTTCTGTGAAAAGACTTGCTTTTAACATGGAGACCGCTCTTTTCCTAGATGCTGTGTTGTACATCCCTTTTTGGTTTTGAATTCCATGTTTCATTTGAGCAAAAGCCACCGCTGGCCTTTAGCCAAACCAGCACAAACCTGGCAGACAGGGAGGAGGGTGGTTTTCAGTGATTGTTTTGGTCATCTGGCCAGCTAAGTTGTCTGGAGGTGAGTGCATTTCCTGCACCTAAGAGAGGTGCCTTTACATCATCCATGTGCAGTGCCAGAGGGTGGAGCAAGTCAGAGTTCTTCCTAACTCTTCCCCTGAGGACCAGGTCCAGGGCCAGCATGGCAAGTCAGAAAGCCAGGAAACCCAACCTCTTTCTCTGATGTTCAGTGGCTTCAGACAAGACTATTTCACCCTCGACACTGCAGAGGAGTTGTTCAAACCCTGTTGTGCGCAGGTGGGCAGACCCTGCCTGGCCTTGGGAAGGTCATGGCAGGGAGTTTAGGCAAAGTGGCTTACACAGGTGCTTGGGTAAGACCCACAGAAGCCTGGCTGCCGATTGTGGCTCCTGCCTTTTACTGGCAGCAGCTGCTGACAGCACCAGACAATGTGTTTGTGGTGGACCTGCCTCTGGATGTCACTCCGAATCCTGCAGGTACCCAGCCCTGCGGAGCCTTTGCTCTGGTAGATGTCTGCTGCTTGTGATTACAGGACAGCGAGTAAAAGATGGAGGAAGCATGTTTTTCAGGACCATGGGAGGGGAAAACATTGAGGCAGTGACCCTTGGAAGCAGACAGGAGCTGGGTGAGGGAATATCCTCCAGCCACAGGCCAGGACCTGGCAGGCGGGTGGCAGCATTGCCACTGTGGGAAAAGAAACAAGATCCTGCAGCAGCACATCCAACCTGGGGCATGAACCACGAGCATGTTTGGGTCCTGGCAGGTAACAACATCAGCTCCAGCACTGACCAGTGTCAGGCTTTGCAGAAATCTGCACCCACCAGGGCTTTCAGGGGAGAACTGGCAAGTCTGGATAATGCCACCAGTGAGGAAGGAGGGACATAGACAAGGCTGGCTTGTTGCTGGAAAGCACCTGGGTAAATCAGGTGCAACAGAAACTGGTGCCTGCGGCTCTGTCTGGCACCACTTGGAACAAAGCGGGTTGTGTCTGGCACCAGCTGTCACCAGTAACCAGTGCCACCCAGCACTCCCTGTAAGGCTTCTGTCAGGCAGCTGATGGATCTTAGGGAGTTCAGCATGAGAATAAAGCAGCAGGAGATTGTTTACGTTCAGTGAGGAGAGGACAAGGAAAATGGCAAAAAGGGGTGGATTTTCCAGCACCATCAATATCAGCACGTCAGGTGCTGTGAAAGGGCAGCGCTGTGTTAGTAATCCTGCACCAGGCCTGGCAACTGGGGGACTGAGCTGCTTCCATCGAGCTCTGCTTTATCCTATTAAACCACAATGTACTTCAGCCTGTCACTCCTCCCGCCTGCTTTCCCCCCTCCTTTAAAGAACTGTCAGTCCTTACTCCAGAGATGCCTGGGACTGAAAAACATGCTCATCCCGGGAGAGGATGGTGTCTCGAGGTCACAGTTGATGTGCACTGGTGAGGCAGCATGAGGAAACCTACATTGCGTGAATAAATAAAGGACCGCAGCTCAGACCCAGCACTGCAGAGGAGACAAGATGGATGGATCAGCAGGTCAGAGTCTTGTTGGGTAATGGGGGCAGGTGTCCCAGGAGTGAAGAGGGGAGAAGGGAGTATTGGGTCCATCATTTGTTGCAGCCACTACACAGAGAGGTTGAGGAAGGAAGGAGTGCTGTGATTTGAGGTGTCTGTGTCCATGGCACACCTGTGGGAGGGAACTGGATGTGTCTTTGTGACATTGCACAGGTCTCTCTCCTCCTTGAAGTGTTCCTTTCCCTGAAGTCCGTCTCAAAATATCAATCTCTCCAACTGTTGTACAATCTGCAGGGACCATCACTTAACTATGTGTGTACAGGGCCATGCCGTACCTAACACCAGCAGTCCACAGTGACCACACAGACCCATGTGCCTCAGGGTGGCCCCAGTCTCACTGGCAGACCTTGTTTCACGCCACATGTCACTGAGCAGCTACTCAAGGGCACCAAGCAAACCTGAGGTTCAGTTCACCCGAGTAGGTGGACACTGACAAATGAGCACCCAGCAAGGATGGGCACTCCCATGCTGCACCTTCTAGATGGGACTGTGGGTGACAGTGGCAGACCAGGGTCAGTGACAACCAACCGTGGCACCACGTGGCACAGCAGCCAGTAATTGCACTTTTTTTGCATTGCAAAATGATTATTAGTACCTCAGTTCATTATTAGAGCAAATTTAATTTTTCAATGTAAAGGAGCCAGTTGTATTTATAAAGGAAACAGTGTTGATACAGCTGGAAAAAATTAATTCATGACAAATGTAAGGAAAATTAATAGTCTTTAACCAGGGCAATATTTGACTGTGTCTAATTGTGCTTTGCAGGGTTTGAAAAGTCCTGGCAGAAATTCTTGCAGAGGCATCTTGCACTTCTGATGAAACTGCATTTAAACATTGGGGGTTTTTTTAATTAACCTTGTGCCAGTCTGGTCAAATCATAGAAAAACTGTTGTGGAAACCTGGTGTATTTGTGCACTGGCAGGGCCATTGTGTGCATTTGGGAAGGTCTTGTCTAATCCAAATCCATTCAGGCAGAAAACAAGGAAGAGGGAGCAGAGACAACGCCATGGGCAGAGCGGCCGCCGGGAGCCGCCAGGCAGGAGATGCTCACGCTGACCATGGCCCATGGGGCCTGCAGGCAGGAGTGGCCACACCCAGAAGAGGAAGGTTTAGCAGGCACCAAGGGATTTGGGATGGGGGAAATTTCACAGAGACACATTCTCCTTTATTGACTGGCAAGAACACACAGTTGCAGGTAACGTTTGGAATGATGGGCTGATTGCATGTGGCCAGAGCAGGTCCAGCAGAAGAGGAACAAGCCCAGCCGAGGCTTCAGTGCCTGGTCAGGTTCGGGTCAGAGCTCCAGGGGGCTGTGCCTGCTGGGCTCTCCAGAGGGTTCCACATCCCAGTTGTGCCCCAACCCCGCTACGGCACCAGCCGTCTCCTTTATGTGGGCAGACTGCAGCTCTTCCAGTGGACAGGAGCGGGAGAGCTGCATCCTTCATGTGATGAAATCCGAGGTGCAAACAGCCCCAGGTGGGGCAGAGCCTTGTGAACACTGTCACGTCTGAGCAGAGGTCTCCTAAGCAGCTGGTTCCAGCACCTACACTCTGCTGTCGCGGTGGCTGCTTTGGGAAGGCAAACCAGAAGGTCCCGGTTTATGAAAGCACTGGGGGCAGGACGGCCCCCGCTGTTCTTCTTGAGGGGTGCAGGTGTTGCAAAGGGGACATCTGACCCTGCAATGTCCTCCCCCTTCAGCCCTGCGGACAGTCCCAGCCTCTCGCCCTCCCACCGCACTCGGCTCTCCTCAGGACAGCTTGGAAACGCACCATCCCCTCAACTCAGCTGCCAACTTGAAGCCAATTTGCATTGGATAATTATTTTCAATTAAGTGATAACAATCGTGTTCTGAACAGAAATAATCTTGTCCAAAGGCCAAACAGTTTATCCCGTCTCGGAGATGAGGCTGCCGCTTTGTGCGCGCCCACCGGCGCCAGCGCCGTTATCGGCCCCGCGGTGCCGGGGCTTCGGCTGGCCGCCAGGGACGGCTGCGTGCGGCCGCTCCTGCTGGGACCCCTCTGGCTGCACCCCCGGGCCCCCGCAGCCTTCTGCCTCCCCGCCAGCGGACGCGTCTCTGCACATGCTCCCCTGAGGAGCCAGGAGGTTTTGCCACGCCTGTGGCGTTATCCCGGTGTCTGGATGGAAACGAGCCGCTTTCACACGCAGACCTCACCCCAACACCTCTCTCCTCCTCCGGCAGTCCCACACAGAGTGGGCACGCACTCTGCACAGCAAGGGGCAGCCACCACAGCTGGAATTGGCCTCGGCTCCTGCCAGCCACCCCAAGAGGAGACTCGAGGGTACTGCCCAGCAGGCTGACACCTCTGCTCAGCATCCTCCCTGGCGAGGAACCCGGTCTCCGGAGGAGCTGCCCCGGTGTCCGCAGACATCCCTCGGCTCTGGCTGTTCTGTGACAGTGTCCGTCAGTGCTGGCTGTTCTGTGTGGGCCAGTGTTCCTTGCTCTCCAAAGTAGTACCAGCCTCATGTACAGCCAGGGCTGGTGACAGTCCCTGCAGAGTTGTGCCTGTCAGCTGTCAATCTCTAACTCTGCTGTCACTGGAAAGAACAAGTGGGGCTGCTACTGCCAAAGCACAGCATCAGCCAGACCCTTTCCTGCCCTAGAGGGAGAAAAGGACCACCTCAACCAAGGCACCTGCCAATCTGACGGGAACCACATTGGCTTGGCACTGGAATTGGGAGGCTCTGGCCAGCTCCAACACAAGAAGGAGGAACAACGGTGGAGGCAGCTGCCGTCCTTAGAGGCTCCAGCCCAGCTGCACCAGGATCTGTGCAGGGCCTGGAGCAGAACCCAGGACTCTACCATGGCCCATTCCGGGTGGCTGCCCCATGGCCTCGCACCCCTCATCCCTCCACAGCCGGTGCAAGGCAGAGCTGGCACTGGTGGCTGCGGCTCAGAGCCTGCTGGGGGCCAGCGCAGGCCGGCAGTGGGGGTGGCTGGACTCATGCGGATCTCTGTACTGCACTTTCCTGGAAGGAAGTTGGGGTGGGGGATTGTAGGGCCTTTTCAATCTGCCAAAGCCCAGTCAGTTGGGAAGATTGGAGCTCCAGCAAGTGAAAAATAGCAAATCCAATATCTTTTTAGTGGTGTTTTTATATTCAAATTAGACATAATCTCCATGAATAAAATTACTGTTCCCAAAGGGATCATGCCCAATTTAAATGTATAAAATGTCATTAAAAGGGCGCTGGCTTGCTATTAAAATTTAACTCCAGCAAACCCCCAATGTCATTTGTATTATAGTTTTACAATTAAGCCAGAGATGTTGGAAATAATAGTTTTGATGTACAATCTGGTACCATACAGTAGGAGCACATTGTTCCTCAGAAGCTGCAGCCGGACCTATCGCTGGCAACACGGCCACCAGCCGTGGCTCCTGGGGACAGGGCGCAGCCGTGGCGCTGCTGAGTGGCAGCCGGCTGGGAACAGGTCCGTGCCCTCCTTCCCACTCACAGAGCCACCTGAGAGAGACAGCTGCAGAGGAGATGTGGGCCTGCTGGAAGGACCCACACATCGGTCTGTAACCTCCTCTGTTTTGGGACCATGCCAGGCAAGGGATGTGGATCCCTTTCCCCTTTCCCGGCTCTGCTCTGGGTTTTCCCCAGCTCTGCCACACCAGTGCTGTGTGCCGTGGCCTCCTTCTGTGGGGAGCTCAGCACTGTTCACAAGGGTATGTCATCCCCACAGGGACCATCCTGAGGGCTGGTGGAGCTCCAGAAGTAGCTGGGAGCAGCAGCAGGAGGAAGGAATGCAGCAGAAAAATGCCTCCTTGGGGCCATGATTCCCTGTGCCAGGTAGTTACTTCATCTTTAACCCAGCACCAGTGTAGCTGGTGGGAGCTGCTGGCTGTTTTCCACACGGCAGGGGAGGGAGATCAGGGAGATCAGATTTACTGGGTGTTCTGATCACAGCTTGTGAGCTTTCAGACATGCTGGATGTCCCTCAGTCATCAAGAGACCTGACAAAGTCTGTCCCCACTCTCCCTGAGGGCTGGAGACTCTGCTGATCCCTCACTGTCATGTGCCACAGTCCCAGGGCAGAACCGGGTGATCCTAGGAGGTGACAGCCACCAGAGGAATGGCTTGGCCTGTCTGCTCCAAACCCTCATGGTTCTGCCCCAAACACTGGTGGTCCTGCTCCCCTCCTCTAGACATGCTTCAGCTTTTACGGTTGAGACGATGCGAGCAAAATTTCCTAAAAGGTTTGAGAACACAGAGCCCCAGTGAAGGCTGGCAGGAGCTGACTCTTTGGTCACAGAGTCTGGAGCCTGCACTGACTATGGACAGCTGAAACTGGGCCTCTTCGGCTGGGATCTGCAGGGGAAAAAGAAATCTGAGTGACCTCCCTGGACTTTGCCCACCTGGTACTGGCAGTCATCCTGCATGCACATGGTCCCCCCGGAGAAGAGCTGCTGCCTGGTCCCATGACCCCCAGACCTGGCACCAACCACCCCCTGGAGCCAAAACAAAAACCTACTCCCTGGAAAGGGGTGGCTCAGGAAGAATCTATAATAATGTACCAAATAATTACTGCGCATTAAAGGGTATAATGCATATTCAAACATGCATTTAGCTTTCAGAGCAAGCAGGTGGGTGAATACGCATGTTATAAAATACACTTATTTAACTAATGTGCAATTAATGGGGCAAAACAGTCAAAACTATTTATTACTTCTGGGAACAGAACACCTTTCCAAGCATTTTAATTACTGCAGCATTATTTTGAAAACAAAGATCCCATTCAGTCTTTCACATTCTCTCTCTTTTTCCCTAAAGAACAGAAAAGCTGTGTTAAAACCTATCACTCCTGTGTGTAGAAGGGAAATGCTGAGCAAAAAAGCATGCAGAACTCTGGGAAGGTTGTGATGGAACAAACTACTGCAGCAGGGGAGAAGTAAATAACCCTAGAAAATAGATCTTACATATGCAATATCTATTGTATTATATTATATATATATTATACAGAATTTGCAAAAACCAATCCAGCTTCTAGACCCACTCTGGCAAGCTGGAGGTGCACCCTGAGGGATGTGCAGTGGAGAGCAGCACCATGGGGAGCAGTGTCACAAGGACTCTGCCCAGCACTGGCACAGGGACACAGCGAGTGTGGCACTGACAAAACTTGCCCTCCTGGCCAGGCTGTTGGCCACCCCCCGGCAGTAAGAGGTCCCAGGCACATGCCTTTGGTGGCTTCTGTGGTGGCACCACAGCATCATCCCCTGCCAGCCTCTTCTCCTGTCGCCCGTGTGTCCTTGTCCCAGGTCCTTCCTGGAGCTGCAGGAGCACACCCATCAGCCTGCAGAATGGGGAGCACTCATCCAGGACGTGCAGGCCAGCCACCCCACGGCTGCAGATGGGCAGTCTTCCCCGTGTCCCCATGTCTGTGAGGGTGAAGGAGTTCCCCAGCACCACAGTGTTCTTCCATTACTTGTTACATGGAGAGGCTGCTGGAGCAAACAAGGAAAAAGCTTCTCCTCTGCATGACTGAGCTGCACAGGCCAAACCAAAGGGTGTGCCCTGGGCAATTCTTACCTGGATTTCCATGTTGAAGCACAATTAGCCATGTAATAAACTTCATGTTGTCACTCCTGGACCCTTTCTGGACACAACCCCACAGCCATGAGCACCCTGGGGACCCATATCCCACTGGAGACAGTGGGGAGCATCCCACGCCGTGCTGTTCTGCCCCTCACTGCTCTTCCCTTCTGCAGAGGGACACAAGGCCCAACCAGCTCACTGACACCCGCAGCAGGGCCAGCAGCATCTGAAGTCCAGGTAGGGCAGCCACAGGGCACAGCCTGTATTTCCCCAGGGTTCTCCTTGTGTGCAGGGCTGCTCCAAACTGCCTCTGCCTGCACCCAGAGACCCAAATCCACCCGGTCACCCCAGAGGTTCCTGCTCGCACTGCGCCGCCCCGAGCACCTTCTGCACATCCCACCCACAAAGAGAGCTTGGCTTCCACCAACAGGGAAAAGCAGCCACTTAATTAAATACATTTCTTTTCATTTTCAAGGAGCTTTCTAAATTTATGCTAATAGCTGAGTGCTTCTGAGTCATAGGCTGACAACACACTGGGTCATATTTTGCATTAAAATACATGAATCCAAAATGGAAATATTGGCAGATTTGGCATCCAGCAGTCCAATGGGGAAATGCCCTACCCGAGTACTTCCAACAGTATATTGCATCTAGAGCGGGTCAGAGTGTGGGCCTGGCTGCTCACACAGCACATGACCACATGGAGAAGGTCCCTTTTAATTTTTAAAAGAAAAGCAGTTTAATCATTGTGAGGAACTATACCTTCAGGGTATCATTTCAAAAATACAGGCAGAGATTAGGAGGGATTTGTGAGATTGTGTTTATTCCCAATTTAAGTGCTTTCCATAAATTAATTATAAAAGCAAGCCCAAACCAGTCAGAAGTACACTGGGAAATTCTCAGAGTGCTAGTCATTTTCATGCACTAATATTCATGCCATCTGCCTGCCTTTTTTCTGCATTTTGTCTAAATACTCTGTGGTTATCCTCGTCCTGCTTTCCTCTGGTGCGCCTTGTCCCTCTCCCCCTTGCCCTGCCGCAGGTACTGCCCCAAGCATACTGCTAGGCTTTCACTGAGAGCATTAAAAAGAGGAAGTTGTGTTTTGGCAATTGGGTTTATTCCCATTTATAGGATTCACCAGTTGTCCCGGACAAGCTCTCATCCCACAGGCTGCATGGGGCAATAAGTTTGATATATGGCCACTGTGAATTCACTCCAGGCAGAGCTTTGAGCCTTCTTTTAAAGGCCTCTTTTAGGAGAGCATTAAAATATCACTCCTTAAAATAGCATCATTTCAGTTGCTCCCAGATACAAAATCCCAGCTATCCCTTATGGAGCATTAAAGAAACCAGTGTGGTTGAAATCCCTAATGGGAACAATATGTTTTTCCTGCCTACAGGAAACCTCTGCAACTGCTTTAAATGTAACCTTGTGGCAACAGTCTGACAGCCCAAGCACTCTCCTGCCCTGTAGTGAAGGTGGGATTTCACCTGGCTGGTGGAATGCTGAGCATGTCAGGGCCTGAGGTGGCAGCAAGGCACACGGGGACGTGGGCACAGAGGGGCACGGGTGGAGCAGGGACACAGGGTCCAGCAGGGGCAGGGGAGCACAGGCACACTGGGGATGTGGGCACAGTAAGGGCGACAGGGGACACAGGTGCAGCAAGGACACAGGGATGTGAGCACAGCAAGGCAAGTGGGAGCAGCACCAAGAAGGATGCTCCAAGGAGGACAGGGTGGGAAAAGCCTCTGTGGTTTCGGGCCCCAGCTGGGTGGGCAGCGTCCCTCACGTGCTGCTCTGGTCCCTCTGCCCGAGGAACTGGTGGGGGTGGCAGGATTACACCAGCCCTGCCAATGCAGGCTCTGTGGCACAGCAGTGGGGCCAGCCGGGCACTGGGGGCTCTCCCAGCCTCATGGGGAAGAACGATAGTCCGCCAGCGATTCATCTCACGCCAGGACAGTGGGTGATGGTGAGGCAGTGATAAGGCTGATGAGTGAGGTCCCACACTGCTGGGGATGCACTGTGGTGCTGCCAGGCTGGCTGGTTCCAGCTCAGAGTGGCCCCTTCCTGCCAAAGATTGCTGGTTTTGTCAGGAATAAACCCAGGCAGCGGCCATACACCCTTGCCCAGCCAGCACTCCTGGCATCCCTCTCACAGCGCCAGGAACCCCATCTGGGAGCAGGTAGGGAGGAGGGACACAGACACCCCTGCTTGGGTGGTGAAGAGGAGAAAGGTGCTGGAGGGAGCAGCAGCACATCCCGCCCCTGCCCTGTGGCATGAGAGGATGGCTGAAGGGCGCTGGGGGGGAACACCAGCATGGACCCACTCGCTGGGGTGAGGGGCACATGGAGCCACTGGCACGGCCCTGCTGGTCCCCAGCTCCCCCTCCCCAGCACCACTGCTCGCACACAGCTTTGTCCCTGGGAACCCACAGCACATTCTGGAATGGGAGTGCAGTCCTGCCCCCGAGCAGATTACCGATTAACCGGGTGGATCCCAGCAAACAGGCTCTGGGAAGGGGACGACAGACTGTGGGCATGAGTCCGGCCGGATTTGGTCCCATCACCAGTCCTGAGGGCTTCTCCCATCCAGTCTGCATAGATCGCCAGGAAATCAGCCTCCATCACTGCACACCCTAGAGAGCCACAGCTCCTCCTCAAAACCCAGGGTGGGTGGGACAGGGTGCGATAGCATGGGTTAAAGTGGGATGGAATGGGATGGGATGGGATGGGATGGGATGGGATGGGATGGGATGGGATGGGATGGGATGGGATGGGATGGCTGGGCAGAGATCAAACCATTCTCTGGCCTTTTGCAAGGGGCTGTCACACCTCCACACTCCCATATCCTCTGGAGAGCTGCCATCTCTGCCTGGGTTGGCTGGTGTTGCCCTTCATAGAGGGAAAGCTGGTGGTTTTTTCTGTCCCACCCTGACATCAGTCAAACTCCAGCTGTACCAGAGAGGGTGTCCTTCCCACTTGGCAGCAAGAGGGGGAAAGGGAGTGTAGGGGTGTGGCAGCCACACCTGGGTGGTGGAGAGGTGTGGGAGGGTAATGGGTGTCCCATTACCCATTCCTCTCCCTCCCTTCCAGCTCTCTTTGAAAGAATTTCAGTTTCTCGGAGCTGGAACGGTCAGGTCTGCCTGGAACAAATCACAAGGTGCAAATGGAATTAGGCATTTACATATGTGTGTGGGTTTTATCCAGAAAACACCAAAAAGGGAAACAAGGGGTAGTTGTCCAGAGCCAGGGGGACCCTGTGGCTCTGCTGCCAAGGGCCCCTGAGAGATGCAGTGCAGGAGCACAGAACCATGACCTCACCTTCAGAGGGACTGAAGGGCTGGGGGCTGAAGCCACGGTGAAGGAGATGGTTTACAGGTGCTTTTAAGTGATAAAATCATGCTGTGGCCAGAATTGCACACTTTGTTTTGTAAATAAACCCTCTCTGGGGGTCTCCATCTCCCTTGTGCCACTGGGGGCACTGGCCCACAGCTTGGAGGTTGCTGAAGTGTCTGAGGGAGTGACTCCACCACATCCACTGGGACTGGGAAGCAGGAATTGGAAAACCCCAGCAGGACGAGCCTGGAGGTGTCACACTGGAGAGCAGGTACTCCTGACACTAATCCCTACCTGATCAGGGAGGGAGATAAGGTGTCGGCTCGGATGATACCCAGCTCAGCAGCATAAAATAAACTTTCAAGCAATTATTAAAAAATAAAACCAATTCTGCTGGCATAATCTGACAGCCTGCTGATGGTACATCATGATAAAGGGAAATCCCATCCAGAGCAGCAGAACAAATCCCACATGGAGCAATATTCTGGTATATATACTTCCAACTCCATGTTCTCTCTGCCCACAAATGTGTTGTCTTTACCTGTCTGTCTCTGTGCTCATTCCAAGAGGCAACATGGGTGTGTTAACTATGGAGTTCCCTTGGGTTCCCTGCCCTGTACCTGCAGTCACAGAACGTGTACGAATCAGGTCTCCAGACAATTTAAATCTGGGTTAATTAATGAGCAGGTTCTGTTCAGCATAGTGAGAGGCAGCAGTTGACCCATCTGTAGCCTCTGGGACACCCCAAAGCTGCCACCAGAGGCTGTGTGGGGGAATTCATGCCAAAACAGCACCCGACGTGTGTACACACTCATATATGCAGGTGTGTACTTATGCACACAGGTGTGTGTGTGTGTGTGTGTAAGAGTGCGTGCACGGGTGTGTGTGCATGCATGTGGATAGCACAGCACTGAATCCATTAGGCTGGAAAAGAACTCTGACACCACTGATCCTCACCCTGTCCTCAGCCCGGAGCACCGAGTGCCACCTCCAGCCCTTCCTTGGACACCTCCAGGGATGGGCACTCCAAACCTCCCTGGGCAGCCCCTGCCAAGGCCTGAGCACCCTTTCCATGGGGAAATTCCTGCTGCTGTCCACCCTGAGCCTGCCCTGGCCCAGCCTGAGGCCGTTCCCTCTCCTCCTGTCCCTGTTCCCTGCGAGCAGAGCCCGACCCCCCCGGCTGCCCCCTCCTGTCAGGGACTTGTGCAGAGCCACAAGGTCTCCCCGAGCCTCATTTTCCGGTGCAGGGACGACCACAGCTCCGTGCGCGACCCCGCGGGGCCGGGGCGGGGCGGGGCTCCGCGGTGCGGTGGGTGGACTGCTCCGGGCTGTTCCGGGCTCTGCTGGTCTGTCGCGGTCTGTCCCAGGTGTCCCGCTCTGTCCCGGTCTGTCCCGGCTGTCCCGGGCGGTGGCGGGGGCGCGGTGGGGCCCGGCGGTCGGAGCGGCCATGTCGGTGTTCGTGACGCGGCGGATCCCGGCCGAAGGGCTGCGGGTGCTGACGCAGGCGAGCGGGTGAGCGCGGGGCCGCCGCAAGTCCCGGTGCGGGTCCGGGTGCCGGTCGGTAGCAGTGCTGGTTCGGGTTCCGGTGCCGGTGGTGGTGCGGGTTCCGGTGCGGGTCCCGGTGCTGGTCCCGGTGCGGGTCCCTGTGCCGGTCCCGGTGCCGGTCCCGGTGCTGGTCCCGGTGCGGGTCCCGGTGCCGGTGCGGGTCCCTGTGCCGGTCCCGGTGCTGGTGCGGGTCCCGGTCCCGGTCCCGGTGCGGGTCCCGCTGCCGTTCGGTAGCAGCACCAGTGCGGGTCCCGGTGCTGGTCCCGGTGCCGGTGCGGGTCCCGGTGCCGGTCCCGGTGCCGGTGCGGGTCCCGGTGCGGGTCCCGGTGCTGGTGCCGGTGCCGGTGCCGGTCCCGGTGCTGGTCCCGGTGCGGGTCCCGGTGCCGGTCCCGGTGCTGGTCCCGGTGCCGGTGCGGGTTCCGGTGCGGGTCCCGGTGCCGGTCCCGGTGCCGGTGCGGGTCCCGGTGCGGGTCCCGGTGCGGGTCCCGCTGCCGTTCGGTAGCAGCACCAGTGCGGGTCCCGGTGCTGGTCCCGGTGCCGGTGCGGGTCCCGGTGCCGGTCCCGGTGCCGGTGCGGGTCCCGGTGCTGGTGCCGGTGCCGGTCCCAGTGCTGGTCCCGGTGCGGGTCCCGGTGCCGGTCCCGGTGCCGGTGCGGGTTCCGGTGCGGGTCCCGGTGCCGGTCCCGGTGCCGGTCCTGGTGCGGGTCCCGGTGCCGGTCCCGGTGCCGGTCCCTGTGCCGGTCCCGGTGCCGGTCCTGGTCCCGGTGCCGGTGCCGGTCCTGGTGACGGCGCGGTGCCGCCGCAGGTGCCGTGTGCAGCAGTGGGACTCGGAGGAGCCGGTGCCGCGGGCCGAGCTGCTGGCGGGCGTGGCGGGGACCCGCGGGCTGCTCTGCCTCCTCTCCGACCGCATCGACCGCGAGGTGCTGGACGCGGCCGGTGCGTGCGGGACCCCCTTCTTCCCCACCCCCCTCCCCTGGGCCCCCGGGACAGGCACGGCAGCGCCGATCGTGTCTTACAGGGCCCGACCTGAAGGTCATCAGCACTTTGTCCGTGGGCTTCGACCACCTTGCCCTGGACGAGATCAAGAAGCGGTAATGCTGCCCCTCTCCTCCCCTGCTCTGTCCCCCGCCACCTCTGACACCTCCTGCTCCAACCTTCCGCCTGCTCTGACCCCCCCCATGTTTCATACCCTCTCCCTACTTCTGCACCCCTTCCCCAACACACCCCACATCCCGCTAGTCCCTTTTGGCAGGTGGGCTTTCACAGAGCGTGGGGCTGGACAGGGTCAGCTACCTGCACCCCCCTACGGCTGGATCATGGCTGGGGTCACCCCAACCCTGCCAGGGCTGGAGGAGCATTTGGGTACTGGGGTGAGGCAAGGACAACCTGGGGAAAGGGTGTGGCAGGAGGGCTGAAAGCCGAAAGGATGTCCCTGGATACCTGGGACAGGCATAGTGCTGGCAGCCAGCCTGCAGATGCCGGGGAGCACCCCGAGGCTGCCCCAGAGCCCCGTCTGGCCTGGCAGGGGGATCCGCGTGGGGTACACCCCCGACGTGCTGACCGACGCCACCGCAGAGCTGTCTGTGGCCTTGCTGCTGTCCATGTGCCGCCGTCTGCCAGAGGCAGCAGAGCAGGTGAAGAGGTGAGTGCCCACTGTGGGTAGCCCCAGAGCTGTGCCACATGGGCTGGTGACAAGGGGCCGAGGCCAGGGCTTCATGCAGCTCACACCGAGCACCTGGGCTGGGCTCTGAACAGCTTTCCATGACACCTGTTCCTGTCCCACTCTCTCTGCCAGTGGTGGCTGGACAACGTGGAAGCCCCTATGGATGTGTGGATATGGCCTGTCCGACAGCACAGTGGGCATCATCGGGCTGGGCAGGATAGGTAAGTGCAGTTCAGAGAGCAGGTTTCTGTGTCTCCAGCAGTGGCAGGATGGGTTTGGAGCCTCACCTTCAACCAGGGCTACTGGAAGGTGTTCCTGCTGGAGGTGGGAGGGTTGGAATGAGATGGTGTTTGCAGTCTTTTCCACCCCAGACTGCTCTGGGACTCCGTGACTCAGCCAAGGTGGTGTCTTGGTGCTCACCTGGTTAAACTCCATGAGCACAGCGAGGGGAGCTGTGCAGAGCCTTTCCCAGCTGCTGTACTGGTGCCTCAGCCTTAAAGCCTCAAGTGCTTATGTGCTTTCACCACCTCCAATCCCTGCAGCAACCTGTACCTCCTGCAGGCCTGCAGTTAAACAAATGCAGTGGCAAAGTCCACGCGACACTCGGCACCATCCAGCTATGGACTTTGCCAGCAGGCAGCCATTCCTGTCCTTGCTCCCCAGTTTGCTCCCAAGGGCAGTCAAGGGTTCAGTGTCCATGGGCCCCTTTCCAAAGCACAACATCTCCACCCCCCCCCCCCCCCCACAGTCTGGGCTGGGAGCAGCCAGGAAGGAATGATCCCACTGCAGCAGCCCTTCAGTGGCTTTGGGTGCTGGTCCTCCGACATGTCGTGGAGTCACAGCAGCCCAACACCCTTCTCCCTCACTCCTAGGACAGGCAGTTGCCCGGCGCCTGAAGCCATTTGGGGTCAGGAAGTTTCTGTACACTGGCAGTGGCCCGAAACCAGAGAGTGCTGCGGAGTTTGGGGCTGAGTTCGGTAAGGACAGCACCAGGGCGGGGCAGTGTCGGTCGTCAGTCACAGAGCACCATGGCTGGGACGGCTCCAGGGACGTGTTGCTCTCAGGGTTGTCACCTGCAGGGTGGGCCAGTGGAGGGACAGCACAAGCTGGGGGATCTGGGGGGCTCCTGGGCGTACCCAGTGTGAGGGGGCAGCAGGAGAGGAAATGCCGTGTCCCAGACATGCCCCACAAGGCAGTGGGGGCTGCCTCCTCCGAGCCAAGCAAAGGCTGGACATGCAGGGGTTCATCAGACCACTGTGAGACCTGTAGGCTGCAATTGATCCTGCCATGGTTCCCCTTCCCTGTGTCCACGCGTTGGTGATTTTCTGTCAGTTTCATTTCCACAAGAAAGTGAACAAGGGCAAAATGTAACAGCTGCTCCTAGGAGGAAGGGAGGGTCTTGTGGACTGTCCCCACGGGATGAGTACCAAGGTGTCCTGCTGGCAGGGCAGGAGGACTGCAGCTGCCCCTGGAGTTTTGCTGAGGGAAGGTGTTGGCTGCAGTGGGATGTTTCTGTTTCTTCTCTCAGTCCCGCTCACCAGGCTGGCCGAGGAGTCAGACTTTGTGGTGGTGACTTGTGCCCTGACACCAGCCACCCAGGGGATGTGCAACAAGGACTTCTTCAGCAGGATGAAGAAGACTTCTGTGTTCATCAACACAAGCAGGTACTGGCAGCCCAGTCCCGTGCCTGGGAGAGCAGCTGTCGCCCTTCCAGGCTGTGAGTGTCAGGGGATCTGCTGGGCTGTGAGTCCAGACAGCGCATACAGCCTTCATGGCTGCAGCTGCAGGGAACATTTGTCCAAGGCCCCTTGGGACTGAGCCAAAGGCAAGATAAATATTCAGGGAGCACCCAGCTCTTCCCCCCACCGTGGGCAGCTGGAGCAGGAGCAGCTCACTGTGCTGGGAGGTTCCGGCACATCCAGAGAGGGTCTGACCTCTGCTTAGGCAGCCCTGGGGACCCTGTACCCCTGGGAGACTGCGGGACCCCCAGCAGTGACACCAGTCACGTTTGCCAGGGGGGCTGTGGTGAACCAGGAGGACCTGTACGATGCGTTGGCCAATGGCCAGATTGCAGCCGCTGGCCTGGACGTCACGACACCAGAGCCGCTGCCTACTGACCACCCCCTGCTCTCCCTCAAGAACTGCGGTAAGTGTCCGGGGGGTGGTCAGACCCCTCCCCCAGCAGGTGCTGCCTTGGGGGCCCAGTGAGAGGTGTGACAGGGACCTCTGGTCCCCATTTGTGCGCTGGTGCCAGTGCACAGAAGGACAGGCAGGTCAGGTTTGTGTAGGTGGGCTACTTTACAATGCAGGGAGCTGCTGTGGGCTAAACACTCCTCAACATGATGTCAAACAAGTGTTTTAATTTTCCAGAAAGCCATTGAGATAAGCTCAGTTTTAGTACCTTTGTGATAGCTCTTCATTGGATATGTGAAATTCACGGAGGATCCGATATCAGCAGGTGCATGAATGAGAAACCAATTCCCAGCTCAGGCCCTGCCCAGCTCTGGTATTCTGTGGGCTTCTGGGCACATACTGTGCTAGAAAAGTTTCCCACTGGCTAAAAGTGGGCTGCTGGGTTTGCCTGGAGGAGTCTTGGTCTTGAGAGCACTGCTAGGCTGGCAGCCTGTTACCTGGACAGTTCCAGGCTTTGGGAAGGTGGGACATTGGGCAGGTGGGGAGGTGCAGATCCAGGATTGAGACTTGTCTTCTCTGGAGGAGGGTGATGCAGGTGAGGAAGGATGGCTAGGAAGGAGTTTGCTTGGCTGGTATCTCGCAGGATGTGCTCCCTCCAGGGAGTGAGTGTTTTCCAGAGTAGGAAAAGTATGTTCCACAAAGAAACCATAGGGACAGCCATGAAAATTTGGAATTGCCCGTGACTGAGTGTCTCTTTCTGAAATACAAACCTGTAGCTGTTCTTTTATCTTTTTGCTAAAACTCACTTCTTAATGGTTTGCATTGGCTCTCAAAGTGGACAGTGTGAGGAATGATAAAAGTAGAGACTTTCTGGAAATATTTGCAGGACTTGGAGATTTGGGAGCTCTGAAACAAGACCTGGCAGGACATAATTCATGCACGTGTATTTACTGAATACATTACTTTTAACAGTCGTATTACATATTTATTGATACACAAATAACATCTACACAGATCCTGTACCTCTGACAGCCCTGGAAGGGGCTGCTGGGGGTGCGAGAGGTGAGCAGTGTCTCTCCCTTGCCCCTGCAGTGATCCTGCCGCACATCGGGAGCGCTACCTACGCCACAAGGAGCACCATGGCAGTGCTGGCAGCCAACAACCTGCTGGCCGGGCTGCGAGGGGAGCCCATGCCCCACGAGCTGAAGCTGTGATGGCCTGACCCTGCTCCAGCAGCGCAGTGGGACAGATGCCGTGTCGAGGGCCAGCCTGTGCCCCCTCCCCTCAGCCTGAGGAGGAGCCATTAAAGAGCAGCAGAGAATGTGTCTGCTCATGTTATTTGAGAACAGGGCATGTGGTGAGCACACTGCAGGTACCAGCAGGCCGGGGGAGAGGGGTTGGCCCTGGTTTGGGGAATGCTTGCCATGCTGGAACCACTGTAAAGGAGCTGCTGCAGCAGCATCTGTCCTCAAAACCTGGCTCCTGGGCAGAGTGAGAGGCCAGGAGTGCCTTACCTGGGCTTGTAGCCAGGAAGGGAGGAGAGGTGACAGCTTTGTCCATGCAGGCTGCTGCTGCCACAGGAGCTGCTGCCAGCCCACACATTAAATGGTCCTATGGAATCAGTGCCACTGCATGATCCTCTGCTTGAGGTGTCTAAAGAAAAGCACAAAACAGGCTTGTGCAGCTCCCCAGGAACCTCCACCTCTGCCTTTTGTATCCATAACCTATTCCAGGCACGGCTCCGAAGTGGATGGCAAGCTGGAATTCACTGGAAGGTTCTGCTACCCCTTCGTAGGTTCTGGCTGCAGCTGCCCTCGTTTTTCTCAGATGGCAGTGAGCTGTGTTGACGCAGAGGAGACCCTGAGCGGGACCCAAGCCTCCAGGTGCCAGGAGAGGCCTGATGGGCACATCTCAAGGGCTTTGGGGACTTACGGATCCTGCAGCCACTGTTCCACTTCCATAAATGGGGGCTAGAGCCTGGAGCCCATCTCTCTGTGCCGTTGATCACAGAATCATGGAATGGGTTGGGTTGGAAGGCACCTTAAGGATCATCTCATTCCACCCCACGTGCCAGGGGCAGGGACACCTTCCATTCTCCCAGGTTGCTCCAAGTCCCATCCAGCCTGGCCTTGGGCACTTCCAGGGCTTGGGCAGCCACAGCTTTGACGAGCCTGGGGTCCAGCTGGCCCATCCTGCGGGACGGGGGTGGATCTGCCCCCAGCGGTGCGCACTGGCCTTGCCTGGCCCCTCCCCATGTGCCCTCCCACCATCTGTGACTGTGTGGCAGACAGACAGCCCTGTCACAGACTGGTCACAGCCATGCAGTGCCACCCACCCCAGCCACCCCACAGGTGTCCCCACAGTGTGATGTGGAGGTCACTCTCACCAGTCTTAAACCAGCCTCCTTCCAGCTCCGAGTGCTCCCAGGCCTCATGCCAAGGAACATGCTGAAGAGCATGCCTGGACTCAGGTTCCTTTTGAGCAGTGGCTCTCTATCGGCTATCCTCCTCCTCCCTCCTCTTCCTCCCAGTCCCAGCGCACTGCTCCATGGTGTCTGGGCCCACACAGGAGTCCCTTTGGCATGTCCAGGTTGAACAGTGATGCCAGTGGCTGATCCACCCCGCCGAGGTGGGTTTGTACAGGTTTTCCCATCCCTTCACCCCAGGACAAGCCCCATTGCCTCACAGCCACTCGTGCCTTCTCCCCAGTGCCTTCACCCTGGCAGGGGACAGACAGGGAACCGGTGCTTTTTGGGGACAGCAGCAGAATGGAAGGATCAAGGAGGTTGCAATGGGCAGGAGGGAAGTGTCCCAGAGTGAGCAGCTGGCAGCACAATCCCGGTGTGGGGAGGGAGCCAGAACGCAGCACAAAGCCTGTGACCGGAGTTACAGTTCACCCAGCACACTCTGTGTGCCTCTTCCTGTCCCACAGCAAGTGTCCCTTGTGCTGGGCTCTGCTGGAATTTCTTGGATGCTAAATGAAGCACTCTCTGATAGCAGCAATGGCTGTTGGACGTTGCCCTGCATCACACCTGGGTGGGATTCTGATGCATTTATCAGTAAGTTCTGATTCAGGAGCACGGTTGATTGCCTTGTGCTGACCTGTCAGAAATAGTTCTGGAGGTTTGTAATCTGGACTGAGCAGGAAAGACTTGTGGCTGTGGTGGTGGGGAGGAAGGGAGTGTGCTCTGGGCATCCCAACTGGCTGGGGAGTTTCTGAACGACCCAGTGGAAATCAGGATTGACTTTGCTATGAACACCCAGGGCATGAGTCCAGTGGGGGATCTCACTAGTCTCCAAGACTTCTTAGTGTTGACACTGAAGATTCTGCTGTTGGTGAAGCTACTGTGATGCTGAGGGATGCTGACTGAGCATCCAAAAGGTTACTGTGATCCCTGATGGTGACAGTGACTGAGAACGACCCGGTGTCTGAGCAGCTGTGTCAGATTCCCTGGGTACATCAAGAAATAGACATGAGCTGGTGAACCAGCTGCTGCAGGGACTGGAGCACTGGACTCAGGTGTCCATCTCAGAACTCCTTTAAGACAAGCACCTCCTGCACCTGCGACATCTTCCCACAAGGAATTCAGAGAGCAGCAGTGACCATGGATCATGGATGTTACAGGTGCTGTGTAGGTATTATTTCATTAACAAAAGTAAGTTCTAACAAAGGACATAATTATTACCAAGGTCAGGTTTTTACGATCACTTTTGCAATCACAAGTATTTCTGTACAGGCTGGTGTGAAGAGCACCAAACAGTGAAGCCAGGCAGACACAGCAACACAAAAACGTAGGGTTTATTTCCAGGTGTTTTGGAACAGACACCCCAACACCTCCATGCAAGATCCCACCTGCAAAGTTCAATGCTAAGCGGAATTCAGTGGCATAAGCTCTCCAGGCTGTGGGGTGAGACACCCTTCATGCAGAGCGGGCAGCTCAGGTCCCAGATATGTATTTAGGCTATTCCCAGGAATTTATTGCTTCATTCAGGAAGACTCGGAAAGCCGCGAGGCAGCTGCAGGCTCCGGGCCTGCAACTGCCCCTCTGCACATCAATTGCTAATGGAATTTAAAGCTGCTGCTTCCAAAAACACTCCAGACAAACTTTTTCTCACTGAAAGAATACAGAAGTCCTCCTGCACTGATATTCCAGATTAAAATTTTTATAAAAACAGTTGAAAAGTCCAGTTTAGTGTTTTCTGCTCATATTAGTTGCTAATTAGTCTCCTTGCTCAAAGAGATGCTTTATTCCCAAACATTGTAACAATTCAACAAATTTGGATTTAGGAATGCTACAGGAAACAGAAAATGAAACACCAAGCCTTGTTTTTAAAAAGCAAAACACTATAAATGCAATGAAGATGAAACAGTGTTACCTAATAGAGCAACACAAGGAAATATTAAAGTACAAAATACTGCATTTTATTGATGTCTGGGAGAGTGTTTATGCAGCTCAATGCTGTTAGTCCCCAATACTGAAATTATTTCAAACACAACACAGCATATCGCACTGCTTTAAAAAAAAATGTTACTTTAATGCTTAAAAAAAAAAGAGCCAGAAATATGATCACTAAGTAAACCCTATAACAAAATATTAACATTTTAAAGGAATTAATCCAACCATCTCCTGTGTTTCTGCATTCCTCAGATGGTCAAGGTGCAAACAACACGTTGACAGGGCAGGTGCAGGGAATCCTCTGCCTCACCTGAGCAGGACACTCTGCAGCCCTGACCCAGCCCCTGCTTGGCTGAACAGCATTTATCATCAGCAGAAGTGCTCGGAAATTTTACTTTAAAACCTAAGAATGCTGAGCACCAGGTCATGTGCACCTCTGACAAGGAAGAAAGGAGACTGCAGGCAGTGTTAACTTAGAGTGGCATTAAAGAAGAGGAAATGAGATTTACATGACTCACATGGAGAACGTCAAATTTCTGCTATGCGTGTACAGTGCCATTTTTTAAAATTAAATTTACATTACCTTTTTTTTAAATGTATGGGGAAAAGTACTTTCATGACACTACTTTAAGTGGAAGGCCTGGATTTGACAACGACATTTTACAGAGTATGAGCCAGCAGTGACCTGGCAGCCAGGAAGGCCCATCACGTCACCAGCCAGGTGAGGGAGGGGATTGTCCCGCTCTGCTCTGCACTGGGGCGGCCTCACCTCAAGAGCTGAGAGCAATCATGTCAAAGACATTAAGCTGTTAGAGAATGTCCAAAGGAGGCCATGAGGATGGTGAGGGGTCTGGAGAGGAAGTCTTACAAGAAGTAGCTGAGGGCACTTGGTTTGCTCAGCCTGGAGGAGACTGAGGTCAGACCTCACTGGGGTCTTCAACATCCTCCTGAGGGGCAGCAGAAGCGCAGCTACACATCTCTTCACTCTCATGACCAGTGACAGAACTTGAGAAAACCGCTGGAGCTGAGTCAGGGGAAGTTTAGGTTGGATATCAGGAAAAGGTTTTTCACCCAGAGGGTGGTCTGGCACTGAACAAGCTCCCGAGGGATGGGGTCACAACCCCCAGCCTGCCTGAAGTAAAGAAGTGTTTGCACATCGCTCTCAGGCACAGGATGGGATTGTTGGGGTATCCTCTGCAAGGCCAGGAGCTGGACACAATGATCCTCATGGCTCCTTTCCAACTCAGCATACTCTGATCCTGTGAAATATGGCAAACAAGGATTGCTCCTGACTGAGGAGCAATTTGATCTCAGGACAGATCCACAGCTGCGAAGGGAAGTCACTAAGTGCGCAGGGCAGGAAAGTAAAGCCTGCAGATAAGAGAAAAAGACATCGTGCTCACACTGTAACAGGGACCAGATGGACTGTGGGCAACTGGGAACAGCAAGACACTGTCTTACATGGCAAAAAAAGCCATCACAAATTACCTCTCCTTCAAAACAACAAAGACAAGCTCTGTTCAAACTTCTGCATATATAGAATTGTAACATAGGAGATACAAACTGGTTAAAATACTGCTAGGAATAGCACAAACAAGAGACAGTACTTCACTTACCACTTAATACTTGTTTCTACAGAAAAAAAAAAACCAGCCAAACATCCAGATCTTGCTGTATTAAAGTTATATGTACACCTGGCAGTCCAAAAGTTACTTGTCTGGGATTTAAGCACCTTGATTACACAGTGTCCTTTACTACAAAACAGCCAAACATACATTCATAATCCTAGAACTATTGTTATAAGTAGCGTATTTTAAAGCATTATGTCAGACGGGTGCAGCCAAAGCTGTTTTTTTCTCTTTTAAAGGTAAGTGGTCTGCACTACTGTCCTAACATAATGCAGCAACTCATGTTACAGTAATTATTTAAATGCTTTCACTGTTACAAAATGCTTTAGAGAAAAAGAAAAAGAAATTTGCACGTCAGTTTCTTGTTCTCAAAACGTGCTATTTCAGGAGACCCCCATGCTGTCACCCCTCTGCCCTGCAAAGGGGCTGCTTCGCTCTGGGGGTCACATCCCCATCCCCGCCGCATGGCTCCCGGCGGCGACACCCTGCGAGGTAGGTACCGGATATCCCCAATGGCAGAGCCAAGACTTTGTGTGTGGCACCGTGGCACGCCGGTGTCCGCCAGCCTGCCAGCAGCGAGGCTCCTCCAGGCCCGGGGCAGCAGGTTACAGCAAACTGCTGGGCAGGTTGCTGCTCTGCCACCTAAGGCAGGTGGTCTTAGAGTGTTTGTAGAGGTGGCTGGACTGGCTGAAGCGCTTGCCACACTTGAGGCAGGCGTAGGGCTTCTCCCCCGTGTGCACACGGATGTGCTTCTTGCAGTCCGTGAGCGTCAGGAAGGTCTTGCAGCAGATCTTGCAGGCGTACTTGCGTGCACCCTCCACCACCAGCACGTTGTGCTCTGACAGAGCCTTCTTGCACTTGGACAGGACATCCGCAGACGCCCTGGTCAGCTGCGGCGGGCCAGGCTGTGACAGGTGCCCGCTCTCAAAGGAAGTGCTCCCGTTCATCATCAGCTGGGACCCGGACGAGCTCTCCTGCAGCTGCGAGCCCCGCACAGAGGTCACCACGGGCATTTTGGGGGCAATGCGGCGGTAGCCAGGAAAGCCACCAGCTCCACCTCTCACTGAGCCCATCATGGCCCGAGACAGCGAGTGCAAGCCCAGGCCTGAGCGTGGGAAATCCATGCCGAACTGCTCCGCTGCTCGGTACCCGGAGGTCTGCACGCATGGCAGACCCATCACATCCTGCATGGGCCTCACGAAGTGCGAGTCCGTGGGCTCACTGAACGGGTTCTCGACGTGGGAAACGGCAGCAGATGAGTGGCCACTGGCAGGCCCCGACTCCGGGCTCATCAGGTAAGAGGCGTCACTGTCCATCCTGCAGTCGCTGGTGGTGTTGGGAATGTTGTCATCGTTGTTTTGGCTGGCACCAAAGCCACCTCCTCTACTTTTATTCAAAAAATTTGAAAT
The DNA here is from genome assembly GCF_009650955.1 of Corvus moneduloides. Lineage (NCBI taxonomy): Eukaryota > Metazoa > Chordata > Aves > Passeriformes > Corvidae > Corvus > Corvus moneduloides. The sequence goes on from NC_045511.1 coordinate 75,062,999, forward strand.
GCTGAAAGAAGACTTGTGTTCCAGGTTGTTGGACACCTCCATAATGTGGATGTCTCCCACCCTGTCGGTACTGGACTGAGGGTCGGAGAAGCTGCGGTCGCTGCTCTCGGGACTCAACTCTATCTTCTCTGCGCTCACCACTCCTCCTTCCACCTCCACAGACTCACTGCCCTCCGCCTGGGAGGTGACATCGCTCACCTCATCCTGAGGCTCTGGGGAGCTCAGGGGCTCAGACTTCACCACCACCCTCATGTGCTCCTTCTCATTCAGGCTGACCTCTGGATTTTCACATGGGAAATTGCTCTTCTCAGCAGCAGCCTCCTGGTCAAAGCTGGTTTCCACTTGTGTGGTCTGTGACGCCATGGACATCTGGGAAATGTTTCCCCCGCCGTTGTCTGACTGGCTGGGCACTTGAGCATCCTCCTGAGCACCAAAGGACTGGTCAAACATGATCGTGTTGTCCTCCTGGTTATCAGCAACCGTGTCAGCCTTGGAGTTGTCCACAATCTTCAGCGAGTCCGGAGAGAAGAAATCTTCACGCGAGTGGACGACGGGCTGCCCGCTCTCTGCGGCCACGTCCGACACGGTCTCGTCCATGGCAGGCCGGATGCGCTGGCGGGCACGGTCCTCGGAGGACTGCTTCCGCTTGTGGAGGCGGCGGATGGGGAAGGCGGCGCGCTGCTCCAGGCTGCTCCGCATGGAGGAGCCCATGGCGCCGGGCGGCTCTTCAGCGCCCTGCGAGGAGCCCAGCGCCGAGCTGACGATGCTGAGCCCCAGCTGCTGCAGCATGAAGGAGCGCTGCAGGCGCGCGCTCTGCTCCTGTGCGCGCTCGCTCGGCGGGGACAGCGGCAGCGTCCGGGTTGTCAGGTAGTGCTTGCAGGCCTTCACCACAGAGTTGAGGTGCAGGTGGGACGCGGCCAGCAGCACGTCCATCACATTGCTCTCCCCCAGCATGAGCGTGGATGTGTACATCATGTCTATGAGCGCGGCAAAGGCCTCCGCCGTCACCACCTCGCTGTCCAGCTGGATCATGTTCATGGTCTGGTCCCCCTCGGCCACGGTGAAGAGCGCTCGGAAGTGCGTGCTGCAGGCGGCCAGCACGGAGCGGTGCGCTTTGAAGTGCCTGTTTCCCACCACGATGACGCAGTCACACAGCTGCCCATGGAGCCTCTGGTAGTTGAGCTGCTGGAAGACTTGTTCAAAGTGTCCTGGAAAATCCATGATCCTGCAAAACAGAAGAAACCACGATATGGGCCACCAAGTTGATCAGAGGGATGGAGCAGCTCTGCTGTGAGGAAGGGGTGAGTGAACTGGGATTATTCAGCCTGGAGAAAAGGCAGCTTTAGGGTGACCTAACTGTGGCCTTCCAGCTCTGAAGGGGTCTACACTAAAGGTGGGGCAAAACTATTTCTGAGAGTCTGCAGTGAAGGAGAAGGGAGAGTGGGCTCAAATTGAAAGAGGCTAGCAGAAGATGGGATACAAGGAAAAAATTCTTCCCTGTGAGGGTGGTGAGGCCCTGGCACAGGTTGGCCAGAGAAGCTGTGGATGCCCTGGAAGCATTCAAGGCCAGGCTGGACAGGGCTTGGAGCAGCCTGGGATAGTGGAAAGTGTCCCAGCCCATGGCAGGGAGTGGAAGAAGACAAGGTGCCCTTCAGACCCAAATCACTGTGTGATTCTATGGCTGAAGTCCTAGTAGGGCTGCAGTGACGCTGGCTGTGAAGAGGAAAGGTGACAGCTGAAAGACAGACAAACAATAACACATGGGCACAGGATCAAAGGCAACAGTCTGGAGGACAAGGAAAAGGAGTAAAAATCCAGGTTCTGTCACAGAGCTGACCTCCGCACCAGCCACCTCGCAGGCAGCTGTGCTGGAAACTGGATAACGCAAGTCACTCACACCCGCTGGTAAAACATTTTGTCCTGGTTTCTGAAAAAATCTGATTGTAATAGCCTGGTGCCCCCTTTGATACACTGCTCACACAACTGGGAAACCTTCCACAGAAACACCAGTGCTGTTGACAAAACGATGCACTGCTCAACAAGACAAGCAGACAAGAGCCAGTGGTGGTTTCCTCTTAAATTTTCATTAACTGAGCATGACTCATATCTTGGTTGATTCATTTCAAGGCTACACAGGCGACCTTCAGCGATATCTCGACTGTTCTTCATGAAAAAAACAACAAAGTGTAAGATTTGGTGAGCAGAAAGGCTGCATGTGCAAGGCACACACACACATAAGTTCCTGTGCTCACGTTTATGTTCCAACAGCAGCACGACAGCATCAGTGGACACAAGACCAAAAAGCAGCTGAAATAAAAGGTCACATGGATAGAATTGTACTTTTGAGAAGGCATCAAATGTAAGTCTGCTGACTCAGAAAGTTCCTCCTCAAACATGGACGTGTTTGCTGCTTTTTCTTTCCTAATCATGACTGTCTTTGCTGGCAAGCTCGTCACCCTGCACAGGATATCCCAAGACATCCTGTTAGAGACCACCGTGTGTCCTTGGACGGAGTCAGGACAGGGAGATCATTCAATGGTTATCACCTGAAATACTCAGCACGGAGAAAATTAAGTAATTTAAAGCCTTTGAAAACTCCAGCACATTAACTGACTGTTGGATAACTAGGGGTCTCCTGCTGGAAGGTGCTCTTCTCAAGACAGTGCCTTTTTTCCCCTGTTTTTTCTTCCTTTACGCATCAGCTGGAACACCCAAGATTTGTGCCCCTCCCAGAGAAGCACCTGCATCCCAGCGCTGCATCAGCACCGGTAAAGACACACCCAGAGGCTCCGTTTTGTGCCACACAAGGGACATAAAGGGGAGTCCGGAGAGCCCTGGTCCCGCCCCGACGCTGGGGTCACTGGCCTCTGCCTCGCCGCCGCCCCCCCGCCCCGCTCACCTGCGGTGTCCGTGCGGGAAGGGCCGTGCGAGGATCAGGATGGGGACAGGGACAGGGACAGGGACAGGGACTGGGACTGGGACTGGGACTGGGATTGGGATTGGGATCGGCCCCGGCCCCGCTCCCGCCGCTCCGGCCCCGCCCGCCCCGCCCCGCCGCGCTGCGCGTGTACGTCACTTCCGGCCGCTGCAGGCGCGGGCCAGGCTGCCAGCCAATCGGCGCCCTCGTTAGTTAGACGCGGCGGCAGAGTCTCACCTCGCCCAATCGGGGCTGAGCTTATTGACACGACCGGAGGCGGTGGCGGAAGAGGAGGAGGAACGGGGGCGGGATCCGCATTGGAACGCGCATCCCAGCCGCAACCCCAACCCCAACCACCCCTCTCATACAGCCCCTCGCCATGGCCGCCGCCGCCACCTGGCGCTACCGCGGGGACCCCGAGGCGGAGCGACCGGCAGCGCTCGGTGAGCGGGACTGGGCCGGGGGCGCGGGGCGGGTCACGGTTCCCCCTCAGGGATCGCGGCCGGTGTCGGATCTCACGGGCTTCCTCTCCCGCAGTGCGGTTCGCGAACGGGAAGCTGCGGCACCCCGACTCCCTGCGCTTCACCGTGTACCGGAACCGGGACACGGCGCATCCCCGGAAAAGGCACCGCAGGATCCTGGTAAGGGCCCGCCCTGAGGCGGGCGGGGGCGGATGCGGATCGTCAGGTCGCAGTAATATTAAGATATTATGATAATAATGTACAGTGAGGTAACAGGCGGATAAAAGCCACAGATGTTGTTAATTAACCCCACGGGCTGCGGGGCCCCATGGAGACCACGGCGGGAGCGGCAGCTGGGCCCCAGCCCACGGAATTCCCAGGTGTAATTCCCACCGCGAGCAATTCCTGCTGCGGGCTGTGCAGGGGTTTGACCCTGTGTTGCCCTCTGGGCTGTGGCCTCAGCAGCTCCCGCCGGTTCGAGTGGGAAACTCTTCCCTGTGAGGGTGGGCAGGCCCTGGCACAGGGTGCCCAGAGCAGCTGTGGCTGCCCCTGGATCCCTGGCAGTGTCCAAGGCCAGGCTGGACATTGGGGCTGGGAGCAGCCTGGGACAGTGGGAGGTGTCCCTGCCCATGGCGGGGGGTGGGATGGGATGGGATTTAAGGTCTCCTATCACCCAAACCACTCTGGGATTCTGTGAAAATCTGTGCTGAGCTTTGTAGCAAATTTTTAAAAAAAACAATCAAAAGTTTAGCCCAGCGTGTTCCACAGAGATGTGTTCCAAGGGCCAGGATGTCTCTGGGTTTCAGAGGAGGTTCTGGCACTGACGTGGCTGACGGAGCCTGCTGGGTGGAGGTGGCAGAACAGGGACAAGCTGAACCATCAGGGAGTTGCTTCCCAGCTAGTCGGGTGCATTTGATCATGAGATCCATTGTGTTCTGTTCACACTGGGAAATCTTCACCAAAGGTGAATGGTTCAGCTAAATTACATCAAAGGAGATGAACTTCCCTCAATGAAGAGGGAACTGAGGGTACCATCAGAATGTGCTTCCTGCTGCTGTTATTAATCTTTACAGCTGCTCCACTCAAGGAATAAATGACTTTTCAGCTCAAATTCTTGAGGGAAATTCTCTGCAGCAGAGCAGAAAAACCAACACATCCTCATAATGCATTGAAAATATGTTGGGGTGGCTGAGACACTCCTGGTGGTGCTGGCTGTGGCCAGCTGAAAAGTTGGTGAATTGGAGGCACTGGACAATACTGGAGCTTAAATGAATCATTGGAAACCACATTTTTAACTGAAGTATTGAGGGGCGATCGCTGTGAGGCGTTGTGCAAGTTTGCTTTGGTGATACACTCTGCCTTTAAATTACAATGCCTGGGAATGCAGCGGTTGGTGGCACCAGGAGAAGCAGAGCAGGAGCAATGCAGGTCACTCACAGCCCTCTGTTGCAGTAACTCTCCGTGGTTTCCCAGGTCTCAGAGACAGAGCGGCTCTGCTACGTGGGACACAACTTTGGCAGCGAGGTCTTGAAATGCAACTCCCTGTGCAGGTATGGAGAAAGGAGCTAGGAGCACAGGGGCTGGTCAGACACAGAGCTCCTGGTCCCTTCCATGGACTTGTCTTAGAGGTTTCCACGGGGCCCATGGTGGGGCTCAGAGGATTTGGACAGGAAGCTCCAGCTGTTTGTGCACATCTTGTGGAAGCTGTGATGTGTAAATCACAGAGCAGTTTGAAAATGTCTTGTGAGGTCTGGGGGGACGATATGGGTTAGTGTAGCAGCAGGACGGAGTAACAGCTTTGTTACTAAGAAATCAGGATGAAGAAATTGCCTTTATCAGCAGTTGGTCAGCGCTGAAGGGGTTGGGCAGCTGGTCTGGGTGATCGCTGTGAGGCCCTTCCAGCTGAGATGCTCTCTAATTCTGTACAAGGAACTGGCTTCGCTTCTGCAGAGTCTGTCCAAACATGCCAATACCAACCTCCGTTCTGTCTGAGCAGTGAAACTGGGAGGGCTGGATCCTCAGACAGAGCGGTGTCCAGTTTGAGATGCTGCAGCTGAAAAAAGAGCGCCAAGGGGTTGTTTGTTCCTGAGTTTGGAGAGATAAATGCAGTTTAACAAACGTGTATGGTACAGCTGTTAATTCAGTATTGTTTGTGGGCAGATTTAAGTGCTCGCCTCTGAACACTGGTGGAGAGGTGGTTCCAGGGGCTAAAGTGGTGCTTGCCACTCTGGAGGTCCTGAGCTGTGGGAGCCACAAGGAGATTTGGCTCTTGTTCAAGCTATGGCCATCAAGTCCTGGCACAGCAAAAAAAGGCAAAGGACAATAGCAGAACTCTGGCACCTACACTTCACCTAATTCTGTTGTTTTAAGACTTCTGCATTTACGTAGAGCAGCAAGTCTTTCTGTTTTTATTCGTACACATGCCTTGGAGGTAACTTGGTTTATCATAGCACTGTATGTGCAAAGCAGGAGAGCTGCCAGGATGTGAGAAGACCACATAATTTAAATCATTTCCACTGCTCTGCCTCTGACTAATCAACTGCCCCTGTTCTCCCCAGGTACTTTGTTGGTGTGTTAGACAAGAACTCTGGGCAGATGGAGGTCTACGATGCCGAAATATTCAACATGCAGCCCCTGCTCTCAGGTGGGAGGTGCTGGGGGTCAGAGCTGCTCAGTTGCTTTGTGCTTCTCATTCCTGCCTTGTTCCCCTGGCATGGAGTAAGAACGATTCCTTCACTCCTGCATGCTGAGAGGGACAGCGGGAGAGGGAAGCACAGTGAGTCTGGGGTGGACGTTAAGCAGGGACTGTGGAGGATGGGAGTCACTCACAGAGAGTCACGGCACAAGCGCATCGTTGTCCGGGTGTGTTCTGCTGAGGGAGGCCTGAGACTCATCAGGTCAAGGAACTAGATCCCTGAAAAACAAAAAAAACCAGGTTTTATGCAGCTGGACTGTTTTTTGTCACTGAATCCTGGATAAGAACCCAAAAGATCACATCTTTTGGTAGCTGATTTTTACCCTGTGCAGGAGGGCCTGGGTTTGGCCATAGTCCGTGTATTGCACCCATAGGCTTTGTAGCAAAAGCTTTTTTTCTTGTAGGTTCTCATATTTGGTGTGTCCTTTAATTAGCCAAGTCACGTGGAGGGGATCCTGATGTGCTGTGCCAAGTCTGTTAGTCACAGAGCTAAAGGAATTCCTGTCCTGGCTGCTTCTGTCCAAGCACACTAACTGTTGTTGTTTTATAGATAACTTGATACCTGACGACACAAGGGATTACCAGAACAAATCCTACAGGGAGAAGGTAAAGTTGAAAGCCGTGTCATGTTCTGCTGTGATTATCCAGCTGACAGGGGCAGATGCTTGTCTTGAGGCTGGGAGGTTTGGTGTCCTAGAGGGTTAACCTGTGCAGGACCAGGATTCTCACTGTGTCCAGGAGTCAGCACAGTTATTGCCTAGCTTGGGAGTATTTTCCTGGTTATTTTAGCCTGGATCACCATCCCGGTGACCTCCTGCCCCTCGCAGACCAGCACATCCTGCACCTGCGGGTTTTGCCACGTGAAGAGCTAAAGGTTTCTTAGAGGCTGTGGCTGTGGAACGAGCAGTGGGTTTTGTGTTCTGTTGGGTGCACAGGGTGTTTGAATGTGTGCTTCTCTCTTGTGCAGATGGATTTGTGCATTGAGGCCTTTGGAACCAGCAAGCAGAAGCGAGCACTGAGCTCTCGCCGCATGAATGCCGTGGGCAGTGACATCGTGAGCACAGCTGTGACAAAAGCAGCAGCAAATGTTATCGATGCAAAGGGAGTGACAGGTGAGAGGATTCTGTCTTTGGGTGTAATCAAGACAACCTGAAGTGGCTTTTTCTGTCTGTCCTTGCCAAGTGTGGCGGGAACAAGAGGGGTTTTCTTTAAGTGATGGGGAGGCAGCTGGTCTAAGAGCTGAGATGGGTAGATGTAGAGGAACTGCTTCTTTCTGGTCCTGCAGGGCTTGGTGTGGGAGTTGCCTGAATAAGGGAAGGTCCCGGTGACATCAGTGTCCATTCTGGCTGCTTTGGAAGCTCCCGGGGTAGTCCATGGATATGACTTCACTGGGATAAAAGCAGTGCCTTTACCTGGTCTGATCTCTGTGGCATGGCTGTGGAAAAGGCACCTTCTTACCTCAGAGAGTGGTGCAGCCTTGGGACAGATCACAGCACAGTGTGGTGTCACCAACCCTGGGGGTTTCCAAGCTGTGGCAGGAGAGAGCTGGGGCTCCCCTGACTCTGGACATCCAAGCAGGAGGGCAGACAGGAGCCCTCCAGAGCACTTCTGGTATCCTGAGAGTGTCAGTGGCATGAACAGAAGAGATGTCTGTTGACTGTAGACCCCACCAACTTTCATCCCTTATGTTCCAGGGTGGATATTGACTGTGCTCTCAGAGCTGCTTTGTGCCAAGTCGGTATCCACTGGAGCTCAGGTGCCAAAACTGTGCTCTGCCCACCTGCAGTAGAGGCATCTTGGTGCCCTTCTTTCCTAGATATTTCTCTAGTCTGGACTGGCCTTTCTAAATTTTTATGGCCAGAAGGTTCTTGATAGAAGTTGTAAATGTTTAAAACTCCAGCTGTGACTAAAATGGTGTTGACCCATTGATCAAACTTGCATCTAAAGGAAGGATTTAGGTTGTGTTCCTGTTCTCTGCATTTTGGTTTGCATGATCCAAATACTCTCCTGTACTGCTTCCCTCCCAAGCTCTGATGCAGGACATGGCCCAGGACGACGTGCAGAACATCTCTGCCTTCCTCCCACCATGCCATGAGGATGCTGACAGGCCGGAGCACATTTACAAGTTTGAGGACAGTATCTTTTCTGTGTCACAGTGGTTTCTCATGCCTTTAAGTCTTGATGAAGCCATCTGGCATGTGGGAGCAAGTTGAGCCTTTTCCCCTCACAAGGCAAGAGCTGGGAGCAAGGTAATGCTGCCTTGAGGTTTTGGGGCCTGCAAGTCCCATACCCTGCCTCTTTCCTTTGGAGAGCGGGATGCTCTGCCTCCCGGTGAGCAGCATTCCACAGGGAATATTGGTGAGGTCGGCCTTGCAGAAGTGAGCTGTGGTTGTGCTACAGTCTCTTAGAGGCCTTAGTTCCTGGCCAGGTTCCATCCCCCTGCCCTGCCCACTTCTCCTCAAGTGAGTGTGGACAGAACTGCCCTACCTGGAAGGGAGAGCGCAGGCTTGTTCTGTTCCTTAACATCTTGCCAGTCCTGTCTCCTGCCGAGTATGAGGCACTGCGGGTGCCAGCAGCCACCCTCACCAGCACCAGCGCAGAGGAGATGGCCAAGAGGACGGAAGAGAGGAGGTAACGCTGCTGCCCATGGCTGCGGCCTGGCCGAGGGGCAGTGGAGCTGCTGCTGCTGCCGTCCCCCGGCTCGGGGGCAGAGGGAGGACATTCGGTCCTGGGGTGGCAGAGCAACACCTGCCTTGGGGAATGTGGGGGCAGGTGCGTACACAACAGCGAGGGGCCCTTTGGGGAGCTGAACTCCCCCTCTCTTTCCTGCAGCCATTGCTCCTTCGTTTTGGAGGAGCTGAAGTTCCTGCCCACCGATGAGAGGAGTAGAGACCACAAAGCCCGATGCCTCTGGTTCCTGGACACCCTCATCAGGTTCAGTCACCTGAAAGTGATCAAGAAGAAGCGTAAGAGACTTTTCAGCTCATAAACACATGCTTTTGGGAATGTCTTCATCATCCTTTACTCGTCAGCTGAGTGTGTGGAACATATCTCAGCCACACTCAGGGTCCTGCTTTTGAAACAGCACCACACAAAACATTTTGGTTGAGATTTTCCAGACTTGCCATCTTCCTTAGAACTTGTATGTCTGAGTGTCCTTGTCAGTCCTTGGCAGAGCTGAGGGAGGAGGAAGGGGCAAGCCTGGCTTTAAATATCCTCCTGTGTTGCTGGAGACACAGGAGTCACCACAGGACTTGTCTAAGGAGGATGTGGGAATGTCTAGACTTGGTGATAGTAGGGACTTGTTAGTGTGGTCTCAGCTTTAACAGTATTTTGTGGTAGAAGAAAAACATGCATAGGGGTGTGTGTGTTTTAGATTGTGTAGTACCGAAGTGGGAGATGCTTTTTGAAAAGAAAATAAGAGCTGCTTGGATTCTCTCAGAGCTGAGAAGTTGAGAGACCTAGAAATCAAGCACTAAGGTTCCTTTTAGGTTTGTGTTCCTGGGAAGAGGCAATAAATGGTGGGATTCTTGGGGTTGGACTCAGTAATCCTGGTGGGTCCTTTTCCACATGGGTATTCTGTGATATTCCATGATGGGTTTCAGGATGATCTATGTGCTGCTGTGCTGGGTGGGCAGTGCAAGACAGAGTGTGTGTTCCTCACTCCACTGCAAAGCCCCTTTCTGCCCTAGATCCAATGGGTCCTGAATGCCCACACATCATCAGCAGGAAACTCATGAAAAATTTCACCTCGCTGACCTACAACAATGGCAGGTAAGGGATGTTGTGTGAGGCTCTGGAGGCACAGATATGGCAGAGCTCAGGTTGAGGGGCCACAGACACACCATTAGAAACCCCCCTACACTCCACATCTCACAAGTTCTCCCTCTTGCCACGCAGCATCCAGAATTTCATCTCTGCATCCATGAAGGCTAAACTCACCGCATATGTCATTGTCTTGGCTTTGCACATCAACAACTTCCAGACTGACCTCACCGTCCTGCAGAACGACATGAAGCTCCCAGAGAGCAGGTGAGTCATCCTGTTTGTTCACACCTGCCCAGATCCTCCTACAGAAAGACCCTGAGAAGAGCTCTGAAGCATCTCTGGACCTGGGTAGGGCTTTAACTTTCATGGGAAAGATGGGCAGTTTCTGGGTTCATGACCTGCGTTTCCCAGGAGCCACCTGGCAGCTGCACCTGTGCTCCAGCTGTGCTCCTGTCCTTGGCCCCACAGCATTCACTGGATCAGGCTTCCAGGCAGAACTGCAGTTATTACTGGATCTTACCAAAGCTCTTGGTCACAACTTGGTTTTCAAGTTCCCTCATTGGTTTTGATGCCGTCACTTATTTTCCCTACAGTTATGCTCTTTATTCTTTGATCAGTAGTAATGGGGTTAGTGGGTTTAAGAGCAGTGTTTGCTCTTGGTTTCCATCCATTTTTCCTTTTTGTTTTTCTTTCTGGAACTAAACTTTTCAGGAATCCATGTTGGTTTTGGCAGTTGATGCCTGGGTTTAGTTTGTGCTGCCCTGCAGCTGTGAACAGGGTGCCTAGGATGCTGTGGGGAGAAGCGTGGAGGAGGCTTGGACCTGCTGGAAAAGTCAGCAGTGTTCTGTCCCCAGGAGGGCTCTGCCTTTCAGCCCTGCTGCTCCCAGCTGCTGCCTCATGGCATCCCTGTGCTGCAGAGACACCTCCGGGCCTCTCCCAGAGAGGTCATGCAAGGTCATGACACGGGGGCTCAACAGCCCCACTGACAGTATTAATCCCGTGTTTTCCAGGATACTGGACATCGCCAAGGCCCTGCGGCTGAGGGTGTCCAAGGCCAAGGGGGGGCCAGGGCTAGAGAGTGACCAGAACCACAAGCTGGGCACTCTGTCTCTGCCCTTGCCCATGCAGAAGGCACCAGAGGGACAGCGGAAGCGCAGGAAAAGGAACTGAGAAGCCCAGGAGGTCTGAGGGGAGACGCAGCCCCTCCCTCAGAATGTCATGGGGATGCCTTCATCTGCTGGGTTTGGGTCCAGCATCAGCCCTGACCCTCCTGAAACCCGGGCTGAGGGTTTCACCTCATTAAAATGCTGCTTTTTTTCTATGTATATAGAAAAAGCTATAAAAAAACCTCTTCTTTTTTTCCAGTTTGTCTGGGGCAGGGGGTGAAATGGAGGTTGTACTGGAGCAAATGGGACCTGTTTGAACTGGCAGGTTCTGGCCTGACACCTTTGTGGCTGATGCTGATTCATGGCCCCTCTCAGGTTCCCTATCCTGGCTCCTTGCCTGGGGAGGGAGAGTTTTGTGATTCAGAGCTGGTATCACCTTCAGGGAGAGCAGTGAGTATGAGGCCACAGCTGTGGATTCCTAGTCCTTTGGAGAGATACTTCAGTCTGGTTTCTCTGAATTTTCACTCTCCTGGGTGATCAGCCTCATGGGAGGTGTTTACTTAGTAAGGCTGTAGGAGTCGGGAGGGCTTGTGAGAAGCAGGATCACCTCCAAACCAGTGTGTGAAACAAGAGCGTGGAACATCAGAAGAAATCATCTCTGAGATGTCTCTGCTTTGGATAGTAATTTGGGTTTGGAACATCCTTTGGGATTTATGGTTATCTCCTCACACAGCTTAGAGCCCCACTGTTCACACCTGTCATTAGCAGTGACACAAACATCCTGTGTTCTGGGGAGAGAATAATTACTGCTGTAGGAATTCCAGGCTCCAAGTAATCAATAGGAGAGGTTGAGGTTGGAAGGGACTTCTGGAGGTCTCTTTGTCCAGACCCCTCCCTGCTCAAGCAGGGCCACCAGAGCCAGGTGCCCAGGACTGTGTCCAGCTGACTTTGAAGTGTCTTTGGTTACAGGAACTCCACAAATTCGAAGTGAAGCAGTGTTTCACAATGCTCAAAGGGAGCCTCCTGTGATCCCTGTGTGCTCGTGGCCTCTGGCCTGTCCCTGGGCACCTTCCCTGCAGGTCTTTACAGACACAGACAAGGTCCCCCTGAGTCTTCCCTGCTCCAGGTGGTTGCCCTGGTTCCCTCCACTGTTCCTTGTAGGAGTGATGCTCCAGTCCCTTCAGCATCTTCACTGGACTCCCCAGTGTGTCCATGTCTCTGGAACTGAGGAGCCTGGAGCTGAACATGGCACACCAGGCTGAGCAGAGGAGGAGGATCACTTCAGTTCTAATTCTGCCCCAATTCTGCCCAGACACTGGTGGCTGCTGCCATAGGGGCGTTTCTGGCTTGCTGCTGGAGAGGCACACATGGGACAGTGTCTGTCCCTGACCCTTCCAGCACAAACATGGACAGTCACTGACAGAGCAGCTCCAAAGTGAGCAATTCCCAGGTAAATGGTGCTGCAGGCCTCCAGGATGAGGGGTTTGCCCAGAGCTCAGGCTGGGGCCCAGCCAGGTGTGCTGTGGGTCCTGCCAGGAGCACGTTTTGTCTGTGGACCTGCTTGCTTGTAAATTACCCCAGCAGCTGCCTCAGTGGGAAAGAGGGAGACATAAACAGCTGTTTCACAGAATTTTTTTTAGTGAGGTGCCACTGACGTTGGTCTGATGACGGTCCCTATCCCTGAGTTGTCAGCTTCCCTGCATGGCTCTGGAGAAACGCCGTCAGAGCAGCCGGTAAGAACCGCCCCACTCCGGGCCAGAGAGTGGCACAGAAGATGCTCCCATGTCTGCGGCAGCCCCTACCCACCCTGCTGGTGGAGCTGGAGCCCACTGGGCACTGGCCACCACTTGGGGCCCCAGGGTCCCCTCTTAGTGTGAGGCCGTGCTGGAGTTGGTCAGAACCCACACTGGGTCACACCTGGACCCCCACGCACTGGGGCACTGCGGTGGTGCCAGAGCAGCCACGGAAATGCTCCCAGCGTTCACCCTCCAGGGAGGAATGGGGCAGAGCAGGGCAGGCACACAACACCATGCCAGGCTGTTCCAAAACCCAGGTGGGACAGAACCCATTGGAGAATTGAGACTGAACATCCCGCTTTTCGAAGAAACTAATTCCTCTGATTTCACAGCCAACACCTCTAAGGGACTGCAAGTTCTGGGCAATGCAGCGTGAGGAGAGTCAATAGTGGGAGTGCCCAAAAACTGCTTAAAGGGAGCTGGGTTTGGAATCCTGATTGCGGAGCTGTGAGACTGAGGTGCTCAGAGTGCTCTCTATTTAGCACACCTGACTTTCCTGCTCTGGGGGTCTGGAAGACCAGATGGGAGCATCATTACCAATCTGGGGACCCACATGTCCTGACCTCGTTTCAGCTATGTAAGTCTTAGAGTGTCACTGTGTCCTCTCCCACACCCTGCACCAAGACTTACTTGATTACTCCACTCTGGAGAGAAGAGTTGAGGTCAAGGTTCTAACCAAAAAGAAAAATCCACCGTACACCCAGCCCCTGTTTCAGAGCACAACCCTGGAGGAGAAACGTGGCCCCTGAAGCCACTGGAAAAACCGGATGGCTTGGTGAAATAGAAACATGCCTGTGGCTGTCATGACTGAGACTGCCAGCTCTGTTGGTCTGGCAGCTGCAGGGCTGCATGTGCAGAGCAGCGAGGCGCTGGATGTGATGGCTTAAGGACAAAAACATGGCCCACTCAGGTCACACCATCTCTCAGCACCCTCATGGTCCAGGGACAGCTGAGGAAGACCAGATGAGCTGGCTCAGGTCAACATACTGATCCACACGCCACCACCTCACCTGGAGCCCTGGAGGAGCTCCATGGGGCCCTTGAGCTCAGCTCTGTTGTGGGTGATTCTGTTCAGCTCTGGGGGGCTCGGTCCTCGTCTTTGCTGTTGGGGTTGTTCTCCCCACCAGCGTCATCCAGCTCCTCCTGGCAGCTTGTTGCTACCGCCCTGGCCAGAAGAGGGGTCGGCTGTGCCATCCTTGTGGCAGAACACTGTCAGCCCACGGGTGCTGTTGTGGCTGCTCTGGTTGTTGAGGTGCAGAAGGCTGGAGGGCATCATTACCACACTGCAGCCCCTGCCCCTGCTGCCTGCAGCGAGGGCTGGTTTACACGAGTTCACTCACTGCACACAGGAGTTTCTTTGATGGGGGAACATCCCCTCCCCTCTGTGTGCACTGATTTTAAGGCAGGCACCATCAAACAGAGCAGGACACTGCCAGCACCGCCAGGCAGCACCGTGCTGTACCCGGCACTCAGGGTTAGCTGTAGTCTGATTCGTCTGCAGCAGCCTAAGGAACAGGCTGAGGAACAAAGCACACAGACAGGAGGGCGTTACCTGTCCTGGGAGGTGGATCCCTTGGGGTTGGTGTGAGAGCGGGAGGGGTATACGCCAGGACAAGGGGCTTGGCTCCCTTGCGGTGTCCAGCCTGGCCTCGCAGCTGGAGTGGACGTTGCTGTCCGTGATCAGGCTGCCCGAGGACAGGCACAAGAGCACCCCGAACCTTGCAGTGGGGGATGTTGTTCCTCAGCACGAGGACCTGCAGGCAGCAGGGGAAGCACCTGCGGCTGCAGGATGTGACCAAAGCTCTCCCTTCTGTAGCCCCCGTGCACCTGCACCCTCCCCGGCCGGCAAACTGGAGTCACTGGCACTGCTCCTCACAACCTGCTTTCCTCAAAGAAAGCAGTTAAATATTTACACAGCAGAGGTGTTCAATATTTTCCAGACAAACAAAACCACCTCTTAAATCCACATCTTACAAGTGTTAAGAAATAATTACAGATTGCCTTTGCATAGCCCACTTCGACAAACAACACAGATCAGAAGGTAATTAAATTATACCTCCTTTTATTTGCCCATTCCCGACTGGTTCCTCATTTGATCTCTCAGCTAACGTGGAGCCCAGCGGGATGTGACCATGGCCCATCTCCGCCGGGCACACTCAGCTGCCTGGAGGTGGCTGTGGGCAGCGAGGCTGAGCCATGTCCCACACAGCTGACCCTGGCCCAGGCCTGGGCTGTGCCAGGACCCCCAGCTCTGACCAGCTCTGCCACACTCCTGCCTCAGACAGCTCCGAGCCCATGCCTCACAGCCAGTAATTCCTGCTGATACATATTCCTGCTTCCTACTCCAGATGACATCTCCTACCTGAGCAAATTCCCACTGAGAGCTGGCCTGGGAATGCTCCCCTTCCTCCCCACCTCCAAAACGTCTATGTACAGTCTTTTAGAGCCATAGACTGAAAAACGGGCCCAAACCCTGGGCTGCCCCAGTCCTTGAGGATAGTCCTGCTCTGGCCAGGTGGCTGCAGAGGAACCCCCAAGCCCCCTGACTGTGGATTTTGGCAGTGATGGTACCCCATTCCTCACCACCACCATCCTGTCTGGCACAGGCACAGAGTTGAGAGCTGTGGGCAACTGCAAGGTGAGATGATGCTGAGGGAAAACCTCAGTTCAGCATCCAGTGTGTGTCCCCAGCCAAAATCCGCTCCTCTCGGCTGATCTCTGACTGAAGCAGGCACCAGCCAGGACTGGCCGCAGTGAGGGGCATGGCCAGGGGTCGATACTGCAGTCCCCCATCTCTGCAGCTGTGCTTCTACAGGGTCCAGTGGGCCTGACTAGGTGACCCCAACCTGCCCCCACATTAATACTTCCACTTGTGGTTGTACCACCGTGTGCAGCTGCCAGCAACCTGCCTTTCATGTGAGCTGGTTAACCACAGGAAAGCAGCTGGTGGAGCAGCAGAGAGAGGGAAGGGGGCTCACAGCAGCCTCACAGCACCTTGCTGTTCTGTGTGCAGTGCCTGGCGTAGGTCAGGTCCCTAAAGGTGCTTTCTTCCCATCTCACCTGCCCTCATGAGTAAATGAATGCTCTCCCTTCACATCCTTCAAAGGCATTGCCGGATGATGCAGCCCTGTGGAGAGCTGGCCAAAGGCTGGGCTCCCTTGTCCTGCTGCAGCTCCTGCTGCAGAGACCTGAGCTCCAGGTCGGTGTGCGGGGTGTGCAGCTGGCTGCTCTGTGGCCGGCAGTCCCCAGCGTCCCCACGCAGGACCCAGGCTCGGGGTTCCCCAGGACACCCCGCACGCAGCATCAGAGCAGCAGGGTGGGGTGGGCAGGCAGGGCCACCGGGTGGCTGCGGGGCAGTGCTGGCCAGTCCTGACCCCAGCGCCGCGTCCCCCGGCCCACCCTGCCCCACTACCTCCACCAGCACCTGCGGAGGGAAGGACAGGGACACAGAACCACAGAACCACTGAGATGGGAAAACACCTCTGAGATCATCAAGACCAACCTTTGCCCCATCATCACCTTGTCAACCAGAACACAGCACAAAGTGCCACATCCAGTCCTCCCTCACGCACCTCCAGGGACACTAACTCCACCACCTCTCTGGGCAGCCCATTCCAGTGTCTCATCACCCTGTGATGAAATTCTTCCTGATATCCAACCTGAACCTCCCCTAACGCAGCTTGAGAGTATGGCCTCTCATCAGTGGTCGTCCTGCCAGCACAGGAAGGGCAAAGCTTGACCAGGGAAGAACCCCATGGTGATAGGGACATGCAAATCCAGGCTGGACATCCCTGTCCAGGGCAGAGCTAACCAGTGCTGCTCAGACACATGGGGTCTGGCCACGGTCACCCCTACCTAGCCCCCCGCACACTCACAGGCCCGCAAGGCCACAGGAGCTGCTCCGGGCTTTCGGCTCTCTCAGGGCAATCAGAATTACACCACTTAACCTGGGGCTTTTGGGCCAGGCACAAAAAAGCACATGTATGCCGCAGCCTGAGCGTCCTGCCAAGGACACGGGGCTCACTGGGAAAGGTGTGACCCATGCTGTACCCCAGCGACCAGCAGGACCCCCAAGCAGGAGAGGGATCAATCAGAAAGCATTCACGAGCAACCCGGCATCCACAGAGCTGAACGCAGACCTGCTGGCCCGGCCCTGCCAGGGACAGGGTTTGGCGGCAGCAGTGCCACGTTCCTCACCATCGCAGCGCCGCTGCCCCGGCACGGCCCCGCCGCTCGGGCCCGGCCGTGGGGAGGGACAGAGCTCGGGGCACACGGAGCCCTGCGCCCTCGGCGGGTCTCGGCCGCTCGCAGGGCCCTGCGTTAAAGCGTGACGGGGCGCTGAACGGGCAGGCCTCGGGCAGCGACGAAGCACCGCAACGAACACGAGCCCGTACGATCTGCTCCCGAACGAACAGAACTAACTGAACTCCGCAGCCGGACACAGACACCGCCGGCGCTCTCCATCCTCTGCGAGAGGCAGTGCGGGCACGGCGGATCCGCCTCTCCCGGGGAGCCGCAGGGATCGAGCTCCCCGGGGCCGCGGGACCGGGGGGGCAGCACGGGGCCGGGCGGGGGGGTCCCACCAGGGAGCACCTGCGGCCGCAGGAGGGACAACGAGCCCCAGCCGGCCCAGCCCGACCCGGCCCCCTGCGAAGCCGAGCGGAGCTGAGCTGAACTCGCCCCCTCCCGGTCCCGCCCGCGCTCCCGCCGCCGCCCCGCCCCCGGGGGCGTGGCCATGCGGACGGCGTGTTTGATTGGCTGACACGCGCGGAGGCGCGGCGGCTTTTGTCACGTGGATGCGTGACGCCACCAGGTCCCGGCACCCTCCGCCGGCCCCGCCCCGTGCGGCGGCGCGGTGACGCCAGACGGCGGCGCGGTGACGTCAGAGAGCGGCGCGAGGCCGCGCCGGGCCGGGCGCTTGGGGCGCCGCGATCGCGCTCCGGCTCCGCTCCGGCTCCGCTCCCGCCCCGCTCCCGCCATGGCGGCACCGCCCGCAGGTGCGTCCCGCCCGCCCGCCGCCGGCTCGGTGGCTGCTGCGGCCGCGGGGGCTGTGGGGAAGCAGGAAGTCGCGGTTCCCTGGGCCCGGCCGGGCCGCAGCCGCTGCCGCCAGACTGACCTTGGGCCCCGGTGCAGGGGCTGAAATCGCACCGGGAGGCGCGGTGTGCCGGTGTGGGCGCGGCGGGGCACGGCACAGTGTCGGGAGGGATCGGGCGTGCGCGGGGAGCGGCCCGGCCCCGGCCTGTGCGCGGGCAGCGCCGGGCTCTGGCTCCCGCGGCCGAGAGCGGGGAGGGTCCCGCCGGGAGCCGCTCGGAGCGCTCCTCCTGGAGCCAGGAGCAGGAGCGCGGGGGTTCCCCGGGCACAAAGGCAGTGCTCGCATCAAACGCAGCGGGAGCTTTGGAAAACAAACGGCCTTCCCGTTCTTTCCCCCATCCTTTCTCTTTCTTCTCCGCCTTTCTCTCTACCCCGCCCTTTTCTTCCCTCCCTTTTCTCCTCCCTGTTTTCCCCCGCTCCTTTCTCTCTCGCCCCTCCTTTTCTTTTCCCGCCTCCTTTCTTTCTTCCTTCCTTCCTCGTTGCAGTAGCTCCTCAGGCAGGCAGGGCTGTTGTCCCCAAGCACCCTTTCAAGTCCTGGCAATGTCGTGTGTGTTGCTGGTGCTGGGGAGGATTTCAGGCTCACAAACCACCTGCAGCCTCACGTGGCTGTCACTGACCTTTCTCAGGCTGAGCTGTGGGGTGCGATGCGGGCACCTGCAGAAACATCTTTTTGTAACTGTTAAATAAATAATCCCATTCTTCTGTCAAACAGGGTTTGCCAGGTAAAGATCCCTGCTGTCCTCCCCAGACTGTCGGGTCAAGCTGTCTCTGTCCACATGTCCTTCAGGACCCTGGGCCTAGCCAAATTTGACTTCTGAAGCTTCTCAGCAGAACGTGGATGCCGAGCGTGGGGGCTGATGCAGAGGAGGCTGCGTGGCAGTGACCTGGGACTCGTAAAGAATTTCTCCACCGTGTCAGTGAGATCACACCTGCGTGACACCTGTGCAGCCGGTGGGGGTGGTGGTGCTCAGCTGCTGGCTGAGGTGAACCACGACGAAGTGTTATCTGGTGTTTTCTGCCCCAGGAAGAGGCAGAGTGTAAGGATCAGGTTTTGTAATGCTGCTGCACGTATTTGATTTAATTTGGGGGTTTTTCAGGTTTTCTGGCAGATTCTCGTTGTTCACACAGTTTTATTAGTGTGAGGATCAACCTTTCACTGTTGGAATTTGTAATTCCAGGGGAGTTCCTCCTGATTTATTTCTGTTTTAGTTTGAAAGAGCACAGAAGGGAAGAACTGCTGCTCTTTACTGTTTCCTAGACCTGAGCAGAGATGGCAAAGCATCCATCAGATCTGCCATTTGTTGCTTTTCCCCTTATATGGGCTTTTCTTTAACAGGATGTTTGAGTGATGCCCTGAGCAGGAAGAGCTGCAGGGTCAGCCGCAGCTCTCTCACGCTGGTTGTTTCTGGCGCAGGGAGGAGGCGCTGAGCCATGCTGCACGGGAAGGCCGGAGCCGCGGGTCCAGGAGGCTCTGCTGCGGCAGCCCCCGAGGAGTCTGCGAGCCGGGACACGGCGGCTGCCTCGGGCAAGCACTACCTGTGCGGCTACTGCGCGGCCTTCACCAACATCGCAGTGACGTTCCCCATCCAGAAGGTGCTGTTCCGGCAGCAGCTGTACGGGCTGCGCACGCAGGACGCCGTGCGCCAGCTGCGCCGCGACGGGCTGCGCACGCTGTACCGCGGCATCCTGCCCCCGCTCATGCAGAAAACCACCACACTGGCGCTCATGTTCGGCCTCTACGAGGATTTCTCGGCGCTGCTGCTCAGCCACGCGCGCGCGCCCGAGCTCCTCACGCGCAGCGCGGCGGCCGCCCTGGCCGGCACCACCGAGGCCGTGCTCACGCCCTTCGAGCGCGTCCAGACGCTGCTCCAGGACTACAAACACCACGATAAGTTCACAAACACTTACCAGGCTTTCAAGGTGCTGAAAGCATACGGGATGCGGGAGTATTACAGGGGATTGGTACCTATTCTGCTCCGAAACGGGCCCAGTAACGTGCTCTTCTTTGGCCTGCGGGGGCCCATCAAGCAGTGTCTGCCTGAAGCCACCTCGTACAGTGCTCACATGGTCAACGACTTCATCTGCGGGGGGCTGCTGGGCGCTGTGCTGGGCTTCTTGTTCTTCCCTGTGAATGTCGTAAAAACTCGCATGCAAGCTCAGATTGGTGGCGAATTTCAGTCCTTCTCCAAAGTGTTAGTGAAGATCTGGCTGGAACGTGACAGGAAGCTGATGCACCTCTTTAGAGGAGCCCACCTGAACTACCACCGCTCTGTGCTGTCCTGGGGGATCATCAACGCCACCTACGAGTTCCTGCTGAAGCTGCTGTGACCCCCGTCCTGCTCGTGGTGTGTTGGCACTCAGTGTCCTCAGTCCCAGGGAACAGTGCCTGTGCATGTGACAGGTAATTCCTTCCAGCCTTCAGTATTTATGGGGTGAATGGTGATACATTTAAACCTTGGTGCAATTATGATGAACTTTTTAAAGTATTCCCTTGCTGGCAGGTGAGTTTACCCCTTACAGAGCTACTTGACAAGGTCTAAAAGAGAAAACAAAAATACTTGTATTACTGTGTATCACTCCCAAAATTCCTTAACGCTCTGTGATGGGATGTGCTCCACTGCCCATGTTTAGAACATGAGAATCAAGGAGGGGCTGAAGAAAAACAATTCCATTGCCTGATCATCTTCCAAGTCTCGATTTTGGAACTGCATTTTCAGATGTTTTGGGGTCCTCATTGTGTAAAGCTCAAAGGACTGATCCAGAAGGGGATGACTGAAGTGCAGAGCTCCCAGCTGCACCTCATCTTGCTGCAGCCACTGCAAAGCGTGGCCTGTGGTGACCTTGTCCTCCAGCCATGGCACTGAACATGTGACCTCAGCCCAGGCTGGATTTCTGTGTGTGTGTGTGTACGTGTGCCTTCCTGTGAAAAGGGAAAAGTGGAAGGAATGGAACAGCAAACTCACTAAAGCTTTAAAGTGTCCTTCCTCATTAAAAAACACGGAGTCTGTTCTGCTTTTTGAGAGGATTTTTTTTTTTCTGCATTGCTGCTTTTTCTGTTGCCTCCAGCTACAGGATCAGGGAGATGTCCCTGTCTGTAACGCTCCTGGGACACTCCAGCTCTTGCAGCTGCTCAAGCACTTCACACATGGCTTTTTGCACTGCAGCGTCTTTTCTCAGTTCCCTCTGTGGAATTACAGATCACGAGATGGTTTTACCCAAAACTCGGGGTTCTGCCTGCTTGGTGTGTACTGTTAACAGTTCTGCAAGACAGAGTGGCACAGACAAGGTGAGATTCCTGGGTTACCTGCTTCAGTGGAGGTCTGTAGGTATAGCAGAGACGAAAAGCCAAAGATGACCTTGGAAGCAGGGAGGCAGGAAAGGTGGAGTGTTTGGAGACATGTTTCAGGACTTCTGTAGGCAAATATTGAAAAGGACTGACAGAAATAGAACTGTGTCTTACAGACATGGGAGTTGAGAGAGAGGAGACTTCAGGCTTTAGATACAGGGACAGAAGAGCAAGCACAACTCTGAGCTAGATGAGGGTCCCAACAAAAAGCGTTTGAATCTCCCTGAGGGCTTCCTCTTTTAGTTAAATTATACACTCATGTATAAACCAAAACACTTTGGATGATGGGGAGCAGCAGAGCTTCCAGAAACTGGTTTGAATTTAGTCTTTTTTTAAGTCTTGGAGGGGATATTGCTTTTCTGAATTTGAGTTTTCCATTTGCTGAAACTGTCTTCCGAAATTGATGCTAATCAGTGTGTTGTAATCATAAACACAGTCCTGAGCTTCACAGCCAGCAGTGGGTGGGCACAAGCACGAGTTCCTGTATCCCAGTGGTGATTATCTGCTTCTAAATAAAATGTTTACTGGATGTTTGTTACTGGCAGAATCTGATTTTTACCAGTGTACCATTTTTTTTCTTTTTGTAATCACTCCTTGATGGAATAAAAATAAATCTGCATCCTGTTTCTCTGTGGAAGGTGTTGTGTGCTCCTGTAATGTCAGGGAAGCCGAAGTGTTGAGGGTGAGAGTTTGGCACAAGCCCAGAGATGGTCAGTGCCCAACTACCCCAGCAAACATGAAATAGTGGAGCCCTGGGTCTGAGGTTCAGAGTCAGTTTGGACTCTTCTATGAGGTCACTTTCAGAAAAACTTTATGGAAAAGCTCTACTGTGACACACACACTTGAGAATGGCAACATCGAAGCACTAGAAGGTGATTTTCCTCTTAACTTTGGGGGGCAGGCAAGAGCCAGTGAGCATGGCTCCTTTTAACATAAATAAAATACATTTCAATTCAGTGAATTATTAAATGTTTATTATGCAAGCAAGAGAAACTGTCCACAAATAGTAAGTTACTGTACGGCTGTAAGTACAATACTTCCAAAGCAGTTCTGATACTTCATATACGGTATTAAAAGGCTACAGTTTTTACTATGAAATCTCAGGTATTTCAAAATACTCTACATGCACAATTTGTTTCTGTATTAAAAACCTTATACTTAACTGAGGATATTTAGTGCTTTAGAAAATGCACCTTTGACTAAGATCAGCCAATGAGAAGTTTCTGTTTCCTGCAGGTCAAAAACATGATGGGTCGTTGACTTCTTCCTTTCTCTGCAACTTTTTACAATCTGTAAAGTAGATTTTTTTAAAAAGTTTTCATTTGGCAAGCGTAGTTCTTTTTTTCTATGTCCTAGAGCAACAGACCCATGTTTACGATGTCAGAACCTTCTCCACATCAGTGCTACCAAAATCAAAATCACAACACAAACAAAAACAAACCCCACTAAATTAACCACACACCCCCCCGAAAAAACTGATGTTTACATTCTAATTCTGGTAGTAGGCATCGAACTGTCCTTACCCCAAGACTCCAAGAGTGCAAACAAACGTGTGAGTGTCTGTCTATCGCTGTGCTTTTCTTCCTATCCCCATGGTGTGGCGATGACATTGCTCCCCGGACTGTCCCTGTCTGACGCGTGGACGGCGGCACCCCCGGGCTCACCGGAACGGCCTCTGCCCTCCCGGGAGCGAGCACTGGGAACGCATGTGCTCCCAGCACACGGACACGGACTGGGACACACGGAAAACCAGCTCCGACACGGCTTTGGCTCCTGCGGCCGCCACCGCTGTGACCGCCCCGCCGGATCCGTGGCTGCCGCACGCCGGGCGCTCCCCCAGGAGCAGGAAACCACCAGCAGCGACGGCGTGCTGTGCGCTCCGACAGAGCTCCGGCCCCCGAGAAACGCTGTGGAATTATCGAGTGCTGCAACACCAGGCTGCAGACACCCCTGGTGCGAGCCACGCCCTCCCCGTCTGTCAGCGCCGTCCTTCACCTCCCGTGGAAATGTTTCCTTGCAGTTGTTTCACAGTTTTACACACTTCTCGAGGCTGAGCATTCAACTTTTGAAACACAACTAGAAGATAAACTTTTTTTTTTTTACTACCTAGAAATAACCCAAAGCTCACCAACACATAAATTCATTGTTTCAGTAATGTTACTGAGAGAGAACTGAAAACCCTTACACCACCACATGACTGTGAGGCATGTCAGCTGTAAGCCACTGAGCAGTGAACTTCACAGGTAAAACGTGGTAAAGCCTTCATGGAAAACTTCCAAGTGTTGTTGGAAAGGAGTAATCAATCAAATGACCAAAATCTAAGATTACCTACTTACTCTAATTCAAACTTATTACAAATGTCATCAGAACTAAGTAACAATTCTACAGCATACATGTACAGATTCTGTCATTTTATGCAGCTGCTGGACACGCTACGAAAGCATCAGGGTGACCAAACCCCTTCACCGGGTAAGCTGTCGGTCCCGGAGCCAGGCAGGGCCTGTCAGCCAACCACAGGTGGTATCAAGGAGTGGTGACACATCTGTCACTTTGCGGTAACGGTCCTTTATACAGAAAGGTGAGTGTCCAAAGCTCAGCACAATACTGGTGTAAAACACAGCGTATCATGAGGTAGAATTAAAAAGGTAACACTCAGTGCATATTCACAGGCATAGGGTTACAGTCACTAGGGATCCACCAGTCTGAGGAAGTTCTGACAGGAAAAACAAAAACAGCCTTGAAAACAGACAGACAGACCCACCCAAGAACCTCTTTGATCCTGTGGGTGCTCCTTCACCTCCAAAACAAACACTGTGCAAGCCCATGAGAACTGTAAGATTCCCTCAAACATCCCTGCAGTCCCTTCCATGATGTGTAATAAAACATTAAATAAGGTGAGAAAACAGCAGCCTGGCAGTGGGACAGCAAATGCTTGGGGAAAAGCTGCTGTAGTCCAGGGCAGGACATGTTTTTTTCCCCAAACAGCTTGGCCCATTACAAACTCCTTGTAGCTCTTCCTTTGCATAAAAATCTCATATCCCACACTTGTCCCCAAGCTTCCTGCACACTTCACTTCCAGGGCGTTGAACCACAGCTGAGGGAAGTGCCCTGAGCTGCTTTAACAACCCAGCAGACCCACCTGCCCCACATGCAGGCTCAGGCCAGCAAAAGGAATGTTTGCCCTCAGATTACCAAACACACAAAATTGGAGGCTTCATATTACCAAAGAAATTCTCCAGAAGAGGAAACTTGGGATTTTTTTTCTCATAATGCAGAGGAGCATTAAGTTTCAATGATTTCTACACCAGGGTATACTACCCACATAAATACAAAGCTACAGGAGGATCCCCAGGCTTCTCTTTCCAGCTCTCTCACGTCCATAAATGTTGTCTTTATCCCCAAATACGTTTTGCAAAAGGCTTTGTAAGAGTCAGCTTTGAACAAGTGTGCTCCATCGAGCCAGAGAGAGTGAACCTGAACACCAGCAGGTGACAGTCCTTTCAGGTCAAGTTCCCTGCTGAACTGAGTGTGTGACTGGTCTGCAAAACTACAGTGAAATACTAAAAAAAACCCTATATTGGAACATGTAAGTGGATGAGAATGTTATAAACTGATACGGATGTACAAGACTGAAATACCTGTGCATTTACAAGGTTAGCTCTACTAACTCAAGGGCTGAAATCTGGCATTCATACTTTGGGTGTGACCATTGAATCATAGAATACACTGAGCTGGAAGGGACCCCCAGGATCATCAAGTCCAAGCCCTGGCCCTGCACAGGTGTCCAAACGCTCCTGGAGCTCTGGCAGCCTCAGGGCCGTGCCCATTCCCTGGGGAGCCTGGGCAGTGCCCAGCACCCTCTGGGGGAAGAAGCTTTCCCTGCTCTCCAGCCTGAGCCTGCCTTGGTACAGCTCCAGCCATTCCCTGGCTCCTGTCCCTGTCACAGAAGTGATCGGTACCTGCCTCTCCACTGCCGCACAGGAGAATGTTCGAGAGCACAACGAGGTCTCATTTCAGATTCCTCCAAGCTGAACAAACCAAGTGATCTCAGCTGCTCCTCCTATGGCTTCCCCTCCAGACCCTTCACCAGGGTGAACATTACAGTGTTTCACTGTACTGTTTGCACTGATGATAAGCCTGATTAGATCCAGGCAGATCTCATAGTGACAGGTTTGCTTTTAATCCCCTCCCCGACAGCATAGGTGAAGAAAGGCTCACCTGGCAATACTAGGGACACATCCAAATTAATTTCTCCCACAGCAAGAGTGCAGGCAAGGTGTGTGTGGAAAAACAGCCAGGTGGGAAATACCCAAACATCAGCAGAAAGCCACCGTGTTTCAGATGTGGGATGATGTGGAAAGCTCCCTGCAACAGAAACCTGGCAGAGGAGAGGCCAGAGCTGCCCCGCTGCACCAACATACAGAGATCCTCTGGGGCAGGGTCTTCCCTAGTGCTCAGTGGTGGGCTCAAGGGAGCCTGCCCGTGCAGGGGCTGGGCCTGGGTGATCTCCAGTGGTCCCTGCCAGCCTACGCCACACTGTGATTCATTTTCCTAGCCAATGACAACCACATTAACAAAGAAATGAAAGCAAAATTCCTTTTTTTTTTTTTTTTTTTTTTTTTTTTGGTAAGAGTAACTAACCGTGTTGCTTACGTAGACAAGCACTCATCTACTAATCACCACAGAGTTGCTTCAGCGACAGAAGAGGAAGCAGAGGTGAGGCAGTCCAGCTCCTCTGGGACACGAGGTACCTGGGCACCCTGCCCCTCTGCGTGGTTCCAAACAGCCCATTCAAGTTGCGCTGAAGGAAACAATCAAGTATCAAGGTACAAACACAGCAGGACAGCAGCCTGATGGCACAGGAGCAGCAGGAGCAGAGGTCTGCTGGTGGGGCCGGAACACGGCGTGTGGCCGCGGGCTCAGGGACGCAGGACCAAGATCCATATGGTGCTGGCCTGAAAAAGCCTTCCACTGTCACGTCTCAGATCACGGTAACTGTGACCTCCTCTGGATTCACAGATTTTGGAGACAGCACACTTCCAGTCAGCTGAACTAAAACCCACAAACATCCATCCACAGGTCCCACTGGTGTGCCTAGAACTTTGGCTGGTAGAGGGAGACACGTCCGCTAAGGCACCCCGAGGCGATCTGACAGTGCGTGGGTGAGAACTTGGTGGTCAGCACCACGTCGTTGTGGGAGTAGAGAGAGCGGATCTCGCGCAGGGGGCTGGCCTCCCGCGGCAGGCAGTCCACCAGCTCGCTGCAGTGCGCGTCAAAGCCCAGCAGGCGGATGCCGAAGCCGTGCGGGGACGAGATCATGCGGCCGTCGGGGCTGAAGCAGAGCTCCTTGATGTAGCCCCGGCCCACGTTGGCCTCCTCGATGCAGTGCGTCAGGCGCAGGGAGCAGCGCGGAGAGACGGGGCGCACCGGGGCTCCTTCCTGGAATTCATAGACACAAGTCCACTAAAGGGAGAGGCAGAGAAAGGGACACTGAAAGAGAAGTAAAACACTGCAAACACACATTCCCTCCCCCTGCACCTGAACAGGTAATGAGCAGTTCACATGAACAGGTAGTGGCATAGGAGAGTGATGCTCCTGCTGACCTGCTCTTCAGTGAGCACCCAGAGCAGGCCACTGCCTCAGCACCTCCCTCCCTATGAACTATCCAAGCAAAGCAGCTGCCCAGCATTAAAAGCTGCTATTTTAATTAAATGGGTGCTAGATATAATCTTTCCAATCTAGGTTTCATCTGCAGAGAGCAAAGCCTAATCCTTTGGCCAGGCACCTGCTCTAATTTAGTAAATATTTAAATTAAATCTATAAAGTCAAATTCATCTGACTGTAACTTAGAGCAGATCACTGGCATTTTATGCCTTTGACTTCAAAAGGAATGGAATCTTGACATGAGGGGGTGACAGAGTTTTGAAGGAAGGTTATGAACAGCTCTACAGCCAGTTTGTTATTTGTGAGACACATTAAGATCCCTGTCTGTCATCTCATTATTTACTCTCAAAACAAATACAAAAAACCAAATCAATGACAAAGTTTATATCATGTTGATTCCACCTCTGCCCCACGACAAGCATCCCTAGCTCTGTTTCATGCATCCTACTAAAATAACCACAAAACAAACAATGCCAATGAATATTAATAAAAGAGAGTAAGGCAGACTCTAGGACTAAGAGAAGTTATAACTCAGTCATCAGTACCAACTGACCCAATGTAACATTCTGCATTTTACAGAAATTCTGTGTTGTACAGTGGTTTGATTATTACAGAACCAGCATTAGAATTTGTAGCCAATCTGTTAAGCTTCCACTCAGTCCCCTACACTTCTGTGAAGGGTTACCATTACAAAGAGTGGCTTTCTTCAACCAAAAAAAAAAAAAATCCCAAACGAATACACAGAAACACAAAAAAAAATCCGACCCCAAACAAAACCAAAGCAACCTAAATTTACATCAGCAATCAAAGTAACTGAACTGTTTATTATTGGTCCAGTATTATTGTCTATTGTTGGTCAAGACAGAGGAGCAGAATCCACAGCTTGCAGCTGAACTGTAGCTGGTCTTATGACTTCCTACATCAAGTAAAAGGCTTGAAGCAGGTTCTACCAGGAAGATCACTTAAAGAGAACAACAAAAGAGATACATCTGACTGTACGTATTTTAAAGAAGAACACAAGGTAATGTGTTACCTCCTGGTCATCTGTGTTGCTGGAGCACCGGAGCAACGTGGCCCACCCCTTGGGGTGCAGCTGCAGCGATGTGATGCAGTTTCCGCGATCTCTTTCTCCAGGAACCTCTGGTGTTAGCACCTCAAGGCTATTTCTAGGTGATCCCCCTGGAAGAAGAATTAACTGTGAGTCCCAGAGAAATGCATACATTGACCTTCACCTCTCTCACCCATCCTGCTGCTGAAGTGGGGTCACACCTGTGGCAGCTGCACATGGCTGCCAGGACAGACCACACACTGTCAGGACACAGAAACTCCTGCAGCCAACACCAGACTGGGCTCAGTCCTCTCTTCAAACAGCTCCTTTTGTGGAAATCTGAATGCCAAGACCTGTATTGAACCAGCCCACGCTGACAACTACATTAACCTTCCACACTTACGCTCTACATTAGCACTACAGCAAAATCTAAAGAGTGCAGTTTTTATAAGAACTGTTGATTCTCAAACTTGTATGATGTCCTCTCCAAATTCCTTCCAAAACTTGTGCAGCTTGCAGCTTTTCTCCCTTCCTCCCCTCACCCCCAGGTAAATCACTCCCTGGCATCCAGGTAAGCCTCCTCTCATCAGAATACTTCAGCATCTCACAACCACGAGTAGCTAAAAATTAACATTACATTTATTTGAAATTGCAAGGGATGCACCAAGTATTCACCCATTTGCCAAGTTCACGCTGATTCTCTGGAAGTGTATCCTCTTTTTTTCCCTTACAGATCATTCACACAAACTTTGGTCAAGGAAAAACACAAGGAAAACAGAGCACCTCTACATAACAACAACATATTGAAGTAAAATAAAGATCTTGTTACTTTTACCAGATTTCTCAGAAATAAAACCGGATTAGATCCCCAGGCTTTGGTGTGCAATGAGATTTTATTGGTTAAGTAGAAGTCTCAGCAACACCATTCTTTAAAAACCACAGGACAAAAATGCAATTTTTCACTATCGTACTCTGGCCTCTTTTGAATACAGTAAATCAAAGTCCAGGATTTCTTTTCATTTATCTTTCTTGTAGTGATCTTTCCTACCTTCTCGCTGGGAAGGCCGTGACAAGGTTTTCTCCGAGAGCGGCCCCGAGTTGTTCTGGTGACAGGGTGAGCCCACAGCTCGAGGGCCAGAGGAGCCTGATGACGTTATGTCTGCAAACAGCACCAGACAGATGAGCCCACAGGTACCCCAGCACACGCGGGCTGCTGGCCAAGAGCAGCCCACAAAATACCCCTAGCACAGAACTGCCACAGACCGCCTCACCAGCATTCACCTGAGCTCGATGTGGTCCTCCTGGCTCTTAAAATCGGGTAGCTGCCAACCTCTAAAGACTTGTTTAGGTCAAGGTCGTGCAAAATCAGAAGGTAACCAGAGGAGGTGGAGATCAGCATTTTGGAACAGTCTGGTGTCAGCCTCATTCGCATCAGAAAACGGGTGTGAAAAAACTTCTTGTGGGGACATCCATCCTCTGTGCACCTGGATAGCAAGGAAAGCACAGGAGGGGCCTGTGGTCAGCTCCAGCTCAAGCTCCTGATCGTGTCCACAAGAGTCCAGGATGTGCCCAGCAGCACTCATTTTGCTCACCCCACAACCTTTTTCTCGAGCACTTTATTTATGTCTTTCTCCTACTTTTTAATGAAATGGGAGAAGTCACACATTCATACAACTACAACAATGAGGACAGAACCTTCTTGGGAAGAAAGAAACCACGTGTTGGCACGTCATCAAGAGAAGCTCCTTTCTAGCCATTTACTATTACCAGAGAGGTGATGCATGCTCTTGGTAAGGGCTATGAACTACTCCCAGTGTTTCAGAACACATGGCAGCCCCACTCAAGGAGGCAGGCCTTGCATCTTGTACCTGTCCTGGTGTGCTGCAGAAAGGCCAAGGGGTGAGCACAGCCACATACCTGTTGGTGTCCCAGATGATGACGTTTCCATCAAAGCCCGACGTCACCAGTAACCTCGTGTTGGTGTCGTACTCAATATTCTTGACCCAGCTGGTGTGGCCATGCAGAGTACATACTTTGGTGTTCAGCTTCCTCAG
Organism: Corvus moneduloides; assembly: GCF_009650955.1. NCBI lineage: Eukaryota > Metazoa > Chordata > Aves > Passeriformes > Corvidae > Corvus > Corvus moneduloides. Next base: position 75,092,945 of record NC_045511.1, read on the forward strand.
GTCCCAGAGGGCTATCGTCGTGTCATCAGAGCACGTTGCGAACAGCCGGTTATCCAGGAACCTGGGAGCAGGAGGGAGACACAGCAGCTGCTCAAGGCCATCTCCAAGGCAAATGTTCTTAGGCAGGAATGTAAGCTAATGCAGAGATAAGCAGAGCAGCCACAAACAAAACCCCTCCAACTTACAGCAGAGTGTGTGCCAGTGGAAGTTCCACTGAACTGCTGGGATATGAACCAGCAGTGCCCCTGTAGCAGCAAACGAGCAAACACACAGAGGGACAGCAGAGGTTTGATTTGGTTTGGGGGTTTTTAGGGGGTTTGTGCGTTAATGAATTGTGTTCAAATCACACAAGAGCCAAACCACCACTGGAACACGTGCTCAGACAGACCCCCCACAGTAACTCAGTCTGTTCCCCCTCTGGACAACGTTCAGCTCAGTGGGGTTGAAAGCAGCACAGCTAGGAAATAAACTGAATAAACGGAGTCCAGAGTTTACTGAAGCAAATTCAAGGCTTTTCAAAACCACCGAGTGAAGACGAGACCTTGTTTGAGAACATACCAATATAAGTTACTTGGTTCACTGAGAAAATCAACAGATTAAATCACTGAGTTTGCACTATGCAGATCAAAGGCAAGCACCACTGGAATTCAGGCAAGCCTTGACTTTCAGAAGGACAAAGCATGCTGGTTTATGTTTGGAAGTCATTCGATGAAGGCACTCAATTAAGAAAACCCCTAACTGAGGTAAAAGGAACAAGACACCCATCCAAAAAACACCCACTAAAAATCCTTCAAGCCTAGAGCTACACCAAGCAAAAGCACCAACAACTTTGAAAAATGAATACCCAACTACCATCGGAAAAATCCCAAACTTTGGTAAATAGTAGGCATCTTTGGTGCTTACTACAAGGGACTTCTGCAGTGCTGCAGAATCCTGCTCATCAACCTGAGCAAGGCTCCAGGTTACACTGCAGTAACTGTGTGCAGAACAGAGTTCAGTTCCTTTGTGTCAGACAGACACACATTTTAATCCAGCTTTCCTGACAGACATCCAGCTAACGTAAAACTTCAGTCTTTTGTAACAAGGACAACCATGACGAACATGGCACCCCACATCATATTGGGCTCTTTTGAGTGAAAACACTCAGAATATTCTAAAGTTTTCCTGGGTTGTTTTGTTTCGGTTTAGTTCTTGGTTGAGGTTTTTTGTTGGTGTGCAGTTGGTTGGTGTGCAGTTGGTTTTGGAGTGGTTTTTTTTGCTTTGAGAATCTGAATGAAGAGCACCTGCAATATTGTTAGAATTAAATTCACACCTCAAAATCTATTCCCAGAACAGCTTAAAACCCCTGAATTAAAAAGCAAAAATATTACATGGTAAAAATAGTGATGGATTTAGACTCCTGCTCTTGCTATTTGCAGCTCTATCCCAAGAAAGTGGCAGAGGATTTAAACTATAAAGCCTAAGTACAGGCTGAGTTGTGTTAAAATGTCCCTCCTGACCTACCTGATGTTATTTACACAGTCTTCATGAGCTTCGGAGAGAGTCTTGATGTGCTTTGAAGATATTGGGTCAAAGAGCAGGACTTCAGTCTGTTCACAGGCAACGGTCAGCACCGACCTGCAGGGAGCGGAACAGAAAACTCTGTGTTTGTGCTGGGTTTTGCCCTCCAGCAGGTGCCTGTCATGCCACAGACACCCTGTGTCATCGGGTCCATCTGCCCACACCTTCCAGGGGTTCTGAGACAGAAGAAGTAACACTGATTCAAAGGTTTATATGGAATATCTATTTGCCCTTCTGCAAACCAGTCGGATTTTTTGCACTAAAACCTTGCAAAATACAAATTTGGCAGTAGCGGGGGGACCCCCAGCACCAGCCTGAGCTGGACACTCGTTAGCAGGATTGTCACCCCTGGCCCCTCTCCTCCTGGAGAGAGTCCCTGCTCCACCCAGGTGAGGTGGGAGGAGCACAGGATGACACCGCACGCCAGGAACTTGCCCCAGTTATTTAAACCACAGCCCAGGGGTGCTGCTGATGTAAGCAGCGCTGACACCTGGCCACCAGAACGGACCCTGCGCCTCGGGATGCACGGGCACAGCTGGACGGGGATGTGGGGCACACCTGAAGCGCCGGGCATACCTACGCGGAGCCCCCGCACACCGTGATGGGGAGCGCGGGGCACACCTGGGAGGGATCCCGAGCACACCTACCCGTCGGGCGAGTACTCGAGGTTGAAGACGGCGCCGTGGGTGCGGGTGCTGAGGGACACGGAGTCCGCGGGCTGGATGGCGCCGTACAGCCCGGTCATGGCGCCGAACGCGTCCCGCGCCGGGTCCACGGCGGCCCCGCGGCCCAGGCAGCGCCCGCGCAGCCACGCGAAGAGCCCGCCCGGGGCGCCGGGCCCCGGGTCCGCGGGGTCGCTGTGGCGGGGGGGCTCCGGGTCCGGCCCCGGGTCCAGCCCCGGCCCCGGCCCCGGCTCCGGCCCCGGGCCCTTGCTCATGGCGGCGGCAGCGCCAGCCCGCGTCCGCCCCCTGCCGGCCGCCCCGCGCCACTGCGCCTGCGCGGACCCGCCCCCGAGACCCCGCCCACACCGATCACGTGTTCGCCACTGCACGTGACCGTGGGGCCGGCGGGCTCGGGGCCCCTCAGAGCTCGGGGCCCCTCAGGGCTCGGGGCCCCTCAGAGCCCGGGCCCCTCAGAGCCGGGGCCCCTCAGACCGCGGGCCCCTCAGAGCCGGGGCCCCTCAGAGCTCGGGACCCTCAGAGCCGGGGCCCCTCAGAGCTCGGGACCCTCAGAGCCGGGGCCCCTCAGAGCTCGGGCCCCTCAGAGCCGGGGCCCTTCGGGGCGCGGGCCCCTCAGAGCGCCGGCCCTCAGAGCTCGGGGCCCTCAGGGCGCGGGCTCTGGCGCCGGGCGCTCAGGGGCGGCTGCAGCCGGGCCGTTGTCATCCAGCGGCTGCACTGGGGCCGTCCGGTGCTCACCTCCTCTTCTCTTCTGACGAACAGGGAAGACCATCCTAAGAGGAATTTGCTGTCTGGGCGAGGGCCACGGGCGTGAGGCGGGCGGGGCCGTGCCGGCCCTGGGGACCGCCAGCACCCACCCAAAACGGACCGCAGGCGCAAACGGAGGGATGAACTGTGCCTCGGACTGCTCAGCGCGAGAAGGGAGATATAACCAGCAAACGGAGGGTTGAGTACCAATTAACAGAAAAGAGATGTAATTTGTAACCAATTACTGCTGATGTCTTTGTACTATGTATAAACAGTGTAAAGTTTTGATGGTCGGCGAGCAGCTTTTGTGTGCACCCAGCTCCTGCCTTGTGCAAACTAGGATGAAAATCCAGGGTGAACCAGCAGTGCCTGAGCTCGGTGTGTGACCTGGGGCTGCGCCCCTGGGAACGAGCCCACGTTTGGGACAGCACCTCCCTCCCCGGGCCTGCGCCTCCCTGAGCCTGGTGCCCCCCACCCAGTCCTGGCCCAGCACTCTTTGCCCTCTTTAAGACAATTAGCAGCAGGTTTTTTCCAAAACTACCCAGGGTGATGCCTTACGGTCAGGGTCCCTCCTCCCCACAAAAGCCACTGCTCTAGTGGACTGTGAATATTTTTCCTTGCGTTTTTACAAACATACTGACATAATATTTTTATAAATATATTAAATGTCAATATGTTTTTTCAAACAGCGTGTTCTGAGAGCACGAAAGACGCTACTCACACCTTGTTGGCAAAGAGGAGTCTGGAGAGGCCTCATTTGTCTGGTCTGGTGCTGGAAGGTGCAGGACAGGTGTCAGTGAGGATGGGATCCATAACAGTCCCAGGCTTCGAGTCCAGCGGCCGGACCACCCCCTCCTTTGGGGTCTGTTTCATGCTGGGAGTGTCACTGTGACCTCTGTCTTATCTCCAAATGTTCATTCTGTCCCCTACAGAGGAACTCAGCTTTCCTCCAAAACATTCCTTGTCCCTTGCACGTTATCTCAAGTCTTACCCCCAAAGTTTTCTCTACCCACCTACTACTGACTCTACTTCACTTTGGCCTCAAAATTCACAGCTCAGTCTTGGATCTCCCTCATTCCTGGGGACCTGCTAGAACGTTTGGAGTCCTGCCCCTGGTCACCACAGAGAGACCTGCCCCAGTCACAGAGCAGAGTGTGTTCGGTGGGCTGGGGAGACATGCTTGGAACACCTTGGGCAGAACCCCAGTCTGTTCATGGAGAAACAGGTCAAGAGCTGTAGCAACACCCAGCGCAGAGGGTGATATTAACGCACCAGGCCTCGAGAAGAGTTTCTTGGCAGAGCAGTGCTGGGAAATGTAAAATGTACTCCTGATAGTGCCTCAGGGAAACACAGATGCTCTCCCAGGAAACAAAATACAAGTCGGTGTTGTTGCAGCTGACCCTGTGTGTGAGACACAGCCCCCTGGCCTCATGGAACCAGTCCCTCCCCCATCCCTGCGCACACACCACAGGATTTCAGTAAAGCCCTATCCTGTGGGCTGGAAGGGGTTTCCAAGAAGTGTTGCTTGCCTCCCTCACTGTCCAGTCAGGTTTGTGCTGGACCTGACTGGACATCCTGCTTTGCGCTGGGGTTGAGTTCATTTCTTCCCGAGAGCAGGCGTAGTGCCCTGCTCTGCATTCAGGGTGAGGAGAATGCTGATCGTACGCGGATGTTATGGCTTTGCCGGGCAGTGCTGGCCCTGCCAGGGGCGTTCCAGCTGCTTCTGCCCTGACAGCAGGCTGGCAGGGGGGCTACAAGCAAGACAGTTGATGCCAGCTGGGTCAGCTGTTATTTGTATCCCCTCCCTTTACGTTCCCCCAGTTTACATACTGAGCATGCCATATGGTGTGGGATGCAGATTTCCAGGTGGTCAGAGCTTTTGGGGGAGCCTCCTGCGCATGACCTGGCCAGGCATCAGTCAGCTGGCTTCCTGCAATTCCAGCCAGAAGGATGTGCTGGTCATGCAATTCTTCCACCTTTTCCAAATCATAAGTAATTTTTGGGGATTCATTGGCTATCCAAATTCTCTCTCTGAATTCCATCTGCTTATGCTTATCTCCATAGAGACAGTATAATGGGACAGAAAAGGAAGAATAATGATAAAATAATTAGAATATACAAGACAGGTGGTGCACGATGGAGGAGGATCCCTGGGAAGTTGCCCCAGGCTGACCAGGCCTGTGGCATCTGTGGTGCGAACCGTTGGTTCAACATGGCGACAAACAGGGAAACCACCTCAGGACGAAACTTTTGGGGGAGCGCGTGAAACACTTTGTACCGCTGATAGCCGAGACCCCCGTCACGGACCGGCACCGGAGCCGACCTGCTCGGCGGGAGAACGGGCACCAGGAGTACGGGGCTCCGCGGGGGAACTCTCGGTTCGGCCGGACGGTGCCGCACCACGGAGGAACGGCCGGGCCCGCCCCGGGCCCGCCCCGGGCCCGCCCCGGGCCCGCCCCGGGCCCGCCCCGGGCCCGCCCCGGGCCCGCCCCGGGCCCGCCCCGGGCCCGCCCCGGGCCCGCCCCGGGCCCGCCCCGGGCCCGCCCGGGGCCCGCCCGGGGCCCGCCCCGGGCCCGCCCCGGGCCCGCCCCGGGCCCGCCCCGGGCCCGCCCCGGGCCCGCCCCGGGCCCGCCCCGGGCCCGCCCCGGGCCCGCCCCGGGCCCGCCCCTTCCGTCCCAGCGGCGCTATGGAGGCGGCAGGGCCGGCGGCGGGGATGGAGGCGGCGGCGGGGATGGAGGCGGCGGCGGCGGCGGCGGCGGCGGCGGCGGCGGCGGCGGCGGCGGCGGCGGCGGCGAGCGAGGCGGAGGCCGAGGCCGAGGCCGCGGCCGCGGTGGCGGCCGAGGCGCTGCGGCTGCTGCGGATCGAGCCTTCGGCCGCGGGCGGTCCCAGCGCGGGGCGGGCGGACGGCGCGGAGGAGCCGTGCTCGGTGCGGGCGGCGGGGCCGCGCTCGGTGCTCGGTGCGGGCGGCGGGGCGGTGCTCGGTGCGGGCGGCGGGGCCGCGCTCGGTGCTCAGTGCGTGCGGCGGGGCGGTGCTCGGTGCGGGCGGCGGGGCCGCGCTCGGTGCTCGGTGCGTGCGGAGGGGCCGCGCTCGGTGCTCGGTGCGGGCGGCGGGGCCGCGCTCGGTGCTCGGTGCGTGCGGAGGGGCCGCGCTCGGTGCTCGGTGCGTGCGGAGGGGCCGTGCTCGGTGCGGGCGGCGGGGCCGCTATCGGCGCCGGGCCCCGCTGAGCGCCGTGCCCGCTTCCCTCCCGCAGAGGAACGCGCTGCGGAAGCGGCGGCGCTGGCAGCGGGTTCTCGCCGCCCGGCGCGGGAAGCGGCGGCAGGAGCGGCAGCGCCGCCGGGCACGGCGGGCACCAGCGGACGGAATCGGCCCGGGACCGGCGCTCGGCAGCGGAAGGGTCCCGGCCGCCCTCGCCACGGAGCGGCTGCTGGAGGCGCGGGCGGCGGGGCCGCGGCTCTGCGTGGACCTCGGCGTGGGCGGCAGCATGACCGAGAAGGTGCGGGGGTCCCGGGGGCTGCTCGGGGGTCCTGGACATGCTGCCCTCCGCGTGTACCCGTCCCTGCCGCGGGCGGGGCACCGGGGGCTCGGCAGGACCCGCCCTGGGCTCCCAGCCGGCGTGTGACCGAGCTCGGCGGGACCGCCAGCCCCGGGCTCGGGGTCACCGTCCCGCTCTGTCCCCAAGGAGAGTGGCCGCCTCGCCTCCCAGATCCGCAGGCTTTACGGGGCGAACCGCCGCGCCGCTCGGCCCTTCTGGCTGTGCCTGACGGGGTTCGCGGCGGGGACGCCGATTTACGAGCAGTGCTTCCGCATGAACGACGGCTTCGCCGGATACCTGGTGAGGGTCTGGCTACGGGATCAGGGAGAGCTCAGCCCTGTGCTCTGCATCTTATTTAAAATTAGACAGTTGTTGCTGCTCTCCCTTCCTCAGAGCGCACTGAGAACTTCTGATGAGGAGAGAATTTAATGGAGTTTTTAGAAGTGTGTCTGTCAGTGCCTAGAACAGAAAACGTTTTCCAATTGAGAAAGAAAAACCCTGGGTCACTGGAGATCTGTAGGATCTACAAGATCTTTAGGAGTTAGTTTGTGTGTCCAAAGCAGTAGTGTCAGTCCCAGGATATCTCTGTGTCTGGGAGGGAGCTTTGTTCTGTCAGATGCACCTTGGGCTAACTGGCTGCTTCACTCTGTCTGGTGTTTTCAGATGGATACAACCCCACAGAGTTACCTGGACCTGTTTCCTTTGGATGCCATTGTTTATCTCACTCCTGACTCTGAGAACGGTAAATATTTCACATGCTTTAGGCAAAGGAGAAACAGAGCCAAAGGCTGGCTTTTAGAAATTTCTTTTTGAGGCTATTCCATGCTTCTGGCAAGTCGTTCCTACATAGGCTGTCTCACATTGGCCAGGGTGTGCTGTGTGCTCACATCTGGTGCTAAATCTGTGCTGGTGGGACCCATCTGCCCCCAGGCCTCAGCCCCTGGGGCGAGGGCGCTCTGCCCACTGCTGTCCTTGGACGTGGGGTCTGCTGGCAGAGCAGTGTCCTGCAGGATTTACTGCTGTGTGGTGGTGAGCCAGTGCATGTCCTATTTCTAGTCCTTGAAGACATCGATCCGGACAAGGTGTACGTGCTGGGAGGGCTGGTGGATGAGAGCATTCACAAGGTGGGTGATGCCTGCCCCATTCCTTCACAAGACCAGAGACATCCCAGTGCTGCGGCTGCCTCCCCATCCCTTTTTCTTCAAATTCTGCCTGGGCCCAGCAGCAAGCTGGGAGAGGCTGCAGCAGTGTGGGTGCCACGAGCCCCAGGGCGGGTTTTGGCTCTGTGGCTGCTCATGCCACACATGGGACGCTGTGTGTCAGCGTGTCCGTGTGTCCCCTGCAGCAGCTGACCCTGCGGCGGGCACGGGAGCAGTCCCTGCAGACAGCCCGACTCCCCATCCGCGAGTACATGGTGAAAGCCCCCAATGCCAGGAACTACCACTCCGAGACGCTGGCCATCAACCAGGGTGAGGGGCTGCAGCGGGGCTGCAGGGTCCCGGGGGACACCCTAGGGTCTGGTGTGATCCAAAGGCCGGGCGCAATCCCGTGCTCCCTGGGAAGCTGTGCACAAGGCAGGGGACAGTGGGCTGGAGGGCTGCTGGAGGGACAGGCTGCGGAGGGATGGGAGTTTTGAGGTCTGTGCCATGCTCAGCCAAGTCTGACAATGGTGGGGAGGGGTATTGGTGTCCTGTACCCCGATGGGCTGGCACACCTGCTCACAGCAGAGGATGAGCTCGTGCTCCTTCACCTCTGCAAGGCGAATGTCTCTCTGCTGGTGACTGCGGAGGGGCTCATGACCCAGGCCAGTTCCTCAAAGCTTTTACCCCTAATGTGAGGACTGTGTTGCCCCTCCATCCATCGACACAAGGCAGTGGAAGTGGCTGGGGGCTCTGTGCCCATGGGGTGGGGTGTAAGTGCCTGGGAGTGATGGTGGGAGCACAGCAGGTGTGGCTCTCTACAGGGGGGACACCGACAGGTGGTACATGTCAGCCGAAACAGTGACGGGTGGCACCTTGCTCTAGTTGACACAGTCACTTTTGCTTTGCCCAGAGCTCCCTAAAGTCCTCTCCAAAATAGCTGTCTGCCCCTAGGTAAGCTGCCTCAAGCACCAGCTCATCAGGTGGTACATGGGGACCCTCTCTGGGTCAGCTGTTATCACCTCCCTCGTGTTCAGTGGGTGTCTGTAGAGCTGCTGCCACCATCCTCACAGCACCTGTGTGACTCAATATCTCTCTGCTCCTGACAGTCTTTGATGTCCTGTCCACCTACTACAACACACGGAGCTGGCCGGCAGCCCTGAGGGCTGGAGTTTCCTCTGGAAAAGGCTATGTGCTACCGGATACAGTGGAACAGGTGGAGACAGCCCAGTGCACCACTGCTGCCCAAGAAAATGCTTTATTTTGTGGTGAGGAGCTGCAGAGGCAGGAAGCACCAGCATGACTGTGCACAGCAGACAGCTTGGTTTCCAGCAGTGTGAGGACCTTCTTGGAGTGACACCTTCTACCTCAGGAGTGTGGTGCTGGACATCCCCATCCCCTTGAGCAGGAAACAAAAGCTGGTGGAGCCTGCGATCAAGTGAAAACTGACAGGAATTCAGTTTTGCTTCTTTGCAGCTGTTTGTGACTCCTGTACCTACACTTGCTCTGGGATGGGGAGGAGAGCCTTAAGGTGTTTTCTTCATTTTATTGAAACAGAGAAAGGTGAAGTTAGGATTGCAAAGCTTATGGGCAAGGAAAACCCCCTACCATGGGACAGGACAGTGCTGCTCCTGCAGGAGAGTGCGGGACAGGGAGCAGCTCCCAAGGGCACTATGTCCCAACAACTTAAACCCAGTGAAGACTAGGTGAGTTGTTGAAGCCTTTGGCTAGTAGTATGCATCTAATACAAAATAAAATGTTTAGATCCCCATTGTGTTTCTACAGTTACTGATGAGCAATACCTCGTCACACCTGACACACACAGGTCCCTGACCCCCACATCCCTGCTGGGAGGTACCTGGGCTCGGCCGTGCCCTGCACAGAGCAGTGACACGTGCCACAGCCACAGAAGGAAGTGTGTTGGGTGCAGCTGAGTTGATACATTACCTCAGCCATTGCTGCCGAAAGCCCTAAAACCTCGTGGCCAGTGGCAGCAGGACCTGAAGGTCATCTGAGGTAAGTTTGGTTATGTGTTTTCATTCCTCTCTCACAGCAAGACCCTTTCACAGCCTTGGGGCTTGTGCCCAAGTGCATGTGACAGCGGGGTCCGCAGGAGTTGTTGGGGGGCTGTCGTGGTTTAACCCAAGCCAGGGTTAGCCCAAGGTAAGGTTAAGCCACAACAAGGACTCAGGGTGTTGTGGTGTCAGTGTTGGCAAATGCCTGTCGCTGTGCCCTGGGGGCTCTTGGCAAGCTGGATATGGAGATGGTCCCCTTTGGTGTCCCAGAGCCAGGGGACACTCCTGTCCCTACGTGCCTGGGGAGAGGTGGTGCCATCACTCCAGCCCACCCCTGCCCCTCAGCTGCTGGTGCAGACCCCTGTCACCCTAAGCACGCTCAGCTGCAGCAACAGCGCCCTGGGGAAAGGCAGCCGCCCCTCAACACCCCCAGGCTTGACCTCAGCAGTGAGGGACCGGCCTCTGCCCCCTCCCCCCAAGGGCACTGCAGTGCTGCCCCGCGGGGATGCACAGCAAAACCCCTTCCAGCTCACACCTGGCCAGGTTCGGTGCGCCGGGTGGGAGGGAGACCGGGCTGGTCCTCGCCGAGGCAGCGACTGACAGCCCCTGCACAGCTCCGACCACAGCGTTACGGTGTCGGGGCTTGCCCCTGCCTTCTGGCAGACACCGAGCCGTGAGCAGCTCCGAGGGTGGGGTGGAGCTGATCAGGGCCTGTCTCGCTCATCAGCACACGGCAGCAGAGGAGCTGCCCTGGCTGGGACAGCCCTCTCCTGCTAAGGAAAAGCAGCTGATACAGGATCACTGTGTTCCCTCAGCCGCAGAAGGTGGAAAAAGCCACCTGGGGTCCTTCACGTTAGGCCAGGGTGGGTTCGATGTGCCTTTAGTCCGGAGCCTGCCTGGAGAGCAGAGTGGATGAAAGGCAGGCTGAAAGGCTCCCACCCTTCCCCATGGGTGACAAAGGCAGCTGAGACAACACCGTGAGACTGATCACCTGCACAGCCTGTGGGAGGCAAGGGATGAGCCCTGGGCAAGACACACACTGAAGTGCTCCAAGAGCACCCCAGGGCACGGCTGCTCTTGGGGAGCCCAGCCAACAGGTGTGGGCACATCCTCCCGTGGCCATCCTGGGCTAAACATCGCCTGGGAGAGAGCCTGAGGTGGAAAGAGGGCACACGTCTGGGCTCTGTTGCCCTCAGTGCCCTCGTGTACCCCACCCAGCCTGTCACATCCACGGCGATGCCCTGAACTGCTGCAGCAGACAGAAGACAGCAGCTGCTAGGGCCGTGTGCTGGCGGGCAAGGAGCTTGGTGCCCAGCTCAGGGCAGACCTGCCGATGGAGCTGCTGGTGCAGAGCCTGCACCAGCTGCTGGTAGGTGCCCACCACATCCCCCAGCGCAGCTCCCAGCTCCTGCTGCCTCTGCCTGCAGCGCCGGCAGTGTGTCACCTGGAAGCAGGTCACTGCCAGGTGAACCAGGCGGTCGAATGTGGCCCTCAGCGCACGCTGCATCTCTGTGAGAGGCTGCTCTGTGCTCAGGAGCGCCTGGCAGCTGGACAGCAGGTCCTGGGAAGCCCAGCCCAGGGCACCCTTGCTCTCTGCACCCTGCTCTGCACATTGGTCATGCAGGTGGGTTGCCTGGTTCCCACAGAGCTTCCCTACAACCTCCTGGAGCTCCGCAGTGTAGGCCAGGAAGCGGGAGAAATCCGCAGGGCTCATCCATGCCTGGTCCTTCAGCTGCCCAAGCACTCGGATGTGGGGGTCCTGCCCTGCTCCGTCCCCAGCAATGGAGACTGGGAAACTACTCCCAGGGGTCCTGGGAAGGCTGCAGCTGCCAGAGGGTGGGGTGGTGAGGGGCCCTGGAAACTGGGGGGGGCTGGTGTCACGCTCCCCCTGGTTGTGGGGCTGGGGGAAGCAGCTGATGTAGGGCAGCCGGCAGCCACAGCTCTCCAGCCCACGTGGTGCCAGGGAACAGCCCAAGGGCCCGGCTGGGATTCGGGGTGAAGGGGTCTGCTCACCATCCTCGGGGTTAAGACAGAGGAAGGAGTGTTTTGCAGCCCCGTGGGCTCCTGCTCCTTTCCCCAAGGGAACTGGGACTGAGGAGAGGGAAAGCGCTGCAGATGGAGCCAGGCAGGAGTCCTTCCCCAGCCCCGCAGCCTGTTCTCTGGGAAGAGAAGCCCATCTAGGCTCTAGCTGAGTCATATCTGCATCTCTCGTGGGCTGCCCTTCACCCAGCCCAGAGCTGCTCACCAGCTCCCTGCTGCAGCCTGCTCCAGCAGGGGCTGTTGGCATCTTCCTTCCAACAGCACTGGCCCCTACGCACCCGCTGGTCCTCAGACAGGCCAAAGGCTCACATGGGTCATCCACCCTGTCCTGCAGTGAGCTGGGTGACACAGGGTCTGTCCTCACCCCGAACGAGAGCCAGGAGGGCCCCGAGGCACTGCTGCCATCTGCCAGGAGCTGGGCTGCCTCTGGGAACCCCACGTGGCCTTCATGCACTTTCCACAGGGTCTCCCCACTCACCACCTGTGGGCTCCTCGCCCAGGACACGGCCCCATCGCTGCTGCTGTTGGCATGGCACTGACCATCGGCACAACACTGACCATCAGCAGAGTGCTGACCATCAGCACGGCCCTCGCTCTCAGCACAGTGCTGACCATCGGCACAGTGATCACCATCAGTGCTGCCCTTGCCAGTGATACAGCTCTGACCATTGGCTTGGCTCTCCTGACAGGGAGCGGGGGAAGGCTCCACACTCGCAGGGAGCGGTCCCTGGTCCTGGGCCAGCTCCCAGGGAGGGGCCATGCTGGGGCCAGGAGCTGGTGGCAGTAGCAGGAGTTTGTCAGGGGGGCAGGTCCCCTTTGGATCCCAGGATGAGGGCACAACACTAACCTTGTGCTGGGTGGCCACCACCCCACGCCCCCCCTCCTGCGCCCCTTTGGTCTGCCAGCCTCCCGTGGGCACACGGCTCTCCTCAGTCAGACACCCGGGATCTGCCTCCTTTGGGGAGCTTTCCTGAGCAGCTCCACTCTGACCTCTGGGAAGGGGCTCAGCTTCCTCCAGGGACAGCAAAGGGGGGTGTGCTGGCTGGAGGTCCACCTCCCCACGCTGGTCACCAGGATGGTGAATGTCCGAAACGGATGAAACCACCCATTCCCTCACTGACTTTGTCTCCGTGGTGTCAGGCTCCATGTCCATCAGGTCAGAGCAAGGGTCTGAGCCAGCAGGGTCCCTCTGGGCCTGGGTGGCCAGAGGAAGCCCCATGTCCATGTCCTTCCCTGTGTCCTCTGTAGAGGGTTGAGTGGGTGGCCAGGAGCAGCAGCGCTGTGGAGAGCCTGGGAGAGCTGCAGGGAAACTGACCTGAGAGGTGTAGTCAGTTTTCAGGAAAGACCTTCTCTTCCTCAGGTTCTTGGTGTAGGTCAGCTCCTTCTCCTGCCCGTGCTTCTCCCTCCTGGATGGGGTCTCCCCCAGGCTGTAGCACCTCAGCCTCTTTGGGATGCAGGAGGAGCTCTCCGTACCCTCCCAGGATGCCATATCATAACCTGATGGCAAGAAAAAACATGGAAATCATGAAGCCGTCCTGGGCAGCAGTATATCCACCTGCCTACACAGTTGGCCAAAAAGCTCTTGGCACAGGACTTGGAATCACAGACACAAATGCCCAGCAGCAATGCCTGGCTCCCAAGGGCAAAAGGAAACGGTCTCTCGTGATCAAGTACCTACTGGAGGCTGGACGCCACGAAAAAGGCAGAGCCTGGGTGTGTGGCTACAAGGACTGAAGGCCAGGGGTAGTGATGAGGGCTCTGGAGTCGCCTCACCAGAAGGCAGGTACGGCTGTAAGTCCCCAGTTACACCTGGGGACAGCAGCAGCACTACAAGAGCACTGCCCACAGCTGTGGGCTTGTCATCAAATAGAAACGCAGTCAGAGGTTCCCAGCTGGATATTTAGATGATAAAAATTTCCAGAGAAGACAGGTTTTTCCTGAACACAGTACAGTGACTGTGCAATAATATGAAAGCCAAAACTGTTCTAATGGCACAAATCAAATTCTTAAGAGGTTCAGTTAATACTGAAAGAGCTGATTACTCCAGAAACAAGGATCATCTCATTTCTGAGAAAATACAATGGCCAGGGAGCTGCCAGCCCTGGGAATCCTTGACCCATCTATGTAACAAGCCTCTGAACTGAACACGACCTTTGATCTTGGGGGTTCACGGAACAATGTTTTACAGGTTTGGGGTCTCCTTAGCTGAGAGGAAGAGAGCAGAGATTCCAGAATGCCACTCCTCCGAAAACTGACTTTTCCCAACACACAGCGCTTGCATGCGGTAACAAATCCCCCTGCAATGTCACTGTAACAGTGCTGAGGAGTGGCCTGGGAAGAACGGGCGTTCAAAGGTCCTTCAGAAGTCCTGGAGAAACCACTACGAGCTGGAAGGCGAGCCCGCGGGAGGACTGGGGGGGGGGAAGAGGCAGCACCCCAGCCCCGGCAGCGGGAGGCAGGACCTGCAGCACGGGGGTGTGTGTTTACCTGCCAGCGCGTCCGGAGGGCTGAGCCTGTCCGCAGCATCGTAGAACTCCTCCTCGGAGCTGGAGTCCCCGAAGCCCGGGGGTGGCTTGAGGACGAGGTCGCCGGGCCCTGCGTGCCCCGGGCCGGCGCCGCCGCCCTGCGCGCTGCCCGCGGGGGACGCGCTGTAGCCCGGGCTGCAGCAGCCGCCGGGGTCCGCCTCGGACAGCCCGGCCGCGCCCGGCTCCGAGGGGCTGTCCCCGGGCACCTGCAGGAAGCAGAAGAAGTCGGCGCTCCCGGCGGCACGCACCGGCACGAAGCTCCGGTCCGCGCTGCTCATCTCCTGCACGGTCGGCGCGTAGAAGTGGAATAGCTCTGGCCTGGAGGAAGAGCACGCTTCCAACTCATCTTCCTCCAGCGCATCCACGGAGTCGCTGGAGCCGCTCGTCTTGACCCCTCGGCTCTCGGTGTTGGCCGAGTCGGACGCCTCGGATGTGCTGTCCGTGGCGTTGTCACCCCCGGCCCGCGGGTCACCCCCTCCAGCCTGGGGCTCTGCGCTGCTCCCGCCGGGGCTGCGGGGCTCCCCCCGCCCCTCCTCACTGCCGCACGCCACAGCCGTGTCCGTGCGACACTCGGAGGAGGAATCCGGGTCCCAGGAATCTTCAGAGTCGCTGCAGGCTCGGGATTCATACCCTGGGATTTAAACGCACTCGTCAGCCCATCCGGGGCGTGGGGAGGGGGATCAGACACTGCCCCGGGCACTCGGGGGGCTCAGCCGCTGCCAGCTCACCAGCCAGCAAGGGAAGACCTGTGGGGTGTTTTTGCCCCGGAGCAGCAGCCCTGGAGCTGCAGGGCAGCTGCCGGGTGGCCCCACGCCCCAAGCCTCGGTCTGCGACACCCAAGAGCCTGCAGATATCACAGAATCTTGGAACCATGAATGCTGGGAAAGCCCTCCAAGATCATCAGGTCCAGCTTTAATCATATGCAGGTGCCACCACCCAGGCCCACATAATGCTTTTCCCAGGGTCATCCACCCACTCCCTCCCCATGCTTTGTCAAAAAAAGGCTGTTTTGTTAAACCTTCTTCAGCTGAGACACGGTGCAGTTGCTGTTTTTTCTCTCCCCACGTGAATATGGAGACGTTTGCATCCACAAAGAGTCTGTAGTAACCAACGATGAGGCAGACCAGGTCCTTTGCACTGTTTGATTCCAGCAGCAGAGTGAGCAGCTTTTTTTTGTTAGTTTTATTTTTTGGAGGTGTAGGGGAGAAAAGGGTAAAAAAAGATTAGAATAAATAAATACTGTTTGTACCACAGTCTGCACGAACAGGCTGCACAAGGACAAGGCACCCCCTCCATCTCATACCTCCCTCATTCTGTTTCTGAAGGAGGCACAAAGAGGAGTAATTTATTTTTCCTGTGTTTTGTGCCTTTGGTGTGTCTCACTGACGGAGGAAGAATCCCTTTTCCTCAGCAGGAAGAATCACTTCTCTCTAGTAATTTTTTTGGTTTTTCCTATGAACTTTCCCTCCCAAGTCTGTTCTAAGCCTTTGATACTGGTGACACCCTCAGCCTCTGAGAAGAGCTGATGGTGCAAGTGACTGCCCCTGTGCTTCTGTCCCCACACAGCTGCTCACCTTCAGGTCCTGCAAGTAGATCTTGACCGTGCTCACTCGCTCGGACTCCTCGCTGAGCTCCACCCTGCTGATGCTGGGGAACTCGGCCAGGCTCGTGATGATGTTGAGCTTGCTGTTGATGATCTGGCTCACTCCGTGCTTGGCGCCCACCAGCAATGCCACATACGACTCCCTGTCCTGCTGCTGTAGGGGCAGAGGTTAAACCTGTCAATAAAACCTGGCCACGTGTGACCAGCAGGACAGCACACCAAAATCAATCACACAAACAGCTCATACCATCAGGGTGGCATTGAAGATCTTCCCGCTGTACATCTTCAGCTCTCCCAGGATCTGCAGGTAGCTCAGGCGCACCTGGGCTGCTGTGAGCGTGTGCTTTGTTTGGCAAGAGAGGAAACACAGTTTAGACACAGGCAGCTGCAGGACAGGAGACATTCTTTGGTGCAGGACTGGGTATCTGACCAACACATCAAGCTCAGCCTGGACAGGCGACAGAGGTGTCCGTGGAGTGTCCCATGTGGCCCAGCGGGCATCTGGCACCCCAGAGCAAAGTGCAGCAAGACACATGATGCAGGGAGGTCAGGGAGCATGGGCACAGAGCATGAGAAGCAGGAGAGAAGCCCCAAGCAGCACACAGGGAGGGGACCCACGGAGGGAGGACGCTGCCACCAGCCTGGAGGCTCTGTGAGCCGGGGCTGCACGCTACCTTCTGCCGAGGGTCCAGCAGCACCTGGTTCCGCTTCAGGTGGTAGCTGATGGCTTTCTTGATGTCTTTCCCTCTCATGTTTCGAAGCAAGGTGGGTGAGATGAAGTTTTCGATTCCCCAGTCCCTCCTGGCAGAGAGAGGGGAGGGAACACAGGGGGTCCCAGCCACGCCGAGCCCCAGCAGCACAGGACAGGGCAGAGGCAGCAGGCAGCCTTGGGGCTGTAACACACCCACTGGCCTCACTCGCTCAAATTCTCCGCTACCTGCACCTGCCACCGGGTCAGGAGCGGGATGGACAATGTGCACTTTGATGCAGAATGGCCCTTTTCACATGGTTTTACAGGAGGTAATTCACAGCCTTCATAAGCAGGACAGCTCCAATCTCCTCTCATCATCCAGAGGATGGAGATACTGTCCTTGCATGCACCTTGCTTTGGTGACAAGGTCATGACATTTCAGCACATTCAGTTTCCTGGACCCAAAATGAGGGCCATGGGTGCTGCTGGTGAGTTTATTCAGCCCAAGCATTAAACACCCCTGAGGGGAGAGCACTGCCCCTCTCCCCCGCTCCCGGCACACAGCTGGGCACATCTGGCTGCACAGGAGTGCACAGCACTGCCCGTCACCACACCAGGGCCTGGTAATTAACAAAGAGCTTGTCACTGCCTCGTGGAGCAGCGCTTGTCTAGGGCAGGTGCAGTGTCAGAGCACCAAGGTGCAGCATGGCATGGGTTACACCTGCTCCTCCTGAAAGTATTTCTTGGTCATTTCCCCACAGACCCCAATACTTCACAGGATCTATCACTGCCCAAAGTAGGTATACCTGGCATGCTTCTGGTGGATGGAGAGATGTCCTGCCTGTGCAAAGCTGATGATTATACCCCCTCTCTCCAGGTACTGCAATCAATACTGGCAGGAGTAGCCTGGGTAACCGTCACTGTGTGAGAGATCTGCAGTTTCAAGTCCCTGCCCCTGTGACAGGTAAGAACCTCCCTCTCCCTGGGGACACACCCAGTGGTTCACTGTCTGTACTACTCTGGCAGTTCAGCAGGTTAGGGACAGGGAGACCCACGAGGCCACCCTGCCCTAAAACGAGCAGCACAGCCAAGAGGCTGCAGTCCCCGCTGGAGTCCTGTGCAGAGCTAAACACCAGGCAAGCAGCGAGCTGATGCCGCTTGTGGCTGGCTCCTTCTTCTGCCAGGCTTAGTCACAAGAGAACACAGAAACCTGTGCACTTACTCGATGTATTTCAAGGACACTTTCTGTGGCTGAGCACACGCATAGATCCTCTCCTGTATGTGCAAAGCAGCCAGACGTAACGCCACGCTGCACTTCATTTCCACAGCAAACCTCTCCTGGAGCACATCGCTGCAGCTCTGCAGCAAACACAGCACAGTTGGGTCAGGGAGAAGACCGAACGAGACCACCAACATGACACCACACATCCAGTTAAGGGTTCCACCAGCCAAGCATACAAGCTGATGTAAGAATTTCAAGGCAGATCGAATTGAAATGCTCTGATTTTAAGTGCTCTGCATTTCACATCCACACAGCTGAGCCAGTCTGAGGCTCGCTCTGGTTTAAAACAAAAATAAGAATGGGGTGAGAAGGGATTCCTAAGCATGGAATGCTCCAGTGTCACCTGCAGGTACAGATATTCAAAGGCCACTGGGTCTTCCTGCAGGAGGTCCAAGGGGTCCTTGGGGACAAAGCACACTCTGAAGAGGCACCTGTAGTCATGAGAGTCTCTTTTCTGGACCACCTGCAACAGACAGAGGGCATCACACCACAAGCCCTCCCTCCACGAGCGCACAATGAGCCTTTGCTCCTGCAAACCCACGGGAATCGTTTAAAGCCCCTGGTGAGGGATGGTGCAGATTGTCCTTAATGAACACGAGGAGACTTTGCTAGGGCTTGTAATTTTATCTCTGATTCTTCATCTGTTTTTTTCTTCTCCCTGCAGTAGCCCAGAAGCCTTTTGACAGCAACACTTCATTTAAATACCCGCTGATTCCATAGGCTTGCAGTGTGACCAGGACAGAGGCCTTGGGGCTGCGTGATAACAGCAGGGAAAGGGGCAGGCTGCTCTGCTTTGGAGCTCAGTCACAAGACACAGCAGCCCTAAACAGACCCCTGCATCATCACTGTAATGTCAATACAATGTCAAGACTGAGTTATACATCAGCATATTTTATTCTGGGCAAATCCTGCCCAGCGGAAATCCTCTGACCCATGTGCTGAGTGGTCTGACAGCATCAGCCACTGAGGGACCTGAACTCAGTGATCCTTGTGTGCACCTTCCAGTTCAGGATGTTCTATATAAGATTCCATGAACCCCTCTGCAGGGGACTGCCAACCAACAAACCCATCAGCACGGAGCTGAGACACCTGAGCAGGCACTTCCTCACAAACTGAACGAGCCCAGGACCACTGTTGGAGCAGCAGGGCTACACGAGCTCACCTCATGTTTACAGGACACAAGGTCCTGGCTCAGAACTTAATCCAAGTGGCCCCTGCCTGGATGAATGCTCTGACCACCCAGGGAACTGTGAACAGCAAGGTCATGCACAGCTGTCCTCAAGCTGTTGTAAGGCTCAAACAGTCCTCTGTGGATGGGCCAATGTGAAAGGAGGCACAAAGGATGTCACCCACAACTGCTCTACGTGGTCCAGGCAACACCAGCCCCTGGGTACTGCTCTGTGTGTGGGCACTCCAGCCGGGGCAGGGTGCTCCCCAAGTGCCACTTCCCCAGGGATGTGGGTGAACACCATGGCAGAGGTGGATGGCATCACAGGGGGCTGGGCTGAGCTCCCTGCTCTGGTGACTCCTGCAGCTCTTGGCTGCCTCTGCCCCTCACTGGCCTCTGTTCCTGGGGGACAGTGCCCCTGCAGGGCCATGGGGCGCAGGGGGGCCCGGCTCACCTGCGCAATGAGCTCCTCCTCGTGCAGCAGGTGGATCTTGGCCAGGCTGTACTGCTCCTCCAGCACCAGCGCGAAGTGGGCGATGCTGCGGATGGACAGCTTCTCCTGCAGCGTCAGCACAATGTCCTGGGGGCACAGGGGTCACACAGAGCTCAGGTGTGGCACCAGTACAGCTCACACCACCCTGTGTGACTCCAGCCTGCAGACCTGTGGAGCAGGGGACAGGTACAATGCATCCCAGCAGGGCAGCAGGACAAGGTGGGGAAGCTGCAGCTTGCCATGGTAAGAGTTCAGCAACATGCAAACTCCAAGGTGTGATAGGCATCAAATCCACCTCCTGGAGCTGCCTGTCCTGAGCTGCTCACACTCAATGTTTTACAGGTTTCAGCTGAGTGGTTTTGAGCACATTCTGTGACCCTTGACCCAAGTGTTTGCTGTGTTTGTTCTTCCAGCTTTCTAGAACTCTACAACACTTGGGATGTGGATGCCCCATCCCTGGAAGTGTCCAAGGCCAGGCTGGACAGGACTTGAAGCAACCTGGTCTAGTGAAAGTTGTCCCTGCCCATGGTAGGAGGCTGGAACTGGATGGTCTCTAAGGTGCCCTCCAACCCAAATCAGTTTGTGATTCTGTGATTTGTGAAGAAACTACAAAGAACTGGTGAAAAACACTTCTCTCCAACAAAAAAAAAAAAAAAGAATTTGAGAGCATAATTGTAAAAGTCTTGCCAATCTGACTGAAACTGGTGCTTCACTTGTAATAGAGAATTCTGTCAATATACTAACTGTTATGGAAGTAACAAGGTTTACTTTAGGCAAAAAGAAAGTATCACCACAGGCTTGACTGAGCACAAAGTGAAACAGAAGCCTATGGAGTCACTCAAGCTTCTTGAGGTAAGCGTAAATGTTTAACTCATCTCAGTTTTAAGCCAGGATATCTCAAACCACAGAGGAATTTCTAGAAACACCTAATTTAGGAAGCATTTTATTCATTTAGGTGTTTCTGGAGGGCACTAATGAGGGCTGGTCTCAAAAACTGGGAAAACTTATTCCATGTCAGAGCTGAGAAACTCAAGTCAAAGACGAAGAGCTAATGCATCCTTTAGAAATCAAACCCTTGGAGACAGGCACTCAAATCTCTCTTTACCACTCACCTCCCCTTTCCCTACCTCCTCCTTGCTTTATTGCACTATTTTGCTTTTCCAGACCCTGCAAGTCAAAATACTTGCAGACACTTGCCTGAGAGACCACAATGGTTTTGTGAAGCTTGAATGAACCAGACAAACTCCTCCTTTTCTGAGGAAAGTTTTCACTGCATGATAAATGAAGTCCCTTTGCGTTTCCCCTTAATTTATTTTCAGCCTGATAACCCCTGAATGTCTGTCCATTGTGAATCTCTCCCACAGCATCTGCACTGGTGCAGGACACCACGTATCCTTTAAGTTATGACCTCCAACCACTGGGCATGGCCAAATCTTACTCAGTAAACTCTGAGCAGCTGCAACAATCAGGCCAGAAGTACTGGAAGTGTGTCCGCCTGTGTCCAAGCAGAGCAGTGATGGGAAGGGCTGGATCAATGGCTCTGCAGAGGAACAATGCTGCAGGGGAACAATGGCAACCTGCCTGTGATGCCCCCAGCAGAAGTGATCTGAGGGAGGATCGCTCTTCACTCAGGAGGATCACTCCCTCACATGCTGCTCTTTCACCTGAGGGGGTTAATCAGTGCTCATGTCTCCAGAGGAGGGGAACATCCTTAACACAGACAACCCAGCGTGCCCAGCAGCAGCCAACAATCCCCTTCAGACCAGCTGGCCACTGCACCCCGGAGGCTGTGAGCGCCCTGCCCGCACCTTTGCTGACGGGTTGGATTGGGGTAGTGGGAACAGCCTGCTGAGCATCCTTACCTTCACAGTGGTGCTCCTCTCAAACCTGAATGCCTTCGTCTGTCCGTTCTCCAGGTACACCTTGAGAACATTGGGCATGAACAGGAGGGAGCTCCCCTGCAGAACAGAAGCAGCAGCTGGACCCTCGAGCATCCGGCCCGCAGGCACCAGCTGCTCTGCCTGGCACTGCAAGCCCTGGCATCCAGGAAAATCCTTCTCTACCTTGGCAACCCTCTTCCATGGCACCAAGCTTTATTCCTGATTATGCTTCTGGCACAGAATGACACAAAGAGAGCACAACAAATGCCTTTACCGTAACACTGCGGGCAGTGCAGCGGCTGCATGTGGCCTGGGAGCACCGTTCCGTTCCCAGCGGCACAGGAGGATCCGGCAGGCACTGAAAGCAGAAAGCCATCCTCCCTGCTCATCACCAAAACCCAGCAGTGCCTCCAGAAAACATCACCCATCACGGAGCAGCACAGAGCCCACACTGACACCATCCCACCGGCAGCAGTCACAGCTTCGCCCCAGGCGCTGCCCACACCCTCCACGCTGCCAGCACCGTGGGGAGCCTGTCAAACACACAGTGCTGCTTTCACTGCATGTTCCCCTGAGATTTGTAACCCTGGGGCTTCCTAAGCAGGAGATGATGCTACCAGAGTGTCCTGAGATAGGTCCCAAATGTGGGCCAAGGTGAGGACACACTCAGAAAGAACGTCTCTGTTGGGTGCTTTGAGAAGGGTCTGGGGACTTGGCCTCTGTCCTGCTGGGGCAGCCCAGAGCATCACTTTTCAGCCCTCCACCTCACTCATCAGTAGAGAATACCTCCACCTTTCCTCCCAGTTTCACCACTGCTCCTCTGGTTGCTCAGTGCTGGGGAGGTTTACTCCTCCACTCTGGGACTTCCTATTCAGCATGTGTTTTTCATGTTCTTGGACCAGCACATGACTCCCATCACTTAAAGGGTTCATCTTGTCAACAGAGTCTCAGGGTTAAGAATGGTGTTTCTAAGACGATCTCTCCTGTGTTTCACTCACTGTGCCACACATTACAAACCTCACAGCCTTGGTCCCTCTAGACAGAGAGCCCATACACCCTGGAAGTACTGCCAGAGCAAACATAAAACCCTCCTGAATCCCTTCCTTGTTCCTCTCATACCCATTTTGTGGGGTTCAAGCTGCCTACGGTCACCACTGGGAAAGAAGAAGAGAACACTGCAGCTCTTCCCAGCCCCAGGATCTAACTCCTCTGTGCTAACTGGCCCAAACACGTAACATCTTTGACAGGTGTGGGATCCTCCATCAGCTCCAGGACAGCAGTGCCATTTTACACCAGCTGCACATCTCCTCTGGTAGCTCCCATGGCCACAGTTACCATGTGAGGGGGCCTTGCACAGCCAGCGCACAACTTAACATCTGCACAAATTATCACCACTCTCCTGGTCAGATCCAATTATCCAGCCAGAACACCCAGAGAGGTTTCTCTCTTTCCATGAAGGCTATCAGAAGCTACTATGAATTAACCCTGAAAGCCTCAACAGCCATACCCCTCCTGTCCTGCCTGGGGTGAGGCTGATGCACCCCAAGTTACAGCAGCTAACAACACACTGCCTGGCGCTGGCCCGAGGGTCCCCAGGCGCCTGTCCCTTGCATATTGCTCAGTGATACAGAAATACATCATCAGTCTGCGGAAAGCGGAGGCAGGACAGCAGCGAGCCTCATTAATAATTGATGCTCCCAGCCCGGAGTTTCGGGTTTCAGCTGCAGAACGCAGCCGCTGGGATCCTTCCCGTCGCCACAAGGATCACTTAGCCGTGCTCCATTAGGATGACAAGAGCAGTATATTTACTGAAACAGGAGGCTGTACAGTTTTTCAGGGCCATAATGCCCATTTTGGCTGCCTTAGTACGTCAGTCCATGGAAAGGCGAGCAGCCGTTAAGCACTCAGGGCTGCTGAGGTGCATAGTGCTTTTCCAGAAAGAAATTATAAATATGCAACAAATCTATTTACTCTTCCTTTGTGCTAATCCTTCACTGCTCAAAGCAGGTTGCACGTCCAGATGGTGAAGAGGTAAGCTAACACCAGTGGGGCCCCAGCACCCGAATTAATTTGCCCTACCTTTCCGCTCTCATTAAATGAATAGCAATCTAAACACTGATTGTGTCCCTCTGCACTGGCAGAGGTATGATTAGCTCAGCACAGTGTTGACAGAGGCTTTAGGGAGGCACAGAGTGCAACATTCCCTCCAGAAGTACCTTCTTCACACCTCTCAAGAGCTCCTTTTCCAGACACATTGAGACCACCCCCGTGATCAGTGGCTGGCACAGATCTGAGACCTCATGGGCTGCGACACCAGGGCCCAGCCTCTGGCTGACACAGCTCCACAGAACCTCCAGGCAGACACTTCTGTCTGCTCCCAGCTACAAGAAAAGCAGGGTCTGCTGGTGATTTCGAATCTGCCTGTATCCCACGATCAGTCCTACCCAAAGCTCTCATGCATCTCTGCCTGGGACCACTTCCTGGGCACATCCTCCCCTTCCCCATTCCCTGCCTGGTGATCTGGGTGTCACATCTCCCAACAGCACGAGGCATCTGTCCCAGGGAGGGCCCTGCTGCCACACTGCCCAGGCAGGGTCCCAGACACCCGAGGGATATGAGCACAGCCCTTGGGAGGGCAGAGACAAGCCTTGCAGCAGCACTGGCACACCTGGCAGCAGCATGGCAGGAAGGGCAGGATCCCAGGGTCCAGAGAGACAGACTGGCAAACGTTGGGAGGCATAGCTGACCCTTGCCCATCCTGCAGGGATGGCCAAAGGCGAGGGGGCCCCATGTGCATTCACACTGTGGGCAAGTGACGCCCATGGCACCTCTGGCTGCATCTCCGCCCATGTACAAGGGAAAGAGAGGAAACATCTGCCTTGGGAAGGCTCTGAGCTGTACCAGGAGAGTTCCACCAGCGACAGGGAACAAGGGACAGACAGGAAGGGAAAAGGAAAAGGGCCCAGTGGGCAGTTCATCGTTGATGCGAAGCAGAAAGGCCTGGTCAGACCTGGACGGCGGAACAGCACTAATGAGCAGGGGAGGAGAGAGGGGGATTTGACCACAGAGTTCTCTCATTCTGAAAGACAAAAGGAAAGCTCGGCAGAGCTAATGACTCCCAGCTGACCCCAGTTCACCCCACTGAGCTTAGAAAGTTACACAGAAAGAAAAGAAGACGCTCACAAGCTGTTCACACTTCAGGGAAGATACAAGTGTTCTCACCTCTGCTCCAGGGAGACCAGCACAGGCAGACCCGTATCGGCTGCTACCAGCACTAGGAACCCGGTGCTGGGTCTGCAGCACCTCCAGCAAGCTGTGACCCAGCTCACCTTGCAGAGGGTCAGGTACAGAGGCAGCCGTGGGTGCTCTGTGGAAACCCTCTGCAAGGATATGACACCAGGCTGCCACCCTGCCAGCTCGGGAACACTGTCACACCTACCAGCAAGGTGAAGTGACCAGTGACACACCCTCTGAGCATGGTGTGACCCGTCCCCAGGAGGGGACAGCCCAACAGCACATAAACCTGGCACACACACCAGCGTTCACCTCTCATCTCTGGGCCAGGATTTGTCATGCCCACAGCTCAGTGTGGGGTCACTATGGATGGATTAGCACTTCGAGAGATGACAGCTGCCTCCTGCAGTGGTGAGGGGACGGTTTAAGGTCTGAGAGGGGAACAGGACAGAAGCAGCGCATGTGGGCATTTTCCATCAGTCCAAGTAAGCACATCAGAGACAAAACCCTCCAGAGCCGCCGGTGCTTCCCGCCCGGCCCCGATCACCTCAGGCAGCAGCAGGGAGCATCTGCCTGGATCGTGTCCAGAGCAGCGAGCCCCGACCGCAGTGCCCCAGCCCCGGGGGAGCCCGCACCGCCTCCCTCCCGCAGCCGCGGCCGCAGCCGCGCTCCCCGACCTGGGAGTGTCCGTTCAGCAGCACCTCCTCCGCAAACCGCACTTTGACGGGGTTTGTTTTCAGCCTCGCCCTCTTCTCTGCGGTGAGGAACGACGACTTGGGGCCACCCTGAAAGGACAGCGGAGTTTGGTCAGGGCAGCAGCCGCGGGCGGAGCAGAGCCCGCAGCGAGGGCAGGGGCACAGGCGGGGGCTGCTCCCACTGTGCTGCCTCGCACCCCACGGAGAGGGGTTCTGGGGAGCCTCTCAGCTCCCAGCCTTGCCACAGACCCTTCTGACCTGCCTGGGCAGCTGCTGAACCCAGCCCTGGCTGCCCAGGACGCGTGTGTGGCATGTGGCACACTGTCCCAGTGCCACTGCACGGTGCCAGCTGCTGCGCTCAGGCGTCTCCCCACATGGCACAACGCAGCTGGACCCCGCGGAACAGCGGGGCTCTGCCAGCAGCTGGCCTGCACTGCGGCTGTACCTGAACCAACACACTCAGAGCTGGGCAGTGATGGGCAGACCCACGTGGGCAGCACCTCCCCGCTCTGCTGGGCTTCCCACAGTGTCCCGCAAACTGGAAACCATTCGGAAAACTGCCCACGGTGACACAGGCAACTTGACCACATTGCACAGTTGTCACATAACTTTGCTGTCACCATGACAGGGTCCTATCAAGCTCACAAGACACCAGATGTGTTCAGGAACTGTGCACAAATGCCACCAAATCCCTGTGCACACGTGGCCTGTAAGGTATGATGGTCCCCAAGAACAGTAGCAGAATCCCTCAGCTTCTACGCAGCTTCCAGGCAGAGCCAATCCTTCACCTGTCAGAAGTGCCCGTGCCTCCTGGCCTGCCACAGCCCCATCCTGCCCTGAGGACACGTGGTAGGGAGAGTGGATGGGATTTGGGAGGAGCCCCTGTGCACGTCCAGACCTTCCAGAGCCCACCGGGGTGCACGGAGCTCAGAGTCTCTCCCTGCAGCCCATGGCAGGGCCGGCCTGGCCCCGCATCAGGGGCGGTGAGGAGTCACTGCCCACTCTTCCCAGGCCCCTCCAAGGGTGTGTGTGACAGTAGAGGATGCTCAGGGCACCCTCATGGCTTTGGCCAGCCCCTCACAGCCTGCACATCAGTCCAGCCACCCCTCGACTGTGGCCATACCAAAGGGTGCCATGAGAGCCAAGGAAGGGCCACTTACAGACGCGCAGCGCAGGACGGTCAGGAGCAGCTCATCGCCGGCCTCCCTGCAACAGAGACACGCGGTCAGCCAGGGCCCGTGCCCCTCCCCAGCCCCTCTGGCCACAGCCAGGCATGGGGGACAGTCCACACCTGATGATGCTGGCTGCCCGCTCGACAGACACATCGTCCACTGCGGTGGAGTTGATCATGAGGAGCTGGTCACCCGGCTGCAGCTTCCCTTCGGCCGTGCTCCCTGAGGGCAACCAACACAGCCTGAGTAACAGCCAGACCCCTCCCACCAGGGGATCACAGGGTCATTTAGATTGGAAAAGCCCTCTAAGACTACGGAGTCCATCCATTAATCCAGCACTGCCAGGTCCACCACTGACCCAGGTGCCACATCAGCACTAGGGATGTCCAGAGGCACTCCCTGTGAGCTCCTCCTCTCTCCCAGCACCTGCTTCCCTCAGCAACCACCTCTGGATGGCAAAATAAAAGGGGTTGAAGGACACTAGGTGGTAACACAGGCCGGTGTGTCCCTGCCTGTGTCCTTGCCCCCACCTGAGCTTCCCTCTGCCTCATGGAAAACCACTCCAGCATGTGCCTGTCCCCTTGTCACAGCCCACCACGCAATCCACTGGGAACCAAACATGGCCTGTGCAGCCATGGGCTCCCATCAGCAAAGGACAGGATCAGAAGGGCAGGCTTCTTTGTGCCTCAGCTTTAGGAAAATGTTGATTCTTTCTGATTAGGAAAAAACAAAAGCACAGCAGAAAACCCCCCCACTTACACACCACAACTCTCAGATCATTTCACCATGTTTCACACAGGAAGGGGCACAAAGAGGGGTGGGAGGTGACAGAGGGTACATGCCCCAGCCTAGAGCCCCACCAACCCCCAAACAGAGGGCTGCCACACTCACATCAACAAGTGAAAACCACATGGTTTTGTGTAGCCATTAAAAAATATATATAAATAAGAAACAGATTCACAGTTTTTGACTTACACCCCTCCCTTCTATAGCTAGAGGAGCTGATCTGCTTGATTTCAGCACTGCCAGCACCCAGCACCAAACTTCTCCATGTTACAGGGCTGAAAGCCCAGGGTCTGTTCAGCAACAGATCACTGTGGCCACAGTGGAGTAAGATGAAATTCTCTAAGATAAGATTAAATTCTTCCTCTGCATTTCAGATAAAACACCAGGACGAACTTTCCTTTGAGCAGCCCTCTGCATCATGAAGGTCAGCAGCGAGCAAGCACGGGCAAGGATCCACGGCATACTGACTCTGGCTCCACGCTGTCAGAACTGGGAGATGCCACAGGCACCCCGGCTTCCACCGGCAGCACTCAGGGGTCACACACCAACCTCAGAAGCCACAAACCCCTGCCAGGAGTTTATCACTAGGCCCCCTGGGACCATGCTGGGCTCTCAGACCCGGCCTCCAGGGAGGACAGGATGCTCACCTGCAGTGACAGAGGCGATAGTCAGGGGAAGGCTCGGACAGATCTCAAAGCCGTAGTGCTGCAGGACGAGGTCCTTGTACACGGTGACGGTGACTTTGACCCGGCTGGGGGGCTGGGCTGCGCTGTCCCCGGTGCTGTCCATCACCGGCACGTTTTCCCTGTGAGGTCACGAGATACAATCAAACACGATATAATCAGAGACTCTTTTTCAGAAGGACCTGGACCCACACACTTCCCTGCTCTCAGTGGGCTGCCGTGCTGCACTGAGGCTGGTGTTTCCTGGATACCCGGCTCTGCAGCCAGCAGCAACTCCCTGGCCTCCACAGGAAGTTGAGGACATCAGACTGGTTGTAACCACAACTTTCCAGTCATCCCAGCCCAGTAGTCACACAGAAGAGAGGCCCAGGTGTGCCCCACAGCAAGCCATGACCTCCATCCACAGGAAACAGCAGCACCTTCACCCAGCGAGGCAGCGAGAGGATGCACAGCTCTCGGCTTCTGCTGGGATCCACTCCAGCTTACGTGTGTTCACTCCACCCTAATGCCGACTCTCAGACCTCAGGGAAGGAAAGCAGCCATGGGCCAGGATCCCTGGTAAATACAGCCTAGTCTTGCCCAAAAATGTGGGCCCACAAAGAGAACCATGACCCCACCTTCGAGAAGAGCAAGTTTCACATGGAGCAGTGCTGTATTTCTTCCTCACAAAACCACAGCAGAGCAAGGCAGGAACATCAGTCCCTGGAAGCCAAGGGGGTTGCTTAAAAACGCTGTTGATTTCTTTTTCTGTGTGCATATTTCCCAAGAAGAGCGGAAACAGTGAGTGAGATCTGCAGGCTGTGCCAGCCCCTGTTCATTGGAACAGCCTTGTGCTGTCTCTGATCGAAGGTGATCATAGATATTCCTCCCACAAAAACCACACTTACCTGGGTGCGCTGTCCCGAGAGCGATGAAGCCATTTTGCTACCATTTGCTCTATTCTACATGTTTTTCGTGTATGGATTAAGCTAGTCTCCAAATCTCCCATTTACCTGGAAGTGACAGAAATCACAAGGAAACAGAATGACAAGTGACTGAGAAACTCTTCTGGATGGCTCTCAGAGTTACCAACACTAATTCACGATTAATTTGTAATACAAAGATCTGTTGGCACCTTGTGAAGACCGGAGCTTTAACAGAAGGTTAACACCTGTGGTGACAGTCACAGAACCCCCCTGTCCACCCAGCCTCTCCTTCCTGGTGCTCTTGGTCATCCGTGTCATGGTCATACTGCATTACCCTCCCATGGCAGACAGTGACATCTGTGCTCCTTTTCCACAGATTTCATGGATCCATAGGCTTCTTTTGGAGGTTCAAAGGCTGGGTCAGCTTTCCACCCCTAAACAGAGCCCACCAGACCATGAATCTTCAGCCAAAGCAGGTAACTGGTTTGATATTTGTGACTGCAAACATCAGTGGTAACTGCACACCCTAGCAGTGTGCCTTGCAAGGCACAGGAAGCCTGCAGCCATGTACCCCTGCCAATACTCTGAGCTCTAACCCTGGGAAGAACTGTGGGCTGTCAGTGGGCCTAACACAAAATGAAACAAAATATGTCTGTATCTGCCAGAAGTCGTGAAGAATATCAGCTCTTTGTATTTCAAACCCAAAACTGTTATATCCACCTTTCACAGCGTGTCTTCTGCTCAGCCTAGGCGTTCCGTACGTCCTGACCTCCTCCCTCGTGTATTCTGCTGGGACAGGGAGCTCTGTGCCTCAGGGACATGCTCTGTCATACTGGGACAGCGGGCTGCTGGTCCATGGTAGAAATGGTGCTGTAACAGAAATATCACTAAGTTAACCTATGAACAGCAGAGATGGCTGGAAGCTCACACAACTGAGCCACGAAAGGTTTGTCTCAACAAAAACTGGACCTGTTCCACTCAGCATCTTCCCAGCCCATTGTCCTCCCCCAGCTCACATTTCCTAACCAAGAAGGGAGGGCAGGACCCACATGTGCTGGTACGCTCCTCACAGGGAGCCACTCCAGCCTGTTTTGCTTCCTCCCTGTTCAGCCATGGGCAGAAAATGGAGGAAATTCAGCCCTTCAGCAGTTCTTACACTTGGCACTCTCTGGGCTTTCTTTCTTACACAACACAATTCACCTTGCTCCTTCAGTCACACTGCTCCTACATCCGCTCCTGAGAAGCATCTCTGAACCACAAATGGGGACCTTTTGATCCAGCTGTTTCCAGAAATTACAGCTGACAGGATGGGAAATCTGACCCCTTTTCAGAGGGTGACCAGGAAGTGCCCACAGAAGGAGCAGAAGCCTGGAACACACACGCAGGATCTCTCCAGGGAGCCTGGGCAGACGGGTCCTGCTTGGCACGTCCCCTGTCAGCCCCAGCGTTCTGCGCCTGTAACGCTCGCGTGGCAGCGGCCGCAGCCTTGGCCTCTTTGACTTCACCTCTCTGCCCAGCAGCACAAAGTGCTCTGGCTTTCCCACTCCCCTCCAAAGACCTGAACGTTCCTTCTGAGCCACAGGAAGGCTGTGCCTGCAGGGGCTCCTTCCTGCCCCGGACTCCGTGTCTGGGTGCCTGGAAGCCAACCATGTGCCGGTGCTTCCTCACCACCTCCATCTGCACCTCCACCCCTCACCCCCTCCCCTTCACTGCTCTGCAAAAAGGAAAGATTCCTCTCTCTGGGCTTCACAAAACAGAATTTCCAGAAAAAGTCTCTTAACCTGTAGGATAAGGAGGACAAGCCTGAAGAACAAACACAAATATTTAAAAACCCCAGATGGAATACTAATAAAAAAACCCCATGTTGTCCTTTCAGGAAACTGGAGTGTTTGGGCCAAACAACAGGTGTCTTGGAGGAGACAGCTTGGCAGGTATTTCCCTAAAACAACGCACAGCACCAGGAGCAGCCTCTGTCCCCACAGCATCCTCGGGGCACCCCACGAGCCACGCATGCGGAGCAGGACAGGGTCACCAGGATCACCCACCCTGCACACACGGCTGCACCTCTCCCCACCCTGCAATGTCCCACAGCAGCTCCAACCCAGGCCCTGCTCCCACCTGTCCTTCTGCAGCTATTTCTGAGCCAAGCCCCTGAGCACACCACTAAGCAGCTTGAGCTGGGATCCTGATACACAGAGATCCTTCAACTCAGCCAGAGGGAACTGACTCGACGGGGATTGTCATGGCCACCTGACCCTTCTGGAGAGCCACAGCTCAGTGTCTGGAAGGAAACCCGGGTGGGTGCCCCTGGGTCTTCAGGAGCAAAGCAGACCTGAAGGTCAGAGCCCACACCAGAGCTGCCAGCAGTGTCAGGACGTGCACAGCACAGATCTGACCAGCACGGAAAAAAAACCATACCCACTTTCATGGAGAATACTTCATATTTCATGGGAAGTATTAATTCATCAAACTGAAATGTTCTGATGGGCAAAAGTTTTTCTGGTAACTTGGATGTTACACCTCTGTTTTAAGGCACTGCCTCCCACCAGAGCGTGGCAGCAGGAGCGGCGGTGGGCACAGCAGCTCTGCTGCTCATGCTGACAGAGAAAGGCCAGACCAGATGTTGCCATAAGCTGCTGTAAAACCCTGGATGCTGTCCACCTGTAACTTCACTCACAGGGGCTCCTGGAAGCCTGCTTCCAAGTACTTGTTGTAATGGATGCCCATCAGCAGTGAATTGGATGGTCTCTGGCTGAGGGATGAACAGATCAAGAGCCTCCCTGGGAGAAGGACTTGGGCTGCTGGTGGGTGAGAGCTGGCCCTGCCCTGGCCGCGTGTGCTGGGACCCAGAAACCCCCCTGTGCTGGGATGACCCCCAATCGGGGGGGGCAGCAGGGGAGGGGGGATTCTGCTCCTCTGCCCCTCTCAGGTGAGATCCCACCTGCTTCCAGCCCTGAGGCCCAGCACATGAAGGATGTGGAGCTGCTGGAGCCAGTCCAGAGCAGGATCACAAAAATAACCACAGGTCTGCAACACCTCTGCTACAAGGAAAGCTGACAGAGCTGGAGTTGTTCCGCCTGGAGAAGAGAAGGCTTTGGGGAGACCTTAGAGCCCCTTCCAGTGCCTCAAGGCAGCTTATAAGAAAGACAGGGACAGACTTTTGAGCAGGACCTGCAATTATAGGACAAGGGATGATGGGTTTAAAGTAAAAGAGGCAGATTCAGACTACATATAAGCAAAAAACAGTACAGAGTGAGGGTGGGAGGCACTGGCACAGGCTGCCCAGAGCAGCTGTGGCTGTCCCAGTCCTGGAAGTCTCCAAGGTCAGGCTAGACAGGGCTTGGAGCAACCTGGGATAGTGGAAGGTGTCCCTGCCCATGGCAGGGGGTTGGATTAGATGGCCTTTAAAGGTCCCTACAATCTCAAACCATGCTGTGGTTCATGACTGCACCTCTTGATCTGGTGATACATCCTCACACAGAGCAGCTCCGAGATGAAGCAGGGCTGATCCCTGCCCAGGCCACCCCAGCTCACCAGGTATGGTCTGCTCCTGCCCAGAGGGTCAGCACATCCCTGTCCTCCCAGACAGGGAGAAGGAAACTGAGCTCCTTCTTGACAAACGTGGCTCTGAGCTGCACCAGAAGACTCCTCTGGCACGACTGAGCGTCTCTGCAGCAAAGCTTTTGAAGGTCAGCCAGTTCTGATGAGACATGAGGACAGAACTGTAACTCACCTATTTTCCACAGAGCAGCTTCTGAAGATGTTCTTGGAGATATAGAGGGGGAGACAGCTGAGCCCAAGGACCAGGGTTAAAGCTCCCATGGCACTCTGCACTCCCACCACACTGGCTGTGCATATACAGGGAACATAATTCTTGCAAAAAGAAAATTAAGAAATAAAACAGGAAAAAAAAAACCCAAACAGTATGGCCATCCTGTCCCTAAGCCTGTGATATCTGCCTGGGTTTTGAGGAGATGAGCTGCACTCATAGGGGGCTTGCCCAGAATGAAGGCCAGCCCAAACTGCCACACACACACGGTGCTGCTCTACGAGGGTCTCAGGCACAGCTGGGGACACTGCTGCCCAGGGAGGGTCTGGAACAGAGTCCTCACCCTGGCCACGAGCAACCCTGTGTGCCACGGGCAGTCCCCTTGCCCATTACAGCAGCACACAGGAAACACTCCCACAGAACTGTGGGACGCTGCCAGACGTCACTAATGGGATTGAGCTCCCTGCAGACCAGTTTATCTCCCCCACCCTCAGGTCAGCTGCCATCTGATCACTCCCAGGGCCAGAGGCACAACTACTTCTGCCCTGCAGGGTGGCCAGGCTGGTCCTCTGGCCTTCCCTGGTTCAGGAACAGAACCTGTGCTGTGCCAGAAACCTGTGAGGTTCAGTACTTCTGTGTCATACCAGGCAAAGATTAACCACCAGCACACATCCCCCTGAAAAAAAATAATGAAAAAACAGCACTGTTGCTTTTTAATACTATTGCAGACCCAGGTTTTTGCATATAGACAGATGCTACCAGGAAAAAAAAAAAAAAAAACAAAAAAACCCCCACCATAACAAGCAAACAAACCCCACTTTTAAAAAAAACCCCCAAGAAACCAACAACCACCCCCACGCTCCATCCAGCTGCTGTAAATCAAGAACAGTCAGCAAGAGAATGTAGCCCTTGTCAGCCCAGGGAAGGCAGGAGAGATTCTGCACCTGCGTGTCCCCACTCTCCTCTCTGAGCTGACAATGGTGAGGTTTTACACAGACACACTCTGGCTCCCAAAGAGCAGAATTAGTTTTAAATTATGAGTTTCTGGGTACGCAAAGACTTCAGGCGCCAAATAAAAATGGTTTCAGCAAAGGCCGTACATCCTCGACTGGTTGGGGGCACGAGGGGAGAAGCAAGAATAGCTTTGTGCATGGTGCATTACACACAAACTGAAGGAAACAATAAACAGAATGTTCAAGGTGGAAAGGAGGAAAATCAATACTTCCCTCTTGAATAGCTTTCACTCCTAAAAATAGACTGGTGTGGAAGTGTGTGAGGACTTTCCTCCCTTCAGCTCCATCTCCCTGGACAAGAACTGCCGGCACAGAAGGAATGTTTCCTCCTGCTTCCCTGACTTACAACTCCTTTTCACGGTGAGGAAAAGAGCTGCCTCCAAGCACGTGGATGGATCCTCCTCCCCAGCCCCTGCACACACAGTGCCACAGAGTCAAGCAGCTCACCCTCTGAGAAGCACTGTCATGTCACTGGTAAATTGCACAACAGGGGAAAACACACCAACGAAAGAACCCTCCCCCCCAAAAAAAAGGTTCTGTGCAGAACTCCACATCTTGTCACTGATCTCTGTGTCCTGCTGCATGTCTGGAACCAACCAAAGTGCTGTGGAGTTCAGCACTCTGGAGTATTTTCATGGCCTTCCTGGGACTCTCCACAGAGGAAAAACCTCAAGTTCAGGGCAGGCACCTCAGCAGGTGACACCTGTCAGTAAAGGTGATCTCGACATGTGCTGGGAAGCAAATTTGGCATGGCCTTTTGGCAAATGTCAAGAAAGGAAGAACAAGACAAAAGGGAAAATACCTGTACTTAAGCAATATTGATTCAGGAATGTTGTGCCACATACAGAGCCATTTCAGAAGAGACCAGAGCTTCTCTCCAGCTTTAGAAAGACATGCTTTCCACAAAGAGAGAGAGCCCAGAGCACTGAACAGCATTAAGCAACTGTTTGACAGCAGATTACTCAGGAAGAATTTAGAGGGTAATTTACTAAACCTTATGGGAGCAAAACCCAGGATAAATTACACAGCAACACACGTGGAAATGTGTGCCATTTGCCTGCTCCTGATGGCTGAACTGGGGAGGCAGAGAGGACACAGGCTGGGCAGAGGGTTTGCCATGTGCTCGCTATCACTCACGCATGCCCTTGCCTCGGCCTGGCCTGTCACCCAGTCTGGCCCAGAGGTTTCTCACCAGTCTGGCCAGGTCAATTCACAGATGGGGGAATGAGGCAAGTGCCTCGCTAGCCAGTGTCAGCTGGAATTTAAGCAGGCAGAATTAAATGCTGCCTACAGACTTTCAGAGTTCTTTTATTTTCTAGCTTGTTTTTTCTCAAGTTGTACAACAGCTCTCCAAACATCTGCCTCTCTGCCTGACCCCACATGGGAACAAGAACAGAATCACAGAAAGAGATAAAGTGAAGGAAATGGTTCACTGAGGGCTTCCTAGCCTACATGATTGTAATTTCCATCTCTAAATCTGCAGAATCTCCTGGGCCAGCAAGTCTGCTCCTCTGGAACAAGAACTCCATGTCCACTGGGGTTCTAACATTTCCCATGTTACAGCCCCTTTAGACCACTCAGCTCACACATCCCACTGGCACATTAAGTCTCACCCAAATCTGCCTGGAAGGAGAAACTTCAGGAGCTTCCCAGGACTGCAGCAAACACACCTGCAACAAGGAGCCACGAGAAGCTGTGAGATTGTCAGTAAAAACACACGATGCTTGGGAGATGGAGAGCAGCAAACACACCCAGAACAGGTTACACGGGCGGGAGCTAGCAGGTGAGTTTCCAGTATTTGGAGAGCCATGCGAGTGCAAATGGAGCAAACCTGAGCGCTTTGGGCAGTGGTAAAACCCTCTAACACCCACCAGAGAGCATGCACTGCCTGTCTGCCGTCCTTTGGAGCCCTGTGCCCCAGCTGCCCTGCGGGGACCACCACCCTCGGGGACAGAGATGCTCACACCGATGCCTCTGACATCCCCATGTTAAAGTCACTCTGTCTCCTGCTCCCCCCAGCTCAGGCGAAATCTCTCTCACAATAATTTCCCCATTATGGTTAAGAAGTCAAAATCACTGTCTGTGAATCCAACAGCTGAGAACTGTGGGGAGTTTTTTTGTTCTCTTGTTTTGTTGCTAGAGACAGCGGGGCGCACGGGTATGGATGGCTTCCTCGCACCGAAAAGAGAACCAGCCCACGGCGTCTGGGGCAAGATCGGGCAGAAGTCACCAAACCATCAGCCCAACGCGAAGAGAGGGGGACGGAGCCCGCGGCCCCGAACGAGAGACACCCGGGGGGAGCGGAAACAGCGGCGGCAGCGGCACCGTCCCGGCTCCGCGCCCCGGTGGGACCCGACCCGCCCGGAGAAGCCCCGCGCCCACCCCGCTCCCCGGAGGGTCGCGGAGCTCCGCGCCGCCCCGAGCGATCCCCGTTACCTGCCGCCGGGAGCGCAGCGCTGCCGCGCCGGCGGGGCACGGGCGGCATCTCAATGACAACCCCCGGGGCCCGCCCCCGGGACCCGCCCCGGATCCCGCCCCGCATCCCGCCCCGCATCCCGCCCCCGCATCCCGTCCCCGGATCCCGCATCCCGCCCCCCGGGTGGTCTCGGCCCTGGAGCCCGGCACCCCCGGCTCCGTGTCCGGCTGGACGGGCACCGGCGCTCCTGCAGGTGCTGCCCCACGGGCACAGATGAGCACGCCGGGCAGAGAGCCTCCCCCACTCGGGACAGCGCTGGAAGCGGGGCTGGGGCGGGGCAGGACGACAGCACCGACCCAGCGCAGCGCATCCCGACCGGGACGCTGGCCCTGTGCCCCCGGCCCTGTGCCCGCCTCAGCCCTCAGTCTCCGCACGTTTGCTCTCCCCAAACCCCATCGATGCCCGCATTTCCCTGCGGTCAGTTCCTCCCCGGGCGTCCTGCAACGAGCCCCGTGCGATCCTCAGTGTTTTTCCCCTGTGCCCCAGGGCTTGTTGATGGCCCTAAGGGTGCGCAGGTGTTGACCTCCACTGACAGGCGTCACCCCTGGAATACGGGGCTGAGTGTCTCCAGGACAGCTGCGCACGGGATGTCCCTTCCTGCGAGTCCCTAATTTGTGTTCCCAGCTGCCTCTGTGCCCCTGGGCTCCCCTGGGCAGGGCTGGTGGGAGCAGACAGAGCAGGGGGTTATTTGGGTTTCCCACTCCGTGTCCCCGGGTGTGCGGAGCCCCGCTCACCCCACGCCCCGCACGGGGCTCCGCTCCCGGCGCTCGGGGCTCGGCGCTGCCAAGGACACGCACGGCAGGAGACGGCCCGGCTCGGCGTGCCCCGCGGGCAGGGAACCCACATCCCCCACGTCCGCTCTTCCTTCCTCCCCTGGCACCTGCCCTGGCCGCGAAGGTGCCCTGCTCGGTGCGTGACCGCGCTGCCGCCGCCGCAGCGCTGCATTTAGCGCGGTGCTGCTCGAGACACGCGGAGAGGCATCGATCAGCTCCGGTTTGTGCCTCCCTGCCTTCGCCCCTCCGGCCCCTCGCAGCATTTCTGCACTGCGAGTTCTCCACTGCCTGACCTGCTCCCTCTGCCCCTTTTCCAGGAACTGTTCCTCTCCCAAAACAGCTTGCCCGCAGAAAATAGTGTTATTTTTCTCTTCTGCTGACGTAGGAACTAAGTTTGGCACCTTTCACTAACAGTACTACCCTGTGGTCACTGAAATTGACAAAAAAATGATGTTGGGGCCTGACATCTGAAATTAATGTAACATTAAACAGTGCCCAGAAAAAGGCTTTGCATCAGTTGCTGATTCATGCAGCTTCCCTGGGCAACGTGCATCACATCTCCCTTCCCACGTGGCCCTGGGTGATGTTTTCAAAGCAATCAACACAGGAAGCAGATGCTTAATTAAAAAAGAAATAAAGCCCTGGTTGTTTATCGTGGAAGTGAATAGTGGTATCCACTAGACACATCTGAAGGCCATGCTGACCTATGAAACGTGACATTTAGGCCTGTGTGGGGTGGAGCTGAGCACATGGTTTTCTTCTCTCTGAGTAGTTACAGTTCCAGAGGCGTGGGGAACAATAATCCAAAAAGTTACGGGACATTTTGTCTCTAAGCAGCATTCATCATCACTCAGGTTTGGATCCTGTCACAGCTGACCTGTGAAAGAAAGCCTTCTGTCCTGGGAAACATTTTGGAACTACTTGGAAAGCTACAGCTTGTGGCTGCTTGCACACCAAGCTATGTCTATGAAGGATGAAGGCTCTGGGAGCTCGCCCATTCGTGAGCTTGCCCTGTGAGCCCACTTAGTTCCTTGTCCTGTGATCCGGATGACACCTCTGGAATGATGGGGATTAAGGGTCTGCAAAGCTCTGAAGAAGTATAGCTAAGATCTTGTGAAGGAGGAAATCCCTTCACATTTCACAGCAGAAAACCAGAACCTTTAGAGGGTCAGTCAGCCCCTCTGGGAGCCCCTCATGCACATGTGTTGGGGCTCCCTGGCCATGTTCCTGGGTTTTGCTTGCAGGGCCCTTCAGGACCAGCTCCAGTTCCCAGGTGCTCTGCCTGTGCCTCCACAGGGTGAGGCTGCAGACAAGGAGCACCTTCACCCTCCTCCTCTCTGCCACATGCTTGAATGATTCTGGTTCTCTTCATCACAAAGGTCAGCACTCTGAATCAGCTGAAGACTGATTCAGAAGTCATGTTCAACCTTGCTGCTGGTTCAGAAGGTGCTGTGGTTCTAGGCTGCAGTTTTTGTGGGCTCACATTTCCTCTTACCTCTGTCCCTCCCTGTCCTGGATCACAGGTAAATGGGTGACAAGTCTGAAATATTTGCCTTGAGGCTTTGACATGGCTTTCCAGCATCTTCTGTTCCCTTCCTGCTGAAGCTTCTGGGGGTGGTTTTGCCACCTGAGAGTCTGCAGAAGTGCAGGGGGTCCATAGCAGTGGGTGCAGCTCCACAAGTGGCAGGGCCACATTCGCCTCTCCCAGGAGAAGAGGAGATTGCAGGAATAGAAGCCTTCCCTTGGAGCGCCAGGAGTGCTGAGGCACCCTGCTTCCTTGGGATGACATAGCCCCCATGCCCCAGGCCACAGCAGGACAGGACTGTCTGAGGGGTGACAAAACCCACCTGGGGTGCAGAAAACACCCCTGGGGTGCCCCAGCTGAGCACTTATGGGTGAATTCAAACTATCTGGCCTCAGGTGAGCTGGCTGGGGCACATTCCAATGTGGCTGGTCCAGTGACACCGCTTTCACTCCTGGCCTTCTCATACATGAGAGAACAGAGAGAACAGAACACTGGTGATGAAGAGTTCATCTGTACACACCAGGAGAGCCCCAAGCCTTGGGAGGCACTCCCAGAGCCCCCATCCAGCACCTCCAGTCCCAAGGCAGCTGAGCCTGGGGGACAGGGCTGGGGGACATCACCCTCTCTGAGCACCTCACAGATGCAGTGCCGTGGGGCACAGGGGAAGAACACTGAGGATCGCACGGGGCTCGTTGCAGGACGCCCGGGGAGGAACTGACCGCAGGGAAACACGGGCATCGATGGGGTTTGGGGAGAGCAAACGTGCGGAGACTGAGGGCTGAGGCACAGGGCCGGGGGCACAGGGCCAGCGTTCCGGTCAGGATGCTCGTCCAGCAGTGCCCTGCGCTGGGTCGGTGCTGTCGTCCTGCCCCCATCCAGCCCCAGTTCCCGAGTGGGCTCTCTGCAATGTGTTTCCATGGTGGTCTCAGGCCAGAAAGCAGAGCAGGCGCTGTCTGTGTGAGCGCTCAGGGTGTCTGTGCTGGTGTGTGTGGCCACACATGGACAAACCTGGGTACTGGGCTGGGTTTGTGAGGCCAGGTTTGGGGAGCAGGGGGGCTACAGGGGTGGCTTCTGTGAGAAGCTGCTGGAAGCTTCCCTCATGTCCCATGGGGCCAGTGCCACCAGCTCCAGGACAGAGGCACTGCTGGCCAAGGCTGTGTGCCACTTCAGTGGCAGCAGCACCCTTGGGATAACAGAGTTAAGAACGAAGAAGTTAATTCACAGGGGCTGCTGGAACCAGAGGAGAGAGGTGTGAGAAGACATGAGAGGAACAGCCCTGCAGAGCCCAGGTCCATGTGGAAGGACGGGAGGTGCTCCAGGTGCTGGAGCTGAGATTTGCTGGCAGCCTGGGGAGGTCCACGGGGGGCACAGACCCACCTGCAGTCCTGGCAGACCCCACAGTGGAGCAGGGGGATGCCCAGAGGAGGCTGTGACCCTGATGAGTCTGCTTTGCCCATGACAGTCATTGCTGAGCGATCTCTGCCTGACCCTATCCCAACCCACCAGCCTTTTGTTGTATTTCCTCTCCATCCGAGGTGGGGAGTGACAGAGTGGCTTTGGGGACACACGGCACCCAGCCGGGGGCAGCCCCTGTGTGCAGGGCCCCTGTGTGCCGGGGCTCTCTGGCCATACGTGCTCAGCCTGGCTCCTCGTCCCTCCCAGGCTGCTGGATCTCACACCCTGGGCAGGGAGCAGCCCAGGTGCAGTCCCAGCTGCCCGGCAGGAGCAGGGCAGGAGGCAGGAGCACTGCTACAGCCCCTCCACACTGCACCTTGTGGTGCTGTGCTGGCCTCCTTCCAGCCGTGGGGAGCAGCTGCCACAGCTACTGCCCAGGCTGTCCCCACAGGGCCTGAGTGTGGCACATGGCAGGGACAGGAGGAGCAGGAGAGCTCCTCGAAGGAGGTGTGATCCTGAGGAGTCGGGGTGGGCTCGAGCCAGTCGGTCACACATGGAGCTTCATCGCTGGGACAGGGCGGCAGGGGCTGTCTGGGAATGCCTGGTGGGACAGAGACCTCTGAGGGTAAAGGAACCCCCCCCCCCCACGACCCAGCCCATGGTTTCCCGTGTCACACACGGGTGGTGCCCACCCCCATGCCCACATGGAGAGGCCGTGGGCAGAGCCACAGCAGCAGCGCCGTCAGCGAGCCCTGTCCCGCTGCTCCTTGTCCTCTGCCAGCACCAGGGACGGTCCTGAGCCCAGCAGGGACACCAGTGCCCCGACACCATCCTGGGAGGCTGGGAGGCCCTGCAGGCTGGCAGGAGCCGCTCCGTGTCTGGTGTGACAGGCCCGGAGTGCGGCCCTGGCTGGTGGAGGTGGGAGGAGGACGAGCTGAACTTCACGGGGCAGACACGGAGAAGCCTTTCCATGGGCACAAAGCCAAGAGCTGCCATTAGAGCTGTACCAATATCGATTCCTTGGGTGGGGGGAAAGGGCCGACGTGGCAGCAGCACCAAGGCTCCAGCGTTACCTGCTGTGCCTCTCAGTGGTGCTTCTGCCCCAGGGCCTCTGGAAAACCTTTGCTCTGCATCTCTGATAAACATCCTGGGCCAGCCCCAGGAGTGGAGGTCCCTGGTGCTCCTCTGCGTCTTACCAACAGGTGCAGAGGGGCCAGGCCAGGCTAATGCTGCCTTTTCCAGGAGGAAGGCATGCTGTCCTGCCAGTTGGGGATGAGCCATCCCCATGATGCAGGAGCAGCCTGGAGAAACACCCCAGGACAGCACCTGAAGGGCCACTCCACAGAATGTTTTTATCAAGGAGAATCAGTCCACTGCGGTGAGTTCCTTGATCCTAGAAACCCAATTGAGATCTCGAAAAGAATTACCAGGGCAGTTTTCATTTCTGTGGGCTACTTCTTTCCTGCCAGCTGCACGAGCTGTATCTTGCCATAGTTCCACGGCTTCATGGGAGCAGGGGAACTCATGGGGAGAGAAGCCTGAGCTTCAGCTGGAGTGTCTGGGCTCTGCCAGATTCCCAGGCAGCTCTGCCCAGCCATCCTCTCTCGTCTGCATCCCACTCAGCATGCAGCCCTGCCCCTGTCATCTGCAGGCTCCATTCCTTGGCCAGTGGTGCTTGCTTCCACCCAGATCCCACAGTTTTCCAGAAAGATTACCAACAGCAATGGCAAGAAGAAACCAGAACCAAAGCTGCCTGATGGCTTTGCCCTTGGGGTGAGGAGGCAGCCAGACTGTGCCAGTGCTTCGTACCTGAAACACACCTTGACTGACGTGGTCCTGAACAGGCTGGTGTGTGGAGTGAACTTGCGAGGTTGGTCTGTAGCCCAATGGAAATTCATGTTCTCTGTCACCTTCCCAGTCTGTTCTCAGCTAGAAAAAGGCAAACCTGTTTCTCTCCAATGACAGGAAGCGACAGGGAGCTGCCAAAGCCCTCACACGCAGAAGATGCACTCACACTGCTCTGCTGGGAGCTCAGCCTGTTCACCTGGGTGTCCTCAGGCCTGCCGGGGACAGCGGTGCACCCTCCTCTCCATGCTCCCCACCAGGACAGCAGGCTTGGTGTGCATCCTGCTGGTGCCAGTGAAGAGCTGTTTGCACACCCAGTGGGCTCACACAATACTTATTCTTCAAAACCTGCTGTCCTATGGAACCGCACAACGTTCATTCTGTGGGATCGTGTCAATCATTAACCAAGAGGAACGGGAGAGTGACCGGCCCAGTGGTGCCAGCTCAGCTCCATACTGGGAAAGTAACACCAGCTCCTCACGTGCTCAGCTGTAACTCTGGGGTCTGCAACCACCAAGAGACCCCCAGGACAGAAGGATACACATGCAAAGGGAAGGGAACATAAGTAAATTACTTTGGGGAAGTGACTATCCTATGTATGCTTATTCCAGGAAAATCAATGAATATGTATGTAAAATATAGAATCTAAACAGCAGTTTTTTCTCTGCTCAACATGCATGGTACTTCAGAGATGTCCCCTCATGCATCTGGCCAAATGAAGAATGGCAGGTTCTTAATGCTCCATTGTTGTCAGGGGTTCGATCAACTGATTTCAGTACCACCATGGCCAAAACAGCTGTGGCGTGATGCTCCAGCAGAGGCTGGAGCTCTGGGCTGCTGGGCTGCTTCCTCCTCACAGCACTGGCACAACATCTGCACACCTCTGCAATCCCTCTTCACAATCCTTTACCCTTCTTCTCCCAATCCTTGCACTTCCTTTGTCTGCTCAGTCTCCTCCCAGAGGAACAACCAGCCTATAACTATTTTTCCCCCTTGCTACCATGTGGGGATTTTTAAAGATCTGTGTCTAATTCAGTATCTGTGACACCTTTACCTTGGTATTATCTGGGCATTATGTGCTCCACCTGACACAGCTGCTGACCAGTTCTGGCCTTGCCCCTGGAAGCCTGCAGTGCTTCTCTCCAGCTGCCTGCGAGCCTGGCCTTTCCTCACACCACTGTTCCATAGCCACGTGGGAGGCCCAGCTGTCCCTGTGGTAATGTCTGCACCTTTTGTCAGCTTCTCATGCTGCTACCTACCACACACAGGTCGTGCCATGTTCTGATCAGAGACCTCAAGGCAGTGCCCAGTCAGGGTCATAATCCTCCTGTAGCTCCAGAGGATGGAAGGTAATATTCCCCTGTAATTATGGGACTGACTGCGACTAAACACAGGGGATGAACGGTCCAAGCTTTGGAGTTTGGAGGTTTGAGGGAATTCTGGAAAGCTGCCACAAACATTTCAAGGACAGCTCCGGACAGCGTCAAACCCCAAAGCCAAAGCCTTCTCTCCCTTGCCAGTCACTTCACACCTGAAGTCTCCAGTCTATCCCATGGGAACATCTCCCACAGGAAATGTTCCTCATCCCTCCATCCCACAAAGGGATGAGGAGAATGGGGTGGCTCCAGTGGAACAGCTTGTGGCAAGAACTTCCCAGTCTGTGTCCCGGCAGACCTGTACTGCTCCTTAGCAGCACTTCTGTCCCCTCCTTGCTCCAGTCCCTTCTCAACACTGTGCTGTGTTTCACTTGGCTTTGCCCAGATTTGCTCACATTCCTCCATTTCCTCCAGAGCAATGCTTGGGAAAACAGCCCCTCTCCTGCTTTTCCAACAGAAAGTGAGACTGGGAGGAACAGCAGTCACAAAATGCAGGATGAGACTCCTTGCTCCTCTGCCAAAATGGACTCGGGTCCTGCCAGTGTGCTCCTGCTAGCAAAGACTGGACAGAGCCACCTGCCAGAGTAAATAATGAGGTTTCCTGGAGCTGGCACAGCCAGGAGTTTGTGTCAGCGGGGGATCCGGGCAGCTGTGTTGTGTATTGCCCTGGGACTCTGCTGGAAAGCTCTCGGGAGGGCAGCGTTCCATCTTCCGTGACCAGGACAGGTTACCCCTCGTTGGCAGCGGGCACGGGGATTGAATGTCCTGTGACTGTGTTGGTTGTGAGGTGGTTTGGGAACGCTCCTCCTTGGCCACCTGGCTCGGGCTCGAAGCCAGGAAAGCTCAATTAGCCCTGTAATCACTGGCACAGTGGGAGCAGCTGCTCTGTAATTGCCTTTGCCTCGGGTCACAGGCAGCTTAGCTGAGAGAAATCCCTTTTTTAAACTAACTGGCTGGCCCTGGAGCCCTGCGGGCGTCTTGTGGGGATGCTGGGGGAGCCACAAGGCTCTGCCTGCTCATCTGCCCCTCTCTGGCATCCCTAGAGCCGTGTCCACCTCAGGCAGCATTCCTGGTGCTCCAAGTGCTGCCAGCATGTGGGACTGCACAATGGTGGAGTGTGTCACAGCTCCCCTAGGAAAGGGTTTCCTTTGGTGCTCGAGCTTTGTGCACTTCCCAGCCTCAAAAAAGGAGATTTAATCCCTGAAACGGAGCGGCCAACGAGCTCTCAGCGGTGTCCAGGCGTTGGACAGACACATTCCCGACGGATGGAACTGCCTTGTTAAGGGTTAGGGCTGGGCGGGCATCAGTGGTCTCGGCCTGGGGGAGGTTAACAAAGCCCGGCGAG
Source organism: Corvus moneduloides (assembly GCF_009650955.1). NCBI lineage: Eukaryota > Metazoa > Chordata > Aves > Passeriformes > Corvidae > Corvus > Corvus moneduloides. Next base: position 75,137,290 of record NC_045511.1, read on the forward strand.
AAGCATTTCCCTGCTAGTGGACACGGGCAGGGCAGAATTCATGGGCCCCAAGGACGTTTGGCAGAACTGCCAGGAGAAGGGAGAAACTGCTGAAGAGAGCTCAGCAGCTGTGCTGGAATCAGCTGCGGGGGGAACGGGGGATTCCGGCAGGGGCAGCTCCTGGCACGCGACCCGAGGAACCCCCGGCCCAAAGCAGAGGAAGACTGAGCGTGGCACTAATTAGCGTGAGAGAGGGAGGGAACCATTGCCCAACAGAGCATAGAACAGTAATTAATGAGAGAACGATGTAACTTGTAGCAAATGAACACAAATGCCTCTGTTTGCTAAAGTGTGTAAATCGTGAAGGGGTTTGGTTGTGCTGCATTTGTGAATACACTGAGCACCCCGGTTTACACAACTCTGACATAAATATTCAATGTTTCACTCCAGTCTGTAATTATTGGCTTGTTGCATGTTGGGCAACAAATCTGATGTTTGGGTTCAACTGTGGGCTCCTGGTGCAGTTCTCTGGGTTAGCTTCAGGCTTAATCCAGCTCCAACTCCTAAAAAAAAGCACAGCTAATGTCAGCACTTGGTGTCTGATAGTCTGAAGTCTGGAGCAGCTCTGTGATGAGCAGAGACTGCGGGAACTGGGCCTGGCCAGGCCGGAGAAGGGAACATTGAGAGGGGATCCCATCAATCCATACAAACACCTCCGAGGGTGCCAGAGGATGGTGCCAGGCTCTGTTCCGTGCTGCCAGGGACAGGATGGGGAGCAGTGGCCATAAAATAAACCACACCGAGCTCCAGCCCAGCAGGAGGAAGAGCTTCTGTTCATGGAGGGGCAGAGGCCTGGAACAGATGCCCAGGGAGGGCCTGGAGTGTCCCTCTCTGGAGACATCCCAAGGCCAGCTGGACACGTTCCTGTGCCACTGCTCCAGGGGACCCTGCCTGGGGCTGGGCAGGGGCTTGGGCTGGGTGAGCTCCAGAGGTCCCTTCCAACCCCAAATAAACTGGGATCTGTTGCTCAGACTCTCACACACAGAGCCAGGCCTTCCCTTGCCCACAAACAGGTTCTTTTCCCCAGAGCGCCACAGTCGAGGTATTTGGTTTATTTACTGTTCTTTAGTTACATTTTGCTGGGTGGCAAATTCACAAATGCAGCACAACCAAACCCCTTCACGATTTACACACTTTAGCAAACAGAGGCATTTGTGTTCATTTGCTACAAGTTACATCGTTCTCTCATTAATTACTGTTCTATGCTCTGTTGGGCAATGGTTCCCTCCCTCTCTCACGCTAATTAGTGCCACGCTCAGTCTTCCTCTGCTTTGGGCCGGGGGTTCCTCGGGTCGCGTGCCAGGAGCTGCCCCTGCCGGAATCCCCCGTTCCCCCCGCAGCTGATTCCAGCACAGCTGCTGAGCTCTCTTCAGCAGTTTCTCCCTTCTCCTGGCAGTTCTGCCAAACGTCCTTGGGGCCCATGAATTCTGCCCTGCCCGTGTCCACTAGCAGGGAAATGCTTCTCGCCGGGCTTTGTTAACCTCCCCCAGGCCGAGACCACTGATGCCCGCCCAGCCCTAACCCTTAACAAGGCAGTTCCATCCGTCGGGAATGTGTCTGTCCAACGCCTGGACACCGCTGAGAGCTCGTTGGCCGCTCCGTTTCAGGGATTAAATCTCCTTTTTTGAGGCTGGGAAGTGCACAAAGCTCGAGCACCAAAGGAAACCCTTTCCTAGGGGAGCTGTGACACACCCCGGCCGTGCAGCCCCGGCCGTGCCCGCGGAGGGCTCGCGACACGCTGGGACGGGGCTGTGGCCGTGGCTGTGGCTGTGGCCGGGGCCATGGCTGTGCCGGTGCCTGTCCCTGTCCTGGTCCCCGTCCCTGTCCCCATCCCTGCCCCGCTCCCGCTCCCCACACGCGGAGCGCGGCCGGGCGGAAGCGGCGCCGCCACGGCGCTCCGTGCGCATGCGCCCGCCCCGGCCACGTGAGAAGGCGGCGCGTCCGGTCAGGCGGTTCCGGGCGGGGCCGGGAACGGAGCGGGAGCGGGCCGGGTCCGGGATGTTCCGCATCGAGGGGCTGGGGCCCAAGATGGACCCGGAGGAGCTGAGGCGGAAGATGCGCCGCGATGTGCTCGCCTCCGTCCGCAACTTCCTCATCTACGTCGCCCTGCTCCGGATCAGTGAGTGACCGTGTCCGGCCCCGGGGCGCGCCGGGCCCGCGTTCCCGCATGTGCCGGGACGGGGGCACAGCGTGGCGGTGTCCCCGCCGGGGTCGCGGTGTCTGCGGTGCTGCACAGACCCGCGGCAGCGTCGCCGCTGCCTCCGTTCGAGCCCGCGTTGTTTTCTTTGCCAGCTCCGTTCATCCTGAAGAAGCTGGACAGTATATGAGCCGTCCGCAGCCGGCGCACGGAGCCGTGGCACGACCTGGAGCTGCTCTCTCCCGGGCGCCGCATGGCTCCGGAGCGCCTCAGCTCAGCGTGGGCGGCGGGGAGCGAGCGCCGGGCGGGCGGCACGGGCAGGGCCTGCGGGCCCCGCAGGTGAATGCTGGCCGTGCAGCGCTCCGGTGCGATGGAGCGGTGACCCGAGACAGAACATTGCCTGTGCTGTGTCAACAGAGCCCGTCTCCAGCCCGCACACGCCTGGCGCTGGCAGCTGCGCTGTGGCTGCCCGCCCCACCCCCGTCTGTGTGCGACACCCAGCCTCCTCTGCATCCAGATCACAAGCAGCTTGATTTGAAATAAACGGGAGAGCAGTTGTGTCACCGGGCCCTGGTCATGCTTCGTTTGTAAGAATCGTTGGGTGAGAGGGAGGTTGGCTGGGATCAGTTCCCTGGCTGCTGCCTTGAGGTTATCACTCTTCTTTTGAACCACCTCGAATGGAGAGGAGGCAGAGGAGAGGAGTGCCCGGTGCAGGTGGGAATGTGTTTTCCAGGTGCTCCAGGTGGGACACGGAGTCACAACACAGAGCACAAGGGCAGGACAGCTCAGTGTCCCGCAGCCAGCCCGTGCCAGCTCTGCCTGGCCCAGGAGCCAGCTGCATCTGTCCTTGGCTCACAGTGTGGTAGCTCAGCCCCTGGGGCAGCGGGGCCTTGAGAGTGCAGCTCAGCTTTGGGCACAGGGTGTTAATTTGGGAGGGTGACCAAGTCACTTGGAGACTTCCTGCCTGGAGCCTCGGGTGCCTGCTGCATCCAGGGAAATAATCCACCCATATGTGGCTCTGGATTCCCCTGGGAGATGGAATCCAGGGCATTCCTGAGCTTTCGTGACCTGATGGCCACCGGGAGAAAGATGCTTTTCCCCCTCTTGGCTCTCAGAAGGGGAGTTTTCCTTCTGGTGTGGCCCAGGGGACAGTGCTGGGGACAGTGCTGGGGACAGTGCTGACAGCAGGGTCAGGCCCCGAGGGTGTGGCTGTGGTGGGTGCGGTGCGAGCGTTTCACGCTGACCTTGGGGAAGGGACACAACACAACACAAAGGTGTCCCCAGGTCCAGCACGGAGCCACTTGAGATGCACATGAGATCCCCAGGTACTGAGCAGCTGTTCCTGTGCCTTGGCATCCTCACAAACGGTCCAGCCCTGCCAGTTCTGTGCACCTGCCGACAGGGAAGCTCTGTATGGTTTTCCAGCACTAGCCAGCCATCTCTTCACAAATTCTTCCCACTTGTAACCCACATTTGTGCCCCCTTGCCTTACAGGCCATGGGTTTTACTAGCAGGGGTCCCTTCCCAGGGCAGGCTCTGTCATTCCCAGACACTCTGTGCCACACGGTCCCGCTCACCCGCTCTGTGACTCGCCCGCTGCCGTGCCAGGATGATCCATGGTGTCTGAGCTCCAAAGGGAGCAGTATGGCCATGACAAAGCTTTAGGGAATGGGGCATACACAGGCGGAAGGGGACCCCCTCGCTGGCATTGGTGTGCAGTGTCCCATGGGAGACACGGCTGGACCAGGCAGCCTCCGCAGCTGGAGAGAGAGGGAAAGCTGCCAGCTAGGACCAGAGCAGGGGATCATGGACACGGTTCCAGGTGGGCAAGAGGCCAATGGCACCTGGGCTGTGTCAGGAATAGTGTGGCCAGCAGGAGCAGGGCAGTGATTGTCCCTCTGTGCTGGGCACTGGTGAGGCTCCATCTCGAGGGCTGTGCCCAGTTCTGGGCCCCTCAATCCAGGCAGGACCCTGAGGGGCTGCAGCGTGTCCAGGGAAGGGCAGGGAACGGAGCTGGGGAGGGGCTGGAGCCCCAGGAGCGGCTGAGGGAGCTGGAAAGGGGCTCAGGCTGGAGCAAAGGAGGCTCAGGGGGGACCTTGTGGCTCTGCACAACTCCCTGACAGTGTTGCAAGATGAAGAATTGATTGCACCTGGTGGGTTAATACAATGATCATTTAGCAAAATCATTAGACTATGGAAGTGCACAATCAAAAGTACAGTAAACATTAACCAAGGAAAGGAGTAAGAAACTACACTCCACTGGTTCAAAGCCTCACAAATAGCAAGCTAGGCCAGCTATGCCAGCCTTCCTCCTAACTGGGCACAGAAGCACCAGTTCACCAGGTGGTCAGACACAACTGTGGGGTCACTAGCCCTCAGGGACCACCAGTGACACCCCTGGGACAGAGTACATGTGCTGGTAGGAGGGAATGTGTGCTAATGGCTTCAGGGAAATGGTTCCCACATGCGTGTTTCTTCTGGGAAGAGCTGTGAGCATGCATGTGATGTACAGCCTATGAACAGGACCTTCTGTGTGCTCAGCACATACGGTATTGCAGAGGAGACATCCCCTGACTCCTGCAGCTGAATGAAGAACGGCTGCTTCTTAATGCTGCACTGCTGCTAGGGAGGTTCATTTTTACTGATTGTTGGTTACAGGAGGGGGCAGCCGGGGGGGTCGGGCTCTGCTCGCAGGGAACAGGGACAGGAGGAGAGGGAACGGCCTCAGGCTGGGCCAGGGCAGGCTCAGGGTGGACAGCAGCAGGAATTTCCCCATGGAAAGGGTGCTCAGGCCTTGGCAGAGGCTGCCCAGGGAGGTTTGGAGTGCCCATCCCTGGAGGTGTCCAAGGAAGGGCTGGAGGTGGCACTCTGGGCTGGGGACAAGGTGGGCATTGGGCACAGCTGGGACTCCACGGGCTGGGAGGGATTTTCTAGCCTGGATGTGATGCCTTAGGTTTCAACTTTCATACTTTTCAAATCCTGTGCTTCCCAGTGTATGACTCTGCAGTTCCTTGTGGCCTGTTCACTTCTGCTCTCTGTGCCAGGCAGACACAACAAAGCCTCTCTGGGCCTGCTCTCCAGGGACACCCAGACCCTCCTGGGCCCAAAGTGTGTAAACCAACACCTTAAGAGGGAGGTGAGCTTGGGGGAACTCCATCATTAACTGAAGCTTTAATTGGAGAATTCACCCTGCTATGCAAATGAACCCAACCTATAAAAGTGTGAAGAACTTGTGACCTGGGGTCCACCTTGGGGTCCATCTGGGCAGTGGCCTCTGGCTCCCCAGGGGTACCTTTGAAGGCCTTTCAAACAAATCCCTGCCTTATTCCCTTACTCCTGTCCAGTCTCTGTTTCTAGGTGGCCTCTCAAGGCATCAGACCAGCCTGCAGCAAGCCCAGTGGGAATGGGTGGGGCTCCACTGGCCAGGGGGCTTCACACGGGAGGCGTGCCCATCAAGTGCTGTGCTGGGCCAGCACGCCCGGTGACATCCGGGACAAGCCACAGCCAGGTCGGCTGAGTGAGGGGTGTGTGCCCTGCCCCATCCCAGGGCCCCAGCACGGCTGTGGTGCCACTGGGGAGACTGGGGTGGTGTGGAAAGGCACTGGGAGCTGGTGGGATATACTGGGATTGGGATATACTGGGATTGGGCTCTAGGCAGTGCTAAAATCATCCTGGAGTCCTGGATCACACTCAAAAGTCTTGCACAGGGCACTAGGCTGTACTGGGAGGCACTGGCCCATACTGGAAGGCAGAGGTTTGGGCTCTGCTGGGAGCAATAGTGGAAGAAATTACTGTAAGAATGGGAAAAAATGTATGAAAGAACAAGGGAAAAGGGCAAAAATGGGGCACAAATGGGCAACAAGTGGTGAGAAAAACAGTCAAAATGGGGAAACAGCAGAGTAAAATGGTGAAATGTGGCAGAAACCAGCAGCATGGGCACACCCACCACCATCCTAGTGTGGGCCCAGTCCTCCCAGTACAACGCTGGCCTGAGCCACAGGTCTTCTGGCACGATCCCAGCATGGGCTGCCACACTCCCAGTATGTGCCCAGTGCTTCCAACACACCAGCAACACTCCCAGTACAATGCTGGTCTGAGCCACAGCTCTTCAAGGAGGATCCCAGTATGGCCACAGTGCTCTCAGCATGACACCAGCATGACCTACAGTCCAACCAGGATCCTGACGTGATCCCCAGTGCTCCCAGTATGAACCCAGCGCTTCCAGTACAGAGCCAGCCTTGGGCCGCAGATGTCCCCGTATGGGCCCCAAGCACACTCCCAGTGTTCCCAGTATGCCCTCCAGTATGGGTCCTGTGCTCTGAGTGTAGCTCCAGTGCACTCCCCAGCACAGACCCCAGGGCTCCCAGTACTCCCACTACAGGTCCCAAGGTTCCCACTGCACTTCAGCACTCCCAGTACAGATTTCAGTGCTATCCCAGTGCCCTCCCAGTGCTCCCACTACAGCCCAATAAACACTTTTTGGTTCACCCCAACCCAGTGCTGCCTTGGGCTGAGTCCCCAAACCCTTGGAATTCCCCCCAAAAATGATGTCACCATCCTGCCATCGCCTTTATTGGTGGGTGTGCGCAGGGGGTCACAAGATCAGGCCCCCCCCAGTGAATTCCATTCGCTGCCGAGAGAGAGGAGAGAGGAAGGGGGTGAGTGGGGGGACGCTGGTGTCCGACCCCAGGAGCCCTGGCTCTGTGGGGTGTCCCCAGGACCCCCGGGCTCACCTGCGGGGGGGGTGACGAAGGCCAGCCAGTCGGAAGGGCGGGTGGGCAGCAGCCCCATGGCCTGGCACTTGTAGAGGGCCAGTGCCAGCCCCAGCCCATTGCCCACCAGGAACACGAGGCCCTGCAGTGCCCGCCGGCTGGAGCTCTCCAGGGCTTTCAGTGCTGGAGGGGACAGAGGTGATTGGGGTGCCTGTCAGTGACTCCCAGGCTGCTGACCTGGCACAGGGGGCACCAGGGCTCATGGGGGGTGGGCAGCATCATGGAGGGAGTGCTGGGCAGAGGAGAATGATGCAGAGGGGACTGTTGGGCTGTGGGAGACATCTGGCAGCTGATGGGGCTACAGGAGACCGGGGGGGGCTGTGGGGACACCCAGGGGGCTGGGGGCGGCTGTGGGGACAGCTGAGGGACTGTAGGGCTATGTGGAGTCTCGGGGGGGCTGTGGGACACTCGGGGGGCTGTGGGACACCTGGGGGGGCTGTGGGACACTCGGGGGGGCTGTGGGACACGCTGGGGGGCTGTGGGACACTCGGGGGGCTGTGGGACACGCTGGGGGGCTGTGGGACACTCGGGGGGCTGTGGGACACCTGGGGGGGCTGTGGGACACTCGGGGGGGCTGTGGGACACTCGGGGGCTGTGGGACACCTGGGGGGCTGTGGGACACTCGGGGGGCGGTGGGACACCCCGGGGGCTGTGGGACACCTGAGGGGTGGTGGGACACTCAGGGGGCTGTGGGACACCCTGGGGGGGCTGTGGGACACCCTGGGGGGCTGTGGGACACTCGGGGGACTGTGGGACACCCCGGGGGCTGTGGGACACTCGGGGGCTGTGGGACACCTGAGGGGCGGTGGGACACTCAGGGGGCTGTGGGACACCCTGGGGGGGCTGTGGGACACCCTGGGGGGGCTGTGGGACACTCGGGGGGGCTGTGGGACACTCAGGGGGCTGTGGGACACTCGGGGGCTGTGGGACACCTCGGGGGCTGTGGGACACCTGGGGGGGCTGTGGGACACTCGGGGGGGCTGTGGGACACTCAGGGGGCTGTGGGACACTCGGGGGCTGTGGGACACCTCGGGGGCTGTGGGACACCTGGGGGGGCTGTGGGACACTCGGGGGGGCTGTGGGACACTCGGGGGGCGGTGGGACACCCCGGGGGGGCTGTGGGACACTCGGGGGGCTGTGGGACACCCCGGGGGCTGTGGGACACTCGGGGGGCTGTGGGACACCCCGGGGGCTGTGGGACACCTGAGGGGCGGTGGGACACTCAGGGGGCTGTGGGACACCCTGGGGGGGCTGTGGGACACCCTGGGGGGCTGTGGGACACTCGGGGGCTGTGGGACACTCAGGGGGCTGTGGGACACCTGAGGGGCGGTGGGACACTCAGGGGGCTGTGGGACACCCTGGGGGGACTGTGGGACACCCTGGGGGGCTGTGGGATACTCGGGGGGGCTGTGGGACACTCGGGGGGCGGTGGGACACCCCGGGGGGGCTGTGGGACACTCGGGGGGCTGTGGGACACCCCGGGGGCTGTGGGACACTCGGGGGGCTGTGGGACACCCCGGGGGCTGTGGGACACTCGGGGGCTGTGGGACACTCGAGGGGCTGTGGGACACTCGGGGGGCGGTGGGACACCCCGGGGGCTGTGGGACACTCAGGGGGCTGTGGGACACCCTGGGGGGCTGTGGGACACTCAGGGGGCTGTGGGACACTCGGGGGGCTGTGGGACACTCGGGGGGCTGTGGGACACTCGGGGGGCGGTGGGACACCCCGGGGGCTGTGGGACACCTGAGGGGCGGTGGGACACTCAGGGGGCTGTGGGACACCCCGGGGGGGCTGTGGGACACCCTGGGGGGCTGTGGGACACTCGGGGGGGCTGTGGGACACTCGGGGGGCTGTGGGACACTCGGGGGCTGTGGGACACTCAGGGGGCTGTGGGACACCTGAGGGGCGGTGGGACACTCAGGGGGCTGTGGGACACTCAGGGGGCTGTGGGACACCCTGGGGGGCTGTGGGACACTCAGGGGGCTGTGGGACACCCCGGGGGCTGTGGGACACCTGAGGGGCGGTGGGACACTCAGGGGGCTGTGGGACACCCTGGGGGGGCTGTGGGACACCCTGGGGGGCTGTGGGACACTCGGGGGACTGTGGGACACCCCGGGGGCTGTGGGACACTCGGGGGACTGTGGGACACCCCGGGGGCTGTGGGACACTCGGGGGCTGTGGGACACCTGAGGGGCGGTGGGACACTCAGGGGGCTGTGGGACACCCTGGGGGGCTGTGGGACACTCAGGGGGCTGTGGGACACCTCGGGGGCTGTGGGACACCCTGGGGGGCTGTGGGACACTCGGGGGCTGTGGGACACCCCGGGGGCTGTGGGACACTCGGGGGGCTGTGGGACACCCCGGGGGCTGTGGGACACTCGGGGGCTGTGGGACACTCGGGGGCTGTGGGACACCTCGGGGGCTGTGGGACACCTGGGGGGGCTGTGGGACACCCCGGGGGCTGTGGGACACCTGGGGGGGCTGTGGGACACTCGGGGGGCTGTGGGACACCCCGGGGGCTGTGGGGCTCCGTGGCCGTCCCCGCGCGGGGGCTGCACTCACTGGCAGACAGGGACATGAGGGCCTGCAGCGGGCGCCAGCCCATCATGCAGACCATCATGGCCGGGAAGATGGAGATGGTGTTGCCGGCCATGTACATGATGAACAGGTTCATCGGGATCTGCTTCAGCGGCGCCAGAGCCACATCCCAGCAGCGCTGCAACGACAGGGGCCAGGGCGGGCATGGGCCAGGACTCGGCACTGGGGAGAACCCAGCGCGGGGAGCCCCTCAGGCGGGGCCGGGGAGGGACCCGGGGCAAGGACCGCCCCCACGGGGAGCCGGGACCGACAGGGACCGCCGCCCACGGGGGCCTGAGGCACGGACCGTCCCTTCACAGCTGTCCGCAGTGTCGGGCACATCTGGGACAGGGACCGCCCCCACGGGGACCCGGGATCGGAGGGACCGGGGCCGGAGCCATCCCCAGGGCGGGACGGAGTGTGGGGAACCCGGGCCAGGGACCACCCCCGTGGGCAGTGACCGCCCCTGCAGAGGTGTCCGGGCCGTGACGGGGCCGGGACAGAGCCCACCCCGCGCGGAGCGCCGAGCGTCCCCCGCTCCCTCCCACCTTCTCCATGAGGATCTTGTCGCTCTCGTGGACGCCGCCCTCCCCCAGCTGCCGGTCAGCGAACCCGAGTGGGCCGCGGCCCTCGGCGGCTCCGCGGGGCCTGGGGACAGCGGGGCGGTGAGCGGAAGCTCCCGGTGTCCCGGCGCTCCCCCCCCGAGCCCCCGGGCCTCACCGTCCCCCCGGCGCCGCCCCCAGGTCCAGCGACCACTTGAACCGGCGGCTCCGGAGCGCCGCCGCCGCCGCCATGGCCGCGCCGCGTCACGTGGGCAGGCACGTGCGCGGTCACGTGGGGGGCAGGAGCGGATCCCCCCACCCCCCACACGCAGTTCTCCCCTTCTTTCGTGTTTCCCCTCCCCAAACTTCTACCGCGGCTTCGAGTTACCGAAGATTTTTCTGTAGTGGGGGGCGGCACGGCTTCGCGTGGGTAGTTTTTTGTTTTGATTAGGTTTTTTGAACTATTTTCTCTCGGTAGGGGTTAGCACCCCGGTTACACCCCCATTCCGCATCTTCCCCCCCACCACCCCGTTCCACCCCCTTATTGTCCCCCACTGCCCCCGTTACTGCCCCCAGAGCCCCATGGAGCCCCGCTGTTCCGGCCCACATGCCCGCTGCTGCCCGCTGCAGCCCGCCTGCCATCGCACTCGCTATTGCCCCACACACACCCCCAGTGCCCCCGGTACTGCCCCGCACCCACCGCGGCAACCACCGCGCATGCGCCCCGCCCGCGCCCCGCCCCAAACACGTGACCCTTCCCAATACCGCCTTCCTATTGGTGGCGGCGCTACAAGCCCCGCCCAGGAGGGCACGGCCGTGCGTCGGCCGGCCGCGCCACCATGCCCGGGAGGTCAAAGCGCGCCAACAAGCGCCATTGTACCGGCTGCGCCGCCATGTTGGGTGTACCCGCAAACGCGCGGCGGGAGCGCGGCACCCCGGGAGCCACCATGGTGGGTGTACCAGCACGTGCCTGTACCCCCGAAGCTGCCATGGTGGGTGTACCAGCACGTGCCTGTACCCCGGGAGCCGCCATGGTGGGTGTACCAGCACGTGCCTGGTACCCCCGAAGCCGCCATGGTGGGTGTCCCACCAGGACACGAGTCCCAAGGTGCGTCCGTGTGCCCCCCACTCCGGGGGTCTTGGGAGGCAGGGGGTACCAGGACACAGATGCCCAGTGCTGTCCTGTGTGTGCCCCACTCAGGAGCCCCTATCAGCACTGGAAGGACTCAAGAGGCAGAGTGGAGGGAAAAAGGGTCCTTTACTGAGTGGTGGGGGTCCACGCCAGTCCAGCTGCCTGCAGGGTATCCCCAGGTCAGAACTTGGAGTAGCGGCGGCGCACAGAGTCACGGTAGAACTGGAAGATGGTGTCGGCGGCGCGCTGGGCTGCAGCCAGGCACTGCTGCATCTACGCAGGACCAGGGGTAAAGCCGTGGGTGTGAGGGTCTCCCTGCGAGGGAATTTCACACCCCAAAACCCCCCCGCAGGGCATCCCTCACCTCCTCCACGGAGCAGCTGCCCTTGGTGTTGGCCATCAGCACCTTCCTCTCGCTGCTGGCAATGGCAAAGGTGAGGATGGCACGGGCCTCCTGTGGGGACAGGGGTCAGGAGGGCTCGGGGGGCATGCACAGAGCTGGGCATCCCCCCAGGGCTCACCTGCTCCTGTCGGGCTGTGGGGTCCAGCAGGATGGTGCCGTCGAGCTGCAGGGCGCAGGTGACACCACAGAAGAGGGTGGCGAGGGGCAGCCCTGCGTCCAGCAGTGCCATGCAGGCGGCGTTCAGGCAGCAGGACAGCAGCTGGGGGTGTGTCAAGGGACCCCGCAGCACCAACAGCTCCGAGGCCCCCTTCCCACAGACCACCCCTCTGAGCCGCCCCGCAGACAAAAGGATACAGAGCCGGCGTCGCTGAGCACCTGCAGCACCAGGGTGATGGCGGTGCGGGGGTGCAGCACCCCTAGAACCACGGCCTCGCACGTCTGGCGCAGCAGCTGCTCCCGGCTGCGCTCCATCACGCCTGCACAACAAGGAGGGTGTCACAGTCCCCCCAGGAATCCCCTGTGGTGCTCAAGCTTTGTGCACTTCCGAGCCTCAAAAAAGGAGATTTAATCCCTGAAACGGAGCGGCCAACGAGCTCTCAGCGGTGTCCAGGCGTTGGACAGACACATTCCCGACGGATGGAACTGCCTTGTTAAGGGTTAGGGCTGGGCGGGCATCAGTGGTCTCGGCCTGGGGGAGGTTAACAAAGCCCGGCGAGAAGCATTTCCCTGCTAGTGGACACGGGCAGGGCAGAATTCATGGGCCCCAAGGACGTTTGGCAGAACTGCCAGGAGAAGGGAGAAACTGCTGAAGAGAGCTCAGCAGCTGTGCTGGAATCAGCTGCGGGGGGAACGGGGGATTCCGGCAGGGGCAGCTCCTGGCACGCGACCCGAGGAACCCCCGGCCCAAAGCAGAGGAAGACTGAGCGTGGCACTAATTAGCGTGAGAGAGGGAGGGAACCATTGCCCAACAGAGCATAGAACAGTAATTAATGAGAGAACGATGTAACTTGTAGCAAATGAACACAAATGCCTCTGTTTGCTAAAGTGTGTAAATCGTGAAGGGGTTTGGTTGTGCTGCATTTGTGAATTTGCCACCCAGCAAAATGTAACTAAAGAACAGTAAATAAACCAAATACCTCGACTGTGGCGCTCTGGGGAAAAGAACCTGTTTTGAGACAGGGACAGGACAGTGGGTTCCCACCTGGCAGCCCCACCTTGGGGCGCAGCAGCACCTCCAGCGCCGCCCGGTCCGGCAGCTCCTTGCTGATCTTGGCCTCCGCGGGGCCGTAGAGCCCGGCCAGCACCGAGGTGTCACCTGGGGACACAGAGAGGAGAGGTCACGGTGGGGAGGAGGCACTCGGGAACGGGAGCCCCCGGCATCCTGCAGGAAGGGCTGCGAACGAGAGCCCCGGCAAGGGCAGCCCGGAAAGCAGAGAAGGGGAGGCCTGGGACGGGCAGCACCACAGACCCAGCCCGAAGGGCTGAGAAGGAATGAGGAGCCCCGGGAAGGGGAGCCGGGGCGGCCTGGGAAGAAGAGTCCCGGAAAGGGGAGGCTGGGGACAGCAGCCCCAGTAAGGAAAGAGGGGGAGCCCCAGGGAACGGAGCCCCACAGATCCTACGGGAAGGGACGGGAAGGGACGGGATAGGAGCGGAGCCCCACACACCCTGCAGGAAGGGGTCGGATGGGAAGGAATGGGAAGGAGACGCCGGGGAGCGGAGCCCCACACACCCTGCAGGAAGGCGGCCGAGCCGTCGGGCCGCGAAAGCAGCCCCAGCTCGCAGGAGAAGGGCCGCAAGCGGCACTGCCCGCCCGCCGCCGCCTCCAGCGCCACCGCCGCCATCGCCGCCGCTCCCCCCGCCGCTTCCGCCTCCGGGGCGCAACGCAGCCAATCAGCGCCGGCCGTCGCGACACGGGGCGGGCCCGGGCAGCGGGAGGGGACGGCGGGGACACAGCGGGGACACATCCCGGGACACAGCCCGGGAACAGCGGGGGCACAGCGGGGACACAGCCCGGGACACAGCGGGGACACAGCCCGGGAACAGCGGGGACACAGCCCGGGACACAGCGGGGACACAGCCCGAGACACAGCCTGGGCACAACGGAGACACAGCCCGGGACACATCCCGGGCACAACGGGGACACAGCGGGGACACATCCCGGGACACAGCGGGGACACAGCCCGAGACACAGCCCGGGCACAGCGGGGACACAGCCCGGGACGCAGCGGGGACACAGCCCGGGAACAGCGGGGACACAGCCCGGGACACAGCCCGGGAACAGCGGGGACACAGCCCGGGAACAGCGGGGACACATCCCGGGACACAGCGGGGACACAGCCCGGGACACAGCCCGGGCACAACGGAGACACAGCCCGGGACACAGCGGGGACACATCCCGGGACACAGCCCGGGAACAGCGGGGGCACAGCGGGGACACAGCCCGGGACACAGCGGGGACACAGCCCGGGAACAGCGGGGACACATCCCGGGACACAGCCCGGGCACAGCGGGGACACAGCCCGGGAACAGCGGGGACACAGCCCGGGAACAGCGGGGACACATCCCGGGACACAGCGGGGACACAGCCCGAGACACAGCCTGGGCACAACGGAGACACAGCCCGGGACACATCCCGGGCACAACGGGGACACAGCGGGGACACATCCCGGGACACAGCGGGGACACAGCCCGGGACACAGCCCGGGCACAACGGAGACACAGCCCGGGACACATCCCGGGCACAACGGGGACACAGCGGGGACACATCCCGGGACACAGCGGGGACACAGCCCGGGACACAGCGGGGACACAGCCCGGGAACAGCGGGGACACAGCCCGGGCACAGCGGGGACACATCCCGGGACACAGCGGGGACACAGCCCGGGACACAGCCCGGGACACAGCCCGGGCACAGCGGGGACACAGCCCGGGAACAGCGGGGACACATCCCGGGACACAGCCCGGGCACAACGGGGACACAGCCCGGGACACATCCCGGGACACAGCGGGGACACAGCCCGGGACGCAGCGGGGACACATCCCGGGACACAGCGGGGACACATCCCGGGACACAGCCCGGGCACAACGGGGACACAGCCCGGGACACATCCCGGGACACAGCGGGGACACAGCCCGGGAACAGCGGGGACACATCCCGGGACACAGCCCGGGAACAGCGGGGACACAGCCCGGGCACAGCGGGGACACAGCCCGGGACACAGCCCGGGCACAACGGGGACACAGCCCGGGACACATCCCGGGACACAGCGGGGACACAGCCCGGGACACAGCGGGGACACAGCCCGGGAACAGCGGGGACACAGCCCGGGAAACAGCGGGGACACATCCCGGGACACAGCCCGGGACACAGCGGGGACACATCCCGGGACACAGCCCGGGCACAGCGGGGACACAGCCCGGGACACAGCCCGGGCACAGCGGGGACACAGCCCGGGACACAGCGGGGACACATCCCGGGACACAGCGGGGACACAGCCCGGGAACAGCGGGGACACAGCCCGGGCACAGCGGGGACACATCCCGGGACACAGCGGGGACACATCCCGGGACACAGCCCGGGCACAACGGGGACACAGCCCGGGACACATCCCGGGACACAGCGGGGACACAGCCCGGGAACAGCGGGGACACATCCCGGGACACAGCCCGGGCACAGCGGGGACACATCCCGGGACACAGCGGGGACACAGCCCGGGACACATCCCGGGACACAGCCCGGGCACAACGGGGACACAGCGGGGACACATCCCGGGACACAGCGGGGACACAGCCCGGGAACAGCGGGGACACAGCCCGGGACACAGCCCGGGAACAGCGGGGACACAGCCCGGGAACAGCGGGGACACATCCCGGGACACAGCGGGGACACAGCCCGGGACACAGCCCGGGACGCAGCCCGGGACACAGCGGGGACACAGCCCGGGACACAGCGGGGACACAGCCCGGGACACAGCCCGGGAACAGCGGGGACACAGCCCGGGACACAGCCCGGGCACAGCGGGGACACAGCCCGGGACACAGCGGGGACACAGCCCGGGACACAGCCCGGGAACAGCGGGGACACAGCCCGGGACACAGCCCGGGCACAGCGGGGACACATCCCGGGACACAGCGGGGACACAGCCCGGGAACAGCGGGGACACATCCCGGGACACAGCCCGGGCACAGCGGGGGTAAATCTCGGCCAGGGCGGGGTCGGGGCAGTGCGGGGCCGCCCGCCCGCCGCCGGCCTGGAGCGGGGGACGCGGAGCCGGGCGGCCGCTCCGCCGTCGTGAGGAAGCCCTGAGGAAGGCCTGAGGAGTCCCGGCTCGCACAGGGCTGGGCAGGCGTTGGGCCGGTCGGAGCTGACAGCCGTCCGAGCGCGGGCACTGCGGCAGGCACCCGCGGGGCTGGCGGAGCGGGCAGAGCTTCCTGCTGCTGCATTCTCCATCGGCTTGAAAAATCTCAAAGGGATCTGTTCTGTGATCCCACAGATGGACCACGGCCAAAGGAGGGTCCTGCCGGCTCCGCCGGGGCTGTGGGACGCGGGCCAGGGAGACTCCGAGGGGCTGCAGGGCAGGGCTGGCCGGGCACGGCCCCGGGGTGCGCCCACGGACACGGAAATTGGCCCGTGGCACTGTTACCCTTCTCTTTCACGTGTCTGCACACGGGACCCGGATCTGGCCAGCACATGCCATGAATGAGAGGCTTCCCGGGACATGGATCTACCCCACCGGTGCTGTCTCCGGGGGCCTGGCGTGGGGCTGAAGGGCAGTGCCAAACCTCCCAGCACCTCCCTCTTCTCCTGCAGCTGCTCCTCTGTAACCCCTTGAGCCATCAGGGAAAAAGCCCCACCAAGCCCCAGGTCCCTCCCAACCTCAGCTTTCTCCCTTTGCCAGCCTGTGCCTGCCCTTTTCCCTGTCTCAGTCCACATCCCACCATGTGAGAACTGCCCAGGGCACCCTTAAACCCCACGCCTCAGCACAGACTACCTCTGTGGGAGTGAGGTGGGGACATCTTTGGCCCTTTTGAGTTTTCCTGCCCTTCCAGGGACTCCCGTACAATTCCCAGGTCCCTGCTTGGAGAAGACTGATGATTTCCCATCACAGAAATTGAGAGATGTCAACAATGGGTTGACTAAAGGGATCAGAAAGGGGATGGGAAGCTCAGCTGGCAAAACATGATACAAGAATCTTTCTCGGCACGAGCACTTTGGAGTCACTTCCACGCAGCTTCACGCAGGATCTCCCGGGGCTGTAGGGGCTTGGCCAACGCTGGGCACGACGGAAAGTCCTCCAGGAGAAGCGGGCGGGAGACTGTGTCAAGGAAATAGCCTTTTATCTCGTCTTTGGTTTCCTCCTCCTGAACCTCAAAGGGCGCCGGTATCTGTAGGCCCTCCTCCTCTGAGAGCGCCGGGTGGGCCGGGGCCGGAGCCGGAGGCTCCTGCGCGGGCGGGGCTCCGAGGGCCCTGGAGCCGGCGCGGCCTCCTGCGGCACGGCCCGGGGCTGGGGCTGGGGCTGGGGCTGCTCCGCAGGAGCGGGCGCGGCCGGGGAGCGGCCGGGACCCCGGGGGCGGGCGGGTTCTGGGGCGCTGGGCGGGTCCCCCCCGCCGGGCCCTGCGGGGCCGGGGCCGGGGCCGGGAGCCAGGCTGGGGCTGGGGCCGCGGGTCCCGCCCGGCGGGGCCGAGAGGCCGGCGCTGGCCACGGGGCTCTCCTCCTGCTCCTGCCGGGCAGCCGGGGAGCGCCGCGGCGTCCAGGCGTTCCTGCAGCGGTGCATGGTGACGTGGATGAGGCCGTGCACCAGCGGTGCTGTGTATTCCCCGAGGTAGCTCCGCAGCATGTGGGTCAGGGCTTCCCTGTCCGGGCCGCAGATGCACAGGGTGGACAGGGCGATGCTCTCCACCGGCCTGGCCTCCCACCACTGCGGGCCGTAGATGGCGTCCAGGCTCTGCCGCAGCCAGGGCCGCACGGGCTCCAGGAGCTGCTCCTGTCCGTGCAGCAGCTCTTCCCACTCGTCGGCCGGGAAGCCTCCCGCGGCCTCCGGGCCCGCGCACGCCGCCTCAGCCGGGGCCGAGGGCCCGGGGCGGGTGTGGACCAGGCGGAACAGAGCTCTCCGTGCCCAGCCGGCGGGCCCCGGCGGCACTCCGGGCGGGCTGAGGATGCACTGCAGGAAGTCGTTCTGCCCCAGCACGGAGAAGCGGGCGCTGAGCAGGGGGCTGGCGCAGAGCGGGCACGTCGGGCTGGTGGCCGTGTGCCGCAGGAGGCAGCCCAGGCAGAAGCGGTGGCCGCAGGGCACCGCGTCGGTGTCGCTCTGCACGCTGTGGCACACGGGGCAGTTCCACTCCGTCTGCGTGGCCTTGCCCGCGGTCTGCGGCGCTGCAGGGAGAGGCAAGGACAGGATGCTCCCCATTGCTGGCGCTGGAGGTGGTGCTGGGCCGACAGCTGCACTTGGGGATGTTGAAGGTCTTTTCCAGCCTTGATGATTCCGTAGCGCCTCCAAAGTGTGGCACGTGCTGCAGGATGGAGAGAGGCCTTGGCCACTGGCTGTCCTGGGGCATGGACGGGAGGAAGAAATGCCCAGGCCCCTCGAGGACACCATCCCTGCTCCCCAAGCCCCCCTGCCCACCCCACAGATACCCTGTGAGGAACAGTTCCCCACAGAGCTCACCTGCAGTGCTGCAAGCGCCGCGGTGCCGGCTGCCCAGACCAGGCAGGGCTAGGGACATGCAGTGACGGCTCCAGGACCGGCAGGGAATTCCCAGTGGCAGCCCCCAGCCCACGACACAGCTGCAGGAGATGCCTGGCTTTATGGTCCGGGCCTCGCAGCCTTGGCAGCAGTCCAGGCTCGAGCCATGCTGGCCCTGCCAGTGCCCAGATACAATCATTGAGGGATGTGACATCACAACACATCCCCCAGTAATGTCACAGTCAGTCACTTGGTTTGTCACCCTCCACCAGCAGGTGACATTGCAGCAGGACTTTGGCTCCCACAGGCATCGGGGGAGAAGGAAAATACAGCTTCTTGTGTTTAACTTCTGCATTTCCATGGTGCTCTCAGCCACCTGCATCCATGTCTGTGGGTCTTGTCCCTAAGCATGGCCGAGGTCCCCTGTGAGGGAGGGCCTGGTGGGGACCGCCAGCCCCAAGCCCACCCCCAGTAGCAGCTACACACGGAGACAGGGCTGAGTGGTTCCAGCAGGGCCATGGGGCTCCCCAAAGGCACCCAGAGCTGACCACACTCAGAAAGCACATGCACCCTGCCTTCTGGGGATACTCCTAAATCACAAAATCCCAGAATTAACTAGGTTGGAAAAGACCTTTGAGATCATCAAGTCCAAGCTATGACCAACTGAACCATGGCACTGAGTGCCACGTTCAGGATTTTTGTAACGACGTCCAGGGATGGTGACTCCACCACCTCCCTGGGCAGCGCACTATCACTCTTTCAGGGAAGAATTTTGTCCTGATGTCTAACCTAACTTCCCCTGGCACAGCTTAAGGCTGTGTCCTCTCGTTCTGTCAGTTGTTGCCTGGGAGAAGAGACCAACCCCCACCTGACTACAACCACCTTTCAGGGAGTTGTAGAGAGTGGTAAGGTCACCTGTGAGTCTTCTTCAGGCTAAACAACCCCAGCTGCCTCAGTGGTTCCTCACAGGGCTTGTGTTCCAAGCCCTTCACTAGCCTTGTTGCCCTCCTTTGGACATGTTCAAGCATCTCAATGTCCTTCCTGAACAGAAGGGCCCAGAACTGGACACAGTAATCGAGGTATGGCCTCACCAGTGCCAAGTACAGGGGAGCAATGACTTCCCTGGTCCTGCTGGCCACACTATTCCTGATACAGGCCAGGATGCTGTTGGCCTTCTTGGCACACTGCTGGCTCATGTTCAGTCGGCTGTCGACCCCAGGTCCCTGTCACCCCTATCTGAAGGCCAGTTCTCTTCCTTCCCCACCTTGTAACTGGGACAGTGCCGAGGGAGCTGAAATGGGGGGGCTACAGCAGTGACACTTGTGCTTGCACCTGCCTGTGCTGCCAGCCCCAACTTCACCTGACGGGTTGTTAACTGTTTAATGGGGCAGCACTAGCACTGCGAGACATTCTGGCTTCAAACAGAATAGTGGGGGTTTTGTGTGCGTGCCCAGGTGGTGTTTTCATGTGACAGAGGTTTTGCACAACAGCTCTGCACTCTGTAGCTCACAGTGCCAGGTGGGATTTGCCAGGTCGGTATTGAATTCTGCCCTAACAAGGAAAAGGCCAACACAGCAGCTCCTACTAGCTGGTGCTACTGTAAAGAAAGCTGAAAGATACAACAAAGGAGAGTGGAGGTGTGCTTGCAAGATAAAAATCAGTATTTTGTGCCTCATTGTTGTGCTGGAGGCACCCCAGGAACAGCCCATCCAAAGCACCCTGGAGAGGAGGAAAAGGGTTAATGGTCATCAACAGCCAAAGACATTGTGATTTGCTGTAATGAGTATAGCTGCAACAGAATTTTAGACTTAGGGGAGAAATTTCCCCCTTCAAAATTAAGCAATAGCTGTAGATGAAAAGACTACACCTGTCCCTTGGGAGGGGACAGATCCAGACTCTTTAATAGCATTGCTCCAAGGTCAGGGGGGATAAACACGTGTTTTCTCTCACTAAACCGGCTGTAAGCAATACAGAAATGCAAACGTGCATCACACAAAGCTGTTTTGGTTTGACTTGTCTTCCTCACTGTTGGGGTACTACTAACCACAGCACTCCATCATGTGCCAGTTACCAAACACAAGATCAGTGTTTCCCCCAGCACAACTGCAATTCAAGGAAAAAACTGCACATGACACATTTAACGTCCTACAAAGTACAACCTATGCTTAATTGCTGCCTTTTCCCCTCTGAAAGTTATGCAAATATCTTTCCAAGAGGAATACAAAATAATTCTGGCACAACATTTTTTCCACTTATAAGGACATGAAAATCTTATTTATGTCTTCTGTAAGGCACAGTACAAAACAGTATTAATACAGTAGAAGGTTCCTGTACATCATCAGTATGGGACATCAGACTTCTTAGGTGTAAATTTCAGCCTCTTCTTTCAAGAAGGACCAAACTTCCAAACAGCAGTTTTTCTGAAAGTGTGAATTTGAATAAACTCTTCAAATGCTGACAACTTAATCTACTGCAAAGTAGATTAAAATGTGTAAAAATAACTTAAGACTGACACTGCTAATCTGTAGTCTCTTTCAAACTGATTTCAGTCATTTATTTCTCTCTTGTCATCGCCCTCAGGCAGTGTCATGGCTCAGAAGGGGCAGGAAATAGCTTGTACCTTAGCACTCAGCTCAGGCTGACCCTGCAGAGGGAGGAGGATGCCGAGAGCTGTCTCAATGCTCACACAGCTGGTCTAGACTCGGCTCCTAGCTCTCCTGCACGGCTTGGGCAGCACTGCTGGGCAGACCATGCTTTTCAGCAAAAGGCCTTTGCAGCACACGAATCCACTCAGGCACAGCACTGGCTGTGTCCTGGTCTCTCAGTCACTGTCATATTCCTCGATTTTCAATTCCTCTTCCTCCAGGATGGCCTGAGCCGCGATGGGCTGGGGCTGGCTGCCAGGCAGGTCACTCCCGCTGGACTGGCTGGAGGGCAGCGGGAGCCCCTCGGGATCGCCGTCGGCACCGTCCCCGTCGCAGCAGAACAGCTCCGGCACCCCGGGGTCTTTGTCACCCAGAGCTTCCAGCTTCAGCCTGCAAAAGCACCAGTGCAGCACGGTGTGACCACGAGCCCACGGCTGCACTCCCGCAGCCAGCGCTGCAAACAGAGCCTCATTCCCTCTGGCACAGGCATCTCGGGACTGCTCAGTAACACAGATCACTCCCTATCAGGATTCCTGAAGGAAGCAAATTCCTACATTTCTCTGCACTGCGGTCCCAGCACACTGAACAGATGGAAAAGGATGATGGTGTTTTCAGCAGGAAGTTACCCCTCAGAACAGACGTTCAGTAACACCCCATCAACTTATTAATGCAGATACAAAATGTCAGTATTCACAGGTACGCTGCAGGGAAACTTAAAAAAAAGGAAGTTACAATTAATTTGAGAAGCTCCACACCTTGTGGCTCAGACCAGGGGGATTACAAAGAAATATACTCTCCTTCCTCCCTGATCAGCAACCAAAATGGCTTAATACAACAGCTGGGGAACAGGATGGCTCTTGGAAATACAGCCTGGAAATTCACAGTTACACTCAGCAGCAACACCAGGGACGAGTAGGAGATGCTCTGTCAGATGCATCAACAAACTCTGTCCTGGTCAGGAGATGAAAGTCTGTCTCACTGCAGCTGTGAACATGATTCTTTTCTAGAAACAGAGCAATTAAAAAGCTTTTTAAATTCCAGAGGTATCACAGCTATAGAAGTGTAACTGAGGCTCTGCTGGGGTAAATGAAGTCTCTGATTCACAACAGAGCACCTCATGCCATGTCACCCCTGAGCCTGCACACGCAGCCTCTCAGGAGGGCACTGCAGTCTCACAGGACAGAAAACCTGGGTTTTCAGTATTCAGTAGCTACAGCCTGACTACAACCCATGCATGCTGAACAAAGGTTTATCCTAAGCAGCCTCACAGGCAAAACTTCTACAAAATAAAACCAGTGCAGCTATCTAATTTTAGATTAAATAAGTCCTAAATAAACTTTTAAAAATACTTTGTCTTTCTACAGGGATACAGCTTCTTCAAAGGAAGTAAGAACAATTCCCCACTGCACTTTCTTTCTTACCTTCTAATACTCAGGTGAACACAGAATGTCCTATCAAACTTCCAGATTGTTTTGTCTCATATTAAACAACAGGCAAAAGGCACTAATCTCTTTGCATCAATTCACTTCTATTCTCACAGAGATGTCTTTAATAGTAAAGAAAATGTTTTATTCAGATCATGTGCTAGAGAAACAGATGTCTAGGACAGAGCTAATATTTGATACAATGGAAAAGAAAGCTAAACAAGGATTAAAAGCAAGACCTGAGTAGAAACACTGCTACAATATTGTAATGATAAACAGATTTGAACTGGAAAACCGGGAAAATTATCATGCTGAGGGAATGTCACATCACAGAGATATGTGATGAAGGGGTTATCTTCTCCTTCATATATAAAGTCTTACTTTATTTAAGTCCAGACAGAAGTTCAGCTTACCTCCCAAAATGTCTTTTCAGTGGCAGCCTCCCCACGTCTTGGATAAAAGCAATCTGAGCTAGGAACAAAGAACCACCAGTATCGTATTAGGCAGATCATTGTGAACAGACAGTTGAACATACTGGCAAATAAACAATGACCTTAGTCGAGTATTCCTGTATATATTTGAAATATTTTGGATACCAAAACACTGCGCATGTAACTTTTTTCCCCCAAACTGTTACAGTTTACTACAACATATTTACAGATGGCCTACACACAAAATCCCAGATTCCTGACATTCATCCTGTGTATTTATCATGTAGAGCTATTATTCCACAGCCTACAAAATTCACCTGATGTCAAGGCCTTAGTTAAGAGATGATGCTTTTTATTAGAGACAATTAACAACAGCATAAGTGACCCAGCTATCTAAATACCAATTTTTGCATTATGTAACACACAAAGTAAATTTTTCTGCATGAACTGTTTGCTAATGTATTATCTCAGAAGATTTAACTTTTTTTTCATGCACTGCAGACATGAATTTTGCTTCTTTTATTTGTGAAAGGCTTTTTGAGGTGTTCTAAGTCTGTTGATGTTACAGGAAAGGTATCAGTAAGCAATGAAGATCTAGTCAATATTGCTTATTAGGTTTCCAAAACTCTTCTCATCAAATCCTCTGGCAAATATAATAAAAGCCCTAAGCCTAGACAGCAACTTAATCACTGCAGTTGGACCAACCTACCAGGGCAGCTTTAATTTTGGGCATCTTTGGGCATCACCTACATAACATTTACCATGGGAATTGATCACACTGAGGCAAAAGCACAAACAGTACTGACCTTCTGGCTTATGAAATTTGTCAGTATGTTGCAACTGTCAAAAGAGTCCAAGATCAAGAGTTACACCCATCTTACCTTGGTTTCTCATCGGGTTTGTTAACATAGCAAGGTAAGGCAGCAGCTCTGTCTGAAGGCACTCAGGTGGTAAACAGAAGCTTGAAAACAGAGATTTTGCAGCAAGGCAATTTTCCTGATACTGTAAGAGTTGGGGGGGAACACAAGTAAAAAACCTGGTAAACCATTATTAATGCAGATGCTCTGTACTGTAACACACAGACTTTCTTCCTGCCTGCTACAGGATGACTACACACAAGCTACTTGTGTAGGAGAAATGAGACCAAAAGGAAAGATAAGCAGTTAACATATACCAATCATAAAAATGGTAGAATCCTTCAACTCTGTCTTTTACTGGGCATTAAAAATATTTTTTAAAAATTGTTCCTTGATTACTGAATTCCCAACCCATCCAGGCCAATGCTTTTTGCCAACATGTTAGTTCAAATGTAACAAAATGCCAAGACCTGCCGAACGAGCTATTTCTGATAAACACGTAAACCACAACAGCAGAAATGTCTTACACTTATACAACTGTTCAGTGTGCTTCCAACTGCACCAAACTCACACAGGAAATCAATTCTAGAAATACTGAACAGTATTTCAATGCCAACTGTCTCTCTTAATTTAGGATTAAGACTCTCCCAGGAGCATGCCAGCTTGGACACAGGAATCAGACTTTGTCAGAGGCCTCCAATTTATTTTTACATTAAAGGAGTGATGCAAACTGCTCTTCTAGCAAGTGCTTTTTAGAAGCAGATTACATCGAAATAGGATATTTGACAAGTTTAGCACTTGTGATCAAATTTCATCTATACTATACTCAATAGTCACACCTTAGGAAAAAAAACCCTAAAAACAAAACCAAACCAAACCAAACCAAACCCAAAAAAAAAAAAAAAATCAAGATTTTACCTTTTTACTGATCAAAAACCACTGGGGTTTATGTAAGGGTCGGAACCCCATTCCCCCCTGCTGGTGGGCAAAGGCTCTGGATGTGTTGGAGTGGATGACCCCTCGGGTAGCCACAGAGGCACTGTAGTTCTCCATCACAAGCCGTGTCTAAGAGAGAAATTGGGCCTTGTGTGAGCTTGAGGCAGCTCATCTGCACTGAAACACACTCACTAACTGCAGTGGCACAACATGCACAGCATTTTAAAGTTTAGATTACTGCAGAACTTTCATTCAAAGCAGCTGAGCAAAAAAGAAACAGCTCGATTCCTTCTTAGCACAAACATATTCTACTCAAAATTCTTCATAGAGTGCCCTACAAACACTACAACCCACCATAATAAACACTGACAGAAGCTGGACAAAACGTTGGCTCTGCATCTCTTCTGCAACTGATGTACTTTAGCATTCATTAACAATTCATGTCATTCACACCCTAAGTTTGCAGCAAACATTCAAAAATGCAGTAAAAAGTCAAGAGGCTCAATGTTAAAGTACTTAAAACCAAGTCTGTGCCTATTAAAAGACGACACTTACACTCCAGTTACTACAAAGGACATCAGCAGTGCTCAAATATTCACTGGCTCTCACCACATCATCTATATCAGAAAAAAAGTCCACGTAGTTCTGGTGAAGGTAGAGATTGAATATGCTTCCAGACTTATGTGATTTTTCCACAATACCCTGTTAGAAGAAGAAAAGTTCAGATTTTACAAGTGGATAAGGAGCAGGATCCTGTGTATAAAAAGCTGTGACATCTCGGTCAGGGAGCTGGAACACATGGTCTGTGCCGTGGTGCCCAGACACAACAAGGAGCTGGTTTGCCCCAGTGGTCCCTTCCAAATGAGTTATTCTGTAACTCAGACAGACTGAATGCACACCAACTGAGATCAGTAACAGAACCAATGTGACTGAGAATTTGCACCAATCACTTAGCAGTCTTGGTTTGTTTCAAACCCAGCTGAACTCATGGAGCCATTGCAGGAATACCTCAGGCTGAATGAGCAAGGTGTCCCGATGGTGTTTGGACAGGTGACCAGGCAGCTGAGGGGACTCTGCTTCTGACACTGCTTCTCCTGCAAAAGATTGCACAGTCTTTAGCCCTTATGTTCAGAAACATTGTTGGCAACTGTCAGCCCCACCAGCAGCTAAATTATAGCATTTTCCATTCCCAGAAAGCTCTGGGACAGGCACAGGTACCTAATTATTATAGTAAATACTACACAGCCATCAGCACACAATTAGTTGCATTAAGTTTCATGTAACAAATCTAATCGAATTATTTTTGTATTCCCTCCCCTCACTACTTCTCCTCAGTTGGTTTTGGAGCCAGTATTGTGAATTACTACCAAAATGTGCACAGCCAGTGGCACAAGGGACCCCGATTCAGCTGAGTTTATACAGTTGATATTGACCAAACATCCCAGACAGAGGCCATCCAAAGCCTTACTTTAGCAACTCCAGCCATTAGCAGCTGACATGCTTTGCCCACCGAAGGGGAGAACAAGTCAAAGTTTTCTTACTTTTGCAATAAATTATTTTCCCCAGAGCATGGAAAAGAAAGATGGATGCATCTTTGCCACCAATAGCTTGTATCTCTTGGTCTTCTGAGGTATCATGTCTACTTTTCTTTTGTACTTTGGATACTCCTGCTTCCTCATATTTTATTGTGGAGCTCTTCTTCTTCTTTGACCAAAATTCTTTCTCCAATGACCAGTCTATCAATAAAATAAAAAATAAATTCAAGACAGAGTACATGATTCTGCAGAAGTTTTCTATTATGTTGGTACTGCTGAAGTTCTGTGTGAACAAACAGTAATTATGAAAGGAACAGAACAGGTTATATAAATGGGAGCACTATGAGAAAACTCATTTATTAGGAACACAACCCAGTCACCCAAATTAGCATCATTCATTATCTTCATTCCACTTCTGTCCTTTAAGCCACAGCTGAGGTACCAAGTACTTTTTCGAACAATAAACAGGTGTCTTTGAAAAAAGCATTCAGGCTTATCCCTTCCACTTCTGATACATTCCCCACTTGACCATGTTTAGAATTTCATGTTTATAAAGCACAAGTACAAATATATTTAAATTATATTTCAGTTACATCCTGTTTACGTATCAATTTGTCTTCTACTGGCATTATCTGTACAATAACCTCCCTGAAAGTGGCAAAGAAACCCTTTCATTTAGGTCATTCTTCCAACTGCCTACTATCTTTCACAAAGTTATGAGCCTCATGAAATAAAACTTATTCTACTCTAAGTTAATAAACTTGGAAATCTTCACTCACAGTTTGATTTTGTGGCATTTGAATGTTCCTTATTGAGGTAAGAGAATTTATACTTTAGGTATTTTTCTTTTCTCCCACAATTACCATGGATCTATTTTACCCATTAATAGTGTTACAAAGTGAATGTATCAATTGTGCTTACATAGATACACACATGAAGAAACAAACCTTACACACATAAAAACAAATGCTGCATGCTGCAACAAGGAGATTGGGTGTCTCCCACACCTGTTTAAGTATCACTGGCTACCAATCACTCACCTCACTGAAATACCTGCACAACTAAAGGTGTTCTGTTCAAGCACCTTCTCAATGTTAGAGAAAATGTGAGAGGAGAATAATCAGTGTGACTTCAGTATATGATTCCAATTTCCAAGAAGCTCCAAAGTCATACATCTCTGTTCTCTCCCAAGTTCTAACTCTCATGGTTTTACATTTCTAAGGTAACTTATTAAAAATTACACAAACTAGTTATTTTAAGACTATTTTGATTGTCTCGGGGATGTGTCCAGCAGTGAGATACTGCATGCTTTCCTCAGATATCACCAATCTACTATTCATTCTTACTAATGGCATAATCATCCCACTGAGAGCAATCCTCTCGTTTTCTCATTAACACAGAACAATCCAAGCTTGGTATAGCTGAAAACATCATCAGAATATTTGACCTTCAATGTCTGCAAGTTAAATGTAGAAACTTTATTCTCTGCTGTGTGTAATTTAACTAACATTGCCCAGCTAATTTCAATATACTCTAAAACTCAAAGTACAACACTCCCTCTTAAGAAATGGGCTCAAAACTACCTTTAATCTTGTATTCCATGAGCACATTTTCTGTTTGCAAAGCAAATGAGAAGGAAAAAATGTGTGCCAGAAACCGTATCATTGCTAGCTCTACCTCACAAAGCAGAAGACAATTGATGAGTCTGTTTCCTTAGTTCTAAGCTGAATGCAAATGATGTCACCATTTCATAGTCCTTAGAATGAACAACACAAGCCAGAGTACTCCTTTTACAAACGCAACTTGCATACATCATTTCCTTAACAATTACTGAGACGTAAAATGCTCGTAAAATGATCAGTTTAGGAAATGCAACACCCACGCAATGAAAAGTATCCCTTTCGAACTAAGGTTGCATCATTAAACCTTTGAGCAGCAAACAAATAGCAAAGACAGCAGGGAGAAAAGAGGGTATTTCACTAAATTACATCAGCATATGCATACATGTCATGGTTTAACCCCAGCCTGCAACAGCTGAGACCCACTCATGCCCCGACACAGCCTGTGTTTGTTCCTGCTCCACAGAAGCGTGTCAAGAATGTTTATGCAACTCACCCAGCTGTGCTGCAACTGTGAACAGAACATGTTTTCAGCAGAAATGGTCAAAATACCACTTCACTTAACAAAGCCACAGTTTTTTACCTTTCATAGAGGAAAACTGAAGGCTGTTTATTGCACTTCTTATGTCACCTGAACAACCTCTGCAAAGCAACTCCAGAGAAGTTCTATCAAGGGTGTAATTCTTCTCTCTGTTCTACAAGGAAAAACAGCACTCAAAACAATAGAAGAGCAGGAAAAGGAGTATTTGAACATGGCTATGACAACCCACCTGACACACACCATAAACAGACACTGTGTACCCACCATGTGCTCAAACCACGTCATACTGCAGACTTTAAAAAACTTAATCCATTTAAGCACACTGTCACAATTTATGTAACAATATTAAAGAGAAAAATGCACATAACTCTTTGCCAGGTGTCACCCAATATGATACTTGCTTGTAATCAAAACAGTTCAGGAGTAATACAGGATTCAGGTTCATGACTTCTTCTGGCCTTGCTGGATACAAGAAAGATTATGTCTCTTCCTATTGTTTGTTTCATTTATATAGCTACTGTAATAAGCACAGTGATTTTCAGAAGTAACTTTGTAGACTGGGACCACAGGTCAAGTGAAACTAAGCTTGTTCCTTGCTTTTTGTTGCCCTGGTGAAAATGTTTTTTTTTGGGGAGATGTGGGGCTCTGCTATCAAAAATCAAATACAGTAACAAAAATAACATATTTCAGACATAAAAGTGTGCAATCTTTTGGTCCTAGCACTGCACAGAAGTTATGAACTTTGACAACTTACCATACTGGCTTCGGCTGCAGCTATTCGATTAAGAACTTTCATCATATTTGTCTGTGCAACAGGCTTGAAACTGTCAAAGTTCATTAAAAAAAAATTACTTAGTTTCTAACCTCTCAATTATTTGAAGCACGCTTTAATGAGGTAAAAGATCTTACCTAATATTGAATATACACAGCTCCTCTACAATTTCCGTGGGGAATAGTGACCTCTGGCTGCTGTCTCCACTGAAGTTATCTGAGATTATGAAGACAAGGGGGCACCTACTTGTACGAACGAACCTCCTGAATTGCAGAACAACAAAATGTGATGAAAATCAAACTCCAGCTTACCGCAAGTGGCTAAAGCTGATAATTAACAGCTTATTTGCCACCGACCTGAGGATGTCATGTAGACTGCCAGGCTCTCGGTAGAATTGGTTAGGAATATCCTGTGCAAAACAAAGAGCTGCTGTCACTATATTCAGATGTAAATACTCTTCCACAGACTGACTGTCACAGCACACTGCATAGCCACACATTTTTAATTCCTGGTTTGCTTGCTGTAAACTACATTTTAACACAGCTGATACTGGACACAGTCAGAGGAGCAGCAGGGGGAAACAAACCCACATTTGGCACAGTATGTCTCACTATGGAAAACGATCACCTAAAAAGAAATATTTTCTTTCTGTCTCAGTTTTCTAAGACACAGCCTTGGGTGTCACACTGCCTGTGAGCAAGGGTTTAACCCGAAGGACAAACACTCCAGGAAGCAGCTCTGCTGGGGAAGAGGGCAGGAAACCCATGTGAGGTCTGACAGGACCCACTCAAGAAGGTGACTTTATAAAGACAAGTCACACGAGCCTCTGCTTCCTAAATTCTACAATGCATCACTTTACCCTGCTAGAATTTCTGCCTGTTTTGGTCTTAAAAGTTTACAGACAACCTGACTATCAATTTCTAAAGCTGAAGAATTGAAAAGTTCCGAAAGGTGAAGAATTGAAAAGTTCCGAAAGAAATTGCTATTGAAACACACTTGTACACAAGTACCAATAAAGCCTTGTCCTGCAGCTGCCCACAAGCCCTCAGTTCACACCTCTGCCCTAAACACCACCACCCGTTTAAGACCAGGGAGTAAGTGCTAAATTTCAACTGTTTCTGCTTGTGGTCATTCTCATGTGTTTCCTACACTCTCCTGCATCATTAAACAACAGGAATAGTGGTGGTTTTTCCACTCTTTCTGTTTAAACATATATATATATGTATTTCTAGAAACTTTATCATCCAGAAACATGGGAATGACTTCTCAATATTGTTTGATCTACTTTTTGATACTGTTACGTATTTCTGTGCTCAAACCAGACTCCCATTTCTGCCTGACTACTTGCTTCTGTGGCATAACTACAGGTAGGACGTGGCTCTAGACTGCTGCAGAGACCCAAAAAGTAATGAAGACCTCATCTGCAGTAAAACAGACAACTTAGGGAAACACCAACCCAGCATCTGAAGCTAGTTAGCATGTAAATATTACAACAAAAGGTACTGTTTTCAACATAACATTTCACAAGTTTCCACTTACTTCAATAAGAATAAGCTTTTTATCATTTTCTGAGGACTCCCCAAGCATCTGAAGTTTGTTATACTTATTTGCTCTTAATAGAAAATCTTGAAAGAGAGCTGCTTGGGCCTGACTCGGAAACGTATGAAAATTTGAGTCTGAAAAAGAAAACTAATTAAAAATATGTATTCTATATTATACCAAGTAAAATATAAATACCCACATGAACTAATACCCACCCGTGCTATTTTCTGACAGCAGCAATGAACAAGCCCTTTGGCAAACATGTGACAAGCACAGCAGAATTTTAAAAGGGGTGTAATTCAATTGAGGACTCAGACAAAGACACTTACCTCTTTTCATTTATTTGGTTCAAATTATGTCCAGGCTATATAGAGCTCCCTATACTGATCTGGATCATCAATTATTTTGGACTGAACACTGTAATAAACCTAAATCCCTTTCCAGAAAAAAGCAACAGAAGGATTCTCATTAAACACTAAGGAATTGGCTTACATGGATGTGGATCTGATTTCATATGTGACAGACAGAAAAGAAGCAAAAATACAAGATAGAAAACCCACTAAAGTAACTGGAAGGGAAAAAAAAAGATAAAAAACCCCAACATACTTACCATGGTCAAACATACTTCTCAAGTCTTCCTTTGTAAAGTCTAAAGAGAGTGGATTGGTCCATTCTTGCACCTGAAGGCCAAGATCTTTAGCTAGAATTTGCAGAGTTGCAGTTTTTCCACAGCCAGGAGGGCCAGTCAGCAGCAGGACAGAGCCACCCTGACACAGAGATACAAAACATAATCACAAATGTGATAAATAAAGGCTGACAGTTGGCTGAAGATGAATATTGGTTGAATTTCTCCTATAGTTTCTCTGGTAACGATCCTCTCTCCCAGAGAAACCCCAGACATACATTTTGAGCTGTTAATTTACCTGCTGAGTACTCGGACAGAGAGAACGAGGCCAGGACTCTGAGAGCCTTGCTCTGTTCCTAATGCCTCTGGTACATAAACTGCATGTGACTGCCACACAGCAGACAGGGAACTGGAGAACCAGCTCTGGAAAACACTAGGCAAGGCTGGCAATTTGTGTCTAAGAATGCCTCTTACCAATAAAGATTAAAAACATCCTGTTACACCAGCGCAGTGCAACTGGAAATGTGTCACGAGACTTAAAAATTAACCTGGGAGAGATAAAATGCAGCTTCAAGTACATACTGAAGAGTTGTGATTTTTGACTGGATGCCAGAAAATAACATTTCTGAGGAAAATCAGAATCCACCTCTTAGGAGCATAAGCCCAAAACAAATGTTACAAGCTCTAACCTATGTTCTTAAGAGTTTTTCTTACAATGCAGAAGATACACAATCGCTGCCTCTCTAAGGTGAGGTTTTTCTCTGAACTTGAAATTACATCCAGCTCACTTGTATGGTTTGGTACCTCCAGCTGTTGATTTTAGCAACTTTACCTGCTTTGTCTGCCTCTGAAATATATGTGTTTTTAACCAGGTTTCAACTTCCTCAATCTTCTTTTTTTGCACAGCAAGGTCATTCTGAAACAAGGTTAAAATATGTGAAAGTTATAAATGAAACTCTTGGTTTCTACTAAAAATAGAGAATAGAATAAATGCTGACTAAAATATCAACGGACATGTTGGTATGTGTTCCAGTTACGTGTGTGCTCTGCAGAAGCAATGCCACAGGTAAGGATCATCATCTCAACCTGTTTCCTCAAACAATCAGTTTTCCATTCCTTGTAGTCAGGAAATAATGAGCTATTTATTATTCTTTAAGTAATAACACTACAATCTTGTCAGTGTCAGGATATTCCATAGCTATCGCTGAGGCTGGTCCTTTTGACTTTTATTACTCTAACACTGCAGAGGTTTTTGGAACTTCTGCAAATCCCACACAGCTGGGTTTTCCCAGTGCTTGGAATTATCAGATGTGTCTGGAATTCAGTAACAGGTTCAAAAGTTTGCAAGTGACAGGAAACAACATCTCCTCAGCAGCTTTTCCTCCTCAGGAAGCCTGTGGGAACATGTGTCTGCTACAGATCAAGAGCTCGCTGGAGTGTGCTTTGTGCACTGGCTGGCAGTGAATCCCTGACCCAGAACCCCTGTGCTTTACCCAAACAGGGTCTGGTGAGAGCCTGGCCCGTGCAGGTTAGGACAGGAGCACAACGTGTCCCTATGATGTCACTGTTACACTGGCACTCGGAGGAGCTCTCACACCTGAGTTTCAGGTTTGTATCTCTCCACCCAGGGCAGCTCATCCTGGGCCCGGCTCCGGTTCTGCCTGGACGTGGCACGGGGCAGATCTACGGCACACGGCTTCGCTCGTTTCCGGGGAGGAGCTTTGGCTTTGCTGTTCTCTGGCACAGGGCTCAGGTCCTTCTGCTTCTGCCCACGGCCTCTGCCAGAGCTGCCTTTCAGCGGCTTCACAGGAACTGCACAAGGGGGAACACCTGTGCTTCCAAAGAAGTCATCAGATGGATGTTCCAGCCAATCCGTCACCTGAGGAAACACAAACGCTGTGGTAGCAATGCTGTGCTCTCCTCCCCTTAGCTGGGCACAGCTGCTTCTAGGAAATGGGAGATTTTTATGGAGTGTGCACTTCCCCATCCCTGGGAGAGTCCAAGGCCAGGCTGGACGGGGCTGGGAGAAACCTGGTCTAGTGGAAGCTGTCCCTGCCCATGGGAGGGGGTGGCACTGGATGGTTCTATGGGCCTTCCAACTACAACTGGGATTCTGTGACTCTTCTGTATTAAAAAAACAGCTGCATCATTGTGCCAGGAGTATTTTGCAACAAACTGGCACATCAGAACAAGTTGAGAACTCCACAAACACACATCCAACCTAAAGAATTAAAAAAGAACGAAAAAGCAGCATCAGCTTACTCAGACCACTTTTACATCAAGGTCATATTCACACTGTCTCTGTGTAGTTTTCAGTATGTGGCACTTTTTCCCCCTTTTAAAAAAATATTTACAACGCAACCATTTGTGTTTAAAAGTTAGACACAGAGAACAGTTATTGAGGCAGCACAGTAAAATCAGGGAGTGTTTGCTGCAGTGGGCAGCTTGGGCTGAACCAGAGCCCATGCCAGTGATGAGGAACAGCGCTGCTAACAGCACCGGTGTTTAACTCTGGATTTGAGGAACACCCCCTGGGACAGGGCTGCAGCCTCGCCTGCCACTGTGACTTCTCAGAGGCCCAAATAACACCACAGGGGCCACATGGCAGCCCCTCGGTGCAGGGTTCACAGGCTGGATGCCAACACCCTTTGGTGGAAACGTGAGTGACAGAACAGACACAACATCCCCAAAAATGGCCGTGAAATCCTACAGCTTACACACCTCATAAAACAACACAGCACAGTGCTGACAGACAGGACACTGCCCGACAGCTGGCTGCAGCAGGAGGCTCTGCCTGGAATGGGCTCAAACAACTCCAGCAAGGCCCTGTTTGCAAAGCCCCGGGGGGGAATGCAGAAGGGGGGGTCACACAGTTTTTGGGGTGCATAGTGCTGAAACCAGCCTGACTCCTCCATCCCAAAGTTCAATGTCCTGAGAGGGAGCTGAAGCTGTGGCAGAGCTGGAAAAACCCCCAAAGAAAGGAACAACTGAGTGACAGCACTGAGAACTTCTGCAGAGCTGCAGAGCTGGCACAGCCTGGGCACAGCTGACTGAGGGGGCAGCACCTCAGACTAGAAAAGCCCCGTCCCAAATGCTAACAGCAGCGTCTCCTGACATTTCCCTTCCTGGGGGGTGTGGGGATTCCGCCCTGGAGTGGGGACGATGTGATCTCAAGGTCACTGCTTGAGGCTCAGCCAAATGCCCACAGTCGGTGCGAGTAGCATCAATCTCTATTCAGTAATTGTTTCTGCTGGCTTTAATACAATTACTTCAAAATTCAGATTCACAGAATCATTAAGGCTGGAAAAGACCTCCAAGATCATTGAGGCCAGCCTTTGCTTCCTATTTCCACTGCTCACATAATATTAATTATATTCATATTTCAACAATTGCTTCACAGTGAACTGTAGCAGTGCTTAGAGTCCCTGTTCTGCGTAGTGAATAATTCTGATTAAGATCTCTTTGTCTGATCATCATTAACTACATTTGCATGAATAGACCTGGTTTGGCGTCCTTAACCGTGCAGGACACAGCTGTGTAAGGCTCAGTTACAGGACGGGCTCAGTCGCGGAGCCGTGACCCACGGACCAGCGCTGGGGCTGGCCTCGGGTCCGGGTGCACCCGGGCTCCTCTCCGGGGAGGGTCTGGGGGCGGTTTGCGGGTGGTCTTGGGGTCCCTTCTGCACTTTGTGGCTCAACGGGATAAACTGATAAACTTTGTCAGAAGCTCCCACTGTGCCCGCGACGCCTCAGCAGCCGGCAGAGAGCAGCGGCCGCTGCACCGTTCCTCTCACACAAGCTGGGTTTGGCTCAATTTGCATAGTTACCCGCAGAACCCCGTGAGAGGGCGGGGGGGGGTCCCTTCCACACGCAATGACACCAAACCAAATCTCTCCCTTAGCAAAAAAACGAACAACCCCCACTGGAAAAGGACAAACTGCCAATACAGAGCCCACGGAGGAACTGCCGGGCCGCCGAGTGCCCCTTCCCCGGACCCACCTCCGCCGGCCTTCCCGGGCTGCTGCCGGACATCCTCGCCCGGGGGGACCACTCCGCCGACGGCCCCGCTGCCCCCGCCGGGCCCCGGCGGAGATGCGATCCCGGGGCCTGGGACTCGGTGTGACTCGGTGCTCCGGGGGGAGGCAGAGCGCGGGGTAACACTCGCTGCGACTCGGTGCTCGGTGCCCGGCGGATCCCGCGGAGCTCTCACTGCTCCGGGCTCGGTGCCCGGCGGATCCCGCGGAGCTCTCACCGCTCCGGTCCCGGCCGGGCCGCGTCCCCTCACACGGCGACGAGGGGTCCTTCCCCTCCTCCGGCTCTTAGCTGTCCGCGGCGCGCCGGGCAGCGCGGTGACGCCATCGGCGCGCGCCGGCGGCGACGGAAGCCCCCGCGCACGTGTCTCCAAGGCGACGGGCGGCGGCGCCATGAGGCGGCCGAACCTGCTGATCACCGGTGGGCACCGCGGCGGCACCGGCGCGGCACCGGGGCGGTGTGGGGTCCCAGCCCGGGGTGGTGTGGGGTGTGCGGTCCCAGCCTGGGCTCATCGGGGTCCCGGGCCTGGCCGAGCCCGAGGTGATTCGGGGCGTGGAGTCCTAGCCCGGGGTGATTTGGGGTCTGGGGCCCCGGCCCCATGACAGCCCGGGGTGATTTCGGTTGTGAGGCTCCAGCCTGGCTGATTTGGGGTGCGGGGTCCCATCCCGGGATGATTTTGCTCTAATCCATGAACTCGGGGCTCCTCCGTATTACCTCAGGGTTTTCAAACGAATGGAGATTTCCCTTTGAACCCTCACGGTGTGAGAGACATTCCTGCACACAGTCAAGAGTTCTCTCCCTGTTTTCCTGTCTCACTCTCCTCGCCTGTTTCTCTTGGTCCTGCAGCTTTTTGCCCCGTTTTTCATCACATGAGCTCTCCCATGTTGGCTGTCAAAAGGTTCCAGTTCCCCTGGTGGGGGGTATTTGAGGGGACGTGCGAGCTCTCCCCTTACCCTTTCCTGTGGATTTGGTCTCCAGGCACTCCGGGTGTTGGGAAAACCACCCTGGGAAAGGAGCTGGCATCCAGAGCGGGGCTGAGCTATGTCAACGTGGGGGACTTGGCAAAGGAAGGTGCTGTATCACAGGAGTGTCCCGAGCACGGGGGACGTTCTGCTCTGCATGACTGTGCTCGTGGTGTCTGGGAGCCCCTCCACGTGTGTCTGGTGGCTGGGACAGCTGGGGTGTGCAGCTGGAGAGGAGAAGGCTCTGGGAGACCTTCCAGAGCCTAAAGGGTCTCCAGGAGAGCTGGAGAGGGGCTTTGGGCAAGGGCCTGGAGTGCCAGGACAAGGGGGAATGGCTTCCCAGTGCCAGAGGGCAGGGCTGGATGGGATCTTGGGAAGGAATTGTTCCCTGGCAGGGTGGGCAGGCCCTGGCACAGGGTGCCCAGAGCAGCTGTGGCTGCCCCTGGCTCCCTGGCAGTGCCCACGGCCAGGCTGGACATTGGGGCTTGGAGCAGCCTGGGATAGTGGGAGGTGATGGCAAGGTGTGTCAGTGGACGAGCTTTCAGGTGCCTCCCACCCAAACCATTCTGTGATTCTATATAAATTAAATGAATTTACTTCAGCAGGGGTTTCTGTAGCAGCATACTCGGTGTTAATAAATAACAAACTCATCCTTAGATGGATTTGTAAACAAGGTGTTCCCTACCCTGAGCTCTGTCTTTTGTCTGCAAACTCCTGAGACAGACATAACAATGTGAATTACTTGTGGTAACTACTCTGCTTCCCCACAAACCTCCGCGGATTCTCTGCTGCAGGAGAGCTCTACGAGGGTTTTGATGAGGAGTATGACTGCCCCATTCTGGATGAAGACAGGGTAAGTCCAACCGCTGGACCCCCCCTCGGTATTTTGGCTGTGCAGTGCCAGGCAAGCCTGCCTCTGTCTTTTCTTTGTGCAGGTGATTGATGAACTCGAGGATAGGATGAGCGAGGGAGGAGTGATTGTGGATTACCACGGCTGTGACTTCTTCCCCGAGCGCTGGTTCCACATTGTGTTTGTTCTTCGCACAGAAAATTCGTTTCTGTATGACAGGCTGGAAAGCAGGTGTGTCACTGGGGTAAATAAGGAGTGAAGTGCTGTTGTGTGACTTCACTTAGGGTATAAGTCACTGATTCTCAAAAAAAGGCCTCTGTTTCTCTGTACCTCAGACTGTCTCTTGGTGCTCTTGCTCTCTAGGGGCTACACGGGGAAGAAGCTGCAAGACAACATTCAATGTGAAATTTTTCAGACTCTCTATGAGGAAGCTGTGTTGTCATATAAAAAGGAAATTGTTCACCAGTTACCCAGCAACACTCCAGAGGACCTAGAGAGAAATTTGGATCAGATTATGCAATGGATTGAGCAATGGATGAAGGACAACAACTGACTTTGGGTGAAACAGTAACTGCTGGGTCTCTTCTTGGGAGGGAGGGTTTAATAAACGGTATTCATAATTCTTGTATTATAAATGAACATGGATTTTGTTGTGACTGGATATAGCTGGGGAGTAGAAGAAGGTTCAGAGTGGCCAGGTTTGTGAGGGTTTGTAACAACACCCTGGAGAGGCAACAGCAGAACTGATACAAGTGAGGGAAGGATGAAGATCACGCATTGATTGCCCTGAGTAGCAGGAGCTATGTTCAGTAACTGAGAATTCTTTTGACCTTACAATTAAAACCAAACCTGCAAGACAACTGTAAAATCCTGATAGCTGGTGGCAGTTGAGGCACGTTTGATTTCCAGAGGGTGGAACAATGTCCTGAAAGGAGTTAGTTTGATGTGGAGTTGTGAGACTAAAACCTGCAGTGCTCCACTCTGGCCTTGGGCATGTGAGGAGAACGCAGAGTGAGAGGGTTTGGTACAGGTTGAGGTGAGTCCTTTGTTTCTGAGGGAAAAGAAGTGATGTGAGAGTTATTTCAAAATGATTGCACAGAACTTTGGAGGTTCCTTTGTGTGTAAGGAAACATTGGCTATGTTTGTACTGGTCTGGAGTGTTTAACAATAAACTTTCTTTCTCCTTTTTCTCTGTATTCCCCATTCCCTGTACAGTCATGGAATATATACATCACTGCAGGATTACCCAGGAAATGCATCACTTGTCAGGATAAACCTGCAGTGAACCTGAACATGGTCACAGTTCTGTTCTGATTGCTATTAAAGCCTGGGCCCCGGGAGGGCAGGGCTGTACAAGGAAGAGAAAACCTTTCTTCAGGGAAGAGCTGCTTGGAAAGAAAGCCTTTTGTGAAAGATCCCGTAGGAAGTGCTTGCTTATAAACCCTTTATATACATGAGTTTAGATAGTAAAACAACTTTCTTTAAGATTTTTGTTGTAAAGAGTGTTGTTGTTACGTATTTACTATTTTATTTTTTATTCCGTATTTGCTGTTGGTTTGGTTTTTTTTTTTTTTTGGTGACACTTGCAGAGCAATACTGCAACAGCGATTTGATGATATTATAAACCAAAATGGTGAAAAACAGTGAGTTTCCCCGGAGAACTGGGCCCAGGCATTGCGGAAGCTCGGGCAGAGATTGGCCTAGAGTAGGAAACAGGTGGAGGGTGTTCTTGGGGTGTCAGGACAATCCCAGTCCTTGAGAACACTTGGAGTGACCACGCCTGGGTAAGCTCAGGTCGCGTTCCCCCAGCTGCCCGACGCCGGTCAGCGCTGTGCTGGGGACGGGGCTGCACAGACAAAGCGGACCGCTAATAAAAATTAAAAATAAACAAACCCCTCCTTCCGAGGAGCCTGCGGGGAGCTCCCGGAGCCGCCGCGTCCCTCCCGCCCCGGGGCGGGACCGGCAGCGCCGGCTGCGGGCGCGCAGGTGGGTCGGGGGCTGCGGGCGGGGTGCGGGGCCGGGGCTGCGGGGCCGGCGGTGCCCGGGGTTCCCCGGGGGTCTCCCGAGGCGCTGCCCCCGGCCGGGGTCCCACCGCGGGGATTTGGCAGCCCCGAGCCGCCGGCGGAGCGGCCGCGCTCCGGCAGCCTCGCGTTTCTCACTTGGGTCTTGTCCTGCTGCTGTAAACACGGAGCTTTCCTGTTTTCCCAGATAAAGTACGGGCGTTGCGGGAGGCGCTGTTCGCCGGTAGGTGAAGGGCCTTCGGTCAGGAAAAAACCCCCAAAGCAACCAAAAACCCGAAAAGAAGCAGGAGGAGAAGATGGAGGAAGCAGAAGAGGATGACATGACCTGTGGAGACTTGGGGAATGGACTTGGGAGAAGACCGGGCGGTGTTTATGAAGGGGAAAACTTAAAAAATTCCTATTCAGTTAGATCTAGGAAGGGATCTGGAAAAGCTTGTAATGGCCCCTTGTCAGCAAAGACAAGGGAGGAAAGTGATGCTGCAGCTCTTCCTGGTCCAAAACGAAACAGCGTTTACGATGGATCCCTCAAAAAACTGGGAACTGCTCCCAGTTCCACACGACAGAATAGCTGTGGTAAGAGTAATTTGGAAGTTAATTATTCACCATGATACAAATTTCTGTTAGTGAAAGTGAGCCGTTCAGCTGCTTCACAAAGTGCCATCAAGTTTAATTCAAACCACTTGCCAAAATCCCTGGAGGGTTCCAGTGCCTGCTGGGATCTTCCTCCTTCATCCCAGGACATCAGGGGCAGATTGCTTCTCAGTGGTCGAGGCAGTGACCATTCTTAGTGTAAAAGATCCAGTTTTAAAGTGTTTAATTTTGCATTTGAAAGTGACATGTGGCAAAGAGCATCCTGTCAGGGGTGTACTTGCGTGGGTATATATGTGAATGGCATTGCTTGGACTCCTGGTTTAAGTAAGTGAAAGTCTTCCTAAGATGGTATCTAAAGCTTGCAGCTAAATATTCAAAATCTTATTTGCTCTTCAGTTGAAATTAGTGAATTGGCTTACTTTAGGGGTTAGGAAGTCGTTTTTAGAACCTGCATTGGCACTCATCTTTTTTTGTGAAGGCAATGCTGCTGTTAAAACACTCAAGTGTAGGCAGTGCTGTTCATTACAATCCAGCTACTTTCCTGTCAAATTTTAATATTTTGACTGAGGTATTTCTGTGTAACTAACTTATTTCTCTCCTTTAAATAATTCCCCATTATCCTCTCCACAGTAAGCTGAGCTATCTCTGTCTCTTGAAAATTGCCCCTACTTCTAAATAGTGCTAGCTACTGTTGCTTTGAGTGAGGTTGTTGAATGAAAAGTTACAGTCGGAAAAGAATCCAAAAAGTTAATTTTTTAAAATTAAGATGGCAGTTTTGCTGGGTTTATTTTAAAGGAAATTATAGAATATTTGTCTTTATGTCTCTTTACAACAGACATTTCTCCCCCATTTAACTTCTTTAACTGTGAAGCACTGTGTTTGACATTTGTATTGATGTATTTCTTAAATCTATGTATTAGCTCCACAAGAAAAAACCCCAAAACACAAAGATGAAAATTCACCTTTGTATATTACCTATTTTCAGGGTAAAAGCCCCACCTTTTTTTTTCTTTAAATATTACAACATCTTACCATTTAGTATCTTCTATTAATCCTACAGAATCTAATACTGAAGTGTCAAATGAAGAACTAAAGCAACAACTTCGGGAAGCTCTAGAGGTTGGTAACAGTGCCCAGGGTGCTGCTCTCCAAATCTGCATTTCCTTTCAATGTAGCAAGAGGATCTTGGAATGCTGAGAGACTTGGATGGACCCAGGTTCTTGAAATTAAAGTGGTAGTTGGAAGCTTCATTAAATTTTATGTCAGGATATCATAGTGTGAGGGGGGCTTTATGTTCTGGGGGCTTTGTTTGTTTGTGTTTGTTTTTTAGGGGGCAGAGAAAGTATTTTAAAAGATGTGGAGAGTATTGAAGGTACTGTTGTACTTTTCTAGCAGATGTTTATTTTTTATTAAGCTTTGGGGCTTGAAAATCTGCAGTGTAAACAATCTTTGGATTTTTAGTCTGCGTTTTTGTTGAAAGGTAGCTAACAGTCCATTTTTATTTTACTGTGGTTAAATGTGTTGAGGTGTTGGCATCACAGCCAGCTGACTTCCACTGTAAAAATACACATTTCATCTGCACTGTGTTCTTTAACCTCAGGTGAGCCCATGAAAAGACTTCATACAGGTAAAACAGAGGTTTGTTTTTTGAGGAGGGCAGATTTGCATTGCTGTTACCATCGAATCCTAACAGGAGCACGTTGGTTTTTGCTCAGTGTATCTACTTTGTTTTACTTCAGGAAGTTGAAATTTTGAAAGCTGAGCTTGAAGCTTCTCAAAGACAGCTTGAAGGAAAAGATGAAGCTCTAAGAATCCTGCAGAGCATGGTAGGAGCTGTTCAGAAATCACTTGGTGGTAACAAGGAAAACAGAGGAAATCTTCTGCTGCTCCTCATCGAAACCTCAAAAACCTTAAGGCCTTCCCAGGGCTGCGATTTAAATCATTGAGTCTGCAGGTGTCTATAGATTTGCCTCTGCAATTTACTGGAACTAGTGTGTTATTTAAGAAGACTTTACTGTTGTAGCAATTGTCATAATTTTATCTTTGAGGATTCTTGAGGCTTTATCTATTGAACATAAAATTAAGGCCTTTTCCCAGTCCCTTATATTGAAGATTTTGCCAGTGCTTGTAATCCTGCTGCAAAGCACGAGTACTTTGAGTTGACTGCTCCATTTGTTGCCCTAGAGGACAGTATGCCTTATATGTCAGGTCGTTCTTTTGTTCACAATTTGTAGTATTTTTATTCTCTTCCATAACAAATTCTGCTGAAATCAGTTCCTGGGATTTAGCCTACTTATGTAACCCGTTTCTAGTTGTGCAGTTTATACTCTCACATATTTGTAGCAAGTTAGGCCTGGATCAAAGCTTAGGTGTGTTGTAACCCAGTTCTTTAAGATGTGATTTTCTGCACGAGCCGTGAAGAAGACATGATCTCAAATTAAATGATGCTGCACTGTCAGTAGCTGAGGTTATGGGATTGAAACCCAAGTTTGTTATGCAAGTGAGTGACTTGAAATCAGAACCCTCTGGGGCTCACAAGTGAGTTGCTGGTGTTTGTAACTCTGCACACTGCTCTTTAACTATGAACTTGTAAATGTCTCCAGGTGTAAAACTGAAAACTAAGTCAGTTTAATCACAGTATTTGACAGAGTTGCATTTTGGGTTTTGGTTTGATTATTTGTTAATCTTGCAGGCAGTATTTGATAAAGCCACGAGTCATACAAAAGCAATGCTTCAGAAAACTGAGGAAGAAAAGAGGACTCTAGAGAAGGTAGGTGTGGGTGTTTCCTTCACACAGAGAAGCCCATGGCTATTAAAAAGGGGTTATCAGGCTGTTTATTTAAATCAGTGCATACCTGACATTAATTCCAGGGCTTTTATAAAAGGAACTCCTCTTCCCTTCTAGTAGAATGGGAAATGTTAATGTATCACTCTCTGATCTAGACCTTTCCATGCTATAGTGTGTACAAATAATACCTGAAAACTAGCAGAGTTCTTCCTGTACTTTCAGATGGTGTTTGTTGTGGGTTCCAGTTGCTCAGAGTGAGCTGCACAACTCCTTAGTGATTCAGCTGAGGCTTCCCAAGGGCTCTAAGAAATGGGTTCCCAGTTTTCATTGGGAAGGTGGGGAGGAAGAGGAAGGTGGCGTTGAGCTACCTTGTTAAACTGAGTTTTTTGCTTTGTTCCTCCTACTGTTGTTCTGTCCCACATAATAGGAATGAGACAGGGAAATGTGGCAGTGTGGGTTTGTCTTTGTTGTAGGCCTCTAGAAGCATTAGTTCTGTAACAGACTGGAATCCACAGGTCAGTGATGCAGAACCTTTGGTGTCTGGTACCGCATTTGTTATCAGCAGTGTCACAGATTGTCACTGAGATCTCTGCCAAACCCAGCATCCCTGGCATCCTTTTGAGGGGAGCCCTGTAATGCGCTGCTGCAAGTTTGTTTTGTTTCCACAGGAAATAAATATTTTGCAATGGGAAATTGAATTTGATCAGGACAGATTTAAAAACATAGAAGACACGTGGACCGAAAAATATGACAGGTATTTGACCTACACTGTATATTGCTGGGGTTTTTGTTTGATTTTTAAGAAATGCCCTGACTGCTCTGTCATCTGTTTTCTGTTCCAAACTTGGCTCCTCAGGTTCTTTGGGGTTTTGTATTTTCCCAATTCCCTTCCAAATTCTGGAAGATTTTGATTTTTCACACTAGTAACAGTTGTATTTTTCAATTAAAACTTCTGGAATTATTGTCCTTTTTTTTTTTTTTTTTTTAATGTGTCTGTAGGCTGGCTTTGCTAGGCTGAGGTTTTTTTCATCATATGACGTTAGCCAGCTGGAGACTCATTATCCTTATTTACCTTAACTGTAGATGAGGCAGAGGAAATAATGGTATATGTATGCATGTGGAAGTATAATTTCCTGGTTAATCATTTCTTTATTGTCTTGCACTGTAGGTCTGGGCATGAGTACAGGGAAAATGGAGTGCTTTAGAGAGAGGCTGATCAAGAGGTTCTTTATTAAATAAGAGTCACCCTGGGTGGACAGCAGGTGTGGTTGGGCAAGAAGAATGTACCAGAGGCACTAAACTAATGATACATAACAGATGTTGAAAAATGGGACCAGCAGACTCACTCATTTTCATGTAGAAATTGTATCTCTGAAGTCTACCCATCAGAGGAGTTGTTACTGTCATTATTTGTTATTATTA
This sequence comes from Corvus moneduloides, assembly GCF_009650955.1. Classification (NCBI taxonomy): domain Eukaryota; kingdom Metazoa; phylum Chordata; class Aves; order Passeriformes; family Corvidae; genus Corvus; species Corvus moneduloides. Next base: position 75,181,166 of record NC_045511.1, read on the forward strand.
TTGCTGTTGTTGTTATCATTCAGCATGTATTTTTATTTTAATACGTTTCAGCTTTGAATCAAAGAATAAGCCACAAGTTTACAAACTATACTACAGATACATTTGTCAAGGCATGTCTCTTGAAAAGCCTCTTCTGTTTGTAGGTTGGAAGTGTAGCTGTGCAGTTTTGAGCCACAAAACTGGTGTTGACTGTTGAAAGATAGAGACATAGCTTCAGAAAACTGCCAGCCAGGGGCTCAGCCTGCTTTGCAAAACATCTGATATTCTTCTGATAGTTTTCTGACATCTGAGGCAGCAGGACAAGAAGAATGTGCATTTTCCTTTGGTTTTTTCCAAGTGAAATAATTCAGACTAGGCTGCATTTAGTGAGGAGCTGAGGAGATGCAGCAAATAAATTGTATTGCTTTGACATTTAGGGCATCAGATTGCCACTGTTCTGTTCAAGACGGAAATACTTCAAGGAAAAATGCATTATCAGTGCATATTGTGTGTTCTCGCGTTGCAACACCTGAAGGCACAGCTGTTCTTGAGAACAGGATTCAGACTACAGGAAGTTTACAGACCAGAGCTGTCACATTTCTAATATCAGTTTTGTTCTTTCAAGGAAGTAGGAAATTTCTATCAAGTGTTTCAGAAGTTCATAATTTCCAATTTATTTGCATTTCTAATGGGAATGTGGCACTTACAGTGATCTCTTGTTAAAGCTGTTGTCACCACCTACTTACATGGGAATGATTTTTTCTTTTTTAACATTCAGTTGAGCATACCTGGTTGGGTTTGGAGTGTGAGGGTGTGGTGTCACGAACAGGGCAAGCCTGTTGGAGCAGCCCGTGGTGCCAGGGGGGCAGAGCACCCTCAGGGTGAGCACAGAGATTCCTGGCAGTGCTCCATGGGTGCCGAGGGCTGAGCACACAGCCCAGCCTGGTGCTCCCTGCCGTGCTGGCCTGGGTCAGCAGGACTGGCACCTTGCTTACCGGCCCCTGGCCAGCAGGTTTGCTTCTGACAGCATAATGCAGATTATCAGTACAGATATTATGGGAAAATACTGTCACTTTTTCCATAAAAAATACCAAAAGTGAGAAAACTGGTGGAGTGATACTCCATGGTTAATAGCTGGTCAAACCTAGTACTCAACTCCTTCCACTTTTGTTTTTTTTTTCTTCCATCTTTTAAGTAATCCTAATTTTAATTTGTGGAAATATTAGATACTGTGTTTCGACAGGTTATTTCTTAAATTATTGAGTGCCCATTTAAAAACGTTGTTTAAAAATACAATAAAGCCACTTTCTAACTTCTCTACAGGATATACTGTGAAAATGCAGCTCTTAAGGAAGCATTGAAACTGAGGACAGAAGAAGTTAAAACACTTAAAGCTGAAAATGCAAGTAAGCCACCAACAGCTATTCCTCTGAATACAGTTTTTCAGGAATAACTCAGGATGTAGCTGTGATAGAAGCTTCCTGTTGGGCATCAGTGTCTTGTTGCTGGCAGCTGATCTTAGTGGATATGCAGGAGCCTGGAAGTTAAACTGAAAAGTAGCTAGGGCAGATCAGAGTGCTCAAGTCCCTTTCCCCTTTTTTTTGCCTTCCAAAAAGCTTTAAAATAGCTGACTTAAATCAGTACTTCCCCAATGTTGTGCTGTTCTGAATGAGTGGCTGCCTGACTTCTAAGTGTACAAGGAGATGAGCACCCAGTCCTGAGGCAGAGCAGTACAGGAAATGGTCTCTCTCTAAGTGGGTCATTACTTCTGGGAGAACACAGAAGAAAAAACAACTGGGATATGAGTTTCTACTTTGACACTCTCATCATGTTTCTAAACTGGTGCTTGGACTGTAAAACTGCTTCATTTGGGTGTAGTTGAACTCAGAAATTAGGAAATGGGAGCAGCAGACTTTTGTAATCTCTTTCTTTGTTTTATTTTGTAGCCCTGAACCGGCAGTGCTTGGAACTGCTTGCAATGCTAGATGTGAAACAACAGAAAATTTTTCAGGAGAACATGTCGTTGAACAAAAGTGACATTACTGATTTTACAGGTCTTGAAGTAAGTATTGTTTATGTTTTTTTCAAACTGGCTGCTTCAGAGATCTGTATTCAAAATACATTGAGAAAATTCATTGCTCATTGTATATCCCTTTATTTGGACCCATTTTTAGCTAATTAGAACATGCCTTTGCATGCCTGTTAGTCAGTTTTCTTCCTTCTGGTCCACCTTGCAAAGAAAGATCAGATAGAAGAAGCATCAAGCTATTTTTCACAAGCCAAGGTGCTTATTTCTCTTCTTCCTAGCACTTAAACCCTGCTTGCTTGTGCTTTACTGAGCACAGTAATATCCCAGTGAGGTCTGCAGGGCGTGGCTCACGCAGCTGTCAGGTTTTGCCTGAAAAGCACACCTCTCATTGAGTGTCAGAAGCGATCGTCTCCATCTCTCGCACCTTGCTCCCGCTGACTGACACTCCCTGTGTAGTTTCAGGGTGGTTTTTTTTGCTGGCATCTCTGTAAGCGAATCCTTACCTGTGGTTTGTTTTGGGTTTTAAGCTGGCGGTGCTCGGAGCCTGCACCTGCAGTACTGCTGAGGGGCAGCCTTGTCCCTGTGCCAAAGTGGCAGCTCTCACTCGAAAGCAACTCCTTCATCTCAAGCAAGAGGTAATGAGGCCTGGCTGGGTGGGGACAAGGAGGGGCTGCTCCTGCTCCGATCCAAACAAAGCCAGAAATGCTCCACCACTGCTTACACAAACGCAGGTGTTTCACACCCAGAACTGATCTCAGAAATAATGTAAAGTTTGTTTGTGATGCTTGTAATGCCCTAACCTCTGCTGGTAGAAAAGTTTTAATTTTATCAACTCAGCTTTACTAGTAAAAAAAAAATTAGCATTATTTTTTCTTCTTCCCATCTTTTTTAATCTAAAAAAAAGAGAACACACCCTAAGTGTATGCACTCCATGAATGTACACACTGTGCATGTGGACTGGCACTGAGCCTTTTCCTTCCTTCCTGGCAGTGCATTTCACCCTTCCCTTGTATTGGCATCAGCACCCACAGCCTGCTCACCCAGCTAGGTCAGCAAGCTGATCTTGCTGGAAAATACCTATTTACCTCACGCTTAAATCAGTGACATGAATTTTAAGCTCCTAATTTTTTTCAATGTAGTGAGATGGTGTGGATTTAGAATTTTTCTTCTAATCTGTGTTCGACTCTGCAAATGTGGTAACCATCCTTGTGGTCCTGCTGCAGAAGTTCCAGTTCACTAACTGGTTTTGAAAATAGATACTGGCCTGTCCCTTATGATACCTGATACAGATTCCAATCTCTTGTTCCTTTTGCTCCTGGCCCAGCTGTTATGGGACATTATTGTCCTCCTCAAGCTCTCTCCATGTGCAGAGATAAATACACAGCGATGCTTGTGTAGATGGCTGGTGGTGTGAACATGTGCAGACAGTGAAGAGTAAGGACTTCAATACATATTTCAAAACACATTTCTTTACACGTCAGGAAAACCCTTTGGTTCCTGCTACTGCTTCCTTGATTATATTTACTTGCAAGTTGTCTGTTTCTTAATATTCATTTTAAATCTGCTTTTGCTTCCAAATTAGCTAACATACTTTAAATTTCCCCTGAATTAAAACCAGATTGAAAATCTGAAGAAGAGTAAGGATGAAGCATATATCATGGCAGATGCCTTCAGAATTGCATTTGAGCAGCAACTGATGCAGAGGCAGGACCAGGCCCTGAGGCTGGCAGAAGTGATAAACATGAAGAAGGAAACAAAATTTGCAAACTGGAGACGTCTGCGAGGCACTGGTAGCTGGGCAATCTGTGTGTCCGTGGGGGTGGACTGGCAAGGGAAGGAGCAGGAGCCAGGAGCACCTCTCCTGGTGTTAAATGTGTGCTGGTGGCTCAGCTGCTGACTGAGGGTTATGGACAGCTACTGAGAAAAACTGACATCTGGCTGTTCTAAGTGCTTCTCTGTTGTTTGGGGATTTTTATTGAGCTCTATGTAAGAGTTGGGGAAGGAGGAGAAAAGCAAAGAAAAAAAAAATTGGGGCTTTTTTAGCTCCAAATGGGGTATTGAGCAACCTGGTCTAGTGGAAGGTGTGGAACGAGATGAGCTCTAAGGTCTCTTCTAACCCACGCCATTCTATAATTCACTGGAGTACAAAACAGATTTTTTTGTCCTGTTTTTCCTTAAACATTTTTAACCTTTTATTATGCATGTGTATCAATACTAGTGTCTATTAGTGTTCTTACACTAATGCAGAGTTACAAAGTCCTGTGTAAAACAGGAGGAATTCTAATCTGTAAAGTAAGAGTAATTCTAGTAATCTTTTGTTCTTTCAAAAAAATAAAGGGATAAAGAGAAGTATTTAAGTGCTTACATTATGGTCAAAACCACTGCACACTTTAGGAGCAGCACAGTGCATTTGTTTTGACCATTGGCCAGGAGCTGCCAGGCTTAGAAATGTGGTGTGTCTTCCAGATTCCTTGGGCACTCCTGGAGTGTAGTACTACAGCAGCATAACCTTTACTAGCTGTTTCCCCTAAACTGACACCATTGCTTTCAGGCTCCATTACCTGGTACATACATCCCATTATTTTAATGTATTTTACTGTTTTTAGAAATCTTACTAATTTGTAAGTGACCTATGTCAGAATCTCTGGCTTTTTTTCAGGCTACTTACTGTTCAAAAACAGATTTCCATGAAGTTTAACTAGCTCTCAAAAGTGTATTTTTCATAGAGCACAAAGAGTTTTCAGTTTGCCAGTGTGTAAGGTCTGTGTAGCCTTTATGTGACAGCAGGAGTAGTGCTGCATGGTAGGAACCTGCCGTGTCCCATGCAGTGGGAGAAGCTGCAGCTTGCATTGCCCTTCCCGATGAGATCGTTCAGATCCAGGTTTACAAGTGCCCGTTTTATCCCAAAGTCCTGTTTCCCTTCCTAAGCTGTTCTGCATTTGGTGTACTTCCGTTTTCCTTAGAGCGTGTCAAGCTACAAGGGAACAAGAACAATCTGGGGCAGAAGCTGTCCAGCCTGCTCTCGTCAGATGGGGACTGCAGGAAGGTTGAGGAGCTGGACAATCCCCAGGAAATCCTGAGGATGTTGATAGATCTGGTCAGTATTTGGTTCGGCTCTTCGGAGCGTATGCATGTTTACACACCCTGAGCTGACAGATGGCCTCTTCTCCTTTCTGTTGACCACACAGGTGAACGACAAGGAGGAGGCCCTGGCGCACCAGCGCAAGGTCAGCTACATGCTGGCACGGGCTGCCGAGGCCAGGGAGGCCGCGCTTGGCCAGGATGAGGGGCACACAGGAGGAAGGTGTCGGCTCGGAGCCCAGGGCCCGCTGGCTCCCCCTCACACCGGCAGCCATCGCCTCCTGGCCCTGAGCTGCTCTCCTGCCCTGCCCCACACAGGAGCGGCCCTAGCAGGGCTCCGAAAGTCGCTCTCCTGGCCCTCGGCGCTCGGGGATGGACGCGGGCCGAGTGGGGTGGCCAGGGGGCTGTGCAAGCTCTCGCTGTAGCCACGCGTGGGGGCAGCTCAGCTTTATAACAAAGAAACTTCTTGTGGAAACACCAGAAACTGTGCTGTGATTGCATCACTGTGGGGCTGATGTCATCAGCGCAGACAGGGAGCAGGGCTGATGGAGCTGGAGTGACGTCACTGTGGGGGGGAGTGATGTCATCAGCGCAGACAGGGAGCGGGGCTGAGGGGGGCTGATGGAGCCGGAGTGGCGTCACTGTGGGGGCAGTGATGTCATCAGCGCAGACAGGGAGCGGGGCTGAGGGGGGCTGATGGAGCCGGAGTGACGTCACTGTGGGGGGCAGTGATGTCATCAGCGGAGACAGGGAGCGGGGCTGAGGGGGGCTGATGGAGCCGGAGTGACGTCACTGTGGGGGCAGTGATGTCATCAGCGCAGACAGGGAGCGGGGCTGAGGGGGGCTGATGGAGCCGGAGTGACGTCACCGCGGGGTCTGAGAGCTGTGACATCATGAGAGCCAAGTGGGCGGGGGCGCCCCCTGCCGGCGGGGCGCAGGACGAAAAGGGGGTGTGACCTGCAGCGGAAGCTCCGCCCCCTCCCACAGGCCCCGCCCCTTCCCGCTGTCTGTCCCATTGGCGACTCCGCACCCGTGCGCTGTCAATCACAGGCATGTCTCCGCCCATTTCTCTATGCCACGCCCCTTTCACGCTGTCTATCAGACGCGTGGCCCCGCCCCTTCCCGGGGCCACGCCCCTCTCCGGCTGCGGCGGGAGGCGCAGGCGCGGGGTGGGACCGGGCGCGGTCTCTGTGACGTCACGCGCGGGTGTGGCCGCGCAGGCGCGGCGCGCGCAGCGAAGGGTCGAGGCCGCCGCCCGGAGCCGCCGGCGGGGCCGGGGCCGGGGCGGGCCCTGAGGGGAGACGGCCCCGAACCGGCCGGGTGAGGTCGGGGCGACGCGCCTGTGGGAGTCTGTCCTCTGGCTGAGGTTGCCTGGGTGGGTTATTTGCCCCCGGAGGTTTGGGGATATTGGTGATATTATTGCTTAGTGCCGTTCCGTTTGTTTCTATATACGGTATATAGAGTAAAATATATATGCAGAAAATATTATGTAGGGTATATGGAGTAAATACATGGTATATAAAGTAAAATATATGAGATTATATGTGTTATGGAGAATACATGTATGGTATATAGCGTGTAATGGACAGTCTTACACTGTATGCTTACAGACATTAGCAGAGTGTAAAACGTCCTGAATCTGTCTTTAAATACAAGCAGTAATGGCAGAGACCTGGTCATTAACACCTTCTGGGGGCATGGCAGGGGGTCCAGCTGGCTGCTGGAGCCGGGTGCTGTCAGTGCTCTGTGGCTGAGGTGCTCTGATGTGAACACTGGCTCGTTAATAATGCACATCAGAGCAAACGGGGTGTTGTGCGAACAGTGACTTCCACTGAGGAGTGATCTGCCTGACCTGCTGCAGTGCCATTCTCTAGACTCATTTTCTGTCACTAAGTGATAAGTGCTGGTGGAAGTGGTGGTGGCACAGGGCACCGTGCGTGGGTTGTGTTTGTCCAGGGCAGCCGGTGGGTTCCTCAGCAGTGGGACTGGCTGCTGCTACCGTTGCTGTGCCGGACACGCTGAGAACCAGAACTGGTCAGTTTTCTGGCTCCAGTTTACTGTGTAGAGGTCTGGGCTTCATGGCAGAAGAGAAGAATCTACAGAAGGGGGTCCAGTGGAGGCCAGAGAGGTGATCTGGAGTCTGGAGCAGCTCTGTGACGAGCAGAGACTGCGGGAGCTGGGCCTGGCCAGGCCGGAGAAGGGAAGGCTGAGAGGGGATCCCATCAATCCATACAAACAGCTCCAAGGGTGCCAGAGGATGGTGCCAGGCTCTGTTCCGTGCTGCCAGGGACAGGATGGGGAGCAGTGGCCATAAAATAAACCACACCGAGTTCCAGCCCAGCAGGAGGAAGAGCTTCTGTCCATGGAGGGGCAGAGGCCTGGAACAGCTGCCCAGGGAGGGCCTGGAGTGTCCCTCTCTGGAGACATCCCAAGGCCAGCTGGACACGTTCCTGTGCCACTGCTCCAGGGGACCCTGCCTGGGGCTGGGCAGGGGCTTGGGCTGGGTGAGCTCCAGAGGTCCCTTCCAACCCTAATAATTCAGGGATCCTGTTATTCTCTGGGTGGTGTGAGTAATGCTGTTCTCAGTTCAGGGGAGTGGGGTTTTATTGGTGGATGCATGAAAGAAAATCCTCAGAAGCTGAAGGTGGTGTGGAATAGAGCTGTGAGGTGGTGATGTCGTCACGCTCCTGGTGGAGTTCTGTCCTTCGGAAGAGTCTGTGGTGAACTACGAGAATGGCATTATTCAAGCAGGACTATTTGTTGTGGTGTGTCCTGTAAGCTTGTCCTTATATGTCTGAAAACTTCTGCAGCTTTCCTCTTCACCCTGTGATTCAGCTCCTAAACTTGCTGTGGCAGCAGCCACCTCAGCTTTTGGTTTGGACAGTAAGTTGTTTTGATCAGCAAGATTCATTTTTGTTTTCATATGAGTTTTTCACGCAGGGTTTGTTCAGTTGTACTGGACTTCTCTATCAGGCTGATTGCTGATAAGCTCTGTGGGCAGTTGTTCCCTTAAACTTTTTGTCCGTAGGGCCTCAGGTCTATGGGTTGTGTATGGTGTTGGGTATGGGAGGGGGCTGAGAAGGAAAAAGCTGGTAATTAATTCCTTTAGTACCCTTAGTGTGGGGGAAGAGGCACACCGTGCTCCATGAGCGTTTCACTGTGAACTTAGTGCTTAGTGGTCATGTTTATATTGGAGGTTTTGTTCTACTTGTGGTAGTTGCTGGGGTGGTAAGGTGGAAAATACCGTTTTAATCTTCTTACAATCCTCAGTACAGCTTTCTGCTCAGGGTAAATATAATGATTAAACACAGTGATGGAGCTGAAGCAACGTAGCTGTGCAGCGAGCAAAGAGACTTCATTTCTGGTAATCAGAATAAAGGTGGCTTCTGTGGTCATCTCCTGGAGTGGAGACCTGTGTGCCCCTGTTTGTGTGTTCCTTTGTCTCTAAACCCCAGCTTGAGCAGTTTTACACATGTTTTGTGTAAAAGCAGGCCTGATGCTGTAACAAACTGCAGATCTGGTGGTGCTCGTATGTGCTAACACTGCAGAGAGTGGTTTTCAGGGATTCTTGGACACCAAAAGGTAGCTTGTCTTCAGACCTTGAATTGGTTAGTTGGTAATAATTAACTTACTCATTATGTTTTGCAAGTTATCACCACTGGAAACTGCTAATTACCTCCATTTATAGAGACTGTATCTGGAAAAAAAACCCTGATAATCCATCCTGTCAGTTGGCCACTCAATATCCCAGCAGCCTAGTGTTATCTTCTCCTTTAAGTAAGAGTGTGTTGAGAAATCCCCAGTGGAATGTTGGTTTTGAACTCTGGAATATGTTCCTGTTATGTTAGAAGGGATAAGTAATTTATAAAGGATATAAAAGAAGTGTTGAAGTCTATGGGGTGTTTTTAAATGCCCTGTCACACTTGCAGTCAGTACAGCCATTGAGATCTCAGGATTTGCATTCCACAGTTAATAGTTAACAGTTTTAATGTGGTAGAATTACTCCCTCTGTTTGCTAGGTCTGTGTGCAGTTTAGAGTGCTCTGTTAGGAGTGTGTCAGCCCGTGTGTTGGAGGTCTGAGATGAGCCTGTTCAGAGACACACCGAAGGTTTATCTGGAGAAGTGGCACATCCAGTGTGCACTTCTTTGGTAGTACATTTTGTGCTTTGATTGTTATTTTCCTATTTTGAGATGGACTGCTATTTTATCTTCAAGTCTCCTTGTACATGAATATTTAATCTATCTTTATGTGAAAGCATATAGTCTGTAACAGACAGTGATTTAAATATTGTTTAAAAGTCTGGAAAAAAAAATCTATACAATAGAACTGGTGAGACCCTTAAGTTGTATTTCCCCTTGCACTGTTAGGGACTTACTGCCTCAGATGAAGTTATAAGCATTAAGTTTCTTTTTAAAAAATACTGATCTGTGAACCAGTTTAGAGAGTGTCTAATGAGTGCATTCAGAGCTCTAAAAAACATGTTTAGAAAACAACAGTTCTGCCTACCTAAAAAACATGTACGGTGGTGGTGCTCCTGGTTTCCGATAGGAAGAATATAGTGTAATTCTTTTGTTACAAGTATAAGTTTTAAAAGTATCTGTTCAGAACAAATGCAGTTTGCTGAAGCACATGGTTCATCCAGACCCTTTACTGGCAAGCAGCCATTTAATTAAAATGTGTCACCAGAGCTTTTTCATGGCTTCTAGTCCATTAATGTAAACACTGGGACAGGCTGTAGGCAAATCCAAGCAGCAGAAAAGAAAACTTGTTCATCTCGCTGAAAGAGGATTTGAAACATGAGAAACTAGAAGGCTTTTACAATTCTTGGGTGATGCAGACACATGGAGTCGGACAGAGAGGTGCAAGAGAGACAAGGGGTTGCTGCTGGTCTGCCCTGTTTTGGGGGTTTTGGTTTTGTTGTGAGTTTCAGTTTTCTGCTTGTAGCCCTATTGTAGAAAACCTGAAAGCCTATGAAAAATTTGAGGAAAAGGTAATGAAACTAGGAATACTGTATGTAGTAGTTTTTCAAGGTTAGGTTCGTTACTCAAAATACTTTACCAAGACAAATAACCATTTTATTTCAAAAATAGATTTAACTAAACAAAGCAACATTGCTGGGTTGGCAGACTGAGGAGTGATAGTTTTCTGAGCTCTCTGTTGAAGTGAGTTAATCTGTATTAAATAGACGTAAATATTTGCATATGATTTTAGTTCTACAGTTCTTTGCATTGAGTTCTTCCTTTATTTGGGGAGTTTAGTGGGCCAACTAAATGCACCCTTCTAATTAGTATTATAGTCTAATAATAGATAGTGTTGTAATCTAATAATGCCCTTATGCTTAAACCAGAATTTGTTGTGTATCTCTCAAGAGTGCAAACCAATGAATATTCTGTAGGTGTTTTTAAGTAAATGACAAAGGTAGATGAAATAATTACTTGGCTCTCCTCTATATTTTCTTCGAAATATGAAAGGTTTTTTGTTTTTTATAGGCTTCTGTTAGTATTGATATCTGTGATATCTGGTGAGATTGTGTAATAAATACCTACAGAGAACACAAATCAGCATTACGCATCTTCTGATCCCCGGTTTTCTTGTAACCCTTCAATATTTCTTGTTTATGTGGTCTATTTGACTATTGACTGTCCACAGATACGTGCTTTAGGGATGGGATCTGTGCTTTGATGTCTCTCAGTGAATCACCAAAAGCAGTTAATCGTGTAGGGTTCTTAATTGAAATAACTTCCAGTTCATGTTGTTGCATCCCCCTTGCCGAGAGGTCGTGATTGTTACAGGAAAGATCTGTATTCAGATGGGTGAGAAGAAGGGGCCCTAAGTCTGTGCTTGCTGCTCGTTGAGCGCTCTAGACAGCTGTGAGGGACTTGTATTAGAGTGCAGCCTGAAGATCGTGGCTGTGACTAATTAATGGCTATGGATATCAAAACAGTGATATATTGTTCATTTTTGGCTTACATATGGGCACAAAGTACTGCATTACTGCGTATTTGTTTCACCTTTCTTACGCTTTGCAAGTCTCTATTTGAACTACACATTGCCTTAAAGTGTTCTTGTCATGTGCATATTAGTGTGGTAAATAATTACACCATTTGTGGTGAACAATTACATATTAATATGAGTTAGTGCTCCTGATCTGAACTATTCAGGGAGGGGAAACCTTAGAGCTTATGGGGGGAAGCAAGGCATAGCATCTAGATCTGCAGCTGTGGAGCGGCCTAAGTGATGTGAGAGGATTTAAGTATTTGTTTGGGCTCTAAGCTTTTAGAAGAATGACTGGGCATTACTAGGTGGTCAGAATATCAGTTGCATTGGGGTAGGGTGTGAAGTCATCCAGTGCAGAGACTGAATGCACTGATAAAAGCAGAAGGAAAGCTAGACAGGTCTCTGCAGGTGTAGTTTCCAGACATTAGACTAAATGGATCTCAGTCCCTTCAGTTTGCTCAAGGGAAGTGTAAATATTGATTTTTGATAGGCAGTTGCACTCTATGGGTGTTCAGCCATGAAAAAAAGATGTGCAGTTGGAAAGCAATTCAGAGTGTCCAGAAAGGCATAACATTGAGTGGCTGGAAAGGTTCATTAAAGAAATAAACTTGGGTGTTTTTCAGTGGTGAATGTGATTGATTAATAAATAGATTTCTCATAAGCTGGTAATTCTATAACAAGAGTTTGTGTTCTTGGGGTCCTAGAAGTATCATTGTTTATGTGTTTGGAGTAGAACAGAAATAATTAGCTGAAGTACAATGTTGGACTTCTTAATTTTTATTATTATTTAAACAGTTCAGTTGTGTTGAAAGGTAATAACGGCGTGTTTTGTTTTTTGCCTATGAACTCTGTGGCATAAAATGTATATGGGGTCAGGCTAGAAGATCTTAATATTCCTTACAGTTTTAAACTTGCTGACACTGTAATGCCATAGCGGATGCTTTCAGATGCATTTATTTTTTTTAAGTATCCTCAATTTTGTGATTTGTAGTGAATTTTTGGGTATATTGTTCATAGTGCTGAGTACACTGAGCATATCCAGAATACTTAGAGGCTGCAGCCCTGTTTGCTTGTTTACATGGAGGGAGAAAAAAGTGTTAATAAAAACTTAAAAATACCCCACATGAGCTGTTGTCTAATATGAGCACTTAGGCTTTGCAAACAAAACATGCTTTTAATTACATGCTGTGTTTCTCTCTGTAGGCTTAAGAAGGCTAAAGCTTCACTAGACCTGTGACTAGAATGGACAGTTACTTTAAAGCTGCAGTCTGTGACTTGGACAAACTGCTTGATGAATTTGAGCAGAATACAGGTTGGTTTCTTCACTGCCTTTTTCGTGGAAGTACATGGTCAAATAACTGTTACCATGGAGTTTGAAAGTAGCATCTGCTAAGTAAAAGCTTGTATTGATGAATAGATGGGATTGAAAGGGAGTACACTGTGGAAAGAGAGGAGTCTTATAAACTTTGCTTTTGATCTCTTCTTGCTTAAAATAGATGACTGTGAGTGCTTCAGAACACCTCAAAATCCATATGACTCAAAGCTTTCTTCAGTCCTGGATTGCTTAGAGCATGCACACCCCACACGAGACCTGCCAGATGATCCTGCCAGATGTCCTGCCCCAGAGGACACCTCACCCTATGCCCCTGCAGGCACAAGTGATGTGCTCAGTTACTCACCACCCAAAGAGAAGGGTGTTGCTGGACCTGACCTTTTGTCCACTGTGGACAGTGGTCCCCTAAACGAAATTCAGGCTTCACACCTGGGAAGGTGTAGCATACCTGTGTGTGATCTTGTCAATGACACTGCAAATTTAATCCACTCAGTGGCTGCTCGTGAAGGGACTCAGAAGTTGCAGCCGGATGATTTCCAGTACAGCGGAGGGCCCACTGGCTGTGGGGTGTCTTGTATCCCTGGTGCTATTTGTGTGTCATCATCTGGCTGCAGCAGTGCTGCCAGCACAAAGCAGAGTGATGGGGACTCAGTGTTACAAGATTCAGGGCACCTTAAAACAGAGGAGATTAATAATTTTGCTTTAACATCAGAGAGTTATGCTGTGGGAACAGTCCTGGATCTGTGTGATGACCAACACAGGACAGAACTTGTAGAGTGCAATGAAGTATTTGACCAGCCTGGACAAACTGCTCCCCTGGATACTGAATGCGTCACTGTAACCTCACAGAGCTTGAACGCACGCAGTCCCAAAGATGAGAAAGCCTGTGAAAAACTGCCTTGTGAACCACAAGACAACAGTGCATGCTGTGCAGTAAGCAAAGAGGTGTGTGGAGGAAACGCCATAGGAAAGGTAGACCCAAACAATGGGGGTAATGTTGATTCCATGCCTTCAGATCTGCCAAAGAGGCATCAGTTGCATAAAAGCAGTGCAACATTACCTGGAAATTGTGTCTTACCAGGCTCCTCGTGTCAAATCGGAGCTGAAGTAGAATTGGAAAAGAAAGTCACAGAAGAGAATGTAGGTAGTGAGGAACTTAATAGCAGTGAGATACTAAGCAGTGTTTCCAGTTCGTGTATTTCAGCTGAGGATGTCCAGACATCTCTGTCTTGTCTTTCCCTTCCTGTGTCCATGTGTGGTTCATTAGTTGTAACAGAAGAAAAGGTTGATCCTCTACCTCAAAGTGCAGTGGCAGAGGTTATTAGTGATACTGTACCTGTTCATGCTGGGGAGTCTAAAACTCATCTCTCTGGCAGGGAATTCTGTGAAAATAGTAACTGGCACGAGCAAGAAGATTTGGCTGAAATCAGTGAAAGTATTGCAGAGAAAAGCAGAGATGGAGAGAAGTATGATCCTGAGAAGGTATCTGATGATGGTTATTCTCAGCAAATCAAAGCTTTTTCTTCTGGTTTTCTAGACCTTGAGGCTGAGCCATATGGTGTTGGTGTAGACAGTTTTTATGATGAGAGCATGAGCTCTGTTATGGCTGACTTTACTGTTGAGGAGAATGTTATTAAAAGTGATACTCTAATAAGCGACGCTGAGCTCGATGATTTCTTGTATGGACAAAGTCGGCAGTCCAGTGTGTTGAAGTCTTCAGACAATGATGGTAACTTGATGGAAGCTGATGCAGATGGAGGGAATTTAACAGATCTGAACAGCCTGAATTTCACAGACGTCAATGAAGAACTTGTGCAAACAAAACTGGAGGAGATAACGAGCATTAATAGTACCCTTAAAGCGTCTCTTGCTGCCAGTGAAGTGGAAGCTGCAGCAGAAGTCAGTGTGTCTCATGGTCAGGGCACGACTGAGAGTGGCAGTGGAGCTTTGGCTTCTGATGTTTGTATTAAAGGTGCAAGACCAAAGCAGTTGCTTGACCTTTCCCAGGGAGCTGGTGGTCAGAAACAACTGAGTAGAAGAAATGAACTTGAAAGAGAAAAACAGGGATCTGGTTCTGTTACCCCAGAAGCTCCCCTCTCAGACACCAGTGTAAATGTTGGTAATAATTCTGACCCTGGGGAACGCAGCTCTGAAGCTGGAGCAAATCAAACATCAGAAAGCACTGAATCACATAAAACACCTCCGGCTCTGTCGTGGAAACAGCCCTTGTGGGTCCCGGATTCGGAGGCACCCAACTGCATGAGCTGCCAGGCCAAGTTCACCTTCACAAAGAGACGACACCACTGCCGAGCTTGTGGGAAGGTGAGTTATTGGAGAGGGGTCCTGTGCTACTGACAGGAAATGGAGATTCTGATGTAGGCGTAACCGAGATGCAGAAGGGAAAGAATATTGACAGAAGTTTTGTAGGCTCAGAGTATTTTATTTAACAGAGACCAGTTTTTATTTTCCCTCCATAGGAACCTAAAGACTGTTGGAAAAGACTGATGTTAATTAAGAAACGTATGACCTTTTTTTGTGAAAATTGTAATTAAAGGGCAGTACACAATATGTTCTTATCTGCCATTACTGGCTAGACTGATGTGTTCTGCATAGAGTAGGGGAGATGAGATGATGGACTACTTCATTGTAATCATACTGAATCAGCTTGTTATTGAGCTTTTAACTCAGGTATTTATGTTTTAAAGAATTGAGGTGGTGATGATGAGAATCCAGTGGTTATACTAGTGGTTATAAGTGGTTATACTAACTGCAGAGCACTGTCCGTGAAGCTGAAGGGATTGCATTCTTTCAGGAGCCGTAACAGCAGTACCAGTGCAAAAGGATTTAGGGTCTGAATCTGTCTTCCTGTGTGTTTAGATGTATCACTTTCTAAGGAACTCGTATCGGGGGGGGAAAGTATATGATTCACCAACAAAATGAGTAATTGTAGAACTGTTTTTCAGCCTGAGGTCTTCTACAGACAGTAAGTGATGCCAGAGCTGATACTCGGTTCAGAATTCCCTTGTGATCTACTGTGGCTTGTACTACTAAATGGAAATGCTAGCAGTACTAATGACCTACTGTTCAGTGATGCTCTGTAGGCTTTAAGGATGAGGAGACAGAACTAAGAGTAGTGTCAGTACTAAATTTTTGCATCCCCAGTGTTAAGCACCACCTGGAAAGGCATAGTTCTTTTTTTTCCCACCTCTCTTCTAGCGCTGTGTATTCAAAGCTTGGTGCTCGTTTACTCAACTGCAGTCAGCATGAACTAAAATGTAGGTGTGAATTGGAGTGTCCAAGAAACGAAGAGCTCCTTGTGCCAAACTGGAAGCCATTGAACTTACTGCCAGAATATCCTGTCGAGGTTTTGTGAGGGTTTAAAACAGTTCTTCAAGAGTCGGCTTCATTTTAGTCATAAGACTGACTGAGCTCAAGTTCCTGTTTACATTCACTGTGAAGTTCTTGCACCTTGTCTAGAGATGGGGAAGGGAGACCCTTCACGACACACTCCTGGTAGACAGCTGTGTGTCAGCTGAGGGGCTCTTGACAGAACAGCAGTGTCCTTGGTGGGAGCATCACAATGTCTCTTCATGAGGAGAGTGAGGGAAGGCAGCATGAGTTGTCTAAGCCATACAGATATGGGAGTGGCATGCAATTGTAACTGTGCAGCTTAACTTTCTGCCTTGTAAGACTATTTGTCTTCTTAATAGTAACTTTTTTTGTCCTAAAAACTCCCAAACCAAACGTACCTTGGGAAGCTGTTGTTTGTTGTGTTTTCAGCTTCTTGGGAAATAAGGGAAAACTGGTAGGAATTCGCAGTTGTCTTCTGTAGGCTATTCTAGAAGACAGTTTTATGGATTCCTGCAATCCTATATTTTTTTTAATCTATGAAAATGGCAACACTTGTGTATTCTGGCATCTGTGCTGGAGGAAGGTGTGAAGTTAGTGGCTCCTGCTTTCTCTCCCGTCTGCAGCACTTGCAAGGCAAGAGAGCTTTGCAGTTCCACTGTCCAGGTGTTTGTCTCTTGTTGTGGTACCCTTCTTCTTCCTAGTTCAACCAGAACCCACTTCTTTGCTCAACAGCCTGCTATTCACCTTCTTTCTCCTGTCCCTTAGTTTGCCTTCAACTTTTAGGTGCGTTAGGATTGATCCTCCTGCAATCCCCTGCAGGTCCCAGTGTCACCGAGGGTATGAGAATACTCCTTGCAGGGGATTGTGCTGCTTGGCATTTGAAGCCCTAAAGTGGATTATAACTGATGAGCAATTAATCCTCATCAGTTACATTCTTAACGTGTGTACTGAGCATGCGTGTTTCCTGTTGAGGTAAATTACCTGTGGCTCTAATCCAGAAGCAGCTGGAATACTTCTGTTTTAGCTTGTTCTCTGTTTTTACAGTGACTTTTCCTGCTTACAGGAGTTCACTTGTAATAAGTTATTTTCCTATGCCACTGCTGTTTGGGATTTTTTTTCCCCCTTGATCCACATTGTTTTTCTGGATTGGGAGCAATTAGGAGTAGAGAAGATCTTCAGGGTTTTCAGAAGACCTTTTGTAAAAGGCTCCGGAGTCTGCATACAGCTAAAAATGGTGTGATTCGTAAAAAACTTACAGATCATCCTTGAAAGAACATAAGGGGAAATTGACAGAAGGTCCAGATATTTATGGCAACTCTTGCAGCTTTTCTAAAGACATAATTCTTTGAATGGGATTGTGCCCGTGTTGTCCAGGCTAATGAGACACACTTTCCCCCCTGCTTCTGCTTAAAAATAGACAGGATGTATATACCCTGTTGGAATAGAAGAGCATATTCTGTTCTTTTAAAGCAGCTTTCTTTGACAATACTTTGCAGAAGGGAGCTTGTCACATGAGGGCAATGCTGCTTGTTCTTGCTGAGGGAGCAGGAGAGCCCTCTTAGCTGCTGCAGCCTGGGGGCAGGGAGCGCTGGGTACCCCGGTTTCCCAGGGAAGAGAGGCAGCGTGAGTGTCCGACAAACTGGTAAAGTCTTACTGAGAGCCTTGGCGAGCACAGTGCTGCAGAGATGATCCTAAAGCACCAGAGCAAATCCCAGCTCTGGGTGTCAGTCCTTGACCCTATCACTGTTGTTTAATGTAAAATACTTATGGGAGGAACAGAAGTAGGAGTGAATTTGGGATAGGTGGTGCAACCTGAAGTTCTTTTCATCACTCCGTGTAAGAATTTTAATATAATTTTAGTTATGTCCTCCATGTTGCTGCTTTCTGCTGGGTATATATTGTTCTTAGTTGGTTGTTTTTTTTTTCCTGAAGATTTCTTTGTGGGGAATTAAGATAGAGGCTTGAATATAAGGCTGCAGATGGTTTAGAATGAAGCAAGTGTATTTTTTGGAAGAGTTTTCTATTTGCTGTGCAATATGTCTATAATATTTAATGCAATCCTTTTCTGAATCAGGTTTTTTGTGGTAGCTGTTGCAAACGAAAATGCAAACTACAATACATGGAGAAGGAAGCAAGAGTCTGCACTGGCTGTTATGATGATATTAATAAAGGTAAAGAGGGTTTTTTGAGTAATTGCAGTAATCATTGAAGTATCTCTTTAACCTTTGTTCTTTTTGGGGAGCTTGATTACTTTAATTGGTGTATGTTTTCCTATTTCTGAGATGGAAGGATGAAGAGAATAATTGTACCTCTTAGTTGGATTCCAGTTCTTATTTTGAACTTTGAGTCTCAAGTTGGTTGTTTTTTTATTAAAAAAAAAAAAAAAGTTTTTAACTCCTTAGGACTAAATAGGAAGTTATAGAGGAATACAATTTATCCTGTTGAGTCATCTGTGACAGGAATCTAGCAGAAGTGATCCTCCCTCCACAGTAGCCCTCTGCGTGTTTAAAGGCCACATCCCTGCTTGTTCTCACATGTTTTTTTGCCCACTTTATGTTGCTTCCTGTCCTGGTGTTTTTACAAGTCACTTACCAGGGCTGCAGTAAATGACTCATCAGACAACATTTTTTTAACTAAAAACTAAGCATGAATGCTTGTGAAAACATCAGGAGAAACAGCTGAGGTCTGTTGATTAGTATGTAAATAGCAAGTTGAAAACATGTCAGATATTTTGGTAGGCCACCTGAATGGAGTTTAACCTGCTAGAGGTGACACGTGTTTGCCCCAAGGGTTGGGGGTCTCAGGGTGCAGTGTAGTCACTGCAGTGCTGCCAGGACAGGCAAGGGGAGGCCTCTTTCTCTCATGAGAAATTAGGCGAATATACACGTAGAAAATAAACCTAAATTTTCTTCCATACAACAGTTTGAGTGTTTATTTTTCATAAGTAGATAACAAAGTCTGCGTTGCCTCTGCCAAAAAACCCCCACCCATCCCCAGTACTGCTCTGCAAATGAAATTCAATCAATTGTGGAATCTTAAAAACTAACCACATTTTTTTAGCACAGGCATTTGAAAGGATGATGAGTCCAACTGGTCCTGTCCCCAATTCCAGTGTCTCCTCTGAACATTCTTCTGCTGTTCCACCTGCAGAGGAAGCCCAGATACCTGGTAGTGCCAGCTCTCCTTCACCATCTGCATTGTTGCCTATCTCAGCACTTAAACAACCTGGTCTTGAAGGTACAGATGCTAAGTATAGCATATATCTAGCACTTCAAGAGTCTCTTTGGAAAGAGTTGCTTATCACATCTGGGATTTATACTTGGTATTTTTTGTGTGAAACAGGAACTCTGTGAATGGAAACACTTCCGCTTCCTAATTTTGGTGCCAGGCCCAAACTGGTCCTAAATCTCCATTTATGAAATGTGGATGTTACTTTTTTTCATTGCCCTCTCTGTTTATATTGTAAATCTTTTTGTGTAGCTGTTCATTTTATAATTTTTATATGTGTTGGGGGATCTCTGGCTTGTGTTGGACTGCCAATCCTAAAGGAAATCTGTTCAGGGAGAAGTTGCAAGGGAGCAGCAAAGGTTCATTTTCTATGTAAATAGAAATAATTAGTGGCTAACTAGTGTCTTTGTTCCACTTTTATAAAACATCTGACCTTCTCCAAAGAAAATACATTTTTAAACAAAGTGATTGCTCAACTTTTTTTGAGTGTATTTCATCTATTACTTTCGTATGCATTTCATTCTTATCTCACTACAGAGGGAGGATTGAGGAGGTGCCTTCTGTAGTATGAATTGATAGATTTAACTGTAGCAGGGCAGCTTCCTCTGCAAGTGAGAGATTTTGTTGTATGTGTTTGCCTGATTGGAGACTGGCTAATATCAACCTCTACCTGTGCTTTGTTCCAGTAAACAGATTGTCTGTGCATGTGGTGGGGAGAAGGGGCTTAATTTTTGTCCCTTTCAGATATTGGAACAGTGTGATAATATGGAGTTGTTGTTTTAACCTGTCCCAGGGCTCTGCCCCAGAGAACAGAGGAGGGTTTGGTTTGCAGATGGTATTTTGCCAAATGGTGAAGTGGCAGACACAGCAAAACTGTCCTCTGGAGCGAAGAGGTCACAGGAGTCCAGCCCAGTAAACCCGGACTTGCCGGAGACACTCACGGTAGGAGCCAGGATGTTTTAGCTGCATGAGTTACTGTTGGGAGACCTTTGCTTGCTACTGATGGGACCCCTTACAGACCATGACTTCGGATTCACAGCTTTTGGAATCTGAGACAATATTTGAGTCTTTTTGGTGGGGGCTGTGAAGTCCTTCAATTGAAAAACACAGTAGTAATTTTCAATTTGAGTAAAACCAAGCAAAGTTTTCAAAGGAAAACCCTGTTCGGTTGAAGGTGCCTGTGAACTTCAAAACTGGTGGGACTGAAAATTTTCCAAAGCAGTTTTTTTTGTACACAGTGTTTGATTAACCACTTCCATGAAGGTGACCTCAGCCACAGTTCTGAAGCCTGTCGTTACCAACGTGCTTATAGTAGAAGTTTGTGGTTGGTTGTTTTTTTTTCCAGTGGCCTGCTATAGTTTCCCTGATGAATTAGACTAACCACAAGTTGCTTAGTGCCCTGCAATACCACATTATAGGGTGCAACAAAATCTGCGTATTGCTTTTAGTGTGAACTAATATTGAACTGAGAGGGGGATTTTTTATGTCATATGCCTGATGTTGAATGAACTGCACTTTAAAAGAAAAAGTCCAAAGAAGAGGTATAAGTTTGCTGTGGAAAGGCTTAGCAAGGTTCCTCAGGAGAAGCCTTTTTTGAGATAAAACATAGCACTGGAGCACTGTCTCAAGTAATAACATAAATTCCATGATTCTCAGAGCACTCAAAAGTTTTCAAAATATATTCTTAAAGCTAAAAAACCAGATAATCAGTATTTGTATATGGGGGATCTGAACACTTATCAGGTGTATAGCATTTAAATCAGCTTTTATTCATGAAGAACAGTAGTAATCAAATCAAAAGATGTTGGAGTAATGGAAAGATGTAGCCTGTCTTTCATTTTGGGGAAACAGTAGGATATTTGCACTTGCAGAAGATGAGCAATGTCTAAAACTAAAAGCAGCATGGAAAAAGTGAGTGGGGGAGGCAGTTGATGGTTTTTCTGTGGAGCCTCAGAAGCTGAGACAAAACCAGCACAGTGCAGCTCTGAAGCAAAGGCAACACAAAATCCTGAAAGTGCTGCCACAGGGTGCTGTGAAGGGCAAAAGTGCTGAGTGGGGTGAAACACCAGCAAGCACATTCGTGGGGAAGAAGTCTATTGGCCAATTCAGTAATGTTTTTGTCTGTGCTTTTGTGGAGTGTTCCCCTTGGGGTTGGTGGCTTTCTTTAATTTTCTGGCAGCATATTCGTTAAATGGAGGATTTGCTGGAAGCTGGTGGGACACCAGGAGAACTGCCACAGGGCAAGCATAAAGTTGTCAGGTTTTTTCTTGTTGTATGGGCAAAGTCTTCCCTCTGGATAGAGGATGCAAGTCTAACAAAAGGTTATGTGCATCTCTGTTTTCGTTGGAGGGGTTTTGGGGGGGTTGCCTTTTTTCGTTTCATTTTTTTATGACAGCTGACATCCTAATGTACCTGTGTTCATGGCTTGTCATACCTGCCTCACTGGGGGAGCAGCATAGGTTTGACTCCAAACTAGAAATTATTCAGACTGAATGCTTCAGCTATTAGTGGAATAGTAGAAGTAGTGTAGAAATATGTTTGCAGTACTTAACTGCTGATCCAAGGGATGCCAATGTTCAGTGGCTGTGAGTGGGGCAAACTAACAGCAGATTCCTGAGGGGGTCCTTGGAATGTTGATTGTGTTACACCTGACTGCCATGAGCTACAAGGACAGTCTGCAGCCCTCCCATCTGAACTTGTGTTACCAAACTATTAAATGAGCGATGCATCTTCACCTGCGTGACTCCTAAACAAAAAAAACAAGAGAGTCCAGGAGAAATTTGCTGGCATTCTTCTTATTAGGAGGAAATGTATTCTCACCTTTTGTGATAGATTTCTTTCTCTTTGTGCTTCTAGAATGATAATAATGAAAGTTGAGCTGGTTGTGAGACAGTGTAGATTTTTTTTGTTATTTCTTCTTCACAGGCTGCAAACCCAGAGGAAGATGACCTAGTAACTGATGTAAATCAAAAACTGAAGGAAGAAAGTGATAGGATTACAAGAATGGAGGAATTCCATCCTTCTGTTCCTTCAGATGATGCACAGCAGGCCACTCCAGGCCAGAGTGAGGTGGCACCTAGTTACAAATTTGTCACTCTAGGAACTGAAGAGTGTTCTCCTGCAGAAGCTGAGAAGAGCAGGCCCAGTTCAGTGGATCACAGCACACAGGATGTGCCTGTCAGTGCTTCAAGTTACAGAGCACTTTGTGGGGTAGAAAACTGGGTGCGACGAGAGATCAGCCTTCTTGCTGATGGTGATCAGCTGCCCCCTCTTCTGCTTGCACTGGGTGAAAAAGAGAAAGGTAAAATCTGGTAAAATTTTGAGAAAACTGTTAATATTTACTCATAGAATCCTAGAATCATTTGGGTTGGAAGTGACACTAAAGCTCATCCAGTGCCATGCTCTGCCATGGGCAGGGACACCTTCCACTATCCCAGACTTCTAAATACAGACTCATGTGCATGCAATTTGTATTCTAAGATAATTCTCATGTAATTTATGGGTTGCATACTGGATGGCTGGATAATGACTGTGGATTTTTAGCAAGGTCAGTGTGTTATGAAGAGAATGCTTCACCCCTTAAATGCATTATAGTGCTCATCAGTGGTACCTGACAGAATCAGGGTACAGATGAAGAGTTAGCACATGTTCAGTCAGGGATTTTTCAAAGGAATGGTAGCCGTGGTTTGTACCTTTGTTAGAAGCTGCTGCTTCAGTTTTATTTGTTCCTTGAATCTGAGGGTAAGTTGTTCACTAGCTGCTCTGTAGCTATTCAAAGCTTGGGAATAACTACCAGGGTAGGAGGATGGGATGATGTGTCATACAGTGGACTAATTCTTGGTTTCCGTCATTGGCTGGTGTATTGAACTAAATCATATGTTAATTTATTTAGATTTTGTGGTGGAGGAACATCCATTTCACCAAAAGGTCACCTTGCTGCTTGGGGAAGGAGGTCCTAATCCATTGACTTTTATTCTAAATGCAAACTTGCTTGTCAGTGTTAAGCTAATAACATGTAAGTACTGCGCATCTTCTTTTCCATTAAATCAAGCCTTTTTTTTTTTTTTTCCTGTCTGTAAAACAGCATTACTGTGGTATCTTATCTTTTTAAAGATTCCTCAGAAAAGTGCTGGTGCTTCTCAACAAATGGACTGCATGGTTTGGGTCAGGCAGAAATTGTCATTCTGTTGCAGCGTTTGCCAGATGAAGATGTTTTCCCTAGTGAAATACTCAAATTATTTCTTGACATCTATAATGATGCAATGAAAGGTGTGTCATTTTAATGTCTAACTTTTTCTTGTGTAGTATATTCTCGCTGATCTTTAAAACTTAAAGTTGATAGGTAATTTTTCTGGAATTATTTGTCTAATGATTCGGTTGAAAGAGCTTGCAGTGTTAGAGTTCTGAATAACAGAAACAAAAGAATTTAAGTTTCTGTGTTTCATATGCTTCTGTAAGCATTCTGTTTGCAGGTTTTTTTGTTGTTTTGTCATATTGTGGTGGAGGTTCTGGGTATGAGCCCTTGAGTCTATGGTTTTAAGGACATCTGGCACTTCATTTGTAGAAGTGCAGTGCTCATGTACGTAAATATTTTAGGTCTGTCGATCAAAACTCATCAATTGATGTGTTTAGGACTTTTGGCACTTGTTTGGAGAAACTTAGTTTCATAGTCAGGTTCATTTAGTTGTGAAATGCAGGGCCCTTATTCTATGGGTTAGATATCTGACAGACTTCAGGAAGACGTGAGACAAATGGGGGGCTTGCAAGTCTGTCAGAGGTCCTGGTTAGAGCAGTTCTTTTGGCACTACAATGTGAGTGACCCAGATCTATAAACACTCTCCATTCCTTTTTCTACAGGAAGGTTCATAAAAAATATGGAAAACATTACTTTTACAGAAAACTTTCTCAGCAACAAAGAGCATGGAGGATTCCTGTTTGTTTCACCAACTTTTCAGAAACTTGATGATCAGATTCTACCAGATAACCCGTTTCTTTTTGGCATTCTTATCCATAAGCTGGAAATACCCTGGGCAAAAATGTTTCCAATCCGTTTAATGTTGAGATTAGGAGCAGAATATGGGGGTAAGTTTTAATGGTTGCACTAGCTGTATAAATGTAAAGTTCCCTTTGGAAAATACAAGGGGTTTTTAGGCAAGCAAACTACTTAAAATCATCTTTGCAGTATTTTATATTACACTTGTGTAAGCTGGACATGGGGAGCCACCTGGGAATGCTCATTGTCCTGCTAGACTTCTTTGATTTTTTTTTTTTTTCTTAGCTCATGAGAAAGCTAAGAAATCAAAACTGACAGCAAAATACAAAGATTTTTTTTTTTGGTTGTAGGAGAAAGGTTTGAAGGGATGTTCACAATCCCAGTTTACAACTCTTTAATTAAATTACTTGACTTAAGTATATTGGCAAAAGATTGCTGCTTCATAAACCAAATAAATTGATTACTTATAAGGATAACTTACTAATACATTGGAAACATCTAGGCATGTAAAAAGGCAGGATCCCACCATTGTAGGAGCTGCAAGTCCATAAACATGTACCCGTTGCTTGCTCATGGATTTCTGGAGCCCAGAGGGGATCTCTACCAGCTGGATCCTGTCTGCATGGTGACAAGGGTGGCGGCTGCATTGTTGTTGTTCTTTCTCTTACCAAACTACTTGCTGTGTTTTGTTTTTTTAACCAATTTTGTCAGATGTAACCATGGAGGGGGAAAAACACACAGTGGCTGAAAATTAGAGAGGGGCTGTGCTTCCTTTGGCTGGTCAGATATTGGGATTTAGAAACAGGTTGTACCTGAAAAAAACCATAAAAATACTTGGAATAGCAAGTTTTAGAGTTGTTGTTGATAGGTAAATATGACCTTTTTTCTTCCTAGCCTATCCAGCTCCTGTGGTAAGTGTCAGGAATCGTAAGCCACTCTTCAGAGAGATTGGACACACAATTATGAATCTACTTGTTGTGAGTAGATGTTCTGTTATCTTCCCTTTCTGTTGTAATCTGAATTACATAAAATATCCTCCAAACAAAGAAATCCTGAATCTTGAAAGCAGAGCTAATGTTTTTGTTCTTCATACTTGACTTAAAACTGGTGAGTGACTTAGAAAAGCTGTTTGTTTCACCTTGTATTGTTATGCATTAGTTCTGGTAGTGAAAAAAGGCTTTAAGTGATCGAGGGAGATGTTGACATTTGCACTGATGCTGGTAGTCAGCATTGTTCTGGTGCATTTTTCTCCTCCTAGCATCGTTGTGGTGCAGGGATTCTGGTCTTAAGCCTGACAGTTTTACATGTGAAGAAAGACTTGAGAGGTAGATGCTGTGGACTAACTGCAGCAGTAATTACTTTGTTGGACAAACTTAACCTTGCCACAGTTATTCAGCCTGACTGTCTTTTGTGAAGGACTTCTTTAGTCTGGAATTCATGCCACGCCCTGTGGAAGCTTTCCCTCTGTTACCCAAATAATTTGATTTCAGATTGCAGTAAGCCTGTGTTCCTGACCAGTAATGTTCCTCTTCTAATACTTATGTAGAACTTGCAGCCCTTTCCATCAGAGCATTCAGGGCAAGGCCATGGAAAGCACTGCATGTCTCCTTTAGGCCATCACTACATCCTCTCCTGGGTCTGGAGACCATTGTAGCTGAGATGAAACTGCAGTCTTTGCCCCCTTTTTGCCAGTGCTGGTGTGCAGATCACTATGTGAGCAATCAGTTGGAGGAGGTGCCCCATCTAAGAACAGCACATTTCTTTTTCATGTAGGAGTCAAACTGTAATCCATGAGCCAGCTCCCAGCCTCACTGGTGATGTGCCAGTGCCAATGGGTAACTGCACCCTCAGACTTTGAGCAGCCTTAATGTTGTGCTGCTGCTCAGTGGGGTTTCTATGGAATTTCTTTACAGGTGGATTAGAGTTACTTGGATTCCCCTTCATAGCTGTGTCAGCCTGAAGCAGGCAGGGGCAATATGTGCTCCTTGCAGGAGTTTTAATCACTTCATGACTGCAGAATGTTCTCTTGGTGGTGCCTTGGCACCTGTGGTACAAATGCTCAGAGCATTTGTGGGCTCCTGCAGAGCCTCTCTCTACACAAGTCACTGAGCAAAGGGCGCCTGTGATTTCCATCCTTAGTGCTGGATGCCAGTCCCATGGAAACCTTAGTGCATCAAGATGTTTTTGTAAATACCCTTCTTGCGGAAGCTGTGTGGATGGAGAAAGGTACTGATTGCCTGGCTCAGCTGGTGAAAAGAGCCTCTTTATACCTTTTTTTCAGCTGGAGTAGTAAAAGCAAATGAGACCATTTCATACCTAATGTTGTTGTTCTGGAAGTAAACAGAATTTTGCAGAAGTGGGTGAGGTGATGGGTGATTACTTCTGCCACAGAAAGGGATAAGAAATGGTGCAGTATTCAATCTGTAAATGAACAAGTTAGAGCTTTAGGGGACAGGCTGTGAGCCTGGAAACAAACTCATCTAGATGGGGCTTCCACACTCCACTTTTCTGTCAGAGAGGGAGGGTGTTGGAAGTTTTTCTTTCCCTAAAACACTGGGATTCTAATGTGTATGAAGTAGCCAGAGAGTAAATAACCCAGTGGTTAATAGAGCTACCTTGTCAGTGCTATGAATTTGTTAATACGTTCGCGAGGTGCCTGTCACATACACCCAGTGGGCAAAAAGGGATCCCATAGTCTTTAGCCACTCTTAATACTACTATTTTTTAGAAGTCCTAGAGATTTATTTAGAGTACCTTCATCTAAGTGATGAAGGTAAGGAAAAGGTACCAAAACAATATGAACTGTCTGCTAACATAGATACTTTGTCTGTTATAGGACCTTAGAAATTATCAGTATACTTTGCACACCATAGACAACCTGTTTGTTCATGTGGAAATGGGCAGAAGCTGTATTAAAATACCTGTAAGGAAGTATAATGAGGTGAGTAAACCCATCTTGGTTACTCTAATCCAAGCTGCTTTTGTCTTCATTTTTTTTGTATAGTACCAGTCACACCTCTACCATGAGCTCTTTGAAGAAAACGTCTCTGAACTTCATACTGACCTAAATGTGTAATGGAAAGGGCACACACTTACTTCCTTCTATGATATGCTGGAAGGTGGATAATGATGAGTTGAGCTTTAGGATAGCTATTAAGTACTGAAAGATCAGCAGTTCTTCAAAGTCTTTCAGCATGTATTTTCAAATATTCTCTCTTACAGATTTCCTGATGATGATGTTTTGCTTAAGAATTTTTTTAAAAAATAATAAACACAAGCAAACAACAACCAAAAAAAACCCTCCTAGTGGGATTTGTCAGTGTAATGACAAATTTTGTATTGACAGGTGATGAAGGTGATCAACTCTTCTAATGAACATGTAATTAGCATTGGAGCAAGTGTTAATACCGAAGCAGACTCTCACTTGGTGTGTGTGCAGAACAAGCACGGCCTCTATCACACACAGGCAATCAGTGCCACGGGACATCCCAGGAAAGGTAAGAGGTTTGTTGGAGAAAAATCTCATCTCTAGAGCCAAAATGGAGGTTCAGTGCTACGCTGCTCAGAAAATGCATCTGTGGTGTTACATTACAATGAGTTTTAAGAGGAGTGCAGGTTTAATGTCAGTTACGACTGACTGGAGTGACACAAAGTGGTGCTCACTTCCTTCCTACTTCTTCTAGTTACAGGTGCAAGTTTTGTAGTGTTTAATGGAGCGTTAAAAACATCTTCAGGATTTTTAGCCAAGTCCAGTATAGTTGAAGGTAAGAATTTTGTTCTCTTCTCTTCTTAAGAGACTTGAAAAAAAAATCCAGCAGCAGTCTTGTGTAAAGTCTTTATGCCTCAGTAAGCTAAACGTTTATTTTCAGGTTTTTTAACTTTGTATGAAACCTGTTGCAAACAAATGCTGCATAAAAATACATGATAGTTCACCTACTTGTTTTAAAACAACATTCAAATTTAAGCTATTTAATCGTGCAGGTCTTTTTTTATGGAACTATTTTCATTGCCATATTGCTGAAATACATATATGCAAAAAAAATTCCAAAATCAACTTTTAACATGATCTTTTAGTTTTAGTTTCTGTTGACAAAAAAGGTTTTCTTCCTCTTTCATGTAACATTTAGTGCTGTAGGTGGGGGATGCAGTCCTTTTGTGCATTTATTAATTAGCTCTAGGAGATGGTTGGTCTCAGCAGTATTTAAGCCAAGATTCTGTGAAAAGCTGTGCTGCATTTCCTGTGGATAATTTGGAGTTCTAACTGGTTTTCTTCTAGATGGACTAATGGTACAAATAACACAAGAAACAATGGAAAGCCTACGTCAGGCATTAAGAGACAAGAAGGACTTCAAAATAACCTGTGGAAAAATGGATGCAGGGGACGCGAAAGAATACGTAGATATTTGCTGGGTAGAAACTGAAGAGAAAACAAACAAAGGGTAAACGTACTACCAAAGCCTGACACCTGAGAGAATTCTTGCTCTCAGTGTTCAAATATCTGCCTTTAGTTTCTTGAAATTAATCCAAAGTATTTTTTTTTTGACAGAAAGTGCTTGATAGCAAAGATGGTTTATAGCATCTTAACCTGCAAGATTAGGTTCCTATTAATCCTGTTAGTTCCCTACTTAGGGTGTTTCTTTTTGTACCATCTGTATTTTCATGATGCAAGTCCTGTATTGTATTTTGTTGTAAGGTTGTTTAAATAGCCTTGAAGCATGGCTAAATGTTTTTTCATGGAAGTTACTATATCTAAAGTATAAAATGTTGTTCAAATTCCTAATCATACTACTGTTTTCCATAGAATTTTAAGCCCAGTTGATGGAAAATCAATGGAAGGAACTCAGAGTGAAAAAGCACCACAATGCAGAGACTTCGAAAGAGACGGAAAAGTTATTAAGTGCACTGAAGTGAGTGAATTACTTAGTTCTTAAGCCTTTTTTGCTACTTTTTGAATAGTTAAGTGGTAATACCGTAGTACTAAGTGATACTATTAAAATGAGCTGACATTATGTGTAGCCATCCTGCCAGGCAGAACGTTCTCTGCAGCTCCTTGGTGAGTTTACATACTCGTCATTTTTCTCCTCTGAAAAAGAAGTCTGTTAGCATAGACAGCTCTGTGGATGCCTAATCCAGGCGTTCCTGTGGTTCCTGAAGGATTTTGATTGTATGGATGAAATACTTGGGTGCTTTGCCAGCAAACAAGCATCAAAGCTTGTCCTGTTTGGCATTCTGTGATACTGAACTAGTCCTTTTCCTAACTGTGGGATATACCAGGCTGCTGACTATCCTTCCCTTTCTCTGATCTCAGGTTTACTATTTTGTAAAGGATCATGAACTATCCAGTGCTGTTCCTCACCAGTTTGCTAAAGAGATTGCCACTGCCTGCAGCACTGCTCTTTGCCCTCACCTTAAAACCTTGAAAAATAATGGGATGAATAAGATAGGACTCAGAGTTTCCATTGACTCAGACATGGTAAGCTTTCAGCTTTTATTGCAGTCACTCCATTTCCTCTGAAGTATCTTCTCTTTTAAATACCTTGGATCTCTCCATGAATGTTTCAAGAGTTTTTCCCTACTGCAGATCCAGGCTGGCGATGAAATTTGAGGAAGAAGCTGTCTTAGTCATTAGTTTCTCACTTAATGGTAGAAAAATACTCTTTTACTGTGATGCAGCACTTTTTGCATAGTCTTGTTAATACAAAAAGTGTTACTTAATATCAATGTTAGTATGTTTCCCTCCTAGGTTGAATACTTAGCAGGATCTGGAGGGCACCTTCTTCCACAGAAGTATCTGAATGACTTGGACAGTGCTCTGATTCCTGTGATTCACGGTGGAATGTCAGATCCTACAGCTCTACCACTGAAAATGGAGTTAATATTTTTCATTATAGAACACCTGTTTTGATGAGGCTGATTACATGCATATACTGATTTGCTAGATCTGAACACCAAAGCTGTAATGCTACAAACACTAAAAATGTTAGTTTCTAAACCTGTTATGTTTTAATAGCTTTTCAAACTGTTTTTTTAAAGCCCCTCAGATCCTCTCTGGTTCCTCTACCACAAAAGAGTTGTAGTTTGTGTCATGAAGTTTGGGAAGTTTACACTTAATACAGGTGCAGAAGAGGACAGGTTTCGTTACTCCTCACACAGTTGTAGCATTTACTAGGTGTAGTGTAACTCCAAGCCATAGGATCTTGCGTCTCACCCTCACATTAGTGCTTGCTGAAGTTGCTAGGGTTCCATGTGATCTCTGCATGTGCTTCCCCCTGCAAAAGCTGAACACTGAAGCAGAGCTGGCCCAGAGCTGTGTCCTTGCTGCTGCAGGTTCAGACAGGACATCTCCTGTAGCTGCCTGCGAGCCCTGTGTGTCAGGGCAGCTCTGGCACCGCAGGGGGAGTGCTGTGGGGGTGGGGATAAAGACCTCACATGGTTGAGGTCCTTAACCTGGGGATGTGATGCTGGTGCTTCAGGAACACATGCTCTCAATTAATGTTTTATAGAGTAACTGTTTTCTTTCTTGTATTTATAAGGATTTCTCTAACTTAAATGGATGCTATTTTTATAAAAAGTGCTTTTTCTTTTTTCTTTACTCTGTGTTCAGAATTCCATATAGAATTTGACCTTTCAAGGATTAGGAAAAAACAGATTAGCCTTGATGTAATCTACATGTAGCAATAAGTCAGACAAGAAATCTGCAATATTTTTTCTGCTCCTGTCTACTGCTTTTGCCACATTTTAGTAGCCACCTTTACTTTCAGGGAGAACAGATGTATTAAGTATGAATTTTCATGACCAGGTTGATTCTAGTGGAAGGTGACCCTGCCCATGGCAGGTGGGGTTGGAACTCTTTAAGGTCCCTTCCAACCCAAACCGTTCTGGGATTTTTAGTATACCTGAGGTTCTTGCATAGGATGTATTTTTGATACTGGGTCATTTAGATCTATCTATGTATTTGTGATGCATGTGATTTGTACTGAGGTTCATCGAACTGCGGTTGGGTTTGGTAGCAGCCACACAACTGCTTATCGAGGACAGAACCAAAACTAAATATATACAAGACCTATATTGTTTTCAGTAAAAATGCTGGTACAATTTTATAATGAGAGTATTAAAACTTGGATGCCTTCTTGATGCTAATAGGGGATATTTTATGTTTTTGTATCAAAAACAATTTGTAATGTAACCTAATCTGCTCTGCTGTTATCTGTGCTTTAACACTCCAGTCCTAGAAGGGTTCAGGCTTCAAGCTCTTATCCTGGATGGAACTGAGCTGCGTTTCAGCTTCTATGCTGACTTCTTCTGAGACACTGCCATTAGGGAGAAGGGCTGAACCCAGGCACAGTAGGAACAAAACATGTCCTTGTTGAAAACAAGCTGCACCCAGGCCCTCGAGGGAGCCCCAGCACGAGGCTGAACAGCATTTCGGGTCTGTGATGGGGTCAGGGCACCCAAAGGAACAGCTGCCTCTTGGCACTTAACCTCTACTAACTCCTTTTCAGTAATGATCAATAAAATTAACTACAGTGCTTGCAATCTCCTGCCTCTTATTTATTATGAAACAAAGATTTGGAATGTGTGTGTCCTGTCTCTGCAGCTTTCTGGGACTCCTGATGTTGTGCAAGAAATGGGATTCATTCCTCAGTGTGCCACAAGCCAACGGTGCCACGCGGGAGAGAGACACTGGGCGTTACATCAGCGCTGGCCAGCCCTGGGTGCTTGGTGTGTTCCACAGCCCCAGCTCTCCCCACCGCCCTTCCCCTGACATTATTTACCACAGAAATAATCCAGAGCCGGTAACTTCTCAAGCACTGCCCCCCTATTAGCATTGATTAGGAGCTGCCATACAGGTTCTGTGACCCCAGCCACCCTCTGCACCTGCTCAGGGGCAGCACCTGCGCCTGGGCCGGGTCTTTCTGAGCTGCAGGCGTGAGGTTTGGTACTGTCATGAACAGGGTTCAGCTGCAGGAGATGCGGACCCTGAGTATTTTGACAAGTTTGCAATGCATACATGGATGTATACCAACATCCTGATTTTACACAGAATGACAGAAATGATCAAGTTGGAAAATCCCTCCCAGCCCATCGAGTCCAAGCTGTGCCCGATGCCCACCTTGTCCCCAGCCCAGAGCACCGAGTGCCACCTCCAGCCCTTCCTGGGACACCTCCAGGGTTGGGCACTCCAAACCTCCCTGGGCAGCCCCTGCCAAGGCCTGAGCACCCTTTCCATGAAGAAATTGCTCCTGATGTCCAACCTAACTCTGCCCTGGACCAGCTTAAGACTGTGTGCTCTCATCTTGACTCCATCCTGCCCTACACCGTTCGGAGTCCGGGCTGTCCGTGACTGCGGGGTGCAGCCACTGCCTATCCCACGGACCAGGTCAGTCCTTGCTGACAATGCTTCAAAGGACACAGAGGTAGATCATCCCTACTTGGGATAATTTTGATTTATTCCCCATCGCGGCCCGGCCCGGCCCCGCCCGGTGCGGCGGCGGCGCGGCCCAGCCCCCGGCGGGGCGGGCCCGACCCGGCCGGGCCATGGCGAGCGGGGCGCGGGGTGAGCGGTGCGGCTCGGCCGGGCCGGGCCGGGCCGGGGATCCAACGGGGCTCTGCCGGGGCCGGGCCGGGGCTCCGCCGGGGCTCCGCCGGGGCTCCACCGGGGCTCCGCCGGGGCTCTGCCGGGGCTCTGCCGGGGCTCCGTGGCGGGAGGGCCGCGCTGAGGGGTCCCCGCCGTGTCTCCGCAGGCGCCTGGAGCGAGTGGCCCGTGGATCACTTCCTGCGCACCGGGCACATCGGGGCGAGGGACGGGGCCGCCGTGCGCTGGTTCCACGCCGCCAACAGCAGGGCCCGGGCGGCGGAGGCCGCGCGAAGTGAGTGTGGCACAGGACCCTTCCCCTTCCTCTTCCTCTTCCCCTTCCCCTTCCTCTTCCTCTTCCCCTTCCCCTTCCCCTTCCCCTTCCCCATTCCCCTTCCCTTTCTCCTCCCTCCGCCAGGATCCCCATGGCTTTTAAATCCCTCCAGGGATGGGGCCTCCATCAGAGCCCTGGGCAGCTGTGCCAGGGCTGGACAGCCCTTTCTGTGAAGGAATTTCCCCAATATCCACCCTGAGCCTGCCCTGGCCCAGCCTGAGGCCGTTCCCTCTCCTCCTGTCCCTGTTCCCTGGCAGCAGAGCCCGACCCTCCCGGCTGCCCCCTCCTGTCAGGGAGTTGTGCAGAGCCACAAGGTTCCTGGTGCACCAGCCTGGGCGGCAGTGAATGTTACGTAAATTTTTGTGAATATTTGACAAATACGTATTTGTGTAAATTTATATATAATATGCTTTATCTTGAATACTATCACTAGCTCTTTTCTTCGTATTTCAGTCTAACTGTGTGTATTGGATTCTCTGCAAAGCTGATAGCACTGCCCAGATTCACGATATGAAGCTGTTTTCAAGAGCTGGAGCCACTCCTAAGACCCGTCTTCGCCTGTGTTGTGTGTTAGCTAACATTTTCCTAGTCAGTTTTGACAACGAGTCAAGGGGAATGCTCAGTCTCTGCCAGTGTTAAATCCTGTGCTCATCTTTCCTCTGTCAGGAACCCTGTTTAGAGAGGAAAAGACCTGAAATTTAACAAGAGTGCATTCACATGTTGGGTGTCCGTTTTTCTGTTCCCCTGAAGAAAAGACGCCACGTGGTTGCTTGGCCAAATGTATCCTCAAAGATAAATTTTCACATGCTTGTAGGTTTGCAAAGAGTTTAGTGACCAGAAACCCCCCAAAATTGCCTCTTGTGTCACAGCAGTTCCTGTCTGAAGTAAGAGTGCACGGGGTGGTGCAGACAGACCTGCTGGGTAATTGTTGCCCTGAAGCACCGAAAGCAGAGGTTTAATTTCTCGGTTTAATTTCTCAATCCCCAGGCGATGTGCACATGGTCGAGGCGGATGTTCTCCTCCGGGGAGGGAGAGGGGACCCCATCCTGGCTCACCCCCCGGACACTGACAGTGACATCACCCTGCAGGAGTGGCTGGCAGAGATGGTCAGCACCAATAAAGGCATCAAGCTGGATTTTAAGAGGTATCTCAACAAAAAGATTATGTTCTTTGCATTCTTACCAGTTACAATTCTACAGGTGATCGTCAACCAAACAGCTCCTTGTGCAGTTTAGCATGATGTATTCAGGGCATAATCCATAGGCAAACGTGGTCCGTAATACCCAAAGCATGGCAAGAACAGAACATTTAAAAGTGTTTTGAACTACAGATAATGATTTCTTATGTTGTGAATTGGGTGCCATGAGCAGAACTTTCCCATGGGAAGGTGAAATGGTGGTTCCTCTCTGGAAGGCCCCTTTCTCTGGCCTAACTCATTAACTAAATGTTCAGAGGTTCATTCACAGTTTGAACCATTAGCTGTTTCATTGTCTCAATGGAAAATACACCTGAAAACCCCACGAGATTGCCTTTAAAGAGTTGGAAGTGAGCTGTGATTTCCAGACATGCACCCCTTCAGCTCCTCACTCTGGCTTCGTCTGAGTTTCCATGTGCTAAGTGTGTTTTGGCAGCAAATTACAAAGAGCTTCATCAGCGCTTAAGTACTCTGTAGAAATGCAAAAAAACCCTCAAGATAGTTGTAAAATATGATTTGTGCTTGTGGTTTTGTGTAACACAGTCACGATTTTCATGCAAAAGTTCATGAAAGTGCAAAACGTGGGCAGGCTAAATCTGTTTATTGTTGCAGGATCTGTGTGTGTCCTTCTGGGCAGAGAAGGGAAAAAAGAGCAGTAGGCATTTGTTTGGGCTTATTTCTTGTGAGTTTTGGTAGGGATTTTCCTCCATTTTAATTATTGTTTAAATTAATTCTAAGCCGCCTACCTTTCGTTTTTCCCCAAGGAGTTTACAGCCAAGTGCAGTGATTTAAAAAAGCTTTTAAAGGTACATTGCATTATAAAGGCCTGATTCTATAAAAGCATTTAAAAATACACCACACAGTGCAGATAGAGTCAAATAACTGTTAACAGAATTTGATGTTCCTTTGGATAGTATTTATTTGGATGCCATTGCTGAAGTTTTGAAGATTTTTCCAATAGTACTTTAAAAATCTACTTTCTATATCTATCAGCTTGATTGACCACGTAATTACATTTCCTGCTGGCTTTGGCTACTGAAATTAATGTATTCTGCAAAAGGTCTTCAGTGTCCCACTTCAGAAATGCCAAAGTCATTTCACATGAAGTCAGCAGTAAGTCTGAATTTTCTAAATGCACTACAACAAAACCAGTGCTCTCTGGGGTCTGAGTTTTTTTGGGGTTGGGTTTTTTTGTTCTTGTTGATTTGCTTTGGTTTTTTCTTTTTCTTTTTCTTTTTTTTCTATGTTGCCATTTTGGTTTGGGCGTTTTTTCTCACTACATTACCTTATACTTTGCAGTACAAAGGAAGGCGTTCCGCTCGCCCTGACAGTCCCTTTCGTATATGAGGATGTGAACTGTTCTGGCCCCAGACAGTGTGAGAAGTGCTGAAGCCCACATGTTAGCTCAAGCCATCACTGGCTTTTCTCCTAGACAACTTGAGCTCATCCCGAGTGAGTGGAATTCCTGCCTCTGTGCAGCTTTCCCAACAGCAGAAAAGACAAAATATACAAAGTGACTTTACAGAGGAAACAAGACAAACACCTCAGGGGACAGTTGCTGGTTTTAGAGCTAACCTAATTTCAAAAATCGGACCCTACTGATTTTAAATTCCTCAGTGTTACATGGTGTGTTAATTAATGTGCAGTGGCAGAAAGATTTCCTTGGTGTAAATTTCTTTTTCCAATTGTTCCACATCTCTTTTCCTTCTACAGTACTTCGAATATTTTGGTAGGATAGAGTTAGAAAAAAGCTAGTTGTGCTTTTTCTTTTGGCTTGACAGGACAGTAGGAATATGTGACTGTAGATTTTGTTAAATGCTCACAAGGTGTCTGCACTGGTTGCCCAAGTGATTTTTAACCATTTAATAATTAGTTGTCAGATGAACATTGGACAGGTAGGCTTCTCTGTGCTGCCACACTTTTGAACTGGGGGAAAAGCCACGACCAGGTGCTAAATGTTCAAGTGGGTGCCTTTTCACTCTTTCAGTTGCCTGAAATTGGTCCGTGTTGAGCTTTTTATTCTCCTAGTACAGGTGCATCATCTTGCACAGATGTGAAGGTAACTTTGAGACTGGATCTGAAGTAGTGCTAAAGTCTTTGCCACCTTGAGCGTGGTTAAGGTGACGAGAGATGACTCTCACTCTTTGGACTGAACTTACAGCATTTGTGGCTTTCGGGTCTGATGAAACAGCAGTGTTAGAGACTGCAGTGGCTTCCTCTGTTAAAACCCTTCTGAGGCCTGCGATGCAGAGCTGACAAGGCCGGGGCCGTGAGGGGAGGCCGGGCAGTGCTGGGGGCAGGGGCTGGGCGGTTTGACTCCCGCAGGGGCGGCGGTCACCGGGCCCGCCCGGGGGGCTGCGGTGGCCCTGCGGTGGCCCTGCGGTGGCACTCCGTGCCCTGACGCCGCCCGTGTCCCGGCACAGCCTGGGCGCCGTGGGACCGTCGCTGGAGCTGCTGTCGCGGCTGCGGCGGGCGCTGGAGCGGCCCGTGTGGCTGAACGGGGACGTGCTGCCCGGGCCCCGCGGGGGCCGCCCGCCGCTGGACGCCCGCGCCTTCCTGGCCGCTGTCGCCTCGTCGTGCCCCGCCGCCACCCTGTCCCTGGGCTGGACCACGGGCTGCCACCGAGGGCAAGGTAAGGGCAGGGCTCGGGCCCGTCTCCGGCTGGCCCCGGCCCCGCGCTATGCCCCGGGGCGGAGGGCGGTGGCTGAGGGAGCTTCTCCTGCGCTCAGGGGTCTGTCAGGGCCGGACCGCAGCTCGGGCAGTGCTGGAGGGGCGGCACAGCTGGGGGAAAACCCCATCTCTTTGCTGTTAAAGTGAGCTGGTTTGTACTTTAACTGTTCCTTCTCACCTGCTGAGGGCTTCTGAGGGACAAACTCCTTCGCCTCTGCTCGCAGGAGGGCTCTCCCTGAATCCTGGGAGCATTGGTTTGGTGATCGGAATCCTGGCATGTGTCCTGAGGAAAAACAGAGCAGCCGAAAATTTGAAACTTTAGCTCTGCTTTTTCTGACCACTAAAATCGAATTGTGGGTCAGCGTAATCCCTAATATTACATTTCTCCTGGATACTTGAATTTTTGCAGTAAACCTTCAAATTTTCATTGTTTTAGAGCTTTTTTCACAGGCTTCCTCTTGCAATTCCCACTATAAGTAGCTGAGTCCCCTCCAAATGTCTGGAGCCACCATGGCAGGATTATACACCGTTCCCATTACTAATTATTCATTAACAAGATTTAGTATTTTTTTGTATGATACACTGCAATTGTATTAAACTGTTTAGTGCTTTCTCCCAGGTATTTTCAGTGCAGGAGACAGTTCCTGGGAAATGCATTAGAAATACTGAGTAACCTTTGCAAATTAATTTAATTTCATCTCTATTCTAAATTTCACTTTATGGAAATACTAATTAAGGTTCTACTGTAAGAGTTAAGAAAGAAAACCGTCTCATTTGGGTGATTTCAACTAGAAGTTGCTGCTTGCCCAACAAAACTTTTTTTTAATATTTAGTGCTTTTTTAGTCTTTCCAGTCACCACATTACATATGAGTAATTGAGAAAAAAGTTATTAACCATTGTACTAGGATTTTCATAGCCAGTAGAAACAAAAGAACAATTAAATATAATTTGAAATAGTTCCAGTCCCTGTAAAAATCTCAGCAAAGTCCCTTTCAGTATTTTAGATTGCTTGATTTTAGCATTCTTAGGCACAGAATGTTTTTGTCTGTGTGTGTTTCATTTGTGTATAACCTCATTCCTAGCGGATTGGGTTTTTTTCCTAATTTTTTCTTCCTTCTTCTGTTTTTATTTTTAAATGGTCCCTGACAATTTAAAACTACGCCACATTGAAGTCAGTGGCGTAGAGTCTTTTAGAGAAAGGGCAAAGATACATTAAAAATGTCACATTCCGTAGCTGTATGTAAATTAAGTAACTATTTATGTAAAGTGTGGGAAATAAAGGTTCTCATCGTAGGTTTGTTTCCCATGCCGATGCCGCCTTTACTGCTTGTCCCTGCGGGCCGGTTCTGTCCCGCACCGCCGGCAGTGTCCCTGCAGGGCTCTGTGATCACCGGGCCGGTTCTGTGTCTGCGGCCCCGCTCTGAGCGCCGGTTCTGTCCCCAGGCTACGCGTGGCCCATGGTGCAGGAGATGTCCCGGCTGTGCCAGCCGCTGTCCCAGCCCGTGACGTTCGCGGTCAGGGCCGCGCTGGTGCCCAGCTCCGTCCCGCAGCTCCAGTGGCTGATGCAGCAGTCCCACAGGTCAGTGCCAGCCCTCACCTGTCCTGACCAGCTCGTGTCTGCGTGTATCAAACACAGCACGTTCATGTGCCCGTGCTCATCCCGGTGGCCCTGGAAATGCTTTTGCTTGCGGTTCTTTATTTCCCTCAGGTCTCACAGCGATTCCTCAGACAGAAGGTCGCTATTAATTTCTTTAAAGTAGTTAAATTCCAGAGGCTCCTTTTTCATTACCTCCAGTAAGGACTTTCAAATGGTGCGTAGGTGTGTAATCCGGTTCTGCTGCAAACATTTCCTGAGATGAATATAGTTAAATAGACTACATAGTTTGATGTTGCAGTTGGGAATTCATCCAATCTAAAGACTTTGTATTGGATTCGCTATTTATATT
The DNA here is from genome assembly GCF_009650955.1 of Corvus moneduloides. Classification (NCBI taxonomy): domain Eukaryota; kingdom Metazoa; phylum Chordata; class Aves; order Passeriformes; family Corvidae; genus Corvus; species Corvus moneduloides. The sequence continues at coordinate 75,219,879 of NC_045511.1, forward strand.
TTTTGTAACAATGTCACCTGAAAAATGTTAGAGATGATTTTTAGATGGGCAGTCAGGTGTTTCCCTCCAAGCTAATTAATTTTGTTGAGGCACTTGAAATGTATTCATTCAGTGGTTTTCATAAACGAACTTACATTTTCCTTTAAAGATTTTTCTTATAAACCCATAACTGTTTCATTATAGAAGTTATTCACATGTAATAGATTGAGAATAAATTCAGCTTCCCACATACTGCCATTTACTCATCTTTTTCACTTGCTCTGCCTACTGAGAATTTAATAAAGTTGTTCCAGCCAAGGTCAAAGCCCAAGACAGAAAACTTCAGAGAGTCTCTGAAAAGTTTCTAATTATTTAGAAACAACAGGGTGGACAGATAAAATGCTGATTTTCTTGTTTGTGGTGAAGACTCAAGACAGAAATTAGAATTAAGCATTTTAAACTGGGAAATTAGGTTAAAAATATTATTGCATTAAGAATATGTCTTATGAAGTGTGCCAGTCTCAAATATATCCTCATTGGATAAAAACATTATTCCCACTGAAATATTAGGATTTTCTCTTTTACCTCAGCATAAAACTTGGGGGTTTTTAGTGGCATGATTAGAAGACAGAAATTCCTGAGCCAGTTTTGCTCACATACAACTGAATTCTAGATTTACCCATTTTTAAAATTAATAGTTTTATTAAACAAAGGTGAAGAACTAAGTGTATGTCATGTGAAGGATGTGGAGGGTAATGCCTTTAACTGAATAATGCTTTGGGGGGTTTCAGTGTTTTTTGAGGAGTTCTGTGCAGTTAATGAGAATTGGGTAAGGTGGCATCTCTACACATCACTGACGTGACAGAACACAGAGCACGGCAATCACCTGCGTCTGGGATTGCATCATATTTCCTGTTTTGAGGCTCAGCTTGTGACTATTGATTACTTTATCAAACCTTAAATGCTCAGTCTGCTGAATTTCTTTGCTGCATATTTACCTGAGGTTTTTTATATAATTCATCCCGAGGGTTGGCAGGACAATCACGGATAACTTGCAGAAATTCTTTGGGGGGGTGCAGTTGTTTGTATTTAATTACGTTTCTAAAATTAAGATGCTGTAATCCTGAATATTTTTAGGAACTTACTTGTGCAATGTCTTTCTGGTTTACATGCTTTATCTTAACATTCTCTTTTTCTCTTTGTTTCGTTTTTTTCTCCCCTTTTTTTCTGGACATAGATACAGCCTCACTGTTTGGACAGGAAAGGAAGACATGTATTCTGTAGAAGACTTGCTTTTCATCCGAGAAAACTTTGATAAAAGTAGGGTTTATTACGACATTTTTGAGCCACAAAATTCTGAATTCAAAAAAGCCATTGGAATAGAATGGTAAATGCAAAGCAGGCAGTGCCTGACCTTATAATGCTTTCTATTGTAAACCCCTTTAAATGTGAGGATTTCTTGTTCAGAGAAATGCATTTTCCTTGCCAGAAGGACTGTATTGAGCACACCTGTGGTTATTGGAGGAGTTTTTGTTCGGCACTGCATAGAGAGGCTTCTCAAATAGAAATGTAGTGCCTTCCCCATTGTTCCCTGCTCGCTGCATGGGATCTGTGGTGCCACACACTCAGGAGGGGACAATGGCTGTTTGTACTGCGCTGGCACTGCTCAGCTGCTCTGCCCCGCGGTCCCTGGCCCATGGTCACCGTGCCTGTGGTCACTGTGTCCGTGGTCCCGGGCCCGTGGTCTCTGTGCCCGGGCAGTGTCGGAGCCAGGCCACGGCCTCGAGCTGGGGAGCAGCCCCGGATGGTGCTGAGGGCTGGGCCCTGTGTGGCAGCAGAGCTGGTGGCCACAGTGGCAGTGCTGGTCCCCGGGGCGGTTCCAGGGCTGGCAGGGGTCATTGCCTGTGGCTCTGAGGGCGTGGGTGCCCGCGGGGCCGCTGCGGCACACGGGGCTCCCTCAGTGACCACGGCTCTGCTCTGCTCCGTTGGGGCCTGTGCGTCCCTGCAGCTCTCAGAATTTTCTCAGAAATTTCCAAAAGTGGAAATTTCCCCTGACAAAAGCTAGAACCCTGCTAACCACCTGCAGGAAGAGCCTGACCTGGTTAATTTAAACCATTTATTGCCTCTTTGGCTGCTGCAGTTCCCCAGAATTCACACAGACTGAGACACCGTCTCTGTGGGATTGGCTTCTGCCAAACACCACAAATGATACTGGAAAAACCAAAGGTTCAGAGAAGACACTTTAGCTTCTGAATAAAAGCTGATGCTCTGAGAAGCATTACTCTGTCAACGTCTTGTACTCCTTTTCCCATTCCTCTCACATGGTTCCTGTAAAAATTTTGTTACCTCAGATGTTGTACAGAACATTTTACAGGCTGTTAGTACTACAGTAAATTGGAGAAATGTTTGGTTCTTACGTGGCATTGCTACAGCTGTGATAGAAAAGGTAGTTACGTTTCTTAATCCTAAATCTTGAAATATGGTGATTTCACATTGAAATTCAAGACTCCTTGTTGTTACCTACAACCCCTTATAGAGATTTATCCAATAATTGTTTTATGTTTTTGAGGGGTAGAGCTTTTCTCATTTTGGTCATCTGCTAAGATGTGCTTGGCTACAATTAGGAAATATTTTTCCACATTAGGAAGGAAACTACCTGATTATACTTGGGATAGCTAAACAGAGTACTTGATTTAATTTGCAGCAGCAGGCCAAGCGAGTGGCAGTACCACGAAAGGGTCAGGTTTGGCTCTGTTATTTCTGTACTGAGTTTGGAGAAATTATGTATTTTTTATTTATGGTTTGTTGCAGGCAGTTGCATTCATTGATTTACAGGATTTCATCTCTCAGTGGTAAGGCCTTTTTGGGACCACATTTTTCTGTTATTTAGAAATCTTCCCACTGTCCAGTTCCTGCCTGAAGTACTGGAATTTGTTAAAAGTCATTAAACTATTAAGTAAAAAAACATCAGCAATTGCCAGAAATGTTTTTAAGGAAGAAGTATATCTGAGCAATATCTGTGCCTGTCAGTAAACAGGGATAATCAGCTAAAATTAAAAGAAGACATCATCTGGATTACCAGGATGTGCCTGTGGTGAATTTGATTATTCTGTATGGATTAACCTATATGTATATGAATTCTCTATGTAATTTTTACCTATGCGTCTTTGCTAGTCCCCTGTGAAGTTGTTTATGTCAGTCTAGTCTGACTTGCACATCAATAAATTAATTTGATTTTGTTTCTCTGCGTTTATTCAAATGCTTTCCTAAAATACAGCGTGTTACTGTGGGGCTGGCAGTGAGACAGTGAAGGAGAGATGAAGTCAGGTATTTGTTCTGATGGGGGCAGCAGGTCTGTGTTTTTCCAGCTGTAGCTGTCTTTTATTTTAGTATTTTTTCTTTTACCTTCTTTCAGAGTTCTGTCACTTCTACTACACGAACATTTGTAATTTACTGCAGTTTCAAGCCTTGTATTTCTCTGTAAATTTGAAGGATCTTAGTAAATAGATAACAGGGTAAAGAAGAGAGTTGTCATTGTGTCCTGCCATGACAGAGAAGCATCCTGGTGGGAGCAGAGCACTAGATATTTGCCAAGGTTTCTGTTGTTTAAATGTGCTCTGCAATCAAAGAAAATGCCCCCAAGGACACATTTTTTAGACATGGCTCTCCATCTGGTGTTCTGCCCTTCTCCATCTTCAGCGGTCATGCAAAGTGGGATGCATTTTTTAACCTGCTGACTGAAATAAAAATCAACAAACTGAGTATTTTTTTCAATTCATACCTTCAAATTAAATCTGAAATTATGCTCAGGGTCTTTATAACTCATTTAATAACTTGGTGGTTTACATGGCCCCATCCTTTCCTTTAAGGAAAAAATACAGAAATTAGAGTGTTGGGAATTAAAAGTATTTGGATTGGTTTGTTTTAGAAGGGTTAAGGAAAGCCTTGGAGTACATGAATTGTACCCTACATTGTATCCAAGACAGAGGGGGGATTTTCCACAGATTCCAGTGTTCCTCTGAAATTTCTTGATTAAAAATGTCTTTCAACTTTCAGACTATTTCTCTTAGTAAGGGTAAAGGTACTAATGTAATATGAGGCATTCTAGTAAGAGGAAGTGTTTGGACAATTGTTTAAAGACAGATTTATTGATCCATAACCTTGTATTAATTAGAGACCTTTTTCTTGCACAAAATACTTATTTTCTTGAAATTGTAATTGAAAACCAGTTTTGTTTTCAATTTGTTGTGGTACTGTGATGCTCCCAGTTGCCTATTTTTCAGTTTGTTCATTTTTTTGTTGCAGGAATATCTGTTTGCTTCCAGTAAAATTCAAAGTATTGGACTCTATTATCTTCTGAAGTTTGAACTGACGTATTTTTGGGGTAGTTGCATGTTGATTTTTAATATCCTGATGCTTTGGCTTAATTTCCTTGAATTCCCTTGAATTACTGCTTTTACAGGTTTTTTGGCCTAATTCCCTTGACTTGATTCCCTTGAACTTTCCAGTGATCCTTCTGTCATTGTTGGTTCCACTGCCTGGTCGTGTTTTCTCTCCTTGTCGTAGAGAGAAGCAGTCCCGTGCACAGGTTCATAACCTCAGCAGGGATCTGCCCAAGCAGACTTGGTGTGTTTTTAAAAGGTGCTCCCATTAATGTGTTTTTAAAATGCGTGTACAGGTCAGGTTTGTACTTTAAAATCAACTGCTTTGTGAGAAGGCCGGGTGCAACTCACTCCATCTGTGAAACACACATGAAAGTGTTCAAAATTACTGATGCTTTCGGGGAAAAAAATACGGGAATTTACTGCAGTTCCTCACTGTGCCTCTGTGTCTGGATTTCAGGAACTTGGCAATCAATAGCTCTGTGTACATTTCTAGAAATCATCTCTGGTGTTCAGTGTGAGATTTCAGCACCATTTTTAAATAGCTGGACATAAATTTTGGGACAAAACCCCTGGATTAACATGAAATCTGCAGCTGCCTGCGTCAGCAGTCCAGGAAACAGCTGGCTCAGGTAACAGGTGCTGCTGAGAAACAGGAATTTGGCATAAATTTATATGTATATCTAATGTGGGGGGCTTTTTAAATAAAGGTCAACTTGTGTACAGGAGTAGAAGACTTACTGTCTTCCAAAGAGGATTAATAGCTGGGTCTTCTGTGGGAATATTTAGTGATGACAATTGGAATTTTATCCCTTTGAGAAAACCGCCTTGAGCTTTCTTAAGGTGTTCCCTTATGAAACCTGATCTCCTTGAAGGTACTGCAGTGCCAGTAATACTTTAGGGTGAAAATGTAAGAATCTTTATTTAATAAAGTCCCTTGTTTTAGCTGGAAAAGTAAGTAGTTGTGGTGTATATCAGATGCAGAAAGATAAAGGTCTTCCTTGGGATTCATGAGGGGAAAAAAAGGAAATTTAATGACTATTCAGTTTACTATTTTTGTGTAGCTGCATCAAATTATGGCAATATTCTTTTGGAAGTGCTGTGCAATTGTAAAAGACAAAGATCAAAACAAAGCAATTACTCCTTAAAAGCAAAACCAAATTAAATGTGCAGGGAAAGATACTTTGAAGACTGTATTCTGAACATTGCACCTTAAACACAACCTTGAAAACTGCTGGTTTATGACATTTTTGTGTAGTGACTTGCTGTTCTTAAACCTCTTAAACCAAAATAAAGGGAGTTCTTATATAATCACCGCTTTTTGTGAAGCCACCACTGTTGTTTTGAAGTTACTTTCATTGTATGGTCTCACAGCATTTTGCAGAGAAAATGAAGACTAGGGATAAAAACAAAAAAACCCCAAATTGTTTTTCACCTCTCTAAATGAACCAGGAAGGTTTAAAGTCCTTTCTGTCACGGGTTGTGTGTGGCTGTCGCTGATGGCGGCGGGGATGTCACTCGGGGCGGTGCCGCTGTGTCACTGCCGTGCCTGGGGCTCTGAGGTCACTCTGCGAGCTGCAGCAGAGGAGCTGCCTCTGCTTTCGCTCTGAGAGCTGAGGGACGAGGAGCCACAACCCTGAACATCAGCCAGGGAGGCTCCAGCCTGTGGTGCTTCCCGTGCCAGGAGCCATGAAGGACACCTGGACGGTCTTGTTTTTAACCCGGGTATCTTGGGAAGGGAGGGATTTAACATCAGAGACTCGGGTCAGCCTGACCGTTCTTTGCTGAAAAGAACGTCGGGGTGGCTGGGAAATGTCAAGGATTAAGACTTCAGAGATAACACAAGTGCATCTCTGCTCCACAAGTGGAACCACGGGCAGCTTCCGGCAGGTGGAAAGAGCCTCTCTCACACCATACTTTGGACAAATTTAGCTATATTGGATTAAATCGAAGTAACTGTTCCCATTTTCTTGTACAGAGGCAGGCTGAGAAACACTTCTGAGTGAGTACCTTTTGCAGTGACTCATCATTTCCTGAGTAGTGAATAAAAGCATGTGATTATTTCCATGTTCCCTCTGAGGGGGAAAAAATAACTTTTATTTATTCAGCATTACAACAGCAAGAGAACAAAGCTTTTTCCTTTGAAGATCACTTGTAACAGTAACACAAACAATAATATTAACACTTCACACTACTTTGCATCACAATTAATCACAAAATACTGGTAACACTACTGAAAAACTTCCCCTTTCAAGACACTTGCCACTTCCCTTCATTGTCTGAGCATTCGTAGAAAAATTATGGTTTAATTAAGGGAGCCATAGTCCCATATACATAATTAATTTAAAAATCAAACCAGCATAAATTGGGCTTTTTACCCTAAGCAAAGATACCAGTTAGAACACCTGATGATAGTCAATTTCTTCTACAAAAGAATTTATATTTTTTTAAAGATCTATTTTTCCCTTCAAATATTTAATTTAATTATGAGATGAAGAGATGAGAATTTGCCATTTCCTTTTATAATATCATGAAACCATTTGGAAAGTCTATTGTGTGTAGAGACCAATTTGTACTCAGTTAATACTGACATACGTTGTTCCCCATAATTTCTGTACCATGAAAATATATCCACCTAATCCTTGTTTGTACCTGGTGTGCACAGGGGCTGATCCAGGAAAACCTCCTGAAGGAAAAGGCAGAACCTGAATGGAAACAAATACTCCCAAAAGGTTATTTACAGGGAGTATATGTTTATAATCCCCTTTAAATGGTTCAATGTTTAGAATCCCCATTAAATTGTTTTATTGTGATGATCCCCATTAAATATTCGTATGTTTGTGATCCCCTTCAAATTGGTTTATGTCTCCAATCTTCTTTAAATTGGTATATGTTTAAGATCCCCTTCACACTGCTTTATGCTTAAGATCCCCGTTAAATGTCTCCTACTAAGTGCAAAGCTAAATAACATTACAGGCTTATGTTAGGCAATGTCAGATTTGGTGAACCCTGACTGAAGCTGCAACAAGACAGGTTGTGCCCACTGAATATTTTCAGGAAGGAATACCTAATGTCAGTATACTGAAATTCACGTTACACAGACACTATTTCAATACAACTAATTTCTGTAAATTACAACAAAACAGAACACATTCACTTTTTCTCAATACTTAGAAGATGAGCTCTAAAATGCTAAATGCAATACCAGAAATCCAGGATCTATGAGGTGCACACAAAGACAAGAGAGATACTTGGAATCACAAAACACTAATGGAAAGGAAAGAAAGATTTTAAGATAGAGATACTTGAAAATACGCAGTAGCTTGGAGGCTGCAGAGGACTCCTTTCCGCTTGTGGGAAACTCAGTCCTGTTTCAAATTAGGCAAAATGTGGGTTTCCATCTCCCAGGTGAGTTTCATAGTCAGACTCACAGAATCACAGAATGGTTTGGGTTGGAAACCATCTCAAATAAAAGCCAATCTCATTCCAACCCCCCTGCCATGGGCAGGGATGTCTTCCACCAGACCAGGTGGCTCCAAGCCCCATCCAACCTGACCTGGGACACTCCCAGGGATGTGGCAGCCACAGTTTCTCTGGGAAAACTGTGCCAGTGCCTCAACTTCCCTTGTTATCTTTGTGTTGAAGTTGTGATGCAGTTTGAGTTACCTGCTTTGTCTGAGCAGGAGAACAGAGCTCTTCTCTGCTCCAAAGAATTGTGTGTGTGTGTGTGTGTGTGTGTGTGAAGTGCCCCTGCTCATGAGGACAACATCTCGGTGTGTCCCAGCATCTGTACCCTGGTGAAAAGGGCTGTGACTGGGGGCAGATTGCTCCAGCCTGACATGGAGATCTCTTCCTGGGGGACTGCAGAACTGCAGAAAGTAACAGACCCTGACTGAGATCCAGGCTCTGCCTCCCCCACCCTCCTTCTTCTGAAGGGAGCAGATCCCAGGGGCTGTCTCTGGGGCTGTCTCCGGGGCAGCCCGAGGTGGCCGCAGTGCCTGGGGGGGCAGCGCTGGTTTGTGGCACATCCAGGGCTTGTCACTCGCCCTGCTGGGCTCCCGACAGCGCTGCCCGGCGTCGTGTGCAGGGCTGGAGAGCGCCCGTGCTGTGCACCACTGGCTCCCAGTGCCAGCCAGGCGTCTGAAGCACGCTCCCAGTCCTTAGCTGGAATTCCGTGGGCAGCACAGCTCTGCAACGTGTCATCAGCTCTGCAGTGTCTGCTTGCTTGCAGTGAAGCTGTTGAGGCCAGGAGACACTGCCTGTGTACACCTGCTGCTACCCACCCCACTGCGTGCTGACGTCTCAGGGTTCTCTGGATATATACAACCTGATAGAGTCAGTCTGGTGTCCAGCATCACAGTCCAATGTTTCAGGTTCCCCAATTCCATGTGCACCACCTCTCTGCGTGCAGAAAGGGTGTATGTTTGGGGAAATCTAGGAGGGGTAGTATGTACAACCTACAATGAGAACTGCAATGCCTAAGGCCATTGTGGGTTCATTCTGTCACAGGCAATTTGAAAACTTTACAAAAGCAGCAAATAAACATTCCTTAGTCTGCAGAAGGCAGCCTCATTAGGTAAGTATGTCTTTTCATCCAGTCTCTGAGCTATCCCACTCATCCTGAGGCAGACATCACTTTACATCACAGCCCTACTGTATTTTGTGATACCTACCATTACATTCAAGGACTGCAGTGAATATTTACATATCATAAAGATCCCCTTTGCTCTCCTGGTAAAGATTCAGTCATTGCTGAATCTGCTCAGACTGTAATCTGCTCATATGGCCTCCTCCGCAGCAGATTCGTATCTTTGGTCCCCCTAGGGGCAGCAGATCCTGGTGGTACTGAGTGAGTTTGTCCATAAGAAATCATTCCAGAAACTGTGTTTATGACAGTGAGCTCTGGACCTGGGGGGTGAGGGTTCACATTCAGTGGTGGCAGAAAACCTGGCCTTGTCTGATCCAGCACTAAGGCTCCTGAACCCTGTTCCTCTAGAGAAGCCTGATTTCTGCCTCTCGGAGAAACAGGAGACATCTTCTCCAGAACTCTTCTCGGACTTGGTAACAAAGTCTGGTATGTAGAAAGAATTTCTTTCTTTCCTTTTGGTGACTTACTGTCTTTTGTATCAGCAGCAGGAATGAGACTGTTAGTTAGCTGAGAACCGGAGATGTTGTAATTTGATTCTCCACTTCCCTTCTTGATAATACTGCCGAGGTTTGAAAGTAAGCTGATTTGTCCCAAACTGGCATCCATGCCCATAGGAATCTCACTGGGGTTATGTTTCTCTTCAGTAAAAGGAGTCTGATAGTTTATTGCATCGCGTAATGCTTTCCTTGACATGGTTTGATCAGAGGTTTTCAGTACATGAGCAGTGTCTTTCCTGTCTCTACTTTCGTGACTGGTGGTGACGCCCTTGGATAAGTCAAAGGCACTGAATTTACAGGAGAGGTCTTCTGTGGGACTGATAGCCCGAAGTTCTTGTGAAGAAGCAATTTTCCTCTGCGGAAACGCTGCTGGACAGCACTTTAGCCACGGATCACACTGCAGCACCTGTGTCAGCTTGAACCGTGCTGGTGTTGAGCTGGATTTGGTCATTAGTGGCACTGTTTCAGATGGGTTATCATATGGGTGTCCACCATACAGCTCTTTAAAGCTGAATGGGTCTTCTGGACCCTCGCTTGATTCTATTTCTGACAGGGAGGTGCAATCAGCTGGGGAAGCACATTCCTCGAGGTCTGGAGGAGGCACGTTCAGGTACTGCTTTGTCTTCTGCCTCCCTGATGCAGACTTGCCTGTGGTGATGATGATCACTTCTTTCCCTCGTGCCTTGCAGGCCTTAAGCAGAATTTCCAGGGTGTCCTTGTCTGCGGCGTTTATTGCGTACACCAGAGCAGAGCAGTTGGAGTGGTCTGGCAGGCTCGGGTCAGCTCCGCTCATCAGCAGCAGAGACACCACTTCAGGGCCTGCTTTTTCCATGCAAGCATGCATCAAGGCTGTCTTCCCAGATTTGTCCTGTATGTTCGGGTCAGCCTTGTTGTCCAGCAGGTATTTCACCATCTTTGCCTTGCTAGCACTCTGTAAGTCCACATGTTTGGTCATACAAGCAATCATGAGAGGGGTCTCGCCCCTGCTGTTGCTCTCATTGACATAGGCCCCGCCGTCAATCAGCAGCCTGGTGAGGCGCAGGCGCCGCTGGTACACGGCTTTGATCAGGGAGTAGCCCTCGGGCGGCACGTCCACCGCATCCATCATCCTGGTCTGCTCACCTGCACCTTCCTAGGGGCTGCAACCACACCTGGCTGCCGGACAAACCAAAGGGGTCCCCCAGAGAAATAGAAGGAAATTGAAAAAAAAAGAGAGGATTTAACTGTGCTAATTGCTCCTGTAAACAGCCCTGGGTTTTGTGAAAAAAGTATGAAGGGAAGAAAGGAAGAAAGGTTTTCCCACACTTTAGGCTTACAAGAAAGGCATTAAAAACTTAAAAAAACCCCCACTTCAATACAGTTATAACATTTATAGAAGATTAAAGCAAGACCATCACCTCCTTACTTTTTGACTGTCCTGTACACAGTCCTCTGCCTGCGCAGACAATATCAGCTCTACAACAAAAGAAACATTTGACCGCATCAGAGAGAATCAGGAGGTTTCACACAGAAAAGCTTAATGTGGCATAAATAACAAAAGGTCTTATATAAATGTATACCTGCAGACATGCAACTAAAACTTTTATGTTGTGTATGTGTTTGCTTACCTGTGTGTAGGGAAAACCTTTAGAGAAAAAACCCCAGTATTTAATAATTGGCAGAGCAATTTAATTTCAATAGAAGATTAGGTATGGATTAGATTATTACATTCATTTATTTACAGTCTATTTCTAGAGAAATAAAAATGTTTAGCTAGTTTAACTGTAAAGGAAATTAATTAATCATTTTTGTTCATCACTGAAAACACTACTAATGTTCTGGTGATTAACTGAAAAGCAGTAATTTCATTCTGTTTTACATTGAATGCCAAAATCAAAGGATGATCTCAATATAGTTTGTTCCAAAAGTCCAACAAGCCAAAAAAAAAAAAAAAGCCAAAAAAGAGTCAGATTTCCTCCCTGGAAATCTGCGGAGGAAATCTGACTTTAACTGGAGGCTTGTTTTTTTTTTTCCCCCTCTGTCTTGATAAAATATTTTTAAAAGGTAATTGCATCGAAATTACTTTAAGGATTCACTCCATTATACTGAAAGTACAGGATTCAGTACTGTCTATCTCAGCTTTCATTGAAGTGCAAATCATTATTATGATTTTTATGTGTACTTTTGACTTGTAATGCATTCAAGATTATTGTAAAGTCTTTTATAAAAGTATCCCATCAATTTGTGCGTTTAGGTTTCCAGAAGGAAACTGCAGAGAAGGATCTGCTACATAACACACGTGCTGGAATTTTGATTGTGTTCTCCTTTGGTTTTGACCTACCTGGAAGTTATTGGTGATTTTACATTTCTTCCTATTTATCTAAAGCTCTTCTGATACTTAACTGCTCACTTTACTTAAGCGATGGCATATAGCTCTTATTACATCAGCATTTTCATCTGTAGAAATACCTTTTGTGGCCAAAAGGACATTAAATACTAAACAGGCATGGAAAGAGAATAATGCTACCTGAAGTCGTGCAGCAGGTCAGGGCTAAAGGTGAGGCTGTTTTTCTGACATCTCATCTAACCCCTCCTGTTGCCTAAAGTTGCTGTTTCTGTCGACTTCACCAGGACTGCTGATCTGGTGGGGGTGGAAGGCTGTCCTAAGACAGAAGTTGAAGTTTGAAGTTAGGAGTAAATGGTGTTGGCAGGTATGAACCTGCCTGGAGAAAGCCTGAGATGTTTCTGTGCAGAGAAAAGTGAAGAGAAGGTACATGAAATGGGGAACAAACCCCCACAAGTACTGCAGAATCAGACATTGTACAATCACAAGAAAGTGTTACAGACTCACAGCTGGAACAATATAAAGCAGAACACACTCGCAGTGCTGGAGGATAGCCACAACTTCATCTGGAGAATCTGTTAACCATATCACACCTGGCCTGGGTACAGCCTGCTCCAAAAACTCCCCAGCTGGCTATTTGGAAGTGAAGGACCACGGGTCAAGCAGATTCCCTAAAACAGTAATCTATTGGATAACTCATTGCAGAACAGATTGAGATGATAAAATAGTCCTAAATGTAATTAACTGCTGTGTCAGAAGTACTCCACGAGTTCCTAAGGTATTGGGACTGACACAGTTGCCTCTCACTTGTGAAGGTAAACTTTAAAAGCAGCTTCAATCTTTAAAGCAGTTTGAGGAATGAGGAACTCTGCAACTCAGTGTGAGACACTGAATCATGGACTAGTCTGTCAAATCACCCACAAATTCCTCTTATTCTTGTACAAATAATATTCCTGCATGGCTTTTTCTGTCTAGAAAGTGCTTAGTTTTATTTTCAAAAAGTAATATTGTCCTGGAAAGTACTCTGAGACAATGGAGCACCAGGCACCTTATCGTATGAAAACCTGGTTTTCAATCTAATAGTCTAAGCAATCACAACACTGAGGGGGAAAGAGCCCATTGATGTTATAACATATTAACACAGGCAACAGTGTCATGAATATGTGATATGAATGAAGGAGTTCTTGCAAAGTATTCCTCACCTTTTAATGTGAGAGCCAGATTTTCTGCCCTCAGTGCCTCAGCACCCTCAGAGTTAAACAAGCTCTCACAGTTGTGTTTACAGAGTCTACAATCATTCCAGTAAAATTGCCATTGATTCTCATCTCAGAAAAAAGACATGCTTTCACACTAAAAGAGCATAAGCATTTAAGTATTTTTATGATTCTTCATATACACATTAAGCCTGGCAAATTCAGCCAGGGTAATAAAAACTTGTTTTCCTAGTTGAAATTTACCACATATGAGCTACTTTTGATTTTAAAAAATTACCATTCCAACGCTGCCAAAACTACTCCACCACCACCCCAAAGTTTCCACCACAACTTGCAACCTGACGGCTCTAAAAGGCTCCCTGAGAGGAGCTGGGAAAAAGCAAGGACTGGAAACTTCTCGGCAGAGAAGTGACAGCACGCACAGTAATACTATAAAGACCATGAATACTAAATAAAGGCTGTGAAATGAGTTTAAATACTTTACCCGCGCGCTGTCGGCGGCGAGGCGGCAGCGCCGTTCCCTGCGCGCCTCTGCTCTCCCGCGCCGGGCGGACGGGACGGAGCCGCCGCTCCTGGCGCCGCCGCCGGGAGCCGAGCGACACCGGGACACTCGGGAACACCGGGACACCGAGCGCCGCCCCCGGGACCGCCCTCGGCCTCGGCGGGGCTGGGCCGGCGGGGCGGGCTGGGCCGGGGGGGCCGCAGTGGCTGCCCCTCGCATCCCCCACCCCCGGGCCCACCCCCTCACGGCCCCCGCACCCCTCGCGGGCCCCGCTGCCCCCTCACGCCCTCTGGCCCCCCGTATGCCCCACACCTACTCCCCCTCAGCCCCAAATCCAGACCCACAGCCCCCCTCACACCCTCAACACCCCGCAGGTGCCTACACCTGCTACCCCTCACACTCCCGTCCAAATCCACACCCCTCGCACCCGGGTACCCCTCACACCCCACACATCCTTCACACCCCACACACCCCTTACACCCCAGATAGCCCTCAGATCCCTCACACCCCTCGCACCCTTTGCACCCCACATACCCCTCACATCCCACAGCACCCTGCTCTTACCCACCCCTCCTGTCACCCCAGGTACCCTCACACCCCTCACACCCTCCCACAGCCTCACAGCCCCACACACCCCGTCACCCCCACACCTCCTGACCCCAGCCCGGTTCCCTCTCACACTCCCGTTCCCCCACCCCGCAGCACCTCCAGCTGTTTCCCCTGGAGCGGAGTGTGGCCGCCCTGCTCCGGGCAGCAGCAGCGCTGGTATAGTGTCTGGCTGTACTTCTTGATCTCCTGTAGGTGCAGCAAACGGGAGAAACAACCCACTGAAGGCCTTCCTCACCACCACACTGCTTCCAGGGCAAGGATTTAATGGGGATGAGAGGAAGCTGAGCCCAAGGAGATGCTTCCCTCAGGTGTGATCAAGTTTGACTTTGCAATAATTCCTAGTTAATTTCACAGGCTAAAATCCTGTGACATTTCAAAGCATGGTCAAAGAAACTTCCTGGTTTCTATGCAAGTTTAGGATGCTTTCACAAAAACACAGACTGGTTGAGGTTGGAGGGGATCTCTGGAAGTCATCTGGTCCAAGCCTCCTGGTCACCTGGGAACAGCTAGAAGCCACCTGCCACCATTTCTTTTATGTCTCCAAGGATAGAGATTGCACAACCTCTCTGGGCAACCTGTGCCAGTGCTTGGTCACCCTCACAGTGAAAAACTGTTTCCTGGGATTCAGAGGGAGAGCCTTAATTCAGTTTGTGTGCGTTGACTCTTTCCATGTCACGGAGTGCTGGGAAGGATCCGGCTTTGTCTCATTTGCACCCTCCTTTCAGGTGTTCGTGTACAGTAGTGAGATGCCTTCTGGGCACTCTCTTTTCCAGGCTAACCAGGAGCAGCTGCCTGAGCACCTCTGACAAAGGTCCTGTGGGGATCTTCTGGGAGACAGTGCCAAAGGCTCCACTGAAATCCAGGTGGGCATTATCCATGGCCTTCTCTTGGGCCACTCAGGTCATCGCAGGAGGTCTTCGAGTTGGCCAAGCTTGGCTTCCCCTTGGAGCAGCCAGCCTGACTCTTCCAATCACTGTGCTGTGCTGTGGTCTTCTCTAGTTGCTTGGTGCCTATGGTGATGCTCATGGAGTATTCTCAGACCTATATGTGAGCAACAGGACTTCCTGATGGTCCCCTGGAGACTCCAAGGATATTTCCTCGGAATGCAACTCGACTGGGCTTCCTCGCAAACGCTGTGCACTGCGGGGCTGTGGTGCTGGCGCCGTGTGAGACCCTGTCCTCACCCCCTGGCAAGGCACTGCTGCCTCACTGACACTGTCTGAGCACACAGCAGAAGCCAACAGGCGAGTGCAGCAAACCAGCAGGGGAGGCGAGGGTAAACTGACAGCCAAACGAGCCACCACAGTCGGTACAATGAGCAGCAAGTCACAGCACAGCATCCAGCGGCAAAGGACTGATTTAGGCATCACAGGAAAGAGAAGGTTCCAGAAGCACTGTGAAGGGGATTTGTGCCTTGCTATTTTTTAAAAGTGGACGTCAGGATCAATGAGAGGCCGTCATGACTAAGAGCTGGAAAAATGGTATGAATAAGCCACTAAGACAAACAGCATTCCAAGGGCAGGTTCCTCAGTTACTCTTTTAACCTTCTCTTTCAAAAACTAAGTTGGGAGAATGTCCACAGATGTTTTGGGGGTTTTTTTGCCTGTGGTAAGATTCTAATCTTTTCCTCTCCACCTTATCTACATTCTTAATACACAGTCTTTGTCATGCAGCCTCAGAACATCGTGGGTACTGAGCACCAACTCTTCAGGAGTTTACTGCTCTTCACAGTCCTGTTGTTGGGTTAATTCTATGAGATGGAGAGGCAGTGCACACTTGTGTATATACCAGCACTCCTGCTGCTGAAACAGTACCACTTCTGTAGTTCTTGCAGCTCTAAATGTCCGCTTTCTTATTCCTCCTTCCATCCCTGCCTGCATTGTGCTGTTGTGCTTGATAGCCAACATGAATCATTGACCAACAAAAAAAAGGTGTATCAAACCAGCTCTTGGAAGAACACTTTTATGAAGATAATTAGATTTTTTTCTTATAAACATCACCATGGATACTCTTGGTTGGATAGAATAACAACTATTGGTATCAAGAAGTTCCTGTTAAAAGTGAAGGAGAGTGGAAAACCAGAGCAGGGAACGCATCCATGCAGCACAAATTTTATTATAAAACACAAAAGATGTTTGCATATGCACATGACATATTTGTTTATTGCACCTCTTGATATCCCTTGCCTCTATTTCACTGACAGTTGGGCTACCTGGATATGTACCAGGAGAAAGTTCCATGGTCACAAAATTCTAATATTAATTTCAATTGACTAAAAATGTTTGTCACAAATGAGTGTCTTAGGTTTCTCAAAGAATCACTGGCAGAGGTATCATCAAATCAGATTTCATGTAAAAGTGAAAGTGCAACAAAGTTCATTGGCATGGTTCATTTTACTACTTACCACACAGTTAAAGCACACAGACCAAAATCTAGAATCAATCAATCTAAAATTAAAATCAACCAAAAGTGATATATGTGGAGGCTGAGGACAGGACGAAGAGTAAGAATGGGAAAGGGTAAGCATAGAAAGGAATAAGGGAGACCCTCTCACTGAGTTACAGGGTTCAGAGCATACCTCCCTGCAAAACATAGCCTCAGACTCAACCAAAGCTTTAGGTCTAAAGATTTTAACAGCACCTAAACTTAACAGCACTGAGTTGATAGCCTAATTTAAAGAATTTAAAAGACTCTAGAATTTACTAGAAGCATGACAGTAACTCATAGGCTGGACTTACGAGTCTTATGCATTTAAGAATCGGACAGCAACATTCCTCCTACATTTGCTGTAGCACATTCACAGTCACTTGCACACAGACCCGGAGCCTGTACAGGGTGTGTACAATCCATGTACAGGTTCATACCTGTGGGGAATCCCCCTGAGCTCAGGGAAGGACTCATGTGGGTGCCTCTGCATTTTCACAAAGGGTGAAGGGCTGAGCCCTGAGCAGTGTGGGCCCAGCGCAGGCTCTGTCCCCCGCAGCATTGGCCCTCTGAGCATCGCCAACGTGAGCATTGGCTGGCTCTGAGAGACCCTGCTCCAAAAGAGGAGCTGGGCACAGCCCCTGCAGGTTCAGGAGAGCTTGGGGGGGTCTCACTTAGGCCCAATGTTTGCAGGGTCAGAAGGGAGTTGGCTTTATTCATAGCAACTTTCCACCCGGATTGCAATTCTGGTTGGTAATTTTCTTTGAATGTTCAATAACAAAACTGTTTGTCCACTTGGACTTGCTCATTAGCCAGCACTAGATCCTGGGAACAGACAGTGTCTCTGATAAGGCAAGAGGAGCTCAGCCCAGGTGCTGTTCATCAAGGCCACGTGGCCTAATGAGCATTTCTGAGATCACAGAGTGGCCCCCGGTGGGTGATTCTTGATAAACTGTGCCCAAATATGGGCGGGCAGGCAGGCAGGAACGAAAAGCACGAACTTAGTTTTCTGGTTGCCAGTTGCTAGCCAGTTGCAGGAAGCCCAGCCCTGGACTGCAGGCCTGGAGCCCAGGAGCCTTGTTCTGGGAAGGTGGTCTCAGAGTGGAAACCCCTGGCTCGGCAGCTGGCAGTCGGAGCACACCTGAGGGCCTGTGGGGGTCTGAGTGGTATCAACCACAGAGGGGCCTTTCTGTGTCCTTGGGGACCCTGGGAATCAGCTGAGTTATCTGCTTCACTTTGTTTAGAGGAAAGTAAAAGAAAGAAAAGGAACGGAAATAGTTAAATTTGATCTGACATCCCCACCCCCTCCCCTGGTTTTGGATTTTGCTTCCCATGAGAAATTGTAAACACTCTATCATGTCTGTTTGGTACTGGCCAGCCTTGGCCTACACCAGCAAGATCTCATTCAAGGGAAGGAGGAGCCATGATTTCTTACATATGTAATTACTTGTATATTAATGCATTGCCATGTAAATTTTTGAGCATGATAAAATGCAACGTAAGTCATTCTAGTAATTCAGTTACTTTATTATGTATTAGTGCATAGAATTCTTTGAAAATGGTGAATAAATGGAAAAATATAGAAGTATAATTAACTTGGTTTAGTTGAATGACTAAAAAAAAGCCCCAAACCCTGAAACCATTTTTATCACATACTAATTTGGTAGCTTAAATACGTTCTAAACCATTAGGTACAGAGGCAGATGTTTACTGTACTAGCACTGTTTGCTGAGAGGAATGCAGTAATGTTGTAAACAACAGTGTTCTTAATAATACATCTCTTAAATGTAACAGGCACAGCTGCTTGCTTGTTCAAAATCTTGAAGGGGGATTATGGTCGTGATGTAGAGACATCAGTTGAGAGGTCTAAGAGAGAAGTGGAGTGCTATGTTTTGTGCTTCAAAAATAATGACCAAAACCAAACAGAAGGAATTAGGAGCCTATGAAGTATCTCACAAAAACCCCCATACGTGCAGTGTAATATCCAGCGAAGTACCTTGTTATGTTATTGGTTTGTTTAGCCAGGCAATTTTGAGGCACACACGGCATTGCACAGTCCCTGCTAACAGGCTCTGTGCGGCCCCTCAGGCACGCCGGACGCGCTGTCTGGCATGACCCTCTTCCTTCAGTCACATCATGCCAGTGCCGAGGTATCTCCTGGTTTTTGTCACACATGTTTTAATTAGCTATTTATGACATGGAGCTTTCTGCCTGGAAAGATATTATCTCTGAAGTGTTTGGTGGTTTATTGCCAAGTACTTTGATTAAAAAACTGAGTGTGTGTGGGAATTGCACTTGTGACGCTTGCAGGAGTAATTGTGACTGGTGATGGAACCGGGGCTTCCTCAAACAGTTTTAGAGAATATATTGCAATAAATGTCTTGTTCCATGGGCACAAGTCTTTGCAATGCTGCAGAATTCAAGTGCTACCTTCCTCTGTGCTATAAATCAGCAGGCTCACGGGATAACACTTTTGCCAGTTCCCACAGTCTGTGAACATCCTTAGAGCTGATTCTTTCTCATACACACATTCATAAATTGTTGTTTAGATTACAGCAGAATGCTGGGTGTACTTCTATGTCCAGAGCAGTTTCTAAAAGAATCTGAATTATATACTAGGAAAAAACAGAGTGAATTGTGCAGAAAAAAGTTAAACTGGTCTGCAACAAAAGGAACAGAAGTTACATGATTCCATCGGAAAGATAACCATAATTTCATGACAGACACTGAGAGTCAACACTGAAGAAATTGATTTTGACTGGCTGAAATAGCAATGCGCACAAACATACTCAGTGAGTAAAGAACTCCAGTTGAATGGGTTGCCTTTTACTGTGACAAACAACTGAACAGACATAAGAAGAAAAGGATTTAAAATTAATAAGAAAAAAAAAAGTTTTTCTAAGCTTAGATATGTTAAATTAGTGAGGTTTTCCACCTAGGACTGCTGGTGGGACCAGACCTAAATTTTAACATTTTTGAGCAAAACCTAACAAGAGGCGGTATAGTGATTAAAAGTTCCTTCTTGCTCTTGTGAAAATGAAGCTCTTTTTTAAGCTGTTTTCACAAGAAATCATTTTCAGGAGCTTTTTCGGACATGTTCAATGAGCTACCGATACAGAACTAAAAAGACTAAAAGCTTCTAAAGTGCTCCTTAGTACAACTGAACAAGCATCAGTGCAATTCAGTGGCCCAATCCATTTTAAGTTATTGAGGTGGAACAGGGATCTCCAGTGAAGGGCTGGTAATCCATCCACTGGGACAGCTGTCCAAAACCAATGTGAGTGGTCTCAGCAGGGTTTTGTGTGGAAAGCTGCAGAGGAAGGATGAACATTAAAATGTTCTGTTTTCATGCACGTGTCCATCTCAAATCAATTACGCAATTTATAAATGATTTTATGGCTTCTGAATAATGGCTGCTTATTGAAAAAGATTCTGCTTGGGTATTAGGAACTTGTTAAACTGAACTCCTCAAGGAAGGAAAAGACATTGATTTAGGGCTCCATTGGTAAGGGTGGATCATCCATTTCCTGTCCTCTCAGGGTCTGTTTAGTCTCAGGTTGTATTTACTTCCCCCTCCCCCCCATCTTTTTTTTTTTTCCACAGCAGGCATCACTTAACAAAATATTTATTTTAATACCCACAGCTTTGCTAACTTAGGCAAATGTATGGCCCAATTTCAAGAAAAACACTTCACCACCAGTTATTCAGAAATAAGCACATACTTAAGAGACATCTCTGAAATACCTGCTTCTCTTGATCAGCCCAATTATCTGAATTTCTGTAAATTTTCCATCCAATGGGACAGCTGAAGAGATAAGGGACAGAATGGTGAGGACTACAGCTCAAGGACTGAAGATGATATACAAATGCTGTAGCAACACCATTAAATTATCAAAAGAGCAAAACAAGATGTACGAGAAAAGATAATCTACTTTAACCGACCCAATTTAATTGGAGATGAACAGGCAACTTCTGCAATGTAAGCTCTTGTCCAAGTCACTTGAAAAAAAGTCCTGAAAATGTAATCAGAATAGGACTCTGCTTGAGAGCTCACCTATTCTTTTTCCAACCATGTCAATTAATCTAACAAAAGGTTTCTTATATGAATTTTGCTTTGATGTTACAGAAAGGAGACAGAATGATTTCCACAGAACAGAGGGTAGAATAACCCAGGATCGCCCCAGAGCCAGCTGAAAACAAGTGAAGACACAGGGAAAAGAGCAGGTTTCCCACATGCAGACCCAGAAGCAGAAGCTGTCCACTGAGGGAAGCAGAAGAGCACTGGCCCGGGCACAGCAACAGCGCCTGGGGCACTGGATGCTCTGGTTTGGGATTCTCGCTCTCGAGTGTAGAGCAGGCGCCTCAGGATAGCAAGTCCAGCTGAAGATTTCTGTGGAGCTGACAAACACAGTCACACAAATGCCCAAATCCTGAAAATCCCTCACTAATGACATTCTTTTTCACAGCATCTTACAGGTGCTAAACCCCGCACCACTCTCAAAGTGTTTTCTTAGTAATTATAGCTGCAGGGCAAACCAACACGATAAACCATGTATCCTTCTAAGAAACATCAATTTCCTCTTCTCAGCTCTCTTTCTCCACTTCCACTCTTCTGTTTCAGGACCTGGCTCTTCAGATTTTTCAGCCAGCCTTCCCTAGCTTGGTTGGCTTCATTCCTACAGCCCTCCAGGGCAAGCAGAGACAGCTAATGCACACCTGAGTAACAAGGGAGGCATCTCCCAGTTTTGTACTTAACCAGGCTTTCTCGCCTCATCTGTCACCTCTACTCACCCAATTTTCTGTCTCGATTAACAAACAATCCTTCCCTCAGCTTCTCCCCTCTCCAAGTCAGCTGCTGCCTCTGCCTGCTCCTACCTTCTTCTGTTAGCATAACTTTTTCACTACTCAGAGTAAGTTAGGGCTTAGGTTTGAGTCCTGAGCAAACTAGCTGCTGTCTGACGAAGACAAGCACCGTTTTCTGTTCCCCATTAAGATGTCATGTCAAGCGCTACCAGTGCTCCCCTCAGATAACCTGAATAAGATAATCATTGCAATTCTCCCCTTCCTGTTTTTCCCCTGCTCTTCTGTATAAATACTAATAGTATTTTATTTGCTAAATTAGCGAACTTATTTTTCAGAGTGTACCTTTCTTTTCCATGGATTGCTGTCCATGACAGAGATTTGTTGTTGGAATGTTCCCAGCTCTGACCTTGAATATACTGTGGCTCTAACACTACTGAAAACATCAGCTTTCTACTGCCAAATGGAAATCGCTGTCCACTGTCAGATAAGAGAAAATGAGTAATAGGAAAGCAATAAAAGCATTTATGTTTGTTTTTCACGTTTTATCCAAACCCTCTGGTTTTATCTATCTTGTTAAATCTAGTATTATCCTTGAAAATTAAAATTTTAATATGTTTGGAACAGTTTGTTCCCAGGAAAGCATGAATGAGGGGGATTAAATTATACCTGTATAGACTTTTCTTGGTGATTGGTAATTACACTGTCACTCATGATGCTATTCATTGCACTTAGCTGCATGGAACTGGGTAAAAAACATGACATTTTCCCCTGTACTGGACATAATGAGAATCTATGGCTTTTCAAGGAATCATTCATCAATGAGGTACAGGAGTAAACAAAACATGGGGAAGACGCATTTGGAACACAGGTTTTTTTTTCTTCAAGCCACAGTATAAGAGACTTATTTTTACCCCGGGGAGGTTAACAGGTGCCAGGTAACCATCCTCACAAGACACCCGACAGCAAACAGTCTGCATGTGCTTGCTGAGCACACAGATTCACACCCTTCTGCCTACCCATCCTGGCACAGCAAGCCTTTAACCTTGGTGTGGTTTAAGAGTGGTGCTTGGGGTGTCTGTCATCAGGGTGAACATGATTTTGGATTCAGCTGCGCTGCAGTCAAATGCATCTTCCTAGCTCTCGATAGGGCTCTGTATACTGAAAAGATGTGGTACAAAAGGTGCTGTCCAAATGCAGTGCTTCTACTAAAAAACAAACCAAACAAAAGTGCATCTTTGTGGCAGAGAGCCATGCTGAAGGAACATCATTATGTTCTGAAAAGTTTCAAGTAGGAGACTCAGAAGTTCGCATTTCCATGAAATGTAAATTAACTTAATTTGTTGTTGTATCTGACAAAGGACATAGTTAAATCTGGAGAAGACTAAGTGTGTCCACGAAGAATCAAGAGTAACCACTTATGTTCTCAGCAGGCTTTTGCATCCAAGTTAAAAGTTCTTTGAAACTAAAATGATTCTACAAAACATCTTGGCCTCAGTGAACCATATCTCTGTGCTTAGGCACAAATTTTCTAATGTATGTTTGCCTCAGCCAACATTGCATGAATTCTTTTCTCCCATTTTTAATAAATGTCAGTTGTCCTAAACACAGTATTTTGCAAAGTGTCAGAGCTTTCAACACTGACCTATAACAGGTATGTTTTAAACACTTTTGGGAGGTTATTCTCTTGCCAGGGTCACTGTGACTTGTATTTAAAAAAAAAAACATGACATCTCCCTGGTAACAGTCTCTTTCCTCCCCTTCAACAATGTGCTGTCAATTTAAAACTCTGGAGACTTCTTGCTGCATTAATGTAAGCATAAACTTGTTTTTATCGATTGATGTAGCATCAGCACACATGGAACAAGAAGATCAATACAGGGAAGTGCTTACAGTTTCAAAGGAAACACAGAAAACTGAGACAACTTAGAGCAGGTGTTGCAAAAAATATGTTTTTTATCAGCTACTGTTATACGACAGTGCCATGGAAAATTCAAGGGGTGCGCATAGCTGATATTATAAGGGACCATCAATGCAAATTATTATACCAGTTTAATATATTTAGTATTTTTATATTTAACTATATTTGATAAAGGTGAAACAGGACTACTCCACTATTGCTTATAATCCATATTTGTCAGATAGATTATTCAAAATCACACTGACAAATGAACTGCATCTTTACTGATAATGCTTGGCGGGAACATAGGAACACAGACTTTAAGAAATCAATGTGTATTTTCTTCTACTTTGAAGTGGCTGCGGTCAAACTGACACAGTGACTTTTTTATGAGAGCAGCAAAGCTTTCACACAGCTGTGAAGCTAGGGAAATATTACAGCTTCTTTACCAGATTGAGCTGGGTTTGTGAGGCCAGGTTTGGGGAGCAGGGGGGCTACAGGGGTGGCTTCTGTGAGAAGCTGCTGGAAGCTTCCCTCATGTCCCATGGGGCCAGTGCCACCGGCTCCAGGACAGAGGCACTGCTGGCCAAGGCTGTGTGCCACTTCAGTGGCAGCAGCACCCTTGGGATAACAGAGTTAAGAAGGTGGGGAAAACCCTGTGGGGAACAACAGCGGTGGCAAGAGGAGCTGGAAGAGGAGAGGAGAAAAGCCCTGCAGCCCCAGGCCAGACGGGAGCAGAGCGAGTGCTCCAGGGAGCACAGATTCCCCTGCAGCCCACGGGCGGAGCACACATGGGAGCAGGAGATGCAGGAAGGAGGCTGTGATCCCGTGGGGAGCCTGTGCTGGAGCAGGCTGCTGGCAGGACCTGTGGCCCTATGGGGACAGGAGCCCACCTCGAGCAGGTTCTGTAGCAGGACTGGTGATCCTGCAGGGACCCGCCCTGCAATGACAGGTCCCGGATCAGTGCATCCCTCCCTCCACTGCTGTGTGAGGCTTCCAGACTCCCCTTCTCCTGCTGGGCTTCCTTACCTTTACCTCTACACCAATACATTTTAAAGGCTGTTATAAATGTACACAACATCCCAGTCAAACTTGGGAGGATGGATGCTTTCTCAGTGCTGGACGTTTTGAACAAGGAGATAGATACAAAAACCCTTTGTTTCAGTAGAAAAGCCCTGACAAAGTCTAATGCCTTTCATCACCCATGGAATTGTCAGGGATGCTGCCATGGATTGTAAGATCAATGCAAGGTGTCATGTAACCTTTGTTGTGCAACTGCTCAGATCTACCTCCTTCACACTGCACACCCCCTTCTTCAGGGTGTACCTTCAGAGTATGGAGTGTGGTTTTTGGAACCATTCACTTCTGAGGTATTTTACCATCAGGCATGATTTTCTTCAAAAATTTAATGTATCTTTACACTCAGTAAAACTCCATGATTTAAAATACCTGCCCTTACATGGAAGTACAAAATGCCTCACTTATTGTGCCATGACAGCTTTTTCATACACTTCAAACTTGTACTGGATCCCATTCTCTTCTTGGATATCAGCAGGGACACCTGGGTACCTAGGGAGAGAGGAGAAGAAAAAGCAAAAGCCAGCAAGTAGGTAAGAATATCATTATGATTCACCTGTAATTTATCCAATCAAGTAGAAAAGCAAGTTGTTTGGAAAAACAAATGAAAACACAGTCTTTAGAACAGGTACACAGTTTTTAGGAATCATATTAACTACTATCCACGATTTATATGCACACTTTTTATATCAAGAAAGCATATTCTAACACAAAACAACCACCCCATTTTTGGCTTAATAAAGAAATACCCAACATTTTTATTAAAGCCTCCAATATGTTATTCAAAATGCCTGCCAAGGAAGAAGAGATTTTGGAACACTTTGGTTTCTATTCTTGCCTTCCTTTTCCTGAGTTGGTTTAGAGGAAACGCTAAGGACAAGGTTTTTTACAAGTCTGCAGGAGATTACTAAAGCAGGTGACTGCTACCATAGAAAGAGTTCCTCTATCTTCCAGGTTTTCTAAACCACTTCTTATTAATAGATGCTTTCAAAAATCTTTTCATCTCCCCATGAAAGAACAAGGATTTTGTATGAGTAATACCGACTTTGAGGGAGAGATAAATTTGAAATTTATTTGGTAAGGTTTGGCATCATCAGTTTCCACTTTAGTGAGGAAATTACCTGTTATTTTACAAAATCATGTTCTAATGCCAATGTTCATTTCAGTACATTGGCCAAAAACAACATATACCTGAGGAACAGCTGAGAGACTGAGGGAGCTTTGGGTCAGCTCTCAGGACACTCAAATGCGCACAGAGTAGTTCAGAATATACTGGAGTTGGAGAAGGTGACTCATCCTCCCCACCCACCTTGCCTGTCCTGCAACCCTCTTCCCTGCCCCTGCCTATCCTCCCCCAGAGCTGTGCTAATCCATTCCTGTGACCTCGGCAGAGTTTGGCTCCTCATACTTTCTATTTCTTCCATTGCCGGTCTGTAACCAGCTGAGAGCCAAAACAGGAGCAGCAGGAACAGGAACAGGTGGTCTGGTCCTCCCTGGTCCTTGAGGCAGGTGTCTGAATTTCTGCTGCCTCCTTAGTGCCTGTTGGATGTAATCTTGTTGGAGAGGATATAAAAGCACAACTGAAATATAACAAGGATAATACAGAAGAAACCACAGTGAATGGCAGAAACTGTAAGTTTTTGTACACCTTTTACTACTATGTTTGTTAGGAAGGAGTAATTTTCTCAAGAGAAAAGGATAACCTTAGGAAGCTCAGGCCTTCTCCAGCCAAACCCATTTAATTTACCTTTGGCAATTAATCAAAGACATTTAGAGGCCAAATACTATTTACTAGCAACATACTGAGAGTTACAAAGCTTAGTAAATATTTGAGTAATTCTAAACCAGGAAACAATAAGAAAAAGCTACTTTTGAAGCAAACTGACATAGGCAATTCTTTACTGTAAAGATTACAGGAAAGTTGAAGAACACAGCAAGTTCCAAGAAAATCTGTGCAGAGTGTGGTGCCATTCCAGGTTGTAGGTAAGGTATGATTCTGGGGAAAAATTCACCTCTAACTCAAACCAACACAGCCTTAATAGAACACTTAAACATTCAAAGTAGATTATTCTGAAGACAAGCCTGGTATGCATTATGGTACTTACTCTGTTAGAAGCTTGTAGTCTTTACGGTCAATTTCTGGAAAAAATGTGTCGCTTTCAAATTCTTTCAAGATTCTTGTCACAAACAATCGATGATGAATTGGCTTCTCCATTGCTGCCTTTAGAAACAACACAAACTCAGTCACAATTTTATGTATCACAGGCTTTTAGCAAAGCCGTGAAAATTATACTCTGAATCCCCTCTTTTGGACTCCACTGAAGAGCACTTTCTA
This sequence comes from Corvus moneduloides, assembly GCF_009650955.1. Lineage (NCBI taxonomy): Eukaryota > Metazoa > Chordata > Aves > Passeriformes > Corvidae > Corvus > Corvus moneduloides. The sequence continues at coordinate 75,246,569 of NC_045511.1, forward strand.
AAGGGATAATTTCGCCCTGTGTCAGTTCCACCTGGTAAGTGGCAGCAATACCTATTCTCAGAGCCTGGGGTATCTGACAGAAGTTAACAACAAAATTTGAATAGCCCTGTGAGAAGAAAGGAACAATAGGCCCAGTCGCAACAAGCAATTTCTGAATCACATCTCTTTGAGAGGCAGGAAGGTTTAGGCAGTGGGAGATGCCCACACCTCAAGGTAATTTGTTCTGAAGTTTTATTAATATCACTGCTAGGGATTTGTGCTGTATTTTTTGGAATTCCAGAGATCAAGTTACCCCTTAGTTGAACTTCAAAGTCGGATCTCTGGATTGCGGCAAAATAGTAACACATGCTGAAAGTTTTTACATTTCCAAGCTCCTTGGATGAAAATGTTCTAAGATAACACTTGTTAGGTGAGTTTTTCACTAACAAATTCAGGAGTTAAGAATATACATTTTGTCTTGAGATCGAAATAAGGCAACTCTTCCAGATGTGGGCATTAAAGTAACCCATGAAAAGCTATACTGGGGTTGGTTACAATATATTTTTGAAAAGCTTGCAGCTGTTCCTCCCTTTCCCTTAAACCGACAAGGAGCAATGCTCTTTGTGGAAGGTGACTCACCATGCAGCAGGGCTATTAGGTACTATTTCAACAAGCACAGGAACCAAGTAATAACAAATGGAATCCAGTAAAATTAATTGTTACTACTGCTGAGAGGTTAATTTCTAGAAAAGCAGCTTTACTAGAGACCAGTTAAAAATGAAAGGGTAATACACAGCACACAAGCATCCAACTGCACCAAACTGGTGTCCATCCAGTTTGTACTAGTGTTTCTCTTTAGGGGCAGAGAGGTAAGAAGAGTCACACTTGCAAAATGACAGAAGAATAATAATCTGCTTCACAAATAAAAACATGTTGTGTTCTGTAAACAGAGGCACTTCTGCTTTGTAGGAGAAGAATAAATCAACTGCTATCCAACTCTGCAGGAATTCAGCTTCATCAAGAACTCTCTATTACCACAACAAGCCAGGGAAGAGCACAGGGAGGGACTGACCACAGGTGTTGCAAAGAAGGCTGAATTTAACCCAAAGGAGACCAGATGGTGACCTCTGTTCTAGGTAAATGGTTTAATTAGCTGAATGAACCAACCGTGTCACTGTCCCCACCTTCATAAAAGAAGTGCAAATGCTTCCTCAGTTTGCCAGACCAGCTCTGGAGCCTGTGTGTCAAAAGGCTCCACAGGACAAAATACTGCCATCTCAAATAATGATGTGGGCCCTGAAGGTGTTGTCTGGCAATGGCAAAGCTGCTGCTGTAGCTTCTGACAGATGCCCTCAGTTGTGCACCCTCACATCCAGTACCACTCTGGGTCTGCTTCCTATTCCCTAGGACCCCAAAGGGATGTCACCAGACTGAGCTCGCTGTGCCAAGGGCCACAGACCAACCTGGGCAGAGCAGCTGCAGTGCTGCCCCGAGAATCCCCACGTGTTCCTGCTCCTCCTTTGACACCCACAGCAGCCCAGCCGGCTGTCAGAGCAGCCCCACCTAAGTGCCACGGGTGCCTGTGGTTCCATTTTGTAGTGATCCTGACAGAAAATCACTGTGCCTCGAGGAGTTAGCAACCCACAGAACTAATCTGCACAGACCATGTTCCCTGCCCACAGTCTGACTGGGTCAGACAGAAAACCATCACAGAGAAGTTGGAGGCAAATCCCACTGGGAACCTGCAAATCTGCCACCTGCAAGTGCTTGCCTTGATCTAAAGGGGCAGCAAGAGGCTCTCATGTGAACATCCTTTCAGTTTGACAGTAGAAAGTATAAACAGACTTGGTTTTCTGTAAGACAGTCCTGTAACAGCTTGAATGATCAAAATGGGGTAGCCCTTTCTATAGGCAAGCACAGGCCTGTATTAATGAACAAAATCAGTTCTCAACCTTTGAGCTACACAAACTAGTGAGATCAAAATAATGCTTTAAAACCAAATACCTACAACTACTGAATAAAATTATTCACTTCAATTTCCAATTGCTATTTTACTTCCCACACATTTCTACATAGTATAATAGAAATAGTCCTGTAAAATCCTTTGTGCATCTTTAATACACGCACTAAAAATATTACTTGCAGTTTTGGTAGAGGTGTATGGCCCCATCAAACCCTTTCAGTTAACATCACAAAGGTTAACATCACGAAGTTTGAGTGCAGGAATCTGTATAAAACTGTCAGATTTCTCTCTAATGTAATTAAGCTTAGATGCCTGAAAGAGGGGAAAGAGCTGAAATTTTAGAACCACAAAACAGTTTGGGTTGGGCAGAACCTTAAAGCTCATCTTTGTCCCATGGGCAGGGACACCTCCCACTGTCCCAGGCTGCTCCAAGCCCCAGTGTCCAGCCTGGCCTTGGGCACTGCCAGGGATCCAGGGGCAGCCACAGCTGCTCTGGGCACCCTGTGCCAGGGCCTGCCCACCCTGCCAGGGAACAATTCCTGCCCAAGATCCCATCCAGCCCTGCCCTCTGGCACTGGGAAGCCATTCCCCCTTGTCCTGGCACTCCAGGCCCTTGCCCAAAGCCCCTCTCCAGCTCTCCTGGAACCCCTTTGGGCACTGAAAGGGCCTCTGATGTCTCCTGGAGCCTTCCCTTCTCCAGACTGGACATTCCCAGCTCTCTCAATGCTTTTCCACGTCCAGGGTAACCAGGTCTCTCACTCCCTTGTACTGATCAGCTCAAATAGTACATCCGAAATTGCTCTTGATCAAAACTGCCAATTTATAATCTGAGTATTGGTGAGTAATGGTCTAAAAATGGCATTCTTTTATACCAATAATACCAGCCAGAGGCTGGAAAAGTAGTTAAAGTAGAAGCCTCCAAGACAGGTACTCTTGGAAGAAGCAGCAGAAGCAATAGCTCTTTACAGCTGAGCCCGTGGCTGTGGCAGGGAATGGGCAAGAAGCACCACAAAAATGCATTTTCCTACCCCATACAACAAGGCACAGTATCAGCCCTAATCTTCCACCAGGTGCACCATGGCACTGTCACCACACATCTAATGTCTGAGTGCCAAACAACAACTGGAGTGTATCTCCCAGCATGCTTGTAATGACTAAAGGACAGCAGCACTGTTTCTTTTATGTTAAAAAGAATTTGCTTTACAATTCTTGACCCAGGGAGTGGGAGCAGTAGGAACACTGCTAGATGGGAAAGCAGAGTGAGTGTGACCTTCTGTTGTATGATTATCTCCTATTACTGATGACACTGTGACCTGTCAGCTCTCTCTAATTCCTATTTTCTTCCCCATTTACATGTATAAAGTGTCATACTCTGGCTAAAAATGCTGGAGCACTTTTCCTTTTTTTTTTTCACATCCTTCGCAGGGTCAGTCAGCAATCTCAGTAAAATAAACATAACAACATGGGCTCAGTAAAATAAACATAACAATATGGGCTTTGCCTGAAAAACCTAGCAATTTAGGTATTTAAGAAGAGCTCTCAAAAGTACAACAACTGTGTGACACTGGCCCATTGGCAAGAGCAATGTTCAGTTTCTGGATGGGTATTCTGAACTTGAGAGATGAGATCTTACTCTTTGAGACTTGTTCTGTTGCAATCACTGCAGTTTGCTGGCCACATAAAGGGAAAACACTTCCTAAAGCAGCAGTAATAGGAACTTCATCCTCATCCCATCACAGAAAATGAGTAATTTAGGAGGAGGCTAAATGTACCTTGTACACTGAAGTGCCTCCCACAATCCAAACCATGTCTACTTTACTTTTTAACTCTGGTGAATCCAAAAGAGCTAAAGCATCATCCAGGCTTTTGGAAAGATAATGTGCTCCTTTCGGGGTTTCCCTAGAAAAAGCAAAGTTCTATTACTAAGGAAATAAAGGACAATTCATCATGATCATCAATACAAACGAGATACAAAATGTGAATTGCTGAATTAACAAATAACTAAATGTTTCACGTTGGTTAATTATTTTGAAGTGTCTTTTACTGACATATTATGTTCGAAGTCTCATCTGACTGCAGGATTGTTCAACAGATCACAGCTGAACCATAACTTAGGAGGCATTATAGCTTAAAAATCTGAATTTTTTTAACATGTTTTTGAAGAAGTATAACTGAGGAATTTACGTAACTATAATGTAAATACATAATCTATAAATTAAACTTAGATTATTAAATACAGATCATCAAGAAATTAAATGTAAATTTTGACTTGAATTCTGGAATGTTAAAAAAAGCATTTTCCTTAAAATAAAACCAGTTGAAAAGCCAATATTCCCTCTCCACCCACATACTCAGCTGCAAATCCACCAACACCCTCCAAAGCAATAAACCACAACAAGTGGACATTTGTATTTAAAAATATTTGTGTGACTGTGGGTGACGCATTCAAGAACAGAGGTCTGAAAAAGGACAGTTCATTCACAAATCCTAATAAAAATAAACTTCAAAAAATGGATTCAGGGCCACCAATCTAAGCAGGAACTAGAGAAATACAGTTAAATACATGAGTCAGAAACACTATTGAAAATTGTCAAATGGTTTGTGAGTAGAGCTAGAAGTAGCACTCATGATGCAAAGTAATGACAATTACCTTGTGAATGAATTTTAAAAAATTAAAAATTAAGAGTAAAGTATAACACTCAGAACCAACAGCAGAAATGCTTTCTAACCAGGTATCAAAAATGCTACATTTGGAACTACTGCATGTTGTAACGCTACTGACATTTTTTGGTGCAGGTTTTTATTTGTTTCACAGGGCCCTTATTTACCATACTTACTTGAGCTCCCTGCTGAGCACAATATTAATTCTGTCTTTTAAAGGACGGTTCTTCTCAGGAATGGAGAACCACGTTTTTTTCCCCATTATCAGTGCATTCTGTTTACCTGAGCAAGAGAGAATTGATTTGAATTGTTTAGAGACACCGATGGACTTCCCCTCCCTTCCAAGCCCCTCTTCAGCAGCTGACAAAAGCACAAGCTCAGGCCCCAGTTCTCAGATGAGCCACAGGCAGAGAGGAGCGTGTCTGTGGGCTCAAAGCCTGGTCAGGCAATTGACACTGGAACAGTCCCACACAGATTCATAAACTCACAATAATTTCTAGGAGAAGAACCAGTCAAATTTAATCCAAAGCCGAAGTGCTACAGGTGTTCAATCATATAACATTAACCCATAAATCTAATTACTGACCAAACCCAAGCATTCATAACCTGATTACCTCTTACATGCAACACTGCTAAGGAAAGGAATGTTTCTCTTTATGAGGAGATGGAGTTATCAGAGAAATAAACACAATGCCAGCATGGTCACTCTTTCCACGTAGTTTCCAGGCTGAGAGACAACAGAGGCAATGCTGACATCCCTGATGTGAACATTTATGGCAGCATAATCCATTCAGAAGTGGTTATGAAGCAGTTTACCTGCCTAGCATCCAAGATCACAGCCTGTCAAAAGATCTGCAGGCAGGATGGAGCAAAATGTTTCTTTTAAATTGCATTTCAAGTATCTTTTTTCTTGATCACAGGTTATTTGTGCAAGGTAAGATGCAACTTGCAGACATCTAAAAAGACTTAAAACTGTCAATTGTGTTCTGTCCTTTTTTTATACATATAAGGTTACAAAGGGCTGAATCAGGTCTCCAAAACATAAGTAAAGTCCTTCGCTTAGGAGTGTTTCAAAATGAGATTAGACATTCCTTGTGCATTATGGAACAGACCTTCAAATCAGAAAATTGAGTAAGTCTCCTAATCAAAACAAGGGAATGTATCAAACTAACCAGAAGTGAGTTTTTACCAAACAAGTGAGTTTTAACAGCATAAAAACACCGCTACACAAACCATGAAAGAGTGACTCTGTTGACAAATGACTGCAGTATTTCGGCTCTGTGCTATCAACATGGTTTGGATTTTCTGGTGCATGGGGATGGCTCAGCACTCAGGAAACTCAGCAAAATTACTGCCGCAAGGGTCAGAGGGGTGGATCGAATGGCCAAGGTTGAGCTACAGCAAACAAGTTAGATAAGCTAATCCAGGCTGAAAAAAACAAACCACACCGCTAATTAAGCAGCTTGTGAAAACCTTCCCATTTTTAACTTGAAGTTTCATGTAAAGATATGTTAGGTAAACTTTTGATGACGTTTTCTACTCTTCTGGCGAAAGGAAGATTTGAAAATTGTTTCCTAACAGATCACCTGCATCTCCTCTGAAATATGTGATTAATCATCTTTCCTCATCTACCCCGAACGATTACAGAGGGCTGAAATACTGGTGAGGCTGTGTGCAGGAAGAGGGCCGAGGCAGGGAAACGCAGAGTCCCGTGTTTTGGGTGTCCGGTGCCACACAGTTACCTTCCACGCGGGATGTGCTCGTCATTCTCTGGAAGTACTTGTACTCATTCCTGCCGAGGAAGCACGAAATGCGTTACAACGTGTCTTAAGAATAAGTTCTCTCATTTCTAATGCTTTTTGCAAATTCTCTAATTGCAACAAAAAAACCCCCACTCATGAGGGGAGTGTTGCGGGAGCGCGGGGACTGGCGGTTGGGCGGGGCCTGGGCCGGTGCCGTGGCCGAGGCGGGACCTTTGGCCCCGCTGTGCTCGCATGAGCGATAACCTGCGCGATACCCCGCGGCCGTGCCACGAGAGAGAACCCACCCCAAACCCCACAGCCCCAGTCCCGCCACGCCGCCGCCTTCCCGCCTCACACAGCATCCCCCTCACGCACTACAGCTCCCAGCGCGCCCCGCGCGGCCCCGCCAAGCCCGCCTGCTGCCGCGCGGCGCGGGGCACGCTGGGGGCTGTAGTGCGGGCGGGGGGCGCGGCGGCGCCGGGCCGCGGTACCTGAGCGGCGGCCAGGGCAGCCGCCCGTCCTTGCCGATGCCCATGTTCTGGCTCACGGCCACGATGGAGTTGAGCGAACGCACCATGGCCGCTCCGCGCCCTCCGCTCCGCGCCGGGGCCGGGGCGGGGCGGGTCGGGGCGGGCCGAGCGGGCGCATCCGGCGGGGGCGGTACGGCGGCGCGGGGCCCGGCCATGCCGCGGGGCCGGCGGGGCGGCGCGGGCGGGCAGCAGCCGGTGCTGAGCAGGTTCTTCGGAGCGGCGGCGAGCGGCGGCGAGCCCCGCAACACGGTGCGAGCGGGGCGGGGCGGGGCGGGCACGGCCCGCCATCCCGGTATCCCTGTCCGGGACACGGGCACGGCGGGACACGGCCTCAGCGCCGCCGCAGCCCGGGCTGCGGGGTCCCGGCTGTAGCATCTCTGTGACGCAGGGCACTGGTATCGAGCACTCGGGGAGCAGCCTGGCAGGAAAGGCACTGAGCTGCTGGTCAGGGTCCAGTGGAGGCCAGAGAGGTGATCTGGAGTCTGGAGCAGCTCTGTGATGAGCAGAGACTGCGGGAGCTGGGCCTGGCCAGGCCGGAGAAGGGAACACTGAGAGGGGATCCCATCAATCCATACAAACACCTCCGAGGGTGCCAGAGGATGGTGCCAGGCTCTGTTCCGTGCTGCCAGGGACAGGATGGGGAGCAGTGGCCATAAAATAAACCACACCGAGCTCCAGCCCAGCAGGAGGAAGAGCTTCTGTCCATGGAGGGGCAGAGGCCTGGAACAGCTGCCCAGGGAGGGCCTGGAGTGTCCCTCTCTGGAGACATCCCAAGGCCAGCTGGACACGTTCCTGTGCCACTGCTCCAGGGGACCCTGCCTGGGGCTGGGCAGGGGCTTGGGCTGGGTGAGCTCCAGAGGTGCCTTCCAGCCCCAGGTGTGCTGGGATTCTGTGATATAGGATGGTCCTGTTTTGGAGGAGCTGGAGCTTGGCACGGGTTTGGTGAGCTGGGTGAGGCCAGGGTATTGGTCTGTGTCATTGGGGCTTCACTCCAGTGTTCGACCCCTGGCACACGATATGCCTCCTAGTTTTGCAAAATGTGGAATATATTGCGGTTATCATAAGTCAGGATGTTCTTAGAGGTTTGATCTTTGTGTACTTTGAAGCCTGATCAGCATGAGGTGAGACCTGATCAGTGGGACAGGCAGCAACTCCATCCCTTAGTCAAGGATGGCCTGGAATTAGCAAGTTTTGAGGATGTAGGTCAGGATGGTGGTGTATGTCCAGGTATGCATTGCAAACTTGTCAAAATACTCAGGGTCCGCATCTCCTGCAGCTGAACCCTGTTCATGACAGTACCAAACCTCACGCCTGCAGCTCAGAAAGACCCGGCCCAGGCGCAGGCGCTGCCCCTGAGCAGGTGCAGAGGGTGGCTGGGGTCACAGAACCTGTATGGCAGCTCCTAATCAATGCTAATAGGGGGGCAGTGCTTGAGAAGTTACCGGCTCTGGATTATTTCTGTGGTAAATAATGTCAGGGAAAGGGCGGTGGGGAGAGCTGGGGCTGTGGAACACACCGAGCACCCAGGGCTGGCCAGCGCTGATGTAACGCCCAGTGTCTCTCTCCCGCGTGGCACCGTTGGCTTGTGGCACACTGAGGAATGAATCCCATTTTTTGGGCAGCTCTGGCATACAGTGAGCTGAGCTCCTGGCCCAGGGGCTGGAGCTCGGGTGACTCCAGGTCCGAGTGCTGTTAGGTGCAATGATCCAGGTCCTCCCTGTGTCGCCACTGGGAGAAAGTGGCTGTGTCTCTGCTGTTGGATTTCGTTCTGAGTTTATATTTTCCAGTCTCCCTGTAGTTAGTGTTTCCAGACTCTTCTGGCCCTGGAAGCGCATTTGCTTTTTCCACCTGTGACTCAAGTCAGCTATCTTGGTTACCTTTGGTCCAAATATATTTTGAAAGGTGTGATTACGGTTTTCTGTCCTTGTAGAAAAAACTTTATCATTAGTGTTAATTTGGTGGTATTTAACAGTGGACTTGAAAACTGGTACTCTTGTGGGCTGTGCTTATGTGGAGGTTTTGGGCTTAGTTGGTGAGGCTGGAGTTCCTGTTTAGTTCTAAGGAAATTGAAATTCCCTGGTTAAACCATCAGAGGTTACCATATGAAATGTGGCTGCAAGCTGCTGAAAGAACCCGTTGTGTGCTTTTGAGCAAGGTGTTGATGTTTTGTTGGAGTTATAAGTTACTTCTTCATATTTAGTCAAGCTTCTTGCAATAGATCAATGGTGATACAGCAAAATTGATGAATTTTCTGTTTACACTGTGTTCCGAGTGTATATTTCAAAAGACATTGAAGGAGCAGAATGCTCCAAGCCCCTCCAACCTGGCTTTGAACAATTCCAGGGATGGGAGGTTGGATTATTTTGCATTAACTCTTCATGAAGTTGCTGGTTGCATTATTCTCTTTCAGAGGACAGCAAACAGAAAAGGTAACTGAACTTACTAGTTTAATTTACGTTTCAGGCTTCTGAATTTGGCACAAAAAGAAGCACATCTACCAAAAGCAATGAACCCTGTGAAAAGAAGATCAAGGCACGACAGATTACTCTGGAAGAGATCTGTAACCCACTCCAGACTCAGGTTAAAAGTGAGTGGACTGTAAGCAAACCTTCAAGCATTGACAGGCAGTAAATAAAGTTCTTCATAAATTTTGGAAAGTGTTTTGGCAGCGACTTCAAGATGCATCTCTTGGGTGTAAGATACGTCTTTGAAGAGCCATGATGAGCACCTTTCTGTGGCTCAGAAGCTGGGCCTTTGAGCCTTGCTCCACAGTTACTCTGCAAATCCCCTTCATCTGACTCAGCTTTACCAGGTTCTTAAGTTAGTAAAGTCCAGAGGTCCAGGCAGAAATGCATTTTCCTTCCTGTGTTGGTTTTAGAGTCTTAGGCCTGTTCTGAGGCATGGCTAACACTGACAGCTCCGTGGAGCCTGGTCTGTGGCTGGTGTGCCTGCAGGCTGCCTCAGTGAATAGTTCCAATGCAGGGCTCTTGCTGTGGAACAGCAGCTGCTCCATTGCCTCGGAAATGCGGGAGTTCCGTCTGGCCTTGAACAGAGAATTTAGTAAGTTAATGCTGGTATGAAAACCAGTCACTGAATGTAAAGTTCATTACATTTCAGTAAAAGAATTAGCCTCTTAAGTTTCAAAGTGGGAACTGTATTAAATTTGTTGGTGTGATGCTTTGAAGTATCTGTAGGACACCCTCAAGAAGCAACACTGTCTGCTTAAAAAATGTACTGAAAGAAAATGTGCTTGATTCCCAGTGTTGTTGGCTAACTTGTAGCTGTGCAGTTGTCAGTCCAAAAAATAATGATGCATCTCTTCCCATGTAGAAAGAAGCACACAAGTGAGGAGTATTGGTTTTCCAGGGAAGTTAACCAAGCTGTTTACATGCATGATTCTGTCAGGCTGGCAGAAATACTGCAGTGGGAGAGGACAGGGAATGTGGGGAAGGGAGACAGGGAGCAAAATGGTTGTGTTCTGTGCTTACTGATGTTCTTCTAGTAGACATTCTTTTTTAGAAAATAAGTTGCTAATACGTTTTTGTTGTGTATTTTCACCAAAGAAGAATCTCAGAAGTGTGAAAAGTCCCGTATCTGTTTGCAAACTCTGGACAGGCTGAGAGAGTTCTGCAGTGATTCAAATCAGCAGTGCACCAGAGTCCGGGAGGATGGCTTTCAGGAGAAAGAATCTCTGAGTTTGGAAAAGTGTCCCAGTATTACGGGGAGAAACTCAGAGTTGAAAAATCCTCTCCCGTCTTGGGACGCTGGCCCAAAGGTCGCACAGAAGGTACGCAGAGCTTTGGTCCTGTGGTGTGTGTAGATTGCTTGCTATGGGTTAAAAGAGCAAGCTTGGCACAAGCTTCCTTTTGTGTTCTGTGCTCCGACATGAAATGGTGCAGCAGAACCCTACAGACCTGTGTTTGTGTATGAATGTTTGCTCTTTGCATGGTGAGTGGGATGGCTGTTCTGGCTCTTCAGTGATACCGTTGAACAGTGGCATCATGAGAGAGTAGAAGCCCTGGTGGTGTAACATGTGGCTGTGGGGGAAGCTGTAATACCCCAATAACACATGTTCAGAGTGGCACTTGGCTCAGCTTGGCTTTAGTTCTGCCGGTTTTGATGTGGGCTCTCAAATTTCTAACAGGCTTTCTTTGCAAAAATATTGTTAGGATTATCACTGAGACGTGGCTTAAAACCATTGCTGGTAAATCTAACTAGTAAAGCTATCACTGCTTTTTCATCTGCAGAAGATAGGGGTAGCTCACATGAAAAATTGTCATCATGATATGTATGGTGCAAGTCAAGAGACTTGAGTGGACTAACAGTGTTTGGATTCCCCTTTAATTATGGGGCTAGTTAACATTAGTTAATTGGTGGTTTTGGGGGTCAGCCTGCTCAGTTTGATGTATTCAGGTCCTAGAATGCAGCCCATGGCTTACTGTGGCAACTGCTCTTTAATGGAGCTGTACATCTGGCTTATTGGGGGAAGGAGCTTGTATGAAAAGCTGTGCAGCTGGTTTTAACTTGTCCTGCCTGAAGGCTGTGACCTTCCACTGGAGGTCTTTGCTTTGTGTGAGTGTGGGATCCAAATGCTGCAGTGAGCAGCTTGTGGCAAGAGAATTCTGTTGTGGTAAGAGATTGAGGTTATGAAGTTGTGATGAGTTGGAGAACACAGAACACTGATTCCAGGGCTGGCCTGCCCTCCTTGGGCACCTTTTAAGCGTTTGTGTCTTTCTTTTTTCTTAGTGACCTTCCTGCAGCTGCTGATTTAACAACCACCTCAACAAGTCCGCTTTTGTGTCTGTTTTTACTCCTTTTGCCTTCTTTCATGGCCTTATTCCAGATGCTTTGTCACGACAATCTCCTGTAAAAATGAGACAAGGTCATCTTGTTTGGCTGTCACAGACCTTGGATTGAAGACTGCCAAGTCCTTGGGCTGGGGATTTCGCAGCTGAGACATCTGAGCTCCTGAGGCCACCCAAGCTCTGGGCGTAGTGCAGCTTTATTTGTGCTGGGCTGTGTTCTCTTGCTTGATGGTGTGCAGTTGTGGGGATTTTGCAGTTACAGCTAAGTGTTGTTTTTCCCCACTTGGTCTCTGACTGCACTCTTTGTACATTTCTATGACACAAAGTATATGATTTAAGCCATATCTGTGTTTTTTCTGAAGTGCCATTGCTACTGAACAGTCTGTTCACTTTGTTTCTTGTAATCTGAATGGGTCATTTTGTAGAAATGGAAGTTTAATGGATTTATTTGCAAATACAGAATTTATAGCACAACCTGATCAGTTAAGTTTTGAATAGTCATATGCTTTAAAAATTTCTGGAGGGTGTTGTCTTCGTATTTTTTTTTTTCTTTTTGAACCAGTATTATCTGTGCTGGATGTTGTGATATAAGTGAGGAGTAACTTCGCTGTAAGTGAAATACTTTTCAGCATTTTTCTCTGCACTTTTGAACCCATCACTCTGCTGACAATACAGAACGACACAGAGTCATGGAGCTGAAGTTGCTTGGCAAGAATAGGCTACAAAATGTCATTGTAAATTATAAACTGCATTGAGAGTGGGCTCAAAGCCTTTCACATTTAAGGTTTTAGAAACTGTAGTATAGATTTTCCATGTTTAAATTATTCCGGGAGGTTTACTGAACTTACAGAGGCAGTGCAGACTGGAGAAGGAGTACAGTTTTGGTGGCTGAGACAGGGAACTGAGACTCACATTGGTTTATTTCTTGATTTACTGTGGATTTTTTGGAACTTCATAAATCCCTCCATGCTGGAGTTTCTCACCTGTGAACTGGGGCAGTAATTCATCCTTATTTTAATATATGGCCAGTTTAGACTGGCCAGTCTTTGCAGCCTGCACTGTCTTGGTCTGTGCTTGGAGAGCTTATGATACAGTAGCGTTCTGGTTTCACCTAACTAACTTTGACTTTCATGGCTTTTTAATTCTTTTTAATTCCAAAAATACTGTATTCTGTATATCCTGCTTCAGTAGTTGTGCTGCAGCTTTGGGGGCTCTTCAATGCCAGAACAATCTTTAGCTCTGTGGTCAGTGTAAGCCAAGGGAGGGGGCAATTGATTTGTTTGATGATTCCTAATTATAGTTTTCCATCTTTTATTACAGGAGGAGTTACTATGTAATCTTAGTCAGTTTTCTGCATCCCTTAAGTCCTATGAAAATTCTCAAAATTCTTCAGATACAAATCTTAATAAAAGAACCAAAAGCATTTACACTCCACTAGAACTCCAATTCATAGAAATGAAGAAAAAGTATAAAGATGCTGTTTTGTGCGTGGAATGTGGATACAAATACCGGTTCTTTGGGGAAGATGCGGAGGTAATTTTTTTCCAAGGTTATGGAAAGCTACTTGCATTATGCTGGTGTCCTCCTAGGTCTGTGGCCACTTCCAGAAGGGATGCTTCTCTGGGGGCATAAGTTTTGTGGGGTATTTTGTTTGGGATGAGAAATCTCTGCATGCTAAAATAGAAGACTATCCATTATGCACACATTTTTTTGCCAGTTATTATTTTGTAATCACATGGTAGTGCTTGCTGTCTTGTATGTTGAGAATTTAAGGTGAGTTCCTAGAATAATTTTTTGTCAGAGTTAAAGTTGAAAAACTTTCAGAGATGAATTATGTATCATGGCTCAGAACTCTACTATTATATATATATAATGTATAACTCTAATGTATGACATTAGGAATTTTTCAGATTGAAAAACAGTGGAGCAAGTGGTGTTGAAAAAGATGAATATATCAGGTCTACCCTGGGTGCAGAGAGCATCCTGAATGCATGTCCAGATGTGGCACCTGTGCCTGGCAGATCTGTAGGAGCTGGAAAGGACTATATAACAAACATAATTTTAAAGTGATGGTTCATAAATGTTTCATAATTCTTTTTCTTATGATCTGTCCCAAAGTCATTGCTACCAACCTTTGTTTGGTGCTATTTCCACACTTCAGACCAGTGAGAAACGTTGCTTGGTTACTGGGAATTAATTTTTCCCATCATATTTGTGCCATGTAATTTGTCTGCTCATTTGCTGGTGTACTTACAGTCCAGGAATAGAAATATGCTGTTCAGATAGACTGGTCAGTGTTTGCCTGCAGGTCCTGCCTAACACCACATTCTCTGGTCAGTGATCACCTGCCTTTTTGCTAAGGAGCAAAAAGACAAATAGAAACCACATATGATAATGTCACATTTTAGTAAGTGTTGTTACTCTTTTTTATCAAGTGTTTGGTTCCCACTGCTGTTCAATATTGATTTTTCAGTATTTTGGTTGATTAGCCAGGTTAATCCCATCTTTACGACCACAAGCTAAATACTTCCATTCCGGCTGTGTTTTTAGTGGCGAGAAAACCATTTGACCTTTTGTTGAGCTGTGTTTCAGACCCTGTGTGTGCAGTGTGGGTGGTTTACCTCACAGTGGTAAAGATCAAGGTGCGACCTTAAAACCTGACACCTGCAGCCTGTGATAGTGAATCCCCTGTTTATGGCAGTGCCGGCACAGGAAGGTGCAGGGGCCCCTCCAGGCTTTCTCCTGGAATGTTTTCCCTTTGTCACTGAGCTTTTAATTGTAGTTGTGCATCATTGTTGTCATAGAGATAAGATCCTTATCTTCTTAGATTACTTTGTGACCCGTTGGCTGACTCTGTTGCACCTCGCAGATTGCAGCTAAAGAACTGAACATTTACTGTCACCTGGATCACAACTTCATGACTGCCAGCATTCCCAGCCACCGGCTCTTCGTCCACGTGCGGCGCCTCGTAGCCAAGGGACACAAGGTTACCCCGACTTCTGTCAGACTGAGTACAGAATAGCTCGGAAAGAGCTTGCATTGCTTGTACCAGAGCCTGGTTTCAGCTGAGAAGTGGGCAGCTCGTTATCGCTGGTTCCTGCTATAGAAATGGCCAACTTCCCTTTGTTTCAGTTTCTCTCTGCTGGGGGTGTCATGAACCTCTAGCAGTTTCAGAGAAGTATCTTCATTTTTTTAGAAACAGTTCCAGAACATTTAGTTTTCTCAGTGTTTCTGTATCAAGCTTTTGCATTTAAAAAGGAGACATGTACATATAGTCTCTCTGTTTTGTTATTCCTCACATCCTTGTTTTTCTTATCCCAGCCCATTTTTTTTTCTCTGTTCCTTCATGTTCTGGATCCCTCTAATTCTGTGGCTTTCTGGTGATAACTTCTTTTTCTGCTTCCTTTTCTAAGAAAAGGACTTGTTGATCCTAAATTAGGTGCAGGAACCATTCTCTAACGAGCAGTGACCTCCAGCTAAATTGTTTCAAAATAGGATAAGAAGCAGGTATGGAAGTTGAGAGGGCATTTAGGAGTAGGAAAAGGGTCAGGAAAAGCAGTGCCTTATAATCTCATTAGTAGGATTGATGTGAGAGCCCTTTCTGTAGATTATGTATTCCAGCTTGAATTATGCATTTGTTGTTTGCACATCTTAAAAGATTACCAGATATATAGAATAATAAAAATAATAATTTATTACCAGAGAGCTAACTTTTTTCTTTTTTGTCTGCTTGTAGGTTGGAGTAATAAAGCAAATGGAAACTGCAGCACTGAAAGCTGCTGGAGAAAATAAAAGCTCTCTCTTCAGCCGTAAGCTGACTGCCCTCTACACTAAGTCTACACTTATTGGAGAAGATATCCTTTTCAAATAAACTTGGTTTCAGAGTAACCTTTGGGAGGCCTTGATTCTAGTATTATCACCAGGATGCAACATGAGCAGCTAGGGGTTGACATAAGAGTGGCAGCAGGAAATGAAGTTCCTTTAATTGTATTTGTTGTGGTAAAACATCTTGCTGGCTTTACAAACAGTTGAATCTTCTCAGGGCTGTAGGTTTGTTGTGTTTACTGTAGTTGCTTTCTGAAGTCACAGAGTGGACTTACAAATCTGCAGTGTCCTGCAGGTCTTGCCTAGAAAATGGAAAAATTGGATAGAAACATCTTTTAACCAGTGAATTTAATGTCTTTTCTTTCATTTTTTGTTTTCCTCTATCCTGTCTTATCTACCACGTTTTTTTAATGTCATTTCTCAAACTAATATACTAGATACCAGGAGCTAAAAAGACTGTTAGATTAATGTCTGAGAGTACAAGATTTAGATCTAGAAAGATAATCCACCCAAATCTCTGTACTATTTTTTTTAACGTTTGTTACATGTGAACCCTTTGTTGAAGCTGGATGATTCTGTAGATGTTGAAGGGGTAACAGCAGATGTCCCAGATAACTACCTCCTCTGTGTCTGTGAAAATGGAGACAACCTGAAAGACAGGAAGAAAGGTGACATTGTTACAGGCATTATGGTAAGTTAGTTTCTCAGGGAGTCAGTATTTTAGGGTTTCCGTGGGGTTGTTTTGTTGTGCATTTTCGTTTTTTTTGGGGAGGTGGATGGCTACCTTGTTAAATTCATGACTGTTCTGTCTTTCAGATTTTATTTTGCAGGGGAGTAGGAATTGTTTGTTTGGTTTTTTTTTTTTTTTGAAAAAAAAGGCACTTTAGGTAAGATATCTGTGTGTGAACTGTGATGGCTTTCTATTTGAAAACAGCAGAAAAGGTATGGAGTTAATAGTTGAACATTTATGAAACTGGTTTTGCTGCTGTTTCACTTGAAAACATATTAGTATTTTACCCAAATACATGAGGGAATTCATTAGTTCAGATGCTTTACAAACTTCAGTGTTTAAACACTTTCATGGTCAATATTTTAAAGGTTGTGAGCACTCTTTTCCTGTACAGAATACCATTATTTAGAGGAAGAGCCTTAGGATTTTTTTACCCTTTACACTTCATATTTGTATTGTCTGTTATGGTGAGGATTAAACCCAGTCCTGATTAACCAGCAAAACACAGTGATAACTGATGCCCAGTCAGCTGGTAATGAATTAATTAAAAAGTATGTTGACTGTGCCTCTGTTTGAATGTCACACTGCAGCTGTGAGAGAACAACAAGAGCAAGTGTTCAAATTCCAGTTTGAATTACAGGTGCATTTCACAGACTTCAGTTAATAGATTTTCTGGTATTAAAAATTGAACAGTGCTGGACTGGTAAAAACAAGAGCACATTTACATTTGTGAGGTATTGTTGCCACTTACCAAAACAAAGTTGTGTTAGTGTTTTGGAGTTATTGTTCTATCATGGGTTTGAAAAAAAGCGCAATCAAGTTTTTTGATCTGCCACTTTCACTGTGTGTGTGGGTGCTGTATAATTTTGTGCTGTACACCGTAGATTTTCTTTCTGGTTTAACAGTTTGAGCCACTGAAGCAGCCCCTGAAAATGTAATATCCAGTGGATATAGTATGTATGTGTATATATTTTTGTTTGGCAGGCGATCCAGCCAACTACAGGAGAGGTAATTTTTGACAGTTTTCGGGACTGTGCTTCTCGCTCGGAGCTGGAGAGTCGGGTTCTGCGTCTGCAGCCAGTTGAAATAATTCTTCCATCCAGGCTGTCAGATCAATCTGAAAAGCTCATCCACAGTATAACCTCCATGAGGTAAGTTCTGTGGGGGTTTTGTTGTTTGGGGTTCTCTTCCCTGCAGCCGTTGGTGGAGCTGGGATCCAGAAGCAGGTATGAATGTGTAGTTCTGTCATGGCCTTTTTCAGAGTGGTTTGCTGCTGGGTTGAGGAGTTCCCACATCCCGCCAAATTCTAGGCACTTGCTCCCAGGGTGTATTTAGACTGAAGTCCATGGCTTCTCTCTCTGTCCTTTGAAAGATTTGTGCACTTAAACACTGTCAGTGTCACAGTCCTGCCACCACACTCCTAATCACAGGATCTGTTGGAATAACTTCCAAGCTCATGCACTTACCTTTCAGATCTGAAAGAGGTGTTATGTAGCTTCTTTTTCCTGTTTGTCATAGTTTTGAGGTCTCTAAAAGACATGAAACTACATTTTCTATTAATGCAGATAGGCGAAGAAAGCCTTTGTAACGGGTATTTCATCCTGTTTGTCCTATTGCACCATTTTGGTCTTGGGTACAGACTTGGAAGTTTTGTGACTAATCATCTCTTTGCTTTGAGGTCTCTGTGCTTTTCAAGAGGAAATTTGTTACCTGTTTTCTGTATCAGTTTTGCTGTGTAATAAAACCGGAATGGGACGTAATTTTTAGGGTGATGGATGAAGGATGAAGCAGTCTTCTGAAGAGGGGATGAAATCTTGCAGGTGCAATTTTTTGGGAGAAAGTTTCGGTTTTTCACTTTTTTCTTTTTAACAATGCAGTTCTGGGCTATGGAGAGCTAGTTTAGAGCTTGACATTTCAATTTGTAACGAAATGGTCATTCTGATGTGAATGTGGGAGAGTGGTTGTGATTTATTTTTTTCCTTTTTCTTTGTGTTTTTTTGGTTGTGCACAGTTGAGAACGTTAATGAGTGACTTCTTGTTTTTATGAAGGCAAAAAATGCTACCCATTAGTTGAGTTTGTGAATAGGGTTTAGTTTGTAGTTTTTTCACATTTCTGGTAATTTGCTAGGCAGCTTTCCAGCCTAAATGTCCTTAATTACATAAGAGAGACAGAAATAGAACACATTATTGCAATACACCTCAGTAGCCTTATTTTAAAAACAATTCTTCATGGATTTTTTTTCTCGTACCAGAGATTAAACCACTAGAGGGCCCTGAAGTATTTCATAGTAATTTAAGTGATTTCAATATGCTGCTTTCTTGTGCTTTTTAATTAGGCTTCATTTTTGTACAATTTCTTTTGTACAGCAGTAATTTCATTTTCATGCATATTGACATGTCTGTAGTATCCAGGTTTGGTTATTGGCCCAGTACCTGGTGATTTCATCCTTTACCAGCTCTTTTCTAAAACCTCTTGTTGAGAATCTTCCATGAACTGGGAAAAGTTTAATTTCCGTAATTTTTTTGAAGACCTTTCTAACTAAAACCATGGGAACTAGCTCTTGTGGTTCAAGAAGGCTCTTCATCTCTTTGTGTGTTAGGGATGCAGCAGAAAAACACTGAAATGATAAAAACAGGGTAAAGATGGGAGAGAAAAATAGTCCTAGGAGACTAGAGCTTGGAGAGGAGAGTAGAGAAGAGAAGAGAGAAGTCTTTCTACTCCTTTTGTGTGGTGTAGGAATTGCACCAGGGGTGTTTTGGTGTTGGATGTTTCGTATTAGGACTTGGCACTGAGTGACCAAGGTGATGTGGCCAGCACAAAGACTGTGTTTATGGCTGCTGAAAGAGTAAAATAAAATGTTGAGCCGAGGTAAATCACTGCAGCTTTATGAGAGCAGCCCTAAGGTGGTTCAGTGCCCTGTTACAGTGACAAGAGTTGAAAGTGTCTGCTTCCCTTCAATTTCTGTGAGGTTTTTTTTATTCTTTACTATTATAGGGTGGTTTTAATGACTGGAAAATACTATTCTAGGACACTGAGCTGGAGGCCAGTGAAGAGCCTTCCCTCAAAAGCAAAGCTTATATTAAAAGTAGGTTACAAAAATTGGTTCAGGACAAGCTGTTCTGGTGGGTACTGTCCTGTTCCCAAACTGTTAGTAACATCTGTTGGCAAGTGCTGACCTGCCTGGAGGAAAATTTTTTCATGTTTTTAGTTTCCTTCTTTCTAGAAAAATTAAAAAAAAGAAGAAGTAGTCTTGCCTTCAGAAAATACATACATTTTTTTCAGAAGAACACAGTGTTTTGTACTCCATGTTCTTTCTAGTCAAGGGTCAGCACCCACCCTTCTTAAGATGTTGGCTGCTTTAAAACCTGGCCTGTACTGGTCTTCTGAAATTGTGTTTGAGGCTCCTTTGGGATGTTTTTGCTCTTCTCATGTGCCCCTTTCTTGTTTCATTGAAAAATTAGGAGCATCTTAGGAGTGCTCCGTTGTTCCTCTTTTTTCCATCTGCCCTTTTTTTGCCATGTTTCATTCTGTAGCATTCTTGGACACCATGTGAAAACACACTGATCACAAGTAACTTTTAACCCAAAGCATTTCACCTGAGTCTGCACTGTTTTCTTTAGGCTGCAGGTAGTCTGCAGCTTGTTGCCCTGGGATAAGATTCTGAACATGGGATTCAGGTTTCTGCTTTCTCCTGGGTACTGCAGTAGTCTTTGGCTTGGAGTTTGTTCCCTGGAATTGCCTTCTCTTTCAAACCCATGGAGAACTAAACCCATCCTCCCTCTCTAGGCATGGTGGAGTCCCTCAAGTAGCCGAACCTCCATCATTATGTTCAACTCAAGCCTTTTTAATTTATGTTTCAGGACCTCTGCAAATAAAATTGCAAGGTCTTTCTGCTAAGTGCAGTGCTGATAGCCCTCTGGTTTAGCAGTGGCCTCTGGTTTTAGCTGTATCACTTGAGGTCTCCACAATGTGTTCCTCTCTAGTTTCTGTCATGGTCTCTTAGACTGAGCTACAGTGGATTTACATTTGGTCAACGGTGCTGTTCAGTGCTAATTGCTCTCATGGATGCAGTTATGGATTTATGTCATCAGTCAAGTAGAAACTCGGCTGCAATGAAATCAGACTTGTAAATGTGTACAAAGTGCTTTTAATTTTGTAGGTCTTCATATGTGACTGGTTGCTCAGATTAGAGGATGCATTCATGTAGTTAATGTTGAGGAGTTTTTTTCCATGAAGGGCATGTGCATTTATTTATATAGCTCAGCTCCTGAGGTTTGTAGGTGAGCGAGGAAGGGAAGGGTTGTAGTGGCAAAAACAAGACCCCAAAGGGTTACAGTGAGAGTAAACAGCATTGCACATTAAATTTTAGAGCAGAGGAGTGAAGAGTATCTAAAGGGCTGGTGATCACAGAAACCAGTGGTTTCATGGTTTGTATAGCTTGTAATATTCCCGTGGATTTTTAAGTGGAAGGCAAGCTGTGACAAACATCTTGAGAATGTTTTGTCAATGGAAGCTACGAGCAGTTAAATTTGCAGCAGGGAAGAAAAAAGCAACTGAAGTACAAAACCAGCACATGAACTGTTTTCTGTAAACACAAACCCAGAGGCATCAGATGTTTACTGACCAAAGAGGTGTTTTGCACTGCTGAGAACCCAGCTCATGGTCTCTGCAGCCAGCTGCTTGAACTGGTCACATCAGAACTCTCTCCTTTTGAATGGACAGGGGGAAAAACTCCATGACAGTATTACCACCTCATGCAATAACCTGAAAGAGTTGTTGGATGAGGTTTTTTTTCAGTTTAATCCTGTCTCAGTCATGAAACATTGCTGTTCTCAGTACTGGCATTCATACTGCCTTCTGTGGCATTGCAGGTAAGGGATGTGGGGCTTAAATCTTGTTTGACAGATTGCTTATGTGTGAAGTGTATTTGTTTGCCATGCCTGCCTGCCTGCCTGCCCTTCACAGTCTGGCGCATCCTCTGGGTGGAATTACTGTCCCCCCTTGCACACAGAGTTGTTGCTGCAGGGGCACAAAGAGGCAATTGCAGAGCTGTGTGTCCAAATGCAGTGCAGAGCACTGTTCTTACCCTGATGGTAAATCAGATAAAAAGTGTTAGCATTGCTTTTTACAGCAACACTGGCCTTTGTGGGCCTTGCTTTGCCTGGCCCTTGTGTTTCTGTAGGTTACCCGAGGCTGAAGCTCTGAGGAGCTTCCCCAGACTCACACCTGGTTCGAAGGTGCATTATTTCTCATGTGACTGCAAACAGCACGGAAAACGTGCTGTGCTCAGCTGCTGTATTTGTGGCATTCTTGCACTGATTAGTAATATTCACGGCTTTGGATTGTTTTTCCCCTCCACCATTTGAGATAGAAATTATTAAATGAAGAACAATTAAATCTTGAGCTTGATGCTTGTCCAGTTTCTTGGTGTCAAGAAGTTAACTTCTTATGTAGGAGAAAGCCCCCTACCTTATAAACAGAAGCAGAAAAAATAAAACTTTAAAGCCTTTGTTTTCATGTTTTGGCGAGTATTTGATTTATTATTACAGGACAGATCAGAAACTGCAGGAGGTGACATGTAAGTTTTGGTACTTTTTTTTGTCCTCTCTGGTTGTGATGTTGCTTGTTCTTTTCTCTCAGTATATATTCATAGGCTGTGATTTTTCACAGTTGCAAATGGAGAATGACTCTTAAGCTCTTGAAACTGGCATGCAAGTTTAAATATTTTTAACAGTCTATGAATGTTGGCATATTTGTTAAAGTTCTAGTATTTTGTTTTAAGAAGGACTTCTTTTTCATAATTTATTCATCTTTGTAGCTGACTAAGGACATAACTCTTTCCCTGTGAAGCAGTGGCATTGAGGACGCCTTGGATGTGTTAACTTCTCAGACATTACTTCTTCTCCCATCTCCTGCCCTCATGGTTAGTGTCAGGAGTTAGACATTCAGCAGTTTAATCTAAGCAGTGGTGCAAATGAGACCATGTGGGAGAGAGGAAGACTGAGGCTGTGTGTTTGACATGCAGGTAGCACTGATATGGAGTGAGGAGAGTCATGCTCTTGCAGTCGTGGTTCCCAGCCCCTCCTGAGCTGGGGAAGAGAAAAAGGCCATGACTTTAGTTACTTTTCATAAACCCAGAATATATTAGTTTTCTTAATTTTGAAGAGAATGAAACTGAAGTGGGTTTTTATGTGCCATCAGTCTTCTGAACTGCAGAAGGGAACAAGATTTATCTTCTGGGCTGTCTTTAGCAGTTTAATTTTGTGCTTGACTGACAGTGTTTGTCTCTTTGAACAGAAGTTCTTTTCTATGTATGGCAGAGGTAAGAGGCTTTTGGTAAATTAGACTTGTGGGGAGTGTGCTTTAGGCATGGACTCCTCCTCTGGGAATTTGGAATAGTACAAATGATTGTTAGATGTTCAAGATTCACGTGAATATTTTATGGGTTCTTAATAGAGAATTTGAAATCACTGCTGCAGTAATTAACTGTGTTACTGAGAAGCACTGTATTTTTTGACACAAAAAAATTGTGTGTATGATACTTGCTTTCAGTATATGTGAAAGACTTTCTACAGGGGGAGGTGGATGTACTTCAAACCATTTTCTAGCACATATATTTGAGTCTGTTCCTGTTTTATGTTGTGCCTGTCTGGCTGGCTTCTGTCAGGTGGAAGATGACTGTTTGCCCCTCCATCCCTCCTGCCTGTTGTT
The DNA here is from genome assembly GCF_009650955.1 of Corvus moneduloides. Lineage (NCBI taxonomy): Eukaryota > Metazoa > Chordata > Aves > Passeriformes > Corvidae > Corvus > Corvus moneduloides. The sequence continues at coordinate 75,269,516 of NC_045511.1, forward strand.
TTACAACTCTGCTTCTGCTTTCTGGAGTCTTTGCCACCTCTTCCTGTCTCTGCCCTTCTGTTTATGTGTCTTGGGTGTCTTTGTCCCCATTTCCAGGAAGATTGCAGGCATTCCTCGTAGCTTGGCACTGTCCTGCCCCTGCAGCCCCCTCTGCAGAGTTGTGGCTGAGGGGACCCTGAGGTGGAGAGAGAAGCAGCAGGTATGAGTCTGACGAGGGCACAAGTCACTCCCCTCCAACCTGCGTCATCTTTGACATGCCCTGGGTAGTGCAGGGGTCTGAAAAGGAAGGATAACTTTCCTGGACAGCTTCCTGGACAGCCACATGCCATGTCACTGCATGTCTTCTATTGCTTTGTGGCTGTGCATTTTCCTTTTTACTAAACAGGTCTTGTCAGGGCTTGAGGAAGAACCAGGAGAGCACTGTGAAGAGCAAGGTGGTGTTCATATAATCATAGAAGAGTTTGGGTTGAAAGGGACTTTTATAGGTCATCTAGACTAACCCCCCTTCTTCAGGTAGACCAGGTGGGTCAGAGCCCTGTCCAGCCTGACCTTGAATGTCTCCAGGGATGAGGCATGCACCTCCTCCTGGGCAGCCTCATGGTTTTACCCTCATGGTAGAATACTCCTTCCTGATATCCAGTCTAAACCTACCCTCTTTTAGTTTAAAAGCATCACCTCTTGCCCTGTCTCAGCAGACCCTGCTAAAAACTCTGTCCCCATCTTCCTCATGGGCCCCCTTCAGGCCCTGCAAGGCCCCACTGAGGTGACCCCAGAGCTTCTCCTCTGCAGGCTGAACAAGCCCAGCTCTGGCAGCCTTTCCTCCCAGCAGAGCTGCTCCATCCCTCTGCTCATCCTGGTGCCTGCCCTGGCCTGGCTGCAGCAGCTCCAGCTCCTTCCTGAGCTGGGCCCAGGGCTGGGGCAGCTCTGCAGGTGGGGGCTCAGCTGAGGGGGCAGAGGGGCAGAATCCCCCCTGCCCTGCTGCCCACGCTGGGGCCCAGCCCAGCACAGGGGGTTTGGGGTTCCAGCTCAGGGGGTTTGGGGTCCCAGCTCAGGGGGTTTGGGGTCCCAGCTCAGGGAGTTTGGGGTTCAGCTCAGGGGGTTTGGGGTTCCAGCACAGGGGGGTTTGGGGTCCCAGCTCAGGGGGTTTGGGGTTCCAGCTCAGGGGGTTTGGTGTCCCAGCTCAGGGGGTTTGGGGTTCAGCACAGGGGGTTTGGGGTTCAGCTCAGGGGGTTTGGGGTCCCAGCACAGGGGGTTTGGGGTCCCAGCTCAGGGGGTTTGGGGTTCCAGCACAGGGGGGTTTGGGGTCCCAGCTCAGGGGGTTTGGGGTTCCAGCACAGGGGGGTTTGGGGTCCCAGCTCAGGGGGTTTGGGGTTCCAGCACAGGGGGGTTTGGGGTCCCAGCCCAGGGGGTTTGGGGTTCAGCTCAGGGGGTTTGGGGTCCCAGCACAGAGGGTTTGGGTTCCCAGCTCAGGGGGTTTGGGGTTCCAGCACAGGGGGGTTTGGGGTCCCAGCTCAGGGGGTTTGGGGTTCCAGCTCAGGGGGTTTGGGGTTCCAGCACAGGGGGGTTTGGGGTCCCAGCTCAGGGGGTTTGGGGTTCAGCTCAGGGGGTTTGGGGTCCCAGCTCAGAGAGTTTGGGATCCCAGCTCAGGGGGTTTGGGGTCCCAGCTCAGCGAGTTTGGGATCCCAGCACAGGGAGATTTGGGGTCCCAGCTCAGGGGGTTTGGGGTCCCAGCTCAGGGGGTTTGGGGTCCCAGCTCAGGGGGTTTGGGGTTCAGCTCAGGGGGTTTGGGGTCCCAGCTCAGGGGGTTTGGGGTCCCAGCTCAGGGGGTTTGGGGTTCAGCTCAGGGGGTTTGGGGTCCCAGCCCAGCACAGAGGGTTTGGGGTCCCAGCTCTCCCCCACAGCACCCCCAGGGCTTCTCCCAGGGCTGCTCCATCTGCCCATCCCCAGCCTGGATCCAGCCCGGGGCTGCCCTGACCCAGGGGCAGCCCCAGCCCCTGCCCTGGTTAACCCTCATGAGACCTCCATGGGTCATTCTGGGGATGTCCATGTCCCCCTGGATGCCATCTTGTCCCTCAGGGGTGTCACTGCACCCTCAGCCTCGTGTCACCTGCAGACTGCTGGGGGTGCCCTGGGTGCCTCTGTCGGTGTCAGTGATGCAGATTTTACATCACACTGGTGCCAGCAAAGACCCCTGAGGGACAGCACTGGTCACTGAATGTCCACTGGGACTCAGCCTTTGACCACTGCCCTCTGGATGTGCCCAACCAACTGATTCTTGATTCCTGAACAGTCCATCCATCAAATCAATTCCCAGGGCAGTGCTGTATTTGCTATACAAAAACCAGAACCAAACCAAATTAAAAAAAAAGGAAAAAGGATTCATTTGGGAGAAAGTGAGCTAGGAAGAGGGGAAAAAAAGCCTTTCATTTAAGGGAAACAGCTGTGTAGCTTTGTCAAAGATCCTTACTTAGAGTATTAATTAGTTTGTTAAGACGTTTTAATTGTCTGAAAAGATAGCACATGCATTTGCATCCTGAAGCAGAGAAGTTAGGCCTTATCATGAAGCATTCTGTGCATATTGCCAATACAGTGCACTTGTTATTCCTCACAGCTTTGAGAAGAAAACCCAGCTTGGTTTGTCTCTAATTAACACTAGGATTGGTGCTTTGAGTTAATTTAGGTGAAAATAGACCTGTGTGACAGAGCAGTCTGGGTGTGACAAATTACACGTGGCCCAACTTTTGGACCCAGCCAGAGTCAGACCACAGACCTGACCTGGCACCAGAGTCTGAATGCTAAAGCCCTTGGGTTGCCTAAGTAAAGAAATGCTTTCATATCTATCATCATCAAATGCACTCATAATTAACTTCAATTAAGTTGCATTTTGGAATGTGTGTTGTGGAATCTGCTGTTCAGTGCTCAAAATCATGATGTAATTTTGTGAGCCATGGTAGAGGGGAAACTACCCACTCTATCAATTAATCATCCTGTGGTATATAATTAGTATGCTGTCAAACGTTATTAGTTGAAAGTAACACATTTGATTTTTAATGTACTGAGGAAAGGAGTTGCAGAATGGAGTTTCAGCAGCAGCTTTGCTACTGGTGGGTTAAGGAGTTGTCTCTGTGTTCCCACAGCCCTTTTTTGTATGATCATTGCAAAAGTTTTTGTGGCATCATAGAGGACTGCAACTGGCAAAACAGAAAATAGAAACCCACAAACACCAAGAAACCTCCTTCTTCTAACATAATCCTTTTTGTTTGTTTTTTGATGAAAGAGCACTTGTCCTGAGCATGGCTGAGTTGAGAGTGGTACCTTTGCAGTTGGCTGCTGGGGGAGGACTCAGCAGGAAACTGAAGGCTCTCTGCTGCAGCCCATACACAGGAAGGATTTCAGGAATATTAAGGAACTGATGTGTATTAATAGGGATGTCTTTTCAGATACCTCTGGCTCGTCACTGACCATGAGCAGAATCTGGACCAGTACCCTTCATTTTAAGCTGGGTGAGGGAAATTCTTGTGGTTTTGTTGGGAACATTCTTTATAGACAGATTATGCCAACAACTTTATGTATTTTAAAACGCAGGTAATGAACAAAAAGAAGGCTGTGTGTCTTGTGAGCAAAAATCTGTTATCTGACAAAAAAACTTAGTTTCATTTAGTAGCTTTATCCCTCTACTCCCTCTAATATTGTAACCATTTAATTGGTTGGTAGTAATAGAAGGTTTATTACTCAGTTTCCTTAGGTGTTGAGTAACAAAATCTAGTAAGTTTGAGTAAGTATCTGTTGTCTGTAGAATTAAGATACTACCTTTTTTTTTTTTTCTTTTTTTTTTCCTTTTTTTGTCTTCAGTTTTTGACTTATTTAAAAAACCCCAGGCAGAACAAACAGAAAACTCTGCCACCTCTGTTTTCAGCTCACTTCTGCAGAGATTATGTGCAGCCTTGTGATACTTAAAATTCTATTTTGAGCTCAACCATTGCCAGCCCCTAAAGTGTAAACGTGAGATAAATTGAATTTCAATTTAGAATTATTTTTCTTTTTTTTTCTATAAAAGCATGCCATTTGGCCCGTGCTGCCTTCACCTTCTTCCTTCAAATGTTTTTTTTCCATTTGTAAAATAATTTAAGAAGGTTTTTGCAGTTGGCTCCTTAATGGTAAATCACTGGAAAGAAAGAATACATAGTGCACAGCATCTGTTGAGTTACATGCTCATGGGAAGAAGAACTGCCTTGCTTTTTTGCTTGTATTAGCTTTTCACAGAACAGAAAATCAAGGTAAGTAGCCGTTTCTGGTGAAAACATCCCACTCTTGAATTCCAGGAATGTGGCCTAAGAAGAAAATATTTTATATGGAGGGTATGATTGTTAACACTCTATTTGTATTTAATCTGTCAGAGATGAGACTGTGTTTGAACATCTTTGTACATCTCACAGGAAAGCCTGAAATGGTTTGTTGAAAAATTAACAAGTTCAATTCATCCCATTTAATGGACTCTTAAATCTGTATCAGCTTACCAGAGGAGACATTAATTACGAGTGTAATTGACCGGCCAGATGTATCCCATTTTCTGTCCATCAGCCTCTATTAAAACCATTACAAAACATCAAAAGCTCTTTATCTGAGGGAGATGAGCACTTCCCCATGCCAAATTCTGCTTAAGCAGTGAGATTTAGGTGGTGTTTTCTGAGTTCAGGCGTGTTGGGTGAGCAGATATTCCTGCATGGGGAGAGTGTTTTGTGCATTGGTTTTACAGGGTTCGTTCCCAAGTTGGAAATGGTTCCCCCCCGGTGGCAGGAGGGCTCCTGGACCCATCCCATGTTTCATTCCCTGCTGTGAGGTGTTGGGGAGCTGCAGAGCCCCATGGCCATGGGGAATCTCTGTGCTCCTGGGGACGGAACCACTCCCGTTTTGTGTCAGAACCACACTTCTCATCGTGCAAGGCAAATCATGACCAAACCCAGCAGCTTCTTCCTTGTTTCAGAAACCGGAGCTTGGCCGTCCTGGTGATTGGCACAGAGCTCTCAGGGTTTGAAACCTTATTCCAACATTTGTCTACCATTTGCAGGGCTTTTTTTTAAATTAGATGTATGACAGCCACATTTCTGTTTGAGGTAGAGTTATTAAAAATAACATGCCATTAATGCACATTACCGACACCCTGAAGCCTCTCCTGGATTTTGAGTGGAGAATGAAAGCAGTATTAATTGCCAAGTTAACACCTGTAACAATAAAGGTTCCTGCTCTTTTCTTTCTTCTTCTGCTTTCCTTCAGATTACTTCCTAAGGAGTTTCTTGCTCACTTCATACTTGGATTTATTGTTATATTCAGCTCCCTCCTCACATCTTACAAGTTTTGTTCCAAGTACTGCCATGGTTTGACAGCTTTGAAGGAGAATAACTCCAGTAACAGTGAGGAACAAAGGAGTGGGGTTAGACAAGAACTTTGCCTGTTGTGTTTACATTTGAAGGTAGCTTCTCCCTGGGTGTCTTTATGAGGTTGGAATTGGGAGTCTTTATTTTAATCATAGCTGGAGAGCTTGGATGGAGACATTTCTGGAAGAAAATCAGGGGTAATACAATTTTCCGGCCTCATTCGGCTGTGAGGTCATTAGGGACAATGCAGTGGAGCATCACGCAGCTGGATCTTTCTTGGAAATGTGTAAGAAGGCTTTGCAAGGTACAGGCCATGTACAAAGGTAAATTTTGATTGGTTTTTGAAATGTCTTCAGAACAGTGGGTTTGATTTTTAGGATGGAGCTGTTTAATACTTGGGGTTTTTTATGGTCTCTGATGACATCTGTAATTACAGATGCTGACGTCTGGAAGATCCTGCTGTGGCTTTAAAATTTTTATTTCTGTAGTGTAGAAGGTACTTGCATGTGCTAGTGTCCCAAATGTTGAGTCTCCAAATCGAGGGGGGAAAAAGGGAAAAGTGAAATAGTTGCATAATCTGTCATATCCTTTCAGTTGGAGTTGGTTCAAGTGGTTCTGTCAGTGGCATGAGAGGAGGATGAAATGTGAACAGCAAGTTACACATGCCAAAAACTAAGAAAAAAGAGACTTTGTGCCACAGTCTTAGCTGAAAAATGTGGTTGGATATTTGTCTTAAATGGTACGTCCTGCCCTTCCTGTTGCAGATGAAGCTTGCCCATAGATAAGGGAAGAACATATCTCGTAGGTGGGTGAAGTTGTCTACAAGAAGACATGGTAGGGGAACTCCTGCATGGAAAATCCCTTAGTTTTCCAAAGAGCATCCACTGCTCAGAGCACAGACCTTGAGTTCCTGAGATGAGGAGGAAGCAGGTCCCCTGCTAGCATGGTCCAGCTGTGGGAGCAGCTACCCCAGCGTCAGGCCCATTTCAGAGCTCATCAGTGGGCTGCTGTTAGCAGTACATTGGATGTGTGTGCTCAGCTCTTTCCTGTGGCACAGGGGAATCTGCTGGAGCAGTGGCTGTGCAGCCAGTCCACCTGTTCTTGTTCTTACTTGTGCAGTTGATCTACAGCTGGTTTATATCACACCTAATGACTTACACAGTTCCCTCAGAACAATTTTTTTTCTCAAAACCTTGGGAAAATCTTGCCTGGATGAGCTTTCTGGAACTCAGGTGTTACACAGTTTTGTCTGCTTTGGGAAATGCCCAAGGAAGGGAAGCCCCCAGCTTCACTGTGCCACCTATTTATGTGTTTAGCTGGTCTTGTGGAAGAGAATGCAGCTCATGGCTGCTCAGTTTTGTCCCTTCATTGTGCACCTCTCACCAGAGTCTGCTCTGGGCTTTTCTGAATGCCCCCTTGGGTGGTAGAAGATGCGCTCTTAACTTTTTCCATGCCAAATGAATTCAGTTTCCTTAGTCTGTCCTCATCTGACATATGCTATAGCCCCCTAATAATAGAATGCAATCCCCACACTGTTTTTCTTCTGCTCTGCAGCCTGAGTGAATGCGTTCTCCACATTTTTTTCTAATGTTGGCTAATACCCAGAGGAGCAAGTATCCAGAATTTTCAGGTTTCGATATATTGAATATAACTATTGAATAACTATTGATAACTATTGAATATAGTTAATTATCATAGATATTAATTCAGAATATCAAGTCTTGTGCAGAAATATCTGGATAAAATTATCAAAATTCTGAAGACATCTTTTGGATTTTTTTCTCCTTTTTATTATAACTTCTTAGAATAAACAGAGAATTAAAGAACAATTGCAGGTCTTCTGCCTGAGTGCCATGTGTAATAACCTACCAGCATAGTTTGAAAACATAGTAATGTGTATACTTTCCTTCCATGTTTAAATTAAACTGTGGTATTATGGGCTAGTTTTGATTTTATTTTTTCTGATTAATCCAGTTGGTCTGTAACCTTACATGATGCCTGAGTATTTATCAAGAGGATTCAGTGGGGTGGATTTTTATTCTTAGTAGTTTTGTTTGGTTTTTGTGGTTTTTGTTAGTTTGGGTCAGGACATGGCTGCCTGCAGTGCAGACAGGACATGCAGAGAGGTTCCTGGAGGCCTTGCAGCTCCTCCATCCCCTGTGACGCTGTGTGCAGAGTACAGCCATCTGCTCCCTGGCCTTCTCCCTCCTCCAGGCCGTTCCTGGGGACTCTGTGCCCTGTGACCCTCAGGACAGCGCTCCAGCCCAGCCAGTGGCTCTCCTGGGCTTGCTGTAGCTCTTCTGTTCTGAGCCTCTCTCACAGGAAGCTGAAAACCAAGCAGTGGGCACTCCCTGTCTGCAGTCCAAAGGAAGGTGTGTGAGAGCCTGGACAGCAGCTGGGTCCCCTCTTGAGAGCCATGAACTTGAATCATTTCAGTGCAGTGATGGGTGGAAAATCCAGGTGTGGCCTTCCTGCTTGCAGAGGCAGCATGCTTTCTCTGTGAGATCTGTACTGGATGTTCGGTGCTCCTTGTGAATTTCCACAGCAATTCTTAATCAGCAATTCTTATGCTGATTAAAGAACAGGAATTAAGTTTCTGGCAGTTCTTGGCAGGTAGAGTAGTGGTAGCAGTGTGGGAGGTTAGCTCAGACTGATTTAAAACAGAGATATGGATGGACTCTGTCACATCTCAGTTATTTCTTATATAATCATTGGGAATGATGTTTCATAAGCTGATGGTGGCTTGCATTCAACTTCCTGTTGATGTTGTCAGTCTGTGCTTGTAGAATATCCCTTTACCAGTTGCCTGGGCAAACGTGATTCCTGCTTCAGTAGTAATCCTATATCACAGAATCCCAGCACACCTGGGGCTGGAAGGCACCTCTGGAGCTCACCCAGCCCAAGCCCCTGCCCAGCCCCAGGCAGGGTCCCCTGGAGCAGTGGCACAGGAACGTGTCCAGCTGGCCTTGGGATGTCTCCAGAGAGGGACACTCCAGGCCCTCCCTGGGCAGCTGTTCCAGGCCTCTGCCCCTCCATGGACAGAAGCTCTTCCTCCTGCTGGGCTGGAACTCGGTGTGGTTTATTTTATGGCCACTGCTCCCCACCCTGTCCCTGGCAGCACGGAACAGAGCCTGGCACCATCCTCTGGCACCCTCGGAGGTGTTTGTATGGATTGATGGGATCCCCTCTCAGCCTTCCCTTCTCCGGCCTGGCCAGGCCCAGCTCCCGCAGTCTCTGCTCGTCACAGAGCTGCTCCAGACTCCAGATCACCTCTCTGGCCTCCACTGGACCCTGACCAGCAGCTCCATTGTGGATTTTCTGTGGCTGATACATTCCGCAACATTCAGCTTTGGTTTGGGGTTCTCTTTAATCCTGTGAACAAGTAATTAAGTTGAATTTAAGATTCTCTCCAGAAGTATGTTGCATTGTAGCCATCTGCTTTAAATTTTTAATTAAACAGCCTCACCTAGGAGACGCTTTTGTCTTGTTGGACAAAGCACTGTGTGTTTTGCATATGTGTGTGTATGACCCACATAACTTCTAGTGTTTTGAGGGCCAGTGCTATTTCAGATCTGTTGAAATTAAAATGCTTTGGAGATTTTTGTGCTCACACACAGCATGAGGGAAGGGGAGATAATTAGAATAGTTGGGAAATACTGTTAAGCATTGAGCTTGGCTTTCTTCAAGCTGAATTTAGACTGTTACTTCTGCTGCTAGAGAAGATGTGTCTTTGAATAAGATGTTTTCTACTGAATGTTTCCTCCATCAGCTTGGTGCTAGAGAGAGGTTGTGATGGTGAGTGTTGATGACAGTAGGCAGTGATTTGACAGAAGCACAATGGTTACAACTTCATTGCGAGATCTGGGAAGCCTTTGTAGGTGGAAAGCCTTTGCAAAAATATTTTAAGAGAGACAAGAGAAAAGTGCTTTGTGCTCAGAAGTTTTTGCTGTTGAAAACGAGAACTATTTGTGTTCCTGTCAGTCAGGACAAGTATGATCAGACAACACGTGTCCTTGTGAAACACAGAGCTGTGCATTCACTTTGGGAGGGTGTGTGATACACTGATGGAGCTGTGGGGTTCTCAAGAGGTAGTAGAAATGCTGCTGTTTAGAACGAGGTGGTAGTCCACACTTTTGTATTAGAGTTTCAAAACTAGTTCTTTCCAAGCTATTCTGTCATCTTTTTCTTTGCTCTGCCTGTCCAGACATTTTTGGTTTCTTTTAGTCACACTATTCTTACTGTTTAATTTATTGGTTATACTTCTGAGGCACCTGAAAGTTTTTTTTTTCCCTCCTAAATGATGCAAGGTAAGGTGGTAATATTTTTTGGTTATATAATGTGTAGTACTTAGCTTTTCTGTCTGCCAACCTATTGTCTGGTGGTGTAGACTTGCTTTTAGAAGGCCCTTTTGGGCTTGGTAATTCAAATAGAAATTAAAACAGTATTGAGTGGCTGCTGTACCAGATGTTTTTGTGGGCAGTGTCCTGGCATGTGGCTGTGCCAGCAGGGAGCTGTGCCACTGTCCCTGCTGCTCTGGCAGCCCAGGCTGCAGCTCCAGCCCGCTGCAGCTTTCTGTGGTGCTGCATTGCCAGATTCGCTTGGGCCTGACCTGGGGCTGGCTCTGCTCCTCCAGCACCTCTGTCCCTGCAGGAACAGGCGCTTGTACCTCAGGGAGGTCACCTTGCTGGAGCCCTGCCCGCCCGGGGGCTGCACAGCTCCACCCCAGTGCTCTCTCTGGGGTGCCTGGCTCTGCTCCTGTGGTCCTCGCTGACCATCACAGTCAAGTTGTTAAGCAAAGAAAACAGAGAAACCTGGAGGCGCAGGAGGCAGCAGGGCTGGACGGTAGAGATCTCTGAGGAGTGAGTCTTCTCCCCTTGCAGTCTTGCAGTGAGCCACTGCAAATAGTGAAATAAAGCTTCTGGCCATAGAGAGGGCTGGAACAGGACTGTGCTGCAATCCTGAGACAATAAGCCAGTGCTCCTAAAACTGTCTGGTGACAACCTTCTGTATTTTCCCATAATGACTGCTCTGGTCCTGTCACCGTCACCATCTTTTCACTTTGCTGTTGCTGAGTTATTTAACCGTGCTAAGCCAGCAAGAAGTTGTGTTTTCTTCCTCCCACCATGAATTTTTTCTGGCACAGAATGCTCTCATTGCTTGGTGCAGGGTCAGGGAGGCTCTACAGCCATTGCAGAGGAAGCAGTGGGAATAGGAAGAGTGGTGCTATGGCAGTCAGTAGGTGCAGTGGTGTAGACGTGCACACAGCTGCAGCTGCTAAGCAATTGAGACCAGACACAATGGTAAGAGCTAGTGTTGAATTAAATGAGTAATTACTTCCTTTTTATAAAGTTTGCTTGTCCAGCTGTACATTGTGTGGAGTTTAAGACCCACACTGAAAGTAAATACAGAAAATGACCCTATCTGATGGGAAAGAACACAGGTAATGAACATTTTATTTACTACTTGGCAAAAACTTGGGAAACACAAGCATATGAAATGCTCCATCCTTGAGGACAAAAAGAGGGAGAGGGGGGCTTGGAATTTGAAAATGATCCCAAAAGCACAGTGTAGGGCTCATGTCTGTCAGCGAGGTACAACAAAGAGAGCTGGGGAGGAGCCTTCCATGCCTGATTTTATGATATATAGCATACATGTGGAGTTTCATTCATTTGTCACCAGTGCATTTTTCATCTTTGTTGTATAGATACACATACGTAGAAAGACTTGCATTCGCCCATAGGGATAATCCCAAGATGTCATGAGCAAATGATTGGCTCTGTGTCCTCACTCCCTCCTCGCTCCCACTTGGATTCAGAAACAGCTATTTTTCCTCGGTGGGGTTTAACAGAAAAAGCATTATTGCATGCAATATGACAGCTATTAGGTTTGCCTGTGTTTTGTTTTGTGGTGTTCTTGTTGCCTTTGTTTGTTTGTTTGTGGTTGGTTGGATTTTGTTGCTGTTTGATTTTTTCCATTGCTGTTGGTTTGGTTTTGATTTGGTTTGGTATGGTTTTTTTGTTTTGTTTAATTTGTCTGAAGCCCTGCAAGAAGAGCAATTTTTGCTGTTTGGCATAATCCTGAATGGAGGAACCACTGATTTTGGGGACAAACTTGTGCAGCTTGTTTACCAGGCTGTCAGTAGCACATCTCTGTTGGGGTGCAGGTGGAGGTGCATGTGATGGTCCACGTGGGACAATCACATGGCAGATTGGTCCAGGCTCCTGATGACACCAAAGCAGTGTGAGCTGCATCCTCCCAGCATCATGTTCTGTATAGCTCCTGCAAAACACAGAGGAAAGTCATTGTAGCTGAGGTGTGGTGAGATACTGTGCTGGCTCTGAGGAGCTGTGATCTGATGCCTGCACAAGGCACTGCAGTGTCCTGTAAGTAGTGCTGGTCACTGCATGGGGCCTGCTCTGTGCTGTCACTTTGCAGTAAACTCTACATGCTTGGGATATTGAATGGAAAGAACTTCTTCATTAGAGGTTAGGGCTTTGTTTATCCCTCCATGTGTTTGTTCACAGCCGTACATGATGGAGAAAATGGGTGCTTTTTAGGTAATTTCTCTGCCACGTTTTGAGTCAGGTTTTCTAACACTGCTTGCGGCCACGTCAGCCTCACAGCACATTTGAGTGGGCTGGGGTTTCCTCTCTGGCACTGCCTTTGTGAGTGGTGCCTGGAGCAGCAGGGCAGTGCTGAGCTGATGGAGCTGTGCAGAGCACTCACCTCATTTCCACAGGGAGCCCCTGAGTGCTGCTCTCCAGCCTGTGTGGGCCCGTTCTGTAAGAGCACTTCCCTGTGAATCATGCTGTGCAGATCAGTTGTGAGGACGTGTGAAACAGTGTGAAATAACCTCCCTGAGATCAAGCAGGTACAGGATCTGCGTCTTCTCTGTCCACAGAATCCGCTCCTCTGCACTTGAGGGAAATTAAATTGATGTGGTGGGAGTGTCTTTTTTCAGTGTTGACTGTTGCTCATCCTGGCTTTTCCTAGGTGCTAAGAAATAGTTTCCTAGCACTTCTTGATCTTTTCTACTTTCTGAGACATGAGTGCAGTGTGTCTCATCCCATTCTTCAGACAGGCAGATGGAAGGAGCCTGAAGAAGATTTGTGTCTATTTGTGGATGCAGAAACTGCTGCAGTACAACTGTGCTTGTGTTTTGTCCCATGCTGCCTAATTCTGCCCTCGCAGAAGGGATGCAGTGTCATACAGAGCCTGCACAGCCCTCTGCCCTTTGCTTTTCTCATAACCTCCTTCCTCCATTTCTTTGGCAGCTCCTGCCTCTGAGTTCCTAAAGCTAAAAGAATGTTTCCTTCAAATTCCTGAGTTCCAGGCTTGTCAATGTGGTTGGAGTTCTTTTCAGATGTAGTTCTTCCTGAGAAAATCAGAAAATGTATCGAGAAGTGTTGGTAGTTTGGACAGAAAATGGCAAGCAAGGAGTTTTCCTCAAGTTTTTCTCTATGTATGTATATCTGTATGTAAGATACATATGCATGTGAGTAAGTAGATATACATGTATGTGTATATGGATATTTTAAAGAGTGTCAGGGCTGCTTCTGGGCTTTTCAGCAGCTTCTGACATTCAGGAAGGGTTGGGGATGGAGCATTTTGGAAGCTGGAGGTCCCGTGGGGTGATCTGTGCTATATAACGTAACATCCATGTGGTGATTTTTTGGTTTTCATGGACAGCAGTGATTTGTATCAGCTACTCAGAGAAGGTGACTGTGCTGCTTTCTTGCAACAGCAGTCTCCATCTCTGGCGTCTGAAGGCTGCTCAGAGCAAATGTGGGGAAGTACTTGACTCTGACAGGAGAAAAAGCTGTGCTTCTAAAAATGTGCATGCTTGGTGCCAAAAGAACAACTGCTTGGAAATGTCCTTCGGGCTTTGCAAGAGAGGCTGCTGGAGCTCCGTGCCAGGATTCACCAAAAAAGGAGGGGGGTGGCTGTTCTCCAATCCCACAGACACACTCAGCCCCCCGAGCTAAGAGTGGCTGGGTAACAAAGGTAACACAGTGGTGACAAGTAAAGGAAATACAATTTCTGCCAAGCATATTGGTAAGGGAAGGTGACACGATGTGCTTGGGTTTCTGAAAGGACTAATGCATTCAGGTTGCCTTGCCCTACTGGGCAGTGCTGGCATTTTTTCCCTGCAGTGACAGGCTGGTCATCCCAGCAGAATAAACTATGAGAAATGCAGAGAAAAGATCAGTTTAAATAAATTGTATAGGAAAAATTTAAATAAATTATTTGTGCTTAACGGATCTGTGCTTAGCATCAGAAGAAAAAATTGCATCCTAAATTTTAGGAGCAGACACCTTCCCACATTCTGCATCATTGATGTCCTTGTGTTGTGATACAGGGCTGTACAGTGAAATTTTGGTCCATGCCCCCCTGCATTTGAATGCCCTAAAGCAGAATGGGCATGGCAGGATAGTAGCTGAAAGATAAAATTCTGCAGTTACTTGTTTTCCTTAGGAGAACTTCCTGAGCTTTAAGAAAACTCAGTTTGGACGTGTCTGTTTTGCAGTGAGTCTTTATTCACGTTATGCCTGTTTATTGTGAATTGTAGAGCAGCAGTGAAGTGATTCCTGCTTTATTCAGCAAACTGCAGTTAGCTCTCCTGCTTAAAGCAAGCTCATTCTCAATAAAAGATTTTATTATGTTTTAGATATCTTGAGTCAGTTTCAGTAAATTAGTTTTATTTGTGTTGTTTTCTTTTAGCTTCTAGCATTTTTGTAAATGTTTTTCTTAAGAGACTTACCCATCCAAAAAGAGAGATCTCTTTTAATTATTTTCCCTATGCACTTGGTAAACAATGAATTTTAAGTGGATGCATTGGATTGTCAGATAAGTAGAGGAAATAAACGCAGCAGTGCTGGTCCTTTTTCACTTTGCCAGCAGGGTGACTGATAGATTAGTCCCTCTGGTAACAGAATCATAGAACAGCGTAGGTTAGGATGTGCATGTTACATTATTACATGATTACTCTCTGTGTGTAACTGTGTGTTTTAGGATCCCATCCTTTATGCATCTGTCTGTGGTTGCACTGGTTTCAGATCCTTGGTTGTGGGTGATGGTCATCTCCTTGAGCAACTTTAGTACTCATCTTGTGAGGAGGAACAGCTCTGCATCAAATCCCAGCGTGCGGGAGGAGCAGGGATTCTGATGAGGGGCACTGCGAGTTCTTCTGTACCCTCAGCTGGCAGCTGGAACCCCCAAAGCTCCCTGGTCACTCAGTGTCCAGTTCAGGAGGTGCAGAAGGACTGGGCAGGGGAGGTGAGGGACCCTTGAGAGGTTGAGTTGATCTCTGAGGAGCCTTGTCATGCCAGGGACTGAGAGCATGGCTTGTTTTCAGGGAGCTGGGAGGGTATCAGGGAAGCACGAGATGAGTTGAACTGCAGCTCATTTGGAGGCTCTGACAAGATTGATGTTTACAGAAGTTGATGGCAAATTGACTTGTGATTTAAATAGGCATTGGTGGCTGGAGAGATAAAATAAACATCGACATACCAGCCTGCCTGTAATCAGGAAGATGGCCTTCGGGTGATCATCTTGCTGCACAAAGGACACACATGAAAACCTGCTGCTGCAAGCTTTGTTTTTATTCATCTTGATAATAGTTTAGTTTTTTCCACACATGGAATCTGTAGCTTCCCATTTTTTACTTTATCTAGAATATCAGGTGCATACTCTCCGATAGTCAGAATGTCATACATATATTTGATGTTGCTGTGTCTAGAATACAAATATTAAAATATTTGAAGATCTTTGCAGATCACTGAGTTAATAATTTTAAATTAATGAATAATTTTAAATGTTTCCCATTCATAGAGCTGACAAAGAAAAATACTGTAAGAAGTTCCTCAACCTGTATTGATTGTAACTATCATATTCCAGAGTTTATGCTCAGGAGTTGGATAAATTTGGTTATAAAAGGGAATAAAATCACAAATACATTAAGGAAAACAACACCAATTGATGTTTAAACTTAAGAAAACAAGCAGGTGTGGCATGAGCATCCAGTGAAACACACCCCAAAGCCTTCCTTTTTGACTTTTCATTCTAAGAATTAGCTCTGCAGACCTTGTTAAGCCTTGCTTTTCTGTAGCCATTCCTATGAAAACATAAAGAGGTAGAAATTAAAAATAAAATCTTGTTTAAAAATATTTCTCTAAGTCCTTACACATGGTCAGCAGAAGGGCCCTTCTGTCTTTTAAGGCTGACTCAAAGGTTTGTTGTGTTCTGCTGACCTCCAGGTACCATACATCACATCACGAGCAGTGTAGTGCTGAAGGGATGTTTTTGCACAAGGCTGCAGTGAAGCACGTGCTAATTCAGCAAAAGGGCTGAAATGTGGTAGAGGAGATGATTGGTGAGGGTTGGAGCGAGTGCAAAAAGGCAAGGAAGAAAACAGCTGCTTGGTGTTGGTATTTTCCTTTGCTTTAAGAATGGTTGCTCATTCTGAGAAGGGCTGGGGAGAGGGGACTCCCAGAGAGTATAAAGACTGGAAAATTAATTGGATCAGTCAGGTAAAACGAAGGCAGGGAGAAGATCACTGAGCATGTCCTGGTGAGTTTGACACAGGTTATGGAAATTAACTCTCATTTTTAAGAGCTGGGCCCGAGAGATATGTTGTTCCGTTCAGGTGGGAGTATGTTGAATGTAAGGCAGAAAATCTGTTTTTTCCTGTGAAGCTGAAAAGCCCTGCAAAAAGGGTATTGATTAACCTCCATGCTGTAATAGCTACACAGCCCCTCTCACTGGTGTAATTCCAGGCTTCTCAAAGCACTTGGTTAATTCACATCCCGTGGGGGTTTGAGAGTGAAAACACTGAGGCTGAGTAGGTTTTGTGTGTGTCTTTTTTCTGGAGCTTTCTCCTGGCCCCTGGTTCACGCTGTAGCTGTGTAACTGTGCTCCAGGGTGGCAGAGGCACCCTGTGTTCTTCTTGTGCTTTTTTAACCAGCATATCTGTTTAATGCTTATTAACAGCTGTGCAAATTGAAATGGTAAAGCAGCATCCAATCTTAATTTCAGCAGCCCGTTAGGAAAAGCAGCCAGTGTAGAAATGCTGCATCTTGTACAGTTTGCTATGTTTGCTGCTGCTGTTAAACTGGGAGGAACTGCTGATACGCTGGCAGGAGTGGGTTATCAGTAATAACATCCTTGGCTGGCTTGACTGCACAAAACCTAAAAGAAATCCAGCCCTTCAGTTCTACAGCATGGAACAAAGTCTTCCAAGACAAAGGATAATTAAATATGGTGACAGATAGCATAGGAGAATAGCTTGGTCATCAGAAGCCTTTAAGAAGAGATAAGGCAAATACTTGTTAGGATTGGTGAAGACATGTTTGCTCTACCTTGCAGATATGCTAGACCACGTCTTGCAGTCTCTTTTGGGTGGGCTTGCTGCTGTTTGGGTTTGCTTTGTTTGCACTTTTACAGAGGTTGGAAGAAACACTTAAAAAAACACACCACACTTGGAAATGTTCTCAACCCACTTTAATAGCTCATCTCTTCATTCTTTACCCGTTCAATTGTTAACAAAACAAAGACAAAGGAAAGTGCACCTTTGCAACCTCCTTCAGTGTTCTTCATGGAGGGAGCATAAAAAACT
This sequence comes from Corvus moneduloides, assembly GCF_009650955.1. Taxonomy (NCBI): domain Eukaryota; kingdom Metazoa; phylum Chordata; class Aves; order Passeriformes; family Corvidae; genus Corvus; species Corvus moneduloides. The sequence goes on from NC_045511.1 coordinate 75,286,505, forward strand.
GAATGTCAAATATTTTTTCTTTGCAGGTTACAGGATGACAGAATTAGGATAGAAAGGATGGAAAACCTCAATTTTGAGTACAGCCATGCTTTCCAGAGGGTTACTGACTTCTATGCAAAAGAAGTGCCTGGTACTACAGGTATGTAATTCAGATTTTTATGCAAAAGAAGTGCCTGACATTACAGGTCTTTTATTCCAAATATCTTTGAATCATGCATCCTATTAGCCTTTACATCCGTGCAGGCTTTTGGCCACCTCTGCTTAATTTTTGCACAGTGGGATTTTATTTTGAGCTTGGAGGAAAATGAACGTTATTTAAATAGAAATGAATACAGGCCAACCATTACTTTTTTTCATAACTTGAAGGTGTGTGTTTAGACAGTTAAAACTTGAAGATATATAGCAGCTGAGGGGGATTACTCAGCATCTGAAATGTTTCTTCAAGTTCACAGAATCCCAGGATATCTAGGGCTGAAATAGTTCTCTGGAGATCATCCAGCCCAAGCCCTCAACCCCAGCCAGGGTCCCCTGGAACCTTTGTCTGGTGGATTTGGGATGTCTCCAGAGAGGGACACTCCAGGCCCTCCCTGGGCAGCTCTTCCAGGGCTCTGCCCCTCCTTGGACAGAAGCTCTTCCTCCTGCTGGGGTGGAACTTGGTGTGGTTTATTTTATGGCCACTGCTCCCTATCCTGTCACAGGACACCATTGAAGAGAGTCTGGCACCATCCTTTGACAACCCTTTGAGGTATTTCTATGGATTGATGAGATCCCCTCTAAGTCTTCTCTTCTTTAGACTAAACAGGCTCAGCTCCCAGTCTCTCCTCATAAGAGATGCTCCAGCCTCTTACCATCTTTATGTCCTCTGCTGGACCCTCTACAGCAACTCATTGTCTTTCTGGAAGTATGGAGCCCAGAACTGAACACAGCATTCCAGATGTAGCCTCACCTGGCCAGGCCAGAGGGGCAGGATCCCCTCCCTGACCTGTTGGCTGTACTCTTCCTGATGCACTCCAGGATCCCACTGGCCCTTCTGGCCCCTAGGGGCACTCTGTCAGCTCACAGTGAACTTGTCATTCACCAGTACCCCCATGTCCTTCTCCACAGAGCTGGTCTCTTGTAGGTCATTCCCAATCTGTTCTGGTACTTGGGGTTATTCCTCCCCTGGTGCAGGACCTGTACTTGCCCTTGTTCAACTTCATTAGGTTTCTCTCTGCCCAGCTCTCTCAAGCACAGTGTACCCTTGGTGAATCCCCGCTGGCCACTCCTGATGACCTTTCCTTCTGCATGCTTAGTGATGACCTCCAGAGCCACCTGTCCCTTCACCTTTCCAGGGATGGAGGTGCCTGGCTGGGCATTTCCTGGGTCCTCCTTCTTGTCCCTTTGAAGATAGGAGTAACATTCTTGTTACTAAGTTCTAAAGTTCTTGTATGTGTTCTCTGAGAACAGGAGGACATCCCCAAAAAAACCTGAGCTGCGTGGGTTTTTAAAAATGCCAGTTTATGTTGTGGTATTGTGGAGTGAGTTATTGTGTTGTTGCAGCTGGAAGAGGCACTGTAGTAGAGCACTGTGCACAGAAATGGAGATGTCAGAATTCCATTCTTAGTTTGTATCTTTAGAAGTTTGTTATGCCAACAGTTAGTCATTTTTATGAAGAAAAACCCATGGAGTCAAATGTTTTCTGTTTCATAATGTTTACACTGTGGCAATGTTCTGCATTATTTGGAGCCATAAGTGTTATTTTGGAGCCTTGGTCTGAGTTGGTTTACAGATCTCATAAAACACTTTACATACATCACAGATTTCTATCAGAATAAATTGAAAAGCAGATTATGCTTTTTCTACAATATATTAGTAGCAGACAGTGAGTTAACCAGAATGTAAGCATTTAACAAGAAGAATTTTTTTTTTAGGTCCTCAAAAACTATCTGTAATACTAAGCTTGGATAAGCCTGTTATTTGCTCTCTGGCAGCAGTAATTGCATATCTCAAAGAATTTAATTTGGAAAAGATGCTTTACAATCCAAGGTAAGTTGCCTTATATGAACTTCCAATTCAAAGCACCACTTCTTGCAAGTTTTAGCAGACAATGTCCCTGATTGTAATGAAAAACCTGCTAGTGATAAACATAGTCTTTGTAAAAATTACACCTTACATGTGATTTCCTAATCAGAACTGAAAGAATCAAGTGGTTTCTTTGAGTGGTGTTTCATGAAAATCTTTATGAAGTATGTTTGTGTAGACATTACTGTTAGTGATGGGAATGAGCATGTACTGCTGCCAAGTGTTACTGAGAACAAACAAGGTGCAAAAACTGGTAGATACCAGGGAGAAGACTTTAAAGCATGTTTGTATCAGCTGTCACATCTCAACCTCAGTTTTACTGTGTAACCAAAATGTAGGGCTTTTTTGGGCAGCTTTAAAAAAAAATAAATTGCTGTTGCAACTTAGCTTTGCAGATGTCATTGCAGTTTGCCAGCAGTGTGTAAATAATGTTTCCTTTCTAAAGCTCTGGAGGCAGGTATAAACTAGCATGTTGTAATGCTCAGGCAGTACTCAGCAGATCTGCTTGAGATGTTGAATCTAGGTATCAGTTTTAAAGAAAACAGGCATTTAATGCATCCTGGCTTTCTGGAAAATCCCTTGGCTGGACTCAGTGGTAAGTAGGAGCGGGGAGAAGGATCACGACAAAAACTGTCGCTAGACCACCACCATTTGTGCAAAGTTACTGCAAAACCACACAGACATGGATATAATCTTGTCACCTCTTAAGTAATCCCAACACTTGGGTTTATTAGATATGCTCAGATGAGTACTCAAGATTTGTGACAGGGTTATGCAGGTGGAATCAAATGAAAATGGAAAGGTGTCGCTGCTAAAGCTTCTCTTATCCTGTTCTGCACAAGAATAAAACATTGCTGTCCTACCTGGCTTAGCTTTGAAGATATCATTGAGGCCTATTAAGTAAAACAGCTTTATCTGTCGTGGATCCTCTGTAAAATATTCTCCCAGTTGTCTCAGTATTCCTCTGTCCTATAAGTAGGCAGGATTTCATAAAGTCAGTCTGGCTGCAGACTGGAAACTTAGAAATATGTCATGTCATTTGTAGACCATTCACATGTGGTATGAGATTCTGAGAGTTTGAAGCCTAATTTTGAAGGGCTGCCTACATTGCCAGTTTAGATTACCAGCTGCATTTAAAAAATCCACTGCTGGTGGCAGCTTTAAACAATTTTTAAACACTTTTTCAGGTGTCCACTAAAACATTTGGGAATTATACATGTGTTCTGAATTTTGGGATGGATTTTTTTCCTTAGGTTGCTCTTCTTTCCAAGCTGTATTTAAATGTTAACAAAAAGTTTGATGTGCGTACAGACCGAATGAGGAGAGAATTCCTGTGGCATCTCCCCTGCTGATCCCTCAAGGGGTGTGCTGATCTGTGTGTTCCAGCCCTGTGGTGTGCCTGATTATCCTCTTTGACTGCCTTTTTTTGTTTTTTATTTATTTTTTTTAATATGCTGGCATAGGTGGAGAAATCTTGTAGAGTTTCTGAGGAAGAAAATGAGTTCCAAGAAAATGCCATTTCGTGGTCAGCTCGTGGGTCACTGCTGTCACAATGCCCTGTGTGCAATCACACGGGAGGTGAATGTTCTTTCAGCTGGAGAAAATGTGAAATCCATCTTTTATGTAGAAGTAATTCAGTAGCAGAGGACAAATGTAATTATGTGGAGGCTTATGTAGCAGCAGTCAGTCACATTTGTAACAGCTGCATCCTAAAATCAAGTGCATTATAGACTGGGAAGGAAAACTAAATCTTGGCATCGACATTTGCCTGCTGAAGGTTGCTCTAATGGATTTCTGGGTAATGTGCGAGCATCTGAGTGAAAAGGCAAAGAAATATTTAATATTTTGGTGATGTTCTGTGAAGAAATAAAATAACATTTTTTGCGATAACTTGTGGTCGGGAGCTTGGATCCTGCTGTTGTTTATTTCTGAAGCCTTTATGCTCCGACTACCCAGTATTGAGTTCCACTTGCTGTTTGTAGTGTGTCATGGGGATCAACAAAGTGAGCCAAATATTGAGGCAAACTCAACTTCAATATTTTCCTAATGCCAGTGAAATGCTATCTAAATACTGAAAACTGAAAGACTTTTAAGCAAATTATGTCAGGCTCATGAATCTCCTGAATTAGGAAATAGAAGAGAAAGAACTTCCATTGCAGTGTCAAGTAACTTAAAATTCCTTGAAGAATTCAGGTCAGTGAGCATGTACAGATGAGTATGAGGATGGAGCTGTGAGGTAGTTTTCAGTCTGTTAATGTGTCACAGAGCTGGATGAAGAAGACCTGTTTGATAGGAAGAATGACAGAAAAATTCATTGCACCTCTGTACCATCTTTGGACAAACACTTTTCTCCCAACTGGAAACAAGTTCCATTTCAGTTTAGTAGGAAGAGTAATGAAATACCATATAAATCAAGGAATCCTCATTGGTGAGGGGAAGCAGGTTTTGCTCTAATATGTAGATGAAGCTTTAAAATCTACTTTTAAGATCCTAAAAACATCAAAATATTGCACAGAAATAAAGATTTCTACCACTGCAGGACTCCAAGGTATGGCTAGGCTGCTTTAGAGTTCCAGCAGCAAGTAAAAATAGATTTAATAATGAATGGCACAAGTTTTTGTGAATCAATGTGTTCTAATACCTTTACATACGGAAAGACCTTTATTAAAGGCTTTTGTCAAGAAGTTGGTACACATCTAGGAGAGGTTTTCAAGCAGATTCGAGTACCCAGTTTTGTTTGAAAAATCATTATTTGCATAGCAGTTGCTGAGGAAATGTGTCTTGGTGTGTTTCAGTTTTACCTCTGTGTTTTCCAGCATGTTGGATATGGAAGAGAGAGACTTTGTAGATAGGTGAACTTAAAGAAATGCAGGAAATAATACACAAAACAAAAAGGGATTCAGGTCAGAAGTTCTAGCCCTGTGGAAATACTCACTAATGACTTTAAACCTGGTTAATTAGAGTCTGGGCTTGACATCCTTTGCTACACAGATTGTGGTAAATGTCTTTGGTATGAAACCTAAAGAAAACATAAAGAAAACTAATGCTCCTGACAAATGGAGGGACTTGTTTTTACTTCTTAAAGCTTTTAGGGATTCCTGCATTTCTTGTCTGTGTAAGTTCATTCTGTGGTTTATTCAGCCCATGGGATCTAAAAGACAGCATCTCTAGAGGTCTGTAAAAGGTAATTGAGCAAAGAAATTCTGTTGCTTTCAGGGTGCCTTGCAGCTTCACTCAGAAGCGTTAGAGATTTGGAAAAGGAAAGTAGTTGAAAATTCCCTATCTAAATAACGTGCATTCACTTAGGCTGAAATACTGAGTATGAAATTATATTTATTATCACCTGTGGAGAAAATAATGAATACAGCATTAAAACCACCATTCGCTGCAAGCTTCTTGAGTGGCAAAATACCAGAATCACAGACTGGTTTGGATCAGAAGGGACTTTAAATCCCATCCAGAGCCACCCCTGCCAAGGGCAGGGACACCTCCCACTGTCCCAGGCTGCTCCAAGCCCCAATGTCCAGCCTGGCCTTGGACACTGCCAGGGATCCAGGGGCAGCCACAGCTGCTCTGGGCACCCTGTGCCAGGGCCTGCCCACCCTCCCAGGGAACAATTCCTTCATAAAACAAAATCTCTCCTGTCTTAGTTTAAAGCTGTTCCCTCTTGTCGTAACCGCCTGTGTAGAAAGTTGCTCTCACTCTTTTTTATAAACCCCCTTAAGTACTGAAAAAATGACAAAGATGATCCAGTTTCTCCAATAACACATAATGATTGAAGTCTGAGGATGTACTTTGCTGTCCTGAGGCAGAGCAGTAACCTTTTCATACTCATCATCGTGTGGTCCTACTCCGAAAAAGTCATTTTATGGTAGGAACCTCATTCTCATGAGTAGTCCCTATAAGATTCCTAAAGCTTCCTAGAAGCTTGAGTTTGTTTACTCTTTCCCTTTCTCTGAGCCCAGAGCTGATGTGACCCTGCCTTGCCACACTCCTCTGTTATGGACTTGCCAGCTGTTTCTATTACTTGGGTTTTGTGCTGTTTGAGTACTTGAGACTGTTGCACGTCAGTTCTTTGAAACTGGGGTCACAGTGTCACCTACAGGAGGAGTTGTGGCCTTGTGATCCTGTCAAAATGATTTCTGAAAGGTCACTTTCAGCAGTGCAGGAGAAGGCTGATAGCACCACATTAGCATTTCACACAAGGATCATGCTGAGGCCTTTGCTGCAAAACCAGCCCTGACTTAATAGGTACTTACAACCTTCTTCTGCCGTGTGGTCTCTAAATACCTTATAAAGAACACGGGTTTTTTTCACATTTTTATCAAGTGCTGATCCCAGGCTGAAGGAAGATGAGTGGGTGGAAGCAAAACATGTTCTGTGACATGTGGAATTGTTGGTTGGGCATATCCTGCAGTTGATCTTGACTGTTACTCATATACTCTAAACTCTCAATTACCAAGATTAATAGCAGGATGAAGTAACTCAGATAAAGAAAACACCTGGGTAATGTAAGACACACATAATTTATGCTATGAAAACAACTTCATCTTATCTGATCTGAAAGAACTGTAAATATACTGTGAGAGAACAGCAAATACACTGTCAAAGAAGAGTAAATACACTGTGTGGTGGAACAGAGTGAGTTGTCTTCAGACACTCTGGGCAGCCCTGCTGTGAACAGGGTGTGTCCTGTGCTAGGTGCTCTGAAGCCAGGAGAGGTGGGGGAGCACCAGAGCCAGTAAAATCCACAATCCTGAAACTCTGATTCGACAGGAAGACCCAGGAGCACCCTTTGGCTTTTGAGAGGAGGTGGAAGGAACACCCAGCTGGGTTTAAGAGACCAAAGGCTTGAGCAGTGCCAAATAGGGAAACTGCAGTCAGTCCTGGGTGTAGAAAGGTGCTTTTGGAACACCAGATGGTACTTGTTGTTTTATGCAGGGAGTGGGAGTCAAGCAGAAATCATTCCTAATTAATTTTTGCCAGCATCAGCAGTTGTGACTGAAGATAATAAAGGAAGTATTGTTTTGTTGCTTACAATATTGTGTAATTTGGAAAGTGTTGCTGGTTTTGCTTCCAGTGTTTTCTTTTGCTGGTCAACTTCGTTGGTTTCTGAAATAGCACACAAAGCAGAATAATTATGACTATGGGTACGGTTCTGAGTCAGCTGTACTTCCAAGCTGTCATTAAACTTCTTGAGGGCCCTCAGTAGAATCTGCTTTTTTTACAATTCTGTGGAAAATACTTCTAATTTGACCCATTATTTAGGAAAAAAATTGGTAGCAGGCCCAAGCACCTGCATACAACATAAATATATAAGATTAGTCTTTGAATATTTCATATTTCTGAAAGTTTTGGGGCTGTTCTTGTTTTTAGTCTAGCAGCAATGCAGCTGTGTGTGCCTAACAGAAAAGGTTGAGAATTCAAGTACTTTTCCAGAGGGTTTAAAATTCAATGCACTGAAAAAAAAATGGTGGAAAGTCAAGAAAACAGTTTTAAATATTGCCCAGCAAATGGTTCTGCTTAGTCTAAGCCAGCAAAGAGTGTCCTAGATTCTGTGCAGAGGGCAGTCAGCAGGATGATTAACCCAGACAATCATGACTTGATTTGTCAGAAGCATTTAGTGAGGGTATTGCACTTCGTGGTCCTGACTACTATGTGTGTGTCTGAGGCTGAAATGATTTTTATATCTAATGTGATTGCACACCTAATACCATTATTTTATTAAATAAAGCAACACAACCTTTGGGTTGGTCTCATCCGGTTCTGTGAAGGAGTATCAAAAGTCAAGTAATTTTGGTCATGGTTATTACATAATTAAAACAAAATCAAATCGTTTCAATCTCCCCTATTTCTGTTTTCCTACATAGTTGCACTTGCAGCCTGTTTAAATTTTCAGTAGTGATAAAAAATATGAATATGTATTTTAATATGATGTTTTGAGGATGATTTGTGTTAAAAGTCTGTTCCACTCTTAAAGTATTAATTGTTAGTCCTATCCTTGCTAAATTGTAAACTGAATAAAGTAACCATTTAGTGGAAAAGGGTTAGATAACAGGAGGGCTGGATTTTGTTCTGAGCTTTGTCAGAGTCATTGTAGGAAATGGGGAAGTGAGTCTGAAACTTTATTTTCCCAAGCAGAAAGTTAAAAGAAGTTATTAGTGTTCAGTTCCTTTATTTATTTGAACAGATTTTAATTTCCTACTTGACTTTTTAAAATTTGTTTGCATAACTGTTGAGTTCTCTAATGTGAGAAATCTGACAGTGCTTCAGTGTTCTGCCTGTGCCCAAATTTAAGATATAACATCTGAAATTCCTCTCCCCAGCAATTTCAAACGGTTGTCTAGTGAAACTGAATACATGACAATTAATGGGACAACAATGAAAAATCTTGAAATTTTACAGAATCAGGTAAGGACAAATGTAATGCTTTCTTAGTAAATGCTGAGATTTTCACAGCTGTTGGACATATTTTTCCCAGTGAAGCTCATCAGATTTGCAAATCTGGCCCATAAGTCTTAAATTATTTTAAATGGGATCAGACTGAAGGAAGATAACATTTTCAGAAGCATAAAAGTAGTTAATCTGGTCTGGCTTTTACTGTGAGTTAGGAACATTGCTGCGCTTTGACTAACAAAGAACTTTCCTAAAATTTAATTTCTTCAGCAACTGCAGTTGAGTGATGTCTGCAGTAGGGTTTGTTTTAGTGCTCCTGCTCAGAGCTTTATGCACAGACTTATTTTAACTGTTTAATTCATTCTGGTCAATTTCTAAAAGCTATTGTCTAGCTAAAGGAAAAACATACTTAAATACCTTATGCCTCCTGGAGGTAGCTGATGTAAGGCATTGTTGATGAATGAGGTTGATAATGAATGTACAGTTGCCATATCTTAAAGCCTAAACACAATGTTTTGAATAACGTGAAGATCCTTCACTGCAAAACCGACTGCTCAGTTAAAAATAATTAAGCTATTTTCATTATTTTAGACTGACATGAAAACTAAAGGAAGCCTACTCTGGGTCTTGGATCATACTAAAACTTCCTTTGGACGTCGAAGACTGAAGAAATGGGTAACCCAGCCCCTTCTGAAATCCAGGTGAGATGGTTCCTTATCCTGGGCTAAATCTGTGTTTTATAGTTGTGATAGTGAGTATGCCCAATGAATTTTGTTTGTCCAGAAGACCTGAGATCCACAGCAGAGTTTGCACAGGAAGTGACACAGTAGAAGTTGTGGGTGTTATATTTAGGTTTGAAGGAGTTAAACCACTCTTTCTTGGCACGGATAATTACTAGTGGGTTTGGACCAAGTTAGAAATTGCTTTGCAGAAGTCAGATTGGGCACCATTCTAATTCTGTATCCTTTTTTAAACAGTTTATGAGGATCACCTGGGACTGCAAGTTCTTTTATTCCTGAACTTGCCCATTAATGTTGGATGTCTTCCTTGCTTCACAAGCATTTACGTCCCTAATGTGTCTAATTTCTTCTAAAGCAGCCATGGATGTTTTTGTTATCCCTCTGCATACATGTATTGCACCAGGAGAGAGTTCCTTTTTTATTAATCCTGAAATGTGATGATGGTTTGGCCACTCCTGTATTTTGACCTGTGCTTGATTTATTTATCAGTGCTTTAGAAGTGATGTATTTTGTAGCAGTGCTACGCTGGTTTTCACTTGTCTCGGTTTTGAAATGGGCTCCATCTTTTCTGATTTCTCTTTGCTGACCCAATTTGAGTGTTGTGCTTGAATGTGAGGTAAACAGTAGTATTGAGTCCGTGGGCTGCATTTGCCTACATGTTGAGTTTTTGGATCCATTCATTTGGGTGTGTGTTTCCTGAGGATTGTTAATGTAGAGTTCATTGAAGTTGTCACTTTCTTCCCTTCAGTTGTAGCATACAGCAGGTCTTTTGACTTGGTTATCCACAGTATCGTTCCTCTCTGTTTTAATTCTGAAAATATATTAAGCAGTTTTAATGTTTATTGCTTTTTGACAGGTTTAAATGGTGAGGTATACCAGTGTTTTAGCATCTTGCTGTTGCTGGTAATTTACAAATGTGTCTTCAGAAGCATCTATTTTTCCTTGACCAAATCTAGTATGTTAAAGCATTGTACTTCTGAGGCATCACTACTTAATTTTCTTATTAGCCTTTTTGTAATAAATTAATTTCAGTGGGCCTCTTGTTTTTTGATTCTTCTGATAACAGCTTTCATGTATCTTACCCACTTGCAAAGGCTTTTGATGTGACCATCCTAAGCAGCATGGAGGTCAGTCGGAGCATTGCATTCACCTGAAAAGCATTTAGGTAGAATTCCGCTGCCACTTTGCAGGAATAGACGGAAATAAATCAGTTTATTTCTCTTCCTGCCGTGGCGGCCTGCTGGGTTTGTGTGTGCAGTTGTCAGCGGAGGGAGCCAGAGCACTGAGGATGGCCCCGGGCAGGACGCGGCTCGGGCTTCTCCCAGACCTCTCCGGCCGCGCTGCTCCCGAGTGACCATGCCTGTAGGTCAGCAGCTCAAGCACCGCTCCACAGGGAGATGGAGCAGACTGCAAACTGCTTCCCTGGGGACTTCAGGCCCTCTTTGTTAACCAATATGTTTAGTTTAAACTCTCCCTTCTCTAAGTGCAGAACTTTACAACCTCGTAGTTCTGTTTCCTTCTCTTACTCCTCTGCTCCTTCTCACTTCTAGAGAGGGATGCTTGGCATTTTCAGGCTTCTGTGGCTGGAGATGATGGTGCTCCTCAGTACTACTTGAAGCAGAAAAAGCTATTTTGCTCTGTGTACTTCTCCCTTTTGTACTCTCAAGTTGTAATTTCGGATAGTTAGTGCATCAGGCATCTGGCAATATTGTTCCCAGTAATGCACAAAAATGCACTCAGAGAACATTCCGTAATTGTAATTTACCTGTGCCTCCTGGAGTGACATTCTCAGAGGAAGTAAGGCTTCTGTACTGCATCTTTCCCAGTCACTGAGTAGGTGTATCAAGTGAGAGGGTGTAATTACTGCTTTATGCCTTGGAGTTGAAAATCACTTGGGATGATGACTAAATTTCCTGTGAAGGAACCATACATTAGATTGAATAAAGATGGAATGTGTACAAACTCATTTGGGCAAACTTGAAGATATTCTTTAAATCATCAGTGATGCAATACATGTAGAGACAAGATCTGTACATTTGGGAAAAAAAGAAATGGCAAAAAAAAGCTTAACCAATAGGGGTGTAATGTCCTCACTTACTCACCTGGGTACATGAAGGTAATGAGATAAGAGTGTATCAGTCACCAACAACTGAGCTTTTTAGGAGTAATGAGGACAGTTGTTTTCCTGCAGAAGTTACGTATTTTACGTGGATTATAGAAGTGCTATCTTACCTCTGAAATTCAAGTTCCATCAAGTGCCTTTCTCACCTGATGTCTGTAAGCAGAGTGGAAGAAAATCAAAGTGATGTCCTGGAACATTTCTGAGTGAGTGAAACCTGCCGTCCTGTCGGGCAATGGGGTTCCAGCAGGAGAACAGCAGAGCAGCCACAGGGCTCAGGACAGCGCACAGGGTCCAGTGTTGTAGCACAGTGTGATCTTTGTGTCTTTGTCTGTGTGCAACAGTTACAAATATTTTCCTTCCTAATGCGAAATAGATCTCAGAACCCTTGAGGCTGATGTGAAGTCATTGCTTTTTCAATAGCTGCATGAGGAGGAGAAGGACAAGGTTCACACAGGCCTGTGTGAACTCTGTGGCTTGTAAGTACAGACAGCACTGCATCAGGAAGGTGATTCCCCTACTCTCCTGCTCTTGCTGGAGAGGTGGAATGTCTTTTAACCATCAGTGGGTGGACAGGATATGTGATTTCTGGTGCCATAGCCAGGGGGAGGGAGAGACCTTGCTGTGGAACTGGGAGAGAACCTGACTGCTGTTTGCCTCTGTTGCAAAAGTGCCTTCTTTGGGTTAAAAGAGTTTCTAATGCAAAATTTTAAAAGCTGAGGGATGTGTGTGAGATAAACTGGGAGTGGTAAAATACTGGGGATGTGTGATGTGCACATATTAGTTTGCACAGTAATCTCTCCCCTTGGGGTGTTCTGTACGGGTTTTTGAGGGTTTTCATGTTTGAAGTAGTTTAAACAGACTGAGTGACCCACGAGTGCCTGGATTGTTTTACTTTAATATTCTTCTGTCTCTCTTAGAATTTTAGTGTTATATATGATGTGCCTGAATTTATCTGTAGCCAATTTATATTCGCCTGATCTTTTTCTAGTCAAAGCTGATGTTTAAATCTCAAGAAAGGAGAAAAATTGTATCTGTTTAGACAGTTGCCAAAAACATGTCAACCTTTGCTTTGTGCTTTAGAGGAACCAAAATTTTAATTACCTCTCAAAAACTGGATTTCCATTTTTTCCCTGAGATTCCAGCATACCTTGTCCCCGCCTTTTCTTCCAGTTCTAGATGAGATGATGCTTTTATAATATTGAAGCCTGGTAGGATAGTATTGATAATTACTATTAGTCTGAATATGCTTTGTCCTCAGGAGCTCAGAATGACTGTAAGTATAGCAAATTCAGAACTGCACAATGCAGGACTACAGACAGTTCCTTATCTACTCCTGAAGAAGAGGAAGAGTGTAAATTGGCATTACTAATGCAACATGCATTACTTGGAGGATATATACTGTAGAACTGGGAAGAAAAGGGTCCCTTTATAGTGAGATTGGCAATGACATGTCTTTTGTAATATAAAATAATGTTTTGTTCTAAATTTTCTCACTTTGAATGTATTGAGTGCTGTTTTAGTTACACTTCTATACACAAAGTATAATCCTAAAGGAAATTCTTTCAAGTTTGACTTTGTCCTTGTTCTCATAATTAAAATATCAGGGCAGTAAAACAAACTATCTAAATGTCCTTGGAGAAACCCATCTTAATTCGGACTTAAATTGGTTGTCAGTTGATACCATCATCATCCAGTGCAGGATTAGAATTTTTTTTTTCCCCCAGCAGTAATTTATGAATAAAATCCTCTGATCCTACAGCAGGGCTAAATTTTCCTCCTAAGAATAACGACTTTATAGAATCAGTGCCAGTATAAAAGGCACAAATGCAGGTTACAGCATATGCCTGAGATCTCAAAATTGTTGTAGGAAAGAAAAAGATTGCAACATCATCACATGTATTGATTCATTTTTGCTAGCTGTGTTTTGGTCCCTTTGAATGCTGTGTCTAATTCCTTATAAATGGAGCAATCAGGCATTCATTCATGTTGGCTAAAGTAGCTAATTGTTCCCTTTTTAGGCACAAATAGCTGAAATACATTGTGTATGAACATAAACAAAGTGTTTGATTACCATTTGCATATTTTGGACGTTCTTTTAACAGATGTGAAGATAAAGTTTAGGTTACTTGTATACTGCTGTTAAGTATTTGAGATCCATTCAGGGAGATTGTCCTCTCCTGGCTGCATGTTCACGTTGGACCTCTCTGGAGAGCCATGAGACATCAGTTTTGAGAGTAAATTACTTGAAAAACAAGTGAACAGATCCAGAAGGATGCTTAATTTTTTTAGGGTTCACTTAAATTTCACTGCACTAATTATGATAGAATTACCCTTGTTTGTACTTTTTTGTTGGTGCTAATGGATAAAATTCCAACAGTCACACCAAAATTTTACAGATCGGGGTTCATCCCATAAATTAGCCAGCCCATAAATAAAAAGCCAGAGGTAAGGGTGGCATCCCAGCCTTTAGGGGAAGGGAGCACCCAAGATTGGCCGGGGCTCATGGCTGAGAGGAAGGGCAGAAGTTGGAGGGCCCACAGAAGGCCCCGGGGTTTTGTTAGCAGATGACACACCTGGCAGGGAAATTGGTCTGTTATCCTGAGCAGGATAAGCACCAGCAGTGGGGTTTGACCAGAGGGACAGAGTGACAGGAGAGAGGGGGGGAGGTGGATTAGAGAGGGGAGAGAGGAAGAAAGGGAGGGAGGGGTCATCATTCCTGGCCCCCACGCCGGTGCTGCTGGCAGGGTGTCTGTCCCTGGGGCATGCACACCTGGGGCCCCACTCCTGCAGGCACCTGTTCACAGATAAGATCTCCTGCCCTGGAGATAAGCTCCTGGGTTTCTGTGCACAGTAGTTACGAGAGGCAGTCTGTTCCAGACCTGTCTGGAAAAGGGTCGGAGGCTCCGGAGTGTGGGTGGTCCTGACCCTCCTGCTTCCTGACCTCGTTCCTGTTGATCTCCAGCAGGCACAGCACGGATGTTTGTCCCGGAAAAGTGCGTCCCTGCCTCCACAGGGTCCCTGCTCCAGCCACAACAGTCCTTGGCTGCCACTGCAGCTGTCGCCCGTCGGCGTTGGGGTCTTCATCGCCCTGACCTCCCCGGCTTCTGCAGTAAGCCAGGGCTTCATCTTCTGTTCTTTGAAAGGACATCCTGAGTTTATGGACTGCATAGTGGTAATTCTGCCAGGGCTGTGGGTTTTGATGGCATTAATTGCCTGTCATGAAAGGGAGTGGTCTAAAGCAGGGGAAACTCTGTACCATTTAACATGGTCTTTAACTTAATCAGCTCATCCAAAGTCTTCATTCGTGAATGGAGGTCTGAGGGGAGGTCAGAAAAAACCCCATAATATATAATCGAATAATTTAAATTATACATTTTCATTCTTTACAATGCTGCAGTTAGGAGGCTGCTAGGCTTCGATTTAGATACCATAGTCCACGGGAGGCAGTGTGTGTTGTTTCATACCCTTCATTATGTTTTTTAAGGGGTTGAATTCCTGTAACTGACAGTTCTGCATATCTCTGTTCTCTTCGAATGGATTTAATAATTAATAAAATTAATTTTAATTGTATACACTGTACTTGAGTAATGTCCTTAGCATGATGAATGAATTCATACTGTGTGCATTTAGCATAAGTTAAGAGATTTCTGATAAATTTGTATTTATTTACCTTGGATTTAAATAATACTTTACATGAATGAAAATGTCCTGCGGCTATTATATTGCAGTTACATTATCAATTTCACTCTGCTTTAAATGTAATGATACATTATCACATCTAAAAATGTTAGGTTTGCTTTGCTGCAGGAGAGACCAGCAGACCTCTGTTACCACTCCAGCAACCAGCAATCCTGTTCAGACTGCTCAGATGTTAATTCAGTGCAGTGCTTTCGTGTCTGCAGCCTTCTGCTTTGTCAAAATAATTTTTAGTTCAGGATTCAAACATGTTCTTCGTATTTTCTAATTTTCTGTATTGTTCACTGTTTGGCAGCAGAATAATGCAGGGGAGTATCTCATTATTTCACTTCAAGTAGTTCTTCTAAATGACTCCAATAACAATTCTGCAGTTAGATTTTGTTATGTTTAAATACACTGCAAAGTGATTTTAGTATTGTATTAATGATGCTATTCTTAGAGGGAGGTATGGCAGAAGTAAGAGTATTGCTTTTAGTCAACTGAATTATGTTACATTATTCCACAGAAGATTGCTTGGAAAATTGGATAAAGCTCAGATTGCTGACATGGTTTATACAGATGAGAAAGAACAGGCTAATATTGCACCTAAATGCAGCATGAAGTAGCATCCAGTTTAGCTGGCTGTTGAGTTTCTTTGCATAATGTTAGATTCAGGTTTTCTGGTGGTGGAATTCTTTTCCAGACACAGAGAGTTTGGCAACCCCAAACTGTGTATCATATATGCTGGGTAACTGTACAGTGCACAACAAATTTCTTTAGAGATGGCTTAGCAACTGATCAGTGTAATATATATATATTTATATATTGGCACTCAATAAAATGTTTGTTCATTTCAGTCTAAATATTTAAAGTTTAAAAGCATACTTTAAAATTTATCATCTGTTTTTATGATATCTTGTCCCAGTCCTTCCTTCCTCATGGGCAGCAAAGGACACAGTCCTTCGCTGTACTTTCTGACTTTTGAAATAGGAATCTCAATAGGTTTTCTTTACAGGTGGAAAAAAAGGGGTAATTTGGTACTGAGTACCATTTTCCTGACCCTTTCTTCTTTGTGGGATTAAAGCAGAAAAACTGTGTGGATGCTTAGTTTTAGATTACTGGAGCTCCAGTAACACAGCCATATGTGAGGATGATTAAAGTGCAGATTAGGCTTTGGAGGGAGGGGTTTCTCAAGTATCTCTGTCTATTTAACGTATTGCTGCCAGTTTCCAGTTGGCTATATAGTAATAGTGCCATTTAAATTAAATTAAAGTGTTCTGGAACAGAGTTTTGCTGCTTACAGTGCTTTTAATAATACAAAATAAAGGTTTTTATCTTCTTTAAGGTACATTTGCTTATAATTTAACAGTTCAGTACTCCCTCATGTGGAGGAGAAGTGTTCCAGGGTTTCAAGTACAGCAAGCTTAAGTAATTCTCCATGAAAATGGGATTGTGGGTGGTGACACTGACCCTTCAGAACATCACTGTAGCTGCTGGTTTGGGGCTGTGTGCTCAGGGTGTTTCTGGCTCTGCCGTGGCTGTCAGCACTGCTCAGGTTCCTCCGTTACCCCGCTGTCGGTGGGAGCACCTCTCTGACGGGCAGAGCTGAGATCTCTGCTCCTGGGGTGCAGCTCCTGTGGGTCATTCACTGCCCTGCCAGGCTGCTCCAGCACGTGGGGCGGCTCTGACGGGTCGGGGCCAGGGCTCAGGTTGTTCTGTGCTCAAGCAGCACCACTGCCAGTGGCTGCTCTGTGCTGCTGCTGCTGCTGCTTCCAGGTCACCTGGCTGCCCATAGGAATGGGGGAAATGTGTGAATTTGTGAATGTGAATGTGTGAATTTGGCATTGCTGGAGCAGTGGATCGGGTGTTCTTGTGACCTGCAACAGGACTGCTAAGCAGAGCCTGCCAAGTCTCACCTTTCTGTTTTCCTCAGGGTTGGGAAAAAAGCCAGTGTTGGATAGTGGAGTGTTGTGAGTACTCTGGTGCTATCAGAGAGTCTCTGCAGTTCAGGGATAGTGGTGATTTCCCAGGGTGCCCAGGCAGCAGAGGCTGTCCCCTGTTCATGTGGCAGCAGTGGGAGGGTGCATCTTCCCGTGCTCCAGGGCACAGGTGGGCAGGGCCATCCTGGTGTTGTACAGCAAGGCTGCTCTGGGGGTCAGGGTATGTCATTTGTGGCAGGTGAGGGAATGGTTTTACTGCTTTGGCATAAAGAAGTATGACACTGAAACAATCCTGGCACATGACAGCTGTTAGGTTTGTGTTTATCTGAGAGCACGCCCAGGCATGATATTCCCCTTTCACATGAGGTGCAATAAAATTTCAAGGACTTAGATTCAGCTGTCTTCAGGGCCAGAGGCCTCTGACTGCTGGACTATTGTAATGTCTGCAGCCTGTGGAGGTGCCTAATTTCTTTGGTTTCCTCATGGACACCATTTATGAGCAGCCACACTGGCAATTGGCCTGAAAGTTCTGCAGTAAAAGCCAGGGGCAAGACAGGCAATCTTCCAGAAATCTTCCATTTGGATTGTGTCCTTAGTTCCCATCCCTCTGTGCTGGCTGAGCTCTGAGCATCTTGCTGGTCCCTGAGATTGTGGGCTGGGCTGCATGTGCACACACTTGTCTGGGATGTGAAGTGTCTGCATCAAAGGACTGATTCCTCCTCAAACTGCATGGATGGATGGGCTTTGGATGCACCCGTTTACCCCTACTCTCAGTACTGCCCTGGGAAGCAGCAGGAAGGTAATTTGGTTGCGCAGAGAGCAGAAATGGAGTTACCTCTGCAATCTACAGCCAGTCTATGGATATGTTGGAAGGATACAGAGGAGATTGGGGTAAAACTTGGTGGTAGTTGTCCATTTTTGCAGCCCTTTGCTTTTAAGAATATGATTGTAAGAAAGGTGCCAAGAACTATGGAATTGCCTCTTCTCATAAAAAAAGTGTTTCCTCACTTCAGGAGGACATTTCCTTGACTTCAGTCCCAAAACACAGACATAAATGCTACAGGTTTTAGCAAAAAACCAGTAAAAAAACCAGCACAGTTCTGATCCATGTAATTGCCAATCACTGGTTGGGACCAGACACA
Organism: Corvus moneduloides; assembly: GCF_009650955.1. Classification (NCBI taxonomy): domain Eukaryota; kingdom Metazoa; phylum Chordata; class Aves; order Passeriformes; family Corvidae; genus Corvus; species Corvus moneduloides. The sequence continues at coordinate 75,304,581 of NC_045511.1, forward strand.
GAGGGGCAAAATGGTAAGGGGTATTTACAACCTGCTGGAATAAAGTATGCTACATGGAGTTCGGATGTGAACTCTAAACTCCCTCTGCCCATCCTCCAGGCACTTGTCTGTACAGTTGGGGTGGAGTACTCAGGATTCAGTGTTACTCCTGTTATAAGCCCCAGAGACACATGCAGAATTGGGCACTGAAGTGTGTGTTGGGCTGTTGTGAGCACGGAGAGGGGAGAACGAGCTCGTGTCCAGGATCTTGCTTGCATTTTGAGTGAAATCCCAAGATTCTCTGCATTCCTCAGCTCTTTTACTAGCCTACTCATGAGGATGTGCCATCAGTCAAGGATTAAAAAAAATCAACCCAAAGCAAACCAAAGGAAGAGGTTCATTAGATGTATGCCTTGCCCTCAGAGAAATACGAGTTTTAATTATTGATCATCTTCTTTTACAGTGAGATAAATGCCCGGCTTGATGCTGTGTCTGAAATTCTGCTGTCAGAATCCAGCGTGTTTGGTCAGATTCAAACTCTGCTTTGTAAGCTGCCAGATTTACAGAGAGGCCTCTGCAGTGTCTTCCACAAGAAGGTATACCCATCATTACACTAATTTATTGCTCTCTAAACAGCATCATTCTGTCTTAGTGTACTTCCTTTGGTTTTGCATGTTTGTTTAAAAATGTTTTCTACTTAGCAAGACTGAGGCTCACATATTAAAGGGATGTGAGTTTATAAAAATCAGATGTGGTAAAATCTTATTTTGTGATCAGCAATATGCTGATAGAAGAAATGTCTGGGCAGGGTTCTAAAGCACGTGCTTTGGATTGCTAGTGATAACAGGAGAACATCTGTGGTAGTCATGATTTAGTGGCTGGGTTCAGCGAGGTGGCATGGTGCAATAACCATTTGCCATTAACTGTTATTTGCCTTAAAGCTTTGCATTCCATGTGGTGATCTAAAATCACATGTGCAAGTGGAACCACTTGGCTGTAGTTTTCTGTTTTGAAATGAATGTTGATTTGTTTGTAAATGCTCTAGTTTGGACCTCACATCCACATTTTAACAAGAATCACTTGTAATGAGACTCTGACAATTCTTAGCTGGAGCAGATTAATGTGCCAACAGCACCTGTGGAGTACTTAATGTTCTTTCATTTCACTGTTCTATTTAGAGGTTTTGACAGGTTGTTTTAGATAAAGGAATAGAACGAGAGCAAAGTTGCAATTTTTTTGGATGGTACAGCATAAAGTTTTCCTGTTCGTGAAAATCTGAAACCCAGTTATTGTGCACTTTTTAAAGCCCTGAGGTGTTGCAGTGTTTGGCTCTTGGAAAGGCTTGCTTATTTCAGTGAAAGGATGCAGAGGTCCAGCCATAAGGAAGGTTGTGGCAAGAGGGAGTGTGCATCAATTTACCCATCCTCTAAAGTGTACCATATTCACATGAAACAATTGTTGGGTTTCTTAGTCCAAACAACTGCCCAGGAATTAGGTAATTCACTTTGTAATGGTTTAACTCATTTCAGGTTTCATACATAGTACCGTTTCTAGGAATGTATCCTCATTTCACAACATCCTGGCACTCCTCTGCTGCTGCCTTGTGGGGTTTGTTTGGTTTGGTTTGTTTGGTTTTATTTTCTGCATGGACTCATTTCTTCAGATGTCCCTCCCTGCTGTAGAACTGCTTGCCTTTCTCAGCTTTAAGCTCACTTTTAGGTGGAGCCATGCAGAGACCTGGATGTTCGTGTGGTTTTTGAAATGAGGTGACAATGCAGTTTGTCTGAACAGCAGCCACTGTAGCATGAAGGTATGTGTTTAGTGAGTCAGATGTTGGAAAGAAGCTGCGGGAGAGGAGAAATGCTCCAGCAGAATCCCTAAAAAGGGTAAATTAGGGAGGAAAGCTCTAAGGACACGCTTTTCATTTGAGGAATTTGCTTCCCCTGGTAAAATCCTGGGTTATGCAGAGCACTGTGGAGAGGACCTGAAGCACTGAATAATCCCTGAAGACCTTTAGGACTTCAAGGAGATGGCGGTGTCCCTGAGAGACAGGGTCTGTTTTCAATAAAGAGTCAAAAGGAAACGCTGGGAAACTGATTCTGAAGCACAGGTGGTGAATATGGAGCCTGAAGAAGGGTCCCAGTGAAGCAGATAGGTATTAGAGAACATGGAGTAACTGGGTTTCATGGATTTTTTTTGTGGGCCTTTTCCACCCCCCCCAGTGAATGCTGCCATTTCAGTTCCCACCACAGAACCCTTTCCAGTTCTGTTAATTCCAGATGTCCATCTCTCACACACTCAAAGTGAGATTTGGCGCAATTTCATTCCCATGAAGGGAGTCAAGACTCTGGGTGGAACACACTGATGGCTTCACTGAAGGAATGTGCATGTTAGTTCACTGTCAGCAGCAGGAAAAATAGGTGAATGTGACAAGCATTTCATCCTGCAGGCCCTTTTTACTTCAGTGAAGTTATTATCTGAGGAGGTGTGTTGTACAAGGAGACTCTGAGGTGTACAGAGATGGCTGGGGTGTCTCAGTCATTCCAAACATTCTTTGGGATGTTTTTTTCAGTCAGGTCAGCCACTCCAGAAATTTCATTGTGCAAAGCCCTGTGCACCAGTAACCTCTAGAGAAGACAGAAAAAAATGAAGGCAAAACAATGGTCTGTAAGGGAAAGCATCCTGATGAGAGCTTTTGTGGTAAAGGACATCCCTGTCTGTTTTCCTGGTCTGACTTACACTGGGTTTTTTTTGAAAGCTTGCTAATAAGTTGTATCTGGTAGCATAATTCAAGCTGGCAGTTTTAACTTGGCCTTTCACAAGTTCCCGTTGCCTCAGACCACCAAGACCTGTTTCTGATTTACCCCAGGAATAAGCAATCTTGAATTAGAACAGCATTTTTGCAGTGGGAATTGGGTATTACCTTGGTGGTCACAGTTGAGCTGCAGTTTTTGCCCCAGCCTGAAAAAGGACTGTGGGAGTGGTTAAGGAGACAGGAGCAGTACTGCAGTTGCCATGGAGAGAGGAGTTAACTTCACAAGGGCTGGTTGTTGTTCTCAGTTTGTGCAGGTCCAGCACCTGACACCTTGCCAGGCAGAAATGCTCTCTACTGTAGACAGGCCTCACTCCTCTCTGTGGAAAAAGAAGGGTGAGTGCAGGTGAAATGTTTGAAGACTTCTGGTTAGCCCACAGAAGCTGACTGCAAAAGGAATCTGAGAGACAGGCAATTTTAAAGAGCTTGGTCTCAACAGTGCCTGGAGCTGATGCAGAATCAGGCCTTGGTGGCAGAGGTGGTGCTCGGAGTTTTCCAGCACCAGATCAGCCCGTGGAGCCTGAGGAGAATCACCAGATCACCTGGCACAATTCAGACCACACACGTTTCCTTCTGGCATTGGTGACAGATACAAGTGGCAGGACCCTACATTTTTGCCTCAGTTAAAGTGGGAACTTGACTTGGAGTGTGGCAAAAGAGGGTCAGTGACCAATGTTTGAACAGGTTTTAAAACCAGTACGGAGTAAACATGCCATTAGTACTTTAAGAAATGTGTCCTACAGGCCAGCCTGATGTTTCTTGCCGTTTTCCTGCGTGGTTTTTCAGTGTGTTTCAGAAGATAAACATTTATGGGTTGAACCTGTATAAATATTTATCTTATTTGTACCCTTTGCTCAATAAACATTATTTTTTTAACTAAATCACAGTCACCAAAGGATTCGTCATAACAATTGGCCATTAAATGTACAAAACGGATTAAAGTGGAGCTGTTTACCTAAGGATGGAGAGCAATAATCAAACCTTACCACCACATGTAGTAAAACATAATTTCAGTTTGTTCTGCCTTTGACTTCAACCCTAGGCTCTCTCTTGCTCCCAGTTCCTCACAAACTGCTGCACTTAGGAGAACCTGTTCAGCTGTGGATCAGGCTCTAGAGGTTTCCTGCCCACGTGCCAGGCTGCTCACCTGAGCAGAATGGAGCAGGCAGGTGCTGCAAGGGGGGTGTTTAGTGCCTGTCTGCCCACAGCCTCCCTGGGGATTGGCCTTCCCATTTTTCAGTGAATATCTCACTATTTCCTGGACGTAGCCGGACTCCTCAGAGGACAAGGGTGCAGCTCAGCTGGGTGCCAGGTGCGCTCAGTGGTGCTGAAAATGTGCCCTTCCCTGGAAGGTGCATTTGATACGTCATTGGGGAGGGTGTAATTTTCAGAAGATTCAGAGAAAAATGTTACGGTTTTGGTTTTTGGTTTGTTTTTTTCTTGTGTGAAATGAATACCTGTTATATATGCCCAGGAAATTAGTTACTGTTTGTATAGAATGTTTTAAATATGTTCTCCCCATAGGATAATCCTTTGACTTCTGCTAACATATACCTTGTATTTTTTACTTTTTTTTCTACCATGATAATAGCATGCACATGTTGCTTATGCTACACTTTCAATCTTTCAAAGAATTAAAACTTTTAATCTTAAAAGAAGATATTTTTAGGTTTGCAATGCTAAATGCTGATTTGAGCAAACTGTTCCCTGTTAAGCTGATTAATATAAAGTCATAACAAGGGGACTTTGTAATCTTAAAATTAAATACCTCATTTTTCCCAAACCAAAGTGTGCTCTCTATGCTAAAGAGATAAAGGTGGGTACTACAATCTGACAAGAGTGATAAATGTATACTGCATTTAGACACCAGTATTTTTTATTTTAAATGCTTTTAACTTGGAGTGAGTGGTCAGTGGCTGTCAGCTGTGGGCCTCTGTTGGAAACACTTTCAGTAATGCAAACAGGGCTGGATTGCTGTCCATGTTGCTGAGAGGGCGTTAGATCTCTGTTAGATCACTGGCAGCCACCCCATTTCAGGACAGCTTGATAAACTGCTGGATGAAACTATTGTTTAGCATCACTCTGAGGTTATTTCTCCAGTGCCAGAGAAGTTATGGCTATCACTGGTGTCATCTCAAAATCAGACTTCAAAAGTAGCACTGGATAAGCTTGTGAGGATCTTCTGTGAATGCAAGGCTGTTAATCCTGCTTTATGTGAACAAGTTTTACTGTATTTTAAAAGCTTCTAATTTATAACGCAGTTATGTATCTTTTGTAAGGATGCTTAGGATTTGAATGGAATCAGCCCCACTGTAATGGAGCCCAGCTTTTCCAGAGTTATTTGAATGTATCTGTTCCAAGTTATTTGTTTGCTTAGTAAATTTATTTCTGCAGAGGAGACATTAAATTTTAGATGCAAAGTCCTGCAGTGTTACTAAAATGGAGCCAGGGGAAACAGGGACACTGAATCAGCACAAAAGGGGTATGTTCACCCTCATTCTTGGAGACACTCTATTTAAAAAGGTTGTTTGCAGTAAAACATGCTGCATTTCCCTTTCTCCAAAGGTCTGTAGTCACAGAATCGAACAGGTTTTTAACTCATTAGGTGACCCTTACAGTGTCCTGTAGGCCATCAGAGTTGCTGTGAGGAACTTAAGCATGTTTATTAATCATCTTCTGACAAATCTTATAACTTCAAGAGTTGTTTCAGGTGACACTGCCTTGAAATCCAGCTTTCTTCTCTTAGTGAAGCCTCAGCTTCACCAGCCTCACCACCCTGACTGGCGAACACCTCAGCCAGGTGTTCTCATGTATACCCACAAACATTTCCCCTTCCCACACTCCTGCAGATTGTGTACTGATCAAGGCCCTATTTACATCCTTTTGCAAAAAAGGAACAATTAACCCTGCCACCCCAATTAACACCACCTGGGGAACTGATGAGTTTCTTAGTGTGCATATTTGCTCCTGTCCTGTCCTGGGCACTGTTCCCCTGGGAATCACCCCGCTGCCTCCAGGGACCTCCTGTGCACATTCTGGAGTCCAGGGAAGTCTGGCAGGATTTTATCCCTCATCTGCATGGATGTGGATGATGATGATGATGATATAATCGGTCAGAAAGTGTTTTATTTGACTTTGAGTCCAAGCCTGGATTTATCATTTGTTCACAGTTTCAGGCCTTTCCTCTGTGCTTTGACTTCAAACACCGTTGACATATTTACTCCTTTATTTTTTTGTTTTATTTTGTTGTCAGAACTTTCTCAAGATAGAAGCAGTAAGTCCCAGATTATCAGAAAGATGATGATAAATCGCAGCAAGTTTTTTGCAGAGGAAACCCAAAGTTTTCATGAGGCAGAATAATGGACTGTTTATGAAGCAAGACTGAAAGACCTTTTTTTTTTTGTTAAATTGATGATTAAAGGAGAACAGAAGGCTTAGAGGTATTTGAAGGGTGTTAACAGCAAAGAAACAGTTGAGTTAGTGTAATACACAAGAGTAAAACCGGAGACATTTGGATTAATTTAATAGAAAGGAAATTTTTGCTAATAACACTTTTACATGATGATAGTTGTTGCATTATGGATTAATGGTAAGCACACAGTATCTCGGAATATACAGGAAAACTAACACAGAAAAATTGGAGCATTTGCAGGGAAACCTCCTCATGGGTCTCCTCTCTCCCTGGCTCGGTGGTTCTGTAAAATAGATGAGCTTAGGTTTTCCAGAAACATTCTGAGTGCAGTGTCTGTGGCCTTTCTGAATTCCTAACTGTGGTTAAATTGCATTTTGGCTAATACTTGATTCTGTGTTTGGGTACAGACATTCCTTGGGAATAACTACGGTGTAATAGGTGAGAGAATTGCCTTAGTTCTTGCATTTGAGTATGGGAAGGGAGAGGAAGAAGAATTTACTTTTGGGAGGAGTTGAAAGAGGATGACAAAATAAAAATGCAGATGTGTTCTGTGAAATATTGAATCACTGTAGCCTCCCTCTTCTGTGAGCAGTTTTGTACTGATCACCACACAGTCCTGTCCAGAAATTAAATTCTAGATCTCTATGGTAGAAGAGAGAAAAAAATGTAGGAACAGAAGGATGTGGCAGACAAAGGATATTATATATCCTACTGCCTTCCTTGCATCCTCAGGTGAGAAAAATAAGCTGGTTTTCTTTCAGCATTGTCAGTTGACTGATAGGGGAATTTCAGAAGACTAAAGGAGGAATGTTTCTACAGATCAGTAAAATATGAAAAAACACCAGCATAATTATGTATTTATTATGGGCAACTTTTAAAAAATTTTCTGAAATTGGAAAGTCCTGGGAGTGCAACTGAGTTCAGTGAGTTTGGAGAGCACTGAGTGTCCTGTGGGACCAGGTTTCCCTTTGCTGTGCAGCTGTGGTGCAGCACAGATACAAACCCAGTGCTGTGCAGAGCATTTCAGAATCAGCATTGCCTCCTGCGTGGGTGGGCATGGGCATGAGAATTGTTTCAGGAGGGGTGGTCACTGCTTGAGAAGCCCTTCCTGAACATGAGCTAAAGGTAACAAACCATGCTGACACTGGGGAGCATCCAGAACCTAACAGCAAAACGCTTGAACCACATTGCAGGTAACGTTAATGGTTCAAAAAGGGAGAGGAGATTCTCTCTTAGAGCTGGTGCTTTTGGTGAGAAGCTGCTTTAAGGGAAGTAGAGTGCTCCTGCTCTGTGAATGTCATGAATGAGGCTCTGACAGTGCTGTGTGTGTTGGCCCCGGGTTGGGATGTTCCCTTTTAGAGAACAGAGAGACAGAGAATACTCTGGATAACTGCCTGAATGAGGAAGGAGGATCCTCCATTGTGGTGATCAGAGGATGACAGATGCAGAGTGGGCTGGTGTGTTCTCCTCTGTCTTCCTCACGCAGGTCTGGGAGCAGCCAGACAGAGCCCAAGCTGTCAGTAGCTACAACCACTTCAAACAGGGTGCTGGTTTTCCTCCTCTCTATGTTTTTCCTTCCTGTGTTCCTGATCCCAGTCTCTCCCTGCCTGCGCCTGACCTCGCCTTCCAAACCCTGTCCTGCCAGGTCAGCAGCCTGGGGTGCACAGGACCATATGGACAAGGTGTGGTGCTCCTGAAATTACCCAGTCTGCTTTTTTTGCTGTGTGCATGTTATTGCCCCTACTTCTGCTTTTCTATGCACATCTGCCCCCAGCAACAGGAGCGCTGGAGATCAGCTCATGACAAATTCCTAAGGACAACGGTTGAGACAATTGGTGTGATTAATTAACCCCCTGCATGGGGCAAGATGGTGCAGCTCTGTCACTGTCCATACATTTTATTTGCATTTTGTCACATTTTAAAAAAGAGCAGAACCTGTAGGTTTTCTGTTAGTGAAAATATAATGCATTGTAATGATTCAGACACTGCTTCCCTTCTCAGTGCTCTACGCAGGAGTTCTTCTTGATAGTCAGCACCCTGTCTCGTCTGGACTTGGAAATTCAAGCTTTTGTCCCAGTCATACATTCCCATGTGAGATCTCCTCTGTTAAAAAATGCACTGCTGGAAATCCCAGACCTTCTCTCCCCAGTAAAACAGTATTTAAAGATCCTTAATGAAGAAGCAGCCAAGTAAGTAGAAAAAATACGTGATTCTCCTGTGCCTCATAGGCTTTCTGAGTAGATGTGTTCAGTTATGCAAATTTTGCATCTTGGTTTAATACACCTTAGTTTTATATTTTTTATTTCATATTTATTTATGTACAGTTCCTTTTAGTTAAAGCAGAGTTTGTTGTTGTGGCTTCCATTCTGTTTTTAAAGTTAAACTAGGTGAGGGAGAATTTTGCCTAGTGGGTGTCTGCCTCAGGCTGAAGGATTTTTTGAAAGTTTCCCACCTGTTTTGGGTGATGAATTTACAGGAAAATATGTTTTGCATTACGCTAATTTGTTTAACAATTAATTAATTAATTAAAAGTTAATTTTTTTTTTTAAAGAGAAGCTAATGCTTTTGAAGACAGACTTGACCTTCAGCAGAGTGGCAGCTCTGGTGTCAGGAATATGCCTTTCACTATTTTTGTGAGAATTCATTAAAGCTGTCTGCTCTTTTTTGTCTTAATTACGTCCATTGTTTGTCCAAGAAAAAAAAAAGACAGAGGAAGAAGATGCTAAATTGGAATTTATACACATTATATTGGAGAACATACTTAAAGAATTTGCTGGGTACTGTTAGCTCTGAAGAACTGCTGCCTCCACTGTTACCCCTGGATTCTTCGCTGAGCTTGTGGCAAAAAGTTGTGTGTCGTTATATGGGGGCAGCATAGTCTTAACTTTATATTCAAAACAGACTAGAAATAAACATCCACCTTATTTATAAAACATTTTTTATCTTCTCCAAACTGCAATTTAAAAATAAATCTTAAGAATTGAAGCCTAGAACCTAATTTTATTTGCTTTTGATTTAGAGATGGATCTGAGGTATATAAAGTTAGAAGTTGAGAAGGGCAGAAGGATTTCCTCTGACCATTGGAAAGGTGGGATTATGAGATTCCTGCTGATGCCTGGTGCCCAATTGTAGTTGTGACAGTTTATGCCAAAACAGACCATATCTAAATTGTACCAGATTTACTGTAGGTAGGTTCAAAACATGGGGTGTTTTTCTCTGTCACTGTGCTAGTGATGGCTAGAATAGTATACAAGATATAATTGATCTGCTGATTGGGTATATTGTACTTACACTTACTCAGAAATGATTAACCTGACTTACTGTTTGGCCTTTATATCTCTCAAATATATGTGGTGGTATTGTTTTTACTCAAAAACATTTCTTTCATCAAAATCATGGCTTCTACTCACATCCATCCATGCACACACACACTTGTGCACATCCTGCATCATGTGTTAACTTTGTTATGAGGTGTGGATAAAATCCTGTAATTGTTCTCAAAAGTGTCCCTTTGCTCCAGAATTTTTTCTTTACAGGGAGTTCGAGATTTTGGGATTTGTGTTTTTTAAGGTGTCAACATTAAAATTTTTTGTAGGCATCACGTAGCAGTGACAGTCTTCACAATCAGCTGCTGGCTACTAGTGATCTTTTTTTTTTTGCCTTGCATTCCCATGGAAACTAGTCTAATTACCACAAAATCGTTTCTAAAAATTAGTATTGTACTTTAAAATGGCATCTTTGCTGTCACTTATGTAATGCCAACGACGATGGAATGCAAAGCCAAAGCACAGCTCTGTTATCTGCCTTGTCACTGGCTCCAGCTGTAGTTCCATGTGCAGGCAAAGGGGTAGTGGAGTAAGAAGAATATTAGATTTTTTTATTACTTCCATGCTATAGTACTTTCAGTTCGCTAATTACTTGCTCTCCACATATTAGTTTTCAAGGTAATTATATAATTAACTTGCAGAGTTCTGTATTGACTCTAAAATGCAAAGTTATATTGCAATTAACTTAGGGCCGATCACACTGCTTTTTATTGTTTGCCTGGTACTTAGTAGGGTAAGTTAAATTTTTGTTATGTTTGTTGACAGCCACATTTTTAATTGCTAGTTCAGCTTCTCAGTTTTAACCATTTCAGTGGCATTGCTTCTTTCAGGTTTCAGTCCTGATGCTGCCAAAACAGTTCTGTCATTTTTTCTGGCACTGAAACTAGAAAAGGGCATTGTTTTGCATGTACTTAAAAGTACTCTGATTAATCTTTTCTGGACAAAAGAAGGAAGCTGCTCTGGGAAAGTACTGATGGCATTCTGCTTTGATGAGGACCTTGGGGGGGGGATTTTTTCTGTGCAATCCTTACAAAAATGTGTCCGATTTTGGCCAAATTCTAAATGTGTCAAAAATCTGTGTTCACGTTATGCAGAAATTAGCTAAAGTTTCACATTTAACTGCAATTAAGGTGTTGTCAGCAGCTGGTGGGCTCTGGATACAAAGTGCCTCTCTGTTTATGTCGTGGCTACGCATTTCAGTAAATGGGCTGTACTGTGACCAAGCACCCGAAAATCTGTGTTTAGACGGGAATTAAGCTAATGTTAAAACAAATGAAAATAAATTAAAATAAGGATGCAGACAGTAGAATTGGGGAATATCTCTCTGTTTTTACTGTTATTTTATCTTACATTTTTTATGGATAGGACTGGAGATAAAACACAGTTGTTCAAGGACCTCACAGATTTCCCTGTCATCCGAAAGAAAAAGGAGGAGATCCAGGATGTGCTTTCTAAAATCCAATTGCATCTGCTGGATATTCGTAAACAGATTAAGAACCCTTCTGCAGAGTATGTTACCGTTTCGGGTCAAGAGGTACTGTGGGGTTTATTATGTATGACTGTACCCATCCTTGCCTAGAAAATAGCTTAAAAGCGGGACCTAGCTGGAACTCTATTCACTGAGCGTGGTGCTTCATGAGGGCATTTGACTATAATCTTTTGTACAACTTTGAAGAACAGCTTTTTTACCTTTATTTGTGTGACTCCTTTATTTGTTAAGTCAATCACTTTAGTGACTTAAATAATAGAAACACATCAGTGCAGTTGAATTTGGTTCAGTAATGCTTTGCTTTTCTGTCTTCGTAAAAACACTCACGTACTTGCAAGGTTAATTGTATGGCTATTAAGTGCTGGAATGCTCTCAGAGAACCAGGAAGCACAGCATTTGGTTAATTTGAAGAATGGTGAAAGGATTTCTGAGTACTGAGTCAGACTGTAATTTGAAAGATGGGAGAGAAGAGGGAACAGTATTAAAGAATATAAGTGTTGTTTTACTTCCAATTCTTGGAAATGGTGTTCTGGACTGGAACTTTTGTTGATGGATGCAGTACACGTGTGGGCAGGACATGATCCAGCGAGCTGAGAAGTTCAGTGGTGAAAAACAGAGACAACAGACCCTGCCACGTTTGTGGGGGAACTGAAAGGAACAGTGAGGTAGGACTGCTCAGCGTTCTCCTCTGGAACTGAGAGTAGGAAGCTGGGAAAAACTCTGCAGAAAATTGGGGAAAGAAAGGACTTAGGAAACAGAATGAGAGTTGTGAGTAGAAGAGAGGAGTGGGTGAGGACAGGGAGGGAAGGGGCTGGAATCAGCCGTGGGGCACTTAGGAAGCTGAGAAAGATCCAAGAGACACAGGAGGGAGCAAATAGGCACTGCTGAAAATGATGGAAGGGATGAATTAGAGACAGCAGCCTTTCATAAAGACCTGAAGTGGATGTTCTTGCTGAGGGTGAAGCTGAGAACAGGAAACACACAGCCCCAGAGTCGGGTTGGCTGTCAGCACAGAAGCTGAAATCCAAGGGAAGAGTGAAAAGAGTGTTTATCTGAGGCAGGGAAGAGCAGGATTTGCAAGGTTTCTCTCAGGGAAGCTGGGTTAATAGCTGCCATCTGTGTGAAGTAAAGAAAAAGAGAGGAACTCATCAAAGGGAGGAGAGCATCCGAGGAAGGACTGAAAAGTGGTTTTGGAGCCAGCAGTCACTGCACACATTTCAGAGAGGAGGCCTTTGTTGCAGGGCACGGCTCAGAAGCCTTTGCAGACAGAGATGTGTCTGGTGCCTTGATGAAAGGAGCTGCAGAGGTTGGGAATAGCTCTTATTTAATGACATCTGGTGTGGGTGTTTCACAGACACCAAAAGAGGCAGCAGAGAGGGGTCAGAGAAGATGGTCAGTGAGGAAAAGAAAGATGCCAGGGGAATGGAAATAATGGAAACTTAATTGTATGGGAGGAGTAGAACACAGGACTGGAACAGGAATTTATTTGGTTTGAGCTCTTTCTTCTTTAGATCTGTATGGTATATTCTCCTTACGTTCTTGTATCAGCCTGATAGATGTAAAATTCAAATGCTCCTTCACAACAGAGAAATATCTTGGAAATGTTTTGGGTGAATTAAGAACCAGTGCCCTCTGTCCTTGGTGTATTTGTGTGTTAGGACTGTTATCCTTGTTTGTTCTTGGGGGTGATTGCTGGCTCCTCTGGAAGTTTCTATCTAAATCTTATTAACCACAATGGAAAAGTTTTGTCAGACATGGATGGGTCTTGTGGCTTTCCATAAATGTGGTCAGGTTCTGTGTTAACCTAATCTGTGCAGGAAATTCGTTTTCCAGCTGAATTCTGTGACGTGAGAATGCCTCCACTCTCTGACATCCAGGACCTCAGGCTATTGTTACAAAGATAACTGACATGAATCATATAAAATACCGCAATAAACACGTCACGTAAATTTCACTGCACTGAGCATCTTGACACTGCTGCTGCTTTTCCCTGTGCCTCCTTTTCTGACCTGCGTTCATTTGAACCTGAAGCAAAGTTGTGTAGGTGCAGAGGGGTTATGTATGTCATAACCCCAGCTTTTTTGGGGGAGAAAAGAACATTCCCTTCTGGTCTGCTCTTTCTCTTCAGGCTCAATATGGTTTTTCCTCTGAGGCTTGCAGTTTGATAAATGACGATTCTGATTCTCTGCTCTTCCTTTGACTTCCCATCATGTGTAACGTTACATTTCTGTTATTTTAGTTTTTGATAGAAGTCAAGAATTCCCATAAATCATCTGTGCCATCTGACTGGGTTATGGTTAGTAGGTATGTAAAATGTCTTTGAAGTTTGTTCTAATAGAGAAGAAAAATCAAGAGGTATTTTGGTATTACAATTGATTACATGCACATTTTCATCGTCCCATGTGTTTAGGTTTGTTGGGGTTTTTTTTAGCTGAAAACCCAACCAAGTAATAAATTTATTGCTTAAAAGCAAAACAACCCAAACAAAACCGAGGAAAATCGATTTCTTACAACATTTATTTTTACACAGTACATCCTCAGAGCACAGAATTACTCACCCCATCTTTCAAGGTGCATGTCCTGGTGTCAGAACTATGGCCTTGATTCAGTTGTGCCTGTAGCTTGCACGTGCAGATCCTTCATACAGTTTTGATTGTTTTTGTTTTATTCAGAAAGGTCAAAGTAGCTGTGCTAACATCTGCTCATACACCTCGGTAAATTCAGTGCATTTAAAATACCATTTTGCTTACTCATACAGGCAAGCTTTTCTTGCCTTGGGACTTGGTGTAATGTAAGATTGATTCTGGATAATTTTCCAGCAGATGAAACAGAGGTGGACTCAATGATGTAGTTGGCTTTTTTTCTTTTCAGTGATTTGATTTATGATTTGAATGGGTTGAATACCTGAAAGTTACAATGTCCATGTAAATGCTGAATTCTCCACAAGCCCCAGTGTGTAATGTGTGAGCACAGACATCTCTCACCAACTCTGAAGTGATGCTCAATTCACTTATGCAAGAATTAACACTCAATTCTCTTTTAATTAAACTTCTTTTAATACTCAAAAGTGCACAGATCAGACAGAATTAACTTGGTGAACAAATTACAGCTAGTCTGGATTCTGTAAAAGAATGCCTGGATATGCCAAATGGAGTCTTTAATGAAAATACATGAGTAAATAGCAAGTGCCTCAAGTGGAAACTAGCAAGACCATCTGTATTTTCCATGTTTATTTCAGGCTTATCATGAAGTTTTCCTCTTTAAAGTGAATCTGGTTTTGTCTAGTTCGTTGTATATCAACCCGTCACAGCAAAGTCATTCACTTGGGCAGTTATGGCTGAGCAGTTTTGTGAAATACGTAAGCTTGGGTGATAATGCCACACTGTGCACAGCATTTCAAAGCCTTCTGATACCACTTTTTTCACAGTAGAGGCCACTGGAATCTATAGGGTTTGGTATCACAGTGGAAGAGCTTTTTTTTTTTTAGAGCATCCATTGTCGAGGCTTACAGAGATTAAGGAAATTACTCCAATTTTGCATGTAGATGGTGTAGCTGATTGCCTGGTAACCTTGATTTCCAATCAGTCCTTTCTCTCCGTTGCAGCACAAAAGCTGTCAGCCGCTTCCACTCGCCTTTCATTACAGAAAATTACAGACTCCTGAACCAGCTCCGGGAGCAGCTCGTCCTTGGCTGCAGCGCTGAGTGGCTGCGCTTCTTGGAGTGAGTGCACCAGAGTCAGCTTTCACCACTCTGTTCCACCCCGCTATAGGAACAGAAGAATGCTTATCTTATAAGCACAACAGTTCATAGTTACATTGTCCTCACAAGTAGTCAATTAAAAGGTTGTTCTTCATTGTAAAGCATTTGAGGGCAAGACCTTTGAGCCCGCGTCCTGAGACCAGCAGTCATGTCTCTACATTTGAAAATTCTGATGAAAATAATACTTTAAAGTATATAAGGTGTCTCCCAAAGTTTGAAAAATAGTATCACAGCATTAAGAATCTGAAAGTACAATTAACTCTGAGTGAAACTGAATCTAGTTGGTTTTATTGGTTTTAGTATATTATTTATTAATATTATGTAGTAGTTGTATTATTTTTTATATTTTGTATGCTATCCTGACTATGAGAGTTTGATAGAAAGTATTGGTAGTTTTATTGTCCCTCACGTCTGGCACATCTGTTTGTCTGAGATCAGAGTTTTCAGTGGGGTTATTTGCCTATTTAGGCAAAGGATCTTTAAAATGGGACTTTAAAAAATACGTCCTGAACTTCTCAGAATGTCTTTAGTTTTTCAGGTGCCTGGTTATCTGTTATTTTTCACTTCCATGAATTACAGAACCACTGAAATTGTTCCTCTTGTCATGCAGTGATAGTTTGCAAAAACTTGTCAAGTCCCTGCTCAAGTTGTCTCACTGGATCTGCTTCCCATTAGCAACCCAGAAATTCTGAAAACTGAGTGGAAACTGGGAAAACATTCCAATTCACACTTCCCCAGTTGTGTTTCCTTCGCAGAACTATAAAAGTAGTTCTCTCCATGTTCACCTGGCTGTGCTCAGCAGAGTTGTAGGAGAGCAGCAGACAGAAAGGGAAGACCTGTGTGTAGGAAAGTGCTCTTCTTTCCCACCTCTCCATTCACTGATGTCTTTGTTTATTAAATTTTGCCCCCCTGCTGGTTTTATATTCAATGTTGTAGCTTTGAGACTAGGGGAGAGGAAAAGACAAATTCCAGAGGACTAGGAGAATGAACTCTGCTGAAAACTCGGTTCTCCTGGTAACATCATTATTGCACTGGGGAAGCAGCACCATAAACTGAAAATGAATTCTTGAATTTTCTGTTGCAGATACCATACTTGGTTGAAATTGTAGACAACTCCTGTGCTCAGACGCTCTTAGTTTGGTTCTTTTTTGACTGTAACATATGGTTGAGGTTGAATCAGCAGTTGGGATTCTGCTGCTGAGATTCTATATCAATTCTGATAAATTG
Organism: Corvus moneduloides; assembly: GCF_009650955.1. Taxonomy (NCBI): domain Eukaryota; kingdom Metazoa; phylum Chordata; class Aves; order Passeriformes; family Corvidae; genus Corvus; species Corvus moneduloides. The sequence continues at coordinate 75,320,586 of NC_045511.1, forward strand.
TGGCATTTTTGTACACCTCGTTTAGGCAGCAGGGATCAACTGCTGACCCTTTACAAGCTATCAGATGAATTTAATTTTTCCTGATTTTCTGTGCTTAAAAAATAATTCATTGTTAGAATGGGAGGTGAAGTCCACCTTGATTAAGGTCCTCATGTTGTATCTCATAACCTGCTGGAAGATTTGGATTCAGAATGATTTAAAGAGCACAGGAGCCCTGTGAAGATCTTGCATGGGGTGCATTTTGACAATCTTTTTGTATCTGCACAGAATTATTTCTTTCCCTGTTTTTGTGTAACTTCTCCCTGTTTTGATGCAGCCATTTCAGTGAGCATTATCACCCTGTGTCTAAAGCCATTTGTCACCTAGCAACTGTGGACTGCCTGTTCTCATTGGCCCAGGTGGCCAAACAAGGAGACTACTGCAGGTAATCAATTTTTAATTTTTAGTTTTTATGTAGGATTTTATACGGAATTATAAGAGCGTATTTAAAATAAATTAGGTTTTAATATGTGTACCATGATAAAAAGCACTACTAAAATTGTTTACCGTAGTTTCAACCTAATCTGATTTTGCAGAGCATCACTTCTGGACTGAATGCAAGTCTGTAAACATTGCAGTTCAAATTTGATATCTTTGTGTTTGCTGTTTGACCTGAGTCTAGTAGATGATGTCTTAATTATATGTAAATAAATGCTGGACTTTGTGTGGGCTTTTTTTCTGTCTTTTTTAAAAAAGCAATTATTTTTTATTCTCAGCAAGGTCTGAGCTTATGATATCTTTCTAATACTTAAGAGTCTGAGGTGTCTGAGGTATCTGAGGTATGTTTCAAGGGTGTATCTCAGGTAATTAACAGGTAAATATTAATGCAGAGCAGTGGTGATGCCTCACCTGGGCTCAAGTGTGAGAGCTGATGAGTGACCTGCTGCCTCTGCCCAAGACCCATCCACTGAGAGGGGCACGAAGAGAAATCCACTTGCAAATACTTCTGCTTTGATACATCGTTAAAGATAATATTGATCACTCCTGGACTCTTGGGATCTTGTATGCCTCTATCAAAATCTCTTTGAAAATAATTGCTCACTTATTTCTGTATACTCAGATGAGAAAACAAACTGAAATCTGATTAATTTGCTGTGCAGAATTTAAATAATACACTGAATTTTTTAGAGTGGCTTAGAGCTTATGAACTAGAAGGAAGGAGACTTCTCAGGGAAAACTCAGCTGCAGGGAAGGTGTCAATAATTAATTATTTTGGAGGGCTGCTGAAGGGAAGACTGGACTTCAATATTAAGTATTTTGGAGGAATGTTTTTTGGCTTGTGAGAATTGTTTGTCATGGCCCTGCCTGAGGCAGGTAAATGAGTCAGGTCAGGAGCAGAGGTGTTGGAGAGGTGAGCCCCTCTTGCAGTGTGCTGGGAGGCTCTTCCTTTGCACAGACAATTCACAGCATCAGGGCTCTCAGGCAGCGAGTGGAGGTGTAAAGGTGATGGTGTGGGCAGTCCAGAGAACGACATCTGATGTTTGAGTGTCTACTCTGCAGACTTCAAGTGAATTTAAGTTTAAGGAATGCTGTTGAAGAGATGGTGCAAGGCCTAAGACTGTCTATATATTGGTTTCATCTCGGCTATACAACTGTTGGAAATATGTTCGTGCTAAACCCCCCACCATTATCAGTTTGTCCTCTTTCCCCAATGCTTTGTCTTTATAGGACGCCATTTATTTGATTTCCATTTTCCATTTAAATTGCACTATCATTCTTCAACCTGAGGAAAATCTTACTCTCCACATCTTCCCTTTAAAGTCCACCCAAAGTGTTAGTTAATTTCCAGTCATAAAATTCTGTGGCTTTATTCCAGAATTCTCTTTTTCTCAGTCTTCAGAAATAGTTGATGGCAGTAATTAATTTTTATATTTTGTACTTTTTCCACAGAAACCTACATCATAGGTGACCCTCCTGCAGGCCTTAGTTACAGTAGTTCTACACAATCAGTTACAAAGAACACCGAAATGAATACCTTTCCTTTTTTGCAGACCAACTGTGCAAGATAATCGGCGTGAAATAATCATAAAAAATGGGAGGCACCCTGTGATCGATGTTCTGCTGGGAGAACAGGATCAATATGTTCCAAACACCACCAGCCTTTCAGTAAGTACCAAGAAACTGATTGAGCTTCAAAATGATTCAAGGCAAAGAGGCTGGGACGAGCTTCTGGGCCAGTGAGTTGAAACAGGTGATTTAGTCACACAACTGCCTGCTGGGCTGCATTTCAGAGAGGTGTTGCTAGATGTCACCACATCTGTTCTGTCCCTTTGCTGGTACCTTGCAGCCACATGCTCTTTTCACAACCTTGTTCAGTCTTAAGGCATAAAGAAAGGCAAGGTAGTCTCAAAATTAGGAAAATGTGTGTTTCAAATGGTTATTTTCAAAAAACAAATGAATAATTACAGGTTTTTTAACAGTGTCATCACGGGGAGTCTGCATTTTGTCGAAACTCTTAAGTTTTGGAATTTTTAATATGCAAATACATGTCACAGGTTTGGTTTTTCAGATTAATTCTAAGATTGCTTGTAATTTTTTAATGTATTCTCTACCATGCAGTTTCTTTCTGGAAATATTAGTGTCATACAGCCTTCTTTTCCTGATAAACTAAAATGTGTCTTTTAAATGACATGCCTGTTTGAAGTTATTCGTTAAATATTTATCTCTCCATATATTTTTATAAATATTAAATATCTGTTCTTAATGAATATAAAAGATATGCTCACAACTTATCTCTGAGGTGTCTCTGCCTCTTTATACCGTAAATACAGGAAAGGTGTGAAACACTGCCAGACATTTGCTGCAAAAACAGCATTCAAATTTGTATGTATTTCTTGGGGAACATTTTTAAGTGCTATTCTATACTGAACAATGATACAGATATTTTGTAATACATCAGAGAATGTTTTCAAAATTATTTGTCAACTCCAAACAAGTGACAGATGGCACTTCCAAAGAAATTCAGCGTTTCATTCAGGAATCATCATGCACTTTTCCGTTTTTAGTGCCATTCTTATGCTGGCTTTCTAAACACTGAATATTACAAAACCAAGTGATCACGGCACAATCACTTTTGCTTCTACAGTTGTTTGAGTTCTCTCTTTCTTGAGAGAGGTGGGTGGGAACCAGTTTATTAAAGCGTCTCCCGTGTTCAAGTGATGTGTTTGGATCAGCAGGAAAATACATCTCCCCTCACGTCTTCAGCTGAAGTGTTGTCAAATATCTAACTTGAGGAAAAGGTTTTTTTCAGTGCCCTGAAATAAACAGCTTATTTTTCCATTGCCCCTCTCCTCCCCAAACATTTGTGGGTTGTTTCAGAACTTTTTACTTCAGCTGTGAATTCCAATAAGATGTTGCCTTTTGGCTGCATCACCTGTAAGGACAGAGGCATTTTCTGGTCTGATGTTGCAGCAGATGTTCTTCCTGAAAACCAGAACATTGGCAGAGCTGCCATGAGTCCCACAGCATGGCTGCAGGGAGCCTGGACAGGCACCAAACACACGCAAAAAATCCGTGGATTCTAACAGATGAACTTGTGAACTCAGTGTTATGAATTTTGTTCTCATATAGTCACGCACACTTGATTACATCCATCCTTTATTCCCAGAAATGGCATTTTCTGTATTTTGACTTTATTGCCACTTCTGTACGGATGAGGTTTCTTTTCAAAAGCTGGTCAGCTTTTTACATTTAATAAATACTGAGGTCTTGCATCATCTCTGTTACCTGAATTATAACATCAGTGACAGTCCTGTCTGTGTTTTGGGTGTGTCCCTATAAACAGAACGAAAGCCCAATCTGAACCCCAAATTTGTGAAGATTTTCAGAGTTGCTGCATGGAGATTTTGTGGTTGTTGTTACCACAGTGCCTGATCAGTGCCAAGTTCCTCAAGTAGTGTGACTAATGTCCATTGTGCACAGCCTGTCCTGTCTCCCTTGCCCCTCCTGTGGGGCAGTGGAGAGTGCTGCCTTCTGTTTAGATCATCATTGGTGCATTTCATCAGATGCACCCTCTGGAGACATCTAGCTGTGTGATGTCCTTGCATAACTTAAGCTCTTAGTCTCGATTCAGGCTGTGAGAAAGCTTTATAGGTTCGCTGACAAGTTTTAATTTTGTATCAGCAATTGTCTTGCACTAGAAGAGGACAATTTAATTCTGGAGCTGCAGACACATAGCAGTACCATGGGGAGTCTTACAGCTGAGATGAGTTCTTGCATCTGATTTCATTTTCTTGCGTCTGGTTTTAATGGTGACAGACACTGATGGAGATTGGGTCTGCTCACAGTAGCTGTGTTGCAGTCAGGTATTGCCAGACTCAGGAATGCCTTGATGCCTTGTTGTAGCCACTCTGAATGTCCTTATGTCATACCAAGCCAGGCAGTTATGAGTGTAAAATCTATGTCAGGTCTTTGCCTACCAGATCTTAGCATTTGACAATGAGAACTCAAACTGGAGAGGAATCCAGATCACAGCCAGATTCAGGCAGTGCAGGCTGTGCTGGAAGCTCATGACTTTCTCCCTTTCTCCAAAGAAATTGCACAGAAGGGTTTGGGTTGGAAGGAACCTTAAATCCCATCCCATTCCACCCCTGCCAAGGGCAGGGACACCTCCCACTGTCCCAGGCTGCTCCAAGCCTCAATGTCCAGCCTGGCCTTGGACACTCCAGGGATCCAGGGGCAGCCCCAGCTGCTCTGGGCACCCTGTGCCAGGGCCTGCCCACCCTCCCAGGGAACAATTCCTGCCCAATCTCCCATCCAGCCCTGCCCTCTGGCAATGGGAAGCCATTCCCTGTGTCCTGTCCCTCCAGCCCTTGGCAATTGTCTCTCTCCAGGTTTCCTGCAGCTCCTTCAGGCCCTGCAAGGCCCCAGTGAGGTCACCCCAGAGCTTCTCCTCTGCAGGCTGAACAAGCCCAGCTCTGGCAGCCTTTCCTCCCAGCAGAGCTGCTCCATCCCTCTGCTCATCCTGGTGCCTGCCCTGGCCTGGCTGCATCCAGCCCTGCATCCCTCAGCACCCCTCACTGCTTCCTGTGCTGGGGACCAAATTCTTCAATTCTTTCTTGGGTCCTTGATGGAGGACAGGAAGGTTCCCCCTCACTGTGTCCATTTTGCTCAAGAGTAATCAAAGTTGATTTTGGTGCATCTGGGACTTGATAATATCTGGAAAAGCAAATGTGATGAACTCCAAGAATGAAGGAAAGAGTTTAATAGAACATTTAATCCTGCAGACTTGTCCTGCATCCTTCTAAGCACACACCAGACTTTCTGGTAGAGGCACCATGTGCAGGGCCATGTATTTCACCACTGTTTTGTGTTTCCAGGGAGATGGTGAAAGGGTCATGATAATTACTGGGCCCAACATGGGAGGGAAGAGCTCCTACATCAAGCAGGTGGCCCTGATCACAGCCATGGCACAGATTGGCTCTTTTGTTCCTGCGGAGGAGGCCACAATTGGTATTGTGGATGGAATTTTTACCAGGTAATCTCTCAAAACTTGCTGTATGTTTATGGAAATGCTACTGTGGCAGGGGGTGTGTGTATCAAAGTATAATTTAATTTTTCATTTAGAACTTGAGAATTTATACCTGAAGTTTCCCTTTTTCATTTTAAAGGCACAGTAGGTTCATTGCTAGGTTGTGATTCCAGTTTTCTGGTAAATTGTAGTACTTGTTTTGTAATCTTTGAATCTTCAAAGGGTAAGAATTTTAATGTGTCTGTCTTGATTAAGATCCAGGTATTTAACTTACCTCCCTGAATGGACATCTCAGCCAAATTTGTGCTGCTGGGTGGTGGCCACATGACGTTTCTCCTAAAATTAATGTTGTCACATCTGAAAATCGTCACAGTTTCTGCTGGGAAGCTCTGTTGTATGTATTCATAATATTAGAGACTGAAAATTTTGGCCAGTATATATTCTATGCTTAATCTCCTTCCTGTACTATCAGTCTTAAACACACTTTCTCCTCACTTGATGTCCTTTTAAGAATGAATAATGACAGTCGATTTCACTGTCTCATTTTGAGACATTGATGAGTAATTGGTAAAACATATCAGTAGAGTCAAAATGCTGTATTTTGTCATCTGATATTGTTATGGTTTATTCCCCTGTTTTTTCCCCCTTTTCTTTAATAATAATGTCTTTAATTAGTAAATGTTTTGTGTTATTGCTGCTATTTGAGATGGATTATCATGTATGGTTATAAGTTTCACAGCAATCAGGTACCTGAGCTAGAATTTCCTGAAATTCTAGTTCTGTAATGCCAGTGTGCACTCCAGAGGTAACTTTTAATCAAGAATCTGAGGTACTGCTCACCTGGGATTGCTTCATCCTATAAAGGTGTTGTGTTCCTACTTTCCACTATGTCACGACAAAGCCAAGTGAAAATCACACCTTGGTGCAGTGCAGTGCGGAGCCAACCATTTGTGTCATCTTCCCAGAAGTAACTGGAGATGAGAATTCAAAATGCTTCACTTTTTTCCTCTACCCTGTGTTGAAAGGACTGCTTGATGGGATGAGCATTTCTTGTGGGGACACAGAGACGCAGGATCTGGCTGACGTTACAAAAGGAGCATTACAGCATCACTAACCATTTGAGGATTATTTTAGTCTTCCTCTGGTTTTGTAGCTGAACTTGGGTTCACACTTCCTTAAATTCTAACCATACACACGTAAGTCTGTTACTCTCAAGCTGAGTATCTGCTTTCCTCTGCTTTTCCTAGACTGCCATTGCAAAAGGATGATTTCTGCAGAAAATACTAAGAAATGTGACACAGTCATTGGGAGAGACGTTTTGTTTTGTGCCCACTTGAAAGAGAACAAATTGGTTTTTTTTATCTGTGTTCCACCTGTTCCCCAGTGTATTTCCCTGATTCCACTTCACTTTTCTGTATATTAGAATAAAATCCAAGTATTTTTCACAAATTTTCTGATAAAGTAGTGTGGTCAAAGATAACACTTCTGCTTTCAGACTTCAAGCCAAGCAGACATAGAATGTGTTTGTTACTCTGTGAGCTTTCAGGCCATTTCGTTTGTAGCCCAGTCATATTCTAGCACAGGGAATTGAAATTTTTTTTTTCTTCCTTGTCTATATTAGTTTTGGAAGCTCAGCTGGATGTGCCATTCTTCATTTAATGTGATGTGTGTCAAACACCAGATAAATGTGTGGAAGAATTACTGAAATTCTTGTAATTGCACTAGCAATTAAGAGTAAACTAATTGACTCAATCCAGAAGAAATTGGTAATACATTATTAAGACAAAAATCGTCATGCATTAGTTAAAAGGTGACAGGAAGAAAAAGGAGAAAAGGAACAGGTTACCAGATTCTGCTCAAGATGTACAGAGACCGTCCAAGACATAGGCACCTCTCTTTTGGTTGGTTTGGGATTTTTTTGGGTAGGTTTTGGTTTTTTTCAGGTTTCTTGGATAGGTCTTAAAGTACGTAAGTCTGTCAGGCAGGTAAATGTGATGTTGCAGTCAGGGCACTTCACAGCCATAGGAAGTTACCCTTGAAATAGTTTTTAATGCCTGGTTTGAGGAAAGAATCAATAAATCAGCTGCCACATGTTGTGTCCTACTCAAGGTTTAATGCTTTTTTCTAAGACCTCAGGTTTTGCCCTGTACTCTCCCCTGGGAGGGAATGACCTGGAAGAGATCAGAGCCTTTCTCTTAACTACCGCCAATTTTATTGGGTTTTTTTGTTTGTTTGTTTGGTTTTGTTTGTTTTTGTTTTTGTCTTCTGTGCTTTTTTTTGCAGGTTGGTTTTGTTTGGATTTTTTTTAATTACTTTTTTTTAATGATAGCAGCTATGTAGACCTCGTTTCTGCACTGCCACCCCAGGCCACAAGGTCTTGCTGGAAAGTGTGAATTTTCATTTTGTTGTTGATAACTTCGGTATATTTTTAATACTTTAAAAACCTAACGTGGGAAGGTGTCAGTCTCTAAGGTACTTCCATCACTGCTCTGGTGATGTTTTGGGGGATGCTGTTAGCATGGCACCCCTGCAGGGAGGGGTAGTGAGGGATGCTCAGGGATGCAGGGAGGGATGCTGAAGGATGCAGCAAAGGGTGCAGGGAGGGATCAGTCAGTGGTGCTCTACAGGCTGACTCTGTGAGGGGTTCTGTGCATCAGGATTACCAACAGTTCTGCGTGATAAACCTTTTTCAGTTTTGGTGCTTTACCCTTTTTTTGTTTGTAGACTGCATCTTCCAAGTGTGAATTCATACAGGTTTAAGGGATTTGTATCTCCAGGATTTGTGTCTTATTTTCCAAGTAGGGTTTCCATGGAAATTGAAAGGTTGCTACTATGGTTATTCCATGTGATATATCGTGCTTATATATGCTAGCATCTCTAAATTGACTTTAAATATGGGATTACATTAACGGTTCTTAAAGATGCAAGAGGAATTGCTTACAGGTAGAGTGAGACAGGAATGATCTTTCTTCATTACTGGGTAGATAGGCAGGGGACAGTGCTGAGCCTAGGCCAGAGTAGGGGGAGTACACAGGATTTGGAGGATGCTTGCTGGTTAATATTGTCTTCTTTTTTTTCCCTTCTCCAGTAAGGGATAATGGTTTCTTGCAATCTTTTCTTAAAGAATTTTAACTTAATCAGTGGGTTTATATTAAAAAAAAAATAGAAGGGTTTTGAAAAGACTGAAACTCCATCTATATTGACTTGTAATGGGATTTGGATATTTAATTCTCTGATGTTTGAAAATTCTGTAAATGGGCTCATTTTCTGCTTTAAAATTAACCTTCAGGTTTTGTTAGTTCTGATATAGTCATTCAGACAGTGAAATTAAGATGCTGTTTCGCTGTGTGTTTGAGTAGGAACACAGAGCAAGGGTGGACATCCATGTATGGAGGAATTAATGAAAGGAATTCTGCTGGCTTAATCATGCCCTCAGGAGGGGCGATGTTCAGCTGCTGAAAAAGCTGACCTCTGCAGAGGTCCCACTTCTCATTAATTATTGAAAGAATTTCCCACTCCTAGGAGGCTTTACCCTACTTCCTGTGGGCCAACAGTAGCTCTTCATGAAGGGTCCATGTTCAAAATTGGGAAGGAGAGGGAGAATGCTAGAGCACTTAGAAGGCAAAACATCTTCAAATAAACAAGCTCATTTATAGTTCCAATTACCAAGTGCCTTCAAGACTTTGAGAATCAATTTTTGGATATCAGAAGCTGCCCTCAGAAAGAACCCTGTGAAGGAGAACAAACCCTGCCAGCACCAGGTGATGGTGCGGGCACAGAGAGTAATTTCCTTCCTAGAGCACTTACCTGCCAGGGTTTCTCTTCTGTGTTGAAATAAGAACTATTTTCACTTATTTCAGGGAGCAAGCACAGTCATTACAGTGACCCACACCTTCCAGGGAGGTTTTATCCATCAGCCAAGCTGGGAATGCTATTAAAGGTGCAGCTACAGTTGTCTGAACTAACGGAGTGCCCTGTGCTTCACATGCCTTTGAAAACTGCCTCTCTCACGTGGTCTGCCTCATGCTTAAAGGTTACATGAATACATGGAGGCATCACTAAAATGCATGTAGATTATCCTCTCATGCACTTTGTCTCTCTTGAAAGAGTTATCTTGCTGTTTGCAGCCTCTCAGCATGACTTTAATCCTCATGGCATCAAATGCAGTTGGAATTCCATGGTGGAATCCTGGATCTGTCTGTCCCAGGTCTCAAGTTACACCACTGTTTTGGTATTTTCTAATCTGTTGTTCTTGTATAATGATTCTGAACATGTGTAAAAGCTGTTTGTTCAATTAAAACCAGAGCACAGAAATCTTTGGACAGCTGAGCACTGAAATCATGGAGGAGTTTCATCTCCCTCACCAGTGGCCTTAGTTGGGTCATGTTATTTCCAGCCACCAAGGTCCAATCTCAGCCAGGTACCTTGGAGTGGCTTTTCTGAGTTGATTGATGGGTTCAGTAAAGGAAGGGGATTTTGATCACTTCAAGCAACAACAGAACAACTGAGAATCTTGCTAAGTGAAGGTGCATTTGAGGTCCATGGGAGTGTCAGCTATGTCCTCCCAGCTGTGGCCTGTGGTGACGCAGGTCTGGTGGTGAACACACCTCTTTGCAGGGTCTAGGGAAACATGTCCACACACACTGTGTCCACCCTTGAGGGAACACCAGGTGTGTGCATGACTCAGTTTGCCACAGGAGTGTCAGTCACCAGGGTATAGCCAGTCCCAGACCAGGGGCAGCAGCTCCTGCCGAGGGCAGCTCCCGTCTCTGTCCCTGGGAGTGGCCCAGGGAGTGGCTGGAGTTGTGTCAGGGAGGGTCAGGCTGAGATCAGAGAAAGGTTCTTCCCCCAGAGGGTGCTGGGCACTGCCCAGGCTCCCCAGGGAATGGGCACAGCCCCGAGGCTGCCGGAGCTCCAGGAGCGTTGGGACAGCGCTGCCAGGGATGCCCAGGGTGGGGCTGTTGGGGGGTCTGGGCAGGGCCAGGGGCTGGGCTGGGTGATCCCTGTGGGTCCCTTCTAGCTCAGGATATTCTGTCATCACTCCAGCCTGGCTATTTCACCCCAGCTGAGCCTGGTTTTGTGTGGCCCTCTGCCTTAGAGGCACCCCAGAAGCACCCATCAGATGCTCCTTCTTTTCCAAGAAGCAGAACTGGTGTGAGGAAAGCTCTCTGCTCCTGCTTCCCCAGTGTCTGGACAGAGTGACCATGCATGCTTTTTACGTGTTATGCATTCCAGGTGAAAGAAGAAAAGGTAATATTTATACGTACACGTAGCTTAACATGGTGACACTGATGAGATTAAGTCTCTTTTTATCTTTAGGGAGCTGCTGGAGCAGCCAAGACATTTCCTCAGTCCCTCTCAGGGGGAACTTGGTGCTGTTCTGCCAGCTGGGGGCTGTTCCTCCCTTGCTCTGCCACTGCTCAGGTGGGATCCTCAGCTGATCTCAGCTCACTCAGATGAGTGTGGCCCATTCCACTGAGGTTTGTGAGTGCTGCACACTCACGTGGGACACAGCATGATGGCATTAAAAAATAAATCAGTGTTTGAATGCCTGTCTGAGTGGTGTGCCTGGCACTGCTCATCTCCATCACCCCGTGAGCAGAGAGCCACATCAGTCACACTCATTTAGATCCACATAGATGGAAGAGGAAGGGCCATTTATGTGTCCCAAAGTGACATTTCTGGTATGATTTGCCTACAGGCATCGTGGGTCCTCTCACATTTTTTTCCTATGCCTTGACTGTTGTCACCTAAAAGAGATTTATGGGGCAGAAAATGAGGGAATGTTCGTGGTTGTGCCTCTGTAGGCTTGTGCAGAATGCATGGAGCCCTCAGTCTCTTCCCCATATCTAGAAAGAATTGCTGTTAAGGCTTAAGAGGACAGTTTAGAGATGAAAGATTTCTTCAGACCAACTAAAAAAACCCAAGAAAACTCAGTCCTCATGACTCCACACTTCTGTAGAGGCCATGTATCAAACAAGTCATAGTACTTTCTTCTGTGTGGTTGATCAAAATGTCTGTTTTTCTGATCTGTAAATGGTGGAATTACTCTCAAAAAGGTCAGGCCTTATAATAGCTGTATTGTGAGTGTTACCTTCCTGCATGCATGTACAGCTATTTAACTCTGACAACTTGACAAAGTCATATTACTGTTTCATAAGTGTGTGGAGCTGAAAGAAACAAGTAGATAAACATTTTATTTTAACTGGATAAAATGTTCATATCGATGGCATTATCACAAATTCCAGTAAGGTTTAAAATCATGAGGGAAAGGAAATACTGTATGAATACCTGCAAGTGTTTGGGCAGTTGATTTGGGATGCTTGTATTTTATTTTTTCTTTTCTTCATTGAAATGCCACCATCATTCAAGTTTGAGAGATACTTAAAATTGCATGATTACTTGAGATTACTTTTAGATTTACTTGTAGGTTAAAATGTTCCAAGGCATGCTAAGAGTATATTTTTTAAGAACTCTTGAGAAAATCAGAAAGCACAGGATGGAGTGGGTATGTGAAGCAGGAAAAAGAATGTTTCTATCAAAGTGGAAGTTGAGTGGAATACGTTTTCCAAGTGCCTTTCACAATACACTGAGGTAAATAATGTAAGAACAAAAGTAAAGTAATACTCGTAGGTATTAGAGGATGTGACTCTTCCATTGATGTCACCTCTTGAGGCAAAGTTAATTCCCAACTTTTTGTAACTAGGCAAATCACGTTGCACGTAGTTCATTCAGCCAGTTTTACTGGCTTGTCAGAAGGGAGCTGCACAGGAGGAACAGAGAGGGGGAAAGAGTTGTATTTAAAATAGTAAATAAGTAACAAGCTCCATTATTAGAAATGGTCCTGTTTGCATAGGAATAGGCAAATATTGCCTCTCATTTTTATATCACATGTGAAATTTTTTGGTTTTAACTCAAAAGACCAGAGTCTAAATTTTAAAAAATTCCTTGCTTCCATTTATTTCTTTATTAAGCTTCAATGATTTCTTTGAAGCTTACAGGGTAGGATGATGAAGATAATTTTTCCTAGAAATACCAGTTACAATCACAACACCTCAGACAAATGAAGACATTAATCTAGTCAGCTTCTTCATACCTTTATCATAAAAATCTAGGCTGTAAAGCCATTGGGGAGGTGACAGCAGTGTTTGGCAGGTTCTGCAGGTGTGTACAGAAATCACCGGGAGATTGATTGCTGACTCAGAACTGTGGAGGAGTTTATCTCAGCTGAACAACTTGTTTGTACATAACCTGGTTTTGACCAGAACTTCGGAGATTTTTTTTTTTAAGTTCTTTAAACCTGAAAATAAATGTTTAAATAATTCAGATCTTTTTTTGGAAAAAAAAAAAAAATTAGAACAAATAGAGCAAAGTCTCTCAATTTGCCGGAGCAGTTAGACTGTGAAAGATAATGGTCAGAGAATTAAAAAATCAAAGGTACTTTTTCAGATCTTTGTTTATTCTATATGTATGGAGTAATGCTCAGTGGTTCTGCCATGCACATCAATTTATTTATTGTGCAGAAAAGTAGGGAGCTGTTCTCACAAAGTAATCCGAAGTGAATGGCAAGTCCACATGAGAATTTTATATACTGACATGCCAAAAAAAGTATTGTTTGTATTGAAAGCACGGTGAGTCAGACAAACAGAACTTCTTAGCTGTCAATAACCCCAAAGTAATTTTCAGAAATGTTACTTCTTTATGGCACAGTAATTTGTTTCATTTTGTTCCTCCTTAATTGTATTTTTGTTTACTGCCCGAGTAACAAAAATTACTTAAGCCTGTCATTTATGCTCACAATCAATCATGTAATTGCACCTCTGGGGTAAATTGTTCCCATCTTTCAGGGAAGAACAGGTTGCTGTATTAAAGTACATTGTGCCGTTTTGTATCACGTGCAGATAGCTTTGGTTTGGATTAAAAAAAAAAAGAGAGAATAAGTAAGAGTTTTAGTTAATGTTGTTAAATTGAAAAATTACTTGGTTCCATTTTTCCTAGAAGAGTTGTGCCTTGGACAGACTGCAGCCCGTTTGAGCTGTAACTGCTTCCGACAGCGCTCTGTGGCTCTGCAGAAACAAGTTAAGGCACGCTGTGCGTGTACCTGTAGCTAACTGGGCTTCGTGTCTCTGCTCATTTCACAGAAACACGCATCTGCAGCGTTAGGTCTGTGTCTCTTGCACGTGTAATAATGCCGTGTTTGCCCAGCCTGCCCGTGGGGCGCACACATGGCATTTATAAAGGCTGAACACAAGCGGCCCTTGTGCCTGGAGGGCCTTAGATCGGCCCTGGAAATCCATCCCGGTCGGCGCAGGGAGTTACTCACACGGCCAGCGAGATTCACAGAGCGCTCCTGCTGCCCGCCGCAGAGCCCTGACAGAGCAGAGCTCTTCCCCAGGAGGGGGGCACGGCAGGAGGAAACCTGCGTGCCAAGCTGGCCAGCTGTCCTACAGTGCAGCTGAGTGGTTCTGTCTGCCTTTCTGAACCTCTTCCATCCTAGGACTTGAGCCAGTCACAGCTGGAATCGGATTGTCCTTGGTGTCCGCAGGTCTAAAGGGGAAAAGTTCACTTGTGCCGAGTGCTTCAGCCATTGTCCCTACTCTGTTGCTACAGTTCCTGCTCTTTAATCCCCCCTGGCCTCAATCCTTCAGCTACAAATGCACATTAACTTAATTACCTTGAGTTCCCTCCTGGTGTCCTGCAGCAGAGAGTGTAAACCTGTGCATATTCCCGCGCTGGGTTTTGATTTGTCTTCGTTTTTTCATCTTCAGGTTAGTATGGATGACTCTCAAAGAAACACCCTAATTTAAGTATCTGTTCTTATAATTTATCCTTCAGAAAAATCTTTGCACTCGCAAGCTGGCCTTTTTCTTGACCATCAATAACATTTACATTGATAATTTCAGAGTGAGGGATAGATTTGCCCTAGGGAATGTAACAACTATTTTTAAGGAGTTCAAATGTTATGGAGGGTATCATTGCTGAATTTCGGAACGCAAATTTTTTGAGTGTTCTTCACTAGGTAACCTTTTGTAACAACTGAATTCCTGTGAGTCTATAAAGTCTAGGAATGAGGGGTGCTGGTAACTTCTTGTCACTCAGGGCCTGCATTGACTCACAGGGATTCTGTTGTCGCAGCTCAGGACTACCTGTCCAGCTGAAGCTTTTGAAATTATTGAATCCATGGGTGTTTCTCTTCTCTCTGGCTTTCAGAATCAATGCACTTCACATCTTGAAAGTTAATCCTCTTAGAAATGTTTCTTTTAAAACGCTGGGGTGCTGGTGTGTGCAGCATTCCCCTGTGGGCCAGCTCTAGAAGGAAAGGAGGATTTCAGTGATTACTGGTTCTGGCTGCTTCAGTTACCTAGTGATAGGGAAAAGGGGAAAAAAAGATGTAAAAACCACTATGAAACTGAACATGGAAATCACTGTGGACTCGCTTTTCTTTCCAGGATAACGCAACATTTGTATTCCTCAGAGTCTTTTAATATCCTCATTAATCTCTCAGTGACTGAGACTATCACATATCTACAATAATTTACAAAATAAAAAAGTATTTTACATTAAATGCATTCTGTCAGGCTTCTCAACAGCTGTTCTCCTAAATTAGGTAACATACCATTGGTATTTCTTCATTTAAAGTGGCAGATAAGCAGTTGTAGAAATGGTTGAGCATGTGTGTGCATGTAGACTGAAAACAGGTTTCTGATTTCCTGTCATCATCCGTGTAACTTGGCACACTTCTCAGAAGTCACCCATGAACAGTGCAAAAATAACTGTCCTGATAGCCGTGCTTTCTGCCACACTTCTTTCTTTTCTTAATTCTGTAATTACAGCTTCTGGAAATTATTTTTCTTATTGTCAGTTTTTGGTTAGCATCAGTGAGATCTTGATGGAAACGAAGAGGATGATGTACCAGTAGGTTGTGGGAGAGTGTGAAGCATTAGTTTCTTGCCAGTGAGCTGCTATAAATTTGCTCATGCAGTCTCCTGAGGAATTACTTAATACATCTCCATTGTGTGTGGAGAGCAGGCACAAGTTAGGAAGTCCAAGCTGGGCTGTTTCAGCGTAGCCATGTGGAATTCCTGTGGGCAGCCTGAGTGTGTCTGAAGTGCAGAAGGGTTCAGAGCACTGCTGTGGGCAGCACTGAGAATTGTCCTGGCTGAAGTCCGGGACTGCAGCCCTCAGCCCTGCCCATCCCTCGTGGGCTGCCTGTCCCCACTGCCCTGGCAGACCCCTCTGCTCTGCTGAGCACTGACAGGCTGTGGAGAGCAGGGATGAACTGTGAGGCAGCAGCACATCTAAATCCTCTCTTTTTGTAAACTGGTTATTTTAATTTAAATTACTCCTGTGCAAATGCAGTGATCTTTGAAATGACATTTCAAAGGGGTTTGTGTGAGGGAGTGAGTGGAATTGTAAAGTTACATTATGAATTTATTTTATTCATGGTGTTCTCAGTGTTATCTTTGAATCACAGAAAGTGATTTTTGTTGGTGCTGAGAGTCTCCTACACCTTATTCTTGGAGAAAAGGGTAATTTTCCTGTAATGTTAATTGTTCTTGAATTAGGTTTATTCTTCTGCAACAGGTTCCATTTTTGCAGTAAGTATTTCAGGTGAGCTTCTAAACTCGCAGGGATGTTACTACAATCAGTGGGAAAATGTAATTAAGTTTGGGGTTTTTTTCCAGCATTAAGTATTCTATAGATTGGGAGTCAGTAAGTAGCACTGGGCTGTTGGCAACTGTGTGAAAACAAGGCTCCAGGGAATGGCTTTGCTGTCTTCTTCCCTGGGATTAATTTAGTACAATGTAGCTGGGTTTTGTTACCATTATCAGCTCCTAGGCTGCTTGTTCATTTTCACAAACTCTGTGAGAGATTCACAGTAAAATAAAAGAAGAATGAACTTCTGGGGTCCACACTGTACTCTTAAAACCAAGCCAACTCCAAGAGCATGCTGATAACTTCTTTTGAGAGGTAGCACAGTTATATCCTCTAACTTGCCCTCTGAAAATTAATTTACAAAACATTCCCTCTCAGTTGTTTTTTTCTGAGGCCTGTGACAGGAATCTGTGCTACTTGAACCTAGCACTGAAAAGAGATAATGCATTCTCTTTTTTTTTTAAGTTTGCATAATAAATGTGTTGAACATCATATGATGAAAAGCTTTTAATTTTCCAAGATTTGCTTGGCTGTCAAAGAGACATTAAAACAAGTGTTTTCCAGCCAAATTGCATCTGCTGAGGAGTGATGGATCTGAAGAGACACTGCTCACACTGCCTGTCTGCACGCTCCTCGTGGGCAGGGCGGGGCAGGATGAAGTTTAATGTTTTAATGTATAAAAACATTTAGAAGTGAGCTGCATTAAAATGTGGATTCAGAGCCACTGAGTCCTGGAGAAGTTTGGTGGGATTTATTATGGCTGTTTTAAATGGGGGGGGGGGGGGGGGGGGGGGGGGGGGGGAAAGAGTTGTTTAAGCAATAGGTTTTGTGACTCAACGGCTTTGTTGTATCAGGAATAACAGAGCATAAAGTTAGGCAGCAGTGCCTTGCTGCAAATTAACTGTTGGTTTTATAACTGCAATCATCCACACTAACACAGTTATTCCTACTTACTTCTGGGATAACAGTGCTCAGCATGTATGTTCAAAACACAATTATAATTCTTCTAGTGTAAAGGACAGAGGCAGAAAGAACAATTTAATCCATTTTCTAAGGATGACATTTAAGAGGTTTTATGCCATTTAAAAATACACCTTTTTTTTTTAATCTGCTCTTAAGCCTGAGTTGGATTTGAATGTTTTAATATGCTGAAAAAAAAGGCTTCTTTGCAGCTGTCTTTAACAACAAGAGGAAGATAATACTAATTTCTGTTTGTATCTCCAGCATTTAGTGAGGAAGTTCAGAAAAGTATTTTTGTGAATGCAAATTAGATACAAAACAGTCTAAAATATTTTGTGGACTCTATGGAAATGATGCAGTCCCAGAGAAAAATGGAAGCTCTGTGTGTAATCATCACAGGCACACAAGAGACAGCCTGTGAGATGCTGTCCCTGCAAGGAAAAGCCAAGTAAAAACTGAGAAAATAGTAATGCCACTAATTGTAGGGTCGGACACTAAGACTAAAGTTGTTCATTAAGGAGCCAGAGATTGTTCAAACATAAAAAGTATTTGTCATTCCGATGAATGTATTTGCAGTTAATGTGTTAAACCAGACCTAAGTCACACTGTTCTCTGCGCATCTGGGCAATAAGGGGGATTGTTTGGTCTTACAGCAGTACCTGGTGCCTGAACCAAGCTGGGAGAGGGGCCACAGGGTGGTGGGGGCACTGTGAGAAATTCACTGAAATGTTCATCATTCCTAACCCAGCATTTGAAAGGATTACAGCAGTAAGTGGCTTAATGAAATATTAATTTCACAACGCCTCATTATCCTTACATATTCAATTCAGAGAAAAATCATCTGTGGCTGAATTAGCTTATGGCCGGAATCACCTGTCTTTTGGGGTATGTGGGAGTGTAACTTGTGTGTTAGCACACACTCAATGAAATAAAAACACTCAGTTTGCTCATATGCCCATCTCCAACCACAAGTAGTTAATTTATAACTGAAGATTTGCTTATTGTGCAGTTATGCATGATACCATGGCAGATTTTCAGGGCAGGGACCAGAGGATATATACAAGTCATACTGGGTCCAACCTGCTTGTTTTTTGTCAACTACTCTTAGTCATAAGATGCTCATGAAATTACTTGTATCTTGGTGGCGTTTCTGTAGGTAACAGAAGCAATTATGATAGGGAGAGACCCAGCGAAAGACAGAGAAAAAAAGCGCTATATTTGGCTTCTCTTCAAGGGTTCTGATTGGCCCTAAATACTGTTGTGGCTGCTGTTTAATTTGAAAATATAATATACTAAGTCCACGAGTCAGTTCTGCTTAAATCAGTGTGGCTTGTATGTAACTTTATATTGCCTGATAAGAGTGAATAAATCCAATTTTACATCCCTCCTGAGTGGCTTGCTCATGATGACCTGTCTCAGAAGGGGTGCTGCAATGTGATTAGTGTAATGGAAAAGCACAAATGCAGGAAGGAAATGCTCTTTCTTCAATATAGAATGGGTATTACTTGAACAGGTAAGGAAAGCTGCAGGAAAAGGGAAAACTAGGGTGGCTTAATAAGAGATTTCTGTCATGTCGACCATTCAATCACAAATTGAGATAGAGTTTGAGGGTTGAGGGTTACATGGATCTGAATCAGAGCTAAAAGAGTTGTATGGAAAGTGGAAGAATTTGTGTGTGGAGCTCACCTGCCTGGAGGCTGCTAAGAGTTGTGTTTCAACAGAACGAGGAGAGGAATCTCAAAATACCTTTAAATCTCGTTTAAGTATGCTAGTTGAGATTGTATGCCTGTGCAGTTAGGGGAAATAATTGTTATTTTGTTACTGCCTGAAGGAAATCACTGCTCTGGTGTTCGGATTCACAAATACCTGGTCTCATGAGCCTCCACTCTGTGTGGAAATGCCACTATCCGATATTTTTGGGTATTGTTAGCATTGGAAACCCATACAAAACTAGGGCTGAACTAAACCAAAGGATTAGAATTCACGTTCGCAGCTACCTGTGCTGGAATTCTCGTGAGCTGACTGGTCTGAAGTCCCAAGGTTCTTTTGAGGGAAAATCAGGCTGCCTTGTCCTGTTTGTGAGGGTGGGAGAATTGTGTGCTGGGAAACTCTTCTGGAAGGTGAAAGTTCTGCTCTGCTTGGAGCAGCAACCAGAGATTTACAACAGGATGGTTTCATCACCATGAGTATTTTTCTCCCAGCATTAGCTGGCATTTTTCACAAGTGCTTGTGTTGTGTCTCTGGTGCAGAATGGGCGCTGCAGACAACATCTACAAAGGCCGCAGCACCTTCATGGAGGAGCTGACAGACACTGCTGAGATAATCAGAAAAGCCACCTCGAGGTCCCTGGTGATCCTGGACGAGCTGGGCAGAGGGACGAGCACGCACGATGGCATTGCTATTGCCTATGCCACCCTTGAACATTTTATCAGAGATGTAAGTGGCCCTGGCGCTGCGTGAGCGCTGCCTCGCGGGGGGAGCCCGCCCTTTGTGGGAAGGTGACATGTCCAAGCTCAGGGCGGAGGGATGTGCATGAAGGATAGCAGCCCTGTGTGGCTGTGTAAAAACCACATCAGGGCCAACCCTTGCTCCGTGTGTGTGTGCTGCAGGTGGAGGCCCTGACTCTGTTTGTCACCCACTACCCCTCGGTGTGTGAGCTGCAGCGGCTGTACCCCGACACAGTGGGGAATTACCACATGGCTTTCCTGGTCAACGAGGAGGAAACCGGGCAACAGCAAGGTGCAGTGTAAACCTGAGAGGGGCTCTGGCACAGAGTAACCCTGGTGTGACAATTTACACCTCACCTGGATGTGACACACCCACTAGACTCACTCCGGTCAAACATTTAGGGGGGGTTGAAAACTGGACATGCATTTCCTTCACGTGTCTCAGGAGGATATCTGAGCTGAGGTGGCTGAAAGATTCGCCCATCCCAGCATCCAACCTTCCACAGCAGCCAAACACAAAGGATTAGGGAGGAGGGATTAGGGATCCAACATATGGCAACTCCTTCTCTGAAAGATCTCGCTGTCTGAAAACATTTGCTATTTATGGGGCTTCACGAGCAAGATGTGTTTTGTATCTCCCATGCATTTTATTTCAATGGGGCTGCCTCATTTAACGTCCTGTACTTTCAGTGTCTTCAGCTGTGTGAAGCAGCTCCAAAATTTAGCACTCTATGGAGTGAAAAAGCACATCTGATTGTTTTGAAACTGTTTTGAAACATGATGGTCCCAGTGCTTGAATTACAAGAAGCATCATAAAGGTCTGTTCACAGAATAATTGTAGAATTTTTAATGGTTTTTTTTAATGAGTTGCCACTGATACTTACCTTTCCCCTAAATAATTCTTCATGCTGTATTATCTGCTTACATTGTAAGCTAATCAAGACAGGGGACTTATGTATTTGCCACATGGAGGAGGTTTTGATTTTGGTTTTATTTTTTTAGGATCTGAGATGGAAGAGAATCCTGAATTTATCACTTTTCTTTATCAAATAACTAAAGGAGTCTCTGCAAGGAGTTATGGGCTAAATGTTGCCAAACTGGCAGATATTCCTCAAGAAATCTTGAAGAAAGCAGCTCACAAATCAAAGGAGTTGGAGAGAATAGTGAATATGAAAAGGTCAGAACAACAGTGATATTTTTAAAAATTATTTCCTTCTATAATACCTACTTATGTTCTCACCAGTGATACTGAAAATACTAATGAATTTAATTTAGAAAGTATTTATTACTTACTTTGGAACTTGGAATTGTCTTTGCCTACTAAAGTGAAGAAGGGAATGTGGATAATCTTCTTCCAGTTTAATTTGAAAATAAATATTTATAATGTATTCTGATTGCCCCCACAAACACGCAAAATTTTACTAAAAGTTCTAGGGACTTTAATATTTTTCTGATCTCCAATTTTCATTCAGGGGTGTTTGTACCTTATATATTAGACTAGTTATGAAGATTCCTGTGTGTATTGAGTGGCATAATGGATTTGTAAATCCTGTAACATTATGTGCACAGTTTAGATATTCATAATCCATTTTCACTGGGTTTTTTTCTGTTGCTGTTATTTTCCATGTCAGTCCTATGAGCAGAATCCAGATAGCCCCTTAGGAACATAATGAATCAAGATCTTGGTTGTCTGATGGCTGTACCTAATCCTGACAGAATAATTTTGTATGAGAACATTTTGACTACTAATTATTTATAGGTGCAAACTTCAAAACTCGACAGTGCTCGGCACTTAACGATGTTTCTTATCTGTCCCTTAATAAAGCAAAATAAAAACCTTTGAAGGTACATGACAGTTTATAGGAAAAATAATGTGGTAGCTTATACTAATTGGAAATACCAGTCCATAACTGGCAAAAGTAAAACAACAGATCTCGAGCAGTATCTTAACTCTGCTGTTGCAGGCTGTGTAGGGTTCTAAAATTAAGAAAAAATTGTTCAGAAAGGTGAGAATCTGAGTTGGAAGGCCAGACTTACTGGATAATAAAATGTGAAATAATGTAATATATATCCTTTCCATTTCTCTTTGTTCTGTGAGAATTCTGGTGGCGTGTCACTGGGACGGGTCCAGGAGAGTTCCAGCATGTCCTCATTGCTAGAAAGGGAGTTCCCTGCACCCAAACCCCATGAGCAGTAAGAGCAGTGTGGGGTGATGCAGTGGGAAGCCTGATTTAGGGTGCCCAGAGAGGGCCACGGTGAGGGCGACAGAGCAGAGTTAATGACGTGTCCCCCTGAGCAGCCCTGGGACACGAAACCTGCCCGCTCTGTTTCGGGTTTCCAGGGCAAGTTCCTTCTATTCTCACAGTGGAAAAGGGTAAATACTTCATCTGAAGCTGTGGTGAGTCCTTTGTCCTCCACCACTCAGTCTGGGAGCCCTGAGCCTTCTTCCCAAGGGCGATGTGACAGCTCCAGGAGTGGCTCTGGTCTGTCTGGTGGGAGCAGGAGTTCCCAGCTCTGGGGAGTCAAACTCAGCCCTGTTGGTAGCACTGTACTTGTGCTGTCACAATACCCGTGGGCCAGATGCCTTGTCTTATTTTTTTAAATACTTTCATATTATTTAAGAAAATCCACTGGGTAATTTAATCCAGTTTTGACATTACTGTCGTCAGGAATGTGTGTTAACCCATTTTAAACGTCTTGTAATTTGTCACAGCTCTTATAAATCAAAAAATGCTGAGAAGAAAATAGGAAGGATATGTGCACTCATTTATATTGAAAATGCTTTTTCTTTTTATGATTCTACAAGTGCAAATTTGTAGGAACAGAATGATGAAAATTTAACAGGGCTGACTACAATGCTGTTTATTTCCTTTAACAATTTGTTATTTCTATTTTTTACATCATTTTGTCATTGCTGGTGGTGCTGTAAGTTAGTTATGAAATTAATTTGTTGCTGACCTAGAGCAGGAACACATATCTTAGAAATATTAACTGGTTGTTTGAAAATCAGAAAACATTTTGAGCTGTGCTATTTTTGACTGTGTATAAAATTTTGCAGATGACTGTAGGACTTTCAGGGTTTGATGTGCTTCACTTAAAAATGTGTCTGTATTTTGATTAGGCTTTTTTTTTCTCCCACAGGAAAAAAATGAAGTCCTTTGCTGAAGCATGGAAGATAAATGATTCTCAGGAACTACAGAAATGGAAAAATACGTGTGAACCTGAAGATGAAAGAAAGGACAGTTTTTAATCCTCAAATCGTGGTTAAAGATGGAACATGCTGGAGGTGCAAAATACATGTCTGGAGACTAATGGATTTTATCAGGGTATAGTTCCAGGTGCATTCCATTAACTTTTTGGCTTTCTGAGAGATCACAGATGCTGCATCATGTGTAATTTTCTCTCTCCACTCCCTTCCTTTTCATCCTTTTCCTTAATTGCAAAATATCTATGGGGATTGGATCTACTTTGTTTGAAAACCGTGCAAAAAGTATTGATAAATTATTAGGAAAATATTTTATAAATAAAATAATGTGTTTCACCTTTATTGTACTTCAATTTCTGAAGAAATGTTTGTGTGTTGGGAAAATGTAGTTGAGTCTCAACTCTGCTGTACAGCCAGCAACTGCTAAGAATGGGTACTATAAAGAGACTTTTTTCCTTGTTCCAATATTAATGCATTAAAAATTCACTGTTTTTTTAGAGCACCCTTTCTTCCTGATCTTTTCCCTATCTGGCACAGTCTGGAGAAAGACTTAATGCCAAAAATAATGTTGGGGTATTGTAGGATGAGTGAAAAGGGCAATTCAGAGTGTGCAGCTGGCATCCCCAGTGCTCTGTCAAATGCAAAGTGAAGCTGAAAAATTCAGATGCGCTTCTTAATTTTTAAATTTGCAGCTACCAAGGCCAAATTTCATATGGGAATATGATATCCAGATTGGTTTTTGGTACCAATAACCAGACTAAATACATTGCTGTGAAAATGGACAAGGATGCTGACGTGCCTAAACCTCAGCAAATAGTCCGAAGAATTATGCAGTGCTTTCGTGGGTTTGGATGCCCCGCAGCTCTGAGGAACCCTCAGCCAGCAGGGAGTCCTGAGAGGGGCTGTGATCCCCAGGGAAGGCTGTGCTGGAGCAGGCTCCTGGCAGAGAGGAGCCCCAGGAGCAGGGCTGGTGGCAGGGCTTGTCCCTGAGGGACTGACCCCGTGCAAGGGACGTGGCTGGAGCAGCCTCTCCCTGAAGGACTGCAGAACCGGGGCTCATTTTCTACCTGTCATAACCAACTGCTAACCTTAACAGCTCTCTGCAGGCTCCTCAGCTGGCAGGACATCAGTGAAACAAACAGTTTGTCTGCCACTCCAGCAGCAGGGATCAGTGGGAGCTTCTCCTCCCAGGCTCTGCCGTGCATGGGCCTAAACTGGAGGAGCTGAAGAGGAGAATTAATGTTTCCAGGTGTGACTACAGGTGTGTGTTTATCAAAGCCAAGCCTTGTGAAGCAGAATGAATGCAGTGCTCTGTTATTAACGTGCACAGATGCAGTGCTGTGGGGCTGAGGACCTCTGACCATTGTCATCAAACAGAGTAAATGAGCCATTGCTAAATTCCTGTATGTGCTAAATGCACTTTTAGTCCTCATCCTCAAGGGAGCATTCAGATGCTCTGATTCATTCAGATGCTCTGACAAGGAAGGAAATAAAGACCTGGATGCAGTGAAAGAAATGGGGAGCTGCAGTTAAGCCTGGGGAAGTGGATTTGGTATTGCTGGGCTGCTCATGCTGTGGAGAACAACCACAGCAGGCTTTAGCATCTGTGCTCACACTGGAGACAAATAATGATGGTGAGCCCTGCTCTGTCAGCAGGGGAGCTTATCTGGCTGTCCCCATGAGGTGTCTTGTGGACATGCCGGATAATTATTGAAGGCACTCTTTTATTCACTGCTGATTTAATTCCTAGGGAATGGATAAAATGCTGTGATGATGGGAGGGTGCTCTGTGAGGAGATGCAAACTGCTCCTGGTGTGTTTGCTGCTGGTTTCAGGGCACATTTGTGACGAGGCACAGCAGGGACAGTGCAGCTATGTCTGGGCCTTGCTCTGCTTGCTGTGGGGCAGGAGCCCAGCCAAGGTGAGCAGCTGTGGAGCAGCAGATTTTCTGGCCAGGCAGACCCTCCTCAGCCTTGGGACAGTGAGTGGGGTATAAAGAAACAAAAACTTACTGAAAAACAGGGAAAAGCCATAATTTTATAAGAGGTTTTTGTCTTCATTCCTTCTGCTGTGGTTAGGTTGAGGTTTCTCTGTGTGTCATAGCAGGAGTCCTCAGAGAGACATGAGAAGCTGCTCTTGCCTTTTTTGTTAATTGTTCTTTTCAGTTCCAGCACACTAATCTTCATCCTAAAAATAATTTGAAGTACAGCTTTGGTAGTGGGATCATCTTGGAGATGGGCCCTATTTTTACATCAGAGTAATAAAGGTTTGTCTGTGTGCTGAGTCAACAGGTCTGATCCTCTAAGGGTGAAGAGGAGTGCCCTGTGCTTAGGTGGTGCCTGGTCACAGTGGGAATTCATCCTAGTCTTGGGACGCCTTCACGAAGGAATGCTTAAATCTCATTTCCCAAACATTAAAGTGTTTGGAAACCTGCACAGGGTATTGGCTTCTAGTGGCAGCACTTACATGGTGAAAGAGCCATGTGAGAAGGGCAGCTCTGTGCTGCACATACAGGGACAGCCTGCCTTTAAGACTTCTGCACTTCATGGCTTTCACCAGTGTTTAAAGGCAGTGCTTTATCACTTCCTTGAGCTTGGTCATTGTCCTCTCCTCCCTGCTCTCGGCAGAAACATTGGAACACCTTTGTGCATCTTCTCTTGAAGGTGTTGCCTTCAGACCTCACAGCCACAGGTGAGCAGCCAGACCTGGCAGAGCACTGGGATGGAGCAGAGGGAGGGACAGGCTGGGTGCAGTCACTGCCTCGTTATGTTTGGTTATATAAAAAAGTTACTACAGAATGTGCAAACAAAGCACATTACCAGGAGCCATTACCTCTGTTGCTGCCAGACAACATTTTCACTGAGGGAATTCTCCAGAGGATTTTCCAGAGGTCTTTGCAGAATTGACATGAATTTGCTAACACAAAAGTTTACAAGGTGTATGAATCAACTTAGGGATCACTGAAATGTCAGCTGAGTCAGGTACAACAAAAAGCATGTTTCCTGCAATGAAAGTAAAGTTTGTTACTGATAGTTGATTTACTGTGTGAAAGTAAATTATCCAAATATTCCGACTCCATGTAAAAATACTGCTACTTTAATTAAATTATTTCAGTAGAACTGTTGTAGCAGTTCTGATACAAATTCATGTTTTGTAGGGAAATAAAGGTTTGGTGGAGTGTGTTGCACTGAGAGAAGTGCAACTTCCTTAATTACATTCTAGATTTCTTCCCTGCCCAGACTTAAGGACAAGTAGAAAAGCAAAGGATATTTTCTTCTTAAAAATCTTTTGCAATTTCTGAAACAATCACCTTGATTTGTGAGATGCAAGTCCTTGTAGGCCACTGTTCACTGTGAGGTATTGTCTGAAACTGGACTGGCTTAGCCAGTGACCTGTAGAGAGAGACTTAGGACATTTATAGTTTTCAAATATTTATGTTCTTTTCCACTTGCAATGAATCTGTAATTTTTTTTAGTGCCCTCCTTCCAGATCTTTCCTTGAGAGTAAGTAAAAGTGTTTCTTCAGGTGCTACAAAATAAGTTTGTTTTAATTTTAAATACTGGAAGCTGCCCCTAGTAACAATACTGAAAAATACTTCTGATGTTAATGGAATTTTTAACCTTTTATTTTTATTCTTTAAGCAGTCCGTTTCTATGACTTTGCAACATGCTGTAGGAAAAAGGATGATTCTTGGGAAAGAAGGGATTGGAAAACACAACGCAGCAAATTTCAAATGCATAATCAGCAATAAGGAAGTAGAAATCATAATAATCCCAATATCTAGGGTGAATTAAAACTCAAGAGTGTGCCACAAAGATGACTAGATAAAATTATCTCACTCTTACGTAACACTAAATAAAAGTTTCAGTTGAGTGCTGAGCTTTCCCCTCTGCCTACATACTGAAATACTCCTCTTTGCATTTTGCTCTCTGCACAAAGCTTTAGGAATTGAGTCTTGGGTGTTCAGAGCATTCCGTGTCTGGTGTGAGCACACATTTACAGTTCTGTTCAGGGAGCAGGGCTGCCCTCGGGCTGGGGTTTATTCTGCTGCCATTCCCGGGGCGGGGGACAAGGCAGGGCCTGGTCTCTGCTCCCCAGGGCTGATCCACCACGGGGACAAAGCCATAGCTGGGGCACAGGGGCAAATGCTTGTTCTGCAGTGGGGAGGCTGCACTGGGATCGAACAGCCCCCAGTGCTCCACCACTGGAAAACCGGGGCTCCAGAGGGGGCAGGAACAGGGCAGTGGGGTATAATTGAGGAGAAGGCCTTGAAACTGCATTTTTGTCCTGGTTTGAGGCAGCCTACCCACAAAGTGCACCGCCAGGGGGTGAGCAGCTTGTAATTTGGATTTGTTTTCCAAACTGATCTTGAAGTAATTAAGTTTTAATAATGTGAGGTACAGAACACCAAGGTGCTCCGAGCCTTCCCAAGAACATTCCCAGCTCTGAGGCTGCCACGCTGCAGGCAGGACAGTGTCCCTGGGACCACCCTGCTCCCCACAGCTGCTGTCTGGGTTTATGCTCCCCTCAGTTGTGTTTTATGCACACCCCAAGTTCACCTCATCTCACTGAAGTATTTCTGTATAAAGTGAAATACCGGCTCTATTTGCAGTTCTTTGCCTAAGCAAAGGCTCTATTAATGGAATTAAGTAGCTATGTTAAATGAGCTGATCTTCTAGGTAAGTTCCTATTCTTGATAGCTCCCACATAGGAAAAGAAAACTTCTCTACCCTTTAATTAAATTGCAAACTAAATCTGTGTAAGCCTTTTGACACATTTTTTTGAGAAGCAATTAAGGCTTAGAAGGGATCTGTGGCTGATGATACCTTTGCTCTGTCCCACAAGCCATCAGGCTGAGAAGCTGCAGCTTTCCTTCCCCCCCCTTTCCCCAGCAGTAAGACAAAAATCTCCACCTGATTTCATTAGGAAATCCTCCCCCTCTTAACTGCTACAACAGGTTTTGTTTTCTGTTCATATCCACTGGTGTGTCCTACAACCATCTCATCTACAATTGCCTTTTTCTTCCTCCTGATAAAGAAGGAGGCTGCTCAACAGGAATTTTTTTTTTTTTTTAAAGCCCTAGATCCTGTAATTTAAAGGATTTCAGTTTAAACTTTATTTAAATAGAAATTTACATTTAAACTGTTCTCTATACAGCAGCTCCTTGCATCAAAGGGGAATCAACCTCCTCCACTGGAGGCTCCAGCAGTGCTCTGGGTTTTACATTCCCAACACTTTGGTGTGAAGGTGTTTTGGGACATTCCTCGTGGTGCAGCATGTTCTGTATCCTCTCCCCTGCCCAGGATGGGCACAGCCCTGTCCCTGGCTCACAGCAGGAGCAGGGGGATGACCCCACTCACACCACAAACAGAGCTGAGCTGCAGGGACCCCTCCCCTGTGCCCTGTGCCCTTTCCCAGGGTGAGTGACTTCACCCCGATTGTTCCACGTCCTCAATCCTAGAAGTTGAATCTTCAGTATCCCTTAAAAATGTTCCCAGGGCCTTCAGCAAGGGTTGGCTTAGGCTCTGGGTTAGAAATCTTTCTGTTATTTTGCTTGTGTTTCACCAAATCTCAGCTAACATCATCTGTACAACTGTTTGAAACTTTTTATGTTCTTCACTTCTAATGATTTCTACCTTCCATGTTTTTGAAATGTAGGGAAGAGAACAACAGGGAGAAGCATTTTGACTCCTCCCCGCCTTTCCACACTAATCCTTTAATGCTCTGCTGATCCCAGTATTGGAATAAAGGAATACCTGACATTTTCAAATCTCAGTCTCTCTTGGTCTCTCATGTTTAGGTCCCCTAAGTTTTGAGACCGGTTCACAGCAAGTGTCCCAGTGCTGTACGTGAGTTTCCCTGAGCTCAACAGATCTCTGTGGTCACCCTCAAGGATTTAAAACTTTCCCTTTTCTCTCCTGTGCCATTTTCTTTCTGCAGCACTGACGGCTGCCCTGCCAGGCACAGTGCCTGCAGAGCTGGGCACAGCATTTGGGCTGTCTGCAAGTGAGGAAAATGGAGCTCCTTGCAGGACCCGAGGCAATACAACCCTTCCTTTGCTGGCAGCACGAGGCAGGAGTGTCAGAATAGTTTATAATGTTCCCAACTGGGAGTGCAGATGAATTATTCGCAAGAACAAATCCTGGTCCTGCACCAGTGCCAAAGTGGTCTTGTCACACACAGGTTATGAGCTAAACAGTGTGTGCCTGTGAGAGCTTGCCTGAAGGTTTACCAGCTATTGGAAAGAAAGTTATGGACAGAACTGCATTGAAAAGTGCACTTTTTGTTGCCTGACCCCGTTCTTTTTTCCGAATCTGAGGGCTGTACATGGTGCACACACCTTTTGAGTGTCCCAGCACAAGCCCCTGACTCGCTTCAGCTCCACTGCTCACACTGACGAAGAAATTCAGACTTGGGCAGTCAGACCTCTACAGTGATCTGGAATTTACAGTTTTGTAATATTGGAAATGATTCTCCAAAAGTAAACGGGATTCTAAATGAACCGAGAGTAGAATCACGTTTATGAACAATAAAACATTTTCAGCGGGTACCACCCCAAAGCCACGGAAACTGGATTTTGTGTTGTCCCTCTGAGACGCCTGCCTTGCGGACGGGGCTGGGAGTTCCAGGCTGTCGGTGCTCTGGCCCTGTCCCCACCCGCGGGTGCCGGGGGTGCCGGCGCGGCGCTGCCGTCCCCCCACGGCGCTGCTCTCCCCTCAGGGCGCTGCTCTCCCCTCGCGGCGCTGCTCTCCCCTCACGGCGCTGCCGTCCCCTCAGGGCGCTGCTCTCCCCTCAGGGCGCTGCTCTCCCCTCGCGGCGCTGCTCTCCCCTTATGGCGCTGCCCTCCCCTCGCGGCGCTGCTCTCCCCTCAGGGCGCTGCCGTCCCCTCAGGGCGCTGCCGTCCCCTCAGGGCGTTGCTCTCCCCTCACGGCGCTGCCGTCCCCTCACGGCGCTGCCCTCCCCTCAGGGCGTTGCTCTCCCCTCACGGCGCTGCCGTCCCCTCACGGCGCTGCCCTCCCCTCAGGGCGCTGCTCTCCCCTCAGGGCGCTGCCGTCCCCTCACGGCGCTGCCCTCCCCTCAGGGCGCTGCTCTCCCCTCAGGGCGCTGCCGTCCCCTCAGGGCGCTGCCCTCCCCTCAGGGCGCTGCTCTCCCCTCAGGGCGCTGCCGTCCCCTCAGGGCGCTGCCCTCCCCTCAGGGCGCTGCCCTTCCCTCAGGGCGCTGCCCTCCCCTTATGGCGCTGCCGTCCCCTCAGGGCGCTGCTCTCCCCTCAGGGCGCTGCTCTCCCTTCAGGGCGCTGCCGTCCCCTCAGGGCGCTGCTCTCCCCTCAGGGCGCTGCCGTCCCCTCACGGCGCTGCCGTCCCCTCAGGGCGCTGCTCTACCCTCACGGCGCTGCCGTGCGCCGTCCCCGCTCTGCGGCCCGTGGGCAGGGCAGCGCCGGGCGCAGCCCCTCAGAGAGCCTCTCCTGAGCAGCGTGGCGGAAGCCTGGTGGCGGGACAGAGCCCCGCTGAGCCCCGGAGAGGCTCTGAGCCCCCTGCTCTGTGGGGCCGCAGTCTGGGACCCCCAGCAGGTCACAGCCCCCGAGCAGCCGCGGGGATGGGGCTGTGGGAGAGTGCTGGGGAACAGGGCCAGGGGCTGGGGGAAGGCTCTGCTCTGCCCGTGCTGGATGGGCTGATGTCAGGAATCCTCCCCTGAGGCACAGCCCTGTTGTGAGGTAACATAAGTTTGCTTGGGTCAGGGGTGTGCTGTTCACACACATCCACAGCTGGGCATGGCCTGGAAGCTGGGCTCACACCTGCCAGGAGCGATTATGCTGAACAGACATTGTTCCAGCTGAGTTAGATCCTTTCTGTAGGCAGCCATTTAAAAATTCCCGTTGGATTGGATACCTGGCAGTGTCCAAGGCCAGGCTGGACACTGGGGCTTGGAGCAGCCTGGGATAGTGGAAGGTGTCCTTGCCCATGGCAGGGGGTGGGATGGGATGGCCTTTGAGGTCCGTTCAGCCCAAACCATTCTGGGACTGATTCTCAGCCTCATTTGGGAAGAGGCAGCTAGCAT
This sequence comes from Corvus moneduloides, assembly GCF_009650955.1. Taxonomy (NCBI): domain Eukaryota; kingdom Metazoa; phylum Chordata; class Aves; order Passeriformes; family Corvidae; genus Corvus; species Corvus moneduloides. Next base: position 75,351,417 of record NC_045511.1, read on the forward strand.
CAGCATGGATGTTTCAACTTCCAGTGGCTGATTGTAGCTGAGCCTTTACCCAACAGTAATTTACCAACAGCAAACCTCACTGAGAGACACCTTGTCTATTTTGATTGTTACTAAGGCTTTTCTTTCCTTTCCCCCCATTCACCAGGAATTCATACTGTGCTGTAAACAAAACATAGTTAAAGCATTTTTTAAAGTTGTGGGGTTTTTTTATTCTGAATGGAGAGCCATCTGATGCTATGTGCAAAGGGAAAGCTTTCAAGAGAGCAGTTTATTACAACCTTTGTAGAAAACACAAAACTAAAATATCCAGCCCTCAGCTGAGGGTTGTTTACGTGCTGCAGCAGTTAACTGTTGGCAGAAACCTTCACCTCACACACAAATAGGAGGCAACAGTCTGTCAGTCATGTCCTTTAAGAGCACACATTGTTTGGATAGCATCAGCATCAATTTCATCTTTGTGCAGTCTTGTTAAGGTAAATCTCTCTGACGTGCACAGAATGACTATTTTAGCATTCCTGTAAGCAGCAGCATTCCCCACTGCTCCCAGCCCCGAGCTGGGGCTTGCCACCAGAAATCCAGATTCTGTTCTTGGGATTGCTCTTGGCTGCTCATTCATCTCAGCCCCCTCTCCAGAGAGCCAGGGCAGCTCTGATCCAGGGGAACCGAGCAGGGATGTTCAGTGTTTGGGGTCTGGGGAGGACAGAGGCAGCTCCTGCAGCACATGCTGTGTGTAGAGAGGGATCAGCCACTGCCACCAGCTGAGAGCCGGCCTGCAGAAAAGCTCATCACACCAAACAGTTATTGCCTGGCTCATTTTTCCACATCACTTCTCATACACTGAATAATAAAAAACAGCACAAGATTCCTATGTCAAAGCACAAGTTTTAGGCCAAAAAGTCCCTCTGCACACAGAGCAGGACACAGGAGGAAAAAATGTCCAAATGTGCCCCTTGGTCCTTGGGTGTCTGCTCTTGGACTCACAACATCCCAGAATGGTTTGGATTGGAGCGACCTTAAAGCCCATCCAGTGCCACCCCTGCCATGGCAAGGACACCTCCCACAGTCCCAGGCTGCTCCCACTCCCACAGTCCCAGGCTGCTCCCAGCCCCAATGTCCAGCCTGGCCTTGGACACTGCCAGGGATCCAGGGGCAGCCACAGCTGCTTGCTCTGGGAAATTCCATCCCAGCCCCTGCCCACCCTGCCAGGGAACAATTCCTGCCCAAGATCCCATCCATCCCTGCTCTCTGGCACTGGGAAGCCATTCCCTGAGTCCTGGCACTCCTGGCCCTTGTTCAAAGTCCCTCTCCAGCTCTCCTGGAACCCCTTTGGGCACTGGAAGGAGCTCTCAGGTGTCCCTGGAGCTTCTCCAGGCTGAAAAATGCCTCTCCCAGCCGCTTTCCTGCCTTTAAGTTGAGTTCTCCACAGAAAATTCCTCCCTCTGCCAGTCCAAGAGCACAGAGTGCACAGTCTGACAGCCCAGATACCCAACAGCTGCCTCCAAAATGTTGTTCTGCCCCCACACCTGTCACAGGTGGGATCATGATTTGTGGCATGTTAGCAGAAACTTCAGGTCTTACCCTCTGCCTTTTTAGGTCCTGTCTTTTCTCTCTTTTTTGGAACTTATTTCTGGTCAGTTCTGAGGACTGTGACAGTCAGAGGCACTTGGGTTGAGGCTGGCACAGGGAACTCCCAAATCCTTCCTTCAGGCTGTCGTTGCTGCTGGACCAGGATCCTCCCCTGGTGCAGTGGTTCTGACAAGAGTCCCTACTATGCAGCACGTAATTTTTATGCTGAGCAATTTTTGTGCTGGTAGCAATGTGTGAAGATGGACAAAGGGATGTGGAGGAAAACCTGGAGAGAGTGAGGCTTGAAACCAGCTACATTCTCAGGATGTGAGGTGGGACAGGTTCAATTCTATTCCTGCTGAAGCCTCTTCCCTGGTGTGACCAGGAGCATTGCCCACCAGCACAGCCCTGGTGCCACCAGGTCCCTTGGACACCTGCTCTGGATTATTGCCCTGCAGTGGGAGTCAGAATTTATCACCATCCAACCCAGAGCTCCTCAGTGAGTGCTTTGGTACCAGTGCCTCTGGAGAGCTCTTGGCAAGGCCAGGTCCTGCTTGCACTGGGAGGGGATCAGGGCATTCCCGAATCCTGTAGGGGTGGGGACACAGGGAATGCTGAGTGCTGCCTGAAGGGCCCAGCTGACAGCCAGGGCTGCTGCACAGCTCTGCTGCTGCAGGGAAGTTAATGATGCACTCCTTGTCTCATTGCTTTACATGAGGAAAAAGGTGCCATTGTTTACACACAGGATAAGGGATAGTTCGTTTGGTTTCTAATTTGCATAATTAGAGGTATCATTTGTTCTGTTCTTAGCAATCTTGAGAGCCTGTTTTTCATGCTGTTACAGGTATGAATGAGATAAAGCCTGTCTCTGCCCCCACACCTTAAAAAACCATCACTTTTTGCATTTTGTGGAACAAATTCACTTCTGTGGGTTCATGGAGTGGTCAGGGCAGAAAGCAGCCTCTCAAGGCAATATTAATGGCATCACTTCTCATCTCCCCACCCCTCAGTCATGGGTTGTGGAAAGTGGAAACCAGCAAACAGCTCATGGAGAGGAAACGGCTCCAGGCTGTGCCAGCTGCAGACCAGGAATCACCAACACCTGCCCAGGCTCGGGGAAGAGACTCAGGTGGAATCAGCCCCTGAAGTTAAAAGTCCAGGCTGATGCCAGTTCCACCTTCCCAAACAATGAGGCTGAGAATCCCAGAGTCCCAGAATGGTCTGGGCTGGAAAGGACCTTGAGGATCAGCTCATTCCAGCCCTGCCACGGGCAGGGACAGTTCCACAAGGAAAGCAGGAATCTGGGATGGTTCTGGGGGATTCTCTGCTGCTGGGTATTTTTTACCTGCATGTGAGTGAATGCTTTTGTAGGAGAGAGAGGCATTGATTAAAGGTAATGGTCTGGATTGTGATTTTTGAAAAGCACAATGCTTTTTCTGCAGAACTGTATTTGTGAATCAAAAGCACAGATAAAATCAGTAATAAGGGAAACACACAGTGAAGAGTGGAGAGGAGGGATGGAAGCTGGGCAAAAGTAGGTGAGATTAAGGTCAGTTTAAATAGTCTGCAGCACTCATGGAGGGAAATTCCTGTAGCAACTGAAAGAGGAAAATAAACTTTTACAAGAGAGTGCAAGTTCTCCTGCAAGAATATATGTTGACTCTTTTTTTTTTTCACTTTTCTGGATTTTTACTTTTCCACAGCTTTATTTCTCAGATTTTCAGACACCAAAATTACATTTTCCCAATTAACAAATCACCTTGTTTGACTTGCTCAGAGGATTCACAGAGGATTACTTCAACAAAAGACACAGTGATTCATTATAAAGCGCAGAAATGAAAAAAATAACTCTGCTTCTCCTGGTTTCAAAGCAGAATCTCTTACTGAACCATGGTGGTGTGTGTGTGTGTGCTACTTCACAGAAAATAAAGGGATATTACCTTTTCAGCATATGGAAGCCACAGCTTCCTGTAACTCAGCTAAAGTTGTTAAGAACTGAAACCAACCAATGCTATACCATCTCAAGAGTTTCAAGATGAGTTTTTAATGCATTCTGCAAACAGAACCATGTTGATTTCTTTCAGAAACAATGAAAAAAATCCATCTACTGTTGCTAATAAAATCACAGTATGTCTCACTACAGTTACAGGCTGCAAATTGTATTTATTTTTCACAAAACAAATTATATTATGTCAAGCTGCTGGAGTGAACAATAGTTATTGTTGGGAAATAGGTTCAGATAAGTTGTGCAAGCTACACTTCCTCCCTTAGAGTTTCCCAAATTGAAATTGCAGGTTGTGGCCTGGGGACGGAGTGTACCCTGAGCTGTGGAGGCACAGGGAACTCAGTGCTGGCAGGTTTCCTTGGGGTCCCCGTGCTGTGACCGTGCCCTCAGCACAGCCAGCCCAGCAGTGTCCCCTGCTCGCCCCTGCAGGGGACTGTCACAGCTGTCAGCGACGCTGCCTGGAGCCTGCACAGGAGCAGGCACAGCCTGGGCTGCACAAACCCATCCCCTCTGCCTCTCCTGCAGCTCAGAGCATCCCAGAGAGGGGCTGTGCCCACCAGACTCAGACAGAGCCCCCCCCTGCACTGGCTCCAGCCCTGTGGGAGACACTGGTCCTTGCTTGTGGGTGCTCCTCAGCAAAGGAAGAGCTGGAAATGGTGCAGACCCCTTCTTGGTCTGGCTGCTTGGACTCAGAGCACAAACACAAACTGGCCCCCCATGGTTTTCCTGGGGGGCAGCAACCCTTGGGCAGGCAGCAGCTCTAGACCTGCAAACCTCTTCTCTGCCCTTAATGCTCTGAAACTCCCCACCCAAATAATTAGCATAGCAGCCCAAGCCTTTTTTTGTCTCATGAACACAGCACATCAGTAATTAGGTTTTCCTTTCCCCCCATCTGGCTAAGCCAGCACAGCAACAGTGACAGAGAGCAGAGTTTTGCACTGGGTCTAACACAATTTCCACAAGCATCTCCTATGCAAAGGTGTCACAGGGACAGCTGGAGGGACATGGCTGCAGAAGGAGCCCAGTCACAGGGGACTGCTCAGATTTCTACATCAGTAACTCAAAACTTGCTGATGTGTTTAGGGAACTCCCCACAAGGAGTGGGGAAGAGGAGCCGTTGGAGAGCATGGCTGCTTCTCCCTCCTTCCTCTTCTCATGGACTTCCCAGCTGCAAGGAGTGTCTGGAGTGTCCCTGCCCCACTTGCTGGGCTGCAAGGAGCAGACAGACCCATCCCTCCAGGTCCCTGACTTGGGGTCATTTCACATCCCCTCCCTGTGTCCATCTCCCCTCTGCTATATTGTACATATGTCCTCTCCCCTCACGCTGCCAGAAGCGTGTTGGAGAAAACATGGCACAAAGCCATTCTGGCATTATCCTCCAACTCTTCAGTGCCCGAGGTCCCTTTTCTTGTTCCTTTTCCCTTCTCAGGCAGGTAACTAGATGAACAAAAGTAAGTGCAATGTTTTCTTCTGCAGCTATTTACCAGATTGTATGTAGGATGCTGTGGCTGTTCTCCTATACTCCTATACTTCCAGGAAGGCATTTTAATCAGTTAATAAATAAATATGGTTCCCATAGTAAGAGTCATTATCTAAAACACCTAAAAACTGATTTTTCTTGCTGTTCAAAGTCACCTTTAATATTTTTGGCAAAAGAAGGTCATATAAAAACGCCCTCTCACTCAGCTTGTGATTTGACTATTCCTACATGAGAAATAAGCACTAAAATGGTGTTACGGAAATGCTGATTTTCTCCTGGAAAAGAGGAGGCTAAGGTATGTCTTGTGAGCTGGATTCACTATGGTTTTTAAAACTGATATTTGGCAGTGATGTTTTGTTGGCAATTGATGCAAATAAGGGTTTAGTTTCATTAAATGCATTTGTGTCCCTTCCAGAAACTATTTCATGTCCCCCAAACTGAATCATGGAATCGCAGAATGGTTTGGGTTGGAAGGGACCTTAAAGGCCATCTATTTCCAGCCTCCTGGTGTGGGCAGGGATCCCACTCACTGGAACTGAGATTTTGGGAGGTTTTGTTCTAATTTTAACATTCCAGCAACAGCTTGTCCTGTCATCTGGTTTAAGTGGTGGTTTGCAGGATAAAGACCCAGAGCTCCTCATCAATCATCAGCTGAACCTGAGTCAAGATGTCTTGGCACAGAGGGAAGAAGTGCTGTGAGCCGGAGTGAATCCCACCAGCCCTGCCAGCCCCGCGACCCCTCGGGGCTGAGCAGCCCTGCGCAGGAGTGGCACCACAGCATGGACACCAGGACAGGGACGAGGTGACACACCGCAGAGTGCTTCAGCCTGGAGGGAGGAAGGCACAGGAAAGTTCTTCTGAACGGCGAAAGGCAGCGGCAAACACGGAGCAGTCAGGTCTGCCTGGCCCCTGGGCTGTGGAGGGGCTGGGGAAGGAAAACTCCAGGTGTGTGTTCTGGGAAAACTGCTAAAGGTAAGGAGAGCTGATCACTTGGAGAGATGGTTTGGAGCACCTGGGGAGAAGAATCCAAAGCCTTGGAGACCCCTGAACCTGCAGAGATGAGGCTGCTGCTGCCTTTGCTGAGCCTGCCCCGGGAAGGAGGGGATGAGCTCCTCTGCTCCTTCCACGCTCGTTTGTAATTGGAGATTTTACACACACAGGACTGGATAATACAGGATTGTAGCATGGACAGTATTCCTGGGTTTTAGCCACTCTGTGATTTCAGGAGTCAGGGAAGATTGTTGTCCTGCAAAACCCTTCCTCAAAGGCTCGAGGATGTAAGTGACGTTTTTTCTTTTGTCTGGTCACAATAGAAACACCCATTTGGAACTGCTTAAGGACAAAAGGATCAGAGGATGTTGATGTTTGTAGGACACAAATACGTTGTTGTGTGTCTTCTGTGTCTCTACCTAAATGACAGAAGTGTTGCCTGAACCTTCCTGGGTGTTTTCAACATGAGCTTCACCCCATGTCAGGAATTTGGAGCAGAGATGTTGAGGTGTCTGTTTTTGCTCATGGATTTGGTGCTTTGAGGACAAGGGGAGCACTGAGTACTCGGTGTGTGGCCAAGTCTGTGCACATTCTATGGCCATGTGCCCAAGTGCCACCACGCCCTGCCCGATTCCTCTGGTGGGGGGAGGCAGGGAGCTGCTGCCCGTACGTGACAGGCGTTGCTGCATTGTGACACCACAGCTATACTGCCATAATTATTTTTTCCTAAGTAGTTTTTATTTTGACTATGATTGCTTTTACCACAAGCTCTGTTTGGCCTAAACTTGCAATATAATTGATTATAATGAAAAATGTGTTTGGGGAATAAACTCTTGTTTGTAATGCAAATAGATTCATATTTCTGCTTTTACTTTTTTTTTGTTTTGTTTTGTTTTTAATCTGGGTAGATGAGCACTGCAGGAAATCTGTGCGTAGCTGTACTTTTGTTAGATTAATTAAGAAGATTAGCTGAGAAAAGGATGTTTTATCAGTAGCAGAATTAACAAGCGCTTTGAGATTTTATTTTCCTGATTGTTTCTCTTTATGAAGTGTCTTGCTCCATCTGGGAAGAAAGCAGCAGAGAGAATGGCAACAGTGAATATTACTAAGAAATCCAAATGAAACCAGCATAATTTTGTTTCAGCCTTGTCTACCAAACTTCTTTACCCAACTCCTTTTCTTGACTGCTCCTCAGTTGTGCTAGTACTTCTAATTTTAACAGCTATTCTGATGCATATATGTTAATAGACTTATATAATTCATAGGGTACATCCCAGTTAGGCTGACAAGGTACAGCTCAGAGCTCAGTTCAAGTTGGAGCAATAATAATCCAAGAAAGCAGAGCATAAAAATGGTGCAGAGAGAAAGGAAATCAGAACAATAGTTTTTATATAAATTATATATATTTCATCTATATTTCATACCCATTTTTATGTAATAACTCAGCTTTAGTCATATCTGATCGCTCTAATTTTAGGCAATTAAGATCTTTTAACTGTTAGGAAGAAATGACAAGGTGCACAGAACAAACAAACCTTTATAAAACACGGAAAAAAATAAAACCTTTATCTCTAACTATCTGTATGTTATGTGACAAATCCAGATGTGAATCAATCATTTATCAGAGGTATAAAGTATTCTTGCAGCCATAGATGAACAGGCAACATGATAAAATTAGTCCAGCTGTGAGAGGTGCCTAAAGCTCTTGCACATATGTAGGTAGGATTAATCACATGGGACTCATTTCAAACCAGCAGGAAAATGTTTGGGATGTTTTGCTTTTAGGAATGCCATTTTCTGAGTGCTAGAGTGCTGTCACTGTCCCGGGGGGCTGGCACAGGGACAAGGAGATGCCAAAAGCACAGGCAGAAGCCTGTTCACACCTGCAGCATTCCCCAGGGGCTGTTTGGGTGTTTCTCCCCATTTTCTGACCCCTGGGCCAGAGGAAGATGCTGTGTGTTCCTGTGCTCACCAGACACCAGGTAACCACACGGAGATAAATGACCAGTCACTTACTCCAGTGGAAATGTCATAAGTCAGAGCAGGATTTGTCCTAATTACTGTCTTTTACTGAATGTGAACCGGTGACTTGAGGGCACAAAGCTCTGTATCCCATGACTAACTCCACGTGCCATTCACTTACCTCACTCAGAATATTCTGAAAGCTTTCCTGAAAAGAGATTGGAAACCCTTTATGTGGTTACTGGGGGGATTGTGAGGAATAACCTTGGAGTCGCCCTCCCATCCTGCACATACCCCAGACTCCGTCTGCTGCTCCGAATGCCCCCTGAGACACTCATAACAAACCTCTGACCAAAACCATTTCACCACCTTTGCGTCTGCCCAGAACACCCCTCCTTCCCCTTCCCTGCATCACACTGGCTGTCAGCCTGCATTACAGGGCAGGAACACAGAAACACAAAAGGACGAACCCTCCGGAAGGGAAACCGTCCCTGCTGTGGGATTGACAGGCTTAATCATTCACAGTAATTGCATCAGTAAGTGATAAGCACTGCAGTGTCCAAAAATGCCCCTTAACTCCAAAGGAACATGTAAAAGGGAAATGGATAGATGAGCAATTAATGAGGATAACTATAATCTGTATTAAGGAAATGTATAAAAGACACAGATGTAAGAGGTTGTCTATCAGAGGTTGCTGAGGATGATATCTTGGGATACAAGCTAAACTTCGCCAGAGTGAGAGCACTTTAAATACCATGGAGAACTACCCAGGATGTATTCTCCATCGGAATGGGAACAGTTGCTGAAAAATACAATTTCCCTCATCCATTTCTTCCCCAGAGTAGTGGAGAACTTTTTTTAGAGGTTTCTGCACATCCTTGCTTTCCCTGTACCGTGGGCTCCTGTGCCTATAGGATGTGTTACTTCCAGATATTTTTTACTCTTTTTGAGGAATACTCTAAGGCATTATCTAATTAGCCTTTCTTAATATCTGACAGAACTACTATTCAATAGCTGTATCTGATCTGTGTATCTACACGTCAGAAATTCAGAATTATTTCCACAGCGCCATTGAACACCACAGCAAGAAATAGAAACAGTACAGATCATCAAGAGAAGCATTTTCATGTTGCCTTTTTCTTCGATGAAAAAAAGCACGCCTCAAACAAGCAATAATATCACTCAAAATCCTTGAATATTGACAACCTAACTTTATTATTGATACAATTAAATAGGATGACAAATTACAATAAATACACTTTTCAGCTCCCCTTGCAACCACCAGTGTTTAACAAAATGGTTGTGTTAACATTTGAAACAATACAACTGACCCAAGAAGAAAAAAACAAACATAATAATAAAGGAGTGAACACAAATTTCATTTTTTACATGGTAAAATTGTTTTAATTTTACATTCTTACATGCATTCAAGAGGAACTTACTTGTGAAATGAAGTCTTATTTCTGCATTAAAAGGACCAAGTGTACTTTGATATGGATTCAGGCTTTTGCACATTTTAGCACGTAACAGTAGTGCCTTTGTGACAAGGCACTATGAATGTTTATTTTTGTATTCTATTTAAAAAATATATCTGTGTCAATTTGAAGTGCAATTAATATCCTTATCCCCTGGGAAGCATTCTACTATTAATGATGAAGTTACAAATTTTACGTAAGTTGTTGATATAATTGCATATGGATATTGTTGATTTTAATTTTTTAAAACCATGTTTCTCTAAGCTATTTTTTCACTTTTTTCCCTCTTCTTTTTTTTCCCCCCACAGAAAATCACAACCCACACCTCCCAGGCAGCTACAAAGCTTTTCAGCTGAGAATGTGAACAACATAAATGTGGACCAGGAAGAATGTGCATTATCAACAGCGGGTCAGCAATTACAGACGCCCTGCTATGCACTTCCCACCTGCCCAGAAATCCCCCACATAAACAGGGACTGATGTTAAGCTAAATCTCCTTGCTCTTGTTTAACAAGGTGTTGTTTGCTGTATCTTTGCTTGCATGAGAGGGGTGATAACATTGGCTCCGATCACTGTTGTCAGGGCTGCTCTGCCTACAGCCTTTTAAGATTATTTTTTTCTGCTGTTACACACATTTTCTCCAGGCGTTTGTACAGTCCCAGCTGCATCTGAACAGATTCATTTAAATGATTTTCAGTATATTGCATCTGTATCAAAAATAAATGCAATGTTCCCCTATGAAGGCATTGTCTCAGAATTTTCACACCATCCTGAGGGGATGTGGGTGCCCTGCAACGTTTGTTTTCTGCTAAGAGAACAGTGGATCCCATTTGCCATAAACCCCATTTTTATGGTCTGTGGGTCTGCCTGCCCTCGAAGTCGGGTGCAGAGAGAAGCTGCTCAGCTGCATAATACATTAAATGTCTCTTTCAAGGTTTCTATGGGGAATGCAACTTGCAGATTATCAAACCTGTTTCTATTGAATTATGCACTCCTGTGGCAGATTATTTGCAGGCTTCATGCCAGATGGAGAGAATTCTCTGTATCAGCATCAGGCCTTGTAAACATCACCGTTTCTTCCCAGGGTTACTTACTTATTCCAGATGGCACCCGCTGTGCTCTCTGTATCTTTCTTCCAATCTGTGGGGCTTACTTTTTCCCAAGAAATGAGAGTGCTTTAATATTTTACACATTTTTCCTATTTCTACGCCAATATATGAGAGCATCTTGACAGAATAAGCAAAGAGTGATTTGCATTTATACTTGGTTCACATGGAATAAGAAAAAAGAGGAAATTTTATCCCACTGTGTCTTTTTAATTCTAAACTCATTTTCCCAGTTACCCAGGGCTTTCTGAAACTGAGAGCAATCATAGCCCAGTGTCTGCTGATCCTCTTGCTTTCAGGAGCTCAGCCATCACACTGCCTCTCCCGACTCACATTCAGAGAACATTATGAAATCTGTGTTAGGACACACCAATGCCTTTGGAACACTGAGAGCACTAATTTGAGATATCTCCCAAGAACATTGAGACAGTTTCATGCTCTGGCAATTTGTGAGCGGTAGGACAATACCCTTCTTAAGGACACCACACTAATAACAGGGTCTGTGAAATTCTCATTAGAGCTCCCAGACCAATCTCTACTAACTTTAAAAGTTAGGGCTCACCTCTGACAGTCATCTTTCCAACAAGTGTGTGTCTCAATATGAAAATTGTAGTCATATCAAGAAAGTTTTACAGCATTGTTGTCACTATAGTTTGCATTTAGTGCTTAGTGCATTTTAGTTCTTTAGTGCATTTAATGCTTGTTGCATCTGTATTAAATAAAATAGTCCTGGAGCTTTTAATTCACATGTCTGGTCAAAAAACTGAATCCTGACTCTCCCATCTTAATCCCAGCTGGCAAACCTTTGCTGAAAAGGAACCAGCTGAAAACAGGCTTAAGGAGAAAAGCTGCCGTCTTTTCTTCCCCATGTGATTTCAGTGCTGATTTGGACTATCAGGGTTTCCACATTTCAAATGCCACTTTCTTTCCCAGCATCCCCCTCGATCTAATCCTTTCACTTGATGTGCTGTGTTGGACTGACCCTACATGACCCTCCTCTTTCTCTCCCATTCACTGCCCTCCTCAATTTGCCCATGTGTTGGCCCCTTCTCTTGCTGTGCCAGAGTCCTGCTCTCACCCCCAACATCTCAGTGGGTGTTTTCCAGCTCTTTTCAACCTGCTGGTCCAGCCGTACCAAGCAGCCAGGACTCTCATGCCATCACTTCTGACTTCGTTTTCTCCACAATTCCCTGCCCACCTTGCCCCAGTTCCTCCCCGCTCTGCCCTGGTTCTGTCTCCTCCAACTCCCAGCCACTCCCAGCCTTTGCTCACACTGTTTCCCTCTGCTCTTTACTCATCATTTTTTCATTACCATCACTCTGCCAGCCAGGTTCAATTCTCCCTCAGCCCACTCGTGTTTGCCTCCTGCCTCACTAGTGGTATTTCTCCAGTTTAATTGAGTCCCTTGGTTCCAGCTTTTCTGTCTTTTTTTTCCCTTCTGCTTTTGATTTTCTCCAGCCTGACTGTGAGACACCTTCTGCCACACATTTCTTTTCCTCATTTTTTCTCAACAGTGCTTTTTATTTTCTCATGCTGTCCTTGACCACATGCAAGGACTCACCAATGACCTCTGCAGACACACCAAACTGTTTCTCTCAAAAGTTCCTCTATAACCTTATTTTGCTATTCTTCTCCCAAAATAGCAGTAGCAAATATGCCAGCTGTGTCCTGGGGATGCTGCCTGTCACAAAGGGCAGCACATAGTCCCTGTACTTCTTTCTTGGCTCTAGGGATCTGGTCTTCTGCTTAGACTAAGTAGCTCCTGGCTTGGATGTTTGCAACATTTTGGACTAAGAGGTTAAGGCATGATCATAAAAAATGATGATGATGATGATGACGATGATGATGATGATATCCTCATCTGCATAACGGTAATGATTTGCATTTGACTGCCTTCTGCTGGAACTCCCACTGAGTATTGGCCAGAGATTCCTGAAGGAGGGATCTCATGGACACCTGTTACCACCTCTCTCACACTACTGAGGAGTGTGTGCAGCCACAAGTAAATCCATGAGGAATGAATTACCATTGTGGTATATACGACTTAAAATTGATTTAACAAGACAGTTACCCCCAAAAATGTCTCCATAAAACAGGAACAGTAAATCTCAAATGATGTCATCGGCTGTATTAACCCCCAAGTTGTTTGCAAGATCTTCAAGACTTACTATGGCAGTGATGTATAGTATGTATTTCAAAATCTTCCTGCTTTCTCAGATAACTAAATCTTAGCTGCATATTACAAATACCTTTCAAGTAGCCACATTATACTCTGTGCCCCAAAGAGTAAACAATTAGATCAGCAAAAGCATGTGAGTAAAATTACTGAGAAGGTACTGGTTCAGTTCTGCTTCTCAGTCAGTCTGTAAGGGGAGATATACAGGTACATTCTTAGTGAAACCAGTTTTTTTTCCCGTAAGTTATTGTAGCAGTTCTTCAACAGCTGTACTAAATTGTTTTGTATTTGATACATTATCGTGATGTGAAAATGCAAATAATGATTTAGTGACAAATGAACATATAAAAACATAGAGCACATATATACAAACCCAGACATAAAAACAGTAGCGTAACAACTTTTCTTCCATTGCTTTAATCAACTTTTATTACCATTCCATTAACAGTATTTTTTCCAAAGTGTTTTTTCAGAATAGAGGCCCAAAATTTACAAGATGTTTAAACTAGATTTTCCTGTCACCCAGAGGATTGACAACTCACTCCCTTGTCCCCCAAACTCCCAGGGTCACTTCCGGGTATTGGATTCAGCAATTCCACTGTTGTGGAATACAACACTACATATTTCCCTCTTTATGACATCTTTGAACACCTTGCACTGGACTAGTTCCCAAAGGAAATTTCAGGTTAAATGTAGGTTAATTGGGTCAAAGTATCTCTGCTAATACAGAACCACAACTTTCCACTGTAGTTCTACAGCAAGGTCCTCGGGGCCTATCATGGCAACACTTGGGAAGCTATTTTTATAAATGAATCCTCTGGAATTAAAATACAATACAATGAAGATTCGGATAGAAAATAAAGTAAAACAGTGTGCTTATCTGTATGTTCTTTTCCTCGGAGCCCTATGGAATAAATTACATCCACAGATTCCTTTACATCTGTTTGCACATATAACTCGATCGTGTTCATACATATGAATTTGGCCTAGAATTCCTTTTTTAAAAAGCACAAACAACCCCTTCTTTACTGCTGATAATGAGGAATTTTAAAAAATATTCCCATATAGATACGTAGATACATTTAGATGTATCAGATAGTATATACATTCATATGTACATCGTAGACATTTAAAGCAAGAAAAAATAGGTGGTCCTTGTATAAGAATGATCAAGTAATAAAGATAATATCGTTGAGAGAACTGAATCATACTTGACCAATAAAGGACAAACTGATGGTTACACAAACAGCATTTCCTGTAGTGAACAAGAATATTAGACTCCTTATAGTTCCTATAGATTGCTGTGCAATGACGTATTCAACATTTTCAGCTTAGGAAAAATGCCTGCATGTCTAGGAGAAAATGATGTAGTCAAAGAAAACCCTCTCTTTCTTTTTTTTTATAGATAAAATTTAACTCCCGTCATGTGTTTTTTTCTGTGTGTCTCGGGTGACCTGGTGGAATAGATGATGTGTGATCATTTGTGATTTATACAAAAGCTGTATTAAAAGTACAAATTATGTATGCTGGGACAAAAGCCTGCAACTTTATCTTGGCAAAGATGGGTTCTTGCTATAGGATTTCATTGTGATGTACGACGTGCTTGTTTTGGAAAGCTCCAGCTATTCACTGAGTGTCAAATGTCTGAACGCTCTTCTGAGTGGCAGTTTGCTTCTCTCCTTGGTTTGGCTGCCTTGCCATTTGCTTCCATCAAGGGACACGATATTCCATGGAATTTCACACACGGAATTGATTCACTGACTCAGCGCTGGCTGAGGGGAACCCAGGCAAGGAGGCATCAACAGAGGCAGGTGGGGCCCCAGTGCCCGGGATGGATGAACATGAGTCCTTTCACACATTCCAGCCACCCAGGTGGTGTCCAAGCCCTGTCCAAAGCCTGGACTTCCCTGGGCATGATGCGCTAAGATCAAATTTCACTATGTGAAGACACAAGGCAAGCTAAGCCAGTTCCAGAAGGATTTATGCATCTGTTTGTTTTTTCTAATAAAAAATTGTCTGTTGACAAGAGGAGAGCCTTGCAACTCTGCATGGTTCCGTAGTTCCTGCAAGTAGTACACAAAACCACAGCTATTGTCACAGATCACACAGGAAATATTTTCTAACTCATTCTGTGCATTATACAGCAATAACGAGTATTATAACTTCCACATTTTTACTCTTTTTTCTCTTTTACTCATCAGGTGCAGTAAAACAAAAGAGAATGAAAGCTACATATGCAAAATATGTTTTCAAATGCAAGAATTCCAAGACTTTTCCTGAAAAGAACCTTAAGAGGAAGTTTAAGTTGCTAAATTAAAGGTGCAGTGTGCTCTAGTTGGTAAAAATTTCCATATTGCTATGTTTTATGTGAAACCATTCTTGATGCCAGCTCCCTCGCCGAAGTTTATTTGCTATAATTAAGGTGTGCAGGTATCACTGTGCCGAGTGCAGGAACCAGACCGCACCTGCTGCCATCCTTACTAGCCCGGTGTGAAAACACACCCGCCAAACTGCCGGGAAATTTTCTTTTCGGCATGTGCGAGCTGCCCTCTCCGGTGGCGGTCCCCGCCCGCGGTGCCTCGTGCTGCAGCCGCCAGTTGGGATCTATAAATGGTCCCATTTGCGGCAGGCGAGCCCCGGCACACGGCAGAGCCCCTCCACAGCCCGTGCCGGGGTGGTCTCTGCGCACAGCGCGGTGCCCAAGGACATGCGGGGTTGAGGTTCCCCGGGGTGAGACCTGAGACGCTCCCCCGCGCCTTTATCAGCGTGAATATCGGGTTAAAAGGGACGAGTTTCTGGTATTTCGCTTGGGCTTCTCTGCTGCCTTTTGCTTTAATTCTTTCGCCACAGCTCGAGAGTGAAGTTACCGGCTCCGGCGGCCGCGCTCGCCCGGCCCTCTCGCTTTCCAAGATTTTCGCTCGAAGAATGGAAAAGCCGGAAACTATCGAGAAACCACGGGGCAGACCCAAATCACCCCGCGGTTCCCGGTCCGGCCCGGCCCGGCCCGGCCCGGCCGAGCGCTGCGCTGCCCGCGGGATTCCCCGCCCGACCCCGCTCCGCGCCCGCTCCCCGCCTCCATCCGCCCCCGGAGGGATGGAGGGATGGAGGAGCGGAGGGATGCGGAGATGGGGGGAAGGGTGGAGGGGGGGCAGGGACCCGGGCGCTGCGGCGGCGGCGACTTTGCTCTTTAAATCGCTCTCCAAAGCGGATTTACGGCTGATCCCCCACGTCAGCGCCCGGGGAGCCGCTCGCCGCCGCCGCCGCCGGTGCCTGGGGCGGTGGGAGGCGGCGCGGGGCGGGGCGGGGCGGGGGCCGGGGGACACTCGGGCGGGGCGCGGGGCCGGGGCCGCCCCGTCGGTGCGTGCCGGAGCCCATGAATTGCTCCGTGAGCGCCCGGCGAGGCTGCGCCGCGGCCGCGGGCTCCGGGCACGATGCAGAAGAGCGTGCGGTACAACGAGGGGCACGCCCTGTACCTGGCGCTGCTGGCCCGCAAGGAGGGCACCAAGCGCGGCTATCTCAGTAAGAAGACGGCGGAGACCAACCGCTGGCACGAGAAGTGGTTCGCCCTCTACCAAAACGTCCTCTTCTACTTCGAGGGCGAGCAGAGCGCCCGCCCCGCCGGCATGTACATGCTGGAGGGCTGCAACTGCGAGCGGGTGCCCGCTCCCAAGGGATGCGCCGCGGGCAGCGCCAAGGATGCCGCGCTGGACAAGCAGGTACCGCCCCGGCGGCCGCCGCGCGCCCTGGGGGTGGAGGGGAGGCGGGGAGGGACAGCCAGGCGCTCGGGCCGCCCCCTCGCATCCCCCGGCGGTGCCGCCCCCGGGTCCGGCCCCGCCAGGAGTTCCTGTGGCTCCCGGGGCGCGGGCAGGAGCAGTAGCTACTCACAGAGTGGCGAAGCTGGTGGTTTTGGTGTCCTCACTGATGACTCTTCGTTCCTCCCTGACTCTTCTCTTTTCCCCCGCAGTGACAGCACGCCGAATTTCAGTGAGGTGCCCGGAGAGTAGCATCTCACAAACCAGGTGTTTACTCATCTTGATGCCAACACTTCTGCCGTACACATTTCTCAGCAAACTCAGCTTATAGAGGGTGTGAGGGGCCAAAGTCCCAAAGCAGCACAGGAGACACTAAGCCCTTTTCTGTGGAGCTGCCGCCTCTCCCAGCGATGCTCTGGGGGCAGAACAGTCTTTCAGTTCCCCCTTGGGGACGCGTGTGACAGCCGAGCAGGCGGCCGGGCGGCCGGGGTGAGCCCGTACCCTGATTTGCAGCCTGCGACATCCCACGGGAGTGGGAAGGTTCTTTGCCAGGCAGGTGTTGTGAGGCCGATCGTGCTTGAGATAGGAATGGTGATACAGCACCCGATCCAGGTCTTGCCCGGCTATCATGGGGCGAGGACCGCTGAAGGCTTTGGTGGGATTCCTTCCCCGGAGGGGTGACCATTCATAGCTCGTGAATTGCCAAATTCCTGCTCACTCCCCCCTGCCCCTCGGCGGCCCCAGCTGATCCTCCCCAAAGCTGATCTGTTTGACATGTATGTGTCAAACCAGCGAGTGGTTAAATACTCTCGTGTATTACATAACCGGGAAGAAAAGGACGCTGTAGTTGTTCGGCGTAGGTAGAGATCGGGTATCTTAACCACACACCTCCTGTTGCCTCATCTGAATTCTTGATCTTACTTACTGCCTGTTTGAGATGTGTTTGAATCTGGTCCTGGTGTGCCCTGGTGCCTTTCTCCCTGAATGGGAGAAGCCAAGCAGGTGTCTGACTGGTTTGGGGAAGTTTGGGTGACTGTAGTGAGTGTGGTTTCAAGCTGGCTCCAGGTGTTTCCTCATGGTTGTGAGAAAGTGACACAGACCAAAGCCATGCTCTGAAACCCAGCACATCTCTGAGCTTTTCTGGAGTGGTAACTTTGCAAGGAGAGCTCAGAACCTTGTCTTATATTTGTGCTTTTTTTCCCACCTAGAAATAATCCTGGTGTGCTTAGGCAGCCTCTGAATGTTACATGGTTAAGTGAGTGAACTCTGGGGAGCTGGGATGGTTGTAGTTATGTAGTTATGTCATATTCACCCTTCAATTCTTGCTTATTGCTTTGAGGCATGTTTTTATAGCATTATAAATGGAGTCCTGGAGGATACCCAGATGAAATTAAACATGGATGTTGCCCTGCCTGCTTTGCACTGGCTTACTACACTTATCAGTGATGTTGTTAAACTGCAGCTTGACTAAGAGAACTGCATGAAAACAAATATTTTCCATATCTATTTTCTGGGAGCCTTACGTTGTGCTTTTATAGTGATGAATGAGTTGTTCATAATAACATCTAGTAATAATTACAGGGCAGGAAGCTGAGCTTTTATTGCTTCAAACATCAGCTATGTTGGTGTGTTCAAGAATAGCAGACTGCTATTAAAGAGGCAGAAGAATGCTTAATTTTTTTTTCATGGGATGCTAGTTTGAATTTTCAAGGCAGATCATCAAGAAGTATCTTTTTCTGTTCACCTTTTGATTGATCCAGAGCTTTATTCAAAGCTTTTGAGTGTTAGTAGCTTTTAGAGATGTTTACTCCTTGAAATGCACCCTTGTTGTATATACATATAGATATAAATCTTTGCTAAGGTGTGCAGGAAATTCCCTCAGTGACTAGAACTAATCCATCACAAGATAAAAAGAGAAAGATTTGAAAATTAAGCAGTCTTCTTCACTTAGAAAATGTGTACATATTCTTAAAGGTGTAAAGTAATAAACCATGAATCTTCAGTTTATTAACAGAGGCAGGCAAATGTACTTTAATCAGATGATAATGAAAAGTCAGTATTGCACATGCTAACTCCTGGCAGTGTGAAAAAACTGCACAGATTTAATCTGCTGTGGTTTTACCACACAAATGTATCAATGGAATGAAAGGAAAAAGAGAAGCTCTGTGGCAGTTTTTGAAGAATCCGATCTCTTTTCTCCAAAGGAAGGAGACCAGAAAAAAGTTATCTCCTTTAGTCCAGGTTTTATTTACCTGAGTAACTTGGACATTAGAGTGATATGTGCTATAGAATTACACAAATGAGGGAGAGAAAGAAGAATTAATCACGTGAGGGAGCTTCATCAGCATACTTTGAGTGGATATTTGAAAAAGCAGTGCATTTTCTCCAAGTTATGTAATAAAGATTATGGAAAATGCTCGTGGGACAAATAGATTTTATTTTCCTTACCTTGCAGATCCTTTCAATGTTGATTTTCAGTTGTTTGAGGATTGATTGTCAAGCCATGTGCCAGGTACAACTCTCTAAGTTGTCAGAGCTCAGTGGGACGAGTGTTGGCTGTTCTGTCCTACACAGGACACAGAATTTTGGCCAACAGGTGTGTCCAGGTTTGGGTGTCCCATCTCCCAGCAATCCCAGGTGCTGGATAGCAACGCCTTTCACCACTGCTGGTGCTGCTAGGCCCTTCCAGCAGCCCATCATGAAGGGACATTAAAGTGTTACAGGAACCACCATTCTGTGGAAGATGCCAAATGCCTTCATAAGATTTGCTCCAATATTGCAGCATTAAGAGCTTGAAAAACAATTACAATGGCAGAATGCTCTTATTTTGTCTTTTCCATTAATATATTAGTATGTTTTTTTCCTTCAGAAGGATATTTGCTTCAAAGAACATTGTGTTAAAAGTACAGACCTGTCTTAATAATGACTGCATCAAGAGTGAATCAACTGGTATTCTGGAAATGTGTGATCAAACTGAGTATGCTGCATATACTAAACGATCTGCTGAGGAAATTTTTGTCTTTAAAGGGAAGTGTTTTGATCTCCCTCAGATTTTAGAGGAGTTTTCATAAACACCAAAACCGGTGTAGCTGTACGCTCTGATTTCACATTTCAGACAAAAAAAGAAGACACAGATTTATTGAAAGAATAACAATGTGGAAGAAGCTGTGTTTCAAAACAGCAAATTAGGACATGTGAATACTACGCGCAGAAAGCTTCTGATTTTAGTTAAACTGCTTCTTCTCATGGGAATTGAGGGTTGTAAACAAGTGCAGCTCCCAACAAGTCCTTCACTGTGGCACTGAGAGACTTGATGAGAATAAGTTTCAGCTTTTCTTTCAAAACCTCTGGAAAGAGAATGGCTTTGTTTCAGTGAGCAGTTAGTCTCTTTCAAAAATGAAGCAAAATGCCCCAAATCACTCTTTCTTCAGTGCTTCACTGAAGGCTGGCACTTGTTATCCAGCAAGTTCACAAATATTTTTTTTAATACTAGTGGAAACAAGTGATTAGAGGAATGTAAATATTAACATTATTATTATTGTCTGCATTGGGAGGAGGCCTGTATGTTTAGTTTCTTTCATAACTGTGCATTGAATACATGGAAATATTCTGATACTGTTATTAATAACTGTCTTAGAGTATTTAAGGTTGTAAATGTTACATGATTAGAGCTGAGATATTCTTTGTATCTTGCC
Organism: Corvus moneduloides; assembly: GCF_009650955.1. Classification (NCBI taxonomy): domain Eukaryota; kingdom Metazoa; phylum Chordata; class Aves; order Passeriformes; family Corvidae; genus Corvus; species Corvus moneduloides. The sequence goes on from NC_045511.1 coordinate 75,371,624, forward strand.
TGCAATAATCTTCCTCCCACTTAGCAAAATTAAATGCAGTATTAAGTCCATGTCCCCACAGATTAACAGAATCCAATCATTTGAATTTTTTTCTGCCTACTGTAGCTCTGATTTTGTAGAGGACACAGTGATTTTGCGGTGTTTGGAACCTCTCTGTTTTACATACATGCTTTGGCACATGCCATCAACAGCTTTTGCTGTTCCTCTCAGCTAGTTTAATGTATGTTTAACCTAGCAACAGCATTAAAGGGCATTTTTAAATGAAGATGTAATTAATTAAAAGTTATTCACATTTTTTGGGCAACCCCCCTGCGCTGCTCAGCGTCCTGTGCCTGTTTAATGTTGTAAATGGCTGAGGAGTGGTGGGTTTTTGGTACCTTCAGAATTAGTATTGTCCATAAATCTTATTGCTTGCATGTGGGCAGGTAACTCCCTCTGATGTTCCAGTAAAAGGCATGCCAGAGATCACCATGTTTTAGAAATTTTCAGGAGCAATTACATAATAATAGATGAGTTTTTCTTCTCAGCATCTGACAAGCAAAAAAAAAAAAAGATGTGTTGTGGTTTTGTTTTCTCCAAACTTTATTTTTTAGTGGACTACCTTCAACAGAAGCAGTTAATTAAAAAAGATGGCTGTTAGTGCTCTGGGGGTTAATGTGTTTGTAAGATCTTCTCATGGCAGTCTCTAAATGGTTCTTGTGTGAAGACAACTTTGGGGTACCCTGCTCTTGTTCACTTTCCCAGGTTACCCCTGTCCCCATGCTGTCCCTCAGTCACTGCCATGGGACAATACAGTTTGTGGGCACATTCACCAAATACACTCAAACTTTTCTGGTTTATCTTTAAGGGGTAACAGAGAAAGAGTCACTGGCACTGTGCAGCCAAGGGGTTGCCTCTTTGTCTTTGTGAAGAAATGAAAAGTGGTGTCCCCTGTGACCTAAGGCAACAGGTGGGAAATAAATACAAAAATTAATAAAACCCCAAACAAACAAACTAAAAAGAACCCAACCCAAACCAACAACAAAACAAAAAAGTAAAAAAACCCCTGTGATCTATTCAGGGACTGAATTTTGCTCTTTGACTAATGCTTTGTATTTGCTTAGTAGTGAGCACATTTTGTGATTATAGAGAAGAACAGGAAAATCTCACAGCCATATTTATTGCGGTTCTGGAAAAATTTAGGCATTTCCTCCTAACTCTTGAAAATGTTATGTTTCTTCTGTCATGTTACCAAATGGGTTGTTTGTAACTGTGGAAGCGTGAACCTACACAGTTGATAATCGAGTTACAGGTAGGTGTAGTTTATTTTTGACATGCCTTCCTCCTGAAAGGTTAGTTAAATCCACACAGACATAACCTGGAGAATATTGATGACATTTAATAGCTTATTATTAAACCTTTGGCAACCTTAATCCACGTGAAATTACTTTGGTCAGGAACCCAAGCCTGATCCATTGTTTTCTGTTCTTCACTGTTGGTCACCCTTGAGTGCCAAAGGCAACAAGAGACCCCACCTGAATGTGTGAGAGGGGAATTACAGGGACATTGGGACTGAGGGTAATAAGACCAGATTTTGGTGAGACAGAGTTTTATTGAATAGAAGCCATGGAGTGAAGTCCTCAGCATTTCCCTGCAAGGTATTGTAAGATCCTGAAATATTACAATGTGCTCTAACAGAAGTGCATAATGTGTAATTAAGTTATTGGATGATAATTAGATCCCAAGGCAAATGACATTTGGCAAGGGCTTATTTGTGGAGTTGCTGGGAAATGCTTTTAGCTAACAGGTGAAATGTCAGTGACTGAGTGACTGGAAGCACAGGTTAGACCTTATTTGGAAATGCAAAATCCCAGAGCATAAAGACCAAAAATGTCAATCACTTACCATGTTAAAATAATGTGTTGCACAGTCCCAACCTTAAATGTCATGCCAGGGATGTGCAAGGTGACCGGAACCTCCCTTTGGCTCATGTTGGTGATGAGAACACTCAAAATAAATTTCAAATAAAGCACTGTAACACTTTAACATGACTTTCATTCTTCCACCTGTTTTATAGCCAGTGTTACTGCTCATTTCATTTCGTCTCCTTTATTGAGGGAGTTGCATTGACTCGGCTTAATCTGTTTAGTTCCTCAAATGTGAGAGGACATCTGTAGAAAGCAAATTCTGAGCACAAAATAGCAACTCAGTCCCTAATTTACTGAATAATTGTACTTCATTCATTTAATTTGCCTTGATTTAACTTTAAAAATTGATCTTTCTTATTTTTTCCATCGTTTTTTAGCAGGCTGGTAACCAGTTGGACGTGGTTCAGTGCTGGGTCAGCCATTGGACTCAGTGATCCTGGAGGTGTTTTGTGGCCTAGGTGATCCTGTGATCCCGTCATTCCAACCATTCCATGGTTTATGGATTCCAGTGCGTGGGGTGGTGCTGAGGGTGGGTCCCTGCAGGACCCTGTGGCCTTGTGGCCCTCCAGCCACTCTGAGTGTGCCCCTGGGTCCAGAAGGAGCCCCTCAGAGTGGCAGATCCCCCTTGGAGCAGTGGATCCCCCTCAGAGTGGCAGATCCCCCTTGGAGCAGCAGATCCCCCTCAGGGCGGCAGATCCCCCTCAGAGCAGTGGATCCCCCTCAGAGCAGCAGATCCCCCTTGGAGCAGCAGATCTCCCTCAGAGTGGCAGATCCCCCTTGGAGCAGCAGATACCCCTCAGGGCGGCAGATCCCCCTCAGAGCAGTAGATCCCCCTCAGGGTGGCAGATCCCCCTCAGAGTGGCAGATCCCCCTCAGAGCAGCAGATCCCCCTCAGAGCGGCAGATCCCCCTCAGGGCGGCAGATCCCTCTCAGAGCAGTGGATCCCTCTCAGAGCAGTGGATCCCCCTCAGGGTGGCAGATCCCCCTCAGGCGGCAGATCCCCCTCAGAGCAGTAGATCCCCCTCAGGCGGCAGATCCCCCTCAGAGCAGCAGATCCCCCTTGGAGCAGCAGATCTCCCTCAGAGTGGCAGATCCCCCTTGGAGCAGCAGATACCCCTCAGGGCGGCAGATCCCCCTCAGAGCAGTAGATCCCCCTCAGGGTGGCAGATCCCCCTCAGAGCGGCAGATACCCCTCAGAGCGGCAGATCCCCCTCAGGGCGGCAGATCCCTCTCAGAGCAGTGGATCCCTCTCAGAGCAGTGGATCCCCCTCAGGGTGGCAGATCCCCCTCAGGCGGCAGATCCCCCTCAGAGCAGTAGATCCCCCTCAGGCGGCAGATCCCCCTCAGAGCAGCAGATCCCCCTTGGAGCAGCAGATCTCCCTCAGAGTGGCAGATCCCCCTTGGAGCAGCAGATACCCCTCAGGGCGGCAGATCCCCCTCAGAGCAGTAGATCCCCCTCAGGGTGGCAGATCCCCCTCAGAGCGGCAGATCCCCCTCAGGGCGGCAGATCCCTCTCAGAGCAGTGGATCCCTCTCAGAGCAGTGGATCCCCCTCAGGGTGGCAGATCCCCCTCAGGCGGCAGATCCCCCTCAGAGCAGTAGATCCCCCTCAGGCGGCAGATCCCCCTCAGAGCAGCAGATCCCCCTTGGAGCAGCAGATCTCCCTCAGAGTGGCAGATCCCCCTTGGAGCAGCAGATACCCCTCAGGGCGGCAGATCCCCCTCAGAGCAGTAGATCCCCCTCAGGGTGGCAGATCCCCCTCAGAGCGGCAGATCCCCCTCAGAGCGGCAGATCCCCCTCAGGGCGGCAGATCCCTCTCAGAGCAGTGGATCCCTCTCAGAGCAGTGGATCCCCCTCAGGGTGGCAGATCCCCCTCAGGCGGCAGATCCCCCTCAGAGCAGTAGATCCCCCTCAGAGCAGCGGATTCCCCTCAGAGCAGCGGATTCCCCTCAGAGCAGCAGATCCCCACAGAGGCTGTGGAGGCGGCCAGGCCCGAAGTGCCGATCCTGCAGCCCTTGTTTCCCTCCTGAGCAGATGTGGCTGCCAGGAAGCACACGGTGCTGAGCACCCCGAGGCTGCTCAAACCCCTTTCCCGCCCGAATGTCCCGGGTGCTCTCAGTTTGTGTTTTAAGTGGTGGTGAGCTGTTGGCACCCAGGTGCCGACCCGCGGAGGAGGTGGGTAGGGTTTGTCGGGGTCGAGGACAGTGCTGGTGTTCGTGGGGCCGTGGGTCGGCAGCTCAGGAGTACGCTGCCTGCCCCTGTCCCTGGAGGAACATGAGGTTTTAGGGAGTACATCTTCCCAGTTCTTACTGTGTACCAGCCATTACTGATGCTGAGGACTGATCCAGGGATGGGTTTTTTTAACACTGTGCCTCTGCACTAAATGTGTAGGAACATATGCTTGCAATTGAGCTTCCAATGTTTCTTTTTTCTTTTTTTTTTTTTTTTTTGACTTACCAATCCCATAAGGTTTTCTGTTTGAGCTACAGAATCAGTATTTATAGAAGCAGAGGCTTCCCCAAGTCAGTCCAGCCATTTCAGTATCTTTTGGTGTTTGCCATGAGCTCAGAACCAACTGAGTTTTTTTAGGAAGTGTTTATAAACTGCCAATTCTGAACTGAGCTATATTATCGTTTTTAATTTTACTTCTGGAAGTGGTTTTTGGTTGGTTTTTTTTTTTTTTTGGTGGTAGATCTGATCAGCTCCACTACATCCTAAAAAAAAAAAAAGGGATTGTGTTTGAAGAGGTAAATGCTGTAACTGTTGAAAAAAATCTGGAATTATATTGTCTCCTTATTTTCTCATGGTGCTGTGGAACTGTGACTTTTGCCCATTTTTTGCCTTCTGAGATTTTTGACTGTGATATAATGTCTGGGTAACAGAAATTATCTGATTAATTACTCTGCAGGCTTGAACTAGTATGATTCAAGTTCTTGAATTAGTGCAACATTTCCATTGCACTGCAGTGTGCCCTTTGCAATCTTTTGAACTCAGCAAGCTTGTTGAATTGCTTTAATTCATTATATTTAGTTCATTATGTTGCATTTTTAAAATGATGTGCCTCGATTTAGCATTCTGTGAGTAAATGATAAGCTCTCTGTAGATGTCTATAGCCATGCAGGAGTGGAATGTAGGACAGGGTGCTGCTGCTAGGACTCTGGGAGCCCCACCTGAGCCGGATCCTGTGGCAGACAGTGAAGTCCTGGCCAGGGGAGCCAGTGGAGTCTGGGGAATTGGTCACCCCATCCTGGATGTTTGCATCTGTTCTGACATTTCCCGTGTTGGATCCTAAAATACACCACGCTGTTGCTGTTTTTGGGGTTTCAGGAGTATGTTGGATCCTCACCTCTTGGAAATTTAGGATGTCTGCTGGTAACCACTGGTTCTTTTCATTCTGATTTCTGTTCACTTCCTCTGCCTTACACAAGTTGTTTCTCCTGTTTCAGTGAATGCCGAAGATTTTATATTCTTCTCTGAATTTTGGGGATCATGTTCAACACCTTTGACAGGGTGTCTCTGATGTCCTCCAGAATTGAATCAGAATTTATTTTTAACCCTCTGCATTCATGGAGGATAAGGCATGACAAGAAAATTGCAACCTTCTTTTGCACTAGTCATGTTCTCTTCAATTTGGCACTCATGGAACAATTTTATTGAACTATTAAAAATGCTTCTTCTTAATAAATCTATTAAGGAGAACTAAAAATGTGTAGGCCAACTGCAAAGCTCTCTTGCGAGAATGATGAGAGAAGAAGTAACAGAGGAGTGGAGGGTTCCAGCAGAGATACCTGTGCAGTATCATCACTGGTCATGCAGGTGTTTGCGTGTGCAGGTGAAGGGAAAAGCAGTGCTAAATGGCACTGGAGTGATACCAAACACTGTAGGTGATAAGCAGTTGCATTTGATATCTGAAGTATTGTTTCCTGTTCTGAGAGCTTGAACAGGAATGTCAGGCAAGTGAGGGTTCCTGGGGTGGGACTGAGCCCTATGTGTGTGAGTTACCAGATTTTTATGCTGGTTTTGTGTCACCGAGGTCTTGCAGTTGTGCTTTCTTGGCCCAGCAAGTACGTGATGGCTGAGAGAAATAACAGGGCCTCCTTTGCTGTAGAATAGTCAGAAGAGAATTGTGATTGTGATTAATACAGTAATTAATCAATCCTTTTCGGGGACCCAGCTTGGCTCAGGAAGTAGGCATGTTGAGAGGCAGAACCAATCTCTGTGAATGTAGTGGTTAAAATATGAAAGTGCCACTTAAACACCAAAGGTCAATGGTTTTTCTCACCAGGCATCCAAACTGAGTTGCATCAGAACTGCTGTGGTTTGCGCTGACCATTTTTGCAGTAATTCTTTCTTACCTCACTGGCTGTTGTGAAAATAAATGTGTTAATTCTAGGGAAGCGTCTGAATGATGTAATGAGAGGTGTCACAGGATACGATGTAAGAAGTTTCTGAACTCTGCTGATTAGTGTGCAGGAGACATGCACCCAAGAATCAGATCACGTCTCACTTATATGTGGTGACTGAACCAGGATCTCCTGAGAGAAGAATGCTCTAAAAAACTGCTGCAATTGCTGTTTGCACACGTGGGACTGAATTCACACTGCACCGGGCAGCCTCAAACACCGTGTTTCTCATCACCTCTCTGTACCTGGCTTTGCAACCTAATGCCAAAAACTTAAAAAAAGAACCCCAAAACAAAACCAAAAAAACAACCCACTAAAAAACCCAGACTAAAAACCGACATGAAACTGACGTGCAAAAGCTTGTAAGAAATGGAGCTTTTTTGACCCATGACTTAGGTTTCGGAGACAACCACACAGAAACAATTTGTTTGGGTGCAGATATTTTGTTGCGATGGGTGTAAGCTTGCAGGCCTAAGTGAGGGTTTTTCCTCATGTCTTTGCTGCCTGCTGCAGACAGGAGTTTCGTAAGAGCATTACTTGTTGGCCTGAGGGCAGCCCAGGCTCGCTGGTGTCCAGCACTTCCAGCCCTGAATGCGCAGTGACCTGAGAGAGCTCTGCTGTCAGCAGTGCCAGAGTGGCTGCAGACCTGCCAGAGGTCGTGTCTGCACCACTAGGACGATCCTGAAATGATTTAGAGAGAGAGGATCTTGCCTGGATGCTGCTCTGCATCCTGTGGCTCAGCAGCTGATCGTGGCTGTGGCTCCCAGTGAAGGGAACAAGGCACAGCAGCCACTCAGAGAGACCTGACGAATTGAGAGTGATGCCAGGTGGTTCTGTGTGAGACAAATAATGTATTTACCTCCCGTAGAAAGGAGGGGAAAAAAATAAGCACCGATTTCAAACAGGTTTTCCTAAAGATCATTGACTTTCTGCAAATATGTCTTTGATTTTTTGTTTTACTTTTACTTTTTTGAGGGTGTTTGAATGTATATCTTACATGTGTTCATAACCTGGGTGATACAAAGTAGAAGGATAATTGTCTCCATTTTCTGTGTCGTGAGTTGCTTGCCTCTTGAGCCTCTCTCACCCTGTGGCCTCCTGATGAATCAGCTTCCTGTCTGCTATAACTTCTGGAGACATAAACCAGCCTAATATGAGGAATTCCATCCCATATGCTGGCATATGGGTGACACCATCTGCATGGGGATGTTTGTTTGTCGTGCAGCCTTTTAGGGTGTTCAGCTGTGGCTGCATGGGTGACACGGGAGTGGTTCCCACATTAGTCACGAGGTGTCACGTCCAAGTTTCTGCACATGGGAAGAGCACACGGCAAGACCTGAGAAGTGCCAGGTCCCCCGTCCTGTGTCTGGGCTGTTCCTCTTCTAATTCATGGCTTCATTTCCCTCTGCCACTGGGATCTGTTGGGTGCACCTTGCAGGTTTGTCCTTCCAGGCACAATGTTCTCTCTAGTCCTGCTGGTCTCAGTTGTACAACATTGTTTCAGGCAGTTGGGTTTTGATGCACTTGGCTGAGATTGGGAAGAGTTCTTATTCCTCGTATTTCTTTTGTAAGTTATTTATAATTGTTGCAGGTCCTCTTAATACTGCTTGCATTAGAAGGGTGAATGTATGAATTTTTTAATAACTGAAATTCATTGTCAGGGTAATATCATATCTTTGTTCACACATTTCCTTCCTCTTTCTGGTGTCCCTCTCTTTGACCCTTTCCCTTCAGCATTTGTTTTACCTCATGTAAATTTCAAACTGCTTTTGATTCATCTTCCTGGCCTGGTTTCTGCCCCACAAATGTTAATGTGGTTCTTCCAAGTTGCCTCATATGTAGTGCTGGGAGCTCTGGATGAGCTTGGTCAGTCCCTGTGCTCCCCTCATTGGGACCAGGACAGAAAAAGACTCCAGGTGTGAGCAGGAATAGAGCCAAGAACCTGTGTAGGACTTAGTTCATCATTTGTGTCCTTTCTCATGGATTCTCCAACTCATTGTGTCCTACTTGTGCAGTTGCTTCAGCAGCTTCCAGGGCAACCACATTTTATTTCTTTCTGTGGACATCTCTTCCTCTCCTGGCTGAGAGATCCTGACTTTTGGCTGCTGTTTTCAAGGTGGGTGGAGAACTGTAAGCAACCAAGTCCTCTTATTCTGAGCAGTGTAAGACACCTCATCTTTTTGAATTGTGTTTTCTCATCTTCCCTAATATGTTTTGATATTTATACTTTCCCACCTTACAATAATGTCAGCATTTGACCGTTATATGCAGTAAAAACAGCTAATGTTTTTTCTATAAATTACTGTGGTGTCATATAAAAATTCAGGATTTTCTAAATTCTTAAGTGACTCAGGAACACAAACCTATTTGACTTTGAATCCATCCATATTCTTCAGTGATTTCTTAATGCAGTCCAGTGGCATCCAGACTTTTTGCTTGAGTGAACCTTGAAAGTTGTAGAGTGGTCATAGTAATTGGGAGAAGTTCCTGAGGACTGGAAGAGAGCAGATATCCCTTGTGTCTTTGGGGATGGCAACTAGGGAGGTCTAGGGTGGTACAGGACCACCAGTCTCACTGTAGTCCTTGGGGAGGTGATGAAGAAAATCCTCCTGGAAAGCATTTCCACACACATGAGGGCAAGAGGGTGATTTGGAGTGGTCAGTGGGGATCTAGAAAGGGGAAATCATGCTTGACCAGCCTAATAGCCTTCAACAGTGATGTGGATTGAAACTCTCTGAACGACCAGGTCCTGAGGACAAGTAAAAGATATTGAACCTTCACCCAGGACATTTAGCTCTAAGATGGGCCTGTTGGCCCAAATAGTAGGAATTTTTTTTGTCAGGAAAACCAGCACGGCTTCCCACTCTGCTTTCTTAAATTTTCCTCTCTGCTTGTTGTCAGGAAGTGGAATCACGTGTGAAAAGAAATATATATGCCAGGACATTGTTTCAAGTTGCTGTACAGTGATCAGTCTTGTCTTCTTTCTGGAAGAAATTTACTATTGGCTCAGCATCTTAACTGATGTGTTACTGAGAACCATAAAAAAAATTCCGAATTCTTAAGAGTTTACTGTAAACTAAAAAGATGAAAACTCTTTCTGTGTTTTTGTGCTTGTGATCTGCTTTTTTCTGTAGTGCACACGTTAACTGCACCATGTATGTGGCATGTATTTTCAGTTCTTTTTTTTGCTGGGGGACCGAGAGAGGTTGTTTTCTTTTTAATCATTTCCCATCTGATTTAAATTTGAAGTAGTCATTCTGGTTTGGCTCACGTTTAAGTTGTAGCAGGAAAAAATTGTGCAACTAGAATAAACTTAACTTTAAACTTTTTGCGCTAATGAACAGAATGTGATATAACGGCTGCTAACTCAGGCTGAAGCCTTTTTTCCTTGTCTTGAGTTACTTGGAATATATCTGTAATTCAGTGGTTTTCTGCCTTTGTATTCTCCTTGTGCTGAGCAGCAACAATATTTTCAAAATACTTAGTTTTGCTGCCCTGGGAAGTGTACAGTAACTGTGGGTCTTCTTCAGGCTGTGTCATTACGGAGGTAGAAGCACAGAGGGAGAAGTGGCTGTTCAGCTTTACGATGTTCCAGACGCTGTCAGAAGGACTCACCTTGGCCCCAGTGTGTGTCACTTCTTTACCCCTTTTCTTTCCAATGTTCCCCTTACCCTTTACTTGTCCCTGCTGTTCACTCAGGTGGCTTTTTATTGAATCTCCTCCCCCTGAGGTATATTTGGGGAATACATACCCGGTACTGAAGGTGCATCACGTATAAATCTGGAACATCTCCCAGCACAGCCCAGCATTGTGAAGGTTTGTTTATTCTTACTCCACTTAATTTTATAAAAATACATAAATGGTATTTCTTACATCAAAGACATACAATAAATGCCTGTCCTTTACCTGATGTAATTTCACAGCAGTGGATTATTTAATCTAAGTGACTTCAGTAGACTTTTCTAAATATATCAAGTGGGACCAGGTGCCTGATCTGCTTTAATACCATGTACCTTTTATTAAGGGTTGATCAGCTGCCATTTCCATTTATATTTCCTGATGTTCTTTCTTGATTCAAGGTTATTTTTAAGTCACCCGGGTCAGGAAGGATATGAGTGGGGTGGAGTGCTGAGGGAAGTGTGGATAATTAATGGAAAACATATTTGAAAGGGAGTTTTGAGAGCTTCCAAAGAAGAGTATTCAAATGTAATCGACTCATATGATTAAAAACACTTATCAGATTCAGGCTGCTCCCTTTACCCTCTTAAAATCCCCTGAATCATGAACCCATCAAATTAATTAATCAGTAATACGTATATGAATAATAGTATCCAGTTCTGCATGTGTGTTATGTGTAACCTGCAGCTTCTATTGTAGATTACTCATGTTGTGAAAATGTCGGTGTGTGTTCATTTTTACTTGTTATTTGGGAAACTGGGGAGTGTTAAATGTGCTTAAAGCACCAGCACTTTCCATGAACTATTTGAGAAAAGCACAAGGCTACTAAGGTAAAAATATGGAAAGTTTCAGCCTGGAATTATTGGCACCCTCTCTTGTTTTCAACGTTGGGATTACAATGTGCCACAATAGAGTATGTCATAACATTGTTTCTTGGGTGGTTTTTTTTGTTGCTGTTTTTTAAAGTAAGGACTTAAAGGGGAAAAACTAATTTAGTGAGATACTTGAAACGCATTTTGTCAGTGACTGCGGACTTAGTTGTTGACAGTGTTTATATTGAACAAAATCTGTCTCACAGAACAAATTCTTATGGCTGTAACTGTCAGTAGACTACAATATCCTTTTCTACCAGCCAAGAGTCTCAATGCCTCTCCTATTTTCCTTTTATGCCCCTTGTCCTCTACCAGGTGGCTGTGCTGGAAATCTTGGATCTCTCCCTGCTTTATAAAGTTCTCCTTCACAGGCAGGAGTAGCTGCAGGTTTTAATTATGCAGATGGAGTTGGCAGTTCCTAGAGCTGCCTGGTCCCGGTGAGATAGGAAATACGTGGTGGTGTAAACTGTCACCGCAGTGAGTGGGTCCATGTGTCGGGCAGAGCTGGGCCACCCCTGTGCTGCTTTGATGTCCTGGTGCTGCTGCCTCTGGGCAACGCGTGAGTTCAGCCCTGCTGCTGAGACAGGATGGGAGCCGTGCTGTTCGTGTTTGTTTCATCAGAAACACCCCGGCACCCGGAGCAACAAACCTCTCCCAGCTACAAAGTAGTAGCAAATCTATTCAGCAGGCTGGGTGTGTTTAAACCCGTAGCAGCCATTTGGGTGCACAGAAAGGCTTAATCCATTTCAGTGCCCCCTGTTAAATACTCAGGGAAGCTAAATTAAAAGATGCTGCTTGTACAGCAGCTTGTGGAGGAGCCAAAGCTGTGTAGCTGTAGGCGTCTTAGAGCTGGGCATGCTTAGCTTGCCATACATAGACACAGGAAGGCACAGGAAGATACAGCAGACATTCCAGATTGGATTAAATGGAAGTGTTGGCACCTGTTAGCATAACAAACACAGAGTAAGTAGACAGCAAAAGTCCCTGTGACTTAACACGGAATGTGCAATACGGACTTAAAAGGATGGAGGGATGCACATTTTTTGTTGTTGATGTTGATACTGAAAATTGCTCTGAGGATGTCCTTAAGCTTAGCAGTTGAAATATTTGTTTTAAAAACTTACATGGAATTCTTACATACTGGGTAAGCAACATTGGCTTAATTTTTGGAAATGTGCACTGATAGTCGCTTTAGGTTGTTCCTGCCTCTGGAATATGCTGGAGTCCATAGGTGAATTCAAGTGTTCTAAAAATGGTATTTTGTATGTTATTAAATATTATGTAAAATTTAATGTATTATGTGTTGGTAAATATTAAATTGATTAACTTTTAGAGCATGGCAGAGTATCCCAAAGCTTTGGAAAATTTACAATTTAAGTTTCCAAAGTAAACCTGCTTAACCCTCTCTCACCATCTGGAAGAGCTCCTTCTTGCAGTCTGAAATGTACTTCCTAAACGTACTTAGTTAAAGCTGTTTTATGAAGTGTGCCTACATAACTCCTATCATCAAGATCTTCCAGATGTGGTAGGGATAATTCTTTCCTACTGTACCTGGCACCCATCACACACACACTGTTACCCTGTGTTTTTTAAATTTTTATGTAACTTCCATATCCCCAACACAGGTTGTGTTTTAAAAATAATGCTTGCACATCTCCTGTAGGGTTAGCCACATCACTAGCAGGCCAGAATTTCTGGTGTTCCAGAATCAGTTGACAACCAGCAGGAATAATACCTTTGTTTGAAGTATATACTGTCATCTAATCTATTAAAAAAGAAGAAAAAAGGTGTTGAAAACCAGCATTACAATTGGTCTCCCAATCAGACACGCACACTCAGATCTGGAAACTGATGTCTGGTGCCTTGTTTGAGTTGTTCTGAACATGAGATCACTGACAATTACGGCGCTGTCACCTTGCTCAGCATCATCAACATACCATAAGCAATAAATCTCTGAGGCACCCCTTCTGATTTGCTGTATTCCAGTGCTGTACCCTTGTCTTTGTACGGAGGAACTCTGCTGCCTTCTCTTAGCTCAGTGTGAGCCCTTGCTGTTTCCTTGGGGCAGTGCTGATATCCAGCACATTGAGGTATGAGCCTATAATTTGTTTGAGAGCCTCTGAACACTGAGGCTGGCATATGGCTGGAGATCTTTCATTTAGGGCATTTTTTGGTTGAATAAATGAAAGGGATTGCAGTGTTCCTGTAGTGATGCCATGCGTTGCAGCTTTTTGTTAGCAGACAATGTTTGCCTCTTGATGTCCTGCCCTGAGAGATGAGTGAGGCCAAAAATACCAACAGAGCAGCTCAGTTGTGTTTGCACAGCTCCAGGCAAAGCACCCCTGGTTGGGTGAGGGCTGTGGTTTGTTGTGGTGGTGCGCAGAGCACCTCTGAAAGAATGTTTAGGGACAGAGAGTACGAGACAACTTCTGCAGGGATGGCACAAGCACTTCGACTGTCAGCCCTGAGCTGTAAGTCAGACTTAGATGCATGCCGTTCATAATTGTTATGTAATTCATGTGAGATGATTCTAGCCTGGTTCTTGCAGCAGTAGCAAGAATTGATTGTGGATTATGTCAAAGCAAGCTTCACTGCCACAGACCAGTAGTTTGATCTCCACTGTCTCCTGGAGTCAGCAGCTGATGGCTGGGTAGATCTGTCCTCATGGGGATCTGAGATGCTTTCCTCACATTCTGCCATAGGCTTTAGCAGCTGGCAGCCCTCACACCCTGAGATAAACTTCACGTCTTTGCATGAACTTGCAGTAAATGGTGATTTTTTGGTGCTGTCTTAACACTTTCAACCACCATGGCTCCACACTGCCCAGGTTTCTCGTTACTCCCCTCAGAAAAGGGCTTTGCTGCCCCTGTGCTGAGATGCATGAGTGAGACCTGAGGGCTGGGCTCGCGCTGCTGCCGCGATGTGATGCCATTGTCAGAGCAGGACTGGGCACACAGCACTGAGGGCAGGAGCTCTTTGTGGCACAGCATCACCCCCACGCCACAGCTCAACGTGGGGTTCAGCGCTGCCGTGACACAGGAAAGAGTTTTCCAGTGAATTACATGCATTGGAGACATTGCACGTGATGGAAATACACCAGTTTTATAAGCAATTATTTTCCCGCAACATGCCTTAAACATACACAATAATTTGACAACAAAAGAGGACAATCATTTCCAGGGAAAATCAGTTTTTCTGTGTATATGTATGATACATTTAGCCTTTCTTTTACTTAAATCTACAGGAAACTACATGGTAGCAGCCTTCCTATTTAGCAGAGATCTTTCTTTTGTGGTTCAGGAAATTTTCACATTGGACTTCTGCCAAATTTTGTTATATGCCTTAAATATATGAAATATTTGGAATGGCCACCTGTAATAAAAGTAAGCAAGTATATGTTGGCAATGAATGACTTCCCAGGCAGTTAGTCACACAAAGTCCAGTGATTTTTTGACTGCACTGCTACCTGAGCTAGAATTACAGAACTCAGGAAAAGGGCTTGAGATCACCTGGAAGCTGAGGATGGTGTCCATGGGAATAGGGCACTGGTTATGAGAAGTAGGGAACAGCTTTTGGGACTGCACAGGAGCAGGGTTGACTACAGGAGGAACCTAAGGCAGGCAAAGAGATGAGCACACACGGAAAAATAATGGAACAAGCTAATTAAGGGAACCAGTCTGGCCTGTACATCTGCCTGCCCCTTTATGTGATCACCACAGTGTGTCCTGTTGTTGCCCTGAGCTCCAAGGTGCAGGACATTGATCAGCCCTGAGCAGCACAACATTGAGGTATTGATCAGAAACCAAAACGTGCTTCATTATGATAGCTTGTAGTGAGCCCTCAAACTGCTGGCAATGGCCACTGGGGACTGCTGAAGCTGGTATGTAGGGATGCAAAAAAAAGCATTTGGCAAGGTCTGAGGAGGAAAACGGCTATGAATATCTCTTTTAAAGTGTATCTGAATTGCACAAATCCCTGGAAAACTCTTTCCTGTGTCACGGCAGCGCTGAACCCCACGTTGAGCTGTGGCGTGGGGGTGATGCTGTGCCACAAAGAGCTCCTGCCCTCAGTGCTGTGTGCCCAGTCCTGCTCTGACAATGGCATCACATCGCGGCAGCAGCGCGAGCCCAGCCCTCAGGTCTCACTCATGCATCTCAGCACAGGGGCAGCAAAGCCCTTTTCTGAGGGGAGTAACGAGAAACCTGGGCAGTGTGGAGCCATGGTGGTTGAAAGTGTAAGATAGTTTAGTAGCCTTCTCAGGACCAGATTGTTTTTGTTGTTGTTTCAATTACTTGCTGTAAGAATTTTATGCTCTGCTCACCCGAAATGAGCTCTTTTCCACCCTGCCTTTGGTGTGAGGATGGAGAGAGAAGGTTTTGCCCCATCAGCATTACACACTGTGCCTGTGGCCCATAAACAGTTTTTGTGTTCTTGAATTGTGGGAAGTTCCCACATTATATTAAAAATAAATTCCTAATACTTTTTGTGTCTACAAAAATCTTAAAAAATAGATTCTAATTTTTTTTCCGACCCTTTGATATTTTTTATGAGTCTGCCTAATATATAGCATTTAGTATTTATTTCCTTTAATATTCAAGGATGGAAAAGAATTAGGATAGCAGAGAGGAGATACAACATTTCTATTCTTTAAGGTACCTGCATCATAATGGTAACATGTTTGTTGATCTGTGTTTGCATCTGGTTTATGCTTTGTGGTTTCTTTTTTTTTTTTTCCAGAGGTGATAGATAAAAACTTTAGTACATTGTAATAATGTGTTTTCTCTTCTTTGCACTGAATAAATAATGGCTGGTAAGTTTTGGTTGTCTATTTTGAGTTTTTGCAAGTGAGCAGATAATGTGGACTGCTGCTCCTCACACCTGCACGCAGGAGATTGTAAACTCTGTGAGGTGTGGGCAGTGAACAGTGTGGGTGGAACACAGGAGGGGCTGAGCAGAAAGAACCACTATTTTGTGTGTCAGGACCTTCAGCATGTGGTGTATTTTTAATGTCTAAAAACTTGTTTGGGAGATAGTGCAGGAGGGAAGAGTGCTGAGGATAGTGGTTGATGCAGATTGGAATTGCACCATTTTAACCTCAATGAAATGAGTGTCAGACATGAAGGCCCCAGAGTCCTCTGCATTTGGGTGAAGCTTTGCCATTTATTTCAGTGATTATAAATTTTCAGCATGGTGGTCCTAATTCAGCGAGCTAAATAAGAGGACACACTGCTGGGAGTTCCACACCCACTATCCTTAATTATTCTAGTGCTGTCAGATGAGTGGTTTACAGAGGCACATTGAAAATCTTCATCCCAACTCTCCATCCAGCAGTTTAAATAGCTGTATTTGGATTACTGACCTTCTTAGCATGGTGTTTTTCCTGTACAGAAGCCCCAAATTATACTGGGGCATCTGTCACTTTGTTATGCTGCAGAATCGCCTGCAGCTGGTTTTATTAGGACTCTGCTTTATAACTCCTTTAGCTGAATGATGTTATCACTGCACTGCTGTGTACTTCAGAAGAATTGTGTGTAAGTTGCTCTTCAGTGTTTCACATTTAAATGGTAGTTATTTAGCTGGAGCAATGGCATAGATAAGCACTTGTGGAAATTTAAGGAATTACCTGATATAAATATTTACAAGAGATGGGTTTCCCTGGTAACTTGAAATATCTAAAAGGCAAACCTTAAAAAATGTAGAGAGCTGTGACACGTCTCTTAGTGTTAAGGTTTGTTCAACTTTTCAAGCTGCTGTTGTACTAGAAAACCATTATTTTTTAAATGACTGAGAAGTAAACTTGGTTAGTTGTACTGCAAGGAAAAATTAGGTTCGTATCTCTTAAGAAAAGAATAATCTCCTTGAAGCACTGGTAGTGCAAGTAAAGCATTTGCCTACTGTGTTTTGTGATAGCACATGCCTTCATTTAAAAATTATTAGAAAGAGAATAACTCCAGCATCTCAATCAAAGAGTAGCCACAGAAAGCAGCCACTAGAAGTTGTGTTTTCATGATTTTGTGGCCCGTTTTTGGGAACACTCTGCTCTTCCCCCATTCTCTGGATCATTTGAAGACTATCAAGTGGCTGTGGCCACAGAGAGGATGACAGGTGGCTAATTTGAGCCAGGATAGCAAGACTTGTAACCAGGTAGCTTGTGGCTACCTGTCACGCCCATGTGCTGTATTCTGTTTGTACACAAATTATTTTATGACACCGTTATCTATGTGGTTTTACTCAGAGTTCTTGAGAGAAAACTGTAAGCTTGTGTTCATAGAGCCAACAATGTTCTGTCGTAAAGAAAAGGTGTGGGAGGAGAAAAAGAAAACGATCCCATGGGTCTTGTCAACTGAGTTTAAAGTGGTTTTCATGCTTTTTGATTGCATTTGGAGTTCCTTTGAGGTGGAGGATCAGAAAGAAGCCCTCACACGTCGCAGTTACACTGGAGCTGTTTGCTTAGAGCACCTCGTTCCCAGGGTCACACAAGACTTGGGGCCACTGTGTCTGCACCCAGAGTTTGGGTTGAAGATTGCGCTTGATCGTTTTGTAGGTCTCTTCCAGCCCTGTTGGTTCTGTGGTTCTCTGTGCATCCCCCTGCCTCCTCCACAGCAGCCACAAACTGATGCATAACTAAAGGTTTAATCCCCAAAATCAGAGCAGCACCTTTACTTTGGGTCTGTTCTTTGTGGCTGGATCCCACAGAACCTCCCCACAAACTTCATGATGGGAATTTGTCTGCATGTGATGATAGTGATGGGAATGTCACTTTGCAGCTAGAACTTAGTTGAACAGTATTCTCCCTCTTCTCATTTTTCTCCCTTATTGTATCTGGCTGCATCAGTTGTGTTTTTACAGAAGGCAGGTAAATTCTTGTGCTTTCTACACCTTTCTTTTCTACATGGGAATACAAAACTGGGATGTTACAAGACAGTGTGTTTCCCTAGTTGTGTTCAAAATGTCAACTTTGAAACTTCTTTCTTTAGTTATCAAAAGCACTTTTGCATTGTTTTGTCTTTGGAAAAGATAATTTTAAGGGCTTGACAGAGATTGCTTTGTGAGTTTCTTTTTCCTCTCCAAGAAACCTGAACAAGGTTATCTTTCTGACACCATGTCAGGCAGTAGGATGGCAATCTCCATAATTACTACAACTCCTGCAGTAGTAGTAGTATCCCATTTTATGCAACTGATAGAACAAAGAGGTTTATTAATGTTTTACATTACAAAAGTTAGAGAGGAGGTGTCAGAAGTCTAAGAATGAAGGCAAGAAGGGGGGGAATCTAGGGAGTGTATCCTTCCTTGCTGCTCTTCACTTTTTTGTTAGAATTATTCTGCCTGGAAAAAGTACTTTAAAAAGACCTGAAAAAAAAGTCTTTGAATCCACGACATTTTTTTTCCATGTGTGGTTGAGTACTAGGTGTGACTTAGTAAATCAAAATATCTACTGCCTGAGTCTGGCTTTGAACTGGACTGCATTATGAGTCACTGGTCTGCGTGCTGTGGGGGCTCAGAGAACTCAGATGTGCTGCTTCTCACCTCCTCTTGCATGTCTTGGCTGCTTGGTGCTCCTGCCCGTCACAGAGCCTTACCTGGGGTGAGGACACCTGGTGAGGGCAGGAGCTGCATCAGAGTCACTCCGAGGCATATACGGGTCCTTGTTGGACAGGTTGATCCATCACAATTGGTTCAATAACACAAAGTGCTTTTTTTTTTTTTTTTCTTTGATTTTATGTTTCTAAGCAATTCTTGATATGAAGAAGTATTTAAATTTCCTTTAGGAAAGAAAGGTGTAGGGTTTTTAACCTGTTACCACACCCCGCCCCTCCCTTGCCCAACACTGGTGTAAATCAAAGCAGAAGATTTCAGTAGTATTTGCCTCTTGTTATAAATATTCCTCAAGAAAAGATGACTTATGGAATATTTTATCTCTTGCTGCAGAAAAAAATACGTTTTCAGCAAGAAAGTGATCGAGGCTTTTAACTGACCTGAAAGCTGTAGCTGAATTCCTACTGCATTTTTTACATTATGCCCTGTACGCCTGCTAATGCAGAAAATGATATTCTTTATGGTTTCCTTTTTTTGTTATCAGCAGCAAAACTGGATGGCTTTTCCATCCTTACACACTGCTGTGTGTTTCTCTGCCTTTGAAAAGGGTAATATTCATGTGGGCTACAAAGCTCTGAAAAATGAGAGGATTTTGAGAAGAGAAATTGAATTTCTGACATAGTCTTCCCACAGTACATTCCAGTGAGTTAAGAACAAAAAACAACAGAAACTGTTTGTATTTAGATGCAGTTCTGAGTGATAAAGTGCTTCTTAGACATTTTGATGGAAACTGATGGCTTAAAGATGGGGTGTTTTTCTGTATTTAAGGGGGGAAAAAAGATCAGTTTTGGTTAAAATTAAAAGAAAAAAGAGGCAATGTACTTTGCTTGACAGGAAGAGGGATTTCAGTTAAAACCAAGACTTTTATGTGCAAATGGAAAAAAGAAATGTGAAGCAAATTGAATTTCGAGGTTTGCCGTGTGAATACTTCTTTGATCATTCATGCTTTGCTATTACATGACATTAAAATATGTGAATCTTTAATATAGTTTATCAAAACTCCAGTAGAAGGGCAGAAATCACAACTCCTGAAACTTGGTATTGGCAGCACTAAAAGAGAGTGCAGTAACATCCCCCAAAATAATTGTGTTTGTATCTGAACTGAACCTGCTTTTGCCACTCTGCTTCATTTGCTGTTCTAGATTTTTCAGCAATTTGTTACAAAAAGCACTGTGAAACAAACACTGTGCAAAGCAGAGCTTGACTTAAAAGTTTCCTTGATTGATTGGCAAGTTCAAGACTTAATGAACTGCAACTATCAAACTCAACTGTCAAACTGGCAAGAAATAGTAAATTTGGCCTTTTTCCTGCCACAAAGGAGAGATGAGGATGCTGTTGTGCACTTCTCAAGCCAGGGCTTCACAGGATTTATTGTGGAAGAGCAACAACGGGAAGGCTTTCCTGCTCAAAGATTATGTCCCTCGGGAGCCCAAAATCTCTGTATTTATTCAGGTTAGCTTGAGAAGGCTCTTGCTGCTGGGAATGTGTATTGACATAGAAAGCAAAATTTGCGGTTGCATAAGAAGGAGGAACATAAAATATTCTCTTTGTGGAAAATGAACAGAAAATCCCATTGTTCTGCATACAATTTACTCTCTTCTGAGAGAGTGAAAGTGATGCCTGTGCTTCTCTGCCCCCACTTCCTCAACCCTCCTGTAACTCTGTCCTCTCCAGAGTGGTGCTGCCTGCTTAGGATTGCTCTTGGTTGCCACTGTCACCTGTTCCTTGCGGGGAGGTGACCTCTGACCAGTGTGGGCATGCTTTGAGAGTCTCTTGTCCGCTGTGTGTGCACAGCAGGGTCAGGCTCTGCTCTGCCCAGGACAGCCTGACAGGAGAGTGGCCCGTGAGGAGCACGATCACCAAGCCTGGGGACACCCAGGCCCCTTGGACAAAGAGCTCTGCTTTGCTCTGGTCAGCTTGGTAGTGGATTTGCACTGGATGTGGCTGACACATTGCAGAAAGGGATTCAGAAAATCTGTGAAAGCAAATGGCATTAAATAATACCAATCAAACAACATTATTTAAATGCATGTAATACAAAATGTGCCAGTGAGCTGCACTGTTGAGAGAGTCAAACAATGCTGCACTCACCTGGGCCTCAGTGACAGAGCACAGCATGACCTCAGAAGAACTGGGAATGATGAGTGCTGGGAGCTCAAATACTGTCACACAGGAGCTGTGGAACATCTGGAAACGTCTGTTATCAGAAAGGTGCTTCCAGAGATCAGGATTAATTAACAGTGCCAGAATATGCTTGTCTGATGGAAAGGAAGCTCATGCCTAACATCAATAGAGAGGTTCCTCAACTTTTCTATCATAAATCCTTCTGTAAATTGTGTGCAAAAAAAGAGCACCTCTTTGCTCAACACCCAGAATTGCCATAGCTCTGGGGGGAAAGAGCTGATGGAAGTGTCTCCTCAGTTACTGGGTGTTTGAATGTAGCTCAGCAATGGAGCTGGGAAGGGGCTGGAGCCCCAGGAGCGGCTGAGGGAGCTGGAAAGGGGCTCAGGCTGGAGCAAAGGAGGCTCAGGGGGGACCTTGTGGCTCTGCACAAGTCCCTGACAGGAGGGGGCAGCCGGGGGGGTCGGGCTCTGCTGCCAGGGAACAGGGACAGGAGGAGAGGGAACGGCCTCAGGCTGGGCCAGGGCAGGCTCAGGGTGGGTATTGGGGAAATTCCTTCACAGAAAGGGCTGTCCAGCCCTGGCACAGCTGCCCAGGGCAGGGGTGGAGTTCCCATCCCTGGAGGGGTTTCAGAGCATGTGGCACCTGGGGACATGGGGCAGTGGTGGCCTTGGCCGTGCTGGGCAAGGGTTGGACTCTGAGGGCTTTTCCGACCTAAACAGTTCCATCATTCTGTGACTGTGATTCTGTAACTCTGTCTGGTCTATTTGGTTTAAACCCCTTTGCCTCAACACTCAGGGGTTCAGTGAACGTATTTGGATGGGTGGGAGGTTCTGCCACTGTGCGTGAACAGTGTTCCAGCAAAAAGTGTGCAATGACTAAGAAAAGGATTATATTTTCTACCCTGAGTAAATTACTTCTTGTACAAACTTTGCTGTTTGATTAAGAGTGTTGGGATGACAAGTGTGGTTAAAACCAGAGCATTCACAACCACTTCATAGGGGAACAGAAATCCAGGCATTTTCTAAAAGATGTGCAATGTTTCTATCCTGTTATCAGAGTATATGAGTAATTGTTGAATTGCTTAAAAAGGAAACTTCAACATGTCCTTTGCTATATCATGACACTAATTTGGGTGAATATTAGGTATGTTGTCTCTGTGTTTAAAGTACTTCACACTGAAAAAACTTTAAACTGAATAAACTCCAAAATCTCTTGGATTTGGAGGAATTAATCTATTGAGTAACTAATCTGTTGAGTGTAGCACAGTTAACATGATTTGGGATATATTAGTAAAAATGTGAAAAGAAAACATGTGCTGTAGTTCCAGTTGGGTAAATTGTTGAAACCTAAATGTATGCTTAAGTGGGTCTTTGATAGTAAATATTATAAAATGTGGATTCTGTCTCTAATGCTATTGGTTTTACAGCCTGAAGATAATTTTATTTGATAAAAAGCCTGAACTCATTTCAGCAATCTCCAGCCAAATTTTGAAAATTTAATTTTCAGCTCACAATTAGTGTAGTGCAATTCAGTTCTTACCCTTTGTATAAAACGTTGGTGGCTGTGACCCTTGTCAGTGTGAGAATTTTTTTTATATTTGCAAGGTAGAGTTATTGGAGTATTTTCAGTCACTGTTACAGCATGTCCACCAGTTAAGGAAATTTCAGAGAATCCTTGTAGAAACCCAGGGTTTGAAAGTGGACAGTCAGAAGTCCTGGGGCTTGGGGAAGGCTTGTCATATGATGGAATCATTGTAATTGTTGCTTGGCTAAGGTGAGGTGCATTGGTTTCTGTTCGTTTGGGGTTTTTTGTTTTTGGTTTTGTTTTTTGGTTGGTTTTTCTGTTTGTTTGGTTTGGTTTTTTTGCGTGTGTCTGTTAGTTTTTGTTGTTTGTTTTTTTTTTTTAATTGCAAACTTGGAGAATTCAAAGGACAGTAGATTCAAGAATATGTGCAGGGATGTAATGGAAATTTCATCCAAATTTCTTGGTGGGTGAGACAGGACAGGACTCAGTCACTGGGTGTTTGATGTCCTGAGGTGAGGTCAATGCTTTATCCCCCTGTGCATCTGAGTGAACCCCATCTACCGGGGGTTTGGTACAGCAGTCCTGACCATGGCCTGGGGCTCTGGAATGTCCAAATGTGCTGAGAGAGGCAGTTACAGGTTCCCTTAATGGGAACTTTTCTACTCACCGTCCTTAAGGGCGGGGTTGGGAAATGTGATTTTAATGAAGAACCTGTTTCTCTGTGAGTTTAGGGTAGAGCAGCTCTGTGTTCAGCTCCGTGTTCCTGGAATGTCATTCCCTGCCCTCCTGAGCGTGGAGCAGGTGGGCAGAGCAGCCAGTGCTCCTTTGGTGGACTGTGAGTAAATGGAAGGTGGAGGTCAAGGCTTCTGGTGTTGCAATAACCTTCTCTTGTTATAAACCAGAGTCTGTCACTTTTCCTGCCAATTTTTTTACAAGGTTATAATGAGGCTCCCACCCCTCTGGGCTACTTAACCACAGATTGTGGCTGTCAGAGAGGATGGTGCCAAGAAAAGGATGTTTTTCCATGCCATAAAATCATTCAGGTTTCATAAAAATGTTGTATTTGGCTCTTTGCAGTGGTCTTTGACTTTCCATCAGAGCCCTGCCAGTCTCTGGTGCTGGTGTGTGACTGTACCAGTCTTGTCCCTCGTCTCACAGAAAACTGCAGTTGGTTGAAATTTCAAGTGTTTGGATTTTTTCTGAAAATGTTTATAGATAGAAATTATTATATATAACAGGGAATTAACAAGGTCTAAGATGTGCTGACTTCTTATTCTTGCCTCCCTATCGTGTATTGGCTCACTTCAGGGAGAGAAGCTCTGTTTATAGCAATCTTGAGTTGAACTCTTTTACAGCAGATCTATATTTGGGCATCTTTGCACATATCCTTGTGTCTAAAATGGGCACCATAATTCTTACCTTGTAGAGGAATTCGAAGATTAGTTACTGTCTGTAAAGTGCTTTGAAAATGTCAAATCCTGTGTTTGCATATTTTCAGAATATAATTAGAAGGCAGTCAATTAATCAGCTTCCCGTAAATTAATACTTCAAAATTACTTGCTCTATAGAAATTGTTTGTGTCAATGCTTTGAGGTAGATTTATCTTTTTCCCTTTTTATTTTTGGTACATATGAGATGGTGTTTGCTGAGGATCCCAGGCTTCACTCCCGCAGTGCACAGTGTTGGGATGCAATCGCCAAAAACCAGGCTCTTCATATAATTTCTTTATTTACCTGCCTGCTCATTCTTTAAAATGAAGCTGCATGTTTTCAGCAGCGAGGGTAATTTATTACCTAGGAGAATTTAACTTGGGCTCAGGAGGGTTTTTCATTACTTTCTAGGTTAGGATTGATGAAGGAGGGTCTGTGTCTCATCTTGATCCTGTATGTTTGATGCAGGAGCTCTCTAGAGAGATTTTTCTGGTCCACATTACATAAGTAATCAGAATAGAAGGTTATAAATGGTCCTTCTGGCCTTTAAAGTCTGATCTTTTAATTAAAATACAGGGATGTCTTCTGCAGGGCAAACCAAACGCTGAGGTTTATGTCAGAATTGGTGTGGAGGAGCTGTGAAGCACTGTTAGGTTTCAGACGAGAAGGCTGGAGAGCTCTGGCTGCTGTTTGGACAAGGAGGGGAAGGCTGTCAGTACATGGAGAAAGGCTAAGGTTGTGACAACTGTGAACAAATGAGACAGGGTAAAAAAAAAGAGCAAAACACAGAAAGTTTTCAGTCCTGAAAAATGTTTTAACGCTGCTGCTGATTCCACTACTCCCTTTGGTCTCTTTCTGTCTGTTTCCCCCATCTGTCCTTTCTGTGTCAGTTTGAACATCACATTTTTCTACTGATACAGCTGTGCTCCTACTGATACAGCTGTACTTCTACTAATTGTTGTACTTCTACTAATTTAGTTGTATCGTGCTTAGTTATGTGGTAGGGCTGTGGTCTTGGCTCACTTCAGCTGTGCCATGCTTGAGGAGGGACCAAACGTTGGACTGCCTTGACTGTTCATTCTGTCCAGTGTGGCCCAAATGGAGGCTTCTGAAATGGGGACAGGGACAAGGACTGAAGGGCTGTGCCCCCAGCCTGCCTGCTGGGTTAGGTCATCAGTAGGGAAAAATGGGATTTCTGTGCTCCTTCCCCATCATTTGCGCTGCAAACATTTCACTGCCATGGTCCCCACAGGTACCTGCCCACTTGTTGAGCTCTCCACATGAATGGCTGTGTCCTGAAAATGTCTCCAATTGCCACTAAAACCAGCACTTTCCAAGGAAGTAATTTTTCTTTTGCCAGCATAAGGAATACTGAAGACTGGGAGGGATCAGCGGCAACAAGTGGTAGCTAAAATTCAGGTGTTTTATTGTTAAGTGTGCACTGCAGCTTTGAGTGCTATGTCCTTTTTCCAGTGCTTGGGAAGATCAGAATCCTGGGAATGGGGCTGAGGGCGTGTCTGGTGAGCACAGGGGTAGCTGTGTACACCATCAGGTCCTTGGAGCAGTTCTGTCTGTCTCTGGGCTTGGGCAGGTTGGATTTGGCTGTGGTTTGTAGGAATTACTCTTCACTTTTCAGGAATTCAGTCTGTAGAAGTATCCTGAGGGCACAGCTACTGCATCAGTCACCTGGGGAAATGAGATGCAGAGATGTATCAGTGCTAGTCCCAGGAGCCCTGGTTCACGTGGGAGGAGAGGCTGAGGGTGTGCGGGGAGGCACACAGCAGTGCTGGCAGTGCTGTGAATGTTTACTAGTGACTGTGCTATCATTGCAAGGCAGCTCTCAGGTCCCTAGGAAGCAAGGGGCTTGTGGTTTCTGGCAGGAAATTCCCACTGGACTGTGTCAAATGCACTTTTAGATGAAGGTACCCGTGTTCAGTTTATTATTAGTGAATAATTTAGCTGCACTTACTTGTTGTATCCATTCCTGTAGGTTTGACTTGTCAAAATTTCCTTTTATGTGGCAGAATTTTTCCCTGTTGATAAACTGCTGCCGAAGTACAAATGGTCTGCATTGAAAATAGAGCAGATGGGGCCATATTAGCCTCATTCTCTCATCCATGAAAACAAATGCTATAACCATTGTAATTTGGTGTAATTTCGATGCAAGTCAACAGAGTTTCAGGAGAATAGAGGTCCTCAGTGACCTTTGTGTGTTCCTTGACTTCTGTTTTGCATGCAAGTTGGGTACGGTATTTTTCAATTGACAGAGTAAGAGTTTATAACACAGGGTGCATTTATGTGTAATCTCCCTAATCTGAAAACTGTTGATTGCATAATTAAATACAATTACCTCAGTTGTTCTTGGCCAGGCAATATTTGCAGGGTGGCTCAGGAAGGCAGTTCACTGTCAGATGTCAGAATACATTTTATGGAGCAGGTTGGCACTCGATTAATTCAATATTGGTTGAACAAAGGAGACATCAAGCCATCTCACCCCCCACCCAGTACAAGGTAGTTTGTATTTGTCCAGTGTAAAGCTAAACCCAGAGCAGATACTACAGCCCATCTCTGAATGTCCTCAGTGTGGGAGATCTAAATCAGTATCTTCTAACATGCTCTTGGCAGATAAAGGCCCTATTCTCATGTACCCCTAGAATTTTTTTCTCTGTAGTTGTGTTCAATATCAGATTTCTACCTATCAGGGATGATGAAGTAACACTAAAATGATAAAAAAACTCCTTAATCCCTAGGTGTCACCAGAAGGAAACACAGAACCTGGAATACTTCAGTGTCTCTCTACCAGGTTTGCAAAGTACTTCTTTATTTTTTTAGAGAATCAAAATCAAACCCAAAATCTGCAAGAAAAACCCCAGAAAATTTGTAAGAGCCAGCACTTCATGAAGGTACCAGTGCCTCTTGTTTATAATCAGGTGCAAAGCAATCTGAAGGCTTTAGAGGACTCACATGCCAACAAGGGAAGTTTTAATTAGCTCCTGTACGACTATGAGAAAGGCTTAATTTGGGTGGACCAAAGATCCAACTGCTCTAATTACCTGTCCCACATGGTGGCCATGAGGACATGCTGGGGAAGGCATCTATTTAATACTTATTTTACTTTCCCCTTCCCTCTCCTCTAAAAGGACTTTCCAGTCATTTTCAGCTTCAGGACTGTTTGCATTCAAAATACATGAATTCTGTGTGTTTGCTAGCCCAGAAATTCTGTACAGTGAGCTCTCTGCTCTCCCTGCACATCCCTGTCACTGCATTTACCACTTCCTTTGTCACAGAGCAACCCCAGACTATCACCAGTTCTGTGAAGAGCCGTTTTCTTCTGTTAGTTTTGAAGCTGTTTTCTCTGACCTTCGTTTAATAGATTTTTTTACTTTTTAATTGGAAAAGAAATAGACCTGTGTAGCCCTATTCATCCACTTCATACACCTCCCAGTTCTGCAGACTCCTGTTGAATCCCCAGAGTTGTTCCTTCCGTAGAATTACAGAACAGTTTGGTTGAAAGGGACCTTTTAAGGGTTTCCTGGTCGAATCCTCCCTGCAAAGATCTGTGGCATCTTCGCCTTGATCAGGTGGGTCAGAGCCCTGTCCAGCCTGACCTTGAATGTCTCCAGGGATGAGGCATGCACCTCCTCCTGGGCAGCCTGTGCCTCACCATCCTCATGTAAAATTCTCCTTCCTGATATCCAGTCTGAATTGGCTCCTTCGGTTTAAAACCATCACCCCTTGTCCTTTCTTTGTGCTGAAGAGTCCCAGACTGAGTTTTTGCTTATCCAGTTGGGACATACTCAAGCCTTTCCACACCACTTCTACCTTTTTCTGAACCTTTCCCAATTTATGTTGCCCTTTCTGTGTGAGAAGTCCAAAAGTACCCACAGTGTTCAGGATGTTTCATAGTGTAACAGCCTTGTTCACTTTGTTCTGTTTCTTTCCCAGTCATTCCAGTGCTCTGATTTGCTTCTTCTGGCATTGCTGAGCATTGGGATGGTGTTTTCATGGAACTTTTCCTAGGATCTTGTCCCTGAGTGGTGGTACCAAGCACAAAGCCCATCTTTCCACATGTGAAGCTTGGAATGTTTTTCCTCATGTGTCACTTTGCATTTGTGCACAGTTAATTACGTCTGCCATCTTGCTGTCCCGTAACTCAGGCCTGTTGAAGTTCTTAATAATAGATTCTCATCATTACTATCCTAAATAATTTACAAACTTTGCCATCCGTTGTAATGCCTGTCGCAGTCCTCAACAGAGTTCCCTGAGGAAGTCCTTTGATGACTTTTTTCCATTGTAAGAACTGACAGATGGTCCAATATTACAGCTCTCTTTCCTAGCTTTTGATCAGATTTTTTGTTTCCTTTTTATTTTTTTTTCATCTGTGGAGTGACGTTTTTTTTTTAAGTCCTAGATGCTTAAGCATTTCCCTAAATATCTCTCAGAATCATTTTGAAAACCTTTTTGTTGCAATCCAAACACTCGTTGACCCTTCTGAGAGCTCCCCTGGGTTTACAGGAGATGCCATCCTTGTACAAAAACCATCTGACTTTTCCTGAGTACATCGTATTAATTCTGATGTCCACTAATCCTGTTCTCATTATAGCTTCTACTAATTGGTGTGATACAAGCATGAAATGCGTTGGCTCAGTCGATCTCCCTGGAAACTTTAAAATGAATTCTCAGTCCTGTCATTATTCCATTCTCATGCTAATTTAACAACAGTGGGCTGCGGATTTCCTGCCAGTAGTGGTGGCACAGCAAGTCCCAAGATGGGGGAATCTTCCCTGGCAGAAGGGGAGCACTCCCTTCCCACCAGCATGCTGGTGACAGAACTATGGAATAACAGAACCGTTTGGGTGGGAAGGACCTTGAATCCCATCCAGTGCCAGCCCATGGGCAGGGACACCTCCCACTGTCCCAGGCTGCTCCAAGCCCCAGTGTCCAGCCTGGCCTTGGACACTGCCAGGGATCCAGGGGCAGCCCCAGCTGCTCTGGGCACCCTGTGCCAGGGCCTGCCCACCCTCCCAGGGAACAATTCCTGCCCAAGATCCCATCTAAACCTCCTCTCGTTGAAACCATTCCCCCCTATCCTGACACTTCACATTGTTGTGATTAGTCTCTGTGAGGGATTGCTGCCTTCTCCCCCAGACATTTCCCTCACCTCAATACCTTCATCCTTGTCCACTTGTTCCCTTCTAGAGATGCTGCCTTCCTCCCAACATTTTCCCTTCTTTTCCTTCCCTTTCCCCAGGATCTAAGAAATACAGAATACACATTTTGTTTTTGAGAAGCTGTGCAAAATACTATCAGTAAAACACATCTGAAAACTTCATGAATTAATGTGTCCTTGAATAGCATAAGCTGCTTTGATTTAGACTGCAGTTTGCTGCTTTTCCTTCTGGGATTACTGAGTTTTCATTTGCTGCAGTGATTGTTCTCTTTTGCTCAGTCATTTACTTGCATTTCAGGTTGCACACAGGCTCCCAGATTCTGAAACGAAAATGTCTTTAGAAGTCAAGAACAAGAAATATTTTTAGCTTGTCATGTTAGATTTTAATTAATCACCTCTGCTACCTTTTTCAGCATCAAAGGTTTACTACATGCTCTTGCTAACATCAGGTAGTGAATATAAGCCTTAAATACACAACAAATGATTTAGCTTCCTCCTGCCTCACATTGAACACAGGCTTTTGTTAAGGCTCTTAGTGTTTTGGTAGCAATCTTGGTACAGAGACAAATTTTTCACTGTTTTTCATCTCTGGTTTCCATTCTGATCAATATTGACCCCTGGAATTTTCTTTTTAACTTACTGTCATTGTCCTGGCTTGAATAGTTAAACCAAAACTGCAATAAATTGGTGAAAAATAGGAGATAGCACCTAGCAAGATCATGGCAAAACTAAGTTTTAAAATTATAATTTTACAGCATATTATTATAAATTAGTTTTATGTTTAGTAAGGAAAGCTTAGGGAAGAGCAGATCATGGGCAGGTTATCCGCTGCCACCACACACACCATTTGCAAGCCCGCAGTACAGCACAATTTGGTGTCACCCTGGTGTCCCTTGGAGCATAATTTACATGTTAACTGGCCCTGCTGATGGGAGGGTGGGATATCAAAAGCACTGTTGACACTTGCGTCATTATCCCAGTGTGAGCTTTGTCTCCTGGACAAAGCTGACCAAATTTACGAGGAGCTGAAGGCAGGAGCTCGCAGTGGAATTGCCAAGTGACGTTCCCTGGAGTAGCAGTTCCTCTGCCTGTGACAGGTACCAGCCCATCTGTGGGAGTCCTTGTTCCTCTGGGTCCCTCAGTCACGGGGCTGTTTGAGCCATCACCACTAATTGACCTCGGCGGTCCTAAAAGTAGTGTTTCTGTTACAGGGCATGTATCATTTGTGTTGATTTTTTCTGGTATGGGGTCTTTTGGGGTTGGTTTTTGGATTTTGGTTTCTGTGGGGTTGTTTTGTGTGTGTGGTTTTTGTTTGTTTGTTTGATTGATTTTTTTTTGTGATCAGAACAATGTTTTTTTTCCCCTCTGAAGGGGAAATGTTGGCAACTGTGGAGGTTTTGCTGCCTTGTTTTGAGCACTGCCATCCCTTGGGCAGTTTTATAAGGGCAGAGTTGTGTTGTGAGCTGCTGTGAGCTCTGGTGCAGGGCTTCTTCACCCAGAGCCTGAGTCCGGCTTCAGTCTCGTCTCTGCAGCAGCTCCTTGTCTCCTTCTGATTCCTCTTTTCACTGCAGGGAGAAACTATGGTTAGCCCCAAGTACGAGTCAGAGCAGTGACACACAACAGTGCTCTTGATACACTTGAATTCTTTCCTTGGCTGTCAGTCATGCATTCATACCTGGGCAAGGTACCTGAAGCCTTCCCTCCTCTTTTTTCTCAAGCTTTACCTTGAAGAACTCTGCCAAAGGTGTTTTTATTCAAATAAATCCTTGCCATTTCACTTGTGTGCACCAGAATACTGAAAAGACACCTTGAAATGAAATTACTGAATTTGTTTTATGTCAAAATACAGATTGTTCGTATTACCTCCTGTGAGTCCAGGGATTTTCAGAGTAAGGATAAACAACAAAATTGTCCGGCTGAACTTGAAACACAAATGCCTTCCTGCTATCCAACAGACATGATGATGAAGGTGATAAGGGTAGTTGATGTAAATATGTGCTACAGTGCTTAAATATTTACTGTTTTCCCTTCAGGAAGCTGATAGTGTGTATGCAGAAGGGTGGTTTTTACCTGTACTGTGCTGCAGTGATGTAGGAGCTGAACTGTTTAGCATTGAATGGCAGTGTTAAAATTATATTGTCTCTGTGTAATTATATATACAGGCCCACTCACATACAGCATTTACTGGAGAATGTAATAGTGCATCACAGATACCATCTTATTTTCTTGTAGTAAATTAGTTTTTTTAAGTAAGCAACATTTATTTTGAAAAGAGAATTCAAAGATTACTTCGAGATTCTTTTTAGAGACATGTTATGATATTTTTCTTGCACTTTTCTTGCTTTAGAGTTGACTATTTCTGGATAAATGAAGTGAGAGTTGATACTGATGCTTGAGTGCAACATGCCTGTTTGAGGGGGTGACAGATGTAGGTGATTTCAAAACAAATGTCTTCTATAATTTAGCTTTATTTGCCATTGGGTCCAGACCTACTGTGGTTGCCTCCTAAGTTAGTTTAAATGTGTGCATTTTCTGGGTCTAACTGTGTGTTTCTAGCGTGCCTGTCACCATGGTAACTGCACACCTCTGAGTTTAAATTCTGCGACATGAGATCACTGGAAGTCTTGCTCTAAAGAGGTCTGAGTTGCTGCACTTCAAAAGTAGGGAGGACTGTGATATTGTCTCTCCCTTTAACTTGAATCCCCACACAATGGGATTAAATCCAGTGCTTGTCTGCACTTGTGTCTTTATTCTAATTTTATATGTAACAGCTTTATGAAACACAAATAACTTGTTACATAATATGCAGTGCTGAACAGTGTGATTTATCTTTAAATATGCTTTTTAAAATAGACTATTCCACTCTATAAACAGAGCACATTTGTGTGTAATCTTGCTACACTTTTCACTGTGCTGTAGGTTATTTTCAACTGCACTGTATTGTTCTAAAAGTTTTTATCTTTCACTGCTGTGGAGAATCCTATGGACCTGAGTAAATGTTTTTTTCTATTCACAGCATTCAGGTTTAAATGATATGCTCTGTTGATGCCCCTCAGGTTATAAGATTGTTCTTCTACTCATATATTAACCTTCCTTTGGGCTCTGGAGCTGTTTTATTTCTGAAACTTAACAGATCTGAGCCTGAACTTCCTTCAGTTAAAGCCTGTTAAATGTGAATGCTGCTTCTGATTTGGCCTCATTTCTGTTGTGTTTGTCTGCAATCCTGCAGTTCTGGTGGTCTTCTGCATGAGAAGTGTTTTGTATATGTGTAATGATGTTTAGCACAAGTGAATAATTTCTCCTTATGGAATTCCTTTTTTGTACTCATGTTACCCAAAAGGAGGTCAAATGTATGAGTGCTCAAGTTTGTCTGTTAGATCCCAGATGGGAATTTCTGTTCCCTGTGCACAGGTGTGGAGGTGAAGAGGGGTAGGGTAGTTCTGGGCAATGAAGAGACCGGAGTGATCCAGAGAAGTTCAGGTAGAATTACTCCTGGATGACCTCAGACCCAAACCCAGATGTTTTTATGTTTGGCCAGGCCCCTCACTGGTCCTGCTGCCTGTGAAACGTCTGGATTTCTACAGGGTGCATTTAAGGCAACTGTGGAAATTAAAGGTGTGTGTTTAGGTAGAATATTTTCTGACCTGTTTTCATCTGAGGTGGAAGAATTCTGTTTGCTCCCTGGCTGTAAGTTAGTACACAAACTATTCAAAATAGGGTTGTAAATAACCGTCCCTGTGAAATGGGAGCTAACGTAGATAACTGGTGGCTGTCCCCTCCCCACTAGATAATACTGAGAGTAGCAAATAATTCTGAGAGTAGCAAAAACTTCCCTGAAAGTTCTGTGGAACACACCTGGGCAATGCCCTTCATGCAAGAAATGCCAATGAGAATATGACAGTTTTTGTGTGAATAGCATTTTCTTGTGAAAAAAAAAGGTTGCTGCCATACAGTTATGGCTGAGGCTTCTTGAGAGAGGGGCAAAAATGTTTTGGGAGTGTGACGAATGAGAAGAGTCCCTGTTCTTTGGGGAAGGTGGGGAATAAGCTGGAGCCAGTGCTCAGTCTGCATTCTCTGGAGGAGGAGGTGGTGGTTCCAGGCTTGGTGCCCCATGCTGGCTTGTGAGGACAGTTTTAGGTGAAAAAATGCAAGAGAGAAGATCTACAGACACCCCACTGTATTTCTGTTATTGTACTTGGCTGTAGGAGCTCTTTAGGGAATTATATTTTGTAGTCTTGTTTGTGGAAGTTTAAGAACAATAACTTAACAGTAAGTACATGAAAGCTATTACCTTGATTCACAGGGGAATATTTTCAGGGTATTTTCAACTCCAATCCATGTTTCAAGACTAAAACTTAAAACACATCTTCCTTGGGCTGACAGCACTTTGGGCTGAGTATAGAAAGTCTTTTAGTGTTTTTTTTTTTCTGGGTGGGATGTTTTTTCTGTTTTGTATTATTTGTTTGGTTGGTTTTTTGTTTGTTTTTTAATTTTATATATCTTTTTCATTTAGGAGTTTCTGAACCTTATTTTTCTTTGTTCTGATTTGCAGCATTACTTTACTGTTCTCTTTGGCCATGAGGGGCAGAAGCCGCTGGAGCTGCGTTGTGAGGATGAGGTTGATGGAGATGAGTGGGTAGAAGCTATTCACCAAGCGAGGTA
This sequence comes from Corvus moneduloides, assembly GCF_009650955.1. NCBI lineage: Eukaryota > Metazoa > Chordata > Aves > Passeriformes > Corvidae > Corvus > Corvus moneduloides. The sequence continues at coordinate 75,404,989 of NC_045511.1, forward strand.
TGGAACTCGATTTGTGACCCTCTGATCTGTTTTGTTACAGATAAATGGATAATACATCAAAACCCACCTTCCAAACAGAAATGTTAACATGTATTAGTTGTGTGTTGTTTGCAATTCATGAGTATGTTATGGGAAAAAAACCACCTTTAACATTCAGTGCTTATTTCCCTGTCTTTTGTCTTTCTTAAGCAATTATGCTGCAGTTGAAATTACTTCAGGAAGAACATGATTTTTATTAGAAACAAGCTCTAGGATTAATCCTCTGTTAGAGACAAGTGTGTCATAGGAATGAGGAAATTAATGATATGACAGATGAATAAATTAGTTTTTCCTTAAAAACTCTTACAGAGAAGTAAATGTAAGAAAGAGGAGGTCAAACCATTAAGATGATAAAGTGTGACAAATAAAATTTTGACTTTGAAACTGAAGTTCTGAATCACCTGAACCCCAGTTTTGTGAAAAGAGATGTGGTAGGACCTTCAGCCACGCAGCAGTCTTTGCCTGAGGGGAGGTCTGTGTGGTGAGTGGTCACGGTTTAGGTGTAATCTAATGAAAATTGTCTCCCTGAAGGCTCATGGAATGGTGTGCGGAGGCAAAGCCGCTGCTGAAATGCACTTTCTGCAGCCTCCTCCCATCCACACTCACCTCAGCTAATCTGCAGTGCCATGGTAACGCACAAGGAGCCAGGCAGCTCCCAAATTGCTTAGGACATGAGCCATGTAAACACAAGTGATTCTGCTTTAGAACTAAAATTGAACACGAGCAGCTAGTAGTTTTTAATTTCAAGCTTGTGAAATGAGGCCCTGGGACTGCAGGTTTTGTGCTGCCTGGACATCCAGCCTTGGGATCTGCATCCTCTTCTTGGTGCTGGTATGTCCTGAGCCGGGCCCTGTCCTCTCCCAGGAGAGCCCCTTCTGGGTGGGCAGTTGTGAAGCACTTTTTGCCTGGTACCCTCTGGGTGAACACATTATTCCATGCCTTGGGGGTCCCTGGGGCTCGGAGCTCAGCCTGTGCCCCATGTGTGACAGCCACAGCTCTGTGCTGCGGCGGGGCAGCAGAGCAGGGACAGCCTCCTTGTCAGTGGCCTGGGACAGCTTCTTCTGTGGAGTACGACCAACAGGGAGTGAAGGAAGGAGTCGGGCTTCTGCCTTGTGGTAATGGCATTCAGGGACAGCAGCATCCTGGGGTTCCCTCTTTGCAGCATGAGTTCAGTTTTGCCACAACCTTTCCCTGGCAGGAGGGGGCAGCCGGGGGGGTCGGGCTCTGCTGGCAGGGAACAGGGACAGGAGGAGAGGGAACGGCCTCAGGCTGGGCCAGGGCAGGCTCAGGGTGCACAGCAGCAGGAATTTCCCCATGGAAAGGGTGCTCAGGCCTTGGCAGGGGCTGCCCAGGGAGGTTTGGAGTGCCCATCCCTGGAGGTGTCCAAGGAAGGGCTGGAGGTGGCACTCAGTGCTCTGGGCTGGGGACAAGGTGGGCATCGGGCACAGCTGGGACTCGATGGGCTGGGAGGGATTTTCCAACCTCAAGGATTGTGGGATTCTGGTCCACTGTCTGGTGTAAAAGGCATGTAAGCAAGAAGAGGTTCGTAACACAAGTTAAACCACTTCTCCTGTTAGTTCATTCTGTAAATGTGTCACACATGAATTTTCAGGGTAGAAACTGACACAAAATCAAGCCAGTGATAGACAATACACAGCTGAAAATAGTGAGAACTTGCAAAGAAGTTGGTTGTGACATTCAGGGTCGGGGTGGTTGACTTTTACCTCCACCAGGAAGTTGTCACTGCGGCCTTTAGAGGACAGCTGGGTCTCTGAGGTAACTGAGACCAGGTTTTTTTATCTCCATCCCTTTTGCTATTCGACTGTTTCCCCTTTATTTGGGCCTACCTCCTGGTGATGTTGAAGTGTGGACAGCTTTGTGAGGGACGGTCTCATAGTCCTATGTCATTTGGGGGATTTTCTATTCACCTTCTCTGTACACGTATCTAAATTTCTTGGGGAAGTTTTCCAGGGATATGGACATGGCTTTCTTGTGTTTTCTTGAACAGAATTCCAACAAATGACCAAAAAAAAAAATCTAAAATTTAGTTGGTAAGCATGGAGTTCTCTTCCCTTTTGTGGTTACCTTCTTGTTCTAATGGTTTTCTACTTCACTGGAAGCTGCTTTTGTTTGTTTTACATTGTGTTGAGCAGAACAACTTGGAGTTTCTAATTTGTTACTAAACCACTGAGTCTTTTGCTGAAGATATGTAAAAAGAAGCTAAAATAGTAGTATTAGACTATTGTGTAAGATTTTTCTTGCCAACTTAATTAAACAAAATAGCAGAGATTTTCTTTAGGGATTGAATTTTGCCTGCATCATGATCTAGACCTTCTCCCTTGAGCTTATCTGTATTTTTGACAAATGGGAGAAATTTTGGCAACTTCTTCAGTGTCACTGTTCATTTGAGTCTAACTTAAGACATCTCTGACCCTTCTCTCAGGTTTTTGTTATGCATTGCTGAATGACATTTTATCTAGCGCTTTAAACATACTGTTTTGTAGTATCTCAGGTGTCTTATTTACAAATTTCAGGAGACACTGAGAAGATTTCTACTACTCTTAAACTGAAAACAGACCTGGGAACATCTTGTTCTGTGTGAATATACTGGCATTTGAGAAAGGCAATTATTGAATTGCTTTCCAGAGGGTTTTATCCTCACGAGGAGCTGTGGTAATCCATGTGTTAGCTGAGGCAATGCAATCGAGCTAGCTGAGGTTTTATGTTTTCTTAGACTGGCATATAGAAAATCTAATTAATCTGATTTTGGACTGCTTTTCATGATTTTTTTTTTCCTTTTTGGCCAAGTACATGTTTGTAGCTGTCAAAATTTCTTCCATGTTTATTTACTTTATAAGTTGTAAGCAAAGTATTGAAAAAAGGATGCTCCAATCTTAGTGCATCCCATGGCCCACTCTGGGTAAATAAGTAATTTATTTGGATGCCAGTACATAAATAAAGGATTTTTTCTGCTGTGACATTGTCCTTTGTTTCTGTCCATAGTGCCCTCTCCTCATCTGGGGGATTATTTGGCTTTTGAGCTGGAACTGGGATGTTTAATCCAGTATATTTTAATGGGACCTCATTATCAGTTCCACATCTGTACTTACTCTTCTTCTCCTTCCATTTTACTTGAATTTTCAGTATTTTGGTTTCTCAGTAATATCCAGGGTGGCAGAGTGTGGTGTGCTTCTTCTGAGCTACATTTTTGAGCAGGAGGATTTATTCCTGGCAAATCCTAATTCTTCTGTCAGTGACTGCATCTGGAAGTCCTGTTTTTGGCTTTGTTCCAGAACTTGTTCTCTTTTGAAAAAATCTGTTTCACCCTCAATACACTGAGGTATATTTATCACCTTCTCTTACAAATTCTTCTGTATTTCAAGGGTTTTACTTGCCTTTTGCTCAAAAACTTTTATGCTTTTTTTTTTCTTTCATATGGATGCAGTATTAATAAAATTTACTGGACTTCTCTACTTTAACTTAATCCAAAGTCTTAAATTTACCAGGTGTGGGAATGAAAACCCTTCTTTCATGCAGGCACAAGTATGAACTTATTTGGGAAACTGATTTGAAAAGGAATTATACTTTCTTTATTTATTGCCAGCTTAGTTTTAATCCATCTCATTCCTCCAGGTCTGTTCACTGCACAGGTGATGTGGGAGAGCAGCAGGGAGGAAAATGGGAATGCTTCTTTTATCTGGGTCACTGTTTAAGGTGTACGAGGAACTACTGCCCTCTAACTGGCAATTTAAAATTAAAAACAAACAAGCAAAAAGGCTTTCTCTCAGATTTGTAGCCACACCTTGCTGTGTATTTTACACAGTATTTTGCAAGGGGTTGTAAGCTCGGTGTGGCAGCTCAGAGCTGCCTTGTACTAATGCCTTGCTCGGTGAAGCTTTATTAGCTGAGGCCTGGTGCTTTAATAACCATGATTTTGTGTTTTCTGGTGGGCTGGCAGTGAGGCAGAGAGGTACATTCAGTACATGCACACAGGATGGGCCCCCCAGGAAATAACTGAGCTGTGCAGCTGCCCAGGAGCTGCTCCTGGACCCTCCATCCGCAGCTGCTGCAGCTGCCCGTGCTGCTCTCGGCTTTAGCTGGGCACACACAGGTCTGCAAAGTCATTTCTCAGCCAGCTGCCCAACCTCGTGGTGTTCCCAGAAGCTGGGTTGTGTCTCTGGTGCCCTCCAGCAGCCAAGTCGGGGTCTCTGTTGATCCAGCCTGGCCTTGGTGCATCCCCAGCGCTTGGCTCGCCTGGCTTGGCCGTGGCTGGTGGTCACACACCCAGGCCAGGCCCACACCTCCCACCTCTCCAGTTTGGTGCTGGCACTGCAGGGACCTGTGGCTTCTTGGTCCCAGCTGCAGAAAGTGGCACTGAGAGCTCCATGGATGCACAAGGAAAGGAGTGAGAAGTGGGGTTTGATGGGAAGGCAGGATGGGTAGTGGTGGTGATGTGTGGATCACGGCCAGACAAGTGTATTGATCAGTCTGGTTACATGTGATCTTTTATCCCCTTGTATCCCCTTACCTCTGTGTTTCCAAAAGCTACTCCTCAAACCTCTTCCATGCCCTGTTTCCCTGCCTTTGGTTCCTGCACTTCATTAACAAGCCTTGTACAATCCCCAAATGCTCTTGCCTGTATCTCATAAATACTTTCACACCCCTGTGGTTGGTGGCTCTTCTCAGCCTGAGAGGAGATGTGGAGAGCCTTTCCATGGACTCTGGGCAGACCTCATGGCTGCCTTTTGTGAGCTTTTAAAGGGGGCTTATGAAAAAGAGGGAGAATGATGTTTTTACATGGACAGATAGCAAGAGGATGAGAGGCAATGGTATTAAACTAAAAGAGGGAGTTAAAATTTATACTAGGAAGGAATTGTTCCCTGTGAGGGTGGGCAGGCCCTGGCACAGGGTGCCCAGAGCAGCTGTGGCTGCCCCTGGATCCCTGGCAGTACCCAAGGCCAGGCTGGACATTGGGGCTGGGAGCAGCCTGGGACAGTGGGAGGTGTCCCTGCCCATGGCAGGGGTGGCACTGGGTGATCTTTAATGTCCCTTCAACCCAATCCATGAAGTGATTCTGTGATTCATGGCTGGTTATGCTTTGAGTTCTGTCTCAGTTTTGCACAATGGTGTGAGGTGTCATTCTCCTCCAGTTTGTTTGCGGATAAATTCCTATGGTCGGATTTTCCTGGCTGAAGTGCCAGGACCATGGGAACAACCAGTTTTGGTGTGAGCTGTGAGCTGATGGGTGACACACTGGCTGATGAGAGGTGCTTTCAGCACCATCTCCATCCTACATGAGAGGGTAGTGTTCCCTCCCCGCACACCCATGCTCCTGTCATGGTTTAGCATAGTTTGAGTTTTTAGTTCAAGAGGGCTCCATCAGCCACGGAAGTGATTCTTTGCAAAGAGGTGCTTACAGCTTCCTCTAGACCCAACAGAACCAATCACCTGGCTGCTTTGAATATTGGCAGCTCTCTTTAAAGCCACTTAAGAAGCTTGGCACGCCTCTGTGATCCACAGTTAGGGGAGAACAAACCCTGGGAAGGCTCTCCTGCCTCTGGCTTTCGGGCAGCTGACGGGGGGCTGCAGGCGGCCCAGCGGGGCCGGGCCGGGCCCTGCTCGGCGGGGCTGGGCTGAGACCTCAGCTGCTTCTGCTCTGGACCCCGGCAGGAGCTGGGTGACCGACATCGAGAGGCGAATTCCAGCTGAATTCCAGCTGCTGGCCGGGTGAGATTAACCCTTTTAGTGCTGTAAGGTTCTCCAGAACACATGAAGCCTGCAGACATCAATCTTCTCCCAGGTCAGAGGAAAGGGAAAGGTGAAGGCAAGTGAAGAAAACACCATAAAGACACCAAAGTCAGTGAAGAAGGAAGAGTGGAAACCCTGAGTGAGGAGAAAGAGGAGATGCTTCAAGCTTAGAAGCTGAAATTCTGTTGTAAAGCCATGGTGATGGACTATGAGACATCAGAGTACCTGTTGTAATTCCATGAAGCATGGGGGGGGGGGGGTAGAGCTTTCAAATTGCAATCGTGAGCAAAAGTACCTGTGCTGAAATGAGCAAATGTTGAAGTAGCTGTGATTTGATGAGAATCTTGAACAGAGAGAAATGAAAGTGATGAGGACCCTTGCTCCCAGGGAAGAAGACCTCTGTTCTAGAGGTGAAGATGCTCCCAGAGATAGGTGAAGAGAACCTTTCCTTCTGAACAGCTCATCCTTAAAATGGTACCCCAGTAGCTCAAGATTGGACCCTCGAAAGCAGTTGTGGGGAAAGCTGTAAGACGAGGGAAGGGACTTTCACATGTGAGCAGAAAACCAACCCAGGCAGCTGTCTTGCTGTGACACTGAAGCCATGAGAGAACTGTTTCTTGTGGAGATGTCTCCCTAGCATGAGCAAGAGAGACTCCTCTCCCTAAGTGAACTGAAAAAGATTATTATAGAGGTGGTAAATCGACTGAAAATCTCAAGGGTTGTCTTTTTACATTGTCAGTGGGAGAAGGGAGAAAGGTGGGGGGAGGAAAGTGTTCTGAAGGTTTAGTCTGACTTTTTTTCCTTTCTTTTAGGTCTGTTAATAAACTTCTTTGTATTCTTTTAAGTTTTGTGCCTGCTTTGCTTTTCTCCTAATTCTTATCTCACAGAAGGAAAATAAGTAAGTAATGGATATTTTGAACCAAACCACTACACTTAATTGGTGTTTCTGCCCCGTTTACAAACTGAACCTGCTACAGCTGCTGAGTGAGCCATTCCCCACAGACATGGTTTGGGTGCTTTGGTTGTTGGGTCCACCCTTCCAAAGGCTTTCATGCCGGTTGGTATTTCCCCCTCTCAGTTAAAAGGATCGTGTAGTAAAACCCGTTTGGGGTGTGGAGTTCTTATGGTGCCCTGTGGTTCTGGCAGCCATTGGATCCCTCGGAACCCTGGATCACGCAGGAGGTCATTAAAGGCAGTGGTTTCTGTGCACTGGTGTTCTCCCGAGGCACCTTGCTTAGAGTCGCAGGGAAGGATTGGTTACATTCTACTGCAGCTTTTCCTGTTCCCATCCCTGCTGTGGCTGTGACTGTGCCATCAGGCTTTAAAACCTGTCTGGAGGCTGTTCCTCCTCTATTAAGAAGTTCTACAGCTGCTCAAGGTGGGTGTGGAGACAGATGCAGGCAATTTCTTCTGCCTTCCAGATAGCCAGAGCCTGGTTTTCGTAATGAGTGAATTAGGTTGTGCCTTCTCCTTTTCAAGAAGGTGATTTGATGTGGCCAGACCCAGTGCCTGGTTCTTCCAGCAGCCTGAGCAGCTTTAGTGCAATTAGCATGGAGTACTCCAATGAACCATAACTCTGCTCTCAGTTCAGGACAAAACTCAAATAATTGGCTGGTAGCACTAGCAGAACTTCTATCCTGGCTTGTTGCCAGAGCAAGGAGGCTTTAATAATAAGGCTATGGTTAAACTTTCTCCAGTTTTCCTACATTTTCTGAGCATGTCAGCCTAAATGGTGCAACAGTTTTTCTCAGGACTTGATTAATCATTTCCTCCTCTCTCCATGTGGTAGGTGGTGATCCATCAGAGCTGCTTGAAATACCTGGTCTGAGCCCTGTCTCTACAGATGGTGGTAGTAGATGGGTTCAGCCTCAGCTTTCAGGATGTTCTATCTATACTACACATTACAGAATTGCTTCTCTCAATAAAGTATTAACACAAATTCATGTAAGCTGTGGCTTGTAGCAGTTGTTTCTTTGTGTTAAACGAGACCCCGGACCGAGAACCAGATCGAGGCTGGCTGCTTACATGTTGTTTTATGTATTTTGGTACAATTTTCTTTGACAAGGATTTTTTATACATGTGTGTTTGTGTCAGTATGGAACTCCTGTCCTCTTGTAAGGCTCCTGGGATTACTCTGGATATGCAGGTTAACACATTTGGACATTGTGATCTCCACTCAGGCATGCAGAGAGATGGATGGAAAGGGCTGTTGGAAGTACGTGAAGTTTATGCCAAAAGCCTCTGTTTTTTCCTTTCCCAGCAGTAGTTTTGAGAAGAAAAATGGATTTCGCCTATTCTAAGTTAGTGTAGGTGTACACAGACTTTTAAAATCAACTCTTCTTCATACTGCTAATTATGGGAGTGAAGGAGATGTTTGGTTTCAGGCTGAGCCTGACATTTTAGACAGCGAAAGCCACCCTGGTGAATTGCTCTAAGGACATCTCAAAAGAACAAAGCTTCAGTCCTCCAGAGCAAAGTTTCTTGCTCCCCAGTAAAACAAAGCTGTGGAAGTCCAGCTTAATGCCTTTAAAGGAACTGAAAAATATATATTAAGTTTCTTCCCTTAAAGGAGGAAACAAAGAAGTGAAAGAAAAGCACTGTAGGTAACAATATCTTGGGTCCCGTGTCAGCAGTTCATCCTTTGTGAGACTGTGTCCTGCTGTTTTCCTACTATTTTCTTCAGTTTGAATAAAACCAAGGTGAAACCCGTCAAATTCTGTATTGGAAACAATCAGTAGCAAAACTTTAAGAACATTTTGAAAAGGATAAATAGAAAAAGAGGGCATTTCACCTGTTTGGATTTGGTTTTAGGTAGGAAAGACTATTTATATTAACTTGAAATCAAATAAAGATTTTTGTTACATGTGTTACAAATATTTTTATCTTCATAAAATTGTATAGCAATTAGTCCTAACTGTGTATTTAACTCAGACACTTCTTAGAATGTACAAATGCCTTTTTAGGGTGCAAAGAGATGAAGTACTCTGGTCTCTGAAAAAAACCCCAGAATTCTTGCAACACAAAACAAATTATTATTGAAAACTTTCAAAGAACAAATCTCACACTTCACTGCTGTTACTGCACAGCTAAGTGACAAGTGGAGTGCTTCATGACAAATTTATCTATGTATGTTTTTTACTTCTTGGAAGAGGTGCCCTGACCTTTCTTTTTCCAATGTATTGTTTACTTCTGCAGTAGTCAAAATATAACAGCAAATGTAATAGAATTGAATTTACTTCTTATTGTTTTTATAATCTGTACAAGGAGGAGAAACTTTTACTTTATGATAGCTGTGGGAACTTACTCTAATTATTTTAAATCTAATCTTGTTTTCCAGGTTAGGTGTTGAATTCAATAGCTGTGCTTAATATTGGCCCCCTCCAGTGCATAAGTGCACTAACACTGATTGAAATACAAGTAAATATTTACAGAAAAACCACATTATAGAGGATGCACATTACTGCAATTTTAAAAGCCTCACAGTATTTAATAGCAAATGTTCATTGTTTTATGAGTGCTATAACAAGTGGGAAGAAATTTAGAAGGAAGAGATTTGCAGTCCAAAAATTCCTTCTGTTCAATCCATTGCTCAAACTCCACAGTGAAAAAAGATGTGATATAAAATAGTGTGGGATCCCTTGTCAAAGATTTAGGGCCTCCATTCTGCTGTGTTTTGTTTGGTCTTTATCTTGTAAAGTTACATAACTCTCAGAGGAAGAACCTTCCTGAAACCTGGGGTAAGAGGCAGAAAAGTATTTTGATTTTGTTGCTTCAGGGTCAGACTGGTGAAGAGACTGCATAGGGAGAAAGTGATTTCTCCTCTGCCTGAAGCTGAGAAGCATTTCTGACATGGTGCTCTGACTGTGGCATCTAGTTGCACTAGGGATATTGTCCCTTTTCAGGAAAGAGCTGCCCAAGAGCTAAAAGAGACATTGATACCATAGTTCCTGATACTGACTGGATTAAAGGCATTTCCATCAGTAATCTTAAAATGGCCTAAAGAATAAAATGTGTTAGCACGCTAAAATGACAGTTTTGATGGGAATTCTTTCATAAAGAGATCTGGCAGATGGAGAGCATCAGTTCTGATGAAGTGCTACATGCTCCCCCAAGTCCTCCCAAAAGAAGGGAAAAAGACCTTAAAATACATACACCAAATTGGATTTATAGAATTCTTGGGCTTAGCATGAGAATTAGAAGCTCATAAAAAATGCAGTTGCGTTGCTCTCAGTAATTGGACACTGTGAAACTGGGTACTGTAGCACCTGTGTCTAAAAAGGATATTAAACTCTCTCAGTTTGGGTGATTTGGTGGTTATGATTTGGGTGGCTTATGGTTTACATTACAGCTTAAGCTAAACAAACATGGCTTTGCAGCCTTCTTGTCATTGGGGCCGTGTTTATCTGTCCATGTCTCATAAGGGGGGATGAAGACTGGTATCTGGCTGTTTTTACTGACCTAAGCTTTCCCTGCCAGCTACTCAGACATCCTGATTGAGCGGGAGGTGCTGATGCAGAAGTACATCCACCTGGTGCAGATTGTGGAGACCGAGAAGGTTGCAGCCAACCAGCTCCGGCACCAGCTGGAGGACCAGGACACGGAGATCGAGAGGCTGAAGTCGGAGGTGTGTTCCAGACCCACCAGGCAATCACTGGATTGTAGCATTTTGCTGTGTGCATTGCAGTGGTATTCAGTATTTCTGTAGTACTTTGTGAAAATGGCAGAACCCAGTGAGGTTAATAGGTAATGGTCTCCCAGTGACTCTGTGGATAAATAATTTTCTTAGAAATATTGGGGCCTGTTAAGCTGATTGGATTACTTTTCTTGTCAGAGAGTTTAGGATAACACATTGCTTTGCAGAATGGGTGCCACTGGTGGCATAATTTCCTCCCTGCCTTCAGGTTTGAGTTTGATCCCAGCACAGGGCTTTTGGATGTGATGGTGTTAAGAACAGTTCCAGACTGCCCTGATTCACAGGGTGTTGTTAAAAACCTTGTTGCAGTCCTGAGCTGATGAAGCCCAAAGGGCACAGTAGTTGTTTTTGGGGGGAGAACCTGCTCATTCCTGGTGCCCCTTCCAGCTGGACAGAGATCTGTAATGGCCTGAGGAGAAGTGCTCCAGTCCCTGTCACCAAACATGTGCTTGTCATTCTGTGCCCCTTCCACAGGCTGGGGGAAGGGGAAATTACTGTTCCGTTAGTTCTCCAGATAAGGCTTTCATTAACTTGAGGAAGACTTTCATAAATGTTTGCTTTTGTCAGATTATAGCGCTGAATAAAACAAAGGAAAAAATGCGACCTTATCAAGGCAACCAGGAAGATGAAGATCCAGATATTAAAAAAATTAAGAAGGTAAACATGAAGGAATTCTTTTGTGCTTAAAGGGAGAAGGGTGGCATAAGGGGTGTACTTCTGTATTTTACTCTGTCTAGTCTTATTTATTTTTTTAAAGTACAGTCAAATAGCAAGTCTTCCTTTGCGCAGTCCCTACTTAAACCTCTTTAATTATATATATTTTAGTGCCACATTTTATCCCATGATGTATTTGCCTAATATCCTTTATGGAATGTGCCTAGTTTCTCTCTTTTTCTGGGGTGTGCAGTCTCAGCCAGGGTCAGCACTGAGCTGGTAACTTGGTGTGAGTTTTCCTTTAACCATTGTCATAGAAGCTGGAAATGCCCCTTTTAGGAGCAAGAGAGCTTTGGATCTGTGTGTAAATCACTGCGTTCTTCACCTTGGTCATTTTGGCAGTTGGGGCCCTTTTTTTTCCAAGGTGTTTTTTCAGAGTAAACTGATACCAGTGAAATTTTGCACTTCTCTTTCAAGATGAATGATCTTCCCATCAAGATCAGGACACAGACACAATGAAATTTCCTGTGACCAGATGTAGACCTCTTCTGTAATCTTTAATCCACTTGCAAGTTTAATAGATATTGTGCTTATTTAGATATTCCCATGACATAGAGGTGCTTTTTAAGAGTGCCAAAAATCTGTCATTTTGAATAACGTGTTTGTTGCCTTGGTGTCTGATACCAAGCATTATATTGATACATAGCTTTAAATACACATGCCACGTGTTATCTGTTCAAAATGGAAAGCAAACTGAGTTTAAGAAATTATTTAGGAATTCTGCCAGTAATGGTATTGAATCTATGTTGGAAGGTGTTACCTGGAAGTATTGCGGGATACGTTTGCAGTGTAAGAGAAATGTGTAAGGGGAGGAAGAAGGACCTGCACGCCCTTGTTGTGCTGATGGGAAGGGGACAACACTCGAGCTTGCAGGGAAAGATTCCCTTATATGTATGCCATGTCTTTACAGTCTGTTTCCTGGCAACAATTATGACCCTTAACAAATAGAAATGTAAAAAAAAATTAATTACAGAACAATTATATATCAATAAGTGAACATTTTTATTTTTAAGCAAAGACTTTTAATTTTGAGGGTTATTTCTACAGTGAAGAGCTTATGATAAGTCATGTAATTTGTTTTTTTTCTTATTTTCTTTTTCTGCTTGATCCCTTTATAGGTTCAGAGCTTTATGCGGGGCTGGTTATGCAGAAGAAAATGGAAAACTATTGTCCAAGATTACATTTGTTCTCCTCATGCAGAGAGCATGAGGAAGAGGAACCAGATAGTTTTCAACATGGTGGAGGCTGAGTCTGAGTATGTGCACCAACTTTATGTCCTGGTGAACTGTTTTCTGCGGCCCCTGAGGATGGCAGCAAGCTCCAAGAAGCCGCCCATCAGTCACGACGACGTCAGTAGCATTTTCCTCAACAGGTATGGGGGTTTAATTTGGGGTTTCTTTTTTGGTTTGAGACTTCGTTGTGGCTTTTTATTTGGGGTTTTTTGTGGATTTCCTTGACTGCTCCTCCCCATTCTGGTTCAGCTGACAGTAGAGAGGCCTGGCCCTTGTTTTTGCTGTGGTGCAGGTGGTGTCACTGAGCCAGACCACGTTTCCAGGGGTGAAAGGCAAAGGTGCTGCAGGTGATGCTGTTTGAAACCAGCATGACTTCTTTACCTTCCTACATTCTGTGTCTTCCTCTGCCAGAGGAAAAAAAGGACAGATGGTGCCTCGTGTGGCAGTTCTCTTAATTTTCTCTCACCTTTCCTGTTTTCTTTTTTCTCTTAAGAGAGCAAAACTGGACTTAGTGGCCTCATATCCTGATAAGATCCTGATAAGACCCTGAGGATGAGTGTGTCAAAGCTTCTATTTTCTGGTGTCCTGCCTAAGGAGTCTCCTTCCCTCTCACTTGTGTTTTCATATCCTGCAAAAAAAGAATTGTTCTTCCATTAGGCATCCAAGTGCTGTTGTAATGAGCATGTTCAAGTAACCCAGGAGGCATTTAACTTCAGATACAGGATTGGGATTGCATCCAAGTCTGCTCCAAACTTCTAAGAAATAGAATATGTTCTTTAGTCATGAGGCAGGTTTCCTTTTCCTTGTTAGAATATGAATACAATGTTAGAATCTTTCTACACCAAATATTATGGTTTTTTTAGAAGCACTGAGCCAGTATTTTTAAACAATGCAATGAAAGGAAGCACTTATTTACATAACAATAACTGTCTTCTGTTTTTTTTCTAGCAAAGTGCAAAAGAGGAAGAGATATATTTCTCTGTGAATTATTAATCAGAAAATAAAACCAGAATTGTCTTTTTGTTTGTTTAAATACTTGTTTTTCAGTGAAACAATCATGTTTCTTCATGAGATATTTCACCAGGGCTTAAAAGCAAGAATAGCTAACTGGCCTACCTTAATTCTAGGTAAGTTACTTTATTTTCTATAGGGGTATAAGTTTCATATTTGTTTTTGAAAATTCAGTAGAGATTTTTTTTTTTTTTGTTAAAGACACGACTTCTTAAAAGTCCTTTTTGAAGGGAATGCATTTGCAGAGTTAAAACCACAAGATCAGGTATAGTGGGAATCCCATGTGAGCAGTAATGGTCTGTATATGAGAATTGCTCTGCCCTAAGCATTGATTCGACTTACATTTTTGGTCATACTGTCTGACTATAAGATAATCAGAACAACCATCACTGGGGAGGTGAACGAGCTATGTTTAATGTTTCTAAATTGTCAGTATATTGGAAACAGAACTGATTACAGCAATTCACTTCCAGAGAAAACACTACTTTCTTTAAAAATGTATTTCAGTAGATGGGTAGCTGGGGAAAAACAGTAATTTCTCTGCCTTTTCTAGCTGACTTATTTGACATTCTGTTGCCAATGCTGAACATATACCAAGAATTTGTTCGGAATCATCAGTATAGCCTACAAGTACTGGCAAACTGTAAGCAAAACAGAGATTTTGACAAACTCTTGAAGCAATATGAAGCCAACCCAGCATGTGAGGGCCGAATGCTGGAAACTTTCCTTACCTACCCCATGTTTCAGGTAGTCCCTGTGTATTTCTTGTGTATATTTGGTTTTAATTTTCATTTTATGTTAGTGATATTATAATCAGTTGAAGGCTCTTCTTGCTTAACTGGAAATACTCTCCTGCAAATTAGTTTAGTTTAATTTATTTTGTTGTTACACCAAAACTCTGCCTGCGGAGATCTCTTCCCCAGCTATGCTGGCTCATTTTTGTTCAGAGTCTTACAGATGTTGAAGGGGAGTGTGGGATGAGGATAACACCAAGGAAAATTGCCAAGGACCAATTCCTTGACTTAGGACCTCTGATTATAAAGTCCATGGAGAGGTGACATACAGCAACTTGGAGCAGCCATAAGCATCTCACTAGGAATACATTTTGTATCTTTCTCCCCTCTTTGTTCTCAAGTGACTTACTCTTTAGAAAATGAAAAGTGAACTGCGAAAGTTTTGAAAACTGTACTTACCCTCCTGATATTTTACTGTGATCTGCCTGGATTAGACATTTGGAGCTGTTTTAAGATGTCTGTGAAGCAGTGGCCTGATAATTTTGCGTCTTTTTCCTTTAACCTGACATTTCACTCATCAGAGGAATACTGAAACCCCTCAGTTTGCTCAGTTATTGGCAACCCAGATAGAGAAAAAAAACTTTAAAAGGGGCATCAGTGACACCTACGTTACTGCTAGTTATTCATATTAGCCCAAGGAGCCATTAGCACCTGCAACAATACTTTTTTAATTTTTGAGGTGCTATATTTTAAAGTTTTTATGTATGTGGGGGGTTTTTTGGGTTGAGTTGAAACCAGGTCAAGGGAAGAGATGCTCCTGTTCCTGTGTGATGAGGAGTGTTATTATGCCATTGCTGATGACTTTCCACTTGAGCATAATGTTGCCTCTCCTCCTACATAATTCTTGTTGTGTCAGGCAAGTTGTGCTGCACCATCACTTGGTTCTGGTTAAAAGCTCTGAAGGGTCCTTCTTACTGTGGTTAAAAGCTCTGAAGGGTCCTTGTTACCCTGTAGCCAAATCCTGGACATTCTTCAACCTCCTTTTGTGCAATGTGAATTTTAGCTGAATGCAAACAGGTCACCTGGTATTTTCAATGTCAAAAGAAATTTGCATGCTCATAATCTATTAAAATTGAGGGAGGATATATATGGATTTACTGATATTATACCGTATTGGTTTCAAGATTCCCAGATACATTATAACACTTCATGAACTTTTGGCTCACACACCACATGAACACGTTGAGAGAAAAAGCCTTGAATTTGCTAAATCTAAACTAGAAGAACTTTCAAGGTAAGACTTTTCTATGTTATGATCTGATAATTTTGAATTAAAAGTTTTAAAAAGAAAAACCTGTTTTTCTTTATTTGGTTTTGCTCCTTTAAAAAAGATACATATTTTAAAGAAAAGGATGAAACCTAAACCAGAAGATAATGAAAAATAACAAAAATATCCCAGGGTAGTATTTTGTCTCTTCTATTTATTCATTTTTTTTTGCAAACCTAAATCTACAAGCGTCTTCTTGTATTTTGGTTAGGGGAGAATTGAAATCACTGTAGAAACTAGTTACTCCTGGGTTATGGACAGAGCAGTTTTCTTTACATAGAGAAATATGTTTTTTGTTCTTAGCTTAAAGAGAGAAGGGCATTTTAAATAATCAGGGTCTTGAAAAGTACTTAGTTCTCTATCTGTGTTACAGTTTTTGCATGCTGATGTGAAAACCGACTTTCATATATGCTTCAAATAGTAAGATAAGCAGGAACTAAAGATATATTCTGAGGACTGATGCTCGCTGTGGAAACCTGTAGAATGAAGCTCTTCCCTGAACCCCCAGACCTTTCTCAGATGTTCCTCTCATCAGCCCAGTGGGAAATGTGGTTCTCCTCTCTGGGAAACTGAGTTTTCTGCTGTGAACAAAGGGACCATGAGTGAACTCCAGGATAGAAATATTCAGTGTCTGGAGTATTCACTAAAGATGGGCTTGGAAAATAGTTAGTTGTAAAAGATCTGCACAAGTAGATAAATCAGCTTTGGATTGGCTTCATCTCGTAAGTCGGAGTTCATTGCTGATCCAACTGATTCATCACTGAACATTCAGAATTGGAGTCTGAGACTGATCCTCTCTGCTCATAAAGTCAGTATAGAGCATAAATATAAAATAAAGTGACTCATTTCCATCCCTTTAATGTAGTTCTGAGGGAGGAGGAGATTCCAGAAAGTGTAGTCCAGTTCCAATTTAGGAAAATATCACTACAAGATCATGTAAACTCCTGGGTTCATTTCAGCGTTGAAAAAAACAATCTCTATTTTTCTCTGTAAGGGGAGGGATGCCTATAAAAAAAAAAAAAACAATCAGACAAAGTAAATGGTGAAGTATCAATGATGTGGTTGTTGAGGGAGAGAAAAAAAAGGAAAGGGAAAAAGGGAGGGGGGAAGGGAAGGGAAGATAACCCAAAAATAGAGGAAGAAATAAGAGAGAGAAAGCAATAAGAGGAAGGGAGGAAGGGATTGGTACATTGAGATGTAAAGATGAATCAGGAACAGAGTGGGACCCTAAAGCCATGGAGAGAAAATCTACAATGTGCTCTACACAATTCTAGGCAAGACTTCCCTGTTTGTGGCAGCCCAGTCCATTAAGGATCAAGTTCTCTTCTATCAGCTGTGAAGTGTTTGTAGCTCGGTGGCATCTGTCACATGTGTTCAGGAATAGTCCCTAAACAAGTCTGGCAAAATTGGCTCCACTGCTGAAAAATCAAAATGATCACAAGAATTGTTTGAGAAGAAGAGAAAAAAGGCAAGAGACTTGCTCTGGAGTGATGAGGCACTGGGTGGGTAGATCTGTTCTGCAGCAGGTGGTGAAGGTCATGCACTGTGTCTGCGCTCTCTAAGTGAAAACAGACACAGCACGTGTGAGGCACGTTTTGGGGAGATAAAGTGCATTTTGCTTTGTCTCCAACAGAGTGATGCACGACGAGGTGAGTGACACAGAAAACATCCGTAAGAACCTGGCCATAGAAAGGACCATAGTGGAGGGCTGTGACATACTGCTAGATACCAGCCAAACCTTTATACGTCAAGGTAAGACATTGCTCTGCAAAACTGCCCGTGTAATTATGCAAAACTGCACTAAAGGCAGCAGGGGTCACACTGCCATTGCCAGGCTGGGCACTGTCAGCATCCTGAGCCTGCCCCAGGTCCCTGCAGGGTGAGTCACAAAATCCCCCGAAAACAGGTAATTTTGGGCTGCGGTTGGTCCTCAGTTCTGAACTGTTCTCTTCAGGAACCATGAAAATCAGCAGCAGTGAGTGGCAAAGCCCCCATGGGACAGTCATTCACATTCTGCCTGGACTGTGTTCCCAAGGGGATGGAGCAGGGAAAGAGCAGTACTCTTTCCCTTTCTGTCTGTTGATGGTAGCTTTGGAAACTTTTTCTGCTGAAAATCAGTTATAGCAGGGGTGGAATTTGTTGTTAAGTTCCAAAAAAACTGTGCTAGAATAACTTTTCCATTTTAAATAAGGGACAGTTTTTGCCAGGAACTGCAATTTGGTTACAATTCCTACTTGGTGGTGTTTGCTTTAACTGCTTATTTTCCCCCCATTTATATAATATTTTAATTCTGGATCTCGTAAAGCAAGTTATTGGGTTTGTACACGGTAACTACAGATCTGTAGTGTAGGATTTTGACTGATTTTGCTTCTTTGTGCTGAAAAGCATTAAATATACTCGGGAAACGGTAGTAATATAATTTAGGTGCATCCCTTCATGAAACCTTTTCCAGATAACCTCAGCAGAACATCTGGTATTTAATAGGGCCATATCACAGCTGGTAATTAATACGCTTTCTATACATTTTGAAATGCATTTTGTGCTGTTTCTGTATTAACTATTAAATTTTCTTTAATAACTTCCAATACTGTTTTTACAATAGCTGCTATTAAATTACTTGATTCTTCATTAAATATATGCATTTGTTATCTCTGAGGTGTTCTAAGAGTTATTAATATGGCTTTAAGAAAAAAACCAAGTTGTTTTGCATGCACAGCTGAACAATTATAAGGCTGTGATTATCCTAGGTTGACTTGTACCATGAAATTTAATTAAATTTTAGATTTTTTTCCCCAGATTATTACAATATGTAATAAAAATATGTGTTTATATATATATGGGGGTTTTTCCCTTAAGACTGGCTGGTAATATTTTGTCTGTGTACCCAGTGTTTCTTCAGTAAAACTTAGAATTTTTTCTGTGGGAATCAGTCTGAACAATTGCTGTTGGAGTGTTAGACCCAGGCCAAACGCTGTAAATAAATTACATTCCGATTTACTTCTAGGCACACAGTCAGAAGGTGGTGGACAAGAGTGTGTGTTACAGGAGGTTGTATCAGTTTATCTGGTGGAACATCCACTAGCTGTGATTCTGTGCAAGGGCAGAAATCTGAATAAGGCAGATGAAGTAATGGAGCCCATTTCCCTTTTACATCTGACCGTGGGGTCATGTCGGCAGTGATGTCCATCTCCTCTAATTTCAGCTGGGCTTCTGTTTGTTGTGTTGATTAGCATAGATGGGTACAGGAACCTCTTTTTCTGCTTAAAGCAGGAGAGAGGTGTTATTACCTTTGTCTGGGCTTTTCCTGTGGATGTTAATTACAACTTTGTCTGTGTTATAGACTTTACTTTTTAAAGAAGAGATTGATTCTGTTAAGTTGCACATGTTGAGACCACAGGAACTGTCCCTGGCAGTGTTTTGCAATGCAGATTGTGAATTCTTCAAGTTTCTTGGGGTCTGATTTTCCCTGGCTCTTACTTAGGGACAGTTTTTATAGTCAGGCACACAAACAGGTGAGGAGCATTTTCTTTGTGAGGCTAAAGGACATGCAGGGAGTCTCAAATCTGTTGATATCCAAAGAAGTGGGCGTCTCGAGCCCCTCTAGTGCCTGCACACACTCTGATGTTTCTGCCATCAGCTGCTGTGAATTTACCTCTGCTGATAAAGATACCATAACCACAAAACCATGCAATGGCTGAAATGGGAAGGGAGTTGTGGAAATGATCCATTCCAGTCTCAAAGCAGCACCAGCTGGAGGAGGTTGCTTTCTGCCATGTCAAGTCAGGATTTGGTTGTTTCTAAGGACAGAGACTCCACAACCCCCCTGAATGAGTGACCTCTTCCAGTGTTTAACCCTCTGCACAGTAAAAACAAACAACAAGAAAAGGGTAACAAGCCCCAAACCTTCAGCATGGGGAAAGCCAGACTGAGTTGGTAAATCAGACAGTTCAGTGTAGAGTTTTAAATGTTTGGGTTTGTTTATAAACACAGCCTTTTATATTCCTTAGATTGAGCAAAGGCTGAGAGAGTGACTGTTGAAGTACTGAAGTGCTGAAAGTGCTTAGGTCTGTGGCTGGATAAAAATTCCTGGGATTACACTATTGTCCAAACTATACTGTTAGTGAATGTTCTAAAATTAGCTTCACTTGCTCATTGCATCCGTACATTGGCCAGTTGTGACCATTTTTTTCCTTAAGAGGAAATCTGTGGTAGAGCCAATGCCCAGTTTTGTTAACCACTAAAGCCTGCTGAGAATGCCCAAGGTCCTTGCTTGGTGTCAGCCATGCAGTTTGTGTAGGAGATGTGTTCCTCTCTATAAATGTGGCAGAGAGAAAATGCAGACTCTGTTTTCTGCTCTTAGAAAGAGGTTTGCTCTGTTTTACCTTATTAAACAGTATTTCAGCTCCATGCAACAACATTGTTTAAGGTTCAGCCCATTATGGCAGAACAGAGTATGTTAATCCTGTAAGCTTGCTAATGAAAATAAAACTAACTAACTAACTAAAGTTACCTGTAAACTTCTATCTGTAAGCGTATAATATATATAGACACTATTACTCTAATAAGCAAAGCAGAAACAAAGTGTACAGATTGAATATTGCTACCCTAAATGTGTGGATGGAATTTTAGGACTAAGAGTACCCTGGGAATTTTGTCTGGGAATTGTTTTGAACATGCTGGCCTTGCAACGTGGCTTGAGGGACAGTCAGTGTAACGTGGAAAAGTCACTGTTCCAACACATGGAAATGATGTCCTCCCTGTCTCTCACAGCTGAGGCAGGTTGGCTGTTTGTCATGGGGAAATGCACAACAGCCTATAAATATTTACGTGTTTGGGTCAGAATGTAAGTGAACTTGAAATGTTCCAAATTCCTTTGCAAAATTCTAGAGCACAACTTCACTCCACTGTTCTGTTTAGGTGGCACAAGTCATGTTACACACGTTAGTCTAAATGTGAAATGTCTGTCAGAGAACACTGTTCTCTGGCAAATTTTCTGCTGTGTATTTTCCCCTGTCAGTAGAAGTTTACATATTAATAACTTAAGGCTAATTAAACATCTAGAGAGAGCTAAGTGTAGAAAAAATGTAGATAAATATCAGCTTTCTCAGTTACTATAATTTCTCTGATACTTTAAGTCTGCATATGCAACCTTGTAATTCTTTTGACGACATAGAGTAAGAATTGCTAATTTAATATTTAATGGATAATTCTGTCAGGCTGGCATTGTGTCAGGATGCTGCCACTACTTTGAGCTTTGATGCAGCTGTGCTAGTTGGTATCTGGAAGAGGCAGGTCAAAGCCTTCTCCTCCTGCTTGTTCTGCTATGAAGCTCCCTTTGCATCATCAGTTTTTTGGTGCTTTTTGGACCTTTCTCCTATCAGGGAGCTAAGTCAGCTGCCTCTTCCTAGAATTAGTTTCCTGCTGGTTAGGCTGTATTAGTACCTGATGCTGGAACCAGACATGAGCCAGTGTAGAGGTAATAGTGAGGAGCGATGTGTGGGAATGAGACTAGGAGGGTCTCTTGGCTGCCCTGTCTGCTAACAGCACGTTGTGTGGTAGAAGTCTTTCTGTTTAATATACAGAGGAGTTGCACTTCACCACCAAATTTAACTCCTGCTCCTAATTTGGAGGTGATACACATGGTGGTATCAATGTGGAAAAGTTGGTCAGAGACTAAGACGTGAAACAGCAGAGAAGTAGAGCTGTCCCCAGCCTGGAGCTCTGCAAAGCACAAATTCAGGCTTATGTAAGCAGGTTCAATTTAGTTCGGGAGTGTTTTACTGGTAACACATTTCAGATGAGCTGTGGAGCACTGACAGTTATGCAGTACAAGATAAGAAGAAGAAATGTGCTTCATTTCCATCTCTCTTGCACACAGGCACACACATATACACAAACTTTTTTCCTTCAAAACATGTTCCCATTCTCTGTCTCTTTGGCTTGGAAGTGCCTTGTCTTTTGCAAGTGTAGTGGCTGTCGAAGTGATGTTTGCTGTTCAGCTACATTTTCTGATCGGTGTCCTCTTAGTGTGTTTAATTGCCTAATCAGCCCTAGATCTAATCCTGCCATTTACACAAGTGTTAGTCTAGACTGTACTTGTTTGAGTGTATTTATGATAAGAAACAAAGGGAACTTGTGCAATGCAAGAGTGATTAACTTGTGCCTAAAAGAGACACTGATAATACATGGATACTGGAATGAAGGGTTGCATTAATTAATGTAATAGTATTCAATGAATTAACAACCTGCGCACTGCCTACTAAATATTACTATAACATAGTAAACTTTGCACCTTCCTTACCAGGTTCCCTTATCCAGGTCCCCTCAGTTGAGAGGGGAAAGCTTAGTAAAGTTCGCCTAGGCTCGTTGTCTTTGAAGAAAGAAGGAGAAAGACAATGCTTCTTGTTTACAAAACACTTTTTAATTTGTACAAGAAGCTCAGGAGGAAAACTCCATCTTCTTAAGGTATGGACTTTTATATTATGATTTAATTTGCAAAATGAAAACACGTCTTTGGTGGACTTTCAACACTTTACTGTTTTATGGCTTTAACATGAGCTTTGTGTTAGTGTTTATAAACAAAAGTGGAGTGGTGCACAGTATTTAACTGCTTCGTCTTTTCATTGCAAATAACAGAATTCAGCCAATTTTCATTTTTTAGACCCAGTTACTTCTAGTAAACTGGGGATTAGAAACAAGGCATTGATGTATCTATTTGCTTGAAATAGTGAATAAATTCAGTGTATGTAGCACTGAATTTAAGTCAGTTTTCAGTGCATAAATCAGCCAGTACAACCCTGCATTTTCCAGAGCTCTAATAAAATTAATTTTCAAAGTCAATTCTGTTTTCCTGAACAGCATGTTCTCTTAAACTAAAATGTCATCTAAGAACAATCTTGTTATATTTGTTGAGAATCAGGCGTTCGTAGTGCTGGCTTGTGGATAAAGAGATGTTGGTAGTTCACAGAGTGGATTATGTTGAATAGAATTTTAGTTTGACATACCAAGAGCTTATTAAGGTTCATATGCTTTCTCACTTTGCACCTCTTAAATAGTTCAAGTACTTCTGCAAAATAAATAGAGAATTTAAAAAATCTTGTACGTATTTCACTTAAATTCAGAAGATGAAATTCTTGTTAACTTTTTGGGAACTTGTGAACAAGTCTGTGTGTGACATAAATTAGAGTGTGGTAAAAGTGAAAGAAGTTTTGTACGTTGTACTATTCATCTGTTGGATTAAGAAAAATTATATTTAATCTGTCTGGGTTTAGTTCTTTAAGGAAAAAATGCTTATCATGGAATTGATGTATCTTTGTTAGAGCTCTGAGTAATGTAAATGTTAGAGTAAGGTGTGTCAGCGTTTAAAAAACCTTGTGACAAATGGGAATAAATAACATTTGTGTGAATTGTGCTCTGTTTCCACAGACAGGAGGTGTTCTGTCTCTAATAGAGTGCACACTGGTCGAGGAGACAGAAGCGAGTGATGATGATTGTAAGTTAAATTCAGCTGTCAGTAGTAAGTACAGTTTCTAGTTTCCTAAAATTAGTACCCTTTTTTTTTTTTTTTAATAAGAGCAAATAGATATGTTTTTAAGAAACGAGTAGAATACAGTGTGAAACTGATTTGGTGGAATGGGGGATTGTTACACTGTATTTTTTCCTGCTGTTGACATCCTTTATTGGATTTTCAAGAGGGCTGGCTGGAGAAATGTGACAAATTCTTTGCTGACTTTTCTATACAAGTTTGAGCAGAGCATCTTGTAAAATAAAATTTTAAAAAAAACAGCCAAAAAAAACCCCCCAAGCCCCCCAAAAAACCAACTTAAAAGCAGCAGATAATCAGCTTTCTGAAATACATGGGGGTTGAGTGAGTCGGTTTTGTCTTGGGCTCCCCACAAATTTGGACTTGTGAGCTTCTTCAAATGGAATAACAAAACATGGTCCCAAGCTGATTTTTTTGTTAACCCTTTTGTCTTCCATCCTGCACTTTGTCAAGTTTTACACTTGATTTGTAAAAGTAGTTTCATTAATTTGAGTGATACTTCTGGTATGGTGATGGTATGTTAGCATGCAAGTGTTAGAAGAAACTTTAAAAGCAAATCCCAGTATTTTTGTACTTGGCATATGTGAACAGCAAAATGACTTGTTGGATACCTAATTGGATTTGCTCTTTATACAGAAGATGTTTTAAAGCAATTTTCATTTTAAATGAAACCACTGTTTTCTTTGTCTTACACTCTGAAGTTTCACGTTGTGACTTTTTCTCTCCCGCTCTGGCTGTAAAGCAAAAGGTTCTGGGCAGGTGTTTGGACACCTGGATTTCAAGCTCGTAGTGGAGCCTACAGATGCTCCTCCTTTCACGGTTGTCCTTTTAGCTCCATCACGGCAGGAGAAAGCTGCATGGACAAGTGACATCAGTCAGGTACCTCGGTGCTTTCCTCACCTGGTTTGTGTTGAGGTCTTCGTTCACTCTGTACTTCTGAAAACCAGCCTGAGACAGGGGTGCTGAATGTCTTTGCTTTGCTGTGTTCTGCATGAGAAGCCCTTAGTGCTGCCTGTTTTCCCCAAAATTCTGTCATTGCATTTGAGTCACCAGGGAAGTGTGTTTCTCAATAACAGAGTATAAATTTCAAAATTGTTCATGGACAAACATGAAGCTAATGGTAATAATTTCTATGTCTAAGGATAGCTCATCCAGATAAATATTTTGGTTTAAGAAGGAGGATAGTACTGTTTTTCTCATGATTTGCATACAGATCAAAAATCACCTGAAAGTCCTAGTGTGAAACTGATACCATATCTTATTCATAATGAAGTAAGAAAATGGGATAAACTTTTTTTCCACCAAAAAGTACTAGCAAACCATTATAAATAATTGCTGAGTGGTCTGACAGTGAGCAGGAGCTGTCTGTGTTGTGAATGAAGGAAAAGGGTATTTAAAATTTTTAAAATGTCAGGGATACGTTGTTGTTTTGTTTTTTTTAAATAACTTATAGTTAAAAACATAATAGACAAACCTCATAATAATGTATTTGTGGAAAGAAGTTGAATGCATTCAAAAAAATCTGAACTTCCAGCTCACCAGAGCTAAATCAAGGCTATTTGTGTTTTGTTTATGTACACAAACAAGAACATATTTCTCTTATAGTTCTGAATTCAGGTCCTATCCTCTATTAATTTAGAGAGAAATAGCTGATTAGAGAAATAGCATCATGGAATGTCATGCATTTCCAAAGTTGCTATCATTGCCGGCAACATCTCCAGATGAATCATCATCATAATGAGTAGAAATTGCTTAAAAAGAAGTATTTTGAGTTACTTTGTGCTGGATTAACATTTTTGAAAGAACAAAAATAGGAAATTAAAAATCTCAAAAAACAGCATGAGCTGCAACTTGCTGTCCTACAGACAGACCTGGTTGAAGAATTTTTTTACAAAACCAATTTTCAGTGAATTATGTTGTTCCACTGACATGTAAAATTACTGGAGTTATTTGCTGGTGTGGAAAGACTGTTTAAGAACACGAGTAAGTCCATTCTTAGCCTAAATTATAATATGTTAAAAAGTCGTCTGATACCATGATTGGTGCTAAGGGCTTCTTTGAAACATTTCGAGTTCAAATAGGGAAAATACATGTATTTCTATTAGATGTGTTTGTCACTGCTTATAAGTAATGATTTGAGAAAATCATTCTGTGAATTATTGCAGCTGCACTTTCCAAATAATCTTAAAAACCTGAACTGAAAACCATATACAGCTACGTAGATGATACTTTAAATTTGTAGCTATAGATGTAATCTAAACCTGAAGAGGCCTCTGATTGTCAGGTTTGAGCAATCCAATATCAATCACTGCTCTGCTATGAAATGTTTCAAAGCCTGAATCCTATATGTATTCTTGAAGTCAAGATAAATGTATGTGATAATTTTTGAAACTCCTTTTTACTGATGTAAGGAGATTGTATTTATATATACACACACACACACACACATATATATATGTATGTATGTATGTATGATACTTAATGAATAGAAGTAGAAAGTATTATAAAGACAAGAGCCCTGTAGGGTTTAGTAGCAGGTTCTTGTTGCAGACCATATAAATCTGATGCTCTGTGAGATTTGTTGAGTTCCAGGGGCAAGGCTTGTAGTGCTGAGTTTTCTCAGAACCCCAGGATCACTGAGGCTGGAAAATCCCTCCCAGACCATCAAGTCCAAGCTGTGCCTGATGCCCGCCCTGTCCTCAGCCCAGAGCACCGAGTGCCACCTCCAGCCCTTCCTTGGACACCTCCAGGGATGGGCACTCCAAACCTCCCTGGGCAGCCCCTGCCAAGGCCTGAGCTCCCTTTCCATGGGGAAATTCCTGCTGCTGTCCACCCTGAGCCTGCCCTGGCCCAGCCTGAGGCCGTTCCCTCTCCTCCTGTCCCTGTTCCCTGGGAGCAGAGCCCGACCCCCCCGGCTGCCCCCTCCTGTCAGGGACTTGTGCAGAGCCACAAGGTCCCCCCGGAGCCTCCTTTGCTCCAGCCTGAGCCCCTTTCCCAGCTCCCTCAGCCGCTCCTGGGGCTCCAGAGACTTCCCAGCTCTGTTCCCTTCTCTGGACATATCTGAACTACATAAAACTGCATATGAAAGTCCCTCCTAATTCCCAGCCCAAAACAATAGTTTGCAGGGAACAGCTGGATAGCTTCCTCACAGCTGTGTTTCACAAGGAGCACCACTTGAATTTGTTTTTACAAGTGTGTTTCTGGAAGCTTTTTATATTCCCTTCTGATCTTTTGCACAGAGTAAAGGTTAAGGTATTACCGTACCCCTTGGAGTATAAAGCATTGTGACTTTCTTGTGGTCTTGATTTTTCAAGCTTACACTCATTCAGAAAATACTACAAGTAATGAGTTCTGTTCCCTTTCAAAGGAGCTTCAAAGGAAATATCAGTTGCAACTCAAAATACTTAATCATGTGGAAAGAAAAGGTTGCTGAACTGAATACCCTGAGAGGCAAAGGCTAGAGAAGCATGTCGACTCTAATTTTTGCATCACTGCTTTTCATCTGAGAAAATACCTTGTCTTTATCAGCCCATGACCTGCAAAAGCTATGCTTCAAGCTTCTAGGGATATGAAAAGTGTGGGAATAAGTCCCCTTACCCTGTGTTTTGATTTTAACAGTTTTCAATGTTTATTTTCACAGTGCATTGATAATATAAGGTGCAATGGATTAATGACAATAGTGTTTGAAGAAAACTCCAAAGTCACAGTGCCACATATGATCAAGTAAGTGCAACAGTGAACAAAATAGATTGTTGTGTTTCTTCAACAAAATTTTAACAAAATGTGTTTAGAAAACGCAAACTTCTATTTTTCTTCTATTTTGGTTAAATGGAACTGATCCTATATCCCAAAACATATCTTTTCAAATCCCTTTCTTGGTATTGTAGGGACCACTCAGAGTGGTGAACTCTTAATTCACAGTGTTGGATCACAGCTCAGGTTTTTCTGGGTTTTGACTAGTTGGCTGCAGTTATGCCTCAGATGAATGATTTTGTCCTTGGGTGGCTCTTCCCTGTAATCTCATGATTTTGTTGGAGATATTCTAAAATGTCCTCAGAATTTATGTGACTGCAGACAAGTACCATTTTTAAAGGTATTTTGTTATATTAGCCAAAGTTTCTGTTCTCTATATTTACTTCTGTTAAAAAATTATTTTCTCTCACAATTTTAACTGATCACGTCAAAGTAGCATCATTGTTTATAAGCCTGCTTCCCTTACCTTTGGATTCTCACAGTTATTTATTGTAATAAATAGGGTTTTTTTCTAGTGAGACATTTTTAGTATGTGGTTCCAAATTTTCAACACAACTTGGATCTTCTACTTACCTCAATTTACATGAGTTTTACTTACTACTATCCAATATAAATATAAGTGAATAAAACATAGGGATAGACATAAAACTATTTCCTTTCTTAGTGTTACCTGTCACATCTCTTCGTTTCTCAAATGCCTCTTTTGTCATTGTTCCCTCTCCTCTTTTTGCACTTAGAAATGGGAGAGAGAAAACATCTGGGAATGCACTGTTAGGGCACATACCCTGGAAATAAGGCATTTATTGTCTTCAGCATTATTCCAGGAACACTCTGTCACCTGCTGAGTGTTAAAAGTACATTTGTCCCCTTTCAAAGTATAGCAGGACCTTAGTCCCAGTGTCAACAGAAAGGAATATTAATTCTAAAGAACATACAGGATCTTAACAACAGACACAAATTTGGTGTACTCTTTCTTAAATTTTACTTGTCTAATTTGCAGCACACTTTGACTTTCAGAGTCAGATGTCATTGGATGATATAAACAAAAAATTGCCACTTTTCCAAGGGCCCAGCTGAAGAAACAAGAATTTTTTTGTTGTTTCTTTTATGTAATACAGTGTAGAAGTGTGTGGAATATCCTAATCTTTATTCTGAGAAAATCCAGTAATTTTTAACGAAAGGATTGGGTTATTGAAAGATGCTTTACTTAGTATTCATCCTGTTTATTTACAAACTAAGCCTTCAACTAGATAAAATTAAGCAAAACAGAATTTGACGGGAAAAAAATTCATTATGGGTAGAGTTACATAAATGACTTTTATTTTGATGTCCAAGCAAAAACTGGTCGGGTTTTGTTTTTTTCATTGAAACAAAAATTCTCCTTAGTTTCTGCTTTGAAATTTGAGATGTTTTGTGCTGTTTCCTCTTTCCTTTTTTAAAACAAAAAGTAATTCTTGGAGCCTGAAGGCAGATGTGAATTTGCAGGTGAGCCTTAAACTTAGCTGGGGGGTCAATTTTGCTGGGTTTTGTTAGGGTCCATTACTCTATTTTAGATAAAACTTGATCCCAGCAGGAAAAATTGCAATCAATTATTCTATACTGAGATTTTAGTAATATTGAACCACAGTCCACAGCAGCCTGAAAGAGACAACAGGAGACGATTCTGCCACCTGTTCCATTTCAGAAATTTAAGCATCATTAACAGTTTCTTAGGCTTTGAAGTGTAAAACATTTGCCAAAAATAAAATTTAGGTTCCCTTAGTTATGGAAGCAGGTATCACCACAGATTAAGAGTTTTCTTGCATTGATGAAACACAATAGTGCATAAATATTTGCTGCTATTACGTTGCCAGGAACAGCTAAAGGGATACCACTCCTGAGCCATAATCACTCATTGGTAAAGTGTTTTAAATTTGTCTTTTGTGTAGATCTGATGCCCGTCTTCACAGAGATGACATTGATATTTGCTTCAGCAAAACGCTGAATTCCTGCAAGGTCCCCCAAATCCGCTACGCTAGCGTCGAACGCCTCTTGGAGCGGCTCACGGACCTGCGGTTCCTGAGCATCGACTTCCTGAACACCTTCCTGCACACCTACCGCATCTTCACCACCGCGGCCGTGGTGCTGGAGAAGCTGTCCGACATCTACAGGCGGCCCTTCACCTCCATTCCTGTCAGGTGCGTGTGCGGCTCTTTGCTTCCTGTCACGGATTTCTCAGAGAGATACCGTGGCCTCATTCGCTGTTCATTTTGTGGGCGTTTTGCCCGCTATTTGCTGCTTATAAATAATCTAAGAAGAAGGTTCTTAGTGTGTAGGATGTCAGTTTTTAAGGAGAGTCTGTCTCAGCTATCTGCCCAAGCTTTGAGGACTAAGTGTCACACAGATTTTGCAGTGCCGTGCAGACTTGCACAAAATTTAAGCGTTTTCACTTAAACCTGTTCAGTGTTTGCTACTGTGTTGCTCTTTTTGTGTTTCTTACTCTCAGGTCTTTGGAGTTGTTCTTTGCCACCAGTCAGAACAACAGAGGGGAGTACCTAGCTGACGGGAAGTCGCCACATCTCTGCCGCAAGTTTTCCTCTCCTCCTCCCCTGTCACTCTCCAGGACCTCCTCACCCGCCAGGACACGGAAACTGTCACTGACGTCCCCTCTGAACTCCAGGATCGGTGCCCTCGACCTCTCTGCTTCGTCTGTGGCCAGCAGTCCTACCTCAAACTACAGCCCAGCCACATCCCCGCCGCCCACGGGCAGCAAGGCGCCACTGGACCTGAGCCGGGGGCTGTCATCCCCCGAGCAGAGCCCGGGCTCAGCTGAGGACAGCCTGGAGAACCCACGCCTGGACCTCTGCAACAAGCTGAGGAGGAGCATCCGCAGAGGTATTCCATACCCACAGAACATGGAAACCGGGCATGCTGCTCCCTGCTGCTCCTCTGGTCGAGGCTGTGATATGCTCTCTGTTCCCACTGCTTTGCTGCTTCTTCCTAGCAACAGCAGCACGGCAAAGTCATAGAATCACAGAATGGTCTGGGTAGGAAGGGAGCTTAAAGCTCATCTCGTTCCAACCCACACCACCTTGTCTGTTTTCACTTCAGTGCTGTGTTAAGGAGAAAGGCATAAGAGAATATTTGATGCCAGCTGTGTTTGCTGAGGTGAGAGATTTTTGAGTTGTACCATTTTCTACAGGAAGTAAAATATTAAGTTAAAAAGAAAGACCTAACAGCTTTAAGATGTTTGCTTAGAGGGCTGGTTTTCCGAGAAGATTCCATCACTAATCCAAATAAATAACGCATGTGATGTCCTCAGCACACTGGTGACATTCGTAGCAGGTGGTGTGAATGTCACCTGGTTATCGCTCCGGAAGGTACAAGTCCAAAACAGATTAATTGCTCCTGAGCAAATACCTGTTTACTCTGTGGATTCTGTAAGGCACCTTGGAATAGGTTTTACTTCCACAGGGCTGAAGTTGGTTGATGTAAACCTCAGAGTGGACATCTAGGGTGGGGTCATTGTAATTATAGATGGCAAAGTAAGGAAGTAGCTCCAGTCTCACAGGAAACAGACGTGGGCATTATTTCTCCTTTGGGGACAGAGGAGTGGTCCCCAAAGGGTCTTCTTAATTGGAACAGAAGTTTGCAGTAATTTTTTTCTATTGCTGTTACACTAAACAGAAAATGATGCAATTTAAAAATGCTTTTTGTATTCCTAAAATGAATATTTTAAAATGGTTTTACATGGCCTGGCTGACAGTCTCAGGAAATTGATCTATGAATCTGAGCAAAATGTAGCTCAATTTTCATTGGTAGTACTGTAATAACAAAAACTAATGAGAGGAAAGAAGAAAAGGATTACACAATACAAAGTAAGACAAATAGGTTTGAGAAGTCATGTCTGCTCCCTACTGATGAATTACCACTGCCCTGCTAATAAATTAGATGTTTCATTATGCAGAGGGATTGTTTTTACAGAATGTAGCCTATTGTTTAACAAAAACGCCTTTTTAACAGGCAAGTTAGCCACCGTAGCATTCCAGGAGTCTGTCTATCAAGGGCAGAGGCTGGTTTTGTCAGAATAATGTTGGTTTTTTGACCATGGGATGTCTGTTGAACACGTGGTCTTCTGACACCTGATGGGATGCACCTTCAGAGGGGAAAAAGGTTTCTAGCATAGGAACTAGGAGGACTCGTTGATAGAGCTTTAAACTAGTTTGGAAGGGGGAAAGGGACAAAACTGGGCTGGGTAGTGAGAAGCAGTGGGGTGATGCACCTAAACTTGAGGAACTGAGTGCTGGTGGGAGGTGTTGGCTACAACAAACCACACCTGAAGTGTTTCTGTTCCAACATACACAGCATGAGGAAGAAACGAGGAGCTTGGATCCTTGGCCCAGTCCAGGTGATTTGACATCACTGGCATAAGTAAAACCTTACTGGGATGAGTCCTGTGATTGAAGTGCCCTATTGAACAATTACAGACTCTTTAAGAAGAACAGGCAGGGCAGATGAGGCTGAGGGAGGCATTGTATGTAAGAGAAGGGTTAGAATGTAGGGAGGCCACAACTGGCACAGTTGAGAGCCTCTGGGGAAGAATCAAGGGGCAGTCAAATGATGCAGACGTCTCTAAGGGAGTCTACTGTAGATCTCCCGGCCCAGACAATAACACCAATGGAACTGAGGGATGCGTCCAAGCCAACTGTCCTTGTACTTCAATCTGTCAGAAATCAACTGGGAGCATCACACAGCTGGTACAATCCAGGCCAGAAGATTACTAAAACACCTGGATGACAACATCATATACAAGTACTAGGAGAGCTGACTAGGAAAGATGCCCTCCTTGATCTGTTGCTTGTTTACAGAGAGGGTTGCATGAATGACATGATTGGTGGCCATCTTTGCTACAGCAGCCACAAAGTGATTGAGTTTAAAATCTCTGTTGCTAGGAGGAAAAGTGCCAGAAAAATTTCACCCTTGGACATGAGGAGAGCAGACTTTAGGCTGCTCGGGGAAATAGTGAGCAAGATCCCTGGGAAAATTCTTCCAAAGGTGCTGGGGTCCATTACTATGGGTCACATTTTAGGCATCACCTCCTAACAGCACAGGAAGAGGCAATTCCAGAATGCTGAAAGTCAAGCAGATGAGACAGAAGGCTGGCTTGGCTGAGCAGGGATCTTCTTTTGGAGATAAAGCAGAAAAGGAAGGTGTATGCCCAGCAGGAGAAGGTTGGGTGATGTGGCAGGAACACGGAGATGCTGCTCTGCAGGGAGAAAATTTTTGCAGCCAAAGCTTAACTGGAGTTGCAACTTGCCAGAACTGTGGGGGATGATAAAAAGAGGGTTTTTAAATACATCAGCAAAAAGCAGTGCAGAAATTACATTGGCCCATTTCAGAATGAGGATGGTCGCCTCACAGATAGGGAGTTTGACAAGACAGGGATATTTAATGTTTTCCTTACATCTCTTCAACATGGGCTAAGGGAGTCCCAGTGCCCTGAGCTGAATGACCATGATTTGAGAACGATAAACTCACAGTTGATCCTGAAGTTGTAGGGATCTGCTGCACCAGCTGGATCCCTATAAATCTATGGGGCCTGATGGGGTTCATCTGAGAATACTCAAAGAGCTGGCTGATGTCATTGTGAGGCTTCTCTCAATATTTGAACAATCTTGGGAGTCTGGAGAGGTCCCAGTTGAGTGGAAGCTGGTTAACATTGTCCCAGTTTTCAAAAAGTGCAGGAAGGGTGATCCTGGAAACTGCAGGCCCATCAGTCTCACTTCAATACCTGGTAAGGTGATGGAGAAGATTATTCTGTGAGGTATTGAAAAACACCTGGAGGACACCACAGGCATTGTGTTACTGAAAAATGGACAAAACCTCCCTAGCAGCAGTGCAGCATTAAGAAGCAGCCGTTCTTCATTCAGCTGCAGGAGTCAGGGGATGTCTCCTCTGCAATACCGTATGTGCTGAGCACACAGAAGGTCCTGTTCATAGGCTGTACATCACATGCATGCTCACAGCTCTTCCCAGAAGAAACACACATATGATAATTATTCCCCCAAAGTCATCAACGTATGTTCCTTCCCTTTTCACTTGAGTTTGTCTGTCTCAGGGGTCTCTGCAGTGGTCTCTGGTGGTTGTCAGCCCTGAAGTTACACTTGACCACCCCATGAATTTGGTGTTACTTTCTCAAACCTGGAGCTAAGTTGGCACAACTAATGTAATTAATTATTTTGCAGATGAAAACATATTCTCCTGCTCCTCTTTTTGGTTGATGTTTAACATGGTCCCCATTATGCAGTCCCACAGGCCAGTGATTTTACAAAATAATCATTGTCTTTTCCCTACCAGCTGAGCAAACAGGTATTCATCTGGCAACAATAGGTCAGCACAGCTTCATGAAGGGAAGGTCCTGCTTGTCGCACCTGAGCTCCTTCTGTGACAGGGTGACACACCTGGTTGACCCAGGAGAGGCAGTCATGCGATCTTTTTGGACTCCATCAAAGCTTTTGATACAGTCTCTCCCAGGATCCATCTGGACCAGCTGTCCAGCCTGCAGGTGGATATAAACACTGTGGGCAACGGGCTCACGAGTCAGGCACAGAGGGTGGCAGTGACTGGGGTGACACCAGGCTGGCACTGGTCACTGCTGGGATTCCAGGGTTCCATCCTCAGCCCTGTGCTCTTCAACATCTTCATTAGCAACCTGGACACAGGACTCTAAGGAATACTAAGTAAGTGTGCTGATGACACTAAATTGGGAGGAGCTGTTGACTCCCTTGAGGGCAGAGAGGCCCTGCAGAGACAGTTCAGAAAATGAGAGGTGGGAAATCACCAACTCTGTGGGGTTTAACAAGGGGTTCTGCACCTGGGATGGGCACCCCTGGCTGTGTGGATGGACAGGGGAACGAGGGGCTGAAGAGCAGATACGGGACAGGACCTGGGGGTCCTGGTCCATGTCCAGTTTGACCTGAGTCAGCAGTGCCCTGGAGCCAGCAGGGACATCCTGTCCTGGGGGACACCAGGCCCAGCAGCACCTGGTGCAGCCTCACCTCGAGACATGGGGACAGTTTTGGGCACCATAATATCAGAAAGAGCTAAAACTCTTGGACAGTGTCCAAAAAAGGGACATGGGGATGGTAAAGGGTCTGGAGCGGCCACCCAAAGAGCTGCTTGAGGGCGCTGGGCTTGTTCCACTGCAGCAGAGGAGCCTGAGGGCAGAGCTCAGCTGGGACTGTGGCTCCTCCTGAGGGCAGCTCTGATCTCTGCTCCCTGGGACAGGGACAGGACCCAGGGAGCAGCTGGAGCTGTGCCAGGGAGGGTCAGGCTGAGATCAAGGAAAGGTTCTTCCCCCAGAGGGGGCTCGGGCACTGCCCAGGCTCCCCAGGGAATGGGCACAGCCCCGAGGCTGCCAGAGCTCCAGGAGCGTTGGGACAGCGCTGCCAGGGATGCCCAGGGTGGGGCTGTTGGGGGGTCTGGGCAGGGCCAGGAGCTGGGCTGGGTGATCCCTGTGGGTCCCTTCTAACTCAGGATATTCTGTGATCTTTGCTCATGCTTTATGCTTTCAAAAAGTACTGGTTAGCTGTTGTGCATAATCATGGATATTATATATCCAGTATGCTGGATGTTTTTACATTAATTGCATAACAGACTATTTATATATATATAAAATAGAGTTATTCCTATGTGAAGTAGAGCAAATTCTTCTTGTGCACTACTGTAGCCACATTCTAACCAATGTGATGATAGCACAGCACGTCTCAAAATACAGACTGTCTGTTAAAAGTAATCACAGACAGGTAACTGTTGTCTTAGGTGTAGCATATTTTCTACATATTTTAAGGTGAACTGGTAAAGAGCAGGTTGTTCTGCCCTTGTGTAAGCACTGGGCATTGTTGGAGGGTTATTCACATTTCACACTGTGGTCTGTCAAAGCTGGAAGTGTTACCTGGACAGTACAGGGAACACTTGGAAATGGCCAGAAACCCATAAAAATGCTAAATTTCTGTCAGTGCAGTGTCCCCCACCTCTTTGGGGTGGTTCTCCTGCTGAACAGCTTGCACTCAGTCTGGAGAAATTTGCAGGTAGAGAGCTCTGTGCTGCAATAGAGGGTCCTTTTGCCACTCAGCTGCATGCAGCATGTTGAGGAAGATGACTAAGTTTAAAAAGAAATCTCATAAAGGGGATAGAAATGGGTGGTACTGTTGCTCTGGTACTGCCAGAGTTCCAAAAACCAGCTCTGGCTTACTCTAAATCCAGTACAACTGCACGAAATCTGTTCTGTAAAAAATGGTGATTGTTGTTCTCTATGACTGTTCATTTACATGCTGGAATTTTCACCTTCTTTGCCTACTTTCAAGGTTGTTTGCTTTCAGAGTTTTTATTTCCCAAACTTTTTGTTTATATTTATCTTTATAGACACAATGCTTATGCTGCAGGCAGAGCTCTTACTCACATCAAATGCAGGATGTATTTTATCAGTTTATTTTCCCTCATTTTAGAAGCAGTATTTCTCCCATTCCGTTTTTTTTATTCTTCTGATAGAAGAACTCTGCAGTGTACTAGTTTGCTCTCCGGTGCTGTTGGCAATTTTATTGGACAGATTTTGAGTACGCTTTGTTGTTCAACAAGGATTGCTTTCCCTAGCTCATAGAAAACCTATGAGTTCAAGTACCCTTACTATGCGTGCATGTCACTGCATATTCTCCTGATTGAAAGTGCAGTTTTATCCAACATACTTTAAAATTGACAACTTGCTGGTTTTCACCAAGCTCTTTATTTATGAGCTTTTGTGTTACTGGTACAAGACTTTCCCACTCCTTTAACTCCTTCCAGAGGAT
Organism: Corvus moneduloides; assembly: GCF_009650955.1. Taxonomy (NCBI): domain Eukaryota; kingdom Metazoa; phylum Chordata; class Aves; order Passeriformes; family Corvidae; genus Corvus; species Corvus moneduloides. The sequence continues at coordinate 75,440,608 of NC_045511.1, forward strand.
AATTATTGCTGAGTTAATGGCAAAATCTCATGGCAAGTTCCAGAGGTGGTACTGTTTGAAAGAACTATTAACCAAATTATGCATGATCATCAGTACTGACATTTATTCTCTTTTAAAGCAGCAGTTCTCGAATCTGTGTCAGTGGACAGGACTATTCCTGAAAGCACCTCAGTGGTGGACACCACAGAGCTGTCCCCGTGCAGGTCCCCTTCGACACCGCGTCACCTCCGCTATTGGCAGCCAGGAGGTGAGAGACTGACACGGCCTGGCTCTGCCAGTCACTCTGAAGAGAGTTTAATCACTGTACCTGTCATCTGTGCTGGGCAGTAGAAAGTAGTAATAATGTTTGAAGCATCTGGTTTGCTTGTGTTTTTCGTATTTATCAGGTGTTAAAAATAAAAAAGCGATTAAAATGTGAAGTGTGCCTGTTAAATTTGAGTAGCAATAATGAGACGTGGAAGCATGTTGAGACTTCAGTATGATTCAGTGTTCTGAAATAGCTCGAGCAGGATGTGCCCAAGTTCAAGACTAATATTGAATCAGTCCTGTTCTCACAGAACTCTCAAGACTTTGACATATTTTTTTCAGCTGATGAGGGGACATATTTTGGGCACCATCTGTAATCATGAAATACACAACACCCATTGTTGTCAATGGGGAGTGACTGTGTCTGTTTCTTTGTGTAACACTGAACATTTACAGATGGTGTCACATTATTCATTCCAAAATTTGAATAAGCTGCTCAATTGAAGAGGAAAAAGAGAGCTTGAGCTCCTCAAATAGCTCTCACGTGTCTCTTTGAAATCATTAGCAGGGCTGTGAGCTGTGTCCATGAACACCTAAAATGCTGCCAGCTCCTGCAGACCAGATTTCTGGGCAGGTGTTTCATACCTGGGACTAAAACAGAAGCAGAGCAGAGTCTTCTCACCTGGGTAATACGTTGCTAGGACACTTTAGATTTAAACCAATAGTAATTTTCTATGACTGGGCACATTTGTGGCAAGAAGGCAAGATTTGGGAGCTGGAAACTGTGGGCAGTGTCATATTGTCTGAGTCCTAGTCAGAGACAATGTTCACAGCACTCCCTGAAGAGAAAGTTTGATAAAATCTGCATAACTGTGCTCATCCTGGGCAGTGACCAGGGAAAACATGTAAATCCAGTTATGGTGAATATGCTTAATTCTCTGACAGAATTTTTTGTTTAGGTTGATTTTCTATGCCATTGTTTTTCCCTTTGTCTCTCTTTTTTTTTTTCCCCATCCTGTTTGGTTAATATCTTGTTCCTCACCTTGGCAGTGTCTTAGATGTTTTTTCTGTTGCAACATTAATTATACTGACCTGGAAATACAAAACACAAATATGATTATGATACTTTCATTGTCTTCAACAGAAAATCATCTGACAGTGTTAATAAACAAAATACTCACAAAGTTACAAACATTACTGAAGATTCTAAGTCCTGTTGTTGGTTAATGAAAAGTTTGTCGAAGCTAATTTTTTCCTGTCTCTTCCCTTTACAGTGCAGACTGCTGACAACAGCCACTGCTCGGTGTCTCCTGCTTCTGCTTTTGCCATTGCCACAGCTGCAGCCGGGCACGGCAGCCCGCCAGGTGAGGGGCTGTGCTGTGCAGGGAGGGGTGGCAGTGGCACACACAGGTTCTCAAGAGATAAACATTTCTCAGAACAGACCTCTGTGTTCTTACGAGCACATGCTCAGCTCAGATGGCACTTGGAGCAGCCTGGTCTAGTGGAAAGTGTCCCTGCCCATGGCAGGGTTGGAACTGGGTATTTTTAAGGCCTTTTCCAACCCTGTTAATTGATTTCTTAATATTTCTAATCCAGTCTGTTACTGAAAGATTAATCTTTGACAAGTATGTGATCTGCTAAGCATCCAGATAATATCTTTCTTGTTTGGTTTTTACTCGCAATTTAAGATCTTATTTTTTTAAATGAAGTTCTCTATGTCCAAAGGTGGCATGCAGTTTTACTTATTGCAAGTGTGTACTGTATATTCCTTGGAAAGCAGCTACTGACTCAAGGTATTTAGTGCAACATAAAATACTTGATTTAAGTTTTGGATGTGCTGCTCATCTTGCTATGTACCCTTTGACATATTAATATCTTCCACTAACAGAGTCCTCTCATAGGTCATGTTGCAAATAAACCCCATTTTTTTTAAAGTCTACAAAATCAACTACCCTTTGGCTTGACGTGCTCAATCCCACGGTTCATTTTGACGATGAGTAACAAAGCACAATCCAGCTGTAAACCCACACTTGCCTCTTTCCCACTGGAATGTCAAGAAACTAGCTGGAAGACCCCAGTCTCAAAATCATCCATGAAATTCTGTGTAAGACAGTAAAACATCTCCGTGGATCTCTGGATTTTGTATCCACTTTGTCTAAAGCTGTGGTCATTGATTGATGGGTGAGAAGACATCAGGAGAAAATCATTTCTGCATGAGCATGGATCAGTGCTCCTCTTAGTCTTGTGTGCTTCCTATGATCTTTGGATTACAAGACAGTGATGTTCAGTGTTAGGAACTTTATCAGAGAACCATTTACGTTGGAAAATCCCTCTCAAACTGTCAGGTCCAGCCTGTGCCTGATCCCCACCTTGTCCCCAGCCCAGAGCACCGAGTGCCACCTCCAGCCCTTCCTTGGACACCTCCAGGGATGGGCACTCCAAACCTCCCTGGGCAGCCCCTGCCAAGGCCTGAGCTCCCTTTCCATGGGGAAATTCCTGCTGCTGTCCACCCTGAGCCTGCCCTGGCCCAGCCTGAGGCCGTTCCCTCTCCTCCTGTCCCTGTTCCCTGCCAGCAGAGCCCGACCCCCCCGGCTGCCCCCTCCTGCCAGGGAGTTGTGCAGAGCCACAGGGTCCCCCCTGAGCCTCCTTTGCTCCAGCCTGAGCCCCTTTCCCAGCTCCCTCAGCCGCTCCTGGGGCTCCAGCCCCTCCCCAGCTCCGTTCCCTGCCCTTCCCTGGACACGCTGCAGCCCCTCAGGGTCCTGCCTGGATTGAGGGGCCCAGAACTGGGCACAGCCCTCGAGATGGAGCCTCACCAGTGCCCAGCACAGAGGGACAATCACTGCCCTGCTCCTGCTGGCCACACTATTCCTGACACAGCCCAGGTGCCATTGGCCTCTTGCCCACTTCAGCACCCCTGGGCTGATGTCCAGCTGCTGTCACCAGCACCCCATGGCCTTTCCCAGGTTTCCAACCCCTCTGCCCCAGCCAGGATTGCATGGGGTTGTTGAGTGCAAACTGCAGGACCCAGCACTTGCCCTTGTTGACCCTCACACTGTTGGCCTTGGTCCATGGATCCAGCCTGTCCATATCCCCCTGCAGAGCCCTCCGGCAGATCCACAGTCCCACCCAGCTGAGTGTCATCCACTGACAGAGCGCTCGATCCCCTCTGCCAAGCCATCACGAAAGGTGTTGAACAGGGCTGGCCCAGCGCTGCTCCCTGCGACACTGCCGGTGACCGGGCACTGCTGGGTGCAGCGCCGTCCCCACTGTCCCTGGGCCCAGCCACCGGCCAGTCCTTATCCCAGGGAGATGCTCCTCTCTGAGCCCTGGCATGCAGCTTTTCCCAGGGGTGATGCTTGGGAGTCCAGGTGACACATCCTCACCTTCCCCTCATCGGCCAGGTGTGTCACCTGGTCACAGGAGGAGACCAGGCTGGACCTGCCTTTCCTACACCCCTGCTGGCTGGGTCTGGCTCCCTGCTTGTCCTGTATGTGCTGTGTGATCACACTGTGTGATGAGCCTGTCACAAACTTCTATTTAGCAATTTTTGTTTGAATGATGAATAGTCTTTGCCTTTGGAATCAGACACTGCATGAAATCACTGACGCAATTTGCTTTATGAATTAATTTCAGTTTGCTTTATGAGTTAATCCAGTATGTTTACAAATTGTTTAGAAAGCAAAGTAAGAATAAAAAAATACTGGGTTTTCCCACTAGGAACTAATTAAATTTAAAAATACTGTTTTCGTATTGCTAAAATCACTGGTTTTCAATATTCATAGTACTGAAGTATGAGAGAAAATACAATCTTCAATTATGCAGTCTTTTGAAGGAGCATCAAAGCTTGGAAGTGTTGAAAGGGAAAAAACAACATTCCTAAAATTTATAAGTTCTCTTTTGTGTTGCTGTTTAAGCTAGCTCTTCATTAAAGGTCATTCTCCTGAGTGATGTAAAAAACCAGAAGGTTGTGCAGTAGATTTGACAAGAAAATGTGTGGTTTTGAGTCTCAGGAGACTAAGTTAGAGTAATCCAGTGTAATACCTGTAATGAGTATAAAAACTGAAGGTTACAAACCAGACCTTACACCATGGAATCACCTGTTTTGTAACTTGGTGCAATTATTCGTGATAGAGATAGTACCGAAGTTGCAGAGTAATGAAGTTAAAATTTGGTTAAATCCAATAATTTTATTTCCCCTGTGCGATTGTGAGATTTTTTTAAAGTAATGCCTTTGTTTCTCCCAGCAGTCTCCTGTCTCGTTCATTTTGTAGGATGGGCATGACCAACCAGTGAATCAGTTCTGGGCTGGAATGAGATTGGTGGGGTTTTTTTGTTTTTGTTCAGTCTTTGCTTGGCTTCCCTGCTGCAGACACTGTGACGTGTGTCATTTACAATACTCCTACGTGGAACGTGAGCAGAGTGGCAGATGAAATCCAGTGTTGATTAATACCAAGTGGTGTACATGAGGCAAAACAGTCTGAGCTCTGCACCTGCAAGGATTGGCTCAGGACTGAGGATGAGAAGAGGTCATTTCCTGAAATGATCGTGGTGCTCAGCAGGAGCCAGAAAGGTAAAGGAAGCATCAGAAATTATATGGAAAGGAACAGGGAAGACTATGATGGTACCACAGTACAAATGCAGAATTTGCACACATATTGGAGGGTATGTACAGTCCTGATGGAGGTGAGAGAGTGAGACCTGGAAAGGGTTGAGAGTTTGCAATCAAGGATGAGGTGAGGTATGAAATGGCTTCTGTGCATGTGACGTTTAGGGAAGAGAGGGCTGGAGGGTTGATGAGAACATTGGGTAAAAGGATGGATGCCAGGGAGGGGTAGCAGCAGTGGTGAACACAGTGGTGTGGGTAAAGGCTTGGACTCAGTGCACTGAGAGGTCCTTTCCTACCCTAACAATTCTATAATTCTATGATTTCCTGCCTTTTCTAATGCAAGGTGTAGGGCATGTCAGATGGTTTTCATGGAGCCAAGTCTCAAAATGAGCAGGAGTTTGTGACTGTGCAATCAGTAGAAGTTCAGTGAGGTTCTGCTGAGGGACACTCTGAAGGGAGCAGACTTACCTGGGTTGCAGAGTGGAAAGTTACCTGGAAGCAGGGCTCGTTTGACGTTACTAGACAGGCAAAGTAGAACAGGACCAGCAGCTGAAATCAGTTGGAGGTTGTGGGGCAATATTAGGAGGCACAAGTCACCTGTGTGTCTTAATGTCCTCACTGTTCCCTGAAGCCTTCTGGCCGTCTTGTGTTTTGGTGTTGTTTTTAAAATTTTATTTATTAATTTATTTAGTTATTTATTTTATTTTGGGGATCTTTGGGGTGTTTACTGCTGGTTGTTTTCTTTTGTTTTCCCGTGGTACAATGCCTTAGCTCTTCTCCACTTCCCACCTCCCAGTTCTGACTGGGATGCACTGAGACAGGCTGGGTATCAGACTCACAGCAAGGGTCTGTGCTCACACACTCTCTCAGAACCATCCACGAAGGACATGCAATTATCTTCTGCAGAGAGTTCTGGCCATAGCATTTTAGCATTGCTGTCCCCATGCAATGGTAACTTTATCAACTGATAAGCATGCAAAGCCCTGGATGGCTCTCACATGGTGTACATTGGCTTTGCCTCTCTTTAGATAACCACCCCAGGGAAGCACTGCCTGTGGTGGTCCTGCACTGTGAATGAAACCTTTCTCTAAATCAGGATGGTTCAGGTTCTCATGCACTTCAGGAGGCATTTTTTAACTTACCGATTTTATTGCTATTATTTCCACTTAATTTACAGTTAACTGCTTTGCTGATGCCAAGCTGTTTCACTTTTCCTATTGTTTAATTAATCTGCTTGGTTAAATATTAATCTCTACCTATCTTAAAACATATTTTTTCTGTTCTCTTCCAGAAAATTTGCATATTAGTTGTTTATTTTAACAGCATGATAAAAAGAAACATGAAGTGAAAGTACAGAAGGTTAAATAAGGCACCCCAGGTGCACAGCTTGGAGCCTGTATGGATGATAATACTCACAGTAGGGATGAATAGAGCAGGTTCTGTCTTTTACATGTCACTTTTCTTGTGAGGGATGTGAGGGATGGCTCATGGCTTGCTGCAGCTGAAGTGCTCTGTCACCATTAACTGGCTGTTGCACACCTTATTCCTTTCCCAATTTATAAAAATAGTATAACAATACTAACAGATTCTAACATAGGAATGGACCTCAGCAGTTTCTTCTCCCTCTGTTTATACACCTTCATAAAACTGGTTCTTGATTTTTTCTTTAATCAGTGACAAAATCCACCCAGAAGTTCTTTAGATCTGCTCCCATGTCTGCCTTATAATATGGAAAAGTCCCTACAACAATTTGAATGTGAATGGTCTCATCCTACCAGGTATCCTGCTAATCCCTTGTTTTAGCTTTGCCATGAATAGTCCTGGAGTGGAGCTGCAGTTGCAGCAAGCCCCATCTCCTTAGGAGTGAATTCCTCCTCTCTCCAAGTCTGTCACACAGCCAGTGTCAAAACAAGCAGTGAGACTGGAAACGTGGGAGAGGAACCTCCTGCCAAAATACTCACCAATCATCTGTAGTCTTGCTGCAGAAATCCTACAGATGTTACAGGAGTTAAGCAACAGCAGTGTAATCTATGCAGCACCCACACAAAGCCTGGCAGTAGATAAAAACAATTTACATGGAGAATTATTTCTTCCACCTGTGGCTTCTAGAACTTGTGAATTTCCCTCATTTATTTTTGTACAATTCTTTGAAACGTGCTGTTGCTTTTTTTTTCCTTCTTAACTTATTATTTACATCTCTTCTGCGCAGAATCAGTGCACAGAGCCAGGATTAGTAAGATATCATGCACTGATCTTTAAAGCAAAAACACCTTTTGGTGTTCATTTACCAAAACTGCTCTCTCTGCAGGCCCTTATACTTGTTAACACTCGCAGGTATGAAGGTGCTCTCTGTGACTTCAAGAGATTCGAGTTTTACTTGAAATCTGTTAATACTTGTATGGATGAAGCCAACTTAGCAAAATAATGCCATTTTTGTTAACAATTAATAAAGTAGAAAGTACTTACATAAGCATAGCAAACACAGATTTCTTCTCTCCTAAGAATGTCTAACGCAACTTGAAGAAAAGTAGTTGATTCTAAAATCAGTCATTTTATTTTGACACTGTTCTACTGAACATGGGCTTTCAAGGAGATTGTTTTGACAAAAACTTGAATTCAAGATCTAAACTGATCGTGCGTATTTTTTCTTTAATATTTGTACCAGATAGGTTAAAAGAACTTTGAGAAGCTTATGTCTTCCTCAGCTGAAGCAGGAGAGTAAAGATCTCCCAACACAGACAAATTAATATTAGACAAGAAGCAAATACTTCCACCCAAACAAACGAGCTGTTCCCTAATGAACACAGCAGCTTTGTTTCAACAGCTCTGTCACCCAATTTTAGCTGGTACATTGTATTTCCAGCATGCTTCAAAGCTGCCTTCCTCCTCCTCCTCCTCATCCTCCTCCTCCTCCTCCATCCTGCCGACCATGCTGCGGAGAGTGTCCCATTTCTCACCAGAACAAGGTGACATTATGGGAGAGGATGGGAGTGGGATGGGAGCTGTGGTTGGCAGGAGGGCCTGGCTTCCTTAGTACAAGCATTTGTTTTTTAAAGCACATGTGAAAGGGAGAGGAGAGGGTGAGAAAGAAGCAGGGAAAAAAAAGAGTCTTTGGGGGAGTATCTCTGACAAATAATGATCTACACATAGGAAAATCTGCCCTGTGCTAGCAAGAAGGACAGATAGGTTTAATCTGTCTAATTTTAGTGATTTAAAGGAGCGATTAAAATGACAGCTTGAAGCTGCTACACAAAAATGTATTGCATATATATGATCCCTTTCCATTAACTGACTGCACACAGCTCTGGTGCTAAATTACCTTTGGCTTGAGTTACTTACCTCCTTCTCTTTTCACAGAGAAGAAATCTTAATCTAAACTGCCCTCAGTTTTAGGCTAGCAAAACTAATCTGGCTGTTGACCAGACCATTTTTAGCATCCTCTGCTTTTGCATAACTCCCACAGTCTGCTTGCAGAAGCGACCAGACCTTTGTAGCTGCAGCAGATTCTCACTGAAGTCAGTGCAGAACCTGCTCTGTTCATTTGCTGCCGGTGCTAAATGCAAGTGGTATCATCCTTCAGAGCAATTCAATATGCCTGGACACTCAAAAGTACCTCCTGGTGCTGCTGCCAGAGGTTCCCACTGCCTGTTTTGCCCTTTTGACAAGGCCTTTATTGCAGCCTGTGGGTTCTGGATTGATGGACCTGCCTTCATGTCACTGTCTATGGAGGGATCGAATTCCTTTCTGAATCTAAAACTTCATAAAAAAAGTCAGTTACACGCTACATTCCACTGATTTTTAGTGCATTAGCTACGTGCATAACCCGTGCATTAGTGAAGGAAGAGATGTACAAAGGGAAGTGTGTAATCCTTTTGCACTGTAAATGTCTGATTTTTTGAGCTGGCTATTACTGTATTCTTGATCACTGCCTGGGGTGAAGTGTTGCAGCCCCTTTCAGTACTTTCTGGGATGAGGAGCTGCCAAACGTCAATTTTAGAGCAGCCAAATGCGGCTGAAGATAATCAGTGTGGAAATACTTTTGTGAAAGTGTCAACTTCGGTAGCCACTGGAATGCGTATGGAAAGTTCTCATCTCCTCAGAGGTGCTGTAGGAGTTGATCAGCTGTAACATAACCCAACTCTAACAGCAACAGCAAGTAGAAATGGACCTTGTGAATTACAGCTGTGGTTTCCAGAATGACAAATCTCTAGAAAGCTGTATGAGCACTGAAGTTGAGCCAGATGAGTCCAGTGAGCTCTCAGTCTGACACACTTTAGCCCTGCTTGATTACTCGCATGATGTTAGAGGGATGAAAATTAGCTGAAAAGTAGTAATTCATGTTTCATAGAGATCCACAGTGGGTCTTGTGTGGGTCTTTCCATTCTGATAAACCAGGCACAGCCTGATTAAGGTTGTTTAATTTTAATCAAAATTACCATGAGAAAGTTTCACAAAAGTTTTCAGGGAGAGCTGCTTGGCTTATATTGGGTTGTGACCAGTGGAGCTGTTCTGCAGTCATTTGAACAACTTGCCAGCTCCCAGTGCGACAATATTTTTGTTTTGTTTGTTCTGGCAGAAGCACTAATTGGAGTAATGGAACGACAGAGCTGGTGCCAAGTGATGGCAGGGAGCTCAGGCCCTGTGTGTGTTGGAGGGTCCGTGTGCGGCGCTTCTGGGAGGGGACTTCTGGCTGCTCCTGCTGCTGCCAGGTGCACTCAGCCTTCAGCTCAGTGATGTGACTTGGAGGGGCACCACGCAGAGCAATGCAGGCAGACACTCCCAGTGGGATCCTGCTGGGCCCTGAGATGGAAAACTGTGTACAAACACACATTATGCTTTAAACAGATGCGGAATTTCCGTGGCTGTCGCTGTCTTGCACACAGAGACATATACATAGTTCTGCTTTCAAGGGTGTCAGCTGTCCTGCTCAGGGAGAATTGCCCTGATTCTGAACACAGGAATAATAAAGTGGCATTACACCATTATATTTCCTGAGATGGAGATTCTGGTGTAGGCAGCTGAGTTGGTATGGGATTTGGCAAAGATTAGAATTAAGTGAGACTTGTAAGGGAAATATTTGCTTTCTTTTTTCCATTGTGAGAGGACAAGGCAGAGAGAGATTTCCTTGCTGTGTTACATGAAAGGCAAGCAAACAATATATGATGCGATTTTGATCTGGATTCTACGTTATGTGGCTGGCTGGGTAATCCACTCCTGTGCTGTGCTAAATGCCTCAAATTGCATCAGCAGCTACACGCTGACCTTTGGAAAGGTGTATATTTCTTCCTGAATTTGTATTAAAGGTTCCATGTCTGAAGCAAAACCAGAAAATGTGCAGGTGATTTTCAGCGTGATGCCATAAACATTGCAGTTTATAATAGTAATTTTGCACTCTAGTAATTTCCTGGGCTATAACATCTCATTCCTGTACTGGGAAAGATTTGTGGAAACTCCTCCTTTTGACTCCAGACGTGAAAGAAAAAATTTTGATGGTGATATCCCAATTAAAGATTAACATGAGACTTTATCTAAGCAGTTGGTAGAAGATGGTAATTTTATCTGTTCTTGCCCAGGTCATGGATTTCCATGTGAAACTCCAGCTCTGAGTTTGGGGGCACCTCATCTGCTGTCAGAGAGACAGGATGCCATCAAATTGTGTCCTGCTTATCAGTCCTGCTTGTATTCTGAGTCTGCCAGTGCCCTCTTTCTGTCAGGGATTTAAGATGTTTAGTTCCAAGAAAATAAAGATATAGGATTTGTTAACCTCCCCATGTCCTTTACACAGGACAGCCAAGTTTTTTTTCCTTGTCATTTTTGTGTGACTAATGGCTCTAGCCAGGAACTGGGGAGGGGAGCACTTGTTCCCTCTTGGGGACACATTTTAATGAGATACCCAGACCCATTTCTGCAGGTTCATGGAGGTTTGAGAAGCACTGAGGCCTGCACATTGCACTTTCCTGAAGTTCCCATCTCAGTTAAAAAACTCCGTGTGGGAAATGTTCACTGAGTTACTCCACAGCTGACACTGTTCTCCACCGAAAATGGTGATGTGACAAAAAAATGACGGTGTAGACCCCAGCAGTGTCCCTTTCTGAGGCTGCAGGGTTGTCAAAACCTGCTCAGGGGTTGTCACCAAAGCAGAGTCACCAGGGCTGTGCCTGGCATAGGGTCTCTGAGGGCTGGGGTCATCGGGGGCTGATGGCCATGGCCTGGCAGGGGGCAAATGGGATTCCTGTTCCAGGCTGCTCATTCACAAATTTTAACAAAAATCGTTGCTTGTCAATTTCAGATACTTGGCTAAACAGTTGAATCTTATTTGCAATTTTCTTAGACGATGGCTTGAAAATGGAAGTTTTGCTTTCAAGTGATCCCTGCTCTGGGAGTTAAGAAATGGGAGAAAATGATGATTTTTTTCCTCCAGTTTAACAGACATTTAGGATCTCCTGCTTTTACTTCTATATTCCCTTATTTTGAATTAATACCTTATTCTAGTTTGCTGGAAGAGCTGGCTACTCAGGAAAAAAGTATTTTCACTGGACGTTTCCTGAGTCACAGAGCTGTGAAGCATTTGTTTTCCGAGCTATTGCAGTAAGTCCTGAGCAGCTGCAGTGGTGTGGGGAGAGAAATTTGGGGAGCACTTTTATGCCTTTTTTCTTTCATTTTATTCCCCCTGTGCCCAAGTGTTGTTTGCATAATGAATATTTGTTTAAGCTTCCATTATGACCCAGTCCTAAACAGTCTGGAAACTGCTTGTGAGATGGACATTTTGTTCAGAGATTTTTTGGTGATGGGTGTGCATCCTGCCAGTTTTTGTTTTTCATGACAGTCAACTCTCCGTTCACAGATGGTCTGAAAAATGATACATTTGGCTCCTTGCAATTATCGCCTCCTTTCCATTTAACCTTTGTTCCTATTGACATTATAAAAAGATGAATAATCTCACAAACTCCTTCCTTTAAGTTTAATGAACTGAAGGTAAAAATTCCAAAAGCCATTTAATGTGATTTTCTCTTTTTATCTGTACATTGTCACAGACTGTATTTTAACTTTGTGATAGGGCACACTGAGCATTTTAAGTGTCTAAAAGCTTTCTTTGAATAGGTCTTGAAAAGACTGTGAACATTATGCAATAAATATCTGCTATACTCCTCTTCATATTGATGATAGAGCAAGTTATGAGTGTAGATGAAGTGTCATTAAGGAAATGAAGAGCTAGGGATCATTTGGAATGCAGGAAAACATCAATAGGTAAAAGTTGCTTATCTCCTCCCTGAAAGATAAGAGACATAGCAGGAGCACAGGCAAATGTATAAATTCAAAGATGTATCAGCTGCAGTATTGCCATTCTTGTCACTGTTCATAGCAGATAATTCAAGCATTATTGCAGTGAAAAAAAAGAAGTCTAAGGTGTACTAAAGATTTGCCAATATAATTGCTAAGGATTGTTCAGAAAGGGTTTTCTTCTTTGTCAGTTGTTCCCTATAGTTTTTTATGTAAGTCATAGGAAAAAAAAGCTGCTGTCACACTGCACATTTGTCATGGTATTCTGAAATCTGAGAACACAATTGGCAGCAACAGCCTTTGAAATTCGGGATCTGTTCCTTCCTAGAGTTACATATATAAACAAAGGCACAAGGTTTAGATGGTTTTGTCTAAGACTTCACCAGAAGAAGTGGACTTGTGAGTTTACCCATGAATGCACACACAAACACTTCTTGTGTGCAAACAGATGTGATTTTGAAGATGTATATAGCTGTACCAAAATTCAGAGCTGGGTTTTGGTTATGACATTGACCCCTTGTTGTCTCTCTTTGCTGGTGCTGAAAGAAGACAAGGACAGGATGTTCTTGCATTGCTGCTGAATTTTAGCTTTAAAAATGCACACTATGTGGTTATTTTACTCTAAGATGAGTTATTGATTTTTAGTAGTAAGTTGTGTAACTTGTAACTGCAAGTATGTTCTCAGTGTTTAGCCATTTTTAAAGATTTCCTTTTCAAGAGTGAGACTGATATGCTCTCCTGAGAGTATTTCTATTAACAACCCCAGAAATCTCAAGAGTGTGTGTTAATTATAGCTTTAGCAGCAGCCCTGTTTTTAAGGAGTTTTGAAGGACAAATCTTAAAATTTGAATATTTCTTTGATCTTAAGTGAATATTTTCATTCTTTGTGGTATACATGTTTTAAGCATATAATCTCATAGATTATGATAATTCTCAGAGCAACCTTAGTGTTGTTGAGAGGAGATAAAATAGTATCTTGATGGTATTCTTTAGCCACTTACCTTTCTATCCCATCCATTAAACTAAAATTATTTTGCTGGACTGATGTATTTTTAGACTTTTGGATTTAGTCCAAGTTTTCTGCATAATCTTGACACAACTGCTTTATCTCTATGCTGTGTTCTTTAAATTTCTCTGATTAGAAAAAGCTTTTCTAAATCAAGGGTCATTTAAAAATAGTTTACCAACCTTTCCCTTAAATATTTTGCAGAAATTAAATGCAGTCACTAGGTCTCTATCTGTGTTACACTATTGTACATCAGCTGGTCCATGTGAATCCCTGGGATTTACCTTACTAAGACCATAATCCCTTGACTTGATTCGATAGTTAGATTGTATGTATGGCAGAGGCTTTAGGCAGAAGAATCAGATACATACTTGGAATTATTTCTGACGTGGGTGGTTACAACAGGGATTTTCAGTGGCATATTTCTTAGAACAAAATGATTTCATATGTCCCAAAGACCAGTGAAAGTGAAATTAAATGCCTGAAATGTGTTGGGCTCTGGATTGCTCCTGGCTTTTAACAGTCAGTTCTGATGCTGAATTAGTTTGTAGCCCTTTCTGAAACAAACTCAAAGCCTGGCATAGTGAATGATTAAATATTCCTCTCACATAAACTGAGGTAGCCTAAAGACTGTGGCTAAATGTTACAGCTAGTGCTCTGAGGCATCACACTACTCATGGAGAAACCCACATAATGGTTTTAAGATCATTCAATAGTAACTGAAAAAAAAAGGAAGGACTGTATTATTGAGCAAATATGCTGTACTTTGCACAGTGAATGGGATCTCATAATCTTCACCCTTCTTTTCATCACTGTTCGTTTTCTTTTCCAGCTCTGCCGTTCTTCAGCTGGCTAATGTATGACAGCCCAATATCATAAATAAAGAAATGGAGGAGGCCAGAATCACTGGCAGTTTAGATTTCTTACCACACTAAAATACTCACCCTCTGACACATTTCTGTGAAAATATGTGAGACCCAATTACTTGCTTGAGAATGTATGACCAGTAAGGATGGGAATCTATAAACACTCATCCAAACTTTTGTAGGTAGGTTCAGGTAAAAAAAAATATAATCCCTTTTTTGGGGCTTCTTGTGTATTGGGAAGGCTTTTCTTTTGTGCTGCATATATTGGAGAGGCTTTTCCAGTTTTAATCTGTGGATGAAAACTGCTGTGCCCCACGCCTGGGGTTTGTATTTGTTCTTTATCCAGGTCAGAAAGCACCACTGGTGTTTGCTAAGCCAAAGCTGTCAGGATTCAAGCCAGCCTGAGTGGTGAAGCTGGCCTACACCTCTCGGGTGTATCCATCAGTTTTGGTTATTTGTCATCTACCTGGTGGGCCCTGAATGTTCTCCTTCCACCTCTGGGACTCTGTGGGACTCACTGGGATTTCCCCAAAGGCTGGAGTGCAATTTTCTCCCATTGCTGGGTGCTAACACACCTTCAGTGTGTGATTCCAGGGTAGTTAATTGAAACTGGCACATCAAATCAGCTTCTGATTGGAAGATTTTTGCTGAGAAAGACACCAGAAACTTCATGACTCTGAACAACTTACACTAGTTCTTGTGAACGGATTTATCTTTGTGTAGATAAACCCTTAAAAGTGGATATTATTATTATACCATCAAAACTTCAGACAAGTTAATTACTATGGTCAAGAATCATGTGCTGTTGTATTAATCTCAGACTAATCTTAGAATAGTTTGGCTTGGAAGGAACCCCAAAGACATCTTGTTCCAGCCCCCTGCCATGGGCAGGGACACCTTCTATTGGATGCAGAAATACAAAATGCAGAGAATACAGCTGCTGTAGCTGGAGTGAGAGTTTTTGACATCTCAACTGAAATAGAAAAGAAAATAAAATGTTTAATTTCTTTAGAGTACAGAGTGCAGACTTTGCCATGATACAAATGTTCCTCTGGGGTGAGGTGGATTTTAAAGGTGCAATGCTGTAAATTGCTGATAGAGTCAGTTTAGCCCTGAAGAACCAGGTAAAGCAGGACAGGATTTTGCTAAAGGCAGCTGTTATTAGCTTTTGAGGAGAGGATCTTCTCTCTGTCTCACACTGACATGGATGAGATCTGGCCCTGAGTGCAGCACTTGCAGAGGTGAATCACTGACACCTTCCAGCTGCAGCCATCGATTTCCTGGGGATTTATGAATGGAATAGGCAATGACACCTCCCTCTGACACCTGCTCTGGCCTTCCACGTAACAAGAGCTATGTACAAGGTACTGTTATAATTTAATCTGCAGATTTATCTGTCTATCCAGCACATACTTTTTTAAATCTTTAGTGATAGTGCAAGCTATACAAATATTAACTTTTTATTAAAGTGTTTAATGTGGAGATTTATGTCTATTAAGCACCTGTATTTTTAATCTTTGGTGATAAAGGAAGCTACAAAAATACCAGGTTTTTATTGAAGTGCACAAAAGAAAACATGTGAAGGTGAGACTGGATTTTTTGCCTAACAATCTGAAGACAAGTACCTGAACAGAGTGATTAAATAGTATTGAAAGAAGTAACTCAGTGAAACTAGCAATGCTGTCAGGTTAACTTTGTGTTTGACAGCCTGTGGTAAAAGTTCTGCATCACCATTATGTGAAGATACTATTTGTGGAATCAGTACATATTAATTTCAACAGATAATGGTGAAAAACATTACTTGAAAGTAGCACTCACTGAGGCACCTGCCCACTGAGATGATTAATGATTAGAAATACTTGCTTGTATTTCTAAAGTGGAAAGATTGCTTCCTTCAGGAGAGGAGAGGATATTTACCATGCAGTGTTTCAGGTTATTTCACCATCGGGTCTGGACGTGGGCAGGTCCATCCAGAATCCTAATTAAATTACTTGTTATTCCTTCAGATTTATAAAGGTGTGGAGGGCGCTGGGGGGGCTCAGCCTGGAGAAAAGGAGGCCTGGGGGGCCTTCTGGCTCTGCACAGCTCCCTGACATTTGTGGCCATCTGTGTTCATCTCAGTTCTTCTCTTACACAACTGGAGCTCTCCATTTATTGCTTCAACACATCGACATTAAGTACGGAGAACATGGATCTGGGTGAACGTGTTGCTCATTCTTGGCAACAAGCTAATTACTGCTTAAAAATTGATGAAATTCTGAGGGCCATACCGGTTTGCTGAAGTGATCTCTGGAGGCTTTAATTTTTTCGTTCCCTCTTTTTATTCTTTTATTGTAGTTCACTCAAAACTGTCTCTGTAGGCTTCTCTCTCTTTTCCTTACAGCTTACTGAAACTTGTTTTCCTTAATGTTACCTTGGTAAAGACGTTGCTGCTTAAATATATAATTTTCATTGTGACTTTCATTGCTGCAATTAAGTGGCTAATTGAACAGTTTATAATGTGTATTCCTAATTGCTTCTGCAATAGGTTAACTGTGAAAGGCATAGAAGATTAACACACAAAATGTTGCCTGTGTTACCTTTTGCTGAGAAAAGCCTCAGAGATTTTCTTTATTTTTCTCTTTATGGGGAATGAAACTGCTTAAAATGCTTCAGTATTAAACTTCCGTTGATATTGAATCTTAGATGCCATCTACAGTGCAACTTGCCATAGTTTAAAAATGCCCATGAAATGTAAGTGTGGATAAAAAATACATTTGGGGGTTGGGGTCTAACATGCAGTAAAAGATGTGAGTCTGCAATTAAATGCTTCCTGACTTGCTTATCTTGCCAAAAATACAGAGCAGCAATTTGGACTTTCTGGATTGCCTGTTAAAAGAATAGAAAAAACTAATACAAGCCTCTAGAATACCTCCAATGGGTTTATCACAGAATAAATAGAAGTTTAATCTGCCTGTGCTATTTATAATAAAACATGGGCTTTCGAGCAGCTTTTATACCAAAAAAATGGTAAAGTACTGGTCATATGGGAGGGTGTTCCCAGCTGTTCCTGGGCTCTGCACCGAGTGGAATGGAGAGCAGCACAGTGCAAGAGCAAATCAAATCTAACAGAAGCATAGAAAAATGCACTCTTCTCAAGTATATCTTCAGAGTTACCATTTTTTTAAAGACATTCAGGGGTTTAGTGTAACAGTTTCATTATTATTAAAATAATGTAATCATCATTTTAGTGCACAGATTTTATTTTTGATAAAGCTACAGCAGAATGAAAAGAGAAGCAATAATACTAATGCAGGAAGAAAGTTGCTTGCTAATAAAACTATTTATTTATAAGTAAATATTGCTGACCAAAAAAAAAAAAAAAAAAACCAACCTGTCCATAAAAGATGAATGGGGAAATGCTGCATCTGGAAAATTGTAGTTTTCAGGCAGCTGGGTCTGTAAATGTGTTTTCCGTATATCTTCCCATTTTCTTGTCATCCCAGTTGTAAAAAAACCAAACAACTTACTTGAACAGTGTCGATTAGTAGAGCCTGTACAATACTGCCCTTGTGAAGGAGGATTTCTCATGCTGACTTTGTCCTCCTCTGTGCTTAAACTACTCCCCTCCCCTTGTTCTTTACTAGTTCTGAAATTTACCTGTTTCCCTTTTCTAAACCATTTGGACTTTTCAAATCTGCTTGATTACAGGCCTAGCTCTGGTCTGGTCCTTTTCCTTGCTGTAAATTTCTTCCATACTGGGGGAAAAAAAAAAAAAAAAAAAAAAAAAAAAAAAAAAAAAAAAAAAATCTTTGTCTTCAGTTTGCTTTGATTCACTTTATTTCTTTATACACTTAATTTTATTTCTTCCATGCTGAAGGGAGGCCTTGAAATTTAATTGCACAGGCAATTATTCTTCACCTTTGTAAAGCTGAGTGCTGACCCCAGGAGCTGTCTGTGTTACCATGGGCAAGGCTGTGTTCCAGAGGTGCTGCAGAATTTCTTTGGTCTAGACATTCACATTTCACCACCTGTCCGGCGCCTTTCCTTTTATTGCACAGAAATATTCTACAGGCCTTCCGTTTCCCGAAATCTCTCCTATTGTATTTTCATTTTCCCCAGCCCCATTAACCCCAGTGTGGGTTTGTTTCTGTGCAGGGTTCAACAACTCGGAGCGCACGTGTGACAAGGAATTCATCATCCGCAGGGCCGCCACCAACCGCGTCCTCAACGTCCTGCGGCACTGGGTCTCCAAACACTCACAGGTATCCCCTCCTCAAACACACAGGGATCAACAGTTCACACTGTTCGTGCTACAGGCAGCCTGCCTCAACTGCTCTGGCTGTGTTAAAATACTCGTGTTGTCATGCAGAAATTTATTCATTTATTTGTGGTGAATTGCGCACGGAAAGCACGTGCCAGTCCCTCCACAGGCCTGGCAGGACTGTGATTGTAAAATGGTGTTGGCAGAGAAGGGAGGGGAAGAAATCCGAGTGGTCTGTGGAATGTCATATCCTGTAAGCTGACAGGTGGGAAAAATGCTGGGAGATTCTGACATGGATGTAGAAGACTTTTGAAAAGGGTGGATGGATGGATGGATGGATGGATGGATGGATGGATAGGGTGAGGAGGGAGGGAGGAAAGAAGGAAGGAAGAAAAAAAAGAGGGCTCTTTGGAAGCAAATGAGAGATTTTTGTACACCTTGTGCAGCTGGTGCTTCACAGCACTTACAGACTGCTTTGTCACTACGTGCTGCTAATAAAGGATACTTCATCTCCAAAGCTAATTCCAGCAATGTCAAACTCTCTAACGCAAAATCAATTCCCTTTTTCCCATGTAAAGGGTTTAATTTTCATTGAGGTTAAGTTTGCTAGAGAATTAACTCAGTAAGAGATGTGTTAGTGGGAAAATCAGTTATGTTTGGAAAGCTGAGCAGCCCAGAAGCGATTACTAAAACCTCTCTTGGTATCATGGGAGTGATTAATCATTTCAAGTTACTGGAAGCAGCCTATGAACTTCAGGTTTTGACTCGCTGTTAAATTAAAGTCAGAATCAAGCAAATCTTGAGCTGTAACAGAAGTGGCAGCAGACTTATTACAGTTTTGTGTTACTCTAGGTGCTTATTTCATTCCAGTTCATATTAAATATCTTCTATGACATGAGTTGATCCTCTTTGCTAATTAAAATTTATGTGATCATGGAAATGTGGAAACTTTTATCTACATTAAGCAAATCTACAAGTAGTTTCACTGATTACTTTTGCATTTGCTTTTGCATCATGTTTACAATTGGAATTCTTTTAAAAATATGAAGAGGACAAAGATAATGAGTAACACATTGTGCATTTTCTAAGTGTAAGCTGTTACCTGCACTCCCTGGTCTCTCACTGCCTTTTATTTTTTCCATGGCAAAGGTGTCAGATTTTAGTTCTTTAGCTCTCCTTGTCCATTATTATTCCAATATAGCACATATTTTAAAATGCAAGGGCTTTGGCATGAGAAATAAGAAATGCTACATCAGCAGAGCATGTAATCAGCTTTTTGTGTTGTTTACTTGTGAGACTAGGGAGAGAGAAAGGACAGATATAAGCAAACTAGTCAGAAAAGACTGACTAGTTGCTGCCAAAAAATATGGGACAGGACTAGTTTAAGGAGGACAAGTGAAGAATTACTGTCTGGCCAAACAATTTGAAATGTTGGCAGTAAAGATGTACAGTCCTGGGAGAGCAGTAGCTCCAAGCTTATTTTACAGTAACAACACAAACTGCAGATCCTGAGCCACCAATGTCTGGTGAGGAAATGCTTACTCAATTTTCAAAATGACACAACAATAAAAGCATTGAAATTTTTTAAGAACAACAGACCTGCCAAAAACTTTTATATGTTTTAAGGTATTTGTGTTGTTCTCTGGATCAACCTTGGCTGAGACATCCTTCATCCTCATGAGCAACCAAGAGCAGGTTTGATTCTCAAAAAAAAGGGCAGGTTTTATTCTAAAAAAACCTGAACAAACAAAAACCCCCAACTTACAACGTAACTGAAAATAAGTGGATGTTTGCAAAGATAAACATGCAATTTTGATATTGTTTTCCCTCTTACCTGCCTTTGAATTTGCTTTTACTGCAAAAACTCCCAGCACCAAATGGGCAATTTCTCTCTGTCCAGAGACTGTTCTTTTGCAATGTCCCAAGATCTTCGTGGTCATCAACAGCCCACACCACTACTAAAGGTGACCAACCATGCAGAGTTTTTTCTGGCAAAACACCATTTCCTCATCACTGGATGCAAAGAGAATCAAACACAGTAGAGGTGTAACGAGTGTCTTTATTTCTCTGCCAGGTGTGAGATGGTGTTACAGACTTGCTTTAGTGCTGCAGCTCGTGAGTAATTCTGCAGCATAACCAACTCTGTCTTGGTGCTCTCTGATTCACCAGTGGTAGGTCTGCCTAAGTTGTTGTCCTGATGTCTTGTGCACTGGTGCAAGACTCACACACAGCCATCTGTTCGAGGGCTCTGACGTGCATCATCCCACTTCACTATTCCCTACCCTCCATGCCTCCCTCTGGAACCCTTTGGCTCGCTCAGCCTCTGCTCTCTTGCGTGTAAGAAGATGGGTAAGGGTTAGTGCAAGAACCGAGGGATGCAGGAATTATCCAAACAGATGGTTCAGAGCCTTGTGTTTGCTCACTTTGCTCTAGAAAATCCTTGACTGGGGTTTGGAACATCTGTGCTGGGGTGTGGAATCAATTAACTTCCACTGTCTTGCAGCTGTGTCAAAACCACACTTAGGGATGGTTTAGCTTTGCTCTGTTTTTACTTTTTTTAAATCTATCTGACCATGGACAGCATTTAATACGTAAAATTGTCTGTGACCAGAAAACAGAATCATTAAAATTAATGAATCAGCCTATTCAGTGAGGACGGGCTTTCATAAAGTGGTTTTGTTTTCTTGAAATCATGCTAAACAATGCTTTAAAGAAATTGATTGTTCTTAAAACTTGAATCATACACTGTAGAAGCCTCACTTAAAGTTCAAGTAAATGTACACATGGTAGTGCCAGGTCTGCAGCCCTTTGTGGAGGGCACAAGGAACTAATGAATGTCCCTAGGACCTCTCAAGGCACAGATAAAAGTGTGGGAACAAACCATCCCCAGGGGAAGTGACACATACATCCCTGTTTTTACCACCCTGAGCAAAAGTAGTCAAACCTGTTCTGCTCATCAGCCAAAACCAGCACAGTATGAAAGGCAGCTTTAGATATTCCAGATTGTTTTGTTTACATTTTTCTTCTTTTTATTCCATGTCCCTCCTCTTTCTTTGATTCAGACACCTGCAAGCCAGCAAAGCTTTCTTCTTGCCCTAAGTAACAGCAGAATGTTTGTGTTTACATTTTGTTTTTGAAATGTGGTTGAGAGGAGCAGAGCAAGATTCTCCTGTTGTAAACAATGAGCACACAAATGACAGGGCAGAGGATCACTGGGAGCAGGAGCCTTGGAGCATAACCACTGGCTCCTGCAGAGGTAGAAAAATAGGAAGGCAAAAGGGGGGCAGGGCAGAAAGTCTCAGTATGACTTTCATTATCTGAGCGAGGTCCTGTAGCCTTGTTTTATTTAAAAATACTTCCTTGCCTTTTATCTATCTTCACTTGTGCTGCAAGTGAAGCTTTTTCTGCTCCAAAATGGCAAGCAGATTGCAGTGGAGCTTGTCCAAGGCTTTCACATCTGGCCTCTCTGAGTGACAACTGAGGGCTTGTTCCCACTGGCTTCTTCGAAGATCTCAGCTGGAACGGTTCTCTCACAAACTCTCTGGCTGCCAGATGGTGTCAGTGACTTACAGAGTTACCACAAGGCCTGGGGAGAGGACCATGGCTTTGATTTTGGAAATACAGGTCATGATCTGTGCCCAATGCCTGCCCGGCTCCAGCTGTGACATTATGTAATGCAGCTCATGCTCGTGGTCATACCCACAGAGCCGTGGTGGGTCTTCAGCAGGAGGATTGCCAGAGGGAGTTACTGATAGCACTTGGGGACTGGGGAGAACACCTGGATACATAGGATTGTCCAGGAAAAGATGATTGCAGTTAGTTAAAAATAGTGTTAGCTCACATGAATTGGCCAATTTCATTTCTTTCTACTTCATTGGAATAAAAGTAGAGAGAAAATCCTTTACATGAACCCCACTGAGCTCATATTAAATGGCATAAAGTAATGAATAAGGTATCCGGTGAGTTTATAGTAAGTATGTTGTAGAAATATGAATGAATTACACTGAAGCCACACTTAGCAAGATACACTGTATTTTAACTACATTGCAAATTGACCTCTAGGACCTGCGGCCCCTGCCTTGAAACAGCAAAGACATTTCTGGTGTTCTTTGTGAAATGAGCAGCTGTGGTGATCTGGATGGCGAGGAGCCAGGGGGGCTGCCCGGAGACAGCCTCGAGCGTGCTCTTGGCCACTTGGTGAGGAGAGCCAGCGTGCCTAAACTTGTGCCCTGGATAATAATGCCCTGAGTTGCTGCTGTGCCACGTCCCAGGCTGGCAGGAGCCAGGTGTTATAAACGGAGCCTGGACTTTTTTGGGTGAGATAAAAGTCTGCTCGTTTATTTAAAAAGAAAACCAGGAGCGGAGACTTGAGATAAGCCCGAGTCCCACTCGGCAACCCAGAAAAGAACAACAGTACGGCGCACAGGGCGTTCCTTCGGACTCGGGTTCCTCAGGAAGACCCCCAGGGACTGAGCCCCGGGGCCGTTTTATAGTCCCTCTGATGTTATGACTGGTGCAGCTCCGATCCTCCCTCGGGTGGCTCGTTGCCAGGGTCCTCATTGGTGTTCAGCTCCGTCAGTCTCTGGGGCGTCGAGTGATTGGTTTGCCCCTTAACCAATAATTCCTCAAGATGTTTACATCATAAACCATTAAGTCATCTTAAGAACATTCCAGAACGTTCCCCTCTTTTCTATAGACCCACCACTCTTCCCCCATTGGTGTCACCATCTAGCGATCACATAGCAGCAACTATTAACTTATTAACTGTATATAACAAGTAACTATTAACTTCTTTTTAACAAAAAAACCCTTTTAACCATTTATTACACAGGGGTTTGCTTGGCATGGCCCTGCAGGGCACAGGAGTCAGCCAGAGGGGAGCCAGGCCTGCGGGCAGCCACAGGGCTAGCGGGGCTCTGCGCCCGCTGCTGCTGGAGCCCGACTGCTCCGTGCTCCCCAGGCGCTTGGCGAGCGTGTGGCACCCAGCACGCAGGGCAGGGCTGTCACATCCCCTGCGTGGCCCCTGCCCGTGTTCCTCGGGTCTGTGTTCTGTGCTGGGAGCTGCTGCTCGTGCTGCTGGTGGCTCTGGCTCGAGGGAGCCCAGCAGCAGTGACAGCAGACACCGATTCTGTGCAATCAGGGCCGACACTCCTCACAACCCCCCCATCTCTGCGCTTGAAACCGACTGGAGGACAATGCTGTTGTCCTTTGCTTGTTTCTTGAAGTAAACCAGACTTAGTTCAAGCTCAGGGATGAGTTTTCCTGAAAGCCAGTTATAATTTCATTTATCTCTGCCTTCCACCTGTGTCAATGTTTTGTTGCATAAGAATTTGTACAGATTTTGCTCAACACAACTGTGTGTGGTAGGTGAAGTGTGGTTTTTTTGCTTCAAAATTGAATACTGTAGTAGAGGACTGCAGCAGTGGAGTAACTTCACTTAATTATGAGTGTTTGATCTGCTGTGCACAAGATTAAGACTCACTCATCTGCTGCCACTGAAATAATTGCCTGTTTTCTTTTTGGCATGTGAACAAATACATGAAAATAAGACAATCTCCATCTACTTAAAAATATTCCAAATTCCTTGCAAACAGTCTTCAAGCAGATCTCTCTCCCCTCCTGCCTCTTTCTTCCCTCCCTCCTGTCCTTTTGTAGTCCTTCTTACTGGCCTACTCAAACATAAATCAGGTCCCCATGTTTTAGCTCGATTTCACTTGTCTGGATTATTCATTGCTCCCCACGTTTTTTAGATGCAGAATGTTTCCTCTCACTGAGGAGCATTTAAAGAAAGGGGAGAGGAAATGCTTCTGGGGTTTCACTGAGCTCATGTCAAATCTTGAAAATATATTCTCTGTATAAGCCACCGGCAGTAGATATACTTTTTCTAGTTTAAAAAGGCACCTTAGCTAAGTTTTTTTCCTTGCTTTCTGCTGCCTCTGCTACACTCTCGTTTCTTCTAGCCAGTGATTCTGAATCTGAGTAATACCCACACTTCATTAGGCTACTGTAGACTCTGAAATATATTAGAGGTATGTGACCCTCTCATGAAGAACTAAACCACTGTCAGATTGAAATGTGCCTGCTGGAAAATTGAATGACTCTTGTCTGACCAACTGTATTCCTTCTCTGATATGTAAATTTCAACTAGAAGTCAAAAATTGGTGTAAAATTATGTAGAGAGATGTGATACACATGTATCTAGAGCCATAAATAGCTACCTGTGGATCTAAGTGTTCTATAATATAAACAGATAAATATTCATCTATGACACCCATAATATGCATAGATATAATCTGCATGTATTTAGAGTTATTTAGTTACTTTTAAATTATACATAGAATTGGTTGCTAAGTATTTTGGTGTTTGTATCATTCTTACATTAACCTTTCTCCACAAAAGTTAAGTACATGTACATGTTTAAATGCAGTATTATTATTTCCCTATTTTTTTCATATATCGGTCATCATGCTGGAATCTCAGTACCACTCAGATAATGACCTTCACTAGAAAAAGAGAGTAGTTCTTAATTTTTCTTCTGATTCTCACCTTTTTTCATAGGGTTTTTTTTTTTTTTTAACTCATCACACTATAAGAAACAGATAACATTGCTTTAAAAAAGAAACCTGTAAATTTGAGTTTCTCCAGCAATTCCAGCACTACTATCTTGTGGAGATTACTCAGTAAAACAAGTTTTACTGGTAATGACCCATGTATTAATTCTCATTATTATAAGAATTAGTGTGTAAACATGCAAAAACTGGAAATGCTTTGGTTTGGCTGGATCTGATGATTATAGGTGAGGCTTCCCCATCCTATTTGCAAATGAAAGAACTTTTAAAATTCTGGACTTTTTTGGTCATAGGTTTGGTTTCAACAAAGGAAGACATCTTGAGAGAAAATACTTTGTAATGAAAAGAATCAACCAGTTGTGGTTTGAAAGCTGTGCTTGGAAATAAAATCGTGACCACGATGATGTGATCTGCCCGAGGATTTTACCCAGCAATGCTGAATGAGGATGATGGATGTGTCACCTCCTGGACACCTGCTCTGCTCATTTGGGATATTTTTGTAGCCCAGGTTGCAGAGATACCCATCCTCTTTTATACAGTGTCTGCCACTGAGCTACAGGACAAGCACTGACATTAATTACACTGATCGCTTAGGCTTGTGCAGACTCAAGGTTTCTCCTTTAACTAAATTTTGATAGTTTTATATTTCACATTATTTTCTTCTTGAAGTCACTGGAGTGAACAGTACTGTCATGTAGTTTAGTTGCATTCCTCATGTTTTCAGTAATTAGCCCCGTTTCCATACCCTAAATATATGAAAAGATTCTCCTGTCTTCTCTTGCAAACAGGCTAAAACAGCTCCTAAGGGAGGCATTTCAGAGCATGGCTATACAAAATGTGTTTTAGAAAACAAACACAGTGCAGTGCCCAGAAATAATTTTTGCTTGGCTTTGAGCTGAATGTTTGATACCCCCTCCAAAGCTTAATGTTGCAGCTTCCTATTCTTCTACACCCTCAAATATGGGTAAACATTTCCAAAAAAATAAAACACAGATATTAATTGGTTCCAGACTATTAATTAGCTGAGGCCCAGGTGAGGACACTCTTGAAGAGTGAAGAGGGGATGCTGTAGCAGGAGGGAAATGCCCAGGGCAGGTGATTTCTGAGCGCTGACATTGGAGCAATAACCCCTCTCAAAAGTGCTGTCAGGCTGGCTGTGGCTGCTCCTGTCACGAGCACCCATTCCCCTCCTGGTCTGAGCTGTTCCCTCCCATTTCCAGTGAGGCTCCACTGGCCTCTGTGGCTGTGGCAGTGCTCTGATGCCCACCACAGCTGGCTCTGCTGCTCCCAGAGGCACACATCTACAGAGCCCTTCACCACGGGAGGGGCTGTGGGGGTTCTTTGGAAATGAAATACAATGCTCCTGTGCCGAGATGCCAGATATTCCCCATTTTCAGTAACTTCGTGCCTGCTGTTCCCATGGAAACAAGAGGGAGCTCTGCACACACATGGTCCTGCTTGCAAGTAGCTGTGGATTGTCAAGGAAGATCTGTGATGCACCAGGCAGCTGAAGGGTTTGGGTTTAGTTTTCCTATGAAAATGCTAGCTTTGAGCTGAATACAAGAATTTTTGGACTGTACCCCAAGTCTTGCCTGTAACTTCTCACCTTAAAGCTTGTACATTCTATAATTTGTGAATGTCTAATACTCTGTTCTCATGATTTTTCCAAATTCAGAGATCACCATAAATAGCTGTTGCATGTCCCTGAATCACAGTCCTGTGTCAGGTATGAGTCTGCCCTAGAGGTAATGAAAATCCTGAAGCTCTTCAGTGCAGGGCTGGCTCATTTAGTTTAGAACTCACTTGTTTGAGTATTCCACAAAAAGCAGACCTTTCCAACAGAGTGGGTATGAGATAAGAAATAGCAGAGCAGGAGGCAGATGAACAGAGAAACTCAAGAAAGCAGTGAGAGGAAGCCCAGTGTCCTGCCTTGCTGGGCAGGGGTGCCAGAACTGCAGGTAAACACAGAGGAGAAGAGAGGATGTTGTGGGTCGTGGTCAGATGCAGGTGATAATTCAGAAAAGAAAGGTAAACTGATCAGCCCATCTCCACGCAGAAGACAAAGGTCAGAAAGGGGAAAAATTACAGGCTTTGGAAGATCCTACTTTTGTGGCCAGTTGGCTATTGCATCTTTCTCTAAATATTTTCAAACATAGTAAAAAACAGAAAGCAAACAAACAAACAAACTGCAAATCTAATTGGAAAAAGAAGGCAAACCCGTTAAACTATACCTTTTCGGTTGTTTGATAAATACTGTTAAGACTAAAGAAAGTAAAAGTTCTTTCCTTTTTAGGATTTTGAGCTGAACAACGAGCTGAAAATGAATGTGTTAAATTTGCTGGAGGAAGTTTTGAGAGACCCTGACCTTCTCCCCCAAGAAAGGAAAGCTACTGCAAACATACTGAGGTAAATGCATTTGTAATTATTTCCCATGTTAACTGCAGTACAGAGTGAGATAGCTGGGGGACTGGCTATCCTAGAATTCACAGGGTTGGGTTTTCCTCCAGAGTATTGAGTTTTGAATGATTGCTCGGTGTTTTATGAGCCATAAAACAGAGCCTGTTTTAAGTTTCATTCATAAAAAATACCTGTACTGGAAAACTTTGCTGCAGAACAGCTGACAGCCATGAGTTCAGCCTTCAAGTATGAGTGAAAACAGCCCTGTCTACAAAGTGTGAATATTTTATAGCTACTGATTTTCATGTAAATCATTCAACATTACTGAGGAGCAGTAAAAATTTAAAGACTAAGCACTGATTAAATGAATTAGTTGAAACGTTTGAAGACTGAAGAGTGATTAAAGTAAAACATCAGGAAAACACAGATAAATCTATGGTGTGCTTTGTTAACATTTCAGTAAGTATTCTGCAGGTAAGCCAATAAGGGTGCAATAGTGTATGCCTGCATTTTCTAAGACCATTTGACAGATTTACCAACAGATACGTGGAAAAAAAAGTGTCTGAAAAGTTGTTCACTTGTGAGGACAAGCATGAAACAAAAGATAAGAAACACAGATAAGTTCTGATTAAAAGCACCTTTCTTTTTACATAAATAAAAATAGTCCTCCTTCTAATAATACTGTGTGTGCTGCTATTGCAAGTGAAAATAATAAGTTTGTTTTATGTGTTTCTTTGGAAGAAACAGCAAGTCAAGAGAGCAAGAAGGATGAGGATGATATGGGTTTTGATAATATGTGTGACAGCAAAGGTTCTACTCACAGTGGGAAAAATTACCTTAAAACTTTCAGCTTCTTAAGAAAATGTTTGAAAACAAGCCTGGGTTGGCTGTTCCTGGCAGAGTACAGGGATGGATTTATAGGCCTTCACCATACAAGTTGGTCAACAATTTCCTGTACCCAGTTTCAAAATAGTCAATTTCCACTAGCAGTTGCATCAGAAAATGGACCTTTGTATTTATGTGTAGACTATGAATTGTCTCTGTTTGTATCCTTTCACTGCTGTTCTAGGAAATGGTTGTTACTGTTTATCCTCTCTTCCCTCCTAGAACTGATTACTGAGTACCTGAGCACACTGTCTGATACACCAGTGAATACAGTTCATCACATACTTCCTTTTTTCCGAATTTTCAAAAATTCAGACTGCATTTTTGACCATTCTCTGAAATTTCATGCTCTATTTCTTTTGCAAAGAAAAAAATGGAAAAAAAGCTTTTTCTTTTAGCCTTGGCTAAAAAATCCTTTATTGCTTTTCAAGACTGGCAGTGCTGCTAAATATACATGGATGCTGGACAACTTGATGTGAAATATTTCAATCCTACTTCAATGTGAATTAAATTTCAATACAATTATTCCCCTTTCACTTGGAAGGGGGAGGTGTTCAGATCACCTCAGGGAAATGTCTGGTAATTAAGAGTGATTTCCAGAGTTTAACAAAGCACTGTGATTACTCCTGGAGACACAGGCTCTCAGCAAGGCTATATGGTCAACTGGGTGAAGGGAATTACAGGATCTAAGGAATAATCTGCTGTTGTTGGCGTGTAACTTTATCTGTGATAGTGACACAGGAGTGCCCGTTCCTTTATTCTTCCACAGTCCTTAAGTTTTAGTGCACATTATTAAAATAGAAATATTTGTAAGCTTTAAAAAACTCTGATGGACTTCCTGGTCTAAGTAGGGACCTGCTCTCCTGTGGAGACTGTGAGCACTCAGTCCTGGCACCATCTCAGGTCCTGGGGCATCCAGGGGTCCCTCTGCTCCTCCAGCTCCTCAGTATGGTGGTGGGTTCAGAGGCAGAACTAGCTGTTCTTTGGCAACTTAACTTTGCAATATTCAGAATATAAATGGGGAGTAGTTTCTGTCAGGGGATTTAGCTGTTCTGGCAGGTTGAAAACATCCTTGTACAGTTCTGGAACTGATTTCATGGAGGATGAGAAACGAGCATTGTCGGGAGAGATGACATTGACCTGCCTGAGTCCTGTCTGATGGCACAACTGCACGAACCCAGAGGGCAAACAGGTTTCCAGTGCCAGAGGGAAAAAGGCTTTTTCTACATTACCACTAAAAACGAAAGTGCTGCACGTGGTGCAAGAGGAGGATGTGATGGCACGGGGTTTGTTCTGTGCCCCCACGCTGCCGTGGCTGGTTCAGTAGGTCAGGCCAAGCACTGAACCTGTTCTGCCCCAGACTGGGAGAGCTCTCGCTGTTTCTTGTCTTCAGAGATCACTGTTTACTGCAGGGGGGAACCACGTTGCTGCTGACCCAGAAGTGCTCAGCTTCGGGCCAAGGTTGCACTGAGCCACCCTGAGGATGCTCCATGTCCTGCAGTGTCCTCCCTGCAGCATCGATCCCTTTTCTGCATCACAGTGGGGATTCTCTGTCGTGTCAGGTTACAGTCAATGTTCCGAGTGTTGAGAGAGGGCCTGCACTGTAAAAATAGTTTCCTGAGCTCCTTCAGCCATCCATAGGCTCTGACAGCCATTATGAAGGGTTTGCATTACTAAAGAACCCTGTGGTGGGACCCTGTGTTTACCTGAAGCACCAAACCACAAAACAAAGTGCAGTCAGGGAATGCAGCATTCCTGCCACAGCCGATCCCTGCCATGGAGGAGATCCTCTCCACCAAAATTCTCTGAATTTAGGCACCCTGGCTTTTCCTCCATGGACAGTGACAGAACACAGGCAGGGGCTTGCTGTGAATCCCCCCAGATGTCCTAAAGGCACTCTTGCAGAATGTGCAGAGGTGCTCCCAGGCTTTGTGTTCCTCTCTTGGTTCCTGTTCAGTGTCTGGCTTGGAGAAAAGGTGCTCAGCCTGTGCCCTGCTCCTTGGAGAGATGTCGTCTTTCTAGTTTTCTTCTGAATTGAGACCTTTCATCTAATACTGCATAGAGGAGAAATATAAATTACCTGGAACTGAAAGGCTTTTTTTGCTGTTGTTAGAAACCAATTTGTTTGAAGATTTCTGACAGCATGCTTTTTGTAAGAAAGCACAGATCTGTCATAACTAGAAGTTTTGACGAAACTTCATTCAAAAGGTTTCTCTGGGACAGGCTGAAAATGGGAAGAAGGAATAATCCAGCTGATGTGCCCTTCATAAAAATAGTCACTCACCCACTTGCTAAGTGAGCGCTATAAAGTAGGCTTTTTTTTGTTGTTCTGCAGAGGTGCTTGCTGCAGGCATTTTATCTAAAACATTTATTCTATCAGAATTCTGGGCTGCCTGTCAGCTGTCACTGTGGGCCTTGGCTTCCCCACATCTCAGTTTTTGTAGTGTACTCTTGAGTCTGAAAGGTCGACAAATGCAGAATGGGCTTAGGACAAGCAGTTCTTGTCAAAAATTCAATTTTAAACATTTGTGAAAGAAAATTCATGCTTTCTGAGGCTTAACATTGGTATTTTTTATGTCTCCTTGAAGGGTATTGCGTAAAAATATGTCTTTTTATAAGCTGCCCCAGCCTTTGCATGCATGTCCATGTATGTGCATAGACTTTCCTTGGAAAATCCTTCCCTTTGTCAGCAGAGATCAGAGGAGCAGGAAAGGTTGGTTTGTGTTCCAAAGATACATCATGGTCAGTTCTGGGAAAGGCTCTGTTTAGAATATGAATGACAAGGAAAATGTTGATGGGAGATGCTGAGCTGCTTCATGCCTTGAGTCATCAAACAAAGCAGCTGGTACTTCTTGCATGATGGGATTTCTGTTGTGTGGACTGACAGGGTTTCTCTTCAGGGTAAAAAAGCTTTTTATAATTCAGAATCTGTTCTGAAAGCTAGGCAAACCTATCAATGTATGTTTGGCTTGAATTTTTATCAGCCTTATTGACTAACCCCTGAAATCTAGATAAAATTAAATTGATAATGAAGCAGGAAGGTATAAATTCAGACTGAACAGCAGTGAATAAATTTGATAGATAACCCTATATGGGGAAAAAAAGGTTCTTTAAAGAAACAGCTCTTCTTCAGACTAAACATAGATGAAATCCAGGGATATGCAGATGTCAAAATGTGATGGATGAACAATTTTTCTGCCTTGTATGATCTCACCAAACAACACATTTCAGGCTCTCTACCTTGCACTAGCTTTTAAGTATTTTTTATATGCCTTATGTACCACAGAGGAAGGAGGAGACATATGTAGAAATTTTCAAATAGAAAATTATTTTAATATTTTGGGTTGGTCAAGCATGAAGAATAGTGAGAGAGAGAGAGAGAGAGAGAATCTTGGTGATTCTAAGAATTAGAAAGATAATTCTGTTATATTTTCTTCATTTCAGAAGGTGCTGGAGGTGTCACCCCGTTGAGTCCTCCCTGAGGGTGACACTGCCCAGGAGAGCCCCTCTGTGCCTTTGCTTTCTCTTGTGACTCTTTTCACAAGGATCTGCTTCTTCCCAGCTCACAGGAGCTCTCCAGAGAGTGCAGTGGGAGCTGTCCAAGCAGGACTGGTCAGCCCAGTGAGTGTCCCCAGTCCTCTGTTGAACCTGGGTGTCCCAAAAGTGACAACAGCACAGACTGAAGTGGAAGATGCTATTGATGCTATTGAAAAAAATACCATTATCCAGGCTAGAGATCGGTCCTCTGCACACTTCATTGTAGAATATTTCTGGATACCAGAAAAGTTGGTTTTGTTTTCTTTCATGAGATCACTGTGCTAGAGAAAAAGCATCCGTTTAGAAGGAGGGATTGAATGGGGCGGGGGGACAGGGCCTGTGTGGCTTTCATTGCTAGAGGTTCTTGTCACAGGATGAACAACACCTTCCTGAGGCACCCAGGCATGAGGTACAGCACAAAATAAGCTGCTCTGCAGGACAGATTGCCAGGCTATTTAAGGGACTGAGGCTGCACTCTGTTATTATCTGGCCAAGAAGCTTAGGGATCTCCTGGAGAGGTAGACACGCCTTGCCTGTTAGACACAAGGTGCTTCAAGCCCTCATGAATTAAAAAGAAAGGTGTTTTGTGTGGATGTGGAAGGCTGCAAATGAAGGAGGCTTCTGAGATCCTGTCTGTGTGTATCTGCATTTGATTTTAGCCTAGCCCTCAGTTTGGCAAACCAAGAGGAAACAGCAGCAGCCCCCAGCAGAAGAACCTGGTGTGCTGGGCATAAAACCCTTCTGCACACCCACCTGGTGCAAACTCATGTCTCATGCCAGAGCTGAGGTCTCCAGGCAAAGTGACACTTTCCCCTTATGGCTTTCCCTGGTGCATGCAGAGTCTGCCCTGCAGAGTGCACTGGTAGGGAACTGGAGGGACCTGTTGCTGTGGGTGTCCTTCTGAAGTCATCAGCAGGACCTTGGGAAGGGTCACCTGAACTGTCCTGGGGAATTCAGCTGAGCAGGACTCTCTGCAGAGAGCCTGACCCAGGGCCCACCTGTACCTGCACCTTCATCCCGATGTTAAACTAAACCTCCCCGGAAGGGAATCTGCCCAGCAACTTCTGGGCACATTGTTGTGTCCTTTCAGATGGCCTTTTACATTCTGACTTAGCTACTTCTCCCTAAATCTTCTCACTCCTGTATTACATAAATCCGGTGTTTTCACGGTTTCTTTGAGTCTGTGTTTTCCAAATGAAGGGGTAAGATCTTGTAATTATGTGCAAGTATGCTGCATCACGGTAGATGGTGTTCAATCAATACTTACTTTCGCCTGGTTAATTTTTGACCCATTACTCTGAAATTACTATAATAATCACAGGTTTTCTGTAGCAGAATTGGAAACACTCATTAACACTTTTATTACTGAAAGGAAATCATGTCCTTGCTACAAGTAAAAGCTGCAGCTCGCTGTCCATTTCCACACTCTGAGCTCAGTGTGGGACACTGAACAGGACAGTTTCCAGGATTCATTAGCTGAGAGATATTAAACCTCCATGGAAATATTTTACCTTACATGTCTCTGATGCTGTAACGGTTTATACACTTTTACTTAAAGAAAGACATGAGTTTTTAGGTAACAGATTTTTTTTATCTCCTCAATTGCAGTTTTAGGATTTATTTGAGATAAACCATTTTGCTGATCTATGATAAGGTTTTCCCATAACCATGGACAATTTTATTTATATAGGATGTTTTGTTATTTTATTTTTCAGGACTCTTTCTCAGGATGATCAAGATGATAACCATTTGAAAATAGAGGATATCATTCAGATGGTAAGTTCATCTTGAGAGTTAAACATCAATACTCCTATAGAAATGTTGTGGGTTTTCATCAATAAAATGTAACACAACTGCAACGTGTTAAGTATTTCTGACAGATACACTGTTCTTTTATACCAAGAATGTCCATTTCAGTTTAGAGATTGTAAGAATTTGAAGGCCATATCAAAAATGAACTTGTCAAAACTTCAGTATTTGGACATAAATCTCAAGATTTTAAAAAGGGGAAAGATATTAATAGATATGAAATTATAAGTGCAAAATATGCGGAGTTTAATTAACCTACATTCATACTCCTGAGCTGGTGTGTGCTTGTACCTCTGTGAGTTTCCAGCCTGGTGTTTGTGTCGTTTGCAGTTGTTATTAATTTTTATTTCTCCTTATCCTGAAGTTAATTGCAGCCCCGTGTTGAAGGTTGCCAGGCAGCTGCTCATGCCCTGTGGCACACAGAGAGACCCCTCAGTGTTCTCCTTGCTTTTGCAGCCAGACTGCCCCAAGCCCGAGTGCTTTGAGACGCTGTCGGCCATGGAGCTGGCGGAGCAGATCACCCTGCTGGACCACGTCGTGTTCCGCAGCATCCCCTACGAGTGAGTGTCCCCTGGGGGGACGGGCCACCGGCCGGGCAGCACCGGCCCCGGGCTCTGCTCCTGAGGAAAGGGTGTCGCACATAAAAGCATCGTGTGGTGTAAATAGGGTCACGGTGCGGGAAATTAGGATGGGGTGATGGGGCACAGGGGATTAAGAGAAAAATAAGTCTTCTGTACAATATTTACCGTTTCAGACAGCATTAAAAATGGTATAGCGAGATGCTGGAATTAGTGTAAAGCTGTGTTATTAGCTTCCAGCAAATTGAGGTATCCTTGAAATCTGCTTAGGCTGTGGTTACAGACAGACTCTCTGCTGTGTTTATGAAGATCTTGTTGGCTTTTTTCTCTCCCATCAATGTCTAGAGAGTTCCTTGGGCAGGGCTGGATGAAAGTGGATAAAAATGAGAGAACGCCCTATATTATGAAAACTAGTCAACATTTTAATGATGTAAGTACTCTCAAATACAGATTTGCTTTCTAGGAACCCCATGGACTGTCTCTGACCTCTGGAACAAAAATACTGGGTTTTGTTGCAGTGTGATGTAATGTGTTATCTAGTAGTGACTTTATGTTGCAGCCTTTTTGTAATTAACCATTTAAATCAAAGCAGATGAAGATTCTTGTTTCCAGTAATTGGTACTCAGCATTTCAGTGGCAATTTAAGAGAAGAACATTTTAAACTGTAGCACATTGCCTTTCAGCCTACTGAAGAAACTGCATTTTCTCCAGACAAATATAACACCAGTTCTGTGTAATGAATGTCCTTTGGATCCCTAAACATGTCTTTGCTCTCTATTATTTTCCTTGATTTGTACTGAGAGACTTCCCAATCAGGGAGTCTCTGATGGCTTTATCATTAGTTTATCACTGATGGCTTGGAGACCTTCCCATTGCATCCCCAACCCTTCACTGCTGTCACCATCCCCTCCACCTGCCTCAAGCTCTGTTTTCAGTGTTCCCTGGGTTTATCAAGAGCCATCATTTCCATCCTGCGCTGGTTGGGGGTTGTTCTGCCTTGTCCCTTAATTAGTGACATGTTAGAAGGGATCGTGCTTCGCTTCCCTGAGTCCCTGCCTCTCCCCGTGGCCAGATGAGCAACCTGGTGGCCTCGCAGATCATGAGCTACGCCGATGTCCCCTCGCGGGCCAGCGCCATCGAGAAGTGGGTGGCGGTGGCCGACATCTGCCGCTGCCTGCACAACTACAACGGCGTGCTGGAGATCACCTCGGCCCTCAACAGGAGTGCCATCTACAGGCTCAAGAAAACCTGGGCAAAGGTGTCCAAACAGGTGAGAAGGACACGGCCACGGGCGGGGGGGGTCCCGGTTCCATCTATAACCGTGTCCAGGGGTTGAGACGGGATCCCTCCTGTAAATATTTCTGCTTTTCCACCGCGTGGAACTGGCATCTCCTGTCCAGGTCTTTTGTAGTTAGTTTTTTTATCTGTGGGAACAAACTGTTTTCAACATAATTGGCAAGTGTCAAAGACTATTGGGCCTGACGTGCTGAAATGTTCAAGTAAACTAAATTTAGGCATTTTTTGATAGACACATCTGGGTGGTTACAAGCTATGGTTAAAGTCTGGCCAGCTGCCTAAAATAGGAACTGCCTGTGCAGAAAGCCTGAAAGAAGGTCAGAACCTCTCAAATTCATGAGTTTTTTTCTTCCCAGTAGGGGATGGTTGAGAAAAAGTCTTCTTTCTCATTAAGGAGCTCAAGTTCAGGTGCAGTGAACACCTCTCTTTAACCCTTACCTGGCTGCTGAGAATGTCAGCAGAAGCTGTGAGAATGACTGCCAGCCTCAAAAGAAAAACACTCACATGAAAAAAAGGCCTGTTGGGATGAAGATAATCCAGTCTTTTATGTTCTGTGTTCTAAATGGTTCAGAGAAATACAATTAAAATACATTCTGACTGTACACCTTCTCCAGTCAGCTTTTTCTCAGCTGCTTCGTAGCTGCTGCTATGTTATTCTATTTAAAAATCTGTTAAAAATCCTTTAAATACAAACTGTTGTGAGTTTACCTCCAAAAAGTGTTATGGATAGAATTATTTTGATTTTTAAACTTCTCAATTAAAAAAGAAAAAACCAAACCCACAGCAGATTGATGTTGTGGCACAGTCCTGTGGCACCTATTGGGAATGCAATCTGGGTTTTTCATCAGCCTGCTTCTTAGAAGAAAGTGACTCTGTCTGCCTACAGCTCTCTCTTAATTGGAAATTCAGTTTCAAATACGATGAATTTCTTATCATTCTCTACACTCAAGTCTCAAGTCAGTAGCAAAAACAGTCTGAAAATCAAATTTATTTCACTTAAGAAGGAACCAGGGTCTGATGATGGCCACTGAAAGTGATTTGTGTAAGACATGAATGTATTCTCATTTACATACTCAGCTTTTACCTGGAACTTGAAGGCAAAATCAGCTCAGTGCAAGCTCCAAGGCAAGGAACAGCCCTTGCTGTCACCAACTTCAGTAAATGCAGCTGAGGACCCTCAGCAACATGTAGGATCTGTTATATTCTTGTGTGCACAGCAAACTGAATTCCTGACCATTAATTTAATAAACCTGTGGGTTTTCCTCCATTTGCAGGGTAATAATATTAGCATAAATACAGGTTCTGTGTATCACTCATAGGAAAATCTTTAAAGCTGCCTAATCTCCATTTTCAGAAAGACAGGAGGAACTGCAGTAAAGCTTAATTCTTAATGCCTGTTTTGCTACTCCTGAAAATGGGGTGGGGATGATAAGTGAATGACACCTTTGCTACAGTCTAATTCCAGTCATTTACGTGCACCAGCAATGACATTTGTAATGCATTTTCTTTCTAGACAAAAGCTCTCATGGACAAGCTTCAGAAGACTGTGTCATCTGAAGGAAGGTTTAAAAACCTGAGAGAAATGCTCAAAAAGTATGCCTCCCTACAGTATACAACTGTGTTTTGTTATAAGAAGTGGATAGTTCATGTTAAAGATTAATTGCATTTGATTAAGCTTTAATAATTAATATCCTTCTTGCCTAATAACCTTTTAAAATCTAGGTTGGTTCTATTTGGCATTATTGTTTTGCTGAATATGCTGTGATTTAATACCCCTGGTGGATAAACATAGTAGCTCCAGAGAATTACTGAAACAAATGAAACTATTTTTCTGTGTGAACATTCCCTGTTGGGGTTTTATGTACACTGATAAACTTTTTCAATAACTGTAAAGTCAGCTTTATAAATTAAAGATTTATGGAAAACAGGATTGTTCTAGTTAAGTTTAGGGCTTGGGACTAAGCCTGTGTCAGGTCACAGACCCATTCATATGACAATAAACTATGTTTCTGACAATAAATTATGAGAGGAACATAGGGACAGGACAAAGGCTCAGGGACATTTCTTCTCCTTTGGCCTCCCAGCCTGCTGGAAAACAGCCTGTTTCTTTTATGCAGCAGTCCTTGAATATTGTTTTCTTTAATTGATTTGCCAGATTGCATTTGACATTCTGTAATTTTGGTATCCAGGATATTCCGTGTCAAGTGTTCTGCAATTTATGTGCTGATTCCAGCTGTATAAAAACCTGGATTTTTCTGAGTTTTGTAATTGGAAGCAGGCTTTTCAGAATCGAATGGCACAACTACTTCAAGTGATCTTGAGAGAAGCTGACAACTGAACAGCCAGAATAATTAATGGTATATTTAAAAATTGCCATTAATATTAGATATTGGGCAGAATGCATTCAATTTGTCACAGGCAGAGCAAACACAACTCTAGCAGAGGCAGAGGAGCTGTTTGTCCTGGAAAGGAATGCAACCCATTGCTTAGAAGCGGGCAAAGTAATAAAGAGTTTGTGTGAGTTAGAAAAAAATGCATTTGCAAAATGTAGCTACAGGAAAATAATCTGATTTGTTGATTTACAGCTGTAACCCACCTGCTGTTCCCTACCTTGGGATGTACCTGACTGACCTGGCATTTATTGAGGAAGGAACACCCAACTTCACTGAGGAAGGCCTTGTCAATTTTTCCAAAATGAGAATGGTAATTTTCAATTTCTTACATGCTTCACCAACAGGTGTTTAATTGCGTGTGTTAATTATTGATTTCATTGTAACTCCACTGAATGTAACTTCGGGGAAGGTGTTTTGGTGGTGTGCAAGAGAGGCAGTGCTTGGAGAGCAATTCCTTGAGGCAGTCTTCTATCACCACCTTCTGGCAGGCTGGGTATTTTCACAGGCTGAATTTGTCCCCAGTTTACTTTCTGAGAAATGACAGCAAAAGCAACTGCCTGAAGCTCGTGAAGGAGCAACAAAAAGCTTTCCTAAATAACCAGAATTACAGGAATGCAGTGATTCAGCAGGAAGCAGTAATCACAATGTTCTTTTCAAAGTGTGCCCTGGTCTATCTGAAGAGCACTTTTAAGTTGATGCTTCTCTCACTGCCATGTAATGCTCTTTTGTAACAGCTCCTCAGAGGGAGGCATGGAAATTTCTCCTCTCATTTCAGCTTAATGCCCATCTTAGGGCTACACTCTGCAGCAGTCACTCGAGGGAAAGAGCAGGGAGGTTTCATTATGGGAAGGGGAGAGCCAGGGTGGTTCACTTGGGGCTGACTGAGGAATAAATGTTTGACTTGGGAAAGTGAAGTCCTTGGGAGCTGTTGGAAGATGACCTCTACCCTTCCCTTCCATCCTCCCAAGCTAAATGGAATAATTTGGTGCAAAATTATGGCTTTGTGTGGCTTAGCTGGAGTCAAACTGGTTGCACTTACATACCCGTGTTCTTTTGAAAGATCTCACATATTATCAGGGAAATACGGCAGTTCCAGCAGTCCTCCTACCGCATCGAGCACCAGCAGAAGGTAAGGCTCCTGCCTGCTACTGAAATCAGCGCTGTGGCAGCAATTACCTGTGAGGCACAGCTGTCATTGAAAGCTAAAATTGGTGTTTTCTGCTCCCACGCATGGAGGAGAGGACAGATGGACACAGAGACGGGTCTTTGGGGCGGTGAGACCCTCACCCTGCAGGGGCTCTTTGTTTGATGCCTTCTAAAGAAGCTTTTTGCTCCTTTGGAAGGTCCCTGGGGATTTGCAGCCCACGAGAGTGTGAGGGGTTCAGAGGGAGGTGTGTTCTCCCTGCCCTGAGACCGTGCACTGAGGGTCAGGAGATGCCCCGAGCACCTGCTGAGGCATCCTGCAATTCCTTTCCCCTTCGTCCTTGGGAGTGATGCAACTGTGACCAAAGCCGGTCTGTGCCTTCAGAGAAGGTTCATCTCAGACTCCAGACGAGCAGCTTGGGTTGAGGTAACCTGGCAAAGGATTTGCCCTTTCCTAAGAGGAGTTAATCCTAATGAATTCCCAGAGTGCTGCAGCTCCATCTTTATGCCAGCAGCATTCCAAGGAGCTGTGTGGTTTCTCAAGAAAACAACACGAGGGGATCTCGAGATCCAAAATGTGCTGAAAGGGAAAAGAAGGCTGGGAGGTTCCTATGGCAGTTCCGTGCAGTCTGTCCATCCATGTTTCCCCATCCAGGTCACTCACTACCTGCTGGACAAGACCCTGATCATCGACGAGGACACCTTGTACGAGCTGTCCCTGAAGATCGAGCCCCGGCTCCCCGCCTGACGTGCCCGCCCCGCTGCAGACAGCTCTGGGACAGTGAACAGAACCATGCATGCCACCTCCTATAGACAGCAAGATGAATTCTGAGAAGAATGCCAGCTCTCTTGTCGCAAGAGATACAGAGTCTCACAGCCTTTCCCTCTCAGGAAACACAAATGAGTGTTGGAGGTGAAAGACAAAGACTCTTCCTACCCAGCTTAAGCAATATCTGCTTTGCAAAGATCATGTTTGGCATTAGGGATCATGATTTAATGGGAAACAGGAGACTTTCCTGTGAACAGGCACTCATTGCAGCCATCTCACATGAGAAATTAAGGGTACAGATTTAAATGGTGGTAATATATTCAGGTGTATTAGGATAAATAAGCAAAGTGAGGTGGCTGGGTTGATGGCTAACTATGTGTTCACTGAGGCAGTAATGGCTGTGGTGTTCTCATATTGTGGTAATTCCATTCAAAAATCAGGATTTTAGC
This sequence comes from Corvus moneduloides, assembly GCF_009650955.1. Classification (NCBI taxonomy): domain Eukaryota; kingdom Metazoa; phylum Chordata; class Aves; order Passeriformes; family Corvidae; genus Corvus; species Corvus moneduloides. The sequence continues at coordinate 75,480,681 of NC_045511.1, forward strand.
AGTCATCTACTACTTTGGAGTGATACTGACAGCATCTAGTAACTTCAGATCTGCAGTTGTTTGAAACACCCGCTGTACATTTAATGCTACTCTTCATAAAACATTCTCTTCTTTCAGTGTCTCGCCAGCCTTTTCTAAGGTGACTGATTGTATCTGTAAAAATGATTTGTAAATATATTTTTCATCAGTGAGAGTATTTACAGCATGGAGAGCAAATGGACTGGTGGAATAGTTGTAAATAGTTGCCAGCTGGGAAGGTGAGGGATCAGGAGGGGTGGTGCAGAGGAGGGTGAGTGACGTTGCACACAGCCCTGGAAGAGGCACTTTATTTTCCTGCGCCTCCTGCAGCTTCTCTGACAAGTCAGGCTACAGAGCACTTTCTGGACACACTGTGGAGAGAAATACATGTCTGCCTGGCAGCAGGCGGTGATCAGCAGTGAACACTTGGAGCTGGAGTGACAGTTTCGTTCTGCGTGGAATCGGTGGTTTGAAAAATGTGTATCTTTTTGTTGTTGTTCAGCCATTTGGCACTGACTTAGCTCTAAAATTGAACCTGTCAGTGGCAAACATTGAATGCCAGCAGACACAAACTATATATTTTTATCTGAGCTAGTAATTATCACGTGCATATGTTTGAGAAAACGTGCTATTTGTAAATGTTTTCAGAGCCTCTGCTTTTGTGATGTACCAGGTAGATAGATGTCATTTCTACAGTAGTTGGTACTTGTATTTTCCTCATCAAGAGTGGCCTGTCGTAGCTGCATGGGAAGTTAGCTCAAATGCTATAAAGGACATCATAGCATAAAACACAGGTGTTATCACTGTTGAAAATAAAAATTGGCTGGAAAAGTGTCCTTACTTTTCCAATGATATTCAGCCAGTTGAAGAAATAGGGCTATATCACCGTATACCTCCCTTAAATCCTCTCAGGGAGAAAGGTGTTTAAAACAGATTGTGACTGAGGCCTATTTGATCTGACATATCTTACACAGTCATGATGCTTCTTAACGCTGGCGATGAAAAATGGACCTGCCTGGCTTGTGGTTTTTGTCTTTATTTGCACTTTAATTACACTGCTGGCCCAGCCCAGAGCTGCACAATGAGTTCCATTCGTTCTGTCTGAGTGTGACTGCCAGCACTTACAAATGTACCTTAGCAGCTGTAAGTTTCATTAAGGTCCTTCTCCACAAGGACCATCTCCTTGTAAATAACTGCATGGGGAAGTGTCCCTGATACTGGAAAATTCCTCCATTAGAAAAGCAGACAGCAAGGGAGATGGAAATGCTAGGAACACTTTAAATAGTTCTGGCTAATGATTGCTGTAGAAATGTTACTTATAGAAGCTTTTTATTGTAAAAAATGTGTTTATTTCTTTTGACTAATGATTGACAAGAAGCTGATTGCATCCCAGTGCATGATATGAGGAGAGAAAAAAAAGAGCATGGTTTATTTGGACCACAAAACCAACTGTGTGTTTACTGTAAAGCAGTTACCAGGCAGTAGTTTCATAAAACACTTCGAAGTCATGGAGCAACAGGGAAAATGTGGTCCAAAAAATGATTTCTTAAGTTGGTTTTATTGTTTCTTTGTTAACAAAGAAAATGTCTAACAGCTGTCAGTGTCAATGAGCATCTGTGTTATACGCTATAAAGTGCTGCTTTATCTGCCTGTACCCATTTAACCAAATCTCCTTCATGTTCTTAGGGTTACAGGGTACAAATCCTCATCGTGCTCCTGTCACAGTTCATTGTTCTGTGCTCCACACGTGTGTGTTGGTCAGAGCACTCGATGCATTTCAGCGCTGGCTCACAGGGCTGTGCTGTGCTCATGTGACGAGAGGAGGGGGGCAGATGGGCCTTTCCAAAGGGGCTGAGCACCCAGAGCTTGAAATCAGTGGGAATGTGGTAGTTCAGCCCCTTTGGGGAAGCACATCCTGCTCGTATGCCAAAGGTTGCCTCTTGTCCCAGTGGCCAGTTTAGGTCAGAATCAGGAGAGTTGCATGCTTGATCTGTGTTTGTAGCAACAGCAGCAGCAGCAACAAAATTTGTTAAAAATTACTATGGTCACAGTGATGTTTGACTTGCTGATGGCTAACGTTGATGTTTTTGCTTGGGGATACAATGCTTTTGTTAAAGCACAGGAAGAAGTGAGGATGCACCTTGTCGCCCACAACCCTCGCCAGGGCTGCAGCCCCGTGACGGCAGCTGGCAGCAGCTGTTGTGCAGCACACACAGCCAGTGCTGGGCTGTGGGCTGAGTGCTTCTGAGTGCCTCTGCTACAGCCCTGCTGCATGTTTGGGCTGTGGCAATAGTCAGTAGGCAGCAGCAACCTGCTTTATGTGAGGCTTTGCCTAGTTCCAGTATGACCAGCTTAGCCCAGTGGTGTCCCTGTGTGGCCACAGGGGTCTGGAGCTCCTCGCTCCCTGTGCCACCCCACCACAGCCGCATCACGTAGAGATAGAGATATCATCATCACACACCCACTCTTGGCCTCTGGTGTTTCAGGGAGCACGGCTCCCAGTGAGGACTCTGTCACTGGGGTCTTGCTGTCTTTTAGGATCTTGTCTCTCGCTGCTTTCACGCCGCGGGAGCATCACAGACTCACTTTCCTGCAAAGGGAGCCGGAGGAGCCCCGCGAGTGAGGATTCCCTGGACAGAGAAGGGCCGAAGCGCCTGTCCACTTGCCTTCTGAGCCCCCAGGCTGCCTGCAGCGAGGGCTGCTCCGTGCGCGGGCGGCCGGGCCGCTGGCGGCGATGGGGATAACGCGTTTCACCCGCTGCTCTGCGGCGGGCGCGCTGCCAGCCACGCCCGCGGGCTCCGCAGGACCTTGTACTGCAAAAGTAGCAGCCCAGCTGTGACCGTGGTGACCCGGGACCCTGGGCAGCAGCACAGACACGGCCCCTTCAGCGACCGAGAGCGCTCGTCACACGCTGACACAGGGTTAGAGTTGCCTTCACCCCAGCCTTCACCCCCAGCCCTCCCCCTGAACCCAGCAGTTGTTGTTAGTGACCGAGCCCTGAGTACTCATCCTCTAGATGAAAACCTAGACCTGTAGAATTCACAGTGGCAGTGTGTGTTCGTTCTGTCCCTTTCCTCTGGCTAGTCCTGTGACACACAGACACGTAGCTTCATGGTGAGAGGTGATACCTGGCGCTGATCACCCTGATTTTGGAGTAAGGAGGAGGTCCCCGTCCTCTTTCTGCTTTCCTAGCTTTTAATACTGATTATTGTTCTGTAGGATAAAAAGGAACTTAATTATTTTAATTATTTATTAACTTAAACCATGTTGATTTTTATTTCAGGACATGTTAATTATCCCAAATTTTCCTTCATGTTTATAATTTATTTTAAGGGTTTTCAAAAACACTGTTTTATTTGTATCAACATTCAGTCTTTCCTCCTTTCACTCTTAGCAACAATATTAAACCTTGATGATTTAAAACTCTCACCCATAGAGACATTTTTACCCACTCATAATTTTACTCACCAAGGGCAAAACCCTTCAGACCTCATTCTTGACAGTACCTTAGGCTTCACCGAGAGCTCTTCATAAGTCTTTGGGGATCTGGCTCTCAGCTATTTGCCTGTTACAGTTTTTGCCTCCAAAGGTCAAATGTCTCTGTCTAGGATGCTTTATGTCCAAAATGCTGCTCAGTGATGGTTGTTCTGTTGTACCTTTACTCCTGAGGTAGTGTCTGAAGTTCTGTTACCTAGGGCAGTAGATGTGTGTTTATTTGACAGATGTACCTATATCAAACGTGTTACTTAGTGCACAATCCAGTTGTTTTTGCATGTATTGCAACTTCTCTTTTGACCTGAGGTTATTGCTTTGTATTGTTAGTAAGGCATACCAGGCAAGCTGTTGTGCCTGTGTGCTAATAAACATTCTTTTCTTTCCCGAGTTTCAAGAGTCCTCACTGGAGTTTGTTTATTCTTTTATCCCGTCATGAAGAATTAAATCTACTCCCTCTGAATTACCGAGTCTCTTAGAAAAGCAAGTCATGAAAGAGGAAAAAAATCGGGGAAAATTTTGGGTCCGTAGTGGGAATGAATGGTTTAAATTACTGTGTTTTACTCTTCTTTTCCACTCATGATGCATTGCAGCTGCCATGGGCATCACTGGTCATAACTGACATTGGGTTTGGACTTCTGTCTACACATCCCTTGCTTTCTCTGGGCTGGTGTCCTGCCCTGGGTTTAAAAAACCAATAAAAGCACATGTTAAACACAGGAAAAGACAGAAACTGTCATACATGAAATCCCTATTTGTGCTTGGTCTTTGCATATTAAGTGCTTTAAGTAATTAATTTTGAGTTAAATATTTTTAAATAGAATCCTAAAATTAACCCATCAGCCCAGGTACAAAAATCAAGTTCCATTATCAGTGTTTTCAATTGTTCAAAGTAGTTTATTAAGAGAGTTGCACCCTTCCCAGTTAAAAATTCCCCAGTTAAAAATCCCCAAGTTCTGCTCCCTTTTCAAACTTCAAACCACCTGTACATCATAAGAGTTATCTTTCCTGTGTTTACTGTATACTTTTGCAAGTGTTTTGAGATGTGTTGGATGTATTTTAATACTTTTTTTAGGTGTTTTTACTTGCACTTTGGTTCCAAGGCTAACTCGAAAAACCCCAGTCCTAACAGCCAGCAGCTATTTTTAGCCCCATAGCCAGTACCCTGTAGGCAAGCTCCATGGCAACCTGAATTTTAATGAAGGCATTTTAGCACCCTCATCTCAACTAATACCACTCCTCTGACAACGATGAGCCATTGGTGGACAGAGATGATCTGTCAAAGGGAAAGCACCAATCACTTTAAACCAAAGGGGCGGGCTGTGGGCAGACTGGGGCGGAGCAAAGGCACTATAAAACAACAAGACAGTGAAAGAGAAGCTCTTTGCAGGCTAGCTGTGGTGGATGTCGGTGCTGGGCATTAAAAGCTTTACTCCTGTTAAGGAGCCTTTAGTAATTTTTTACTTTTGGACCAGCCAAAAGCCAGCCCAGCACTGCAAGTCTTTCTTTTTCTCTACCTGAGGTCCAGTGCTGTGTCAGCCAGAAGATCTCAGATCCCTGCGCTCCTGGAGCGTAGCATCTACTGAGCCATAGGATCCCAAATTTTTATATTTTTCTAATTTCTGTAATTTTTCAATTTTTCTGTTTTCAATAAATTAATCTTTTTAAGAGTTGTCTCTTTTCTCACAGAAACCACAGTGGTTTGTAAGTAGGTTGTGTCCTTCCCTTTGTTATAGGATAACAACTCACGTGGAGGTAAAGTGACTTGCAAAATGAAGAGAAACTGTTAACAGAGGTTGGGACTACAAAACCAGGTCTCCAGCTTGTGTTACATGCTTTAATCACTGCTTACAGCTTTTCTGTGTTGAACTCAGTGATTTCATGAAAACTGAAAGATTCCTCTTAAATTTGTTTCAAGAATTAACATTTTAAACAAGTAAACAGCAATGGCACAGCAGGTCTGTGTAAGGAGGAGATACAGCAAGTGACAGAATAAAACCAGCTTCTTTTCAGTATTTTGTGACCTTGTGGTCACATCTTCTCCATTCCGTTTACATTTCTGGTAAATTACATTTCACATAAAAACTGAAATTAACTGGGAGAGCAACTTACCCTTGAAGTTGTCAGATACAGTCAATAGAAGAAGAAAAATTATAATACTTCCTAAGCAGCTCTGTTTAAAAGTGCTGCAGGATAATTAAAAGTTGTTTTCCCAACACTTTAAGCCATTCATTTTCCCTATGCCAAACAGTTAGCTGATTTACGTCTTTATTCTAAGGCCATCATTGTAGGACGAGAGAATGACAGAATGGTTTGGGATGGAAGGGACAATTATGCCCCATCCAGGGCCAGCCGTGCCATGAGCAGGAACACCTCCCACTGTCCCAGGCTGCTCCCAGCCCCAGTGTCCAGCCTGGCCTTGGACACTGCCAGGGATCCAGGGGCAGCCACAGCTGCTCTGGGCACCCTGTGCCAGGGCCTGCCCACCCTCACAGGGAACAATTCCTTCCCAAGATCCCATCCATCCCTGCCTCTGGCACTGGGAAGCCATGCTGGAATCTCCAAATAAATCTGAGAGCACCCAACCCTCTTTAATGTTGACCATGAAGGAAGCAGAGGAAGCTCGTGGTTACAGGCTGTTCAAAATCCTCAGTTCTGTGAAGAAATTGGTCCTGACTGATAATGCAAACATAATGAATAAGAATTGTGAAGATTGAATTACGCCTTGAAAGTTACATTCCAGTGTTCTGCCTCTATTTCTGTATAACCTTAAAAGAAGTAAAATTTGAGAAGACCAGATTTTGGCTTTAAATATCCAGTTTAAAAGAGGACTGCAACAATGACTGGTATTGGTTCTAGTTCCTTGCTCCTGGATATGACTCCGTACATGGGGGTTGGTGGCAGCAGAAATCACCTCAAGTTTGCTTTCTCAGAGGTGGCACCTCCCCTGTGTGACACTCTTTGGGTCAGGTGGATGGGCCAGAAATACTCAGAATTGTTGCTAAAAGCTTCTCTTGTCTCACTCTACCCTGCCTGTAAGGTCTGTGTTTGTAGGATTGGGGACAATATATGCAAATCACATCTAGATCCTTGATATGTTTCATGTAGACCAAACCCAGCAACTTTTCCAGACAGAGAAGACACAAAGTCATACTGATGCTTCATATTCCATTTGAAATAGTAATATTTGTTTCTTCCATTTTGTTGGTTGTGAAAATTTCATATCCAATGGAAAAACCATCTGCAACAAGAGCACCTTTTTCCTTCTCTAACCATTCCTCCCGGGGTTTCCATGACAAGGAAATGCTGGGTCACCATGGTGGAAAGAGAGAAGGTGTCCAGAGGTCAAGATACCTGAATGTTTGTGAGCTGTGGTTCTCTGGTCACTACTGGTTTGAGCTCCCTGACAATCACCATCGCAGAATTGATTTATTTGTGTCTGCAATGCAGCTGGCAAAAAATGAGGGGAAAAAAAAAAAAAAAAAGGACCACTTTTTGAATTTTGGATATTCCTGCTTCTCCAAAGGGCCAGTTCCATCTTTAGGAAAACCTTTTCTCCTCCCTTCAGCCAGAAAACACATTGCTAATTATAGACAGCCTTTCCTCTACTCTGTAGTGGATGCCCTGTGAAGAGCAACTTCAATTACTTAAAATAGCTGGGTTATTTTTAAAACCTTGGTTGGGCCTTGTTGAGCTCTGTATTTAGTGGACTTGTAGTAGCACCTTGAGAAGCCTTTCTCTGGAGGAATTGCAGGTGTAGGTTGGCTGCTCTGTGCCTGCTTGTCCCCTTGGCCATGGCCAGTGTGTGCCCATGACTGACACCAAGAGCTTGATTTGCCTCCACAGCCCCTGTGGGGTGCAGGGGTTGGATGCCCCTCAAAAAGGGATTTTTCCCCATCTGAGACCTCGGTGGCTGCGCTGTGTAAGTGGATATTGAGCATTCGCAGTCACGAGGAATCCTCAGCACAAGGACAGGGTAACCCCTTGGTATCAGGTGTGTTTGCTCATGGGGTGCTGTGCCTCACTGCCTTATTCTGAATCCCAGGAATTACAGAGCCATGGAACTGGAAAACCGGGAACTGCCATTGCACCAGGGGACAGTCCAGCTTATGGTTTATAAGGACGTTGTGTCCAGTGGCTCTTTGCTGGTCTTATTTAGCAGAGCTGACTTCAGCAGCAGGAGAGACACTGATCTGTGTCCTTGCGCAGCTCCTCAGGACAAACACAGCACCCTCCAACTCCTGACTCCACACACAGAGTTTGGACGAACAGCTCGGCTCATCACTTCTGTCCTGACTGCTTTGACTGCTAATAAACTGTGTCCCACACACAGAAACTGAACTTCAAATAAATTTTCTTTTCAATAGAAAAGGCTCTCCCATAAAACACAGTAACCTTTGTCTGGCCCTTACAGGTAACTCCCCTGTCCAGCAGCTCCCAGGACAAACCCCAGCTGCTGGACTCTGTGCATGGGCAGATGGCATTAATAGGAACTGCAACTGAATTAACACTCAGCTACTGCTGCCTCCCCAGCACGAGCACTGAAACCACCACAGCATTTCAGTTGTTAGACAATTATGTTAGAGATGAAAATGGGGCATTATTTACGGATGATCCTTGGCATGCCAACTGTTTCAGCACCTGAGTTTCTCACAAAATAGACCACAGAACAGTAGTAAAGCTGAACCATTTTTTAAGTATTAATGATATATTCTTTAGAAGTCATTAGGGAAGTTGCTAACAGTGTTTTCCAGGTGTTTGTGCTGTAAATTCACAGTCTGGGGTTTGTTTGCATCTTCTGTTCTCCCAGGCTCTCAGCTGGCAAATACTTGAACCTCTGCATAACCCAGCCAGGCACTTCATGGTATCACCTGCTTCCAGGTGAAGTCCTGGTCTGCCCAAGGCCTTTATGACAAAAGGGTAAAAAATGTAAAATTAGACGTGTGCCTCCATCACGAGCCATGGATTTGCTGTGCCCATATTTCCTTGCTCATGTTACCTCAAGAGATCCACGGTTGTTTGGTTTTTTTCTCTATCAACACCAGGAGCACAGTGTTGGGTTGATAGAAAACTGGTGTGGTTCAGGGGCTGTTTCCAGATGCATTGATCTGGAATGGCTGTTTTGGTTTTAATTATGGTGGGTGTGCATGGCTCTTATTAGCCCAAACAAGCCACGACAGTTTGGGGGAGAGATGTCTATGTTTTGTAAAGTTTCAAAAATCTGAAATGTGGGTTCAGGAAATTGCTTTGTAAAAGTAAAAGAATATGGAATGTACAAAGGGAGAAGGACATTGTAAGTGTTAGATTGTTAAAATCTGCACAGTGCTGGCCTCTGTGCTCCTCTGCCAGCCTTGACACATGTTCAGCTCTGGTGGGAGCAGAGCCAGGTGAATGAAATTGATTATTCTTTCATGCTTCCCAAACCATCAAGTGTTATTTCTTACTGTAATTTTCTGCTATGTAGCTATAGAGATACATCACTTCTAAGTGCAATATAGTAATATAATAATAGTAATTCTAGATGAGAGGCTTCAGATGCCTCCTTTTACATTTCATGTTTCTGTGCCCCTCTGCCTTACAAACAGTCAAGAATTAATCTTGTGAATTAAAGAGTAAAGGGGAGGAAAAAAAGCCCAAATCCCCCTCTGTGATCTCAGCTCACCCTGGTCCCATTCCCTGCCCTGACCCGTTTCCACCTGGGATGTGTGCGGGTGGAATTGTGGCATTGCCCTACGCTGGTGTCTCTCTGGAGCTGGTCAGGCAGGCAGGGCTGACCTTTCTCTTCTGGCTGTTCCTAAATGAGTCCTTGGGCGAGGACCAGGCTGACGTGAGTGCTCTGCACTCGAGAGGTGTGTGAGAGATGATGCTGCTGCCACATCCTGCTGATGCCCTCAAGGGCACCCTTGTGCAGGCAAATGCCACTCACGTAACCCAGCAGGGCAGGATTGGCCCCTGCAGCAATTATTTTCGTTTCCCTCACCTCCTTTTGCCCGTCTCAAATTACCTGGGCTCCTGTCAGTGCCCAGCCTCCTGCTCCCTTTACACTCTGGGCTCGCTGCAGGCAGCAGGACATCCCTACCTCCAGCTCCAAGGTAACTACACATACATTGCTTTTCTAGCCTCAAACCATAGCATTTCAAATGCAAGGGTTATTAAAAACAAATTCAAAGCACCACAGGATGTGGTGTTAATTTAGTTAAATTTCTTGACGTGTGTAAGTACTTGGTGTAGGAAAGTTTGTGCCAGCCCCCACTGTGCAGCTGCTTCAAATCATGGAATCACAGGATTATTAATACTGGAAAAGATCTCTAGGATCATAAAGCCCAGACCTTAATGCTGACCCTTAAGTAACAATTTTAGTTAGAGGAAGATAGACTCTTTGCAGATGTGTAACAAGTTCAGAGAAAATGTCTCTAATTACATGAGTTTTTTGTGATTTTGATTGTAGCTCTCTGCACTGCGAAGATGAGAGGTTTATACTGCAAAATAGCACCAGATTGGCTCAGAAGGGTGAGCAGTGCCTGCACCTTGACTGGGCTTTGGCAGGAGAATTTGGGCGTCTGGGTCTCACCTGGTCGGGTCTGACCAGCAAGACCTTCAGCTGACAGAAACCAAAAGTCATGGTGGTACCAAGGGGTTGTTCTCTGATCTGTGAAGAGTTACCGTGTCTTCTCTACTCATACGAATCTGGTCACAGGTTCATAGTTTGGATTTTTTATTTTTTTTTTCTCCAAATTAGTAAGTTTTTATAACCATTCACTCTCCTCTGGAATTACAAGCAGGAAGAAACTGAAATGTGGTTGGTGTTTTTGGTGGAGATGTTCCACGCTGTGATTAAGCCACTGTCAGAACGATGTCTGCACTTGGTGCTGTTTCTGCGCTTTGGAGACTGCATCTCAAAACCCAGATGAGTCAAAAGGGTTTGAGTGATGCTGAGGGTGAGCAATGAAACTGGAAAAAATCACCTATATTGCTTTATGAGATTGGATGTTTTAACGTGTGTCTTATTCTCTGAGCTGTAGGGTGATGCTGCAAACCAAGAGTGATGTAAACTGATTTCTGTGTGTCTAAAAATGGCCTCTGAGGCAAGCAGTGACTCATGGCAGTCGCTGCAGATGTTTCTGAGGCTCCAGAACCTTCCATGGACAGGCGGGGAAAACTTTCCACTGCCCTCTGTAGGCTTTAGCTCGAGCTAAGGATGGCTTAGAGGAATTACCTCTCAAGTATAAAAGGCCAGGCTCCGTGTCCCTGTACCACGTGAGGGCCCAGCTCAGCGCAGGGATCCTGTGGCTAAAGAGCTTTGTGGGGTAAGACCTGTGCACACATTCCCTGTGGGGCTGAGCCCGTGTGAACTTTAGCTGTGACTGTGCCATTCCTCCAAAATGTCACTCAGGATCACATGGGGCTGCAATTAATACCACCCATGACATGGCTCAAATATCTAATCTACTTCTATTTCTAGAAATGTCACTGTAACCCTTACACCTTCCTTCCCTCTGGGCAAATGTGAAATACTGGATAACCAATACCTGTGTTAGAATGCACACAGAGAAAGATGGAGCTGGAAACTTCCTCTTTAGAAGAAGTCAAGAAAGTGAAGAATTAACAGGACAAGAATTTTTAAATTTTTTTTCTTAATATTAGAAGTAGTTTTGAAGTTGTCAGATTCCTGGGGTTCAAGCTGTAGTTACAAAGTGCCCCTCCACCAGTGACACCTACAATCCTTTGGGCTGTTCTTCAGCCAGCACCAGATTTGCTGTAGTGACTTCATTTAAACCTTGGTGCTGGCCTTTGTCTCCATTTTTTGTGCATGGCAGGTGATACAGATAAGAAAATGCAGTTTAAAGCCCAAGATGTGCTGCTGGCAGGACACGGGTGTCCTGAGGGCTGGTTACAGGTAGCTGAGCACGTCCTGGGGCAGAGCAGAGCAAGAAGGGCTGTGACCTCTAAGGCTGTGACCTTGTGGACACGTTGTGCTGCTTCACTGGCCATGGCATATGGGAATCCTGCACTGGGAAAGGCAAGGCTGGTTTGATCCTGCACTGGCTCACCCTTTATGGTGCCAAGGGGGTGAAAATGAGGAGCCCTTGGTTTTGCAGACACTGGAGGTCACCTGCTGTACTGTCTGTTACTCTGAGTCAGTGCTGCAGATGTACTCTGGCCCCTGCAGACATGGACCCACAGGAGGATTCCCTGGAATTAACCAAAGCTGCTCATTATGGGACGAACGTGGTGCAGGGCAGTTGTTTATGGGACACTTGCTGTGTGTTCCCCCCCTGTACAGCAGCGTTTGTGCCCTTTCTGAGAGGTGCCACAAGCACAGATGACCTTGGGGGTAAAACCGGACAGGAGCTGGTGCCAGTGAGAAAGGCCAGTCCCAAGGCACTGAGCTGTGCTCCACTCCCTGGCCTGGGGCCACCTGCCATCCTGGTGGTGTACAAAGACATCCTGACCAGTGTTATGAGGCAGCTATTCCGAGCACGAGCAGACTGAGATAAAACGGGAAAATGTACAAGGCAAGCCGTGAAAGCGTTTCGTGAAGCTCAAATACCCAAAAATGCCTTGCAGTGACCTTGACTAATAAGAGGAAAACAGAAACCCATCCCTTGCCTACAGGTGGAATCCCCTGTAGGAGACACACCTGGTGCTGAATACGGGCTGGGACACGAAACCAGACCCTCCACCCGCAGCAGAGAGCTGTGGGCACTGCTGGGGCTGTGCCACCTGCACAGGGCAGGAGGACACACAGGCTGTGGGTGACAGCAGAGCAGCTCAGCCCTGACTACCACTGCCACAGCTCAGTTTGGGGCACATCTCTGAGTGTTTCTTACACAGTGGGCCAAAATATCTGCATCCTTACATTGTTCACGAGGAAGGTGCCTCTTAGTGTGCGTACCCATTACACTGGGGAAAAGAGTTTTGTTGCTACGGAGCATTGTCTGAGTGACACGTGCTTGAGGACTCGTGCCAGGAATCCTAAGAGTCTTGTTAAAAATCTGAAAAATGAAATCTTTAAGGTTTGTACCCCAAAAAAGGTGTCGTGTCTAATCACGTAGAAATCAGACCTCTCTTGGACAAATGACACAGTAAAAATCAGTTTAAGATTAGATGCATCTAATCCTGTCTAAAATAAAGCCTGAATTCTCATGTAGCTTGTGGTGGACTGAAAGAACTTGAAACTTGTGGAAGGTTGATGCAATTAATGAACCACTTACCACACATAAACATTTAAAAAGAAATTGATATATCAGACTCAAGACCCCTTTAAGAATATTTTGCCAGTGACTTCAGAATGCCCAGCAGAGGAGAAAGCTCCTTTGCTTATGAGGAAGCATTCCAGTGTAAAGGGAAAACGAAAGTAATAGTAAGAAAAAATGGCGGGACTGATGGGGTTGCAGACAACCCCATGACAGAACCTGGCTCAGAAGAGTTTCTGTGTCTGTGCTGGCAGTACTGCCCTGCTGAGTGAGGAGTCTCCTGGTCTCAGGGGCTGTGTGGCTCCCCGGGGCCAGCACTGGCCTGCAGTGACCACGCTGTGGCCCCAGGGCTGCTCTGGTCTCCGGCCACTCGGGCGCTCAGCGGAGAGGAGCTCTGCTCTGGGCTCAGAGCCCCCTCCGGGGTTGTGAGGCTGCTGAGCACCAAACAAAACGGAAAGAGCTCAGGGCAGAGACAGAACATGATCTCTAAGTTTGAAATGTCATGAAAAGCTGATGTAGAGGCATGAAAAAAGAGCGAGTTGTTAAGGAGGTGCATGTGGAACAAATAATGGGTAGAAATGTCTGCAACGAACTGTTAAAAGTAGTAACAAAGGCCATTGATTTAAACTGAACAGACATGCAGGCCAGGAATAAGAGTTTGGGTTGTTTTGGTGAGGGTTTTTTAACCTCAGGTTGATTAATCCTTAGAATTTATTTCTCTTCCCTTTTTTCATACTGTCTCTACATGGTTTTGAGCACAAAACAGATGCCTTCCTAAGGGAGGTGTTCTCCCCCCAGCACACCTGGTCAGCTCAGGCAAACACTCAATTCCTTCCCAAGGGTTAAAACTGATACCCTCAAAAATTCTTCTGATCTTGAAACAGTGTTCTTTCGCCGTCCCAGCTGCACTGTGGTAGCACCACAGACACTCCCGAGAAAATCGATTTTCTGTCATGAGCACAGGGGAAGACACTCAGGGAACTCCTGCAAAAGAAAAACCTGCACTTTTTAGGCTGTGCAGTGGTTACATTACCCCGATGAAAGTGCAATCCTTGCAGTGGAGGCTTAGAGATGGTCTATGGCAAAACCTGAATCACAGCACAGTAATTCTAAAGTGCTCCTAGGAAAAACATACTCCTTTAATCAGAGGTAATGGTGGTGCAAATCTACTGTAGTGGCAGGCTGACAATTTCTGTGGGGGAAGAAGAGATGAATATATTAATGATTTGAGGTCAGACTTGACAAAAAGCTTTGATGAGGATCTTTTCTTAGTTTGAGGCCATTGCATTCAGACTCTTTCCAAATGAATCTTTTAAAAGGTTTGTTTGAAGCAAAGCATTACTTAAAAATCATGTTATCTTTTGAAAGGCGAAATACGGAAAAAAACCCTCAAATGATATTGTTTCCTGTCCAATAAAATTCCTTATTCGTTTTTTGCCCTCATTAAGTAAAAACTTTCTTTGCTAAGGTTGTACACCAGGTTTTTGAGCAGTCTTTTTGTGCTGCTTTGGTTGCACTGCCTGTGCTGCAGGACATTCATACCCAGGACTAGAGTCCACCCATGTGGCCAAAGCTGTGAGTGAGTCAGGAGTCACAGCACTGTGATGGAAAGGATTACGCTCACTTTCCACAGCTCTCCAGATGCTGGTTGTCTTCTCTTAAGGCATTCCAACTTTCATGTTCCCCTAGACCCTGTGCATTCGATGGTCACAACTGATGGCAATTCCATGCTCCAGTCAGAAGGTTGTACACCTTCTCTTCCATTGTAGGAAGAGATGTGTAGTTAAGCACCATGTCTTTTTTAAAAGAGGGAAACAAACCCTGTCTTATGATGGTTCATATTTTTTTTAGGTAGACAACCTGCACAGTCTGTGGCATCTCCAGTGTGAGAGGCTTCTAGGAGCTGCCAGAGAAGTGTCTGTCAGGTAAAGCAGAGCCTGCCTGAGGGTCAGGGAAACCTTTCCTGAGATCCAGCAATGCCAGACTGTCCTGGGGATGAGCCTGCAGCCAGCTGCAGATAACACTGCCCACGGGGAAAACACTTGTGGCCTGGCACATGATAAAGCTGGCGATAAAGCTGGCCCTGCTTTGGGGATCAAAGCCCACCAAGGCATAGACAGGCAGAAATAAGGGTGAGGAGGGGTTCTCAGGCTCACTCAGCAGCAAAGCCACAACACCAACCATGGCACAAAGCCTGCACGCTCTGAGGCACCAAGAAGGTCTCTTTGCCTTTCCCCCAGGGTTCATCTCTTTCTTTTCCCAGGTGTTTAATTTCCCTTTCTGCTCACGGGTTCTGGTTTCTGTTTGCACCCTGTGCCCGGGGCAGCTCAGCAGACCTGGGGCAGGGGAGCACAGAACGCGCCTCACCCACGGGCTGGGCACACAGAGCCCTCGGAGCCTCTGGGGGTTTCTGACAGGCCATGGTTACACTGCTGTGCCTCACACTTCTTCCTAAACACACCCTGCACATGCTTCCACTAATTTAATCAGATGTACAAACCATATTTGTCCCTTAAAGCCACACAGGGTTCAGAAGCTCCCAAAAAATCCACGGTGGTAGAGGTGCTGATGAGTGCCTGGGGTTGTTTGTCATAATATCATCATCTGCAGTGGGATTGTGATATGGCTGATAGTTTTCAGGACAGGTTTTTGACTGCCAGCCAATTCCTTGCAATGGTGAAACAGAACTATAAATACACAGAGCTGTTGGGAAAATACACATGGTGTTTCACAGACATTTAGGTATAACAACAATAGTTCTGTGAAGATTAGTCACAAGGAAATATTTCCAGAGTGTAGGATGAGGTGCTATACTGTGAAAAGGCATAAGAGCCATCTGCTAAACACACAGAAAAGAAATCATCAGAAAAATCTCCATCAGAAACCTCTTATCTGATTTTTATTTGTAGTCAAACACACTCGTACTGCATTTTGGGAGGGAGGATTCCTGTTGCAGTCACAAGAGCCTGTCCTGCAGCTCACCTAAATGAATTCATAGATTATGGGAGAATCTTTCAGTGAAAAAATACTGAAATTTCTGTCAAACAGTCATCACCTTTCTCTGGAAGTGGTGTTATATTAACTGGATATTGTGTTTCAAAGACATGGAGGAGACAGAATGAAAAGATTCCAGTAAAAAATTGCTGAAGCACAACAGAGGACATGAAACAAATGACTCCAAACTTGGAACACATCAGCTCACAGATGTGACATAGAAAGAAGACACTGGTTTGCAACATAAAAACATGCAAGCACCGAAGAAGTTGTTACCAAGTGAGAAGATAAAGATGCAACATTGCATCTGTCTTTGGACAAGGGGGAAAAAGACAAAGAAGTAAAGGGTTTGGCCCTAACTGACCCAGACCTACAAGAAAATTATTGGAAATTAGAACTCTTTGCTCACTAAAAATAAAATCAAACGCTTTGAGGAGTTTAGTATAACCTCCAAAAGAATGGTGAAGAGATTGCATAAAAACATACTTGAGAAAACTTTTGGTAAAACAACTGAAACAGCAGATCCTCGAAGAAATGTCATGTTTTTCTGTAAATCTTCCATGCTCATCTCACAAAAGTGATTTACCAGAGTCCAGTTTTAAGAAAAAGCTTCTGTCGATGACACAAACTGGAGTTTAGGTTCATAGAATTGTCCTTTACTTGGACAGGAGCTGTATGTCACCAACAATACTAACCCAAATCTGATTCTTGTAAGAAAAAACGTGCATTGCCTCTTTCAGAGTCCCACAGAAGATGCCATTTTCTTGCTCAGACTTAGACCCCAGCAGAACAAAACAGGACGAATACACACACGCCACACACCGCACCGTAAATCCCCACATTTCCCTGAACACACTGGACGAGCACGAGCTACTAAAGGGGAAGAATGTCCTGTTCTGGGGGGTGAGCTGGGGGTGTTGCTGCAGTGCTGGTGCTGACCCTGGCTGTGCTCCTTGCAGAGAGAATGGCTGGCACCTTCTGCCGTCTCCTGGCCGGGCGCGCGGCCCCCGCGCTGTTCGCCGCCGCGGGCACGGGGGTGCTGGCCACGGGCTACCTGCTGGGCCAGCACAACGTCAATGCTGCTGTGCAGGAGAAGAGGAAGCTCTTCCCGCCCAGGTAAGGAGGCAGCAGGGGCAGGGTGGGGAGGGAGCTGACCCCATCAGAGCGGCACAGTCCCCGTGTGTGCCATCGCTGGGCTGTGTGGCACCAAACACAGCACCGTCGCCAACATCTCCACTTCTGGGCAGCACCAGTAATGGCCTGCAAGGGATGTGGATAATATCAACACTCACAAAAAAAACCCCCCAAACCAACCAAAACCAACACTGCTGAACAACAGGAAGCCTAAGATATGCCTCAAGTTTAGTAGTGTATCATTCTATTTAACACATCAGTGACCAACAGCTTTGCAGGTCCACCTACGGGACCTGCTGGTTGTATGGACTCTGCCACTGGGAAATCTGAAAGTATTTTCACCATGCAAGCAGTAATAATCTCCTGATTACTGCTGTACTGGAAATACTCCTAATTCTGTTACAAACTGGCAGGCTGACGGTTAGAAAGTAATTACAGGTCTTCTTCTCTGTAGATTGACTTTGCTGGCCAGACTTGCCAAAACTAATGTGGATAGGGATCTGACATCTTTTAATTTTATTAATTAAGTAATTTGTAGTATGCTAGCTAAAATATATTCTTAGAGAAATACGAGAGTTGTGCATAAAGCAAATCACTACCAGTACAAGGTAGCTGAGGACTGACAGAGTTGCAAAGACCCCTTGCTAAAGCCTAACGTCTTTATTTTCCCTGGCTTCATACAGCCTGCAGCTTTCTGCAAATAACAATGCCATTAAACCAAATCCTGTATTTTACAAGAAGCACTGCCCAGCTGGCAGGTCAGACAATCCCTCTGATGTCCATGAAGCTGTGAGAGCACCCAGGCTGCAAACAAAGAGCGCTTCTTCATCTAAACTTAAATGTCTATCTAGCTGAGCAATTCGATGCTGGGGCTCTTTCCTGCCTGACTCAGATGTCTCAGTGGGGCTCAGTGCCCTTTCAGATCTCGCTGGGCCCCATTTCCCGGATGGCCCCCAGCAGCACAAAGCACAGTGCAATGTGGGGCACATTCAGCACCAGAGCCTTCCTTCCTTCCTAAAATTCAATGCAGCATATAAACCAAGAATAATTACACTTTTAGCTTCACAAACCATCCAGGTCACTGTCCAGGGGACACAGTAATGCCTCGGGTTTCTCTCTCTGCAGTGCTGACTACCCCGACCTGCGCAAGCACAACAACTGCATGGCCGAGTGCCTGACGCCGGGCATCTACTCCCGCCTCAGGGACAAGATGACCCCCAACGGGTACACCCTGGACCAGTGCATCCAGACTGGGGTGGACAACCCCGGCCACCCCTTCATCAAGACAGTGGGCATGGTGGCCGGGGACGAAGAGTCCTATGAGGTAAGAGGATTCCACAGGACTGGCTGGGTCTGTGCTCGTGGTGCTGTTCCTGTTGGATGAAGACAGATTCCCAGAATGGAGCATGTTCCCAAGACAAATTGTGTCCCAGAGGGTACACTGGGGGCAGGCTGGTGTTTTCCCTCCTTTTGCGCATTAGGAGAAGCAGGGACATGTGGTATTACTATAGGTGCCCCCTCTGCTGCAGCTGAAGGTAATAAAATGTACCCCCTTGGCAGCAGCTGCTACCTGCCTCCAGCAGCTGCCCTCCTTCCTACAACTAAACCGAATTTATGGAAAAACTGTCCAATTCTGAGACACACAAAATGAACATGATGTGGAAATCACATTGTGAATCAGCAGAGGCAGAAGCAAAGCAGACATATCTTCTGGGCAGTGCCAGACATCACTAAGCCACAGCCTTTGGATCATGAGGAAAACTGAAGGCAAACAGCATCAGGGTGGACAGTTCATTTAGCTCTGCAATGAGAAGAGGAAAACAGAAGAAAGTCCTTATTGTTATTGATCCCTGTGGTCTGCTTCCTTCATCCACCTGCAGTGGTGCCTGTTCCTGTGCAGCCTCCCCACAGTGTCCCAGTGAGTGTGGGCTGGATATCTGCCACTCCAGACTCTCAGCTCCTGGGTTTGGTGTGCCTGTCCAGGTGTGCACTGCTGCTCCCTGGCTGGGAGCTGTGCTGGGGCTCACTGTGGGCACAGCTGAGCCAAGTGGCTCTAACCAGGACTCTTCCCATGGCAGGGAAGACTCAGGGTACTCCTGCATGACCTAGAACCTAGAGGCAAGTGGCTGGGGGGGCTCTGGAGTGTGTTCTGGTTGGCAATACACCCCAAACCCCAGCCTGGCTGTTCAGTCCCTGTCTATGGTAACTGCAGACAGGGCCTTCTGTCTGGAGCTGCTGTGAGGACGCATTCCTGTGATACTGCAGACTCTCTCTATGGTCTCTTGACTCCGCAGGTGTTTGCTGAGATTTTTGACCCTGTCATTAAAGCGAGACATAATGGCTACGATCCACGGACAATGAAGCATCACACGGACCTGGATGCATCCAAGGTAGGACTGAAACAAAACAATGCCACAAGAAAGGCTCTGAGCTGCTTATTCCAATGATGATGCTGTATGCAACAGTACTTTTACTTTTCTAGATCCAACTGTGAAGACCCAATTTTATGTTTAAGGAAAATGGGATGCCAGTCATGGCCCTGTCAGCTGCAGCCCTTGTTCTCAGCAGGGAATAAGTGCCAGCTGTACCAAGCATTTGGGACACAGCCTCACTGGGCACCTGGGTCTGTTCATGAGCTTAGAGAACACAGAATCATCAGAAAATGGTTTGGGCTGTAGGGGATCCTAAAGCCCATCTCATTCCCAGCCCCTGCCATGGGCAGGGACACCTTCCACTATCCCAGGGTGCTCCCAGCCCCATCCAGCCTGGCCTTGGACACTTCCAGGGATCCAGGGGCAGCCACAGCTGCTCTGTACTCCTCCCAGGATACCTGTCCTTGCTTCCACCCTCTGTAGATTTCCTGTTTGCATCTGAGCTTGTTCAGGAGCTCCTTGCTCATCTACACAGGCATCCTGATGTTTTTTCCTGGTGCCCTCTTTGTTGGGATGCATCACTCCTGAGCTTGGAGGGGTTGATCCATGAATATTACCCAGCTCCTTGGGCCCCTGTTCCCTCCAGGGATTTACCCCATGCTGCTTGGCCAAGCAGATCCCTGAGAGGCTGAGGTCTGCTCTCCTGCACTCCAGTTAGTGATCTTGCACTCCAGCTGGTCACTGCTTTAAAGGATGACACCCCCCCCTCATCTCCCCTGCCTGCCTTCCCAGGAAGCCTGTATCCTTCCACTCCAAGTCACAGGAATGTCCCTCCACATCCCCATGATGCCGGTGAGGTGGCACATCTGACCCCTCCTGCTTATTGCCCGTGCTATGGTGTGTTTGTATAGAGATATTTCAGCTGGGCCTCCAATGAAGCCACCCATTCTCTGGTGTGGAGGAATTCCTTGGGCTGGAATTCCTCGGGCTGGAGTTCCTCAGATTAACATGGGTCTAAGGCATGCAATGAAAGCAGGAGTTGAATCCAGTACCCCCACATACATAGGGTCAAACTTTATGTGCAGCTCAGTACTTCCTTCATAGTTCAGCTACGCTGTGCTCATTTTGAGCTTCCCTCTTCCAAAGGATTTCCTTACCTGGCCCTCTGCCTCTGCCCATATCCCTATTTTCCAAAAGCCACGTGGACTCCACATTTGGGGACCATGCAGGACCAGCTGGTCACTCCAACATGTTCGTTCAGCCAGAGAAAGGTGTTGGTCCTGAAAACAACTCCTGGTGCCCGAAGCTCTTGAAGGGCTCCCGCTGTCCTGAGTGGAGAGGATGCCGGGGCTGGGCAGAGAGAAGCCCCTCTTTGTGCACGACGGGATTTGGGTTTTAGAGGCGGACGGAAGGCGAGCACTGAGCCCTGTCTCCCCGCAGATCACCCAGGGCCAGTTCGATGAGCGCTACGTGCTCTCGTCCCGGGTGCGCACCGGGCGCAGCATCCGCGGGCTCAGCCTGCCGCCCGCCTGCACCCGCGCCGAGCGCAGGGAGGTCGAGAACGTCGTGGTCACCGCGCTGTCCGGCCTGCGGGGGGACCTGTCCGGCAAGTACTACAGCCTGACCAGCATGACAGAGCGCGAGCAGCAGCAGCTGATCGATGTAAGTATTACCGCAGGCCTGGTTCCTACGGTATAGCACTGTGTCCCGCAGCCATAGGGAGGAGGAGGAGGAGGAGAAGATCCAGCAGGCAGGAATTGTGCAGCAAGATTGATTGATTTAATTATTTTACAAACTCTTTTATAGACTTTTTTCTTCATAGTCTAATTGGACAAAGGACCAGCCACCCCTTGGGGGTGATTGGCCAAAATCCTAAAACATCCATTGTCAAAATATTTTCTACTATACCATATACAAGACTTTCCAGGGTTGCAGGTGGCTTGGTTGTTTACATTCCCTGCTACCTCTTCTGTGAGAGAGAAAAGTCTCTCACGGACTTAGAAAAATAACAAGAAGATCCTCACTAACAGCATTTTTGTACCTACAATGTAAGTCCCGCTCCGTGCCCGCAGCACCTTCGCCGCCTCTCCTTTAGCTTAATCGTCACCTTCCTCGGGGGCACACGCTTCCCTGCAGAGCCGAGCAGGATAACCACACAATTAACCTGTATTTAATGGCCTGTCGATATCTTTAATGGGACAGCAAACCGCCCAGGGTCTGTATTTCTGTTAAGGACATCACTGTGCAGGTCTGAAGCGTGGATTTATATTCCAGAGAGCGAGACCTGTGTCAAAGCAAACACACATGGCTGCTGTCACCTCTTTGGACAAGTATCGAGGTAAATTCAGGACCTTTCCTTGGTCATTTCCTTGAGCAAAGATTGATTCTTTCTATAGTAATAAACATTCTAACTTAAACTATTACACTGAGATAGGCATCACATGGTATTTGTATTCCGTACTGTGGGGGTGGGGGGCTTTGCCTATGATTGCTTGACATCAAAATGACACTAATTCTAATTTCCCAAAATTTGGCTGTAATTTCATTAGTGAAAACTACGCTAATTCTAATTTCCCAAAAGTGGCCGTAGCCAATTGCACCCAGGTGACCTTTTCCCAGTCCTGTCGTTGTGTTTAAGGAATTGAAGGATCAGGCCCATAACGAGTGTTTTCATTGTCACACAGATGGAAACACAAGGATTTTCATCATGGATTTTGTCACAGCATGTGACATATCAAACAAAGCTTGAATGAGCATTTTAAATATCCAAAGGAATGGCTGTACCCTCTTAGCTATATTCATGGCACATTGTTCCATAACATCAACCAAAGGGGAGCTGATGAAGTAACGTAACTATTTATAACCCTGGAACTAGGTGTCACAGTCGGGATTAACCAGGAGTTAAGAATTTGTGTAAGGTCAGTAACTTTTTAAATTGAATGTCCTTGGGAATATGTTTATTGACAGGATGTTGATGACCTATTGCAGGTTTTCTTTTCAGCAGGAGACAGCCCCTCAGAAAGCACAGATTGAAATAGGAGTATGGAAAATGTAACCCCTTCATGGTTTAAGGCTAAATCCTGTGGGTGGTGGAATAGGCTTCAGCGATTCAGCATTTTATCTTGTTTGGTTTGGTTTCATAGTTGAAAATGCAAAGTTATAGAAATCAGACACTGGCATTGTAACCTGAGATTCATTCCTTACCTCACAACACTGCTCACCCCCTCCAGTAATTCAGGACCTTGCACCTCTGTGGGATCAGGCTTTCTGCCAGCTTTTAAAAGGCACCATCTGAGCTCAGTAAGATCAAAGTTTATTTCAGTGAGATAAATCAGTGCTACTTGAATTGCATTCAGCACAGAAGGCATTTGGTGTTTTGCAGATTTGGGCCATATGCTCATGAGAAAAACTAATAGCTCTTTTCTTGCTAAAAGGAGAATTTTTCTTTCAAGCAAAGTGTCAAGTGGAGCAAGCTGAGGAGGGAAATTTTGTGTCCCTTTGAAGAACAAAGACAACTCTATACCTTTTCTTCCTGCATGGCTGGAGTTCTGGCTCCACTGTGTCCATTACAAAGCATTCAAAGATGAAAACCTAAGTGAAATGAAGAATATAATAATAATTATTGCATTCTTCATTAAAGGAAAAATGAAGTAAAGCACATGAATATGTCTACCACGTCATATGCTCTCTGGATAGATTGCCTCAATATTTTTACTTAAGCCCTAGTTTAAAAAAAAAAAAAGAATAAAACCAACAACACTCCCAGCAAAAACCCCCCCAACATTCAATATAGCAGTGTTCAAGGAATTAAGAACTAACAGTTTGTTAGCATACACACAAAAATCAATAATAAAATACTTATTGTCTTAGGGGGAAAAAAACCCCCGAAAACCAATTAATTTTTTAAAATGTAAACTAACAGGCATGGGGCAAGTTGGTGGCACAGCAAGTGCTACATTTATTAAGTCACAAATAGCAGCTCTGTTAAGGAACAGACCAAGCCGGTGATTCCAAAAGGTTGAGATTAGCACTGATTTAATTCCTGCCTTGAGTTCATGCTCAGAATAAATATCTAAATCTCCATGCTGGAGAAGTATATTTTCAGAACTAGCATTTTTTATTATTATCTTTTTTAATCTTTAAGAACTCATTGTCTTCTCCTACGCTGGAATATGTCTGAATGCAGAGAAGATCTGGAGCCAGGTCCTCAAGAGCACCCTTTGGTGTGTCCACATGGATTTAGGCCCCACTTCCCATCCCTCCTTACATTAGAAAAATGGTTTTGGCAGAACATGTCAGTGAGACTCTGCAAGACTTATGAAAATCACCTGGGTAAAGAGCTTTTAGTTTCCAGGCAGAGGGACCAGGTTCCCAGGCTGTACTGTGTGATTTGCTTGTGCTTCCACTGCCTTCACAAAAAATGTATTGGACAGCATTACACTGCTTCCTGGATAAACTGGAATTTTGTTTTGTTTTCTCTCCCTCTCTGTCTGTCTGTCTCCCTTTGGCCCCGTTTTGGTGCCCAGGATCACTTTCTCTTTGACAAGCCAGTGTCCCCTTTGCTAACATGTGCTGGGATGGCACGTGACTGGCCGGACGCCAGAGGAATCTGGTATGTTGTGAGATCTGCAGAGTCCTGTGTCCTGCTTAAAGATTGTCTTACCAACCTCCTTGCTTGGCCTAACCCTGCAGCCATTCTGGTCCCACACTCACAGTATGTCCAGTTTGCTTTAAAAAGAAAAATGTTTTAACTCCCAGGGCTGAAAGCAACCTTTTCCTTCCAAATGAGCTGGATGAAAAGGAGACAGGGAAGTTGAATTTCCTGCTTTGTTCTAGGTCTGTTCTTAGAGTCACACCTCACTTGATGTACTTTGGGCCCAAACACAATATTTTCTGTGGAGATAAAGGGGTAACAAGCTCTGAGATGAGTGCCCAAACCAGCAGGAGAGGAGGGGACAGCTGTGCAGTGCACAGCATCTGCATCCACCCTGCTGCACTGGTAGGCATTGCCAGGTGCTTTAACGCTGAAACAACAGGCAAAAAGGATTCTGAGGAATTACCTAGTGTGAAACCTGATCACCTAGGAAACCCAGTGACCTGCTGGAAAACTGTGAGGATTTTTTCATTTCAACAAGCTTCTTATTAGATTCAACAAGGTGCAGATTGTTTGGTCCCCATCTAAGTCTGAGGAAAAGGATAAAGCTTGAGGGACCTTTGTTCCTCATTCATTGCCTCTACAAACAAACAGAAGTACGAACAGCATATTACAATCCAGGGATCTCCTGAATAAAATAGACCTAGGTTTTGGCTTCTTTTACATGTGAAATATCAGGCAAACGGGAAAAAAAAAATTAGTGTGATTGGAACGTACTTCTGTAAGCTACTTCTTGAAAAGCTTCCTTTCTCTTGCAAAAACATGCTGTCAAAAATTGTGCACGTTCTGGAAATCATTTTGCTTTTGATGATTTAGATCCTGTCCTTGTTATGGGCTGCAGAACCATTTCCACCACAGCACCATCAGCAATGGCACACTTTAAATGCATGGTCCTGAAAGCAGTGGGAACACTTGTATAACCAAAAGGGGGAGGTGAGTTAGGCCAAACTCAGACTATTTATAAAACCCTCCCTCAGCATTTGTATGTGACTGAGGAGGAGGTGACTGGACCTTGCCTGACCCCAATGTCAGGGCACAGGATGTTTACACCTGCTCAGCATTGCACTGTCCAGCTCCAACTGCAAAAAGAAAAAGGAGACGCAGTAAAAGACCAGCTGAAAGTCAGGCTCTCAGTGATCTTGAACTTTCACTTTCATGTGCCTTAAACCTGGTGATATTTCACTGTTGGCACAAATGAGTCTGATCCCATCAATCACCTTCTATGTGCTGTAGAAAGGCAGCAGTAGGAGACTGGCCAAGAGAAGACAAAGCCAGGAAAAGTGACCCAGCACTTCACAAAGCCAGCCCTGATTGTCTGTTTGAAGCAGGAGCGGGTTTTCAGGGGTTCTGTCCTTACTGACACAGCAGGGTCACTGAGGGGTCCCAGACACATCCCTTGAGGGATGCAGACACCCAGTGCTGCCAGGGACACAGCGGGAACTGGGGTTTGAGACTGGGGAGAACAAAACCCTGAGCACACTTTACTTGGCTCCCAGCAGCATGTAAGTGTTTGGGTTTTCCAAGAGCAATAGAACCCTTCCCTGGGGACAGAGGGTGCAGAGCTTGGCTCCTCCCTTGGCTGCACCCTCCTGATGGAGGACCACACGTTTTCCTTGCCTAGCACTACAGCGGGATGATGTGACCAGAAAACTTTCCTCACACTGTGCCCAAGAGACCCTGTAATGCCACAGGCATGAGGGACCCAGTGGTGGAATCAGCTCCAATCCCTCACTGGAGACAACAGTTTTATTATGACATGTTTAACACCTCTAGTGCTCAGAGAGACTGTGGTAAACTGAGGATGCTGAGAATTATTTCTCAGGGCTTGCTTTTTAAAAGATTTTTTTTTTCTCCCCTCTTGACTAGGCACAACAATGAGAAGACATTTCTCATTTGGATTAATGAAGAGGACCACACCAGGGTAATCTCCATGGAGAAGGGTGGCAACATGAAACGTGTCTTTGAAAGATTCTGCCGTGGATTAAAAGAGGTACTGTCTCAATGAGTTTATTATTCCTGTTTGTTCACTGTTGTCACCCGTGCTTACTGTGGTTCACACTGAGCTGACATCTCCGGGAGCAATGAAATGAAGTCACATCAGTCCACACAACAACCCACATTAACACAGCTAAAGCAGGAAACACGAGCAGATTGCAAGCTGAGTTGTAGGGAAAAATAAATAAATATACTATATATTTTTTGCTATTTTGTGCCTGCAGACTGTGGGAATTAATAAATGAAGCATTTCATTTGGATTGTTTGATTTGCTTGAATGAAGACTTTATTTGGCCCTCCTGATTCTCATTCCTGAGGCTGGGAGCAGAGTGCAGCCTGCTGAGGTTGTGCACAGGTCTCAGGGCCTAGCACCCACTATTTTGGGGAGATATGGGGGTTTGTGATTAAAATACTAAGAACTGATCACTAGGGCTCCTGGATTTTATGTTGGTCTAGCTAATCACAATGCTAACAAAGAAAGGCTTCCTGAGACAGGGTGTGGTTTAAAACAGTTTTGCCCAGACAGTCCAGGTGACTCAGGTTGGGTCTGGGCCCAGTGCAGCCCTCTGACCTGCTCTGGCACAAAAAAAAGTTGACTTACGAGAGAAAGAGAACTTTACTGTGCCCCACAGGTAATGTCAAGGAACCCTGGAATGGTTTGGGTTAGGGTTATGGTTTGCACTGGGCTTTGAGGCACAGAAAAACAGTCATCTGACTTATGATCCATTGGCATCAAGGTGGTTACTGAGAGTTTCCAGGGTGGGTTTCCAGGCATACCTGTGAGACTGAGCAGTGCACAGGTGACACAGCTCCCAGGTGTTGTTGCCAGCTTTGCCTCTGCTGTTGAGCTGAGCTCATGTCAACCTGTGGACGTGGACACGGAAAGTGCTGGGGCAGCTTTGGGAGCTGTGACCACAGCAGGCGTCTGGGGCAGCAAATCAGATCTAGTTTCCCACCACCAGTTGTGTTATCCTCACAAGATACAGAAGTGATCTTAGGAGAGTCATTTATTCTGTATCCTTCTGCAGACCTGAAGTATTCAGCTGCATTTCTAGGAGTCCTGTGGGCATGAGCTGGTTTATGTATCCAGCTCTCCTCAGGGAGAGACGAGAACTGAACTGAAATTGTATTGGGTTTGCACAAGCAAGTCTGAGAAGCACAGATGAGAGAACAGAGTCGCAGGTTATTCAAAGGGCAATAGACCCTTGTGACTTTCCTGAAGATAATTATTTCACTCTCCTGTTAATTTTGGTCAGAGACCTACTGATGAGAAGTCTTATCTATAAGCTGTGTTGTCTGCTTATAATGGAAGCCTAGCATTTAGAGACCAGGAGTCCTCTTCAAGGAATCATGACATCAGCTAGAAAACTACACAAAAATCAGGTTCAGCTCCCTCTGTTTGCTTCGTAGTGTTTGAGTCCTTTGGGGTCCTATGTTGCAAACTTACTTCAAAATTACTGAGTTAGAAACAAATGGCAAAAGCCACAACTCTTAAGCGAGGATGTGGCTCCATGGGCCAAGGCTTTACAGAAACAACGCAAGAGGGAGTTTTGTGATGAAGTGACTAAGAGTCTGAAAGATAGTGGTCATGAGAAGATGGTGAAGAAATCCTTCTGGTACCTGATGTCTGCAAACATTCGTATCACACCTAGACCACATCGCACCCAGGTGTAAATTCCTGCCACTCCACTGGTATCTTAAAATAGGACACTGGTATATGCTGCCCTTTCTGTTTTGTTTCTGTCTGGCCACCCCAGGTGGAACGGCTGATCAAGGAGCGGGGCTGGGAGTTCATGTGGAACGAGCGTCTCGGGTACGTGCTGACCTGTCCCTCCAACCTGGGCACGGGGCTGCGCGCCGGAGTCCACGTCAAGCTGCCCAGGCTCAGCAAGGTACACACGGCGCTGAAACGTGGCAAAAGTCAGCTCTCCTGGTGTGTAAGGGAACAGAGGAAAAATGACAGCTTACGGCAACTGCAGGGATGTGTGTAGCAAGGTCCCGGGGGTAGTGCGCAGCTAAACGAGCACGCTTTAATTCTGCAAATTGCTGTATTTGTTATGGAAATCAATCTGCTTCGCGGGAAGCCACGAAGATGTGCTGTGATCGAAGCAGTGACAAAACTGCACCTCTGCCTGTCATATATACCATACACGCAGTGAAAGGCAGTAAGCTCAAAGCTGTTTCTCCTGACAGGACCCCAGGTTTTCCAAAATCCTGGAGAACCTGCGCCTGCAGAAGCGTGGCACCGGCGGGGTGGACACGGCGGCTGTGGCCGACGTCTACGACATCTCCAACCTGGACCGCATCGGTCGCTCAGAGGTAAACTGATCTTTTTAGGGGGGTTTTCTGTGTTTTCCCCTGGCTTTTTAGCTGAGATCTGTACAGACAGGGGTCAGTTTCCCTCTGCTGACCTCAGTGGATCCACAGCAGTTTTTACTCACGGTGATTCTGGCCCAGTGGAGATGCTCACTGAAAGAAAAACTGTTAACATGCATGAAGTGCTTGATGAATACTCCTATTATGGCAGTGAAAAACCCAACCCTGAGCAAATGTGCTGAGGATCTCCTTGAGGGCATGCAGGTGGTGCAAGGAAGCAGGCATGGAGTCCTAACCCACGCAGGGTATCAGGCACTAGAGCAAGACTTGGTGTAGGGTGTCACGTTCCTTTCACTACCAAGTCACACACTTCCTCCACGGCTGCACAGCAGCACAAGGCTTCCACTCTGCAGTAACTGAGGAGCTGGGGCCATTTCCACATGTCCTGTGTGCCTCTCAGCAGAGGACACAACAGAGCTGGGTTTAAATCACAGTTAGTTAGATTTAAATCAGGGCAAAGATTTCACAGTCAGTCCTGAGCCTCCCCTGTAGGGCACAGACCGCAGAGAGATGGGTTCCTCTCAGACATGTGCTGCAATGCCATTTCAGTGAGAAGGAACATTTGCTGTGCCAGAGCGTGGAAATGACCCTGCAGCCCGGAGCTGCTGCTGCCTTCCTGGGAGCCCGGGTCCCACACCTCATTCCAGCTTCACGTTCAACTATTTTATAAGGCAGGGCAGGTCCTAAGAGCAAGGCTAACGAAGATGGGGGAGAAACAGCCATGCCCAGGAGCTGCAGCCTCCTCTCACAGTCAAACCCCGAGGCTGTGGCAGTTTGGATGTGGATGCAGTCTGGCCCTGGTGTTGCGGCCCAAGACCTGGGGCCAGCCTGATTCTAGGTAGTTTTTCATAATAGAAATATAACCCTGGGATAATGCACCTGGTGACAGCAAAATTAACCCAGTCCACAGTGCCTTCCCTTCCTGGCTCATCTGCCACTGGAGCTCAGCCAGGTGTCCTGTGCTTTCTGATCCAGACGTGCCTTTGAATGCCCCACAGCCACAGACAGAGGTCTGGACACTTTAAATATTGAAGTTTGATGCAGGCACCTGTGTTCCTTGGGATCTAGAATGAAGTAAGTAACAGGGAACAAAATAAATAAGTGTGAAATACTATTAAGCTGTTTTATTTGCCAAAACAGCCTGTGAAAAAGACATCTATTAATACCTGACACATCATCATGTGTGCTTTATATTAAAGTAACAATAATAAAAGAGGATTACACGGCATGATTAATTAAGCCCTACTGACAGACAGCCTAAGCCTACAAATTTTTGCTTATATAAAGACTTCCATTGAAGTCAGTGATGCCTCCTACAGCAAGGATCCAAAGGACTAAGACAACAAAAAAGACACAGGCCCTACCTTGGAGATTCTGAAATCTAAATAAGAGAAGACATACTCAGGGGATAAGAAAAGTTTTATTATAAGATAAATTTTATTCAGTAAATAATTAAATAAATTCCATTATGTGGTAAATGTGTTTGCAGAACTGAATTATGTTCCCAAAGGTGCAAGATAAAACTGTTTGCATTTTTGCAGTTTCAGTTACTGGTCAATGCAAACTTAATATGAAATTTGTTTTCTTATGGAGACTGCAAATTCAGACCTCTGAATTCCCAACACAGCTGGTCTGTAAAGGACAATGAAATAAACTGCTAAGCCACTGAGATGCTTTATAGTAAACACAAATCCCTTGAAAATCAGCAACTGTCACAATAAAGAGACAATGGGATTTAGTCTTTGCACTTGGTTTTAACAAGCCAGTCATTTAAGGTTGCTAATGAACCATTTCATGGAGATTCAGAAGTATCAGCTTTATCTCACTGGCTCACAGTGCCACAGGGCGTGTGGTCCTCACATGTCACCTGTCTGCTGGGGACAAGGCCCCTTGTATTCTCCAGCAATTTTGAAGCAGGTTATGAAGACACCACCACCCCCCCGCCATACAGAATTACAAATTCTGGTGCTGCTCCGGGCCTGGAGCGAATCCCACCCGTGGCAGTGTCACTCAAGAGCTGGGAACGAAGGAGTGCTGGGTGCTGCAGAGCCAGCATGGGTCCAGAGCTGTGTGTGCTGGGCCTGGCAGAAGCCTCAGCACAGCCTGGCAGGACGGGCAGGGTGCTCCTACGGCTGAGGGACCATCCCAGCAGGGCCATGGCTGTCTGCAGGAGAAGGACACAGCTGTGCTCTGATGAGCTTTCTCAGGCACTGAAAATGTCCCTGGCAGTCCTGCCATCCTCCCAGTCCCAGCCACGTCAAGGACACCCACCCTGTGCCTCCAGCAGCATTCAGGGCTGGTGTGAACCAAGGCAGCAAGCCTCCTTCTTGCTCTCCTTGCACCAGCATCCCTCCCAATTCATTTCCATGTCTCTGTGCTCACACAAATGTTCCCGCACACATGGTGTGTTTTGGGCTTGGGAGCTGGGGAGACACAGCAAGAACTTTAGTGCTTCATCAAGCACTGCCTGGCTGTGCTGAGCACTCACAGCACAGCTGCTCTGTGTTCTCACCCTCGTGCAGTGTGGGGAATGCTCTGTGCCAGGCATCGCTGCTCAGCAACACCTGGGGGAGCACCCTGCACCCTTTTGGGGGGCATGTTTGAAACAGGTCTCTCAGCTTCTGCCTGAACACTTTATTTAGGGGCTTTCTCCTGGTGGGTTTGTTCCTGAGGGAACAGTTTGGTGGAGATAACTTCAGGGACCTACTTCAACGTTTCTGCTGCTGCTGGTCTGAGCTCTGGGCAAACAGGAGAAGGGAATTACTGTGGCTTCGCAGAACCCTGTGCCAGAGGGGGTGTGATGTCTGTGATGCTCCTCACTTACAGCTTTGCCTGCTTTTGTGACAGCACAAGCCAACTTCCCACTCTTCTATTGACAGATGAGCTAAACCTGTTACTACAATTTTCTTGTTGTTGTAGGTGGAGCTAGTCCAGATTGTCATCGATGGGGTCAATTACCTCGTCGACTGCGAGAAGAAACTGGAAAGAGGCCAAGACATCAAGGTGCCACCCCCCCTGCCTCAGTTTAGCAGGAGATGAAGTTGCTGCTGATGGCCGCAGCAGAGAGTAAACGTGGCTGCCACTCTGATGGAAAGGCACCCCCAATACATCTCTGTATAAATAAAACACCACCTGATACCTGAGGTCTCCTGGCTGCACTGGCACAAACTGGTCTGGGGACAGCTTTACTGGGGTGCACCCATACAACCACCTTGGGATGCTTCCCTTTCTTGGTTGGTGATAAGAAAAGTACCACTTCAGCTGTGCAAAAAGCACAAATCTCTAATTCTATGCAGCACCTGAATTTCTGGGCATATTTGTGATGTCTCCTATAAGCATCCTGCTCATTTCTGCCCTGTGTCCTTGGGCTGCAGCAAAACGGCCCAAAAACCAGCAGGCAAATCAGTTTGCTGATATTCTGCATCCCACCTAAACCTGCCCAGCATAGCCTGCTCCAGTCCTCTCCTGCAGCTCTCAGGTTCCAGGTACCAGGTCCTGGCTCAGCTAGCACTCCCCAAAGTGCCTGAGCATGTGCTGCCACTTGAGGGACATCTCCATGCCCACCATGGTCCCATGTGTTCAGCAGCTCAGTGGAAACAAAAAAACCTGTCAGCAAATGCTGACAATCCCACTGATTGCTTCTTTTTTGCACACCCAGTGTTTCACAGCCAGAACACCAGCTCTCAGGAAGGTCCCTGGGTGAGTCATATCTGCAGAGCTGTGGCTAGATAGCCAGCCCATAACTGGCTACAGACTTTAAAAGTCACAATTGGAAGCTAATTGAGAGCTAGATGGTGAATTAGCTGCTCTTGAAAATCAGCAGCATGGTGTGCTGGCTCAGAAGGAGAGCTGCTGAGTGTAGAGCAGGCTGGAGCTTCCATGTGATTACTGTTTCCTCCTCATCTGTGCTGGGCACATTCCCTAGCATTTTGCTGCTGGCTTTCCGAATGGTGGTTAATAATAGTAATTGTGGGGAAGGGAAAGAGACTTCTGATGATTTTACATAGAAGGCAAATAAGCAAAACTGGAGAGACTACACTGTTAGCTCTCCAAAACTCTCAGCTCAAGACAAAATCCAACTGTGGGCCAAATGTCCCCAGATTTTAGCCTCTGCTTTGCTTTTCTCCTGCTGACTTGCAAACTGCTGATGGGCAGCAGCACGACGTGCAGCCGGCTACCATTTGCTAACAGCATTCCTGAGGGGCTGGTATGGAGCTGATGACTCTGTTTCAGTGCCCTTAACAACCACCTGGAGCATGAGCTGCATCACTCACTCAGCCAGTCCACTGCTGGTTCTACATAAAAGGGAGCAGCTGCCCAGCTGGAGAGCAGGGCTGCTCCTCAGGGAGCACTTCACAGTGGGCATGGGCTGTTGGAAGCCTCATGGGTTCAGCAGAGGCAGAGCCTGGGAGAAGAAGGCTAAGAGGATATCTTAGTGATGTCCACCACTGTCTGCATCAGGGGAAACCAGGCTCAAGAGTCTCCTTGGAGGTGCAGAGTGACAGGACAGGAGGCAACAGACTCAGGGTGGGACACTGGGAATTCCAGTTACTTATTAGGGAGGCCTTTTGCCCTATGAGGGTGGTCAAATGTTGGAACAGAGCTGGAGGTATCCAAAACTCAGGGAACAAGGTTCTAGATAATCTGACCTACACTGGCCCTGCAGTGGGGCTGGGGTGGGACGGGTGGCTGTTTTGGGACAGAACACCTCCAGACCCCCAGCCTACAACAGTGTGTGATCCCTGGCTGAACCAATCACTGCAAAATACCTGAGATGAGCAAATAACCCAGAGCAATGCCCTGGCCATCCTGTGCTCTGGCCAGACAGGGAGTTTTAGGTCTGCACAAAATACGGACACCCTGGTATGACTTACTGCCTGCTATGTTCCATCTGTGGCATTCTCTGCATTGTTGGCTTCCAACCATGCCCTTCACAACCAAAATACTCCTCCTCATGGATTATTTTTCAGAGGCTTGTTATTTGTCACCTACATTTTCCACTTCTTTGATCTTTCTCCATGACCTTTATATGGCCAGCAACAGCTACTCAGCTGCTTCATAGGAATGGTGTATTTTCATTTTTCATTCCACATCAGTAATTAATACATTAAATTAAACTTGGACAGTCACATACCTATTAAGTCTATGCAGGACAACTTTGCTCAGTCCTACTCCCTCATGACAATCCTCAGGACTGTTTTCTGTTTGCTTGGGGCACGTTCTCCTCCGAGTGGAGCCCATCCTGGGGCTGAGGTGTGGGGAGGAGGGTCTGTGCCCTCCAGTACCTCCAGGGGCAGCTGGAAGGTGGCTGCACTGCTGCCCAAGGATATGTTCAGGTGAATGGCTGCAAAGGAAATAAACAACCTGAAAGATTGTGCATCCAAAGAAAGAAAGAAAAGCACAGAGATAATGACCGAATAAGAAAATATTAAAGGTTCAAAAGCTGGGTTAGTGCACTAACTCTTGACATAAAAAGTTACGTCTTGTTCCTCATATTTATTAGCCCCACACCACAAGTACTGCACTGCTGAGACCCTTTTCTGCCAATAAAACTCTTTCCTGACGGACGCTGATTCTCTATAAATCTTTGAAATTTATTTGATTAAGTGCCCCAAAGGCTATGTGCCATGCCTCAAGCAGTTCTCTAATGCTCTTGACAAAGCAACTAGGGAGCAGCAGAAATAATCTCTCAGGTCAAGCTGCATCAAAGCCCAAATCCATCAAAGCCCACCTGTCCTCCACTAAGCAGTTCATGCAGGGTGAGAACTGGGCAGGAATTTGCCATTACAAGACAAGAGAAAATGGGCACTTTAGATGAGCTATTGGGAAGGAATTGTTCCCTGTGAGGGTGGGCAGGCCCTGGCACAGGGTGCCCAGAGCAGCTGGGGCTGCCCCTGGATCCCTGGAGTGTCCAAGGCCAGGCTGGACATTGGGGCTGGGAGCAGCCTGGGACAGTGGGAGGTGTCCCTGCCCATGGCAGGGGTGGGATGGGATGGGCTTTAAGGTCCATCCCAGCCCAAGCCACTCTGTGAAGTCTGTAGCTACAGCAGTTGTCACTGATCTCACTGTGGCACTTCACACCTGAAATCCTTGGCTGCCCTAACAAAAACTGACAACAGGCTCTGGAAGTTCACGTCTGTGTCACTCCTGCAGGATCAATGCACACCTGAGCAGACCTGACATAACGTTTCTCTGGAAACATCAAAGCCAAAAGGGAGCAGATAACATGAGGAACGAGTTACAGCTAATATATATATATATGCAGAATTACTTTACTAAGAAAATTCGCTGGAATGCAATTTAAGACCTGCATGCTCATCTTTCTCCTGCAATGCCTCTTACGGTTTGCCTTCAGCCTAAGGTTTAATTAAAAGATTAAAGACTTAAACAGTCACTTCTTTTGGCTGCAAGAATGCCTGTGGCAAACACCAAAATGCACTGCATATGGCACAGAAGTCCTACGAAGCCAAATCTTCCAAGAGGGCACAGAGTCACCTACTGCGCAGCCTTCTGCTGGTGATGGTTATCACATTTTTATTTCCCTCTAAATTATTATAGACAAAGACTGGGGTCCTAATGAGAAAAGATCAGTTATGTTACAATACTAAGTCTATCAGTAAAGAAGGGTAATGACAATATTTCATCTACCCACTGTTCAGGGAGCTCAGGTGGACTCAGTAGAGAGGGAAAAAAAGTTGATAAATTATGCCAGTTAATTTTCAGCTCACTCCAGGTGTATTCTGGTTTGAAAATGCTCTAAGTTTTCAGTCTATGATTTTATGAAAGTTTCTGTCTTAGCTCTCATTCCAGTTCTGTATTCTGCTTTATGAACCAGCATTTGGGCTTAGAAATTACTGATAATTTGCCTGGTACTTGGCCATTACTGCACCAACTACTGGCATGGCATTTCTATCTCTTTTGTTTTGTTTTGTTTGGGGTTTTTTTGGTTTTTTTTGTTTGTTGGTTTGGTTTTTTGTTTTTGTTTTTGAGAAATGAGGAATTTATCCTTTTCTTGATGGAGAGGAATACAAGAAATTAAAGAAATTAGTAAGACTGAAAAAATTAGACCACTCTCCCTTGTTGATCCCTCTGCCCAAGGAATCTGTACCTCTGCTGCTGCCTGCAGTTTCAGCCTGTTGTTTCTCCTTTTCTCTGTGAAATCCAGCAGATTTATTCAAACTACAGCCAATACTACAGACAAGACCATTGTATCCAAACATGAGATAACCCATTCTTCCTTTGTGTTCTTTCATACCTTCATCCCTAGAAATTACAACTTTGTGATCTGAAGACATGAGCTTAAATGCTCTGCAAATCAAGTTTAAATTAATTCATTTCCTCACTGTGTGTTTCTGAAAAAAAGAAAAAAAAAAGAAAAAAAAAATTACATTACCCTGTGAGAAAACACAGGCAGCCACCAAAACTAAAACCAGGGTAAGTTCTTGTGCTATCCTGACAGTGCATGTCTAACATTCCTACTTGGGCCACGTTTCTCAATTGTCATTTTGATACAGAAATAACAAACAGCAGCTTTGCAGTGTAAAACAAATAACTGACCACAGGCTTTAACCTTCAAAGGCTTCAGTTCATCCTGGCACTTAAACACTTGCCTGACTATAAATCTTTAAATATCTGAGTTGATCCAGCAACAAAAGTTGATTGATCAACTTCTTTAAGCACTTGTTAAATATCCTGAAAGAGTATCCTCAGAGCCATGAGCAACACAGCCTGCTGGAAATGACATCCAGTGTTGGTCAGCTGAGCAGGCTCACTGAAGGGGCTGTAGCAATCAAAATCCATAAATATTTAATATTAAATATACATAGGTAATTATTACATTACATAATAATCGCTGACAAGAAAGCAGAGCAATAAATGCTAAGCAATCCATTCATCTCATGGAGAGTAAATCAAAGTGAACCACCTGCACAGAAGCCTCAGAATATTGCAGACCTAACAGAATTTAAGAGGGAACAGGGCCTATTTTTCCTTTCTCTCCCCAGGCTTACATTCAAATTAAAACAACCAGGAAAATGTCATCCTGACACTCTGCCAAGTAGTATTAACTACCCAAACCATACAGGCAAAGAAGAGTGAACAAAGGTAACATCAGCTGTGTGTGTGCACAACCAAAGCTTCTGGTACCCCTTCAGCAGACAAATCCTCCTTTTTGGGGTACAAGGATTATGAACATATGAACACTGTGCTGTGGACAGACAATTTGCTGTTTCTTAGGAAAATATGAAAAAACAAAACAAAAAAAAAGAAAAAAAAAAGAAAAAAAATTTACAGTTATTTGCACTGCTGTTGTCTTGCTCATAACTCACCTGGTGCCCAGGTACAGGAGAGTTCCTAGCCCAGTAACATCAACCTGGAACAAACCCAAGCCAAAGCAAATTTAAACAGGCGTGACCTCTGCCAAATAAGTGATATTGGAGGTAAATACTCTATTACTGATTTAGCAGAAAGGTGTGAAACACCCTTGTCCGCTGCCTGCAAAGCTTGATCTTAAGTGTGGCTGATCCTGGCTAGACACATATACACATAAAATTCCAGGCTGGAAAAGAAAGGACCACACATTCAGTACTTAATCAGAGCAGACAGCAAAGCAAGTCGCAGGAGCAACTGGGACCTCATGCTGTGGTTGAGCTGTAACTACATCAGCAAAGGAGGCGTTTTTAATTTTAAAAAGGCATACTGATTCCTTCTGGTTTTATTTCCTGGCTTTTAAACGGCGTTCATCAATTATTTTTATCTGCAGTCAGCGCGAGTTCTTCTTAAACCCGTGCCCGTTCTGCCTGGCAGCGGTGCAGTTTAAAGCACGCTTGGTGCACACCTCCCTCTAGTGGGCTCAAACCCCCGGAAAATCGTCAAAATCCGCGAATTCCTCTAGGGAGACACAAGTGTTAGGGATAACAACTAGAGAAAATGTAGTATTCTTTATACATTTTATACAGCGTATGTATAATGCATCTATCTTTATAGCATCAACCAGGAAGTGTCAATGGGGTCTAGTGAAATGCTGAAAACACAAGATGCAGAAGCCTGACCCGGGGGGAAAGCCTAATTTGGCTTAAACATTTATTTAAGGTGCTGAGTGGCCTCTTCCAAGAAAACAGCTTCAGGAATTCAGCTGAGCCCCCACCTGCAGAGCTGCCCCAGCCCTGGGCCCAGCTCAGGAAGGAGCTGGAGCTGCTGCAGCCGGGCCAGGGCAGGCACCAGGATGAGCAGAGGGATGGAGCAGCTCTGCTGGGAGGAAAGGCTGCCAGAGCTGGGCTTGTTCAGCCTGCAGAGGAGAAGCTCTGGGGTCACCTCACTGGGGCCTTGCAGGGCCTGAAGGAGCTGCAGGAAACCTGGAGAGAGACAATTGCCAAGGGCTGGAGGGACAGGACACAGGGAATGGCTTCCCAGTGCCAGAGGGCAGGGCTGGATGGGAGATTGGGCAGGAATTGTTCCCTGGCAGGGTGGGCAGGCCCTGGCACAGGGTGCCCAGAGCAGCTGGGGCTGCCCCTGGATCCCTGGAGTGTCCAAGGCCAGGCTGGACATTGGGGCTGGGAGCAGCCTGGGACAGTGGGAGGCGTCCCCGCAGCCCCCTCAGGCAGCACCTCCTCCGTGCTCCCATTCCCTCCTTCCCCACAGTCCCGGTGCCACGATCGCCTCCTCCACCGCCCCCTCCCCGGGCTCCCGCTCCTCCTCTTCCTCCTCCTGTTCCGCCTCCTCTTCCCGTCCGTCATCACCGTGCGCGGCCCGGCGGTGCCTCTGCCTGGACGTGTGGCGGGCCGGGCCGGTGCCGTTCCTGTCCCGTTCCTGTCCCGTTCCTGTCCCGTTCCTGTGCCGTTCCTGTCCCGGTTCCTGTGCCGGTTCCTGTCCCGGTTCCTGTCCCGTTCCTGTGCCGGTTCCTGTCCCGGTTCCTGTCCCGGTTCCTGTCCCGTTCCTGTCCCGTTCCTGAGCCGGTTCCTGTCCCGTTCCTGTGCCGGTTCCTGTCCCGTTCCTGAGCCGGTTCCTGTCCCGTTCCTGTGCCGGTTCCTGTCCCGTTCCTGTCCCGTTCCTGTGCCGGGGCCATGACCCGCTGGGCCCGGCGGAGCGCCCCGCCCGGGGCCCGGGCGCTGGACGCGACCCCCTGGGAGCAGCTGGCGCCGAGCGCGGAGCCGGAGCCGCCGCGGGCAGCGAAGAGGAGGAGGAGGAAGAAGGAGTACGAGAACCAGGACGTGAACGGGTTCGCGGCGCACCGCGGGGAGCAGCAGCAGGAGGAGGAGGAGGAGGAGGCGCGGAGGAAGGACAGGCGGCGGGAGAGCAGGAGGCTGAGGAGGCAGGAGAGGAAGAAGAACGCGATGGTGAGTCCTGTCCGGGCCCTGCCTGCCGCCACGGGAAAAGGGAGCGTTTTAGCCTCAAAATCCTCGCGTTTCGGGAGTGCCTCAGCGCCCTTGAAGGGCCCACATGAACAATGCGCATAATTACACTTTTTATAATAAAATGTGACAGGCTGAGGCTCGAGGGATGCCGCTGACAGCATCTGACTGAGAAAGGGTGTCCACAGCAATCTAACCAAAGCAACACACAGACAAGCTGTAATTCAGTAAAGCTCACACAGAGCACGGTCCTCACGCAGTGGGGCCCTGTGGGGGAGAGACAACGGATTCAGCTCATCCCACAGGTGACATCCCAAACATCTTCCCGTTCCTAGCTCACTTCCATATTCTTTACTTTACGTTTAGGTGGAGATTCAGTGACTTCAGCCTTACATCATAGTTAGGGGTGGTCATACCTTGGGAGTGGGT
Source organism: Corvus moneduloides (assembly GCF_009650955.1). Taxonomy (NCBI): domain Eukaryota; kingdom Metazoa; phylum Chordata; class Aves; order Passeriformes; family Corvidae; genus Corvus; species Corvus moneduloides. The sequence continues at coordinate 75,519,691 of NC_045511.1, forward strand.
CAGTCAGGACAGTCCCTGAGGTAACCCTGGGGTGGGATGTGGTCAGTCCAGACAGGGATTTCACCACAGCTGCTGATTCAGCGGAATATCCTCCTTTATCTTCCTCGGTTTTTCGCTGCTGTGTGGCTGATCAGTTGCAAGGTGCCACCAGGTTCCTTCCTCTGCAAGGACTTTGGCAGAGCTGTGGGGTCTCTGCCCCACTCCACCCTCCCATTAGTCCCACTTGGATTGTGGTGTGTGTGGAGTCCCATCCAGGGAGTAGCCAGTGTATTTTCCCCTGAAATTTCCCCTTTTAATCCCCAGTCACTTTCCCACAGCCTTGTTAAAAGAGAGTCCTGTGTGGGAGGCACAGGCCCTTCTCCCCGTGGTGGTGCTGCTGTGCGGCTCAGCAAGAGCTCAGCCCTCCCCTGCCACAGGCACAGCGTGTGCCAGGTGGTGTTTCAGGTGAAAGAAGTGAAGTTGGGAACAAAAGATGGCTTTCAGCTCAAGTCGTAGCCTTTAGCATGGCTCTCCTGGCTCAGCGCTGTTCCTCCTGCCCCTTGAGCAGTCCCCAGCACCTCTTGGCTCCGGGGTGAAGCTAACTCAGGACATTTCTCTGTGTGATTCATCAGTGTGTTGCTGGTAAAAGGAGAAGAGTGCCCATAATAATGTGGTTTGATGGCACAGAGCACAGTTTGATGGCAAAGCACGAAGTCTCTTCCTGGCTGCTTTCTCCTGGGGGCAAAATTGTGTTTGCTCTTTAGCCCCTGTGAAGGTGGGATTTCCAGGTTTCTGAGTGCCACTCACAGAATCACTGGATTTTTCTCTTCCAAGGTGTGTTTCCACTGCAGAGAACCTGGCCATGGCGTGGCTGATTGTCCTGCAGTGCTGGAGAGCCAAGACATGGGGACGGGGATCTGCTACCGCTGTGGATCCACGGAGCACGACCTCAGCAAATGCAGAGCCAAGGTGGATCCAGCTGCTGGTGGGTCTCAGGAATTTGTGGTGTTTTGAGGTGCTTGGGTCTAAATTGTCTAAGTGCTGACCCTGAAGCTCTGTGTGTTAGAAATTTAACTTCTGCAGTATGAAAACGAGGAACCTGACAGTAATTAATAGCATTAAATGGTTAAAGTATTGTCACTGCACGGTGTTCGGTCTGTGGCTTCACAGAGGTTTTGATGTGGACCATAAACCCTGTGGGATTTTGCAGGGCCGTTTCCATATGCAAAGTGTTTCATCTGTGGTGAGATGGGGCATCTGTCAAGGTCGTGTCCGGACAATCCCAAGGGGTTGTATGCCGAAGGTGAGTGTACTGATTCACTAAATTTAGTATAATTAAATTTCTGTGTCCTTCTTACCTGATACAGAACAAAGCAACACTGCAAGTGAATGAGAATGTGGCTAAAAGGAATTCCTCTGTGTCTTTCAGTAAAAGCAGAGTAATTCTGGGGAATTCATTGTCAAATAATTACCTGCTGGGGATTTCTGTTTTAAGTGTAAATTTAGTGTGAAATTACTAGGATGAGGTACAAAGTGTGAACGTTTGCTTGTGCTTCAGTATCAGGAGATGCACAGAGGACCAAAATCCTGTGTGAGTGTAGTCAGTCTGTATTTACATGTATATGCACCAAAGTATGTGGTAAAACATTCTCACACAGTAGCTTAAGATTTTAGGAGGTGGCAAAACATGGGCTCGCACTAAAGGGAGGATATCTTCAGTCTGAGTAACTTTAGTGAAAAATGGGGTCTAACTCTGAAGGTTGCACTTCCCCATTGGCACCAACAACCAGCATTCTGTTTCCCAGCATAAGTGTGTGGTTGTGGCAAACTCCAAAAGGTGATCTTGCAGCATGGTGAAAGTGGGAGAAAAATCAGCCTGCTTTCAAGTGTTTGTATTGTGAAATTTTGTATTGTGTAGAATTTCACATCTCAGTACCTGCAGTGGGATTACCTGCCTCTCAGGTCAATTTAAAAAGTTCTTTTGAGTATGAATTTCAGCAGAATTCAGCCTGTTTCTCAAAGACAGAGCTTTCAGCAAATCAGAAATACTCAGTATGCAGTGGCTGGAATTTGTGGTGTGTGGTGCTGTACAGAAAAGTGTGATCCCAAAGAGCTCCATCTCTCACAGACACTGGAAGGGTGTTTTGTTGGGTGTTTTTTGGGGTGTTTGTTGTTGTTTTATTCCCCTCAGATGAGTAACAACTTCCTGTGTGAACAGGTGGGGGCTGCAAACTTTGTGGCTCCGTGGAGCACTTCAAAAAAGATTGTCCGGAGAAACAGAATGCAGGTGAGATGCAGGGGGTGTGGGGTGAGTGTGGGTCCAGCAGTGGTCAGTTACTGCTCTGCATGACCGTGGGCAGGAAAAAGGCTTTGGGAAGAGGACTTGGAAGTAGCAGAGGTGACCTTTTGCTGGGATACTCAAGGAGGGTGTGGAGGAGGCAGTAAGTTGCAATGCAAAACTAAGATAATTCTTTTTTTTTTAAAAGAAAGGTTATCTTGTGTGTTTCTGAAGGCAGTATGAAGTGTGTATTCTTTTGGCCAGTATTTGTGCTGCTGTTCACAGTTTGGCAGCTGTACAACAGAACTGGCTGCTGGTTTTTGCTGATTTCAGTGTGAAGTGGTGGAGCTGAACCCAGTGCCAGGTGCAGGGCGGTGGTGTGTGCAGGCAGGTGTGTCAGGCACCCAGGACAGGGACAAAGAAGATCTGTCCAGCTGGATTCACAGCTCATGAACTGCTTTGTTACATGTTCTTCAGCTTTCCATGTGGGTGGAAAAATTAAATTAGATACCCCAAACCCCCACTGTGCTGAAGGAGACAAGACCATCAAACAAGGGTTTGAAGAATGATCCTGTTACCGGAGTGGTGACACACCCGTGCATTTTTCTACTTTGTTTCTGTGGCACTTAGTTAATAAGCCACTTAATAATAACCCAGTTCGGTGAAATTTTTTTAAGAAATATTTATAGAGGCAACAGAGGCATTTTCTACATCTGATCCTATATTTATGATATTTTTAGGTCTGAGACCCTATGTAGGATTCTAGGTGTGTATTGCTCTGCCAGTTTAGAATAGGTCAGATTCAGTCTGAATTGGCATAACAGAAGTCTATGACACCAAAAGACTCAGAAATATCCCCAAACTCATCTGCAAGTAGTGATGCTGTGCCCACTTAGGTGAGTGATGCATTAGAAGCCTGTAACTAGATTTTTTTCTACCTTTTCCTAGTAAGGTTTACATCCATAATGAGGACTGTAAGTGCTGTTTATTTTCGCAAGGGACTTCTTTCAAAACTAGCACTGCTGGTTCAAAGCAGTCAAATTAATTGGAACTGTGACAAGAACTGTGGGTGGCAAGAATTGTGGTATTTTTTGAAATCAAGTGTGCATTGTGCAGAGTATTTTGAGTTACAGAAAGACAGCTGAGAGCTGGCAAAGGAGTTCAGGCACCACAGCTTCGTTTCCTCAGGCAGATTCTCAGGCAGATCGGGCCAGCGTTAGTACACAGAAGCTGCTCCGGGTGCCCGTGGCATTCCCTGTGTGCAGTGCTGGGCGTGTGGGGTTTGCTGCCCTGCTGGGGCAGAGCCCTGGCTGTGCCCGTGGGGCAGAGCTGGCCCTGGCACTGCTGTGTTGTGTCCTGCAGAGCAGGTGACAGTCGGGCGCTGGACCCCCGGCCTGAGCGCAGACCACGAGGACGTCACGCCAGCTCTGCAGAGAACACAGCCCAAGCGACCCAAAGTCGTCACTTTCTGAAGGCCTCCTGGCTCTCAAACAGTTCTCCTGCGCTGCCTCCCTCCAGAGAGGTGACGACAGAGAGTGGAGCCAGACAATCAAGCCGACTGCAGAGGAATTGTTGGATTTTTGTCTCCCCTCATTTTTCTGGTTTGCCTCCCTGGCTCACTGAAAAGCTGGGAACAACAGGAACACAGCAAGTGGCTTTTTTATTAAAAGAATTGTGGGTGTTTTTTAAAGGTTCTTGTTGGATTCTGGTTTGGTTTTGCCTTCTCCTTTTAGGAATAATGCACTTACTCCTCCATATGTTCCAGCTTGAGCAGTCTTGTGGTGAAGTTACAGATCAACCCTGTGGCCTGCTGAGCTTGGGGTGCAATTCCTGATGGTTGTAGTTGTTATTATCGGCCATTAACCTGATTGGTCATGCACATTGGGTTGTTTGAGTGTGTTCACTAACAGAATCATGCCCTTCCTCTGAAACCTGTGGTGAAACACACTCCTAAAGAATTGGAGAGCAAGTGAGAAGTTTTTTTAGTTTATTTACTTCTTTTTCAAAGAAAATGCTCAAAAATCTTCAGTGTTTTTATCCCTTGGTGAGTTGGGAGTAAACTTTGTATTACACTGCCTGCTTCATGGCAGATTTTTAAATGGAGACTGTAGCCTTAGAAAAACTGATGCATATTAAAAAGAAAAAGTAGGAAACCAAACAGAGTTCCTGCAGCCACCAGTGTTACTGGAGAAGTGCATCCTGAGCTCCCCTCACATACTTTTCTTGCAGCAAAAAACAAATACGGGGAATTAAATTGTGTGGAGATATTTTATATTTGTACAGGTAATTATTTTTAATAAAATGCTGCTAAAGAATACAGTGGTTAGAGCTCTTATTTTAGGTTTCTTGGTTCTGCTGCGGAGACTGAGATAGGGGGTGTGTGTTCAGTTTATATTAATCACAGCGCACTTTTAAATGGGGAAGAGGAGTGGATGTGAATGAAACCAAGGATTAATTATGGAGTTTTAATTAACTATTGGATTAAAGCTCAAAGCTATCACTTTAATGTGGACATTTTGGCAACAGACATTTATCCCAGCTTAGGAAGCATCTCCCTTTCTATTCTATGAATTAAGTTTATTGTTTAAAAGCATATTTTTAGGTAATTCCCCAGCTCCTTGGCTTTGTAACATGTTCTTGTAGCCTGGGGCTGTGGACTCGGCCTGTCCCAGTGAGGGCTGGTGCAGGCAGTGGGGTGTGCTGTGGTTCTGGAGCTCCCGAGGAGGGGCTGATCTCCAGCTCCTGCAGAGCAATCTGAGCTGTAACTGCTGGATAAAAACGCTTGTTAGATGCACCCACTGGTATTTCACAGAGGGATGTGTGGCTGCCGGAAGGTGTTTGAAAAGCACCTGTGAAAGGTGCTGCTATAAGGATGTAAATGCATTTACAGCGTCTGGGCTGGCTCTCCCCAGTGCCTGTGTCCACAGCCAACATTAGGGGTCTCTCTTCACCCAACACTGGGATCTCAGAGCTTCCCTGCACGGCCCAGGGCTCTGCCCTCACCTGCACAAAGCAGGGCTTGGAGAGCGAGCTCCTGCCTGGAGGGAGCTGGACCCTCCTGAGCTGGGAGGTGGCAAACACGACCTTGGTGGCTTCTGTGCTCTGGAGGGGGCTGCCCTTGCTCCCAGAATGAGGCGCTGCACTTCATCCGTGTGATGGGAACACCGATGCAGAATCGGAGCTGGGTCTGTGGTCACTGCTCCCCAGCCAGAGGCCAGGAGCTGTGTTGGTCCCTGCATTCTGGGCGAGGCACACCCCGGCGCTGTGGCTCAGCAGCAGGCAGAGCTGTACCCAAGCTGAGCCACAGGCTGGGGGACACAGGTGGGGTGACACCCCCGGGGCTGACAGGGCTCCCCTTGGTGCCTCCCCTGCTGCGCTTCCCCGATGCAAACCCTGCCGGCGTGTTCTCAACCTGTAAATCCCTGCAGCAGGCTCTGGAGTGGCTGCAGCTCCATCTGAAGGTGTGCTCACTGGGAACTCTGCCAGCCCTGAGAGCTCTCACCCTGGCAGTGGTGACACTGCAGTGACATCAAGTGGCAGTGCTGCACCTCACGTGCTCTGATCCCTCACCCGCAGGTCCTCGCCAGGATCCAAATGCTGATGAGCACCGTCGTTCCTCTGACCAGGCCTCTTGGAACTTAAACAGGAGCAGCAAACAAAACAGACACAGCCACAGTCCAGCCTCTGGAGCCATCCCCCCCTTTTCATCTGCGGGGAGCGGATGCAGGGGTTGCTGTTGTGTGTTTGCTGCAGCCTGGCACAGAGCCTGGAGCTCACGGCTCTCCTGCAGAACCCACCACCACTGCAGGGCAGCTTTCTGCACACCCAAACACTGTAATGAAATCTGTGGTGAGTTTGTCACCTCAGAAACAATAATTTATTGGGAGTCACAGAGAAACTGACAAGTACTGAAGTACAGACATTAGCAAACACTAATTTACATGGGCTGTTACCAGTTTATAAATAATGGGTGTACAAGGACCTGCACTGCCAGGTCAGAGCACTGGCAAAGCTACTTGGTAGCACTGGTTTCTACAGATTACAATGGGTGGTATTTACAGATTTAAAACTGCCTGGATGCCCCTCTGTTCAATGTAACATTAAAATAGTGAAGTAGTCTCATGAGCTACAGCTCTACTGAGCCGAGTTCTGCCTCCATTTATATAAAATTCATTAATGCAATCAAAAGCAGAATCTGCCCCTTAATCTTTTTTAAATTAAAAGTTGAATTTAGAGCCTAAGGCCTAAGCTTGGTTTGATAGAAAATGCTTGTACCACGTATTCCCAGGCTGAAGCCCAGTACTGGCTACGTGATCCGAAGTAAGTAACCTACAGAAGCATGCTCAACACCCTTGCAGGAATTTAAACCAGAACTGCTTGATAATCTTCAGATGCCCCTTCAGAAATCTGTTTTTAACTTCTGCACTTGCTGTCTTTCAGCTCTAAGAACTTTATACATTCCAAAGCAGTGTCTTCAATGGATTTTGATGAGCCAGTAAGATTTGCAGCTAAGTAAGGCATAACTCCTGATGTCACTTGATTGAAGTAACACACCTGTTTGAACAAAAGTAAATGAGACAAAAAAGCCTATGGATTGCAAGCTAGCCATTTTTTTGCAGAGCCTGGATGAGTATCACAGTTCTTATGGATGTGAATAGAAGCACACAGTGCTTCTGAAACTGAAGGTAATAATTTGCAAAAAGCATGCCTTTTTTACAGCACTCCAGTGATCTGGGTGTCCTCCCTGCTCTCAGATCCTCCAGCATCTGCAGGTAAATGTACAGAGCAGTGCAGCAAGAAACACTGCGTACAACATGTTAAATATGTGTGCTTTGTGAACAAAGCTGCTGCCTGAAAAAAAGGAATTGCAGCCATGGAGAGCTGCTGAAAGTTTTCATTAATGTGTTTTTTTTAAATGGAGAGGTTTTAGCCTTTCCATGGTAAATAAGTCTGGCATGGGTCTAGAGATGGGATTCAGTTTGTGTGATTCCTGGCATATGAAAATTCAGGTGAGGAATGTACTTTGAAGTAATTATTTGGCCTTACTGAAAAGAGAGAGACACCACCAAAGACCAGTTTATGGCACACCCTCTAGAGGTGTATTTTAGGACTCAATGAATGACTCTGGAGGGGCAAGGCAGCCTGCAGTGCTTAGTTAGACCTCATTTCTAACAGTCAGATTGGCCAAAGCTGGGCAAGACAGACTCCACACACGCAGACCGAACTCTCTTTTTGGAGGTATTTTGCTGTTCCCTTTGCAGACTGTCAGGTCAGGTGAGGTGACAGCCTCAGGGCAGGGGGCACAGGGCAGGGGGCACAGGGCAGGGGCACAGCTGGGCCCTGCAGGGCTACTCACAGTGCAGGAGCTGCTGCCGTTGCTGTGGATCTGAAACCCAGCACAGAGGATTTCACTCCTGCAGAACTCCGGGCTCGGGGGCACCGCCCTGAGGGTCACCGACCTCACAGCCACCATGTAGGGCTCCCTGCAGGGCAAGGGCAAGCATCACCTTCCTCTTGTTAAAAACATGCATGGAAGTAACTACATGTCATTTTCACAGGAGGGCAGAGAAGCTCCTGTGTGTTCAATGATCTGATTGAAAGCCTGGGCCCAGCTGAGTCTCCTCGACGCTTCACCACAGACTCCAGTCCAGGAGACCTCTGTGGCAGCCAGAGAACAATCCCCCACCTCCTGTTCTTTTTAATTTACCCTGCTCTCCTCAGCCCATGTTTACAGAATCAGGGAACAACCCTTACTCAGGGGCTTCATAGTGTGGCCACAGTAAAGGTATCCAAACTCATTCAGAACCCTCATGGGTGGAAAGCAAGCCCAGTACAGAATACTGCCTTTTACTTACTGTTAACTTGAAGAATTACTGAATGTGAGAAAAGAAACAGAATAAAGAAGGGTAAGATACATCAAATGGTCCCATTTGCCCATGTTTCACTATGTAAGAACAAAAGGAAATCTAATACAAAATAATAAAATTTTAAAAAGCAGTGTATGTTAAACTGAGCAAGGGACTTGGCAGAATTTACAGACACAATAAATGTGTGAGGTTTCAAGCATCTCCTTGACTAAAAACTCTGTAATTACATTGAATGGGAGTACAAAGTCACTTCAAACAAACAAGAAGACAAACTCCCATCTAGGTGCTTCAGCCCACTGACAAGCTCTCTGGGACATGATTTTTTTCCCCAATTTGCCCATTTCAAATTTTGGCCAATTTGCCCTCCTGGTAGACCACTCCCAAAAGTCACTATCAAAGAATCAATACTTGACTATGCTAAAAATTCATGCTGATCTGGATTTATTTCATTGCACCTTCACATTGCAAACCTAATCTGGTTGTACAAACTCAGGCATCAACATAGGAATCTCACTCCTTAAAAAGCACAGGGCCACCTTTGTCAGCCAGGGACAGATCCCGGTCACAGGACTCCAGAATGTGGCCCCAAAGAGCTCAGTTACAGTCAGAGCCATACTCACTGCGGCCTGCAGGGCTGCCTTTGGGACACGAGGATCACAAAGTCTCTGGGTTTGTGGCCCGTCGTGGGGGGAGCTGTAAGGCGATAGATTTTCTCCTCTTCGCTCACAGCCTGCAGGACCTCGCATGTCCTGTAAGTACATTTCACACACAGGTCAGGCGCTGGTGCGTGCAGCAGCATCTCCTTCACAAATGCAGTGCAAACGGCTCCATCCTAACACCGAACCTTTCAATTGCATGTCCCAGCAGCAAGGCAGACAGAGAGAAAAACTGGGGTTTTCTGCAACACCTCATCAACAGTATTTCTTTAGGTTTCATTTGTTACAAGCTGTAAATTCAGTAGCGATTGCAGATTTTCAAATATCCCTAAGATTCCACTTCCACCCTCTGGTAAAAATCTTTCAGGATGGAATAACTAACTGGAAATGCTTCACCAAATCAAATTAGTGTAATTTCAATTCAACTGTCTCTAATGACTATTGTACACCATAAAAGGTAAATAGAAAACCTCAAACACCTTTTAGAGCCATTCCAAAACCCATTTCCAATCAGACAGACTTCCAAACATGTTATTTTTCTGAAAATACGCATTTTGAAGAACCCCATTTCTTGATTTCTCACTTTGACTGGACAGTGAAACTGAGGATCAGTGTCCCAAACAGCACAAACATGAAGGAATCCAGGTTTTCCTTAATTTTTAAAGTTAGCACGCACAATATATCCACCTCGGTTCTTACTTTTAACTTTCTCTTTTTTTACTCATTTTGGGTTTTTGTTACTCTTAACACACACATGTCTAGGATGGAACTGTGCTCATTTCAGAAAAGATGACCTCTGTCCCATCCCTCTCTTTTGACAGAGCACTCTGTATTTTCGAACCAGACTAAGCACAAACCGAATTTTATTTCTACACTAAAAAACCAAAATCCATACTTTGACTAATGAACCCTTGATGTCAAATTCTTACAACGCTTTCTTCCTAACGATGCAGCAAAGTTCCAGCACATCAGGAGTGTGTGTGACAGAAAAGAGGGGTGCTCAGGGGGTTCAGAGCCCCTGGGAGAGGCAGGTTCTCACAGGAAGTGTCTGTCCCAGCGCTGGCGGAGCCTGAAGTCGGACAAGAGGGAGAAGGCGACGTGCGACGGAACCTTCACCTGCATCTCCACCTTGAAGGACAGCACAGCACCCTCCTCGTGGGTCCAGATTTTCACCTGAAAAAAAAAGCCAGCATGAATTAAAAACAAGGAATGATTACTATAAACACTTAGATGCGTAATCCTACACATTTAGGACTCGAGCAGATTTTCTCAGGAGTTCCTGTGAAATTCCAGATGCCTTTGTCCAGGCAAATCAGCCACACCTTGGCCTAGGCCCACTGCCTCTGGAGTAACTTCCCTTTCCAAAATATCCTTCTTTTTCTCCCTTTTTCTCTTCTGTGAAGCAGAGCACCCAGAAGTAATGACGTATTGAATAACTACTTAGAAACGTAGTTTTGCATCTCTTGTCCTACACCTGTGCTATCCTTGTCTTGATTATCTTGGGTCTATTTCTATAGGCCTAAATCCCAACACAGAGAATTCAAAAGGAATAACCTGTACATAACAATGTGCACACAAAAGAGGGTTTGGCACCTCCCACAAACCCCATATAATGGCAGAAGATGGGTACAACAGAATGCTTACAATTAGAAGGTTTTATTCCCAAATACACAAATACACATGCTTTATTGCTTCTCAAATCCTGGAAAGTTTAACAGATTTTCATTTCCAAGTAATACAAAATTCATAAGGTTCATCATCACTGCTGAGGTTTTGTTGGGGTTTTTTGCTGTATCAAAAATGAACGATCTTTTGGTTATGCTGCATTTGTGCAACAACACAGATTCTGTATTTTTCTGGATTTTCCTGTCCTGGAAGAGGAAATAAATCACAACATAATCCAGCAAGCACCTTGCTGAAGGAAAGTTTGGTGTAAAACTAAAGGCTTAAGAGCTTTAAAAACCACCTACAGGAGGTCTGCATCAATATTCCTCTAAGGCACAGAACAGAAATCACATTGTTCTAGGAGTCTTCTAGACTTGAGAAATCACAAAACAAAGCAGGAGGTGCAGCTGTCAAAACACCTCTCTGCTATGTGAACATTAGCAAGGCTGAATTATCTCCACAGTCTTACAAGTCTTGTGGTTTTGTGTCAAAGACATCACAGTGCCATTTTTTACCTTCAAAAATAGTCAGTCAGCTCGGGGTCATTCCAGTTCCAGGGATAAGTGAACAAATCCTCTGAAGCTTAAGGTCATTCCCCCTTTTGGTGTCCTTCTCCAGACTTCTTGTAAGCCCCCTTTAGGCACTGGGAGGTGCTTCAAGCTCTCCCCAAAGCCTTCTTTTCCCCAGGATGAACGACCCAGTTCCCTCTGCCTGTCTCCATGAGCTGGTTCAAGCTTGCTTTTCCCAGCACCAGTGTTGTCCATTGTCTATTTGGCACAGCAGTGTTTACTGAAAGTCTTTAACCACTGGAACGACCTACACATGGAACTGGCAGATTTGCCATCACTGGAATTCCTTATTATTGTATCTGCTCTTACTCAGGTGTCTTATTGTCTACATGCAAGAGTCACTAAGCAGTGTTTCATAGCCTGTGACGCACAGGAGGTCAGACTAAAATACTGCAAAAGTCTTTTCTTGTCCCAAAACACCTCTGGAACAACATGATCTTGAAGTAAACTGAGAGTCACTACCCACATTTCAGAGCCCCAGCCTTGGCAGATGCTTGCTGTCTCTCCATTGTCTGGAAAACACACACTGCACTGGGGTAACACCAGGTTTGCCCTTAACTTTCTTCTGCTTTTCCTGGCAGAATCTTCCTCTGCTAGAACTGGTTTACACACGTTTCCTTACTGATTTTGGATTTTTAACGCCAATTCAAGAACAGAGGGGTGCTTTCCTTTCAGACTTCTGTGATTTTTTTTCTGCACTTACATTATCCAGGGTCCTGGTTATGTCCCATCCCGATTTTCTTGCCAGGTGTGTCAGTGCAGCTATGTTGCTGTAACTCAAATATGCCTGAAACACAAGACACATGTCTGAAAATGGAGGGGTAAAGGTACATTTCACTAAACATTGCAGAAATGAGGTGTTCTTCTTTCTATCATTACGCTTCAACTGCAAATAAATGTTTATTTTCCTTGTGAGTGAAAACACACTTCAGTAGTTTCTGAATTAAAACTCTTCAGTGGCTTCCTTATGCACGCACATGGCTGTTGGCAAAACAATATTAATTAAAGGACAAGAAAACACTATTTTCTGCTTCTCCAGTTATAAAGCCGTGCAGAACAACTTTGACCACCAGGGAGACAATACAGATAACCTCTCAGACCACTGAATTAATGGTTTTGTCCATCTTCCTCTGCAGTAATTACACGAAAATTAACCTCTTCTTTGCTACCAAGCTGGGTCCATCTTGGCAATTGCTTTACACAGCAGGCTCACAGCAAAGAAAGTGCAAATACACCCATTATTTATGCTTGGCTACAGTGGATGCAGTTCTCATTTAACCACTGTATGAAGAGAATACAGCCTTAGAGTCCTTTCTGACAGGCTTTGATTTCACAGGAAATAAATCTTAAGCAAGCCATTTTTATCATTGTGTGCATATTTTCATTCATTGTTCTGCAGAAAAAAAAATACTGCTTTAGCCACAAAACCTGGACACTGAAACAACATTTAGGTTGTCTATAAATCCACCAAAATTCAGGTTCAACACCATTCACTGGCAAGACACAAGCACAGTCAATGGCCCAGCATGTCCAAAGCAGAGATACCAGTCACCTGGTGCAGGGTATCTGGGAATGAACACCTGATTTCACCTCTCTCTCCATAGAAACAAAGTTTATGCTATTCCAATGTTCATATCTCTGTTGCTATCTCTCCCCCCAGTTTTAGCACTTGCTAAATGGTTTCCTCACAGCAATTTCTTAGCTATTCAGTGGCTGGAGAAAGACAAGAAACAAAACCCCAAACTACTTCCTCTACAGGAGAATTCAGCTTCTGTAACAGCTGGGGACACTGAGGGATAAATCTGCAGGAGACCTTAAGGGACCACTTGTATGCGTCTATTTTAAGGGCTTTTTTTTATCCTTTGTATTGAACTTACTCTTACATCAGCAGTCAATCATCTGCTCTCCTTTTTAGAAGAGAAATTTCATTGTGTTACACATGCATCCATTCCCCATGACCACCACAACACTTCAGTGCAGAGGGTCCACCTGTACTGCCACAGCCTGAACAGCTGTTTCACCCACCCCAAAGGGTGCACAAACACAGCTTTCTATGCACCTACAGATTACCTGGTTGCCTGTCTCCCAGGCATCAGAAGGCTTGTCTCCTTTAGCTGACAGCATGCATTTTCTAAAACATAATTAAAAAGAGACATAGTAGCATGAATTGGTTCTTTACACTCACTTCTGTATATGCTAGGAAAAATCACTTTGTATAGGCTTAAGTGTCTTCTAAATACAGGTACTTTTATCAATTTTTGGTTTGAATAACTGCTTTTTCTTTCTGAGAAAGATGGTGAAACAATATAACCTACAGAGGAAAGTAATTTTGAGACAAGGAGCCTCTAATAATTTCCATGGCAATGAAAAAAAAATTATTTGGACATTTAAGCCATGTAACAGCCATATATATGTCAAAGAGAGTTCACTTACTTTATTTGGAGGATTATAAAATTAAGTTTTCAAATTAAGACCTGCCAGTGACCCAGCTATACCTGGTGAGTCGAATCCTCCTCCGGGCAATTGCTCCGTGGTACCTCCTTACAGCATCCTGTATGAAAAGTGAACCAGAGAATAAAACATCTCATTATTTTTGAACAAAGTCTGAAAAAGGACAACTAAAAAATATTAATTACAGATGGGCAAATGCCAGAGAAATAATACAGGCAAATAAAGAGCAGTACTTTGTGTATTGAGCTTTCCACAGACTAACCCAAGTAAACTGGTGGTTTACTTTTTGCCTCAGCACTATTCCCTGAAATTTGAAAAATAACCAATGTGATAGAAGAGTTGTATCATTCTAGCATCCTCTTAGTGCTTTTTGGTCCTAAACCAGTGGCAGCTGGGCAGTGCACCACACACATTCCACTCTTTCTAAATGTGCCACCCACCAAATAAACTATTAACCCAATTTATCATCATCTGGTGTTCAAAGCACAATGGAGATGTTATTTTTTAAAGTCCGTTTTTCCTCTTGGGACAGCCTGCAATGAGCAATAGTGCAACTTACTGTACATAAGAAACCTTGATTTATTTGTCTAGTTGCCATCCTATAAAAAATAAGGTCCCTGATGTTAAAAAATCATTTAATTTCTGCCTACACTGGCTCTCTAAAATTCTTGTAAGTGGAACAGGAAGATTAGTGACAGGTGTCATCACAGCAAATAATTCAACAATAGCATTCACACTGCTCCAAGTGCTTCATGAACCACTTTGAGGGAAACACAAACTGAGATCTCCATGTCAAAGGAACTGAAAAGCCCACCCACGTCATGGGATTTGATTCCCACAGACTTCTTTATTCACTCTATTTCTCATCTTTGTTAAGGGTTTATAAAAATAACTGTTCACTGAATACTTAAAAATTTCATCTACAGTCAGTGGAAATGGCACAAAACAAAGACAAGTGGAAAAATCTCCAAACACATCAGATTCTTCTCTGCCCATCAACCACAGAATCTCTAGTCATGAGGACCCTCTACTGAGCCTCTCAGTTTTGGAATAGTAAAGCTAACAATAACAAACCTCTCACTTGAGGGCAAACATTTCATTTGGGGCTTTTCTTTCCTGCAAGATGCATTTCAGTGCCCCGCCTGGTCCTTGCTTGCCCCAGAAGGCTGTGGTGACCATCCGGCTCCTGAGAGCTCACCTGTGTTGTAGGCTTGACCCTGGGGAAGGTGAGCAGCTCCCCTTTGTCATTCACAGCAGTAAAAATGAGGAATGCACTGTTAATGTGCCGTGGCTGAGCCTTGATCCACTCCTCACAGTTGTAAGCCTCGACACGGACACCAACCTCCAAGCTGAAAGGAAAGTTTGAATTAATTACTAAACTGCTGCAAGTGACGCAGCAGCAGCCCTGAGACATGCTAAAAAGGACTGCAGTACCTCCAGGCGTGCAGGAAGCCTGACTCAAATACCTTCTGTAGCATAGCAAATCAATTACTCAATCTGGACAGACACACTTCTGAAATAAAATAAAAGATGGCAGTAGCTAAATAGCATTAACAAAATTAAGCAATACACAGAACCCAGATCTGTCAACAAATGCCAAGATGGGAAAATCCTGGCAACAAGCTGGCATCTTCTGAAGAATCGGATCTCTTGGAGCAACTCAGTCCTTCAAAATCCCTGAATTTAAGAGCAATATTTATTGTCCGTGCTTGCAGGAATGGGATTTGGTGACAAACGATCTTTAAACTGAAAGTCAGAGAAAAATTGTTTTAAAATCTTCCAGTGATAAAAGTGAAACAAAAAAAAAGCACAGACAGGCAGTTACAGATATAGATACATCCCTCCAAGTTACACATGAAAAGTAATTCATTCCCTAATGAAAATCCTGCTGATGAAACCTGAAACACACACTGTTGGCTGGTGCTGGAGCTGCCAAGGCAGACAAGAGATGAGGAGCTTTACCTGTTGTGAAAAGTGTTGTTGACAATGGCATTGAAGACGAGGCGGTCACCCACAAAGGATGACCCCCAGAACTTGAACATGTTGACTGACTTCAGGATGGGATGGGAACGACAGAGGCGGCTGAAACAGAGAGAGAGAGCAAAACACACAGTTGTGCTAAAAAGCACAGCTGCGGGGGGTGACTGCAGAAACAAGGTTTGCAGGACCTGAAAGGTCACTAAATTACACTGATGTACTCCATGTTAGCATGTTCAGCTCCAAGAGCATGTAACTCGAGCTTCTTATGTCATGCTGTTTGCTTTCCAACACATTTTACAAACACCAATTAATCTCACTGCTTGAGACTACCCTCTCTTAGAGCCAGACCATGAATCCCTTACCTACAGAGTACCCACCTACCTCACAGTTCCATTAATTTCTGTCGGACTGCACAGGGAGCAGGTTCCTGAGCAGAGTAAAAATGCCAGACCTTAAAGCCCTTAAACAATTAAAAGAAACCTGAGCAGAAAGGCCAAGCACCAGGGACAGTGTCCAAACAATGCCACGTCAGTTTACCTAGTCTAAATATTTGTACTTTTTGCTTGTTTTTAGATGCTTTCTGCTTGTGTGATAGGAAATGAGAATACAAAAACCCTCACATGGCTGCCAGATGCAGTCTGTGTTAATAGGATCTTGTCTGCAAGCTCTCTGGAGCAGGCAAAAATCAGGTTTCTTCATCAGTTGTACATGTAGACAAAGCCCTTCACTTTCTGCTAGGATGTCTGTGCTTCACAGGAAGAGGGGACAATATACAGCACATGCCATTTATTTTTAGCCTCTGAAGCAACACACTGCTCTCAGTAAGGACCCCATGTGCACATCTGAGGATAGACTGTTCCATGGTGAAGTTTATAAATGTGAAAACACAGTTCTGTAGCACTCCTAGCTTTTAACTCAACTGCACAACTAATGTACCAGTATTGTTAAATGCACACAATTATCTGCAGCTAATTAACTGACTGGTACATCTCTTTAATAGTCTAATACATTTGAATTACTTTGTAATTAAATTAAAATAATTTGCTCTTCTGATTTAAAATGCTAAGCGTTGATTTAGTTTACAATGTTCAATCTAAAGATGCTGTCTTGGGGTGACCTTATGATGTGTATCCCATATCGCTGCCTATGCCCAGAAATTAATTATTGGCCTTTCTATGCCTCTGAACTGAGCCTGAGAGGGGGAAGAAAAAACTGAGCAAAACTTTCTCAAAGCAGTTTGAAACTTGTTCAAGGTCACATAAAGATAGCAGGTTTTTTTTTCCAGCTGGGGCAGGGGGGGAGCGAGGAAGCACCCGGCTGGCAGTTTTTTTTCCAGTCAGCTTTTGGCCAGTTTTGTTCCAGTTCCTTGTTCTCTGGAGAGAGGCTGAGAGCTGAACTTTTCCTTCTCTGGAATTTCGGATTTTCTCCCTTTTCTACTGGACTGCCTGATTGCTGTAACATCAGAGCACATCGGGAGGACTTTCCACCGGGCACAGAGGGCCTGGCCCTGGGCCAAGCCCCAGCTCCGAGGAGACCAAAGGGAGGACTCGAACACTTTCCCAGGTTTTTCCTCTACAGCAAAAGATTTTACCATTTAACATTATTTTCCTTTCCCGTGTGCTTGTTAAATAAATAGTTTTATCTTCTTCACTTTCCTTCGAGGAAAATTTATTTTTTTTTCCCGAACCTGGTGGGGGGAGGGGTGGTTGTGCCTTCTCTCAGAGTATATATACATTTCTAAATTTGGCCAAACCGGAACAAATTTAGTGGCGCCCAACGTGGGGCTTGAAGGAAAGTGAAAAACTTGTGCTAATTACATTTTGGGTTGAATTTACTTATTCTGTGTTGGAGTAAAGTAGTCACCATGCTGGTTGAGTTCATAATGTCTCTCTGGCTCGATGTACTCATGTCTTTCTGGTCCTTAGGCTTCATTGAGGTACTGGTGCTTTTTTGGTCCCTAGGGTTGTTTGCCTATCCACAACTTGCTCCAATCTTGTCCTTGATATGTAAATTTTACAGAGAAGGGAGACGAATCAGGATTTCTATTTTGCTGTGCTCAGTGATAATGATTTATAAGAAGTTGATAGAGGTACAGGCAGCTGTTCGACGTGTGTATGATAAGTGGTTTCTCCGTCCTAACCCCAGTCCTAGCTTCAGTAGCCTGTTTTGGGAATTTATTAGTAATTGCACCCAGATTGTTAGAGGAGGAGGAGATGGGGTTTCCCTTCCCTTTAAATTTGATAGGTTATCTTTTGAGAATGTTCAGTATCCCCTGGATGTTAAAGAGACCACCCTCCTGGTATTTAATCTGGTAATCTTCCTCTATATGATTCACAGCTTCTCTAGAATAAGAGCTCAGATTTCCAGGGTGACTGCTGAGACACCTGACCCAGAGGTGGAAAATCCTGAGTGGTGTGGGGAATGGGAGGACATCGGCCAAACCCTAAAGAAATTCTCTGACCCGATAGTTTGGGATTTCCCATCTGAACAAATTCAGAAACCAGCTGAGGTGGGAAAATATCTGAAAGAGAGATACAATGACAATTCTAATGAGAACAAGCTCCTTGCAATATGTTGGGCTTTGGCATATGCCTATCGCACACTGCAGCAGCAAGTAAAGGTAGAGAGGCAGGAAGATCAATCAGCAAAGCCTGCAGACACCCCAGTCACTCAGGCTGCAGATAAACCAGACAGCCAGCCCAAAACAGATGGAGAGTCTAAGCCACTGACAGTGGCTCCTGTCACGAGGAAAAAGCACACAACCAAAACTGATCGCCCAGTGAAAGATGATGATGATGCAGGGGAAGGAACCTCAAAAGATGCAGGGGAAGGAACCTCAAAACCACCAGCGGACTCAGGCACAGAAACCATTACTGAGTCCATGTCCATAAAGGACCTTCACAGCCTAAGAAAGGATTACACCCGACGGTCCGATGAATCCATAATAAGTTGGATGGTCCGTATTTGGGATGCGGCAGGTGATGATGTGATGCTGGACGGTGCTGAAGCGAGGCATTTGGGATCCCTGTCACAAGATCCAGTGATCGACCAAGAGATGAAAAGGGAGGCTAACTCTACCAGTCTCTGGAGACGAGTTTTGACAGGCGTGATGGAAAGATATATGTGTGGAGATGATCTCTACATGCAGCAAACCCCGTGGAAGACCATAGAACAAGGGATCCAACGCCTGAGAGAACTAGGGGTGGTGGAGGTTGTCTTCACACATGACCCAGGATTGAGGAGTCCAGACCGGGCCAGAGTTATTCCATACATGTGGCGAAAACTCATACAGCTTGGGCCACCAGAATACGCTTCTGCTTTAGCAATAATGAAACCAGACTACGGTGCAAATGAGACTGTGAAAGATATGGCAGTGAAGCTCCGAGCATATGCAGACTCTGTGCATGGCCCAACACATGCAAGAATTGCAGCTGTGGAAACACGTATGCAGAAAATGGAAGATAAGATAGAAAAGAATCTCCAGGAGATTAAAGAGTGCCTTCTCCGCGGACGTTCCCCAGAGAGAAGGTACATCCCACGAAGTGAGCTGTGGAATTTCCTGTGTGACAGTGGGGAAAACATGAGGAAGTGGGGTGGACAACCCACTTCTGCTCTGGCAGCACGAGTGAGTGAATTGAAGGAGCGCAAGTCTCAGAAAGGAGGATCTACCAAAAAGGAAGTAGCTCCAGTTGCCTGTAGCCAAATTGCCGGAAATGATGGAAAAGACGACGGCATGTCCAATTCCCATGAAGGAACCTCTAAGATACAGGCCCAGGGAAAGAAGGATAACCAGGCATAGAGGGGCCCTGCCTCTAGCCAGGTAGAGGTCAGGGAAAACCGTGTTTTTTGGACTGTGTGGATTCGTTGGCCTGGTACATCAGAACCACAAAAATATGATGCCTTGGTTGACACTGGTGCGCAGTGTACAATAATTCCATCGCAGCATGTGGGGGTAGAATCTGTTTCTATCTCTGGTGTAACAGGTGGATCACAAAATTTGACCTTGGTGGAAGCTGAGGTGAGCCTGACTGGAAATGAGTGGAAGAGACATCTCATTGTGACTGGCCCAGAGGCCCCATGCATTTTGGGCATAGACTTTCTCCGGAACGGGTATTTTAGAGACCCAAAGGGACTCAGGTGGGCTTTTGGAATAGCTGCTGTGGAGGCAGAGGGCATTAAGCAATTGAACACTTTGCCTGGGCTATCAGAGAACCCGTCTGCAGTCGGCCTTCTGAAGGTGGAAGAACAAAGAGTACCAATTGCTACCTCGACAGTGCATCGCCGACAGTACCGGACAACTCGAGATGCTGTGATTCCCATCCACAAGATGATCCGTGAGCTGGAGACCCAAGGGGTGGTCAGCAAGACCCACTCACCCTTCAACAGCCCCATCTGGCCTGTGCGCAAATCGGAAGGAGAATGGAGATTGACTGTGGACTATCGTGCCCTGAATGAAGTGACTCCACCGCTGAGCGCTGCTGTGCCGGACATGTTGGAGCTCCAGTATGAGCTGGAGTCCAAAGCAGCGAAGTGGTACGCCACTATTGACATTGCCAATGCATTTTTCTCCATTCCTCTGGCAGCAGAGTGCAGGCCTCAGTTTGCCTTCACCTGGAGGGGCGTGCAGTACACCTGGAACCGACTGCCTCAGGGGTGGAAGCACAGTCCCACCATCTGTCATGGACTGATCCAGACTGCACTAGAAAAGGGTGAGGCCCCAGAACATTTGCAGTACATTGATGACATCATTGTGTGGGGGAACACTGCAACAGAAGTGTTTGAGAAAGGAGAGGAAGTTATCCGGATTCTCCTGGAAGCTGGTTTCGCCATTAAGAAGAGCAAAGTCAAGGGACCTGCCCGAGAGATCCAGTTCCTGGGAGTGAAATGGCAAGATGGACGGCGTCAGATTCCCACTGAGGTCATCAATAAGATCACAGTAATGTCTCCACCAACCAACAAGAAGGAAACACAAGCTTTCCTAGGCGCTATAGGTTTCTGGAGGATGCACATTCCCGAGTACAGCCAGATTGTGAGTCCTCTTTACCTGGTTACCCGCAAGAAGAACGATTTCCATTGGGGCCCTGAACAGCAACAAGCTTTTGCCCAAATCAAGCAGGAAATCGCTCATGCGGTAGCCCTTGGCCCAGTCAGGACAGGACCAGAAGTGAAGAACGTGCTCTATTCTGCAGCCGGAAGCCATGGCCTGTCCTGGAGCCTCTGGCAGAAGGTGCCTGGTGAGACTCGAGGTCGACCACTGGGATTCTGGAGCCGAAGCTACAGAGGGTCTGAGGCCAACTACACCCCAACAGAAAAGGAGATCTTGGCAGCCTATGAAGGAATCCAAGCCGTCTCAGAGGTAATTGGCACTGAGGCACAACTCCTCCTGGCACCACGACTACCGGTGCTGGGGTGGATGTTCAAAGCAGAGGTTCCCTCTACCCACCATGCCACCAATGCCACATGGAGCAAATGGATTGCTCTCATCACACAGCGCGCCCGAATCGGAAAACTGAATCGCCCTGGGATTTTGGAAATAATTACCAACTGGCCTGAAGGTGAAAACTTTGGTCTTGCTGATGAAGAACAAGTGACACGCGCTGAAGAAGCTCCACCGTACAACCAACTGCCATCAGAAGACACACGCTACGCTCTTTTCACCGATGGTTCTTGTCGCATCGTAGGGATGAAACGAAAGTGGAAAGCAGCCGTATGGAGCCCCACACGACGGGTTGCAGAAGCTACTGAAGGAGAAGGGGGATCAAGCCAACTCGCTGAACTCAAAGCTGTTCAACTAGCCCTGGACATTGCTGAAAGGGAGAAGTGGCCAAAGCTCTACCTCTACACTGATTCATGGATGGTAGCCAATGCTCTGTGGGGATGGTTAGAAAAGTGGGAAAAAGCTAATTGGCAGCGTAGGGGAAAACCAATCTGGGCTGCTGCAGAGTGGAAAAACATCGCTGCCCGAGTAAGAAAGCTGGTTGTGAGAGTCCGCCATGTAGATGCTCACGTCCCCAAGAGTAGGGCTAATGAGGAGCACCAAAACAACAAGCAGGTAGATCAGGCTGCAAAGATAGAAGTGTCACAGGTAGACTTGGACTGGAAACACAAGGGAGAGTTGTTCCTAGCTCGATGGGCCCATGATGCCTCAGGTCATCAGGGCAGAGATGCCACCTATAAGTGGGCACGAGACCGAGGGGTGGATCTAACCATGGACAGTATCTCCCAGGTTATCCATGACTGTGAGACATGCGCTGCGATCAAGCAGGCCAAGCGGGTGAAGCCTCTGTGGTATGGTGGGCGATGGTCCAAATACAAGTATGGAGAGGCCTGGCAGATTGATTACATCACACTGCCTCAAACCCGCCAAGGCAAGCGCTATGTGCTCACAATGGTAGAAGCCACCACTGGATGGCTGGAGACCTACCCTGTGCCTCACGCTACTGCCCGGAACACCATCCTGGGCCTTGAAAAGCAAGTCCTTTGGAGGCATGGCACCCCTGAGAGAATCGAGTCTGACAATGGGACTCATTTTAAGAATAGCCTTATTAATACCTGGGCTAGAGAACATGGCATAGAGTGGGTGTACCACATCCCTTACCATGCACCAGCTGCAGGCAAAGTGGAACGGTGCAATGGATTGTTGAAAACCACTTTGAAGGCACTGGGTGGGGGAACTTTCAAAAATTGGGAACAGAATCTAGCAAAGGCCACCTGGTTAGTTAACACCCGAGGTTCTACCAATAGAGCTGGTCCAGCCCAATCTGAATCCCTGCATACAACAGATGGAGATAAGGTCCCAGTAGTGCATGTCAGAGGTCTGTTAGGAAAGACTGTTTGGATTAATTCTGCCTCGAGTACAGACAAACCCATCCGTGGGGTTGTCTTTGCTCAGGGACCTGGTTGCACATGGTGGGTAATGCAGAAAGATGGCACAACACGTTGTGTACCACAGGGAGATCTGATTGTTATGTGAAAACCACCTGTAGTGTGAAATGCCAGTATACCCCTGCTTGCTGATTGTCACTGTCACTGTTTGTACATAGCTATATATATATATTTACATATGTATTAATGTGTGTGGAGAATTAGAATATCTTAGTTTGGGCATTGAGCCAACAATATGGGATAAGGGGTGGAATGTCTTGGGGTGACCTTATGATGTGTATCCCATATCGCTGCCTATGCCCAGAAATTAATTATTGGCCTTTCTATGCCTCTGAACTGAGCCTGAGAGGGGGAAGAAAAAACTGAGCAAAACTTTCTCAAAGCAGTTTGAAACTTGTTCAAGGTCACATAAAGATAGCAGGTTTTTTTTTCCAGCTGGGGCAGGGGGGGAGCGAGGAAGCACCCGGCTGGCAGTTTTTTTTCCAGTCAGCTTTTGGCCAGTTTTGTTCCAGTTCCTTGTTCTCTGGAGAGAGGCTGAGAGCTGAACTTTTCCTTCTCTGGAATTTCGGATTTTCTCCCTTTTCTACTGGACTGCCTGATTGCTGTAACATCAGAGCACATCGGGAGGACTTTCCACCGGGCACAGAGGGCCTGGCCCTGGGCCAAGCCCCAGCTCCGAGGAGACCAAAGGGAGGACTCGAACACTTTCCCAGGTTTTTCCTCTACAGCAAAAGATTTTACCATTTAACATTATTTTCCTTTCCCGTGTGCTTGTTAAATAAATAGTTTTATCTTCTTCACTTTCCTTCGAGGAAAATTTATTTTTTTTTCCCGAACCTGGTGGGGGGAGGGGTGGTTGTGCCTTCTCTCAGAGTATATATACATTTCTAAATTTGGCCAAACCGGAACAGATGCAAACACAATAATGATGAGGAGAGGAACAAACCAGAAATGGGCTTAAATATTCATTTTTTCCTGGAAGAGTACACCCTGAATGCTTTTATTGCAAACATAAGGAATAAGAAAGTATATATCAAGTTCAAGCTAATATTACTAATATTCAAATGGTTTTATGTTGGAACCCTGAGTTCTGAGAATTTCAGCCTTTCAGTGCTGACAGACAGTGATCCTCAGAAGCACACTGCATTTGACCTGAAGCCTTGGGAAAGGCTTCCCAAATTGTGTGGTAACACTGAGGCTGCTGCTGTGTAGTTAGAAGTTATATCACTGGGTGGAATATGTAGAGATGTAGAAAAATTAGGTTTACGGGATATATGTAACAATATGGAGGATTTTGGGTGTGGATTTGTTCTTCTTCTTTTCTCCTTCTTCTTCACAAATCTGGGTGTTCTGGTATTGGGTCAAAAAACCCGCACTGCAGATCATGAATAGTTAGTTACTGCATTATAAGTAAAAAAAAATTAGTTGGCATTCCATAATTGGGTAATTTGGACCTTAAAAGACCTTGGAAGTTAGAACTTGGAGCCACTTTCACCTTGTTAACCAAGAGGCCCATCCCGTGCAGCTGTACTATAGATAAGAAAGTAATAAACATCTAAGTCCGAAGATAAACTCCCGGGCTCTTCTATTTTAATTCGAACTCTGAGTAAAAGAACTCACAAAACAGAGGCAAAGAAGAAAGAAACGATAAAAAAGAAAATTAATAGTTTTATTGCTATCTGCAAGATTTACATGTATTGGCCAGCCGAAAAAAAAAGATGGTGGGGAGGTGAGAAGCCAGAAGGAGAGTGAGTAACCTTTAAAATGCCCTTACAAATTTATTTTTCCTGGGTTATCCCTCCAGTTCCATTCCTCCATCACAGTCTGTGGCCATAGAAACTCTTACCTGGCACCCTCAAAGGTCAGGTCTAACTCTGAGTGGCCTCACAAAAGGTTCATAGTGAGAGTAGTTATTTCTCAAGCAAAAACTAACATCTCTGTTTTCAAACAGCCTCTGACACCAGCTATTATTCCTGAAATTTTCAACAGGAGTAATCATGTTTGACATTAATTAGTTCAAAGAAAATTTTGTTTGATACTCCATTTGCTGATGCTTCCTTCCTTTTTAAAATCTAAATGTGACTCGCTCTAGGTAAAATTTATCAGATGAAAACAGGTAAATATTCTGAGTCATATTATGGCAAAAATCTGCAACAGTCCCTTCAAGCCATTGGAATTGCACGCTGGGGTAAGGTCAGTGCACTCTGATGTCATAGAAACAAGTTGTTTATCCAACCACTACAGAAAATCTGTTGTTATCAGTAAAACCACTGGCTATAAATCAAAACCATATGAATAATGAATAGAGAAGCCATTTAATTATTAAAGATAAAAAGGGAAAACATATCTAACATCCCTGCAGTGAATTAGGTCACTTGGTATGCAAGGAGAATTCAAACTGAAACTTGAGTGGTGCTTACAAAGAAGCTTTGTACAGTGTCCAGGAACAGGAAGGGAGACAAATACAGTTTGACTCCAGGGAAGAGGAATTAAATGATTATATGTCTGGGTCACACTGACAAGCAGTGTCACAAAATATACTTTGTTCTTTTTACCTGAAGATGCCTGAGCTCTTTAAAGTGCTAAAATTGTTGCAAGCCATAGGATGTGCAACTCAGTGGGACTGAAAGGTCAAGTGACTTGCTGAGGGTTATACATCCGTTCTATGTACACACCAACAAAACAGAACCTATTTCTGCAGATCCTTCTTCTCTGACTTCTTTTTCTTATGGCATCATGAGGATCTGCAGACTAAGTTACAGAAGGCTGTTCATTTGTGGATGTCACTTAATACAGGGTCAGTATTGGTTTTATCCTTATTAAACAACTTTGTTTAAAACCTTTGCTTTTAAAACACTGTACCAAGCACAAGGAGGGCGGGTTTCTGCTCCTGTATCCAGTGTCATCTACCTGCAAAGATTTCCAGGAAGATAACACAGCTCCTTTTGCCTTAGGGCCTACATGTGTAACAGAGTAATTTCTGACTCTCAGTGGCACGGCATGCTGTGGGAGATGTACCACATAAATAGTTCAAAGGCCTCCTGTAATGTGAGGAGGAGGAACAGTCACTAAGGCCTGGGTCTGTATTCTTCATAAAATAAATCCCTGTGAAACCTTTAACATTAAAAGCACATCCATTTAGAACCACACGCAGAGAAATGCTGTAGGAAAGTACCTTGCTGAGATGCTTGCCACTGTCTGCATCCAAGCCATGATCTGGCCACCAAAAGTGTTTCCATGATGGTTTGCATGAGGAGGCAGGACAAGCTCAGTGCTCTGCACATGAGTATGTTCAGTTGAAAGTGCATCTTTCTCCTCACAGGTATCTGAAACACAGCAGCAGTGTATCAATGAATGCTTTCAGAAGAAAACATACCCAGTGAAGCGTGCAGTTTGCTTCAGACTCAGTGAAAAGAAGAAAAACAAAGGCACAGAAGAGCCCTGTGGTTTGCAAGAGAAGCAAGAGGCTGAACATTTACTCTGTCAGGGTGTGTTCACGGCTGCCAGCACAGCTCCAACAGGGGCTGTCAGAGCAGTTCAGCAGCGACTCAAACGTCTGTCAAAGACTCTGCACTGTGTGTGATGGACACCTGTACAGATGTGTTTAATTAAGGTTAGAGCAGGACACAATTATTTCATAACTTGCTACAAATCCTGTGATTGTCTGAGACAACACTGAACAGATGAGAGAAATGAGGATCTGAACCAGTCATCATTTTATGTTACCTGAGCATTTCTAATGTCACTTTCAAGTGCTTAGCCATGCATCCTCACTCTAATCTCTCTTCTTTTCTTTGGTGTTTTGCAGAAACAGATTCAGGCATGAGATTACACCAAGTAATTTTAAAAGTGCCTATCTGTGCTAGGAGCTGCTTGACCTGAATGGTACTATTGACTTATGCCATAATTAACTCACTTTGTGATTATACAAGTGTGTGGAAACGTATGACTAACTCGTACTTTGGACCTACTTAAGTTGTTCCCTTAGATCCACTCATCACACAAACTTCACTTTCAGGGTATGATTTGTACCTATTTTGCTACCTAGCAGGCTGCACACTCAATGTACCCTCTCCTCCCCCACTTTGCTTGTTCTGTCTCCTTAAGGAGGTGAAGTAGTGCTACAATAATACCCTTCAAACAAGTTTCCAGGAAAGGCAGAGGAGACAGAACCCATCGACCTCTGATTTGTCACTCAGGTTATTAAACTCTACCCTGTGAGACAGTTACCATGAAGACAAATAGCTTGTTTTCTTGTACCAAACAAGACTCTTCAGTTCTATGAAGTTGTACTGAATTGTTAAGGCTAGATTTTTTTTATAACAGGTTTAATCTCTCCTCAGTAAAACCACATAATGTCTGTTATTTATACATGGAGCTACCGTTCAGATTTTCCAAATACCAGCATATTTTCTTAACTGCTCTAATTTCTTCTGTGGGGGAACACAACAACTTTTGAGCACAACTTCCTTTAAGAACAGAAATTACTGCCATAAATAAAGAGAAACCTGTTTCTTTGCTCAGTTTTTCTAACTTTTTTTACCTGTTTTGACCTCTATGTAATGGAACTTCTCCTGCTTGTTGGGAATAATGTCAGGGCAAAACATAGCTCTTACTTTGCTTTCTGGCAAAGACATGGCCATAAGCCTGAGTGAATTTCATCCTTCTGTCTACATCACAAATACTGTCCCAGAACTTTATTGCTGTAATGCAGAGTTCTGTGTGGCTTGTGAAACCTCACACACAGAACCTACGTGAAGATCTGCATTGCACATCTATTTAATGCATGCTTGGCCTTCAACCCTGCATTTTTAAATCTGGAATTTCTGAAAGACGAAGAAATGCCAGTGTATCAAAATAACTGCCTAACACACCTCTGGCACCTCTAAGCACAAATCTGGCACAGACTTTTCCACCTGACACCACAACCCCTAGGAGATGTTTCGTCTGCTTTTTTCCTTCCTTCCAGCTGCCCACAAGTCTTTGTTCCACCTTCTATGCTGAGTACAGAAATCACCTTCCTTATTGCTCTCCTGCACTAGCTTCTGAAAGACCTGGACATAGCCCAGACGGATTCTTCTCCTCTCAATAGCCAGGCTGTGCTCCAGGTGGTCTTCTGTAGACACAAGCTGTACAGGTTTTAACTCAACCTGTGCAAATGAGAAGGAAAAAACCAGAACAGGTCTGAATGTCACAATCATGATGAAGTACACTTTTGAACTTAAAACAGCATCAGTATTTTCTGCAACTTTTTCCTATCAACTATCCAAGATGACAAGTTTATTAATACAAACAAGCACAGAGTTTAAAGTTC
Organism: Corvus moneduloides; assembly: GCF_009650955.1. Classification (NCBI taxonomy): domain Eukaryota; kingdom Metazoa; phylum Chordata; class Aves; order Passeriformes; family Corvidae; genus Corvus; species Corvus moneduloides. The sequence goes on from NC_045511.1 coordinate 75,547,335, forward strand.
AATAGATTCTGCATCATCCTTTCGGAATCATTCATTAAAACTCAGTGACAAAGCGCTTTTAGCTTTTAAATACAAACATCCATGAGAGCACACAGTGTTTAAGACAGTTCTCATTCAAGAAAAAAATAAAGAAAAAATAAAAAAGACAGGAAAAGATGGAACTTCATATGAAGGTTTGAGGATTGAATTTTTGAACTACAAAAATAATCCAGTTGCACTGATCAGTGGTGTCAGTGTAAATTCCTGTGTATGTCAGTTCAATGACCAACTGAATCCAAACCTGTACTGGCTTAAGAAAATTACTACCTTTGGATAACTACAGCACAGGTGTCACTGCACAATCACATGTGAGATTTGTCTAGAAGGCCTAGCCTCAGGAACATTAAAATAATGCACAAAGCAGTGCACCACAGACGAATTAAACATTTTGCATCTTGCAGTGATGCCACTAACGTTTCTCAGCTTTTGACTCTTCCCTCAAACCCTCTTGCAGATTCATTGCCCCCCTCCCAGTCCTTTTCAAGAGTTTCCTAGATTTTCCCAGATGGCTCAGCTAAAAAAATTAGGGTGGTGGCTGTATTGGGATTCCCTCTGTACAACTTCAGAAACAGTTTTCAGAAAAGCAGATTTGAAAAAAATATTCTTCAATTTCTCTGAGACTTTAGTTTGTGATGGAATTTGAACTGAACTCTGAAACTCCCTCTGGGTCATTCCTGTCTTAAGCCTAATCTTAGTTAATCTTCACCAATTTAATCCTGAGTTAATCTCCTTGGAGATCTGGGCAAAAGGTAAACAGGTTGATATTATGAGTATGATATCAAACTAATAATAAACAATTCTTACTTGATAGAATTTTAGTGCTATCAGGGTAGCAATTTAGCCATTAGCCTTTCAGAGACAAGTTAGGCTTTAGTTTTGGTGAAACTGTTCCAATCACTTTCTTCTCCAAAGTGTGCCACATCTTCACAGAAGAGAAAGCAGGAGTGATTGGATATATTAATATATCATAGGATATATCATGGGATGGCTCTGCCAATCTGCAGTGGATGTTTAACAGGCAGATGTGCTGTCATAACACATTCCATGAGACAGGAAAGTCAGATCCGTGATCCAGAAAGTACCATTTGACATACAAAAGGAATTTATTCAGAGAATCTGAGGAGTATTTGGCCTTTCTCATAAGGAAACGCTAAAAGGACTGTGCCTCTCTGGCACAGCGATGTGAAGGCCAACAGTACCGTGACTGATTTCTGAACACCTCCAGAGAGCCAAACACTGGGGAGAAGAAACAGCACTGGCGTGAAAACTAATTAACATAAATGGCAACGAATCCATTTAGATTGGAAGTTAGCTTAAAAATAATGTCTTCTGTCTGAACAGCGATGTCTGAACACCCTCCCCAAGAGGGGAAGTGAAGGATAAAAGCCTCCACCCTACAATCAGCTTCTGAAGAGGAGAGAGATTCACAAGGAGACTCACAAGGATCTCTCTTTCATCGCTTGCCTCTGTCAATACTGCAGCCCATAAAAAGGCCCCACTTCTATTATGAACAAATGTGCAAAAGGAAATGGAAATAACAATAATAATAATGGAAATAATAATAATTATATTAATAATAATAATAATAATAACAACCTAACCATTTCAGAGCAGAGACCTGGAAAAAAATCCCAAAACTCTACCTCATAAAGTCTGGACTTCATGATTTTTCCTATCACCAACCAGAATAAACAGTGCTTCTGCTATGTTTCACAACCAGAAAAGTTGGGTTATTTCAAAGAAACTCAATCAGTCCAAGCTTAGGAGAAAACAGGAGAAATACCTTTCCAGCACCATCTGGTTTGGCCACGTATGTTGCATATGCCACACTCACAATCTTTTCGGCATTAGTCAAAACATCCTGCACTGTCACCTTGATGCCAACCTACAAGGAAGATGGTGGTGGAGGAAGGAGACAAAAAAGGTGCTTACATCGTTGTCAACTGACCTGAGACAAACCAGTGCAGTTTTTATCAAGTTAATCATGTCCAGTCCCTTACACCTAGTGGAAAAAGGTTAAAAAATTGCTCTGATCACCGATACATCTCTGATCATCACAACGTTAACCGAACTCTGAAAGGTTTTTTAGTACAACAACTTTTATGTATGTTCAGCATCACATGTAGGGTAAAATTACAAAACAGGAAGACACTCAGATGTAGTTTTATGGATATTTCCTTCCATTTACTTGTGTGGCATTTGGAGTCCCCATCTGAGTATTCTAAGATCTGTACATGCAAAAAAGTGTGTTTAGTGGTGCAAAACACAACGAAACACTTGAACGTGAAATACTGAATTTGATCCTGTGGGATAGGCTTGACATACACCAAACTTCTGATCTTTTCTAATTTTTAGAACCTTTTGGAATACATTACCTGTGTGATGCATCATTCCCATTAATAATAATGGGAATTGGACACAGGCACAATGCACAAAAAGCATCCCCAAGGTTCAGTTCTGATTTGAAGTGACTGGGCAAGGCTTTGCAGATTTATTACAATATGAAGACTAAGAACATGTGTACACCTGAGATACATATTTTTGTATCAGAAGTTACAAAAATGCTTTGAACTCCGCGTATTCAGTGGACCTGGCCTGGACCAACACCACCTATCCCATCCTGCCCACTACACCTGCCAAAGGCTTCAGTTCTTTGGGGCCCAGTTTCTACTCTGACATGGATTATTTTACAGGAAACACACAAATGTAACACTCTGAAAGCAGTTTCATGAGGCAGTGTTACTGTTCAGATATCTGCAAGTATCTGGAACAAATACATCTGGACCCCTGCTGTGCTCCTCTACTGCTCCCACCTCTGCTCTATTCCTTCAGTATCTTTAGAATTAAGAGTAATGATCTCTTACCTCCATGCTGGTTTTGAATGCTCTGTTCACCTTTGTTCTGATGGCAATAATTTGTCCAACCCTGTTAAGAAGAATAAGACCTCATAGAATGCAAACATGCAGCTTTATAAGGGATTGAATCTGCCTCTCGGGGCACTCCTAACAGTAGTGAGGAAAATCTCATTAATCAGTCTGTGTCTTCCACACTGCACTGAAAATACACTGAAAAAAAGTGAATTTCTCACTGTTTTTGATTTAACACTGTTATTCACCAATCAGATTTGGTCAGTAAAATTACAGCCACTCAGAGAACAGCATAACCTTAATGCCAACATTCCTTCTCTCTGCTGGTGTCTGTACGCTGTCAGGTGTGCTCCAGGCCCCCAGGTGCACCCAGAAATTTTGGCTTTTGCTCAAAAGCACATCTTGCACCAAATCACTGAGTACATCTAGCTGCAGAAACAGTCAGATACACTCTACATGCACCCCTGGCACAGAGGCACATGAGGCGATAACCCCAGGACAAAAGGTGCTCTTGGACATCTCTAAAGGACGGGGAAAGACTTCACGTTCCAAGTCTTGGCCAAGAACAGGATTGCTTGTCCCTTCTGTGCTAACATCAGCCCTCTGAAAACTACTCTTTCCCATTCACCCACATGATATACCTATACAGAATTTTTACTTTACCATCTAGTATTATTTCACTATATTATTATTTTTTAAATTATATAATTTATTATTTATTATCTTTTAAATTCTCTTCATTATATCATCAAATCCAATTTAAATGAGGAAATACTTTCTTTCCTTCTGGAATTCCTAAAGTACCTGTTCCATGTTCATAACAGGAGCAAACCTTGTTTCCAAACCCCTCAAATCCTAACTCTAAGCAGTGCTGAGAGGGTAGAAAGAAGGCAGTTTGCCCTCAAGTTTTCCCATTGAGCAGGAAGTAAAAGTACACAATGTGCAGGGTAAGCCAGAGGCACAGCCAAAACAGATGGGAGTCAGGCCACTGCCTCCAGGGAATTCAAACTGAGTTACAAATGCTGAAGAGCAGTCCTGGGGCAGGCCAAGTGGAGCTAATTACAGCCAAGACTGAAGTAAAATATAACTCAGAGCACTTGGGTACTGACAAAACCTTCACAACAAAGGATTTCACACAGTTATTACCCCAGTTTAATAGAAAAAAATAGTAAGAAGAATTTCTTCCTAATTTAAATGAATAAAGTTTTGACATTTAAAGGTAAAGGCTTACTTAAATTGCTTATTCCTCTGCAGAACTAGAATGGGAAATAGGAAATAGGAAACCTGCTCCTTCATAGGACCTGACAGGAACAACAAACTACACAGCAATTTTCTTTTTCTTGTTCATACCCAAGAACACGGGTGGAATCCTTTGGGTGGAAGGGGCAGAGGAAATGGTCAGTGGAAAGAACTGAGACCATCTGCAGGTACACAGCTCTCAGTAGCTTCTGAAGAGGATGCCCAGAAACAGTTTTTGCATTATTCATTGCAAAGAAAAAGCAGAACCGTTAAGGCAGTAGTTCTCAACTGCACAGCTAAGGGACCCACCAGCTCCCTTCCAGAAAGGAGTGCTCAGAACAGTGACTACAGATAGGCAGGGGCAGAAGTCACACAACACCACACTTCCACTTAAAGCTGTCAGAAACCTACCCGAATGAAATGACTATGATTCACCCATGGAACACTAATAAATTTTAAATAAATGTGATTTAAAATCAGATGCAACTGAAAATCAGTACCACTGAACTGCTGCGTTTACACAGACAGGGAAGAGGTTATCATGGTATAAAACCAAGTTTTCAACTATATAGATTTGTGACAATTTCTGTTTACATCTCAGCTGAAATAAGCACAGAAGACTTAATCCTTACAGAAGATTTAGTAAGCTGGTTTAGGTAAATAAACCTTACACCAAGTCACTTCCTTAAAAACCATCTTATTAATTTACTAGTGAGAGCAGCAAAGAGCTCTTTTAATTTATGCAAGACGTTTGTATAATAAACTAGATCTGGCAAAATTTAGGAAGTGCACAGTGACCTACAAGCAGGATGTTTGGGATAACCTGACACCGAAAAGCAGTTTCTTAAATAATCTCTTTCACAGTTACAAGATTTATACCTAAATTCTTGTTACAAATGGAACACTAGTATTACAAGTGAAAGAAGAACTGGGAAAACAAATTTGGAAGGAAAAGTATTTTCATTATATTCTAGAAGCTCAGTTCTGCTCTCAGGAAATGATGTCAAAGTCCCCTGAAGCTACTAAGTCTGAACTATTACACCTCAAAGGGAAATATTACCCTGACTTTTGATTAGTTTTCACAGACAGGATTTTTTTCTACGGACAAAATTAAAAACACAGAGCAATTCCAGGCAGGACAAGCACTCCAATACTGTAAAACAAACCAAGAAACTCTCTTTTGAGTTCCAGATTCGGTATGATCATGTTCTCTTCTTTGTTAGTGACTCTAGTTCTTACTCTAATGGACACTGCTCTAACAATCACGAGTGTGAGTGGATGCTTATTTTACACTTATGCCAGGAACAGTTTCAAACTGACATCAGCTGTACCTCTGACAGGCAGTGTTGCTGCATTCACAGCCACGATAACTGCATGGGCACTGCTCTGTGCAACCATGTCTATCCCATCTAAGCACTCATTAATTCCCAGACTGCACAGTGTGAAACCACAAAAAACCCACAAAGTAATGGCTTTAAGTTTCTGTAAAGACATGGTTAAGGAATAAAGGTCCTATTTCCTCTTACAGTGTCTTCTATCCCTCTGAAAACCATGAAAAATGGTTGGAACAAATTCAGTCCTGTATTATATTGTAGACTCAGTTGATTCAGTGCTCAGTGAATGCAAAACATTTCTGTTTTTCCTAAAAGAGCTGAAAGAAGAAGATGTTAAGAAAGAGAACTGGCAACAGTAAAAACACTAATAACAGTAAATTTTATAGGTGTGTATTCCTTATTTAACAGAGATAAGCAGTGCCCTGCAGCATTCACTAGAGCCAGGAATCACCGGGCCATCAGTATCTCAGCAGGCATTTGACTGCCAAGTCAAAGTAACAACAGTTTATTTCTGCCCTGTGAAATGGATCTGCTCTCTAGGTGGGTCAGGCTATCACAGGTAGAAGAGAGCAATTTTGAGACTTAGCCCCGTGACTGTGGTGAGTTCATGGGTCTGCTATCTCCCATTTTATAATGCCCTGGTTTATCTCTCCCAAATAAGAATCTGCAGAATGAAAACATCTGACTGTCGTCAGCTGGTTTGTACCTGGCAGCCTCTTCAAACTGAACGTCATCCATGGACGCTGTCACGCAGGACATCCCAGCATGCTTCTCAGCTTCAAAAGAGACACAGGGACACACAGTTACCACACTGCCCCTGCAGGCACCTACACCCCTGTGGGCTCGTGCCTGACAGATAGAGACCACACACAGCAGATCCCACTTCTTCCCGTGAACACCATCATGCAACTCTGCAGGGGGCCCCTGAGGAAAAAAGAGACGCTAAATGTGATTAAAGGTAACATGTCTTATCATGATTTTGTGGTAAAGGGTGTTCACGTTTATGGCTAACATCAGGAGATGACACTAGATGATAGCAACTATCCTACTCAAGTTTGAAAACCTCTAACTAAGGTCTTTTTCTTAAAATGAGCATTCTGGTAAGAGAGCCTTAGCAAGCATTTTGAAGGACAGAAAGAGTCACAAAGTGTTACAAAGCTCACAGAAAGCTCATCATTCTCCCTCCAAACAGTATGTCAGGAACATCAGCTAGGGCAATCCAGTGTGGAAGTTTTATGTCAGCTGAAGATTCTGAGATACAGGATAAAAACCTACTGGCTTATTGGTGTGGTCACAACAGTGGAAAGCAGCTAAGTACGTGTCCTTAAGGAGAGGCTAAGGACTGAGGCTACGCGTCAGACGCGGTTGAACAAAGCTTTGTATGTTTTAAACTTCTTGAATAGCTCCTTTGCAGAACCTACTCCACCAATTGTCAGGCATTTTTTAAATAGTACTCAGGCAAAATTGAGAGAAAATCCTTTAGTCTTGATCAAAGATTTACAGACAGGAAAGATCAAGGGTTCATTTCAACTAATAACTTGGGGAAAAGGGTATGCTTGTGTCTCAACAGGTGCAGGACCGAAGTGGATTCCAGCAAAAAACGTGAAACCTTATCAAGTCCAGAAACAAGCAGGAACTGGCTCAGGGAACAAGGAGGCGAGCACGCAGACGTGAATCAGTGCCAACACTGCTGTCGATGCCACAGACATCAGTTGTCCTTCTGTGCAAGAACTGTGGACGGAGTCTTATGCAAAAAGTGGGAAAGTTAATGGTGTAAATTCTGTATGTAAGAGTGTGTTAGAAGTTGTGTTACAGATCAGAGATTCCTATGTGGGATAAAGCTGTTGAGAATGAAGCTCAATCAGGTGTTACACTTGTGCCTTATCATTTCACTGATTGCGTTAAGCAATGCAGCTTTCCCAGTAAAACAACCAAAAGAAAATGTCTGGGAGACTTTGGCCAATGCATCAGGCCTAGATACCATCTGTCTAACTCATTCAAGGCCAAAGAAGCCATTTTCAACATGTTTAGTTGGTCTACCAGCAGACAAACGGCCACCTTCCAAACATGCCAATCTAAAACTTTCACAATTCGGTTCAAATCCAGTGGAAAGTTGGGGTGTTTGGACCAAATCCCTTCTGGAGGCTCCTTATGAACCTCAGGAATTGGAAATTCTTGGTTCAATAAAAATGGAGTTTTGTGTAATATTCAGTTCTCCAGGGTTGAAACAAATAAAGACAAGGTAACAGATGTCACTCCAAATTACGAAATATATAGAAATGCAACATCTTGGTGCAATTCAACAGTAAAGATGAGCACACCGTTCAACCAGGATCCACTGCAATTGCCACAAGGGATGTTTCTCATTTGTGGGGACAGAATTTGGCCTGAAATCCCCTCAAATGTCAAGTGCGGTCCATGCAGCTTTGGAAAGCTTTCTTTGCTAACGCCTAATGCAAAAATGATAAAAGAACAGAAGAGAAGGGAGAAAAAAGTTGTTGAGCAATATAAATCTGATTGTAATGACAAATTTGCAGCTTGGAATTTTGGACAAAGGTTTTCTGCAGCTCTCCTTTTACCTGGTGCTGCTGCAGGAGCAGCCTTGAGACAATTGGATCAGTTGGGCTGTTGGCTAAGTAAGAACTCTCGTGCTGTCTCTCTCACACTGAGTGATATGTTAACTGATGTTCAGAGTGTGAGACAAGCGACTCTACAAAACAGAGCAGCAATTGGTTATCTTGTATTAGAGCATGGACATGGATGTGAAGAATTTGAAGGTATGTGTTGTATGAATTTGTCAGATCATTCAAAATCCATACATGAAAGTATACGGCAATTAGAGGATGGAATGGAGAAGAAAGCGGATCATTGTTGAACGATTTGTTCAATTGGTTTGACCTTACACCTTTATGGAGAAAAATTTTGAAGGCAGGTTTGTATGTTTTAACTATTGTTGTAATTCTATTAGTATTTGTACCTTGTATACTCCACTGTGCTAGACAAGCCACAGACAAAGCTGTCAAGGAAGTGGTTTTGGTTCAAACAGGAGGGGGAGATGTAGGAACCCAGAGTGCCGAGAGGATTTCTCTGCCTGTTTTTAAGGGTTCTTACCCCCCTGAACAACACTGTTTTAAACGCCAACCTTGGAAAAAATTACCAACGGTCAGACAAGAACTAGAAAATACAGTGGTGTGAATTAGGTGATAGACTACTATGTAAGACTGTCACAGGGTGAAAATTCAGAGGTTTTAGGCTTCTCTTTGTAGTAAATAGATAAAAAATACCAAAATGGAGGATTGTTGTTGTTCTCTAGACCTTCTTCTCCTTCTTCTACTGCTCCATGTTCTGCAGTCAAAGTAGTTTGGGATGATTGGATAGAGAATTCTGCAGTTCCTGCCTGTGTTACTGAATAATTGGTAGGAAAGTCAAAATAATGTCCGTTTTTAGTAACTATTGGTTAAAATAGTTACTAAAGGCCGTGTAAATCTTGACAATTAGACTTCACTCCTGCTTTCTGTGCTCTATGCTGTACCTGGGTCACGCTAGTGGCTCTGTTCCTCTGATAAGACTTAATAAACAACTACCTGGAAGCATTGAAACTCCAGGAAAAGTCTCAGTTTATCTCTGAAACTCCTTGCAAGGACTTTTAGAAAATTCTCTCCCATCAGGAGGGATTTGGTTTATGGCACGGTTCAGTCTCATTAGTGTTGCACCAAAAATGCAGGAATGAAATAAAAAAAACCACAAGATTTAGAAAATTCAAAACCAGAATTCACCTGCTGTGAAATATTTTTACCTAAATATGAACAGTTCTTCATCTCCCTGGGATACATTTGGTTGTGAAAAAGAATGCACCCTTTTTGTATTAATTATGAAAGCTAACCTGGAAAAGGTAAAAATCTTATTTATCATTAATATTTAATCACCTGATAGTTAAGTTTTTATAGCAAGTTAATATGACATATGATTTATTTGACCATAGCACCTTGAGCTTCCAGTCAGAAGATAAATCTCCAGTGAACCAGGAGCTGTATAAACACAGGGAACCTCTGCTCCAAAGTCCTGAGTGACAGAAGCATTAGAGTGGACTGGCAGGAAGCCTGGGAAACAGCACTGCAGAACAGGCAAGAGCTCTCACTCCCAAGCAGCCCCGTATTTTCAGTGAGCATCACAAGAGAGCTCAGAAATCAGAGATTTTATATCAGTATCTGAGGAGCTCCCTTTGAAAATATGAGGGGAAACCACAGCCTCTCCTCAAAAAGCGCTGAAGGGCTGAAATCGAATCACTCCTCCATACACCTCTAAAAAGACGCGTGCTCATTTAGGGAAGCTGCCCCGCCGAGGCGTCCCCGCGTGTCTGTGCGATCCCCGCGCAGGCTGCGGGCGGCAGGGGCAGCGGGACAGCCCGCGGCCACCGGGGACAGCCACCCCGAGCCCCAAGGGCAGGAGCCCCGAACGGGCAGGAGCCCCGAACGGGCTGGAGCCCCAAGGGCAGGAGCCCCGAACGGGCAGGAGCCCCGAATGGGCTGGAGCCCCGAACGGGCAGGAGCCCCAAGGGCAGGAGTCCCGAACGGGCAGGAGCCCCAAGGGCAGGAGCCCCGAACGGGCAGGAGCCCCGAACGGGCTGGAGCCCCGAATGGGCAGGAGCCCCGAACGGGCAGGAGCCCCAAAGGCAGGAGCCCCGAACGGGCAGGAGCCCCGAACGGGCTGGAGCCCCGAACGGGCAGGAGCCCCAAGGGCAGGAGCCCCGAACGGGCAGGAGCCCCGAACGGGCAGGAGCCCCGAATGGGCAGGAGCCCCGAACGGGCTGGAGCCCCGAACGGGCAGGAGCCCCGAATGGGCAGGAGCCCCGAACGGGCAGGAGCCCCGAACGGGCAGGAGCCCCGAATGGGCAGGAGCCCCAAGGGCAGGAGCCCCGAACGGGCTGGAGCCCCGAACGGGCAGGAGCCCCAAGGGCAGGAGCCCCGAACGGGCAGGAGCCCCGAACGGGCAGGAGCCCCAAGGGCAGGAGCCCCGAACGGGCTGGAGCCCCGAACGGGCAGGAGCCCCAAGGGCAGGAGCCCCGAACGGGCAGGAGCCCCGAACGGGCTGGAGCCTCGAACGGGCAGGAGCCCCGAAAGGGCAGGAGCCCCGAACGGGCTGGAGCCCCAAAGGCAGGAGCCCCGAACGGGCTGGAGCCCCAAGGGCAGGAGCCCCGAACGGGCAGGAGCCCCAAGGGCAGGAGCCCCGAACGGGCAGGAGCCCCAAGGGCAGGAGCCCCAAGGGCAGGAGCCCCAACGGGCTGGAGCCCCAAGGGCAGGAGCCCCGAACGGGCAGGAGCCCCAAGAGCAGGAGCCCCGAACGGGCAGGAGCCCCGAACGGGCTGGAGCCCCAAGGGCAGGAGCCCCGAACGGGCAGGAGCCCCAAGGGCAGGAGCCCCAAGGGCAGGAGCCCCGAACGGGCTGGAGCCCCGAACGGGCTGGAGCCCCAAGGGCAGGAGCCCCGAAAGCCGCAGGCTCGCCGCGGGCGGGTCAGGCACGCACGGGGAACGCAGCTCGCTGGCAGCGGCCGCGGCTCTCGCCGCGCTTCCCCTGCAGCCTGTGCTCACAGCAGGCACTCACAAGTTACTTCCACAAGTCAGCGAGGAGGTTTTAGAAGCTTTCGAAGCCGAGATACGTCAGACATGGAGTGCTCTGCACGCTGGCTGGATATGTGGTTGTTTCACAGAACCACAGAATCCCAGAATAGCTAGGGCTGGAAGGGTCCTCTGGAGACCATTTAGTCCAATCCCCTGCCAAGGCACTGGCACCTTTCCTTCCTTTTAGCACGCATGTGCCAATAATCTTAAATTAGCACTTTTCTTTCTTACTTATCTTTTCCCACCTCTCTTCTTCCCTTCTGCTGCTCCTTTTTAAAATTCTCCTCATCCTCACATTCCCATCACCTTCCCCGCTCTCCCGTGCCATCTGACAGCTCATGGTGTCTGTTCCTAAATGGACTCCAAATCCCCTGGGCACCTCGAGAGAGACGTGGATCTCCTGGAGCGGGTCCAGCAGAGGCTACAAGAATGACTGGGGGACTGGGGCATCTTCTTCATGAGTAAAGCTGAGCTGGGTCACTTCTTCACCCTCGGGAAGAGATGGGTGAGAGGGGACCTCATCCACGTGTATAAATGTCCAAACGGGGTGTCAGAGCATGGATGAGGCTCTGTTTGGTGGTGCCCAGCAATGCAACACAAGGCAAGGAGCAGAAAATAATGCCCAGGAAATTCCACCTCAACATGGAGCTGTGTCAGGGAGGGTCAGGCTGAGATCAGGGAAAGGTTCTTCCCCAGAGGGTGCTGGGCACTGCCCAGGCTCCCCAGGGAATGGTCCCGGCCCCGAGGCTGCCAGAGCTCCAGGAGCGTTGGGACAGCGCTGCCAGGGATGCCCAGGGTGGGGCTGTTGGGGGGTCTGGGCAGGGCCAGGAGCTGGGCTGGGTGATCCCTGTGGGTCCCTTCTAGCTCAGGATATTCTGTGATTCTATGATGAAGAACTTCTGCAGGGAGCACTGTAACAGATTGCCCAGAGAGGCTGTGGAGTGGAGCTCCCCGAAGCTATCCCAGCAGTGTCTGTATACGAGCCTGTGCCCTGTGCTCAGGGGCTACCCGAGGCGGGACAGGATGACCACTGCGAGCCCTTCCACCCTGCCCCACCCTGTCACCCGCTGCAACTTCCAAAGCCCTTTCCCCGCTCCACGGGATGAAACCTTCCCTCAAGCCTCCCGCTGCCCCAAAGCGGGGACTGTCCCCTCCCGCTCCCGGGCCGGCACCGGGCCGGGCCAGCACCGGGCCGGGCCAGCAGCGGGCCGGGCTCCCCTGGCGGTACCTGCGAGGCAGGCGGCGGCGTCCATCCATCGCAGCAGCGGCCCCGCGCCCAGCTCGCCGCGGGGCCCGGCGTGGGCCGGCAGCACGGCCTGGCACATGCACACAGCCATGAGGGACCCTGCCCCGCTCCGCCCGGCACCGCGGCCAGCGCCAGCCGCCGCCGCCTCAGCCACGGGGCGGGACCGGCCCGCCCGGCGCCATGCGGCCGAACCGCCCCGCCGGCCTCCCGCGGAGGCGGGACGGGCTGAGGGGAAACGGAGCCGGCTCTGAGGGCAAAGGGGTGCCCGGGATGAGGGAAGGAGGGGGGTGGGGCTGAGGGGAAAGGAGGGCGTGGAATTATGAGAAAGGGCATGTGAGGATGTGGGGAAGGGGATGAGGTGCTGAAGGGTGCCTGGGATGAGGGAAAAGGAGTGTCTGGGGCTGAGGGGATGGCAGTAGCAGGGGTGAGGGAAAAGGGATGAGAGTAAGGAGATGCTGGGGATGAGAGGATGGGGTGCCAGTGCTGAGGGGAATCATGGAATGGTTTGGGTTGGAAGGACCTTAAAGCCCACCCAGTGCCACCCCTGCCAAGGGCAGGGACACCTCCCACAGTCCCAGGCTGCTCCAAGCCCCAATGTCCAGCCTGGCCTTGGACACTGCCAGGGATCCAGGGGCAGCCCCAGCTGCTCTGGGCACCCTGTGCCAGGGCCTGCCCACCCTCCCAGGGAACAATTCCTTCCCAATATCCCATCTTCACCTACTATCTCAGTTTGAAGCCATTCCCCCTTTGTTCTGCCACTGCATACCCTGGTACAAAGTCTCTCTCCAGCTCTCACCTCTCCAAGATTAACAGCTCCAATGAAGGGGGTGCTGGTGTGTACAGGGCACCATGGACTAGATGTTCCGTCCACTCCTGCCCCAGGACTCCCAAGATCACCTCACAGCCTGGCCCTAGGCACTGCTAGGTTTGGTTTGTCCACTGTCACTGAAATGTCTCAACTCTGGCTCATATTTTTATTTCTCTTCTGGAATCTTGCCCTCTCATGTTGTCACCAACTTGACAGCCTGGCAGATGTGTCCAGAGTAGACACGTTCCCATCTCCAGAAGCAGTGCAACTGCTGGCACTTCCAGCACAGATGTTTTGATTCCCACCTGCGTGGCGATGGCCCTGGTCACGTATTCCTGCAGGAGCCAACAGCTGGACAGCTCACGGAGAACTCATTCTCTTACCTCCTCCTTCTCACACAGCTGGTAAGGATATTGCTGCTCTTGCATGCTGTGAAAATACAAGCACTGCTGAGGAAGCGCAGACCAATCACTTCTGAACTGTCAGGAGGGTCAAAGTTTTACCATTGCCATAGATACAGTGTTATTGCTACTGAAGGCTCAACCAGTTTGGGGGTGCTCAGTGCCTGGGCTTATCAGCTGCTGGTGAGGCAGATGTGTTACTGCAATGTAGCAGAGGTTATAAACTGTAAATGGTTTTCAGGTAAGACTGCAAGGCTTGTATTTGACTACGGTGCTGCATGGTTTCAATACAGCAGCAAGACTTTTCTGTAGCCCTTCCTTACAACCTTGCCTCTTGGTAGTTACTATTCCAGAGAGGGCTTCCCGTATTTCTCAGAAACATACATCCACGAGTTTATATCGTGAACACTTGTTCATTTAAACATTGTTAAAGATCCAGCTTTAACCTATAACAGCCAGGAAAATTTGAATTTTAACCAAGACAGAGTTTCTCAGTGCAGTAGGGATTCTCTTCCCACACGGTCTATCACTGAACTGCTATAGCACTATCTCTGTTTCTATGCACATACTCTTTTTATCAAGCAACACCATGGCTGTATTACCTCACTTGTTACATTTCAGAAGATCCTGGCTCTGAAAATCAGAATGTTGTGCTATTCCCTACATTTATTTTTGTTCTGTTGCTTCAGAAAAAAAAAAAATTAAAATTTACTGGTATCTCTCTCCCTCTTTGGCTTCTGTGAAGGGAAAAAATGGACTGTCGCGGCAAGGAGACACCTTGGTCTTGCTACCCGAACAGGGTCTGTAAAAGATTTGCACCCAGCGTTTCCTCCTTCCTCAACTGCTCACTCCAGATGACAAAAACTCAGATTATCAGTTTCTCACACTGTGGGTCCTAGATGCTGTAAGAAAGAGCCTGTAAACAGAACCGAACATTTTCCTATTAAAAAAACCCCTTCACTTATGTTTTGCCTGCCTATGCCAGTAATTTATAAATTTGTGTTCAGGTTTACCTTGTCACGCTCAGGCATTCTCTAAGATAATGCTGATTTGTTGTTCTTCCACGGGTGGCTTTCTGCACTTCTGTTAGCACAGTTCCAGTGACTGGGTGCCTGGCCTGTTACAGATCTCTTGTTTGCTGTGAGATGAGGAGCTGCAAAGCCGCTGGAATCACAGGGGGGCAAAGAAAAATCAAAATCTGCTCACATGAAAAATCTGCAGTGTGTGGGGGGGGAACACGTGCCTGGGGTGAGGGGAAAGAGAAAGAAAGCTGGTGTTTCAAAATCACACCTCTGAGCTGTGCACAGCTCCTGGCCTTCAGGGAAGGATTTCATTCAGGGAGTGTCCTTTGGTGAACAGGGATCCAAATGAGCAGTGCCCGTGGCTTCCCCTGCTCTGGGCACTGTGTAGGCACACCTGGGCAGTGAGGCCAGGGAACTCACCCTAAATTGAGCTTTCCCAAACAATTCTCTGCCTTCACAAGCTGCATTTCTTCCGCTCTCCAGCTAAAGGACATGGAAACTAAAGGAGCACAATGGACTGCAAAGGAACCACTGAAGCTGACTCCTGTAGTTTCTTACACAGTCTCCATTGGACTAATAGAGTGTTTTACAGCTTTTGGTGCTCAGGTAATACCTGCCAAGTTGTACTGTTCTCCTTTCACTGCTGGAAAAGAGGAATTAAGCTGCTGGCCCCAGTTCAGAGAGGAGATCTGTGCTTTTCAATGGTTTCCCACTTGAAAAGTACTTTCTGTGGCACAGCTTCAGCAGCACCTGTGGCATCACCACCAAGGTAGCTGGACCTAAGGCAGCCTTTGTGGAAGCACCTTTGTGCATCTTTTCCAGTTAATGAAAGACGAGCGCAGTCTTAGATGTGAATAAATCTTCTGTAAAGTAAAGCCCTTAGAGCTAGCAAGAAGTGTTCCAAAATGCATCGTTTTGGTAACACTTTAAATGCAGATGTCAGCTACTGCAGTAAATCAACTGCAGTATAGAGCTGTGCATTTCTGTAGACAGCATACTTTTTTGTTCTAGAAACAAACGTATTACTGCCTGAAGTTACAAATGTTTTATGTATGCTTCTTTCATAGTCCTAGTTATTTATGGAAAAAAGGTGTTTGGTTGTGGGGTTATTTTGGGACACAGCTTGTGAAAATACAACTACTTCTTGTAAAATGAAACTTTATTCTAAAATGTATCCAAAATTGCAAGACACAAGCACCATTAAACAGATAAATAGACATATATTTATGTACAGAGAGCATCAAAACACAAAACAATTGTTAATATAATTCTTATACCATTTTAATGAGTATCCATCAATAAAACTTTACAATTTAAAGGAGACTTTTCAGTTGCAAAACAGTTGTAAAATCATATGTATAAATTATGTTTACTACAATTCCAATAACAGAGGCAAAGTAAAATACAAAAATAATAATCAATACTGCAAATTCAAATACAAACCCCAAAAGTAATGCTGCACAGGTACGTATGTACACTGGATGAATTCATGCAGCCAGGCAGTGCAACAAATTAACTGCTGAGTTTAACTTATCACAAAATGGAACCACCATGTCGGCAAACAGAAGAAAATATACTTTTGTAATAAATCATAGTGCATTTTGAAGTTAGACTTTATAAAATGATTGTTGAGTGATATACTTCTAATATTCCCCATGTGATCTGAGATCCCCCCAACTCCTTTTTTCACAAAATAAAATACAAATGACAAAAGCTAAAAACCCCACTGTAGAACAGAGTCTGATGTACTGGTACCATCTTGAATGTATTTGTTTTAGTTCTTGGTATCAGACTTGTTTGCAAGTGTCCATGTCCACAGGGACACATGTTTTTCCTTGCTACCAGAAGTAAATCTTTCACGCTCCAATGCTATCTCCATAAACTGCATCTCACACGATGCTTAGACTGCACTGGTTTGAAGAGACACAGCTGAGCCTTGAAAAAAGAACCCTTAAATCCCTATGAAGCACAGAGAGAGTAAATGCAGGATAGAGAGACCTCATTATTCCTGAAGCTCCTATCCCTAATTGCTTTAATTACATAAACAGAGATTAACGTAAGAGGCTTTTATGGCTTGGGTGAAATTTCTGCTAATTTGCTGGGCAAGTGCGAAGCCCGTGTCTCTCCACAGGGCTTTGCCTTTCACAGTGCAGAGGGCTACAGATTCTTTTGGTTGGTGAAAGGAAGCCTCAGGTAAATATATAGAAAAATACCTCTGCAGTGAAAATGTGGTAAAGAAACAAAAAATCAAAACAGAACCTCTGGAAAACTGTGACTTCTTGTGTAACAAAAACATGGCTGTCACCTTTCAGGTCTGTGTTGGTTGGTATAGCATGAACACGTAGATAAAACTGGTTCTGTCAAAATTATATGAGATACAATTACACAGTCTGACACTTTTTTTCTTAAAATCTTAAGTGATAAGCACGCTCAGTGTTTTCACTAGGAAATTACTGCTAAAATGCTACATTTCGTTGCTGAAAAGACATTTATAGCAGCCTGTGAACTACGGAAGAGTTGCTCCCTGCATCCTTTGTGCTTCCAAAACCCCCTTCGAGCCATCGCTAACTTCTGAGTTAATAGGAGTTTTGAGCAAAAAAGGGATGCAGAAAACCACCTGTATTGGGTAAATAATGTAGCAATTTATACAGCAGCTCTTCAGATTTTCCAACATGCAAGCACGTGTAGAGAGAAGCTAAGAGACAGCATGCACTGCAGTTTATGTCATTGTGCTTATGTCTGCTGAGGGCACTATGGCATTTTCACTCAGAAAAACAGAAATGTTAGCCCCAGAAGACTAAAAGAGCCAGCATTAATGAAGCCATCAGCTACTGGTGTAGTAAAGAACACCCCAAAAGAGGGAGGAAGTTCGTCTGCTTGTAGCGTACATATACTGAAGCTGAAGAGAATTACAAAGGCACAATACAAGCCTATATTTCTGGTAAATTATATATATTCATATATTTCTGCTCATACCACCTCAAGATAGTGAACGGTACAATAACAACTGAAGGTACAAATGCTAATTGAAAGTGAAGCTCTACAAATAAAGGACTGTTGGAGAACACAGCTCATTACTTGCTACATTTCTACTCTTCCCGGGTGGTGAGCTCATCCACCTTTCCTGCACTAGCTGACAACAACATGGTGACCCAGTGAGAACACTGGAACACTGTCAGATGACAGACAGAATGGCTTTAAGCATCTGAAAAGCTGTCAGTGAGTGGCTGCCACAACAATTTTTCCCACTGCTTTACCTTTGGCTCAGAATTCACAGAGAAACCAGGAACAGCAACTGGAAATTCACACCCATTTTCATGCAGAGTTGAGGCTGAGATAATCTATAAAGGTAGCATTTTGGTTAACTTCAGCACTCAAAAATATTGAACAGCAGAGCAGGAGTTGTACCAGCTCATCATAAGAAACAAATCTCAATTTTTCCATTCATAGCTACACAAGATGTGTATAATTTCCAACAGCAAATGACTCACAACTTAGGAAATAAAGTGAATGGATCAATACTGCTTCTGTTAAACTCATAAAAAGTGACCCCCACTTTTGTGTGATGAAGTTACAGGGCAACTGTGGAGGCGACTGCTGTCCCAGCCCAGCTCTAAGAATGCAGACACTTGATGAAGGTGAAAGGTGCAGCTACAACATTTGAGTTTTTACTCTTGAGCTTTCCTCAGCTCGCAGCAAGAACTGGCACAACTGCTGTCAGGACTTCGTACTGGCAGGTAATGGAGGAAGGTATCAAGGGGAAATAGAGGAGGACCCTGCTGGAAGCAGCTCTGCTAACCCACAGTAACGCTGCCTGCAACATCTGCTCTATTTGACATATGGGATGTTCCCTCATCTCCAAACCAGCACATTAAATCCCAACACATTTATCGCAAGTTTCCCCCTATAAAACCTATCATCAACTGCCATTACTACATGTGTTCTCACAATCCTCAGTCAGGACCTCCTAGATTTATTCTTTAAAGCTCTCTGGAAAGGAATCTGTAGCCACACCTGGAAAGTATGAACATTAATACCTTAGTTACAAGCCCACAGCTGAATTTAAAAGCTGCATATGCTGTCGCTGGTGTTGACTGATCTATGCAATGGTTTCTTCATGTGTTGCTTGCAATGAAAATCAGTGCAGGTAACGAGGAAGCCCACTTAACAAATAAAGGTGAGGATTCCTAGGCAGGGCTAACCCCTCTAGAAATGTTCCAACAAGTTGCAAGCTCAAGCTATAGCTGTTCATTAAAATCAAAGCAGAAATACAGAAAATAGCACTACAGGGCAGAAGTCTCATGTTTGAGATTGAATTCAGAAAGTCATCTGTAAGTCACTTGGATTCAGGTTCAAAGGAGCTGCATTATTCTTGCCCCTTCCAAGCTCGAATAAATACACTTTTGTGTAGAGGTGTGAGAAGCCAATTGTAAACACTTGGATTCATCCCACCTAATTCCAGCCGTTCAACAGTGGTGAGGGCAACTGATGCCATAATGCAATCTTCCAGAGGCATCTCCGCTCGTGTCCCTCCTCTGCCTTACACACAAGACCCAGGCTGGTAATTTTTAGGCAGCTGAAATTAGGGCAGGATGAATCAGGCCACAGCATGGAGCGGAAACAAGTCTGATGTGGTGGCACAGTATCACCATGACAATCCAGTCTGTCACAGCCCTGCCTGAGGTTCCAAGCCGGACACGCTTTGGGTCAGTGACCCACACCATCCGTGCCTTTGCAGCTCACAGTCTGGCAAGGAGCTTGTCACACATGAAACAGTGAGGCTTGAGTTCATGATGATCCCCCAAAGCAAGACCTGGAGCCACTTGGTCTGGGAGCGCTGCTGAGCGGCTCTCGTCCACAGGGACTGCAGCCCTCCCAAAACATCCCAGAGGCTGCCCTGGAGAGTTACACACAAGGTCTGGAGGGGTTTGCAGCTGCAGTGGTTACTCATCCTAACACAACACGCACACATGTCCATGTATTCGTGGTGCTGTGGAGTTCTGCATCCCCATGCCTTGGCTACGGCATGGACTGGCTCTCTGCAGGAGCTGTTGGTAATGAGGATGAAGCACACACTGAGAAGAAATACAGCGTTCTGAAACACACATTTGTGAGATCCCCAATAGTATCAATAGTAATGATTAAGGTCAGAGGCAGTATCAAGTTTTGCATGCACTTTCTACATTAATATTTATATAGACAAGTTTCATTCTTGCTGGTTTGCAAAATTACTGAGGTTTTCTTTACTTCCAGAGACTGGAACACTGAACATTAGTTTTATTTATGATGTTGAAAGTCATTCTTTGTCTAAAATACACCTACAAATACTTGGGATTATGGGACTGGGATTGCCCTGTTATTCTCTGTAAAGGGCAGAAGTAACTGTAGAAATATTTTTTGATCTTAGAAATACAGGGAATTTATGTACAAATTGGACTGTAAGCATGAGGAACACTTATTGCAAGTTCTCAAAGTCTTACATGAAAGGGTGAAGGTGAGAAGTCATTAAGACTGCCTTGATTCTAAAGATTAGCCTAGTCATTTGATTAAACTATCAATAGAAACACAGAATTTAAAACAATCGAAGTAAGAATCCCCTTCAACTTTCTAAGCTTCTTCAGTTTTCCCATCATTGCCTTTCAGACTAGACAGGACTTGAACTTTTGATGTCAGAAACCAGCAAAGAACACAGACATTTTCAGATCTTTGTTGTATATCATAAAATACTGTAAAAAAAGAATCCAGAGTCCCAGAATTCAGGTTATTTTTCTCTCTTGGTACAGACAGAGAGTTCAAATCTCCTTAAAACACCACCTCAGGTAAAGCCTGCAGTGGGTGGGGATGAGGACACAATCCCCAGGCAGCGCTAGGCAGCCTCCTGTATGCCCTTAGAGATGGGCTTCTGTCTTGGCACTGGTGCAGTGTTTGGGGAATAAAAGAGACACCAGGTCACACATCTTTGTAAAGCAGCAGCCTGCCCAGGTGCTGTGCCTGGGGCACCCCTTTGCCGGGGGACACCTGCACAGGTGTGACACCTCTCAGGTGAGCAGGCACAGGCACCTGGGATGCCTGCTCCAATCCAACCCCAAGCTCTCAGACAAGGATACGAACTGGGTTGAAATCTCTTACATTACATTGAATATTCCTGTAAATGGCTTATAGATCTGCTGTTTGAAATAAATTCTGAAACCACTAAGCGTGCTTAACAGAGCTTCAACTCTATGTGGACAGCGAGTTCAGAGGACAGAACAAGGACTGTTGCAGTATATAATACACATGGCTGTACAGTCAAATGCCACCTGTTGCTTCAAAACAAGAATTTACAGTAGCAAGCAGTGGTGACAAAATTTCTTACACAAAACCTACAGGAATTTACAGGATATGCATGGATCACCCAGGTTATAACACCAGCAGTAGACAACACACAGAATCTTGTGCAATGTGGACAAAGTTGACAATAGTTTACCAATGCTGTCAGTAATTCACATAAATATGCTAACCCACCAGCTATCAAATCTTCCTCCTCTTCCCACCAGAACCAGATGTGTGTATACCAATCCATTAAATAGATGTGGTTTGTTTTTTGTGGTTTTAGCCAAACATGCACAAAATAGATGTACTCCAAGGGGATACTTGCAAAAAAAAAAAAAAAAAAAACCAAAAAACCAAAAGCCTCGAAACTGGTCTCAAAGCACACACAGCAATTGTATTCACACTTCTCAAACAGCCATGACAGAGCCAAAGTTTATTGTATGGATGTTTTTTGTCCTGGAAAAGTAGTAGTATAAAAATTCACTTGATTTTTAACTACTGGAAAACTCCAGCTTTACTCACACCACTCTTCCATGTCTCTAATTCCAGCCCTAATTCATTCCAGCCCTACTTTAGGAACTTGTGTTCTCTTCCTTATCCATTAGTGTAAATGCAAATCAAATCAAAACTACAACATAATCAGAAAAAATAAAAGAGACTAGAAAAATGAAAATGAAAATAGCTTGTACCTGCTTTTGGATCTTATGTTTATTGACAACAATTTGGTAGCACCACTTTGCTTTCCCACTAAACCACTGGATGTGCTCCTTGCTTCTGTTACAGAGAGCTTCAGTAAATTTCAATGAAATATATCCTGTATTTAGGATTTTACTTTCCTCCAGTCTGCACGACAAGAATCAGCTTTTCTTTCAAGCTATTTTCTATCATTGTTAGGAACCATCTCATCTAATTTGCGAGCATGTGGGATGCTAACTTTCCTGATCTGGAGCAGTGAGAACTCTTGGGATGCTGCAGTGCCACTCCTTATCTAGTATTATGCTCTATTTCACTCTAATGAAATAAACTCTCTACGGCAGGGCTCTCGTTATAGATGTGAACAACTTCCTGCAAGTTTGTTGGGCAAAATGCTCTTATTTTTGTGCAAAGATCTGGCCCAGTACATTTAACGGGGAAGTCCAAGTGAGAGAGGGTAAAACATGAAGATTAAAACAACAGAAATAAAGCCTAAAATATCCAGTTCATCCAGCTGACAATTTGACTCCTCAAGGATCAGAGCAGTTGTTCCACAGCAATATATTTTCCCATCAAAAGCAATTACTGATGATTTCAGTATCTCTGTAACAGCCCAAACTCCTAGGTTGTACAGTCTATTTCCTAGTGCACCCAGGGCATTGAAAACACATCACCTTTCTAAATCCCCATGTTTTGTGCTGTTTCCCTACAACTGATGCTAAAAACTGCCAGAATTTTCTCTTAGCAAAATTCAGCCTCTTGTCTCAGCATTGTAAAATCTTAAAAGGATCCCCAGAACCTAACGGCAAGAAGAGTTGTGCAAGTTCTCAAGAGAACAGCGAGGTAGCGAACTAACACCTTGTTTCTGGCGGATAATTACCCAGTCCTGAGCCACCTGACCTGGGAACAAGCCTGCTCCACCACTCTTCTGTGACCACAGAACCCTGAATCATCCACAAGACACACTGAAAACACTCATCAGGCAAATTAAACCCCTATTTGTGAATCAGGCTTTGTACAAGGTCACACAAATCAGACGATGTCAAGCAGTACACTTTTGGGGATGTGGAAGGAGCTTTCAACATGAAGTCCAGCTGTATTACTTATAGCAACTAGGCAGCAAATCTCTTTTTGATCTGGCTTCCCCCAAAATCATGTCTTTCAGCAAATATTTACAATGCTGAATTCAAATAAAGAAAAAATCAAGATGATTTTCTCTCTCCATTTCTTTTTCATGCAAAACTGAAATAGTGGCTAGAAAGTGACCATTTCAAATTATAACCGAAAACTGCATTTATTCAATTTGAAAACATGTACCCAAGAAAACCTTTATACATTTTTATGGCAAGTTTTCCCATTACATGAGAGGTTTTCTTACACATTTTAAGCTTAAAAAAGAACAGCGACCAAACAGAAGTTTGGACTAAAACTGCAAAGCTGTTGGCTGTGTTGAGGGGAACTATGGCCGCACAATTGAAAACAAGATGGAAGAACAAAGTCACAGAAATAGTTCATGTAATAGTGAACAAAGCTCTAATAAAGTAAGAAACAGAAGAAAGCCAAATCTGTTCCGCATGTCAGTACTATCGATACATAAACATGCTCCTGCACTGGTAAAACCTGTCAAATAATGTCTGCTTAGGAAAGACTTAATTTGAGCTCTAGACTCTCCATGTTCAAGCATGGGTTTAGATTATTACAGTCCTACTTTTTTACTTTCCTGAAGGATACTACCTGTGTTCTTAGACCTGTTTAAAATTAACTATGTGCAGGCTCAATTTCAAACCAAGGTGAAGCTGTTGGCAGAATCAGAATTTTCATGTGCTGAGTAGATGATCTATTTATTTTTTCTAGATTTGGTACTGTAATTTGTTTCCAATATGTAGACACTATACAGGAGTGCAAAGTAGTATTTTAAATTATCTTTTCTCATTTTCCAGATTGAAATATCATTTCAGTAATTTCAACAGACCCTCTGTGTTTTGCTCTATATACTCAGTTTTTACATCTGCCAAATAATGTCACACCACAGGTGAGGCATGTATTTGACCCAGACTAAGGTGGAATCCTATCCAAAAAATGACCTTGTGTGAGTGGTTTCATCAAAGTTTCAGCAGAAGTGGCACAAGCAGCAGTTTATAGGATTGTGCCAATAATATCTGAAAAGTAGAGAGAACTGCATACAGTAAAATTGAAATGTAACTAATTTATCTCTGAATTTTTACAATTGTTTTGGATCACTGAATCATGAATTGCCTCCTCAGTGTGAGATGTCAGTGTTGAAATAGCTTTTAGGGGTTTATTTGAAAGATGCACTTTGTCAGCATTCCCATCCTTAAGGCCTGAGCAAACCCAAGTGTGTCTGGGACAGGACCCACAGTTATATCACCACTTACATTGAATTACAGAAGAAGTAAATTTACCTCTACTTTTTACATTATTAAGGTATATTTTATGTTCTTGAAATGCAAATGTCAATTTCTGAAGAATCCAGTTCATACTTAGGCACCAGAAGAACAACATAAGAACAGCAATGGATCAGAGCTGACTAGGAACAGGGGAAAACATTTAATTAACTGATACAGAAATAGAAATCTGTGCAACAGGTATCAGCTGGAAAGTCCTTTTGAATAAAGTAATCGACACTAAATATTGTAACAGCTGGTCCCTCCTTAAATCTCATTCCAAATCAATTGCACATGCAGTATTGCATTTGTTAGCCACAGAACAGAGGAAAATTCAGTTGGTTTTAGGTAGTTGAAGAAGCTGTCCTTTGATGCATCCTTAAAGAAGCAAGCTTCCATTCACTTTTTCCCAACTGGAATTATTTAAAATAAATGATTAGCCTATATATCTCTCATTGAGTATTCCTGTTGGAAAGGACAGGAACAGCTGGATGTCCTGGGACATGGAACATTTAATCCTCCATTATGGGGAACAGGCTGACAGTTGTTACTGTCTCTGAACACGTGACCTGTTGGGTGGCTGGGGCTCTGCTACCAGAGGCCTTCCAAATAAAAAATGGAATTTTTTGGCGGGGAGGGAGTGCAACTGCAGTTTTTCCTCATTTTCCAGTAATTAAGAAAATAACTTAGTCCCTACATGCAAATATCCAGGTGTTTTGCTAATGCATGCCAGGCCACATGCTTTACCTGTGATTTGGACAGCTTCTTCCTTGCTCCAAACCCTGTTCTTGCCTACAAGACTTAGACATGGCAATAAAATCTGGGTGACATGGAGATAAATCTGGATCTGAACACTCTTTCCATAGGTTTAAGCAGCAGGTAAGACCCTGGTTTCACTGTGAAGTTCACAAGTGAATCCAGTTTCAGCTGATTTCTACAAAGCCAGAATATTTGCAAGAGTTCTTACGGCATAAGAAATCCCTTATTCTTCATTTCTACTACTCTAAGATTTAATCACTTCTGCTTTTAAGAAGGTTTACTTCAACCTTGCCTGAAAGACCCATTTACAGAATCACCATCTATTTATTTCTATACTAAAGAGCAAGATCTGTCTAAAAACCTAGTGTGAGAGGATCTATCCCGCACCACTTAAAACAAAATTTCTCACAGAGCTGGACAAATTCTGACATCATCAACAATACTGTTGCATAAGGACAGAACCAAACAGCAGTTACATTGCTCCTGGTATCTGGAGCATAAGAAATGTAAGTGGGAGCAAAAACCGCTTGGGAATAGTCTTTCTTCCCATATTGATGCTCCTGATACCATGAAAATCCTACAAGGATTTGTAAGCAAAAGAAAGAAAAATGAACAAGCAAAATGCCCTGTGCATATTAATAAAAAAATAATCCAAAGGTGTAATTTTGAAGTTGAGTGATTAGCACTTAAGATTGTTTTCTAATGGTTCAGCTGCAGAACCTGGCCTCTCCAAAGCCTGGCTGAGGCTGGGTAAAGGCTTGGACAAAGCATTAGTGACATCACCTGCTGCCTGTGAGGCTATGTGGGTATGGAAATGAGAAATGCAGGACACAGTGACTGAATTACGTGCTGAAAGGATGTTATGGTCTTGTATAAAAATGAGGATAACATTTTTGGTAATGACATCCAATCTGTGTCAGCAATTCCTTGCACAGGTTTAATGACCAGACTTCCATCCTTCCAAGGTGCCTGACAGCTCACTGACCTGGGGAATGGGCCTTGGCACTTGATGCACTCTTCCCATCTACCTTAGTCCATAAGCAGTGACATAATCTCGACTGGAACTGGGCCAGAAAAAGTCCTCGGGTCCCTGGAAGGCTACCACAGATAATAGAGGTGGCAAACACAGGCTGCAAGGACACCTGGACTCTGGGTGTACTGGGGCCACCCCAGCGGTGTTAGTGACAACAGCAAAGGGTCTGAGGAGATTACACCTGATTTTGTGTTTGTGACTCAAGCCAATAGCAGGGTCTGCCAGCATCTTTGGAGACAGCAACAAAGTGTTTTCCAAAGACAGGCAAATGAATGTGACCTTCTTAATCAATGGGAATACAGTCTACAAAACCATATAATGACTACCTAGGTTATGTTTACATCTAATCAAGTAGTTCTTAATAAAAAGTAATGCTACCAAAATCTTTGATACTTCAACATAATTTTAATCCTCTGAGATTTTCATCTTTGAATAGGCCCAACAGGAGAGTAAAGCGTTAAATCTTTTTATTTCCATATATTATACACATATAATATATGGAAATAACGAGTTAGGAGATTGCAGTATTCCTTACACATCCCGTTACGTTCAGCTGCCATCACAAGCCCATCACATACGTTCCTTTATCACAAGTTCCTCAAAAAAAAATCCCCTTTCACGTGGACATCCCAGAACTGCTCCTCCTCTGCAAGTGGCTCTTCTAGATTTAAGTCCAAGGACAGGAATTTGCTGTTTGTCTGTGGCACGAATTTCTGCTGAGCCACTTTGTGCCTGCACTGCTGATCATCAGCCTTTGTATCACTACAAACTGAAAACTTATTTTTCTTGGGGGAGCTGAAAATCTAAGTAAATGTACCATAATCTTGGTTTCAGAGCTCTGCCTGAAGAGAAATGGGAATGCTTCCAGAAGCGTTTCCTTTAGGCCTTTTTCTGCATTCTGTCCCCAGCTTTCATACCTGTCTGTCCTCCTTATAAAAGGGCCCAGACCTTTGTTCCTCTTCTCTGCATGGCAAAAGGTAACACCCTCACAAGGCTAGTAGTCATAAAAAGTTTACTGTGGCATTTTGGCTCCAAAAAAAAAAAAAAAAAAAGGCTGCTGACTGGAAAGTTTTGGGGGAATTAATTCTGGCAGATATGGTAGATAACACACACCCAAGCAGCAGGATGACCT
Source organism: Corvus moneduloides (assembly GCF_009650955.1). Classification (NCBI taxonomy): domain Eukaryota; kingdom Metazoa; phylum Chordata; class Aves; order Passeriformes; family Corvidae; genus Corvus; species Corvus moneduloides. Next base: position 75,574,242 of record NC_045511.1, read on the forward strand.
GATTTTCTAAATGGGCTTGGGATATACTGGTTATCATTAGGAACACGGATCATATTTGCTCATATTTGTTTAAGAATCACTGAAAACGGGAAACATAATTGTAAGTTGTTAGGAAATGTTTGGTGATAAGGACTCTACTGTATTTCCACTAACTACCACCCCTACAGAAGACCGTGCTAAATAGAAAACTCAATTCCAAGGGCAGGAGAAGCCCTGACACTTTATTGCTAGATTCTATAGCAATTGGAGCTCACTTACAGTAACCTTATAGTACTCTATATAAACTGAGAAGCTTGTATCAAATTCAGGCTTCCATTTAAAATAGGTATTGCAGATATTAGGCTTCAGTTAAAGAAGAAAAATAACCTTCAGTGCTTTTTTTTTTCTCTTAAAGGCAAAGTATCAAAAAAAATCCCCAAACTAGGTGGAAGTTATTAAATTTCTCCAAAAAATTAAGATGAGCTTTCTTCTATTTCTTGAGACAGTACAACTCATGATTCACAGGGTAGCTGGTATCAAACAAAAGTTAATGAAAGCTCGTCTAAGCAATTTTATTCTTATCCATAATGGCAGACACTAACAAAATTAAAAGAATTTATCCTTTGAGTTCAACTTAAAAAATAACTTATAAAGCAGTGATATATGCAACATAAAACAGTTCAGGAGGGGAGAGGGAAAGCAAATTTTAATAATTAAAATGTAAACGTGAAAAAAAAAAAAGAAATGGAATAAAAGTCCCTACTTCTGATTGCTACGTAAGATGTCATGTGATACTATTTTACAATGTCCTGGGGTCTGTGTGTGTGTGTGTGCGCTTTGTGTCACACACACACACCCCACGCCGACCCACACATGTACACACACAGACAGGCGCTTGCAGCTCCACCTCGGGCACTTCTCTCATGCCACTCTTTACAGTTGTCTCAAGCATGTTTGGGACCCACTTTTTGACAAAACGGGGGAGATGGTAGGAAAAAAAAAACAGGTGGGTCTGATTGTGTCTGAGATCCTTTAGTTAAACTGTACACTGGGACGAATCATTTTCTTCTGCGGTAGCTCTCGGGAGAGGGCCAACTCACTGTGGTCTTCACGGCAACACTTGTGAACAGGTCACACACTCATTGTCATGCTAGGGGAGTACTGGAAAAGAGGAATCCACATTTTAACAAACATTTACTCCCCCACCCCAGGTAGCTACATCCACGCCTGGACCGCAGCAATGGGTTCAGGGCTCCTTCAGCTCCCTGCTGAATTCCTGCTGGAGCCTCTGCTGGGGCTGTAGTTCAGTTTGTGTCCTCAGAACTTCTGTTGTGCTTCTCTCATGCAAAAATATGGCTACTGCTGACAAAGGCAACTCCTAAGGGCTGTTTTGGTGTTACCTGGGTGCTGTGATGAGCCGATACCTTACTGAGGCTTTCCACACCCTTTCCTGGCCAATGCTGGCTACTGGGCAATTTACCTGGGCAGGTGCCTAGTCTCAGGTAGACTGGCTGCACTCATGCGTAGCTGAACCACAGGAAGATTTTGGAGAATTTTTTTATTACTTTATGGGAAGAAAGAAGCAAAGATATGTATGACTGTGATTAAATTAGGCTTTTGGTCTGTATTATTTTGTGTTAGCAATTTTAGGGGGGGCAAGCTGAATCAGGGACCAGTGGTCATTCTCCTTTATGTGAACCAAAAATTCAATCACCTCATCACACTATTGCAGTGACACAAACTGAACTGCAGCCTTTACCCAAGCTACAGCTACCCTCAGGTTAGCAGTGCTTCATTAAAGGGACACCACAACGCCTAGAAGAAATGCACATCTATCAACATAATTTGTTCTTAAATTGAAAACTGTGGACTGCATAAAACACCTAATTTGGCCTAAAATCCTCTAAGCAGAGGAAAATGTTCAAATGCAGGAAGATAAGAAAAAGGAAATATAAATTTGCCTGTGCAAAACCACACGTGCCACAAATATCCTGCCAAGTCTTGAGTTCCAAGCTGGCCATTTCCAAGTGTCTAAGCACATAGAAAAAACATTTTAGATGGGTCTTCCCCCTCACATAAACTACACAGGTCTGACTACCAGCTCCAAGGCTTAAGGCAAAGCACCTGCTCAAGTAATTTCCTGTATCTGAGCCAGGGTATCTGGGGGATCACTTTGGGAAAGAAGTCAAACCACGGTCTCAAGGTGGTTTTTAACTTGTTATTAAGCCCTGCATTGTTACCCACCCCTAACCAAAATTCCCGGTGAACTGAAGAGCAAATCTACTGGAGAAAGGACTCCATGATAACGCCTATTCTGAGCAGCCAAGTGGCAAAATATGGATCAGAAAGCAAAGCAGTTCCCCAGGGCAACAGAGCAACCCATGTTAGAGAGACAGCAGTCCCGGGGAGCAGACAGGCATGTGTCACTCCTGCCTTGCAGGCACACATCTCAACAAAGCCCTTAGGAATCCAAGCCCCTGGCTCTTCCAGGCAGCACAAAAACACCCAGAACCCAGCAAATGTCTGGGAACACAGATTTTCTCTGGAGTACCACTGATTGCTCTTGTTCCCACAGCCCTGTTTCAGTGACCCTGCCTGCCCTCAGCACAGCAGAGTGTGCCAGATTGGGAGCCAAGGGCTGCTGGGAACGGGGACCACATTTCATGAAGGTTCTGAGTTTACTGCCATTTTGGCAGATATTAAACATTGCTCTTTTTAGGTTGTGTATGACAGTTTTCTTCAACACTCCACACAACCTGAATGTGTGCCCACCAACAGCTAACTGAGAGAATCTCTTCCTTTTCACTAGCTAAAAAAGAAAACCTCCCAAAAGCCCTAAAATCTGATTCCCATGAAATTTTCCATGGAACTCAACTATGCTGTGATCCAACAGAAGCTGTTTATTGAGCTGCAGTTCACCACTGGCATAGGTAATGAGGTTACTCTCCTATTCAGGGACCTAGACGTGGATTTAGAAACCCAGCTTCAGGCACACAACTATGACAATATCACAGTCCTGCTCTGTGAACTGTTTACACCACATTTTGCTGCTTTGACCATTATCCATTCTTAGAAAAAGCACAATTTGCCCCAGAATGAACACTATAGTGGGAACCTCTGCCTTTTATAGGTGCAACAGCACTCTGCATCTTTGCAACATGGAATCTACTGGTGCTCTCATCACATACTTCAGTGTAAACCCTGCTTTTTCATTGATCTCATAGCCCAGAAAAAGTTTCTGCAGTAAATCTATGCCTCCCACCTTTTCCAGCTTCACCTCTCTTTTGCACAGTATTTTTTATTCAAATGAATACTGTACTTTCAGAAGCTATTAAAAACCATGCAAGACACAGCACTGCACTACAAGCACACTACAAAACTTGTAAATTTTCTTTTTCGAAACAAAAGGCCAGAGATACAGGTCCACCTTTGCAACCCAACAACGCAGGTAATGAAATACTTACACTCTCACTCTGGAAGGGGTTTAGGAAGTTTCCACCCATCTCACTGTCATCCCTGGGAGTGCCAGGCTGGTTGCTCATGCTCATATTACTGGGAGAGTTCTGTTAAATAAGATTGTAAAATACAGATTCAGTGCTGAAGGTTTCAGTTCATTTCCCAGCCTCACCAGGTGTGCCCAGGGCATGCTCCACACATCACTTGGTGCACTTAGGTGCTCTGTGCAGTGCACTGGGCTTCTCAAGGATGAAAAATCAGCCCCAGCAGGGTTCTGCATGATTCAGTCACTAATTTTAGCCTGTTAAGTAATGTTCTCTTTCCTGAAGCAAGGATTATTTACCTGTGCCTCATTTTCAGGTTATAGTCAGCATCTGCTTCTGCTGAAGTCAAGAAAAGCTATAAAAGGCTGCAGCAGCGATATGAGGAAGCTCATATTAAATCATGTGGTTGAATGCAGCCACGTCTGTGAGCCCTGACATATGTGAGGTACGAGTTTGTACTTAAAGATAGACAAAATATGTACTTAAAGGCAGATCTGGTCTGCACAGAGCTTTGCGCAGGCCTGTGCCTGAGGTTTGCTCATCGTGGTCACAATGTACTGAAATAGTAACAACCTAAAGCCTTCCAAAAATTAATTGTTACTCCTTTTCTTACAGCCAGTGCACAACTGCCTCTGCAACTTCAAAAGGAGAATGGGTGAAACAAGGTGATTGCCATAGAAATTATTCTGCCTCAATAGCTCACACATGGTTATTGTACCCACTACAATTAGTCAGGTGCTCTTACAAAGCTGGTTTGCAGTAACTGAACCATGGGCAATCCTCTTTCCATCACTGTTACATCTCGTACTTAAAGACTCACTGTCATAGGTTAGCAAGCATAGTCCCGGAAGGGACGTCCTTGCTAAGGGGTGCTTACAGTTTCCTCTGGGAACTGATAGAACCTATCAGCTGGCCAGTTTGAATATGGACAATTCTCTAAGCCACTTAAAGTTGTGACCACCTCTGTGATCCACATTTAAGAATAGGCAAACTCCCCCTCCAAGCTCTCTCTCGTTTCCGGCGCTGGGACAGGTGGCTGCGGGCCCCGTGTGGGGGCCAGCGGGCCCGGCCAGGCCCTGCTTGGGCCGGGCCGGGCCGGGCCACGGCCATCCTGGGTCGATGGACCTGTTCCAGCCGTGGAACCCCCCCCACTGCCTTGCCGTGGGCAGCTGGAGCAGCTCAGCTCTCCCCCCTCTCCACTGCGATAAGAAACATTCAACATTCCAGCTGCAAAGCTGCAAGGCCGAGGTGAGAGTAACCCTTTTATTGCTGTGAAGAGCTGAAAACCTGAGGGAAGAGAGAGAGGAGATGCTTAAAGCTGAAATTCTGTTGTGAAGCTATGATATATCAGAGTATCCCGTTGTAATTCCATGAAGATATGGGGGGTGGAGTGTTCAACTCGTAAGCAAAAGCACCTGCGCTGAGATAGGCAGATGCTGACGCAGCTGTAATTTCATGAGAAGTTTGGACAGGGAGAGATGGACCAGATGAGGACCTTTGCTCCAAATGGGAAAGGAGAAAACCTCAGTCCCTAGAGATGCTCCCAGAGATAGTCCTAAAGATGAAGATGATGAAGACCCTTTGCTCCCAGGGAAGGAGAAGGGCCTCTGTTTTTGTTTCTGAACGGCTCAACCTTAAAATTGTACCCCAAAAAACTTCAAGAGTGGACCCTCGAAAGCAGTTGCGGGAAAAGCTGCAAGTCGGGGGAAAGGACTCACACGCAGGCAGAGAGACTCCTCTTCCTAAATGGACTGAACAATATTTGGAAGTGGGCGGCTGTCTCGTTGTGATAATGTTTTCATAGCATGAGCAAGAAGAGACTTCTCTTTCTAAATGGACTGAACAAGGTTATTATGGAAGTGGTAAACAGACTGAACATCTTAAGGGTTGTCTTTTCACATTGTCAGTGGGAGAAGGGAGGAAGGTGGGGGGAGGAGGAGAGTTCTGAAGGTGGTATAATTTTTTTTTTCTTCTTTTAGGTCTGTTAATAAACTTCTTTATATTCTTTCAAGTTTGGTGCCTGTTTTGCATTTCTCCTAATTCTTATCTCACAGCAGATAAACAGTAATGAGTATTTTGGACCAAACCACTACACTCACGATGGAAAAACAGAAGTAAGGGGAAGGGAGGAGTGAAACCATGGATCTCAAAATGAAATCCTTACATCTATCACAGTTCTTTCCTTGCCTTTCTTTTTAACCCAGAAAAACAGAATGCAATATAAATATAAATATAAATATAAATACCAAACTAATTATGTACATGACATGCAAGCAGAACTTCTTTACCAGCATCTGAAATGCAGCTCAGAGAGTTGGGTCAAAAGCCCTGCCTTAGCCCTTCTTCTTTCTTCAGTCTAATTCGCTGCTTCCAAAACTGTGATCCCCAGGGCCACTGGACAACATGCCCATCAAAGACAACTAAAAGCCTAACGAGGTGATTAACATCAGTCCATCAGGTACACCAGAAATTCAGGGCCCCACAGCTCGGAGAAGGTTGAACCCTGAACTGCTGCTATACCCTCAGCAGGCATTAACTCAGGGGAGTCCATTGCCTGTGTTACACAGGAGGTCAGGCTACACAATCACATCACTCCCTCTGCCCGTAAAATCCAGGAATACAAAGACCTTGTCACATTCATTTATGCTCTGCACTGTTGCTCATTCCTGGAGGATTTCCCCTATTTTATCTTGCTCTGTGTAGAACTAAGCTTTGACATTCTGCCGTTGCTACAGCATGCCAGCCCCAAAGGGCCAAATTCCTGAAAAAAATCCTGTTTTAGAGACTCCCTCAGGCTGCTTTTGTGACCACTTGGGGTCCAGCACTCTAGCTCCAACTGGGGTTTTCTAAAGCAAGAGTACACCTGATGCCTGCACAAATTCCATGGGCATTGCAATAAATGCAGGTTATTAATGTTTATTTAATATCCATAATTTCAGTTAATTTACTGCCCTCATCTTAATCTACTTCATAAAAAACTTTATGTTCTACCATTCAGCTAATTTAATCAAAATCTTCTCTAAAAAGCTAGGAATTCCGTGAGCTGTACCGATTCTGCCAAGACTGACTGGATCCATTTGCTATGGACAACTGTGTTACAGGCAAAATTAACACCATTTTCCTTTTCGTTACTTAAAAACCACATAGATGAAATGTGATTTCCATGAGTTATTCATGCAGGTTAATGTATATAAGACTTCCAGGTAAATTGTTTTGGACCCAAGCTTTCAAAGCTACTGATACCTGCACCAGCACAGCGCTGAATAGCTACAAGTGCAATACCGGCTTTAAAAATTATCCCAAGGGAATGGAAATGTTTTGGCTTTTTCCCTTAAAAATGCTGCACTTTGCAATAAAATACTGAAGAAAAAACACAGACTTTGATTAAAAAAATGATGTATGCTGGTTATCTCACAGAAGGGTTTCATTGAACCCACCACTGCACAGCCCAGCACAGCACAGCCAAGGCAATGTGGTCTTTTCCATGCATCGCTTTACTTTGTGCAGAGTCTGAAAATGTTTTAAGAACACAGGGTCCTCTTTATTTATGCCTCTTTACCAATACCACATCAGCTCATTAATCCTGAGTTAATGACGATCACGTCCACAGCACTTTTATTTTTACTGAAGTGACGCATTCAAGTATTATTTCTGTAGATGCAAAATCCCTGCAGATTAAACTCACATCCATTTCCAGCTATTTAATGTTTGTGATATCAAAACAGTGCTTCTTCTGAAACTGCTTCCTAATCTAGTTTCTGGGAATTTATCCTGAGGATTAAGATATTAACATTACCTTACAGAGGTGACAAACCCAATCCTGCAACACCTTAAGGAGATTGCCCCAACTTTACATTTGACTAGAATTGATTATTAGAACTGGTTTCATTTATTTTAAGAGTATCAAAGACTACAACATGATCTATCATATTCTGAACTTGAGGTAATTATATAGAATATGATAACATGAATCTGCATTAAAAAAAGATTCATAATGGAGACAAAGGAAATTAGTTCAGAGTGAAACCCTCTAAAAATTCCAAATATTTGATTAGATACTCACTTTGGAAATACTGTCCATGTCTCCTGAGCCTGAAATTAAAACAGACAATTGCTCAGTTAGTTTTGAGCTGAAGCTAAACCAATAATTTTTTCATAGAAAACACACAGTGCAACATTAACATTTTAAAACATAACCAACTCAGTAAAAGTTTACAGGCGGTACAGAGTAATCAACTCCATCAGTCTGGGGCTCTTGTCAACTTTTGCTGCACTACATGTACAGAGTAGCTCTTAGAAGAAACCAGATGATCCTGATGTGCAGAGTAACAGAAACCAAATGAAATTAAATATAGTGAGAGCAAGACTATTGAAAACTAATCGAGGGTTTTTTTCACATGCTGTAGGTCTCACCTCAGGTAAAGCCAAGAATAAAGGAAATGCAACTTTAGGATGGATGAACACAGAAAAGCATTCTTTTAGCAGCAAAAGACACATATGTTCAGGAAAGACAAATTCTGGAAGAGTACTGAGTACAAAACTAGAAGAGTCTCACAGCAAAACAATCACAAATGGAGCTGTGGGAGAGGACTGAAATAAGTATTTCATACAACCAGGCAAATTAGGGCTCAGAAGGAATATGATTTCTCTCTCTAAAAACGTCAGATACATAGATGTTACCAAGAGTTATTTTGTCATGGCCCAAAAGGATAAATTACATGCTATGTACATGTAAAATCCTTCCATAACTGTTTCAATTTAATTTTTCATTTTAGCTAAGGAGAAATAATTTCTGTCACTGTAGAAAGCAACAGAAAAAGGCGTGGCTGCCTCTCACAGAGATTTTCATTGATTTGAATGCAATGTGCATCATTCTTAGTTAAACCAACTGCCCATTTTAGGATTGTAATAGGTAAAGAAAGGCTGTAAAAGTGTCCTTATATAAACTAATCTAAAATTTCAGGGACATGCTTTCCTAAAAAAAAAAGTAATTTTCAGTAGGAGATGCCTATGCTGAATTTTCGTTGTTCACAACAAGTCTACTCAGTGAGCTTCAATTTTTTTTTTTTATTGCCACAGCCTCTTCAAGTCACTCCCTTCATCTCACTGATGTACTTACAACTTTTTTCATACATTTTTACATACTGTCTTCCACAGAACTCCCAAAAATTAGTCACAGAAAATAGCACTGTCACTGAAAATACACCACATTGGCAATATTTACTATTCGCATTACCTAATGATCCATTCATATGATGTGAGTCCATTCCACCCAGTCCGCTCATGGGTCCATCTGAGCCTGGCCCCAGTGGAAACTACGAGAGGAGCAGGCATTAAAAACTGTACAATTATTTTTCACACAACCTAATAAAGAGAGAATATTCCTCAGGAGAAGAGGGAAAAAAAAGTAATGAAAAATCCTCAGCTCTGAATGAGAAGAGACTCTCAAGTCCCATTCAGACCTTTAAGTGAAGGTCTCTCATCTGAAGACTGAAAAACAGCATTGTTTTTGCTCACTTTCATGGTTTTTGGAAACTGTCATCTCTGTAGGCTGGAAGCCAACAAAATAATAATCTATTATTTACCTCAATGCTTTTTGTATAACTTCCCAGACTGCTGCTGGCAACTCAGCCCTACCCCCATTGAAGTTATAGGGAACTTTCATAACTCTCTTAAATCCATTCATGATTAATTAACAGCTTTCAAACCCCACCTGACCTATACAGAGTTGGAAAGCTCCACATCACCTTCACAGCTTGAGCAGTTTCTGTCCAATTCCAGTAATTAACCTTAAATTTAGCTCTTCACACATTTAAAGGACATTGCCATTATAGCCAAACAATCTACAGTTTACTGCATAATGATTTAGCATATCTATATACATTTAAGTTCTACTAGCACTTTTTTCCCAGAGGCCCATAAAGAGCCACCCATAAAAATGGAAAGCTTAGCAATAATGATAGCTGATGGAAACACAGTGTTTGGATAAACAAAAGGCTGGACTACTCAAAGAAGGATGTAAGTAGATTCATATTTACATTAGGTCTGTTGGGCCCAGGTGGCACAGCATTCATTAAAGTGTACATGTTGTCTCCAGAGTTGGTTGAATCTGTAATAAGAAATTATTTTAAGTGCTAAAATACACTTTTCAATAAAATTACTCACCTCATCCATTTCCTGTCATTTTGTTCATATTATTACTGTGCCTGAATCCCATACACAGCGGCAATATAACAGAAGATTTTATTCCCTTTCTATCCATTGCTGCCACACAACAGGGCTATGAAAAGAAATAATTGCCATGGTCCCCAAGTGACTACTTCTGTGCTCTAGTTTTATGCATGACTGTTGAAAGGTTTATAAATCACCAAGAATCTGTAACTATTTAATTCCATAAACCCTGTTTCCTGGAGTTCTAAATTTCTTCACTCATCTTCAATATTATCCATAGAACAGGACTTTTTTTCTTATCAACGCTTCCTGTAATTTGTTTTCCATCTGTAATAAATGATAAAAAGCTTTTCCTTGCACAGACTGGGAGTTACAGTACTCTCATCCCTGTCAAGTCCATATGATTTTGAATATATCCAGCTCTTCAGTGGAACGCTGTGCAAAGATCCTTCACTCTTGAGGGAGTCTTTAGCTGATACATCTTCATGGTACAGCCTGGTGCAATGCTTGCAAAAAGCCCCCCAAAATGACAGAAACTGAAAGGAGAATGACCTGAAAAAAGTCTGTATGCATCCCCAAGGGGATAGCACGATTTAAAAAAAAATATTGGCAACTCTGGACAATCAGTATCTGCACAGAGAATGAAAAGAGCTCAGCACTCGTACCCGGACCCTCCACAAGACCATTCCACACCCAATGGTCTTGTACATACAACAGGAAGATATCAAGGTTTCTGTCTACCAATTAATCTTTCCAAAATGATTTTCTAAGCATTAATCTAAGCAAATAATTCCACTATATGCAGAGCCCTGTGTATCACACTAGAACAGTCAAATATGCTGTCTGAGGAAAAGGGAGAACACAAGAGCTTTTAGCCTAAAGTAAAATCAGCCTATAAAGTTGTTTTCAACATTCACTGAGACAGGCAACAAGTTCCTTGTCCACACACATCCCTGGCTTTCCCCATGTTCTGCTGGCTCGTGTCAAAAACACATGGGATGGCTGGGCTGTGGGAATCCTTGAGCTGTTGGTCTCAGAGGTGAGTAAATACCTTCACAAAACTCACAGGGGCCAATTTCTAAGTGTTTTCATGCTTTGGGAAACAGAACTTCAACATATATTTACCTTAAGTTGCTTTTCACTTGTTCATTTTCTGAGTGTTTTTATTTTATTTGGTTCTGTTTTTAATTTTTATTTTTATAAAAATATAATATTTAAATATTTAAATCCCTGGAATTCTAGTTAATGAAGTCATTATACTTGTGCATTAAGTTTTTATGGCCAGTTAGGAAAATTCCCTGAGCTGGAGACATCAGCAAGTAGGGAAAAAGAAACTGATGTAGGAAATACAGACCCCATAATTTAGAGTTATCTGATTCTTTATTAAAAAAATAACTCGTGTACTTCCTAAAATCCCTTGTAATTTTGTTGTTTCCAAGTGTATTTCAGTACCTGCAGGACTAGGCATGATGGGTGTTCCTGGTGGCCCTCCACCTCCTGGAGGACCCTGGAGAAAGGAAAAATTGTCAGTTAGCATGAAATAAAAGGTTAGACTAAAGCTAAAAGAGACACACCAAAAAAACCCAAACATCAAGGGACATATATTTTTTTACGTTTTGGGTATTTCCATGTCACAAATCTGATCAAGTCCAAGAAACACAAAATGCTCCGATTGTCAAACAAGAGTTTTAGGGCTCTCCAGGGATTTTATTCTAATCACCCTAAGCATTTACTAAGAACAGAAACACAACATCTTGCTTCCTATGTTTCCAGAACCCCTAATATCTTTAGGTAACATGAAAAACTAGCAACTTCCACTGTGCTAAAAATGCCTGCATCAATAAAAGACAATAAATGTTGACTTTCCATAATAAAACGTACATAGATTGCTAGTAATAATTATTATTTCCATTGCCATATGACTATTACTGTACTTTATCTCTTTTGTTATAATTTAAAATAGCAGATATTCTGTTTCAGGCAGGGATATCTTTTCAGTGGCAGCAATTACAAGGGTTTGGCTGTTCCTGTCTGCTTACAGGATATCTATCCACATACTTTTTATCCATAAATACATATCCACATTTTACCCATACCTACATGACCCTCTAGGCATCACATGCTCTCCATACACTTTGTATTCATATACCTGTGTACTAAGCTCACAAACTTGATTTTTTTAAGGGCTCTCTCTGTATATTTTTCAACATTACATAAAGAGATGCAGGAACAACTAACTGGTCATTCATGAGAAAAGTTACTTGTCTTCATTAACTTTTGCATCTCATTGTAAATTTGCTTTTACTCTCCTTGTTTGTGTATTTTCTTCTCTTAGAAAGCCTCTTGGTATCAACTATTTTCACTCTGAGAATATAATTTTATTTATGTATAAAGAGAGTATACATTTGTATATTTATACATATTATATACACTTACATATTTGTAGATAAGCTTATATATTACTATATATTAAAATATTATATATAGATTAATTGTATTAAGTTCTCAAAGTTAATAAATCCAGATTACAAATCTTTTCACTATAAACCTTTTTAAGGAGCTCTCTGGCCCATCCCTCATCCTCAAACATTTGCTGTCCATGAAGTCAAATATTCCCCAAATGTTGTTAAATTCTGCAAAAATGGAATGTGGCAAAACCACAAAATGTCTTCCAAACAGAGAGAGCTCTGTGAAGTTCTGCATTGAAAGAACTGACTTGGGGACAGCAAATCTTGGCTGCTTCCACTAAATTGTGATGAAATCACAGCTACAGTTATAGACACTTAAAAGAATCATAACCTTTTCCACTGCTAATTGTCTAAATAAAGCACAAAATAAATTGCTTTAAATATATAATCCTCCCTCGTCACCCTGCGACACCAGTCCTGTTCATGTGGCAAAACCAGACTAAACAATCTGCCTTAGAAGAGCTCTTCAGACATACAAATAAGCTGAGAACAACAGCAACAACAACATAAAGAATCTAAAATAATCAACAAAGTTAATCTCTGGTGACAGAAACAAAATCCAGCACTACACGTAAACACTTTTTTCCTGTAGAAGTTCAGAAACTCCCACACAGCATGGTTTTACTGAGAAAGCCAAGGGGTTTTTTGTCCTTCATTATTGAAGACAATACACTGTGTTAGCTACAGGAATGTTTTCTCAAGTGAAGCAGCACCGAGGGCAATTAGAGCAGGCTGATGACGACTCTGGTAACGAACAGCCACATCTGTACCAGGGCCGGCTGGAAACCCTCGGTGCAGGCCAGATGTTCAGCTCCCAGCCGACACACGGGGGCTCCCCTCCACATCTGGGCTGCTGTTCCTCTGCCTGAACGAGACGTGGTGTCCCACAAACACACAGGCACACACACACAGGTACTCACCACGTAGTTCCCAGGAGATGCCGAGGAATAAGGTATCTGTAACATCAACAGAAAAGCTGTGATTCCCTCTGCGCTGGGAGGGGCTCCAGGCAGCTGTGGGTTAGTGCTCATTTAATTACAGAAACTAGAGATGCAGCTACGATCGTGGGGGGAAACGCCTCTGTTGTCAAAATAAACACCTCTCTTCAGCAATTTGAAAATATTAACTATAAATTAAAGTATTAAAATGCTAAGGTATAAGACTATTAAGGCAATGTAGTTGATAAGGTTTATGAACTTAGGCAGCACATACTTGCATTTCACTCAGCAGGAGTTCAGAGTCAGCCAAGCATGAACTGAATTTGTGTGTTCTTAGAGATACCAAATTTTGATTAAAATCTTGACCATAAAAGGAAAAGAAGCTACCACATCTTTCACCTTAGAAGACACTGGTATTTATTTGCATTTTTTATTTATGTTTTTTTTAAAGGGCAGTGTCCTGGAGAAATCCTGTGAATAATCTGGTTGTCTTCTGTGTTACAGCCTTTGCAATTGTTCTGTCCAAAGGAACACAGGCCAGTGCTGTTGTGGGAGGAGCAACTGTACTGACAAACACAGATTTCTCTACAGACAACTTGTCAGCCAAATGATTGTTACAAATGAATCTATTGTTGGACTTGCCAACTGATTTCAGGGACTGAAAAGACTTTGACTATCAGTTAAGAAATACCCATTTTAGTCAAGTACATGCAAAAGAAAACTGAAGAAGAGTTTCACTAATAGAATTAAAAAGCCCAAAGTGAGAAAACCAGAAAAAACTGTTTAACAGGGCAAGCCAGACCCACCTTGTCCAAATGCAAGTGCTAAAAATGGACATGCTTAAACCAATGATCCCTGAAAGAAAATGAGATTTTTCTGCCTTCTGGAGAAATACCAGACACTGCTGTTCATGTAGGACCCCAGAACAGCCTTTATATTACGGCACTGCTGGGCCTGCTGTGAAGGTACTTCCCTAAATACAGGAAGATGTCAAATATATTTGTAATATTTACTTACTGAATTGGCATTGGTTGGGTTTGGCCAAGGTCTGCCACCCCCAGGACCCCTGAAACAGAAGATGAATGATGAGACACAGAACATCCCCATCCTCTGAGCATTCTCTGAGGAAAAAATCTGAATAACCTGTTTCCAGAGGAAGGAAGAAAGTGGCTTTTTTCAAACTAAAATGTGTTTACAAACCATAACTACCCCAAGTTAAAATGAAGAGCAGAATTCTTGTTGTTGCACTGCTATCTAATAATCTGGTGAGTTGATTAATTTATTTATGACTCAGTTTAAGTCATAAAATAAATAAGTGTTCAGTCATAAAACCAGTAATCTTGCTCACATAATTAAGCACATGCCTGAAGTACTGAGGATGCATGCATTTACCATGGATCTAGAATAGTGCAATATAGTCATGTTTCATTAGTAAAACTTGTGCAATTAGCTAATAAATGTTTTGGGAACACCTAATTTATAAAAGAACAAGCCATACAAAATATGTTGCTATGATCCCTATATGATGATGAAGATGATCATGATGATTATGATGATAACAACACCAGTCATGATAATAAATTTCATGTATTAAACCCAGAAAACCCTCAGAGGGTTTTTCTCACAACTTCTGCTGTTATTTTAAGTTCCTCACTCTCAGCTAAGCCCAGAAAAATAGTTTGGGGATGAGGCTTCCTCTCTTAACAATTCAGAGGGAACTCAGACACAGCAGAGGTAAAATCTCTGTGTTTACCATCACAATGTCTCAAACCCATAATTATTTCTGGGAGCACTAAGAGCTCCTGGTTGTTTATAAACGAGACTGAATCACTTTTGGAAGGCCGTGACAATGGAGAGGCAGAGATGACAAAACTTGCACATCTAAAATGGCATTTTGGCCTCATTAGCTGTAGAAAAGCAACATTAACCACTGCAGCTCACCAGGCATGGGAGAGAGACTTAAACAGAGAGAAAGAATCACCCTTTACTAATGATTTCTGAAAGTTTTCTAAGTCTTGCAGAAATAAAAACTATTAAGTGCATACATTGCCTGAGGGATTTAATATTGAATCTTATTTTTTTTTTATTACGTTGTTGATGAAACTATAAAGGAACTCTCTCAAAAACAAATCAAGAGAAAATTTACTTATTTCCACTGCCATTATTGTTGGAATGCTGGAAATCAAGAATGTTTGTATGGTCTTTTCTGCCTCATTCAATGAAAGACTGTGCAAGGAAATGCTCCTCAGCTCAGATATTCAGCAATTTCTCCTCTGCTGATGATCACATGGTGAAATATTAACTGGGTTTTTTCTCCTGTTTTTTTTATCTTTCATTGGTTTATTGGATCCTCTCTTTCAGAAAAACCAGGAATATTTGTAACACTTAAAGGCTGTTTTCACCCCAAATGCTCACACTCATTTCTGTGACATGTACTGGCTCAGAGACATGACTGGGTTTAAGCCACAGGAATACGGAAACTCGGAAATTTACACTGAGACATGGCAACTCACCTTTCATCTAAAAAGCTGTTGGAATTTTCAGATTTATTGGACAGCTTTCAGTATAGACTTAGAAATCACTGCAGCAGAATCTGCTGGAAAGCTGCATGGATTTTGTGGAGCCAAGTGCTTATAAAACACTCATAAAAACCTACAAACTGAATTTTTTTCCCCAATTCAATCCAAGCAGGTCTTTTGCCTTCCACTAAATGTTTTATATTGGAAGGACCGACAGGGCCATAAAACACCATACAAGTACTGATTCCAAAATAATTAATGAAGTATCTGCAAGTATGACCAATTTCAGCTGGCCTGCACCAATTTTTTAGAGTTTGTCCTGTTAACGTCAAAGCTGGCTTGAAAAAATGAAAGTCTGAAATTTTAGTTTCCCAAGAGATGAATATATTCCATCAGGAAATGAAACATCTAGACTCAAGTTTGTGAATTGAAATTAAAAGACAAAATCACACCTTTTTTTTTTTTTTTTTTTTTGTAATTCTGAGGCATGACTGAGATATTCTTAGTGCCTGAGACAGCACTGCAGGTCACACGGGGTGTTAAAAATCACCAGTGAAATGTAACACTGCTCCCTGAAATCTGCCTTTTTGTTCCAAAAACTGGCAGAGACATGAAATCTTCCTAAAAATGGCTACATCAAGTTCCAACTAAAAAACCTACAGCTAAAATGAAGTTATTCTGTGGAAGAACATGGGCTGTGCATCAGCTGTGTCCAACAGAAGGCTGATGGTGTTATTGATGACAAAGCAAGGAGCTACCCAGCAGTGCTGCATTTGTGGATTATACAGACTGAAATGCTGCCTTATGAGTCCTCAGGCTGCCATTTCTGGCCATAAAGAACACTTTCTCAACCAGAAAAATGGTAACATTTTATTTGGCAGATACTCCTGCCCTTAACCAAAGCAGCTTCCTTTCACACCTTCCAAGGAGGAAAAGCTGGATTTCAAACAGCAGCTGTTTCTGTGGAGCACACATTTTTGTATTTAACACTGCCAAAAATCCAAGAAAAAAAGAACAGAACACTAGAAGGTCATGTAAAGAAAACACTCAGGTATGAAAGACATCCTTATGTACAGCTGAAACGTGATTTCCCCAGATGACCCCACGGCTGCCTCCTGCACTGAGATAAAGGGCGAGGGGTAACACAGAGAGCACATTTGGGTCCATCCTCTGCCACTGCCCCCAGGCCAGCCCTGAGTCTGATCCTGGACAGAAACAAGGCCTCACTAACATTCCAGTGACAGCAGTAAATTTACAGTAAGAAAACACTCTAATGTCCAGAAAACACAATTAAAAGAATCCCAACTCAGAGCAACCCCTCTGATAAAATGTGCTTATAAAAAGCAGCAATATTAGTATTTCAATCCATCTTCTGTCTTTCTGGTAGGCCAGGAAATCTTTTTATCATCCAGGAAACTCTTTTCTTACTTTTCCTGTGCAAACTCTCATTTATGTCAATAAATAGTTTCAAAATATCTTACCTGTCCCTCAATTTTACTTCTGGAAAGTAGATTTCCTTTTCTTTTTAATTCCGTCTTGAGCTGAGGAAAGCCTCTACAGTCCTGATACTTGACTCACACTGAATTGCAAATGCCCAAATATTTTTTCCACATCAATTTAATTGAAAAACGTAAGTGCCTACCCTCAGGATGGTTCCTACAATTGTCTTGAAACCCCATATGCGATGTCTATGATAGGGCAACACACAACTTCAGATTTTAATTTATGTGCTTCAAGAATTCAGTGTATGTCTGGAAATCCAAATATATTAGAGGTATGGTGGATTTTTTAAATCACATTATCTATTTCTGTACCTCTTTGAACTTTTCAGGGTGGAAACTTTTTACTTGAAATGAAAATTAACATTTCTTATTTGCATTTTCTATAAAAACGGGTATGATATAATGAGAAAAGCGTATAGAAATCTTTACTCTTTTCTTAATGTTACATCTGAAGTATTTCTACACACTTAAAAGGGGGGTTGTCTTCAGGGATACAAGGCACAACACCCTGCCATGGCTAAATCCATGCCTGAAATAGATCTCAACTCAGACTATATCCGGTTTTACCAGATGATGATCCAGACCCACAAATACACAGAAACACTGACAAAAATACTCTCATATCTGTAAAGCTCATCTATCTGTTTAGACTGGAAATAAATGTAGTTAAGGAAATGAAAACTGCAATTGAGGAAGACTTTCAAAGCAAATGTGTCCTTCTTTTTCTTATAAATAGTTCCAGACAAAGGCTATTTTGCTTCAATTAAGTACTGATTTATTTTGCAGAGAAGAACCATTCCTCACAAGATATTTAGTAAGTAGAAATATAAACAGTGTCGTTTTTTAAAATGCATACAAGGATATATCAGTGATTACATAGACAAAATATTTCCAGTATTTGAAGTTTGATCTGTGAAAGAAACTGAGTATTTGTATAGACTTGTTAGGACAGCCAAAGCTCCTGTAAGACTGTGGGTTCACTGCTTAAAACTGCATTTATTGGTCATCAAAGCATGTTCGCCCTGCCTTATCCATCCCAAGTGTTCCTTCTGCAATGCAGTAATTTTCTAAGTACAGTAGGATTTATGTTGTGCTTACATGTTCATCCCAGGCATCCCCGGGCCACCTAAAGCGTTCAGAGGGGGTCTCATGGCACCTCCATAGTTCTGCAACGACAACCAAGGGTCAGACTACCACAAAACAAAAAAACAAAACCAAAGAGGAGGGGGAAAGAAAGGACAGCAGGTTAATGACATCCCTGTGCAACTGCTGTCAGGACAGGCCATGCCATTCATGCTTTCAGGATTCCCTGACTGGTGACTTAAAAAAATGAGATGATTAACCCCGAGGAGAAACAACTACAAACAACAGAAACTGGCTAAGAATGGTTAAAATGGTTTCAGGAGGAATTATACAATTTACATGTATTGAGCTCAAGTTTATGGCCAGCAAGGGTCAGTTTTTATAATGAATTCAACTTTTAAACCAAGGCTATTCAAAGTCAGAAACCCTGACTAAGATTCTGAGATATCAAACTGTATTATTTCTAATTAGATTTCATTGTGTTTGCATAAAATTAAACCATACAATATAACTTTTCAAATGTACCGTTATATTTCTCTTTCCATTATTCAATTCTAATAAATCACAGAATCCCAGGATGCGGCTTTAAAGCCCATCCAGTGTCACCCCCTAGCCCCGGGCAGGGACACCTTCCAGTATCCCAGATCTGTGATAATCAAATGTGATAATCATGGAGAGCATTTAATATGGCAATTAACGTCATAGCAATGCTAACAAATTAATTTCCCAAGGCCCATGAAATCTGAATTTATCTCCTGATATTATGACCAAAGTTTGACTGCACTACTTACACAAAAAACCAAATTACACCTATTTTTATTCAGTGGAATACAAGTAGAACAATCTGTCTCACCGGACAATCTAACTTCTGACTGTAATTACTGCTAATCCTAAGCAAATGTACTCCTTTGCCCTCAAATAACAGCACTGCCATTAGGGCCACCCATACAGATGTTCTTTCAGAGCAGTGATGCTCTCTGCAGAGCCTGGTGGCCCAGGTAGATGGTGATTCAATTATGGAGTCATTTGTGAACTTAAGTTTTGTGGACTTAAATTTTGTGTTGGTTAGGACGCTGAGCACAAGAAAGAAGAAGCTTACAAAAACACTGCATCTTAAATGACAGCAAAAATGGAAAAATTATCCTCATAAAAAGCGGCATGAGATTTGCCTGCTGTGTGACTAATGGTGCTGCATGAAGGATCAGCTCAATGTCATATGGCAGCACAGCAGAGCTTCTTTTCTACTCCCAAAAAGGGTAAATACATTTCAGGGCTACAGAAAAAAGTAGCTAATATATTTAATAATGTTCTGTTGGTCACACACAGCAGCTGTTTTGAAGAACTGCACAACTGGTTTCTAGGAAGAAGACCCAAAATTGTAGAGACAGTTGTGAACAGACTTGAAAGGCAAAGCTATTCCATCATTTAGAATTCAGTTGTTATTCAAACAAGAAGCCACCAGAGAGATTATCTAAAATGGGGAAGCAAAAATGCACAGTGTGGGCACAACAAGCACACTGTGAAACAAAACACTGGCAGAACCAGTGTGAAACACCACCACCCACGCTGCTGGCTGGCAGTGCTGACAAAACACAGAGCAGCCTCCTGGATTTGTGTGCCAGGGGTGCCATCAGGACTGTCTGTGCCCTGCCTTGGAGCACTGCTGGGACAGAGCCACAGAGAGGCTCGAGATGGACAGCAGGGACAAATGGCAATGTGGATGTCTCACTTCACACTAAAATCTCTCCTGCACTCACCAAAATTTAAATCAACAGTGGATGAAAGAAAAACTTCACAGAATTTGGAGAGGGATTTTTGGTGAAGTTAGAGGTATTAATCTTTTCCTCCTAAACAGCTTAATCAATGAGGAGGAGGAGGAGGAGGAGGAGGAGGAGGAAACACCTACCCCACTCCTGGTCTCCCTTGCCAATGTCATTCTTTGATTACAACATACACTTTTCTAAAAAAGCAAATGAAAGGATTCCTCTTTTAATTTCAAATATTAATGAAAATGACAGATTTTCATTTCAGTTTTGTACAGCTGCAACTCAGAACTGATTTTTTTGTAAAACAGGAAGTTTGTTTTGGAAAGGGATTATGAAAACAAGTCCTGGGCATCTTCAAGCTATGCAAAGACAGAGAATATAGACTAAGTCTAGGCCTGTCACTAAGAATAACCCATCTGTGGAAAATACCTGTGGTCCTAATGGCACCATTCCCCTTGGAGGAGTCATCCTCTGCATCGGCCCACCCATGTTTGGATGACCTGCGAATAAAACATAAAAGACATTATTTATGTACGCAATGCACGACTGATTTAATTATGCAAGACACAAGCACCTTCTGCAGCTACTTTTAATGAATCATCCCTTTCTAATTAACAGAAAAGCTTAAGGATCTGCGGAAAGGTTTGGAGCTCAGGAAGAAAGGTGCCAGTTTGTGAGGACAGCGCTGTGGAGAGGTCCCGCACTCACCCTGCTGCCGTGTGGGGTCCATCCCGCTGGGCAGGAGGGGCTGACTCCCCGGGACACCTCCAAGGGCCTGAGGCAGGGAAAACACAGCATAAAACCACAGAATGCCTTGAAATTCATGTTAAAGACACAACACACATATTTCATTCCTAATTCCTGGATGTTTCCTCTGAGTCAAGAGTTAATGTGCTTTTAAATCCCCACATTAATCTGCCCTCTGAGCTTACTGAATTAGGTTTAAAGCTCATTTTAACATGGTTTTACCTGTAGCTGGGTCAAGTAGAAAAATGTTTTTATGAATGGATCTTTGCAGCTGATCCACAACGTGCTACTTTGCATTTCAAAGCACCACCACATTTTCAGTGAAAATGTATCCTGAGTGAGCAGAATCTCAGAATGGTTTGGGTTGGAAGGAACCTTAAAGTTCAGCTCATTCCATCCCTCTGCCATGGGCAGGGACACCTTCCATTATGCCAGGACCAAACTACCACCCAAAATTTGGGCCTTAAAGCTGCACGACAGTTTATTGCTTCCACACACTGCCCATCCATGCTGTAACTTGAGTACTGACGGTGCTGTTAAAGCAGCAATTCCTGAACGTGGCACAATGTGAATGAAGCAAGAGCTGCAATTTGCTGGGATTATGTGATTAGCTTCCACACTGGACTGAAAATACCACAGTGCGCAGAAAAAACCACTCCTGAGACCAAAGCTGCAGGCTGGCAGTGCTTCCAACCACCACATCCAGCACCCACCTGCCAGGATTCAACCTGCTCAGGCACACAAGGTGTGAAACCCAAACACTTGGCTCAGGGGCTCAGACACCTCTGGCTAAGGTAGTATTGGGAAGTCCAAAAACCAGGAACGCACTGAGTGACAGCAGTAAAATGTTATCAAATATGAAGTGCAGAACTAATGGCACTGCACAGATGATCACCCAGTCAAGGTTACTTAAGTCACCCCCTGCCCTGGTGAGAAAGTAGCCCTGGTACAGGTACCTTAACGTGATTCCAAACATGACCAGGTAGAGCAACACCTGGAGAAGTCTTGCCACCTGATACATCCAGCTCACTGAAATTTAGATTTCATATCTTCTGGTGATACAGTGTCAAAATATGAAACTGTGTTACACAGATATAAAAAAATAGCCAGAAATGAGCCTGGGGAATAGTGTGACAACAGAAAGGCAGTCCTGGAAGCCAAAGCTGGACCAAACCACCTCTTCCATTTATCCTTTCAACCTTTCCCAATATTGTAATTGACCTAGTTTTCCTCTCAGAGCTCCACTGATGTTTTTTTGTCTGCTTGTCTTTAGCTTTTCATCTGCTGACGACTCTTTCTCCTCCTCTATCTGCACTATGGAGAACTTAAAAACACCAGAACCCTCTTCTCACAGATGGGCCAAAAAAGGTCCCTGCTGATGACCAGCAGCTCATTACTCATCCATGTCTCACTGGCACTGCACATCCTCCGATGGAGATGAGACAAAATTGGGAATTCAAAGCCTTTACAAAGTCCTCAGAGTGTCTGTAGGAGCCACAGAGCACTCACTGAGATCTGTTTCTCACCAATAATCCCCATATTTACTGTGAAATAAATATAATCTGTATGTCCAACAGAGATGGGCACATGAGTTTACACAGAACTGAGTAACACAGGGAGGGAACCCCCACCCTGGGCCCTGCAGAGCAGCAGGGGTAAAGCCTTACCTGGTTGGGTATTCTGAGAGGTGGCCTTGGACCTCCAGGGTACCGAGGGGACATGAAAGGCTGCAGGGAAAAAAGAGAAACACTGCTGATTAATTCCACTCATCTTGTAAAAGCCACCCTGTGTCACTGCCATGTTCACACCCACCCAGCCTAAACACTCCCGTGGAGAGCTCGGGACATTGTTCCACAATGTTTAGAAGTATTACATAAACAGACTTTCTCAGCCAATCCATCTAGCAGGACAAATTATTTAACACTTTGTTTCAGCAGCTGTAAGTGCAGAATATAAACAACTTAACGCATTAATAGTGAAGAATAAGCCATAATCAGACATCTGTACTTTCCACTGCAGAAAGGGAAAAGATGGGAACTTTGGAATAGAAAACAAAAGTGTTCTTGGGAGAGTTTAGAGGTAAGGAAGGGCAAAATAATTCATGAATACTTCTCATTCACTTTTTCATAATACAGTAAAAAGCAACACAAAATTTAACTGGTGGGGTCACAGATTCCCAGTTCATGATGCAAATATTTTGAATTTTGCTGGCTTCAGTCGCCACGTCAATTCAGTACCGCACTCCTGTCATCCCTCCCTGCTCACACTCTGGATCTCCTCTCTCACACCTAAATTTATACACAAATCTGTCACACCATCCACACTGTGTGAGGTTCTGGGGGCTCTTGGCTACTCCTGAGCTGCCTCACAGCCCACAAACAAGCCCAGTCCCCCAGATAAATGAGTGGTACTGACAGCAAAAACATTTAACTTCTCTACTGATCCCACCCCGAAGCATGGCGATAACCTAGAAATCCAAAAAGATGAGTGGCAAATCTACAGGAAAAAGGCACAAACATCTGACTAAACAGAAGATGAAGAGGATGGCTTTGGCAAGCAGGAGTACCTACAGCTCCAGAAGAAAATGAAGAGATAAAAGTTTGCTTTGACTGAGCACAAAGACAAAAAAGACTGATTTAGAGTAGCAATAGCTTGCAGAGAAACTGCAATTATTTTACCAATGATTACTACTGGAATTTTTCCTATGATCTTACATCAATAAATTAATGAAACCTTTCACATCCTGGAATCAGATGAAAGCTGAAATAATGTAACCTACATAAACACATACTCAAAGTAGTGCTGGAAAGCAATTTAAAGTACAGAGGGTTTACAAACTGGAGAAGAAAGTTCAGTAACAATTGTGAAAAGATTAATAAAAAGATACTTGAAATGATGTGCTGTAGAAGAGGGAGGCTCCTGTGTGCACTGTCTGAAGGTGAGAACCTCTGATACGGAAGAGAAAGGGCTGTGCTTGTGTTGAGGCCCTCGTGAAACAGTAGGAGTGCCAGGAAATTAGAATTTCAACCATTTCCACAAAGGTCAACTGAGTGCAGCCACTCCAGTGAGGACCCTGGGTTTGACTCGTCTCCTCCAGCAAACGAAACTCAACTTTATTTACAGCTGTGCAACTCACAGAAATCTGAAGTGTCTCTCAATTCAGCCATGTCTCAAGAGCAGAACCACCCTACTAATACTGTGTAATAGTAATAAAAAATAGTAATAAAAACCTCCTCCTTCCAAGCTTACAAGGCTTATATATTGTAAATATTCACGTATCTATGTATTCCGCTTAAATTCAGGTGGAACTGCAATCAGTGACAAGCAGATTTCAAGTAGTTCCTATGGTTTGGTTTACCACAAAAATTTTACCATTAAAAACTTAAATATTCTCATTTTTTGTGTCAGTGACTGACCTTCTCCATCTCCACTACCAATATTGTGTTTGTCCACAGAAAGGTTCCACCAAGATATCTCAAGACAACAAAGAAATTCTGTCCAACATTTTACTGAAAATATGTTAAATACTCTCAGTTTTTCTCTACAGTGACAGCAGTTTTAAAGTCCTCACACACATTATTGAGCACCAGATTCTGAAAGACACACACTCAAGCAGCAGAAACTTCGTGCCACGTGTTGATTCACCACTTGCCTTGTCACTTACAGGAACACCTGACATTTAGTCTCTGAACTAGTTTTACTTTCATTTTCTACTCATTTTTTTGTTAGGAGCTGTTGAAATGTCCATGGCTTAGGAAGGAACCACTGTGGGCTTCCATTTCTTACATCAGGCATCCCTCTCTCCCTGACTTCTTGCGAACTTCTTCCCCTTCTCTTGTAGCACAAACACTCCCAAACTTAATGGGCTCAAAATACTGGTGCTAAATCAAAACCAGTGCCCACAGACCTTGAACTGGTCACTCAGATCTTGTTTCTGAAGGTAAAAATATAGAGTTTTCATGATGAAGACTTGGACATTTCTGCCTGTTGCCTCAGCCTTGTGTCAACTCAAAATTCAGCATTTTAAATGCACCTTAAATGGATGCTCGCACTGAATTTTCAGGGAGAAATTTTTTCTTATTTGTCTTGCAGTTAAGCTGGAAAAATATTCAATAATGCAGCAGGCAACTTTAGCTGTCAGATAGGAAGAAGACAGAGGGGCTAAAATCAACTTCTCCAATGGAGTTCAAGAACTGGCAGAGACAATAAGGTGTTAGGAGAAGCAGGAAAAAAACCCACTGTAAAACAAACAAACAAAAACCCCAGCAAAAACCAAGCAACCACCCAAACAAAACAAAACAAAAAAACAAACCAGAGGACACACAAAAGACCCAACCTAATAAAAAAACCCCAATCCACACAAACAAAATCAAACCGCCTCCAAAATCTCTCAGAATTAAAAACAAAAAACAAGACAAAACCAAACAAGCCACCACATAAAAGGAGGGGAATCCCAACTCAAAACAAATCCCAGATAAAAGCAACCAAGCAACCAAAAAACTCCCCAAAAATGAATAAAACAAAGAAACAGGCAAGCAAGACAGTTCTAAGCCACGGCTGAGATGGAGATGCCACCAGCATGTTGACACCAACATATTCCTACACACAGGTATGAAAGTCACTAATTTGGCATCACAAAAAGTATCCTGAAGGTTGCTATCCTGTAGATAAGAACAAAAAGAACCTTCTACTAAACTGGGTGAAAACGAAGCCAGAAAGGAAAAACTTCTTGTGTAGCCACTGCAGAATATTTGCATTTATCAACTTACAGTGAAAGTTCAAAAAAAAATCCCAAAAACCTAAAAGAAGGAAAGTATTAAAATACTAGAATAATAGTGACAATACAAAAATATAATCAAGATGTGAAATGTTAAATTTAATAAGGTCCCTACTCTTACAGCAACATTTCATGTTGAATTGTTAGAAGTACTTTAAAGCAGGACAAGTTCAGGAACTTGAACGAGGGTGCCAGAAGTTGTAGCACTTTTTTGTTATCTCCCTGCTCAAGAATAATCCAGCTGTGTACAGGGAGAGCAAAGGGTATCTCATAACCTGTGTGTTTAATGCAAGTCTGAGAGGTCTGTGTGCTGTGCAACATCAAAGTCCAGTAAAATCCTGTTTTTCTTGGTTCTCAACACAACGGAAAATAAGTTTCTCAGTGGGGAAGTCTTTGAGAGAGCAATGTTGAAGGACAATGGCCTCACTGCACACATTTTGGTGCCAGAAAACGTGATTTTACAAAAAGTATGCACCAGGAATCTGATGTCATAGAGACACAGAGGTTGGGATGTTTCTCTGCCAGTCACACAGTTCTTACTCTTTTTCAGTTGTTCAGGAGACTCTACACCATGATGTGGATTAGTTTTCACTTCTAATAATAGTGGTGAAATGAGGAATTCAGAAGGTGGTGTTCTACTAAGCATGACAGCCTCCAATAAATCTATGGTTTCTTTAAATTGACTTCCCTTCTCAAAGCTGGGAGTGTAATTTACTTCCTTCCAGATACAGGCTTTTTGCACTGACATTTTTATCCTGTTTTTCCTCATATCTTTACATTTATCAATCACATTTTGTCTCACATAAATTTGCAAAATTTACAGTAACTCACAGCCAGAGAAATAACCCGGAATATTTCAATTCCTATTGAGACTTAATTGACTGTAAATATATTGACCACTAATTAAAAAACACATGGTCAGACACAGCTTCACACTTGGTGTGGAGAAGGACCGAAATGGCAATAATTTGTTTTATAACTCAGTCACCAACAGCACAAACATAAACACAACTTATGCCTAGAAGCTGAACATGGAACCACAGACCTTATTTGTACACACTGCAACAAGTGATCTTAAATTAATTGTGCTGCTACTTCAGGTGCAGGTACTGGAGAACAGGTCAAGCTACCAGAGAAAAGGCCACATTCCCTCTGGGAATTCTGAAAATGACCCAATCTCTCCATCTGTCCACTTAAAAGTTCTAAATTATAACAAGTGAAACAAACTAAAAATCTTTGTTCTCCTCTGTTTAAAAATCAGTTGCCAAGTTACACATTCTGTGTCTGAAAATACAATTAATCTTCACCTTTTTTGTTTTCAAACCCTACTCTCGGCTAAAAGGTTTGGCATCACTTCCTATTATGATTATTAGTGTTAGTATTAGTACCAAATGATAAAAAATAATACTTCTGGGCATTTTTATTTCACTTTCCTATTAGGTAAATAATATTTTGATATATCTCTTTAAGACTCTTCTGTTTTAGGAAATGCTCCAGGGGTGTTTTACACCTACATCTCCCGTTCTCAAACCAAAGGGGGTTTGCTGCCCTCCTGAGAGGACCACAGGGAACCATAAAATATGTGTGAATTGAATTTATCCGAGTAACCTTGCAATTAATTTTTCATTTCATTACTTTTTATTTGTTAGTTTCCTCTCTGATTTATTTTTGTGGCATCTCCCTCAGCAGTAAAAAGTCACCCAAGTGTTCAGGACACTCCTCATTAGCACATTTGAGTTTTAACCAGAACTAAGCCCAAAACGGTATTTTGCTGAAGTATTTCAGTGATGAAATTTGGGTTCTACACTGCACATCTTGCAGTCTCTACCACGGCAAACCAAACCAGTTTTTTTTCTATATTATTTTATATAAAAACATGTTATTCTCAGCACTGAGAGAGAATTTCTCTCCACATTGGCCTTTCCTGATGATCAAACCCAGTTCCACGAGCAAGTTCTTCTCTGTGCTTCAGAAGAACATCCCTAAAAAAATAATTCCTGTATTTATGGTTTTCTACGAGCAGACTGACAACTTATAAATAGCAACAGTAAGAGGTGTGATTTAATTCAGAACAAAGAGCAAAAATTTTTTTTCCCCTAAATTGAAGAGCTCCTTCCACATCTAAAATTCTAAGTTACAGCAATACCAGCTTTTAAATTAATTTGATGTTTTATTCCTGGTCAAGGAACACCATTTGGAAGACTACTGCAACAAACACCTTGTTTGGTGTAGAGAAATGAAGAAATAATGCCGTGCTTAAAAAAACCAACCAACCAACCAAAAACAACCAGAAAAGCCCCAAACAAAACCTTTTTTCCCCAACTAAACATTTGCTGATGTTGAAAGTCTGCTTTTAGATGATCTTTAGGAGTTGCACTGTTATTGCATCTATCTCACTTTGTAGGGAACATCATTATCTGAAGCTCAAGATTTCATAACTGGAGGGAGAAAGTTGCTAAGTTCTGCACATCATACTTGAAGGAATTTTTGAAAGAAATTCAAATTTTAAAAGAGGTATCACACAGATTTTAAACCAGGTAAATAGTTTTTACTTTAGTTTTTATTAAATGCAAATAGAAAGGAAAACAGCATTTTTCAAACCTGACAAGCCAAAACATCCGAGATGTGTTACCTTAAAAACCCCCCAAAATAAAACCCCCTGCATTTCTAGAATTCAGACATCATCCAGACAGATGACGGAAGCCTGAGAAAGCACTTCCCTCTGTTTGATAAACCTGATTATGATACACGGCTGATTCTTTGGAACAGCTGATTAACTCCTCAAGCTGAGCAGTTTTAATTTGTTCCAACAGTTACGAGCAGTAAAAGCATCACCACAACTGCAGGGTGGAATTATTGAAGCCAACAGATCCTGGATAACTTTATCTTTTAAAAGTTGACTTTGTTCCTGGTATTTAGAGAAAAGGAACTAAAAAGAGAGAAAAGCACAAGCTACTTATAGATCTTTCTAGATGATAATACCCTCTCACATGGTGCAACAAGTCATAGTAATTTTAAAAAATGGAATATTTTAAAATGCAGTGTGATACTGCTGAGGACAAAAATGCACATATCGCAATTCTGCAAAGAATTAGACCTATAATTTTATGAAATTGAATATTCCCAGACTGTTCTGCTGCAGTGGATGCATTTACAAACAATGAAGATTCCAAAAATACAATAAAATTCTTCCTACCAACATTAATTACATAAAGTCAGAGGGAAAAAGATCCCCTTTAAAATCTTATTTTCAAAGCTTCTCAAGCCCTACCAAAGCTGCTATCTTTGCTGACAAGCTGCTCGTGCAGCTCTGGTGACGTTTCATTCTTCCATCACAATGTTTTCATAGTCCAGGATGGTTTTGAAGCTTTTGGCACTCCCCTGTATCAAACTCTTTAACTTTTCACTCTCTCACCTGCAATTGCCCCATTTGCTGCACTGGAATTGAGGCTGGGTGTGAACATGTGCCAAATCCAGCTAGTTTTGCACTTCTGTTACAGTTTGTAACTATCTTCGTTTGACAGAAAAGTTAATGCTGCAAAAATGGGGAACACAGGAGGAGGATCAGCACTGGGAGGCGGGTGATGGATCCTGGGATGGATAACGAGGTGTGGCTGCTGGAACGGGGGAGATAAACACTCCTGGGAAACCAGGACAGTGTGTGAGCATTAAGGGGAGAGCTGAGAGAGCTCAAATGGCTTCAAAAAGAAACAAACCATTTTTAGACTGGCAGAGATACAGGTGCTGGTTCTGCACAGACCAGGCTGAGCCACAGCACATCCTCTGGCTCCAGCTGTGCCATTCCACAGCTGGAACAGGGAATCCTCATTCCCTGCAAAAACAACAACCCCCAGTGGACAATTCACTCCAAAATGGCTTTAAAGGGGTACTCCCTCCTCATCTTCCTTTCTTCAACTGCTTTAGCCAAATGCTGCATTTATTGGATCTGGAATACAAACTCTACTGTTTAACAATGTGTCATGCCATGACTTTACCGTAAATATGGTCAATATTAAGTATGAACTAAAATAGTACATTACAGAGATATTTTACAGCCTTACACTGCACCTTACAAATCCATTTTCTTTTTATGTGCAAGTGGTTCACCATTTCTACTTTAAAATGCAAGAGATGTATGTTACTAATTTTCAATTTGCTGACTTTGCTTATTCTCCCTTAACTAAGTGCTAAACCTTGATTTATATTTATTTACATATGGTAGATATATATTTGTTATATATTCATATATAACAAAGCGAAATGTTTATATATACATACATGTTTATATATACATACATGTTTATATATACATACATATTTATTGTCCTGCCTAACACTACTATTTGAAATATATATATATATTTGAAATATATATATATATTTTTTTATCCCAAATAGTAATGCTAGGTAGGAAAATAAAGTCCTTTCTGCTCATGTGGCTTACTGTAATGATGCTCTCCTGAAGCATTAGGGCAGCTCTACTGTGGCAAACAAGGCTAAAAATAATTCTTTAGAATAATATGGATTGAGCTAAAACAAGCACAGGCAGCTGCCACTAGATGGCAAGGCAGGCTCACGGTACTTTGCAGAGCTGGGTTAGGGCTGGGGTTTTTTTTTCTCCCTTTACATAAGAGGAATATGTAACATTTGTATTTCAAACATGGTGTCGACACTTCTCTCCCATGCCATTCCAAGTTTATCTGGTGATCTGAAGTTGGTGAACGAAGCCAACCACTTGAAAAACCCTTTAGAAAACACAGAAATAATGTTTAGTGGTTAAGTTGAACTTGAAGAGATTTTAACAAATGTGCTGAAAAAAGTAATGTGTTTAAAAGAAAGGGCGCTTCACTTATGTGTGAAAAGGTACAGACAAGTGCTAGAATTTGACTTTTAACAAAATTACCAAATTAAACAAGTGAACTGTCAATTATAAAACAACTTGCTTCCCCTACAGCTCTCAGCAGGGTCTCCCAGGTGAGTGCCTCTAAATCCAGTCACATTCCTCCCACAGCCAAACCTTTGGTCAGCCATGGAATAGAGGAGCTGAGGACAACTGGGGTTTAATTAAACATACATTTAAGCACTTCTCCTAATTGTAGTGCAAAAGGCAGCAGCCAAGGCAGACTCTGGGTGTCAGTAACTTGGAGAGCCAGTGGAAGGTGCCCCTGCCTATGGCTGGGGGTGGAACAAGAGGGGCTCTATGGTCCCTTCCAAACCCCTCTAAGCTGCTCTGTTTTAAACTCTGCATTTAGGAGAACTAAAACTGGAAATTTAACTAAAAGGCAAATAAAATCCTGTGAAATCAATAGTTTACATGCTGTTTAAAAACTTCAAGCACCTCAACAAACACACGCTCCAAAACTTCCCTCTGGGCTCTGAGGCTCATTTGCTTACTAACACCAACATTGTCCACAAGGATCAAATAAATGGTCTGCAAAAATACAAACGTAACATCTCAAATTGTTTAGCTGCCTTAAAACATCACTGAAGAGAGGGATGGAAATGGACCTCAGTACCTGAAGAGCAGCAGTTGCACCTGCAAGACTGGATGTGGAAACCTGTAAGTCTCTGAATTCTACAACCTGAACCTCTTTGACCACAAGTGGAAGATTAAACTCACTTTAAAAAGAGTTTCTAAGAGCCTTGTGTTAAGTTGTGGCTGCTGACATTATATATATCCACTAACATGAGACACAATGGTAATTATTTATTATGTCCTTACTCAGTCTTTCAGTTGCTCAGTTACTGTGTCAGGGTCAGACAGGGCTCCAGAACCAGAGACAAAGGGCAGGTCATGCTGATACCCATGACAGGCCATATGAAGAAACTAACATGGATTAAAAATGTCTACAAATGACACAGAAAACGTCCCAAATGACTTTATTTTATTATCACAGTAGCTAAGTGCCTTCCTCACACCTTAGCTCCATGTCCAGGATTTTCTATATGGGAAAACTGGAAAAGGATGATGTATTTCCAGACTCAGGCTGGGGTTGGTTGGGCATTGCAGATATGTATAAAATCCTGTCACGTCTATGCCATCTAATATGGTTTCATTGCTTCTTTGCCCAAAGCAGCTGCTTGGGTTCTACTATTTGGAGTTAAGGAGTCTTGTATGGCAGAACTATCGTGCCCCACACATTCAAGCGTTGCTGGTCGTGAACCAAGAGCACGTTCCGTTTCTGTATCACACAGAGTTATTTCCAGAGTCCCACTGCTGCTCAGACTGAGAGAAGATGAGGACAAAAAGTATGTGCCTGTGAACTTAAAGTTACATTAAAACACAAACACACCAGCGGAGGAAACTGAGGCACATCCTAACTCCACATAAACACAGACTTTTCGAATTTCACTTTTTGACACTGCAAACAAATTCTCTTTAAAAAAACCAAAAAACCACAAACAAACAAAACCCCAAAACCTCATTTATTTGACAACAATAGCTGTGTACAACTCCACCACCTTCCCTGCACTGTGCCTTAGGTCTGGACTGTCAGCACTGCAGTGACCCTCATCTCTCACCTGAACTGAAGTATTGAAGTACAACTACAGAGAGAAACAAGACAAATTCAGCCACTGGCTTCAGAAACTCCAGCTCTGTGGACCAGGCATGAAATGCCACAGGTTGCTAATTAGTATCAGTGCTAGTGGTCTACCTGTATGAGAAAACCTCATTTTACAAAGAGAAGAGTTTTACCACACACTGTCTCAGAAGCAATAATTTTCCTGTATTTCTTTACCTCCATGTGCTATACTAGCAGACTGCATTATTTATTAAAATAAAATATATTTCTTTTCTTTTATAAAAAATAAATGCCTCAAAAATCATGTTAGAGGTCAGCAGTGCCAACCAAAAGGGAAGCCTGTTGGTGTTTCTTCTTCACTCCCAGCACATTTTCCCCCCGGTCTGTGACATTGCCCTGCTCTGATAAGAACCCACTGCAGCAGCAATGACCCCACTTTGCTCATGTCCCTGTTAGTGCTCAGCGCCCACCCAAAACAAAAAGTGCAAAACCAAGAGGGAAGAAATTACTTTAAATCATCTATGACCCCTGAGCTCTGCAAGCAGAGCTGGTAGGTACTGGCTGTCAGCAGCTTCAGCTTAGCCCAACACAAACAACTCCTGAAAGCAACAACAGGCACCCTTATCACTCCAGGGTGACCTTCCAGATAAATTCTGGGCTAAAGGAATTAAAATGTTACGAGGCTTTTGCAGACCAAAGTCTCAGTGCACTAAATATAGACACAAGCACCTCTCTCCTGCTCTGCCCATGCTGTCTGACTCTGGAGAACAAACCGTCTGCTGTCATAATCTGGGAGTGAGGGGCAGGTCTCAGCTCCAAACTGCTGAGGGAGAAGACTGAGAATTGCCAGCTCTCAGACTGAGACAGATGAACCTGTTCTCTGTGGTCTGTTTTACTGTGGGATCAGAGGAATTGCAGAAGAGGAGGGAGAAACAGCCCGTCCACATAAAGGTCTACCACAACAGCAGTACCCATGGAGGAAGGAGGAGGTTTTCACCACGAGTTTCGCTTTCTTGCCTGTGATTTCACCTGTGTTTCACAGCAGCAGATGATGCCCCTCCATTTTCAAGTTCCACACACACAGGCTCTGTCTGCCAACACATTTTCTTGTCCTCGGGCGAATTGACCTTGGTGAGACTCAGCTCTGATGAAGGTTTCAGAGCCTGGCACCAAGTGCTGCCTGACAACACCCACTGCAGCACCAGGGCTGTCTGCACTCACAGCCTCACACACCTCAAGCTCTCACTGGGACGGAACCCACTGGATTTTGGCTTAGCTCCCCTTGCTGGGATTGCTCCCAGCCACATCAATGCACCCACTACCGCACCTGATTTACAAAATTACATGTATTCTTAAGCACACAACTATGGCAAGAATTAATAACCACTTGAAAAATCTTCCTTTTCACTCCCAGGCCTCTCAAAAAGAGCAGGACGATGTTGTGGCTTCAAGTCAGACTCAAGCCAGATACTGGCATACAATGAGATTTTACCCACACCCAATTTTCTATCAGCTTGTCTTTCTTACATCTTCAAAGATCTGGAGTGGCTAGAAGTCTTTTCACGCTTCTAAAAACAAAACTCCCACGTCCTCCTTCTGCAAAACCTTTAAAATAGTTACTCTCTCCTCTGTACTTCACACACTTGTCCTATCTGTGCCCCTTCCCCCTCCTAATTGTCATCACAGACAATAACAAAAAAAGTTAATTCCTCTGACATCACAACTGGAGTGGGAGGCTGAAGTAAAAAAAAAAAAAAACAAACCTGAAATATTGATATATGGATATAATATAAAAATTAAGACAAAAAATTATGTGTAAAAAGTCTACCTAACCAGCTGTTCAAAGCAGTAAAAGCAGAAATAAATTAATTAATGAGTTCTGCCAGCTCCTGAGAATTTTTTGACTGGCAGCAGGCAGATATTTTCCACTTCACTAACAAGTATTTTTTCATTCATCTATTACAAATCAAGCCTCAGTTTGCCAGTGCGGAGGAAAACAACTGAGTTTTGGTGAGGAGGAGATGCAAGCCCAGCCTGGGAGAGTCCAGCCTCGGGTCACAAATACCCTGCTGGGCTTGCACTAAAATGTAATTTCTCCCACCGTCATATCCTGTGCTGCTACTGCCCAAAGTGCTAAACAGGTGTTCAGCTCCACTTAGGTCAAAGCTCAACAGAAGCAGCACATGGTCTAAATCCCCGACTTCACTTTTTTAGGCACTGGGGCTGAGATCTTCAACGTGCAGGGCAATGCTCAGTGGGACATTCTGCATTGCCCAGGCTGAATTCCCACAGCAGCTCAGAAATCTGGCCTGTGGCTTTGGCACAGAGCTGAACACAACGAACAACGTTCTGACTTCAAAATTTCCATGCAATGTTATGTATATTATCGTAAGAAATTACTTCAATATTATACTCCAGCATTTTCAATCTCTGCTAACAATCTGGCACCATTTCTTGTTCTGTGCTGTACTATTTCATAAATTAAATACTCGTCAGTCAAGTCCTTTCCTTCCCACCTGTCCACTTCTGTTTAAAAATAAACTCTCAAATAGTGCACCACACAGTGAGACATAGTTCAGAACAGGACCTTTTCTACAGACTTGCAAACAGTATCACAAAGGATTTTCTATCCTAAAATTCCTGTAATTATAATTTTTTTTCTTAATACCTGAAAAAACCCCGGTGGTACTGGACCTACTGGCATGCCATCTCCTGGGGGAATGTTTCCTAGCACTGGGCTGGGAGCTGCTGCAGCACTCTGAAAAGAACAAAGGGAAAATAAACCTTTGTCATTGCATGGTATGCATTAAACCCCCCCAAAAAACCCCAAACCTGACCAAAGTGCAGAAAGTAATTCTCTGGATACGTCATTATTTTTTCATCTGAAGGTAAATTAAAATTGTTCGGCCTTTTGTCTATACAAGTACCATGATTTGTTGAAATAACAAATGTATGTTGAGGGGAAGGGTGCCAGAGACTGCACAGGCCAATTAGACAAATCCTGACTAAATTTTTAAGAATGTTGCATCTCAGTGTCTCTACATGCACCAATG
Source organism: Corvus moneduloides (assembly GCF_009650955.1). Lineage (NCBI taxonomy): Eukaryota > Metazoa > Chordata > Aves > Passeriformes > Corvidae > Corvus > Corvus moneduloides. The sequence continues at coordinate 75,609,269 of NC_045511.1, forward strand.
TGAATGTAACTTGCACACTTCTTGTCTTACACATAGGAACAGTCTCACACATGCACACAGAGCATAAAGAAAGTAATTTCTGCATTTTATCAGCAATTTCCAAGCACTTTAAAGATAATTTCAGCAGCCTGCAATATTTTTCCAGAACAACAACAAGCTTCAAAACAGGGCTCTGTTATAAACAGTACAAGAAGAGATGCTCATGATTCTGCTGGTAATGCTCAAGATTTTACCAACCCCAAAAATAACTACCATGACAAATTAGAAGAATTCAGGTTACGTTTTTGGAAGGGAAAAGAAAAAAGGGATTTCTAAGGAGTGAATCAGAGGATGAAATTAGTTACCTTTGCAAATCCTTCGGCTGGAATAAGCGAGTAAAGAATATTGCTCCTGGCAATTTACATGCAGGAGATTGTCACAGAAAAGAGAAGCCAAACTGCTTCTGTTGCCATGTGTTGGAACCTCAATTACTTTTAATTTCTAGCACTCTTCCTTCCTGCAATGTGTTTCTGTGGGGCATGAGGCTGAATCACCTATAAATGCTCAAAATCCTGTGTGAAAGTACTGGAGCACACAGAATGCTCCCAGAGCCACTGGCAGGTTACTAATGACCTGCCAATGCCTGCCCTGCAGAACACACAGATATTAAATTATCACTCTATTTATTGGGCACTCACACTCGATACCCTAAAGATGCAGATCTGGAAATTGCATTTCCAGGTGTTTGGCACAATACCTAAGAAAGGAAAGAATAATGCTGGAAAGATCTGAAAACTGGCACAAACGAGGGCTGACCTTTTTCAACCAAGCAGAAAGGAAATATTCAGTTAATCACCACAGATTCCTTCAATGGCTTAAGCTGTGTTTTAGAATTAAAGTCCTGAACAACTCACAGTAACGTATTTAGCATCCAAGCTGAATGTTCTTTGGAAAAGTCTGGAATGTATCACTGAAATACAAAGTCTGCAAAAAGTGCTGGCTTTCAAAATGAGTGCAAGGCTTTGATTCACTGAAAACCCCTGTAATAAAGGGTATTATCTATGCAAGGATCAGTGCTAGAACACTGTTGAATTGCAGCTGACAGAGAAAGCCAACCAGGTGAGCTGGATGCAGCAAACACTTTGGAATCATAACCACAAATCATGCAGGGAGAGGCCACCACAAAGCAGCCAGAGCAGCCTGGGAAGATGTGGCCAAAAAAGGTGGTGCTCTGCCAGCCACTGCCAGTCATGTCAAATAATTATTTTTGTATCATCTCCATTTCCAAAGGAAAACAGAAAAAAAAAGCTGCTGGTTTGCTGCTGTTTGGGTATGTTAAGGAAATATGAGCTCTTTAAGCATCCATGTCCAATAAACCCATGACAGGCAGTCTGAGTGGAGCACGTTGGATGCAATTCTGCAGGTACAGGTTTTCTGGATGAAGGATGACAACAGCAGCACCACTGATGGAGAAAATCGATGATGTTAAAAGCCTGAGCATCTCCAAAAGCCCCAAGGAGGCTGAGCTGCAGTGGCTGACCAAGGAGGAGCAGCCCATTAAAGAGGCACCAGTACTGATGGGCTTTATTACAGCACCATCCCTCCCTGCATGACCATCCCCTGGGCTGAGCCCCCTCACTGGCCATTGGATGTGCCCCCTGCAAGGTCCCTGGGGTCACAAGGGAGGGAACAGCCCCTCAGGATGAAGAGCTCCCACAGGGATACAGCAGCCTGCTGCTGACAGTTCATGCTCCTTCCCACTTTGAAAAAGACTTTTAAAAAATAAAACAGCAAATGTAGCTTAAAAAGAGAGGGAGAGGGAGAAATAATGACTATTCCAAAACGGAGGGAGAAAAGGATTAAAGTTATAACTGTTAGCCATTTACTGTCCTATGAAGGCTTTGTAAGAAATATACCGAAAAATAACATTTTCATTATTGTCTCATAGAGGTGGGGTGTTCCCCCTATTTCTGAGTCTCACCTGGCACTGACACCAGAGGAACCCTGCCCTGCTCCCTGGTGAACCACCAGGAGCTGGCAGGGAGGGACTCGATGTGCTGGGTTTAATTTCTAGTGGATGATCAGTGACTGAGGCTGGATGGCCCCCCAGGTCACAGACACCTGTGCAAACGCCCCGTGCCCCGCTCTGTGCGTCCGAGGGAAGGGGGACACAGAGTCTGCGTGGCCACAGCAGCAGGTCAGTGTTACTGACATCTGCATCCATCATGGCAAGAATTCTGCAGTTACAGCCACTCTCAGGCCTTACAGAAACCTCCATTTCTATCCTTCATTATGCAATGCACTCGGGTGTTACGTTTTCATGTTTGCTTGGGATTTTTCTGTTTTCATGTTTGCTTGGGATTTTCTTCCCTGATGGGCAATGAAGTCCCAAAGCCAGAAATAAAGCATTTTCAGTGTTTTGGGTATATTACATTTTCTAGCCTGTGCTAAATAATGAATCTTTTAAGAACTTCTACCAGGTAGATCAATAAACAAACCTGCAACTGCTGCATGGAAATATTCTTATTATTCTATCGTGATGAATTATTCATTCTTTTTCCACATTCCCATAGCAAACCATGGCCTCCTTTTGCATGCCTTACAAGTTGTTCATCATTTATACTTCCATTAGTTTGACATTTTAAATATTTGCAAATTGCTTTCCCTGCTTTTCATAAAAAGATGAAATCGGAAAATTTAGATGGTATAAAGTCTTTGTACAATACCTTACCTCCTTAAAAATGGAATCTGTATTTGCTTTTGTAGCTAAAAGAATGCATTTATACTAATGAAATGATAATAATTCACAATTATTAATTAAAATTGTGTACTTGAGTGGAAGTTATGGTCATTCCTTCTCTATCCAAGCTATTATTGGCAATACAAAAATAGATTATTACAGTAACTAATAAAACTAGCTTTGGTTTAGAACAGATTTATAATAAAGAAATCACAAAGTAAATAAAATGCAAAATAAAATCGTTTAGCTATTCCATTAGTACAGTATCTGAAGTATAAAAATCCAGAGATAAACCTGCAATGCTCATTTTTTGAGGCCGTCCCAAGAAGTGACTAATGAGGAAAGCTTACAAATAATTTTATTTGAAACCAAAGAATGCTACAAAGAAATGACTTCACTTTATAAAAATCCTCACTGGCTCTTTCTTTCACCAAGGCATTTAATTTCACGTATTTTGTTTACAGTATGACTTCCTTATTTTTATCCAAAGAAAGCAGTTTACCACATGCTACTAAATTTGTCCACTCAACGGAGAGCTCTGTTTTTAGGAAGTCTCACTGATGGCAAATGATGAAATCTACTGGATGATGGTGGGGAGGAGCTGGACCCTACACATAAAAGTGTTGGGTACCCAATTCCCTCATCACCCCACCCTCCTCCACATCAGCCCTAAATCTACTCTTATCATTTAAGAACATAATGTTTTCACATATTCGTACAAGCAACCACAACATGCAGTCTCCAGACAAAGATACTCTGCCATGGGTGGTACCAACACGATCAGCTGAACCAGAACCAGAGGACAAACCATCAACATCTCAGGATATTTTTGTATACACTGGTATTGGGTTAATGAAACAAACTGAGCAGTCAATGTGGAATGTGAAGGACAATGCAGAGAAAACACAACCACATTTGAAATCCTGGTGAGAGCAGCACAGTCAGAAGGAAAAGCAGAAAATGTCAAAACTTAAACAATTTCTGTTTCTTTTTTTTTTTCTCTCCTTCTCTTTTCTTTTCTTTTCTGGGGTCAGAGGATAAATATCCAGTACATTAATTCAGGAAATTACGGGAAGCAAGGAATTTAAATGTAGTTGTTCATTCTTTTTTTTTTTTTTTTTTTTTTTTTTCTGGAAAGACAAACAATGGATGATTGCTATTTCCAGTCATATTTACCACATGTTTAATTTCTGGTCATTGATAGCTTTGAAGTGCCAGACACACTTCAGCCAATACGGTAAAAAATATCAAATTTCCTTTTGTAACACTTCAACGTGTAACTTACCAAGTGTTTCTAAGACATCAGCTGGTTACTGTAACAGACCATCCCTATTTGTACCCATCACAAATTATAGAAGTATTAAAGGAATTATATTGATCAACCACTAGCAACCTTCTAGTTTTCTCCAAGAGAGAACATAAAACTACTCATCACTCTGAACAAAAACGTAAGTAAAATTCTAAAAACTCCCAACACTTTAATTAAGTCTCTGTGCCTTTTGCAAAGCCTTTGAACACTTGGCTGTACACAAAGAAGCCAAAGCCCCCAGAATGAGCAGCCTTGGTTTACTCAACACAGACTGGAAGGTCATGACCAAGAAAGGTGGATTCATCACACTGAAAGAGGCAGGTAATTCGAAAGATCTGGATCATGAGACCTAATTAAATCCTGGCGTATCTCCACGGATATATATTTATCTAAACTGCTTGATTTCTGTTGTATAAGAGGAAGGCATTCACTTGCCAGCACAAGTCTGAGAAGTGTAACAGTGGAAGGTCATTCCTTGCAACTTCTCAGTTTTCCTCCAATCCCAGCTCCCTATGGTTTTATCTGGACTCTGTCATTTTATTTCTCTTAATTCCATCTTATGGGTAATAAAGAATAATAAAAATAATGATGGCATCAAGGCAGATGAAAAAAGAAAACACATTTAATCCTTTTCTTGGAAACACAAAAAGGGTTGCACCAGCAGACATGGTCACCTAGGGAAGGGCAGACCTGCTGATGGTGATGATGATGATGATGATGAAGGTGCCCTCTGGGACTCCACCCATCCTTCTTCCCCAAGAAATAATCCTACCCCCAAACCAACCTCACTTCAGCAAAACTTCTCCACATCTAAAGTGGGATCACAGTTTGTATCCCAGTGCCCAGTCTGGGGGTTTCATCCTGCTTAGCTGAGACAGAGAAATTGTATTACAGTGCTGAAAACTAGCCACTGCGCTGGAACAGAAATTAATTTTGAGGAAAGCTTTGTTATCAGCGAATAAAAGAACTTCAAATTCCCATTAAAAGAGAACATTTCCACCCTGTCTCTAAGCTGCTGCTTCTTGGATTATTTAGAATATAACTTCCAGACAAGATTTTCTCAAAATTATGTTTATAAAGAAAAGTTGTTTAAAAGAAACCGTCGTTATTGCTGGAAGTTAATAAAATCGGTATTATCCATAGGTATCAATGGACTGTTCACTTACAAAAGCTGCAAAAGTACTTTGTGTTTCAGATATGGAAATAAACCCATGAAATTCTTTTGAATTTCTGCCCATTCTTCTGTTTTGTTGTTTTCTTTCCAAAACAGTACTGTACTGAAAAGCAGAATACCCGGCTTTCCCCAGTTATTGATGAAGATTCACAAACGATACTTCAAATAATGCTTCCAGCCCATTCTCTGTGACGGCAAGGGCACTCGTGTGAGCTGAATTCCAGGGCCTGTGTTAGCCAGGCAGGTGCATCTGTGGGCAGGGCGAGGCAGGACCCTGCGCTCCCGAGCTGCAGCAGCGCTGCCAGCCCCAGCAGGAACCACCGCGCTGCCGACAACAAGAGGCACTTGAGGACACAAAGCGCTGCTGTTGAAGCCTGGAGCCGAGTTGCAGTGATATTTCAACAAAATGACTTCTTTTCCAGAAGTGACACTTACACCCCTCCTCCAGACTCCCTGGAGACTGAGGCAGCTCCGAGCGGTGCAGCTCCGATCGGCGCTCGCTCGGCAGCCACGGAATCCTCCGCACATTCCAGGCGCTGCTCTCCTCCTGGTTCCCTCCAGGATTGCCTCTGTCGAGCCAGGGCCACTGCAGATGATGGGTTTAGCCCCCCTGCCTGCCCCAGGAAGATGCTGCTCCTTCCTCACACAGGGAACGGTTCGACCTCCACACGTTCCGTGTCTCCAGCTGGAATTTTAAATTCCAGATATTCCCTGTGCTCAAGACACGACTCGCTGCACAAAGGGGGCTGATCGCTGCTCATCCTTCCCTCCTTCTTCCCCAACATACTCTGCCATTTTTTTCCACGCTCTACAGATAATTCATGGTTGTGCTAATTGGACTAGTATGACAAGACTATCTCGTACCCTGACTTCCCCTAGCAATTAAGTGGTTGGCACAGTGTCTTTTAATCATTTAATTAATCTAATTGTTAAACCCATTTTATTTTTCAAAGATTTTAAGATTGCTAGAGTATCGTATCCCAGTTCTCATGGCACAGCACTCCACACAAGTCAAGTGCTTTCCCATTTTAGGAATATAGTGATTATTAAGATGAAAGTTTTTCTGTATCTCTCTGTCCTTTCCAAGTTGTGAAACAAATGAAAAAATATGCTGTGAGCTGAAAGACTAAAATTTGGCTATGAAATGCAAAGTAGCCTGGTTTGGGGTTATCCTCAGGTCACCAGGGAGTGATTCACCAATGCTGGCAATATATGCACAGCTTCAGAAAGGAAAATACACCAACCCACCCCCCAGTAATTCCTTCACAATTCAAAATGGATTTTTGTTTCCATATGTAGCTGACTGGAAAAATCATATGTACAAAAAGCTAAATTTTACTTCAGAGGGACCTGAACTGCAGAATTTACTTTATTATGAAAATGCTTTCCTGCTTCTCCAGAGCCTGAAAAATTGTTCATTCGGGTGTTCTTGTCTGGACCTTCAAGTCATGAAATGCCCCTTTAATAATCATTCACTAAGATACCAACCACAGATACATCTCTGCTTTCCAAGTCTGTGCTCCATAAGTTATTACTCTGTCCTAAAATGTGAAAACATGGGACTCCACAACACTGCAATTCTGACAGCACATTTTCATAGAGAAAACTTACTGAAGCATCCATTTGGGGGTTTTATTTGAACATTATCTCCATTATCAGTGGAATTAGTGGTACATAACACATAACACAATACATACTTTAGGGTCTCTAGACTAAATTTCACTGCTTTAAAACCAGTGGTATTTCTTGTATGTGCAGCTGCTTATAAATAAATACTTAATTCCCTAACAATTATGTGTTCATTTGAAGAAAAATAGGATAAATTTAAAACTCATGGAAAGCTAGCCTCTAAAGTATCTCATTTTTCTCATGTTGCCTGAATATCTATCTTTGGATAAATGTAACTTGTTGAGCAGGGAGTTAACACCTCTAAGTGCTAAACCAGAATTAGGCACTGTGCTTAGAGAGACCACACATTTTCATGCTGGTGATTATTTGCTATAAAGGAGTTATAGGGAGTAGTCAAAGAGCAACAGAAGCCTCACAGCCCACCCCAGGGGGTACCAGAATTCAAAGAATTTCTGTATTTCCTTCCTTCCATCCTTCCTTCCATCCATCCATCCATCCATCCATCCATCCATCCATCCATCCCTCCTCCACAGACAGCAGAGGCAGAGCAGGGCTCAGTCCTCCAAGGACCTGCTTTTTGGATGTCCTTCTGAAAAAAAAACCTTAATTCCATTTCTTTGGGAATTTGATCCACGGAAACCAAGCCTGTGAGTGCCCAGCACACACCCCAGGGCTGGCTGAGGATCGAGGCAAGCAGAAACAGCCCTGCCAGGAAAAACCCTGGCTCCAAATGTGACCAAACTCGCTGGTGCCCAAGTCACACAGCAGAGCAGGTGAACCTGTCTCAAGTGGCTCCTCCTCAGGGAACCAATTATTTTACACCCTGTGGTGTGAAAATCCATAGCAGAGATAATGAAAGCTTGAATCTTTCAGGGTTAACTACCTCCTACAGCTCTTACACACACCCTTAAAACCTTATTCTTCTGATTATTTTATTATTATTTGGGTTTTTTGGTGGTGCCCATATAGACACTGAAGGGATGCTGAGAAGGGATGCTGATCCATGCACAGCTATTCCACCTGGCTGGTCCATGGACTACTGGGTCACCCACATGGAAAACAGCAACACTGACAGTGTATTTTTAAATATATTATGTTATACAAGGAACAAGATTCAAAATTCAGCTGATGCAAGAATGATTGCTGAAACTTCTGCTTCACCATGTAATTCTTCATTGCACTTCATTAAAAAAAAAGAAAGAAAGAAAAAAAAAAGAAAATCAGCTAAACCCAGGAATACGGTATGAAAAATTGCCTTCATAAACAGTTTTATACATGCACAGATTGCATATAGAAATAGGCTGGCTTTAAATGAGAATTATGTGTATATGTATCTTCACTAAAAATGCACATTTTGTGGTGAAGGAACCATTACAAAGTACAGAAGGTATAAACCCTCTTGTTTATATAAATAAATCAGGTCACATTACACTGATCCAAAACAAAAGCAGCCTGTTTTCCCAAGGTCCCTGACTGAGTCTGTGAGTGCAGACCTGTCAGGGTCACCTTTACCTCAGCACCACGTCCAAGATGGCCTAAAACACCAGAGATTAATGTGAGCACTTAGTGGTTGCTATAATCCATATTTCACTATATATAAAAAACTGGCTTCCTCCTCAGCTAACACAGAGAGGCTTACAGAAGGAAAAGTACAGACAGATCCAGTTCAGCTCTGTTATTTAAAAAAAATTATCTAAAGGAGAGCAGCAGTCATCCATGCGCCACCTGAACACACGCCGGTCCTCAATGTCTTTGGAATTAAGGGTAAGCTCAGGTTAAAACACAGCAGAATGAGAACTATGTAATGTACAGACTGGAAACAAGAGAAAATGAGAATTGAAGTCAGTTGAAGCATTCTCCCCCATCCTAAACTACGACAGAGGCATTTTCCAGGAGGAGGAAAACGCAGCTTTTATTGGGATTGCTTAAAGCAGCAGCCAAGGCACAGAACTCTAAAGCTCCCCCATCCCACCATTTCCTCTTCTTCACTTCCACTTCTAAGCCTTCCAATCCCTCAAAACAACTCCAGGCTTTTCAGTCTCTGGGGACTGCAGCCCATCACACAAAAATAAGCAGTTTTCTGCAGGCAGAGGGTCCCAGGGGAGGGATATTCATGCTTACTACAAAAGCTGACAAAACTTAAGTGTCAGGTAACAGTGGGTAATTGTAGTACTTCATTTAACTGCTTCATCTACCCTAATAGCCTGCACAGAGCATGTCTGATGAAAGGGACTGCAGATTCCTGGGATGGTGAAGTTTGTTTCCTGCAATTACCTTAGAGCTGCTCACCTGTGTGCTTGATGTCCCTTGTGCCTTCAGCTTCACGTGAAATGAACGGAAAACATTTTTTATTTTCCCTGCAAGTACCACTCCATAGAAGGGACTTTCCAGGATCTGTTTTCCAGAAAGCACCCTTTTTTATCATTCCTTGTGATTACCATCTGCATGGATATTTTACTAATCACGATCATACACAACAGAGGCTCTTCTTACTTCCTATGCGCTCAACTTGGTACCTCTTTAAAATGTCTGGTCTATTTCAACTGCTGTCTTAATTAAAATGTTACCACTCCAGCCTGAAAATCCAAGAGAAAGGTGCAAAGTTTGTATAGAAGAAGGACAATCAAGGGGTTATTTTTTCCCTTAGTACCTCCAGTTTGGTGCTATTCCTGTATGAACTTATGTTTGCAGCACTCTTCGTGCTATTGTACACACAGCGAAATTCACATTTACCACAACTGCTTCAGATTGGTGAAAGTCTAGCTAGAGCAGACTGCATGAAATAACTTGTAATTTTCAGATGGAAAACCAGCCTAAAACACAGTACAATGTGTGAAGAGGTGACAAATATCCCAGTTTAAATATAAGCAATATGAAGCTTGGACAGAATTTTTTACTTCTCAGTCTATGGTAACACTATCACAAACTGTTATCAGCCACAGCAATGAACTTGTACAGGTTTTTCAATTATTTTTGAAATCCTTCTTTATGCCCAGGACACTGTGTGCATTTTCAGTATGACAATGACAAAGGCACACTTGATAAAGCACTGTAAGAAAAACTCCAAACAGAATTTTATTACTTTTCTCAGTGTAGTTGTTAAATCCTTCTCATCCTCAACAGCCCTCAACTCTACCAGTGCCCATTCCTGTAGTGTTCCTCAAGCACTCAAGTTTTGAGTGCATTGGTTATTTTGAAGCAGGAAACAAGGTGTTAAAATAAAATAAAAGAGTTTTTCATGCAATACAGTGCCAAGACAAAATTACAGAAGGCAAGGAAAGGCTGCTCCATGTTTTCCAATTTAAGCTGTGCCACAGTTAGGACAAGAAGAAAAAGATGTGTGGTACCTACAGCGAGACTTGGGGCAGCCCCAAAACCCCAAACCTGGCTAGGCTCTGACCCAACAGGTCCCACCAACGCCTGGAGCTGGGAAGAGGCTTTTTGGGGTGACCTTTCGGGGTCTCAGGAGGATGGGAGGATGGGGAAGGTAAATGCAAGTGCTCCCATTAGTGCAGTTCTGAGTCACCTCCACCCCCACAATTAAAGAAGAAAGGGCAGAAAGTTCAAAATCCAACTGCAAAGGGCATCTTAAAACTGCTCACGGGTCTCAAAATCCTTGTAACCAGCATTTTACTCCAGAGATGGGAATGTTCCGCACAGGCAACCCTCCCCCATGCACTTTTTAGGCTGTTGCTTTTGGCTGAGGCTGCTGCTACAACAGGAAATAAAAATTATATTACTCAGGAAGGAAGCTAATGAGTTTCCCCTCCCCCCAACACCATTAGACACTTCCTGAATAAAGGAGAAGCACATTAATATAAAGAACGGCCCTACGTGAGCAACCAGGGGCTGAACAGCTCCGGGATTAAAGCTGAATTCCATCTCTGGAGGGACCAGGAATACCAGGTCAGCTGCCCTGAGGCACCACCTCACTGCCTGTGCCTTGTCCATTCTGCGCTCAAACCACCCAAAATCAGCCACGATTTCATCACTTCCTCTGGGAGAGCATGCCAGGAGATAAAACAGCTCTTGTAAGGAGTGTTTTCCATGTGCTTACTCTGTTCATTTTGCTTTATTGTTCTGAATTTAAGAGGCTGCTTCATAAAGCCCCAAATCTGGGCTTTTATTGTTCAGTTTGTTTTGGGAGTTCTTTAGGCTGAGGGATTTCCCAATCTGGGAAATATCCAGAGCCTGAAAAATAAACAAAATACCCAACACTGAATTCATGGAAGCTTAGTGACTGACCCTGCTGTGTTATTAACATTCAACACTATCTTAAAAAGGCAGCAACTGTTTTAGTGATCAGAATATAAAAATTTTTGTGTTGATATAAAGACTTGTGTCCAAATCATCAAGCTTTCCATGCAGCTCATCTGTATTAGGTACTTTGGACTGTAGCTACTTCAATTCATTCTTCACACTGTTTATTTTTTTTAAATCAAGTTACAGTAAGAAATTTAAGGGGAAACTCTGCAAAAATGTAAGTGAGGACCATCTGAAGTTAAAAAAAAATACAGAGGAGTGAAGATTTGCAGCTGTTTTCAATCTTCACAGGAGCAAACCTTCCCAGCAAAGGAGCACAAGACACACAAAATAAGTGAGTTTAGAGTTATTCAGCATGAGTTGGCTCTTCTGACCACCCCAGCACAACCAACAGTGACAGCTACAGCACTCAGAAAATCCACTTTTTTTGCTTTGGCTTATTCTGTTCTCACTTCCTTTCCTTTTCTGTCCAATAAATATCTTGTTTTCTGGCCTTCTTTAGGCTCCTCCCAGTTCCTCGATCCACCAGTCTTTTTTATCTCTTTTGATTTACTTTAGTTGCTAAGAATTAATGAGATGCTGGAAAAACAAACCACAGTTTTGAGTTTAACTCTTACTGGCACAAACGAATGGGGAGTTAAGTGTCCCTCCTAGTACCCTGTCTCTGCCACTGGCACAGTCCTCACCCAAAAGGATAAAACTCATGAGAACAGAGATTTCTTGCCAAAGCTTTTCTGGCTTCTGGATTTTGTAACAGCTTTCATATCTAAACCATGGCTTAGAATTATTTTATATGCCATTCAGAGAGTTTTAATTTCAGACAAGACCTAAAGGTGTAGAAAACAAAACAAAAAGCGTAACTGACATAATTTTAACTTTGCACATCCTCTTCCTAGTGTTACAATACACGTGTTGTTGTATTGTAAAGTCATAAAATTTAAATACAGGACCATTTCATTAAAAATAGAACCATTTCATAATCACACTGAGACATTTCAGAGTGTGTCTCACACTGGATCTTCCGCTTTCCATCAGGAGCTGAGACACTTGGATTTTTCTCTTCCGAGGAAACCGAGATGTGACAAGAAGCCACGGTGACACGGCGTGTGTGGAGCCTCAGGATTTAACGACAGGATCCTGCTTTTAAAGAGAAACCACACAAGTGCCCACACCACGTTTAGGAGCAACAGAAATGTGTGATTTAAACCTTGTGGATTAAATTCCTTTGCTCCTCACTGCGGACAAACACAGCGTTAGCGACACTCGCATACAACACCTAAAAGGCAAAAAAAAAAAGGGAGAAAAAAAAGAAAATAAAAGAACCCAAAATATTACTTTCCAATTTGTTTACCCATTTAAGAAGCACAGCTATTATTTCCAGCCAAATCTAGCAGCCTTTGGCCATGATTCTGAACATACCTACGCAGTGTTGTGAACAACAAAATAAGTTTAAATTATTGAAGAGGAATTCTCCAGGAAGCAGGAGGATGAGCTGGACAGAGGCCAGCACCACCAGCCAGGTTTTGTCACGGGGACCTAAGCTGGAGCCCTGCACACGACAACTCTTGGACAAAAACAATATATGACTCTCAGGAAAATAAAAAGTACACACAAAAGTGCACAAAACCTTCCATGTCTCTTCCTCCCCGAAATGAAATGTTACAGAAGGGTTAAATTTCAGCTCATGTTAATGCCACAGAAAAAAGGATAACTCTGCGAGGAATTAACACTAAATGAACAAAATTCCCCCCAAAAATAAAGGATTGTGATTTTTTTTAATGATTGCCACATTCAAAACATTATGTACTCTAAATTTGTGCACAAATTTATCTGTTTGAGCATGTTTTTTCACACTCCTCACAAAGCCTGTACTAATCACCTGCCAAACATGCAACAGTTCCCAGCTTCTCCCGGCACAGCCCCTCTGCATCTGTGGCTCCTGATACCAGCACATTGTCCCAATACCAAGCCAAACTGTAAGCTCACAGAACGTTTAGCCAGTTTTTCTTATCAGTTGCAGCTAAGCAAGAACAAAATCTAACCTTCACACAACCCCCCAAATCGTTACCCTACTACTCAACACCCACCTTTTCCTCCATTTAGAAGGCAGTGAACACTACATTAAGAAATGAAGGCACTAAAACATTCAATTTCTCTGTTTGGGTTTGATTTGTTTGGGTTTTTTTTTCAGATAAAACAACTAAAGATCACCCCAAGATAAAAAAGGGTTTTTAAGTACACAGGAATTTCAAACTCAGGCATTCCCCCTGGGCACAGCCCTGTATCTGGCCTGCAGGTGATGCTCTCAGCCTGCCAGCCCCAGCCCAAAACACAAATTCTGCATGCTTAGATACAGATAAACTATGAGTATTCTAAAAGGTGAGGACAAAGCAACAAGAAAACTTTATTCTAGGGTTTTTTCCCCACCTTGGAAAGAAAGGACTTTCAAATAATGAAGCAATAATTACTCTCGCACCCTTATATTATCATTCACTTCACACGCCCTGTTGTGCTTTTTGTTCAGAAAATTGCTCCAGTAGGCTAAAAAGAAAAAAAAATTCAGAACTGCTTCAAATCCATTTGTAATTCAGTTAGGTTTTTCATCTTTGGCTGATCATACTGACACTGTCATTAAATATACATATGAAGAGCAAGTTTCCTTTCACCTGGAGATCCCCAAAGTGCGGGGCACAGAAATCTGTTTATCTTGATGCTATTCAACATCTTTGAAATTAAGATACGAATATTCAAAGAATGCCTCCCACACCAAACCTAAAGATAGCAATTTCTCATTCCCATTGTATATTCTGAACTCCAGAGCTGGCAGTTTCGGAGTTCGGCATTTCTGAGTGCACCATTTTTGCTTCAGAAGAGGGAAAACACTGAACAATGATTTCATCAGAGCTCAGAAAATATTTTAACCCTTATTTAAAATGAGGTTCATTTTGTCCTCACTCTTCTCCTCAGGGGGAGACCCACCTGTTCTGCACCAGTGTGACTGCTTTATAAGGCATAAGCACAGCATCTATGTAGCACTAAATCACTGTTTCAGAGCCACATGATACAGCAAAAACCTTCTGAACTGAATTTCCAGAAGTAAGACATCTCAGTTCTGAAAAACTGAGTCAAGTTGGGCTTCACTGCTGCAGTTAAGACTTAAATAATACCACTGAAACAGAAATCCTAATATTTACAGCTAATACAGGCATTGCACAGGGTTGTTTTGAAGCTAAATCCAACACTTCGAGGCACTGGTACTTAATATTAATGACTTTTTCAGCTTTATAGCAATGGCTATCCCAAATTTGAATAATTAAACAAATAAAGGGGGGAGGGGGGGGAACTATCATCAAAGCTAAGCCAAAGCCTTTCTTGATATATATTTTCAAAAACAGCAAAAGAAGCTTCCCTGAAAAGTCACCTTGTTATTTAATGGTTCCTAACAGCTACAACTTTGCACATTCCTTATATATTTAAATAAATAACAGTTTCTTTGGTGTAGTAATAACAATGAGGAGTATCTTAACAGGAATCAGCAGTCTGTACTTGGAGGGGGGGTGGGGAAATCCAGACCAAGCAGGATATAACTTCTCTGGGGACTGAGGAGACCTTGTGTGTAAACTGTCAACTCCTTCCTCTTCCCTCAGCAGCAGGAAAGGAAACATTAAGGGTGGGACATCACTTGCTTCTCTTATAAACAAATGCCAGGGATCACAGATACCACAGAAAAAATACCTGTATCATGAACAGAAGTGATTCATTTTATTCAGCAGGGAGAAAAACAAAAGCCCGGTAATTACAGTATTGCTAGCTAACACCAGAGGAGAGAGGTGGAGTAAATATAAAATAAGTACAGCTGGACTCTTTTTACTGCCTGGTAGCAAAGAGGGAAATAAACCCCTAGGATAAAGCTCTTTTTAAGAGATGGATCAAGTTGAATAGTTAAAACCTTCCCAGAATTTAAGGGAAGAGAGTGCACTTACAGCCGTCTACAGTGCTTACATCTGTCCCAGCTAAATCTCACCTAATGAGATTAAAGCCAATTTCATTCACAATTAAGTTATGTTGGAAGAACTTCTTACTCCAAAATTATTTTATTTATGACTTACAAGCAGGTACTGAGGTCAGACAAAACTGAGAGCAGAGAACATCCGATCCTTTTTACTGCAGTGAGTGACTGAAATTAAGAGTTTTGAGGGATGACTTTAGAAAGGTCTGAAGAACAACTCGACATTGACTTAAGGGAAATTCTCACTTTGTCTTTTGGTGCAGCCTTTTCCTTTATTTTTCACAAATGTTAATCAGCCTGTGACAGACCCCCACAGGCCCCCAGCAGCAGCAGCTCCTGCCTGGGGTGGTTTCATACCCATTTCAGAGACTCCCTCTCACAACAAGGTCTCGAGAAAACCTTTAAAGAATGCATTTGTTTCAAACATTTGCTTGAAGACTGTGTTGGTGGGAGGAATAAAAGGACTGTGGCACAAGCCTTTGCCCCATGAGAGCCCCTCCAGCTGGACACCTGACCCCCGTGGCCGTGCCCAGGTGCGAGCACTGCCGGCCCTGTGGGGCTCTCTGCAAAATCAACAAGCACATGAGGGTCTTGGTCAGCATTAAAGATGCCACACCTCCCACTGAGGCATCTCCAGATTTCTTTTTTTTGTTCCAGAAATTTGGAAGTAGCCCCATTTGAGGGGATTAAAGAGTAAATGTCAAGGATTATGACGAAAAGATAGAAAGACAAGGCAGGATTTTACCCACACTTGGCTCTGGTTGATCACCACAACCAGAAGGTACACTTCTCTTTCTTCTGGGAGAAGCAGCTGAAGCCACATTCAATTTTTACTGCTGCCACAGTAAAACAGCTTTTTGTGATGCCCAAACAGAATTATCTGTATTTCAGTCTGTGCATTGTGTATTAACTCACCTCAGTTAGCAAGAGCTTGTATTAATTTTGCTCAATATTCAAGTTTCAATAAACACACTTTAAAAGGAATTAAGCACTGTACATGACTCCTGCTAGTTTCAAAAGGTATTTCCAATTATATATGTGGTAATACCTTAAAAAAAGGAAAAAAAAGGTAAATTCTACATGAATAGCTGTCATTGGATGCAGAAGAGTAAAATTGTGGCCAATGTTATTAAAATAAACAGTCCTTAAAGAGCTTCCTTAGGTAATGGGCACAATCCAAGCAGAGTTTGAAAAGAGATGTTTTTGCAGCACACTTGGAACAAAAATACATCAAATAGATATATTTGTTGGCCTCACAAAGACATTCCAGGAGTGGTCATGCAGCTCAGAAGTCTGTGAATCCAAGCTCAAAACCAAAGTGAGGCTCTCTGTTTGATAAAGATTATTTTTCGTGTTACTTCCTAAATATTCACTTACTTCAGTATTTCTTTTTTGAAGGAATTCAGTGATACTCCGCTCATTTCAAAATCAAAGATACTAAGATTACCACGGCTCAAAACTTATATAATTAAATACTAAACAATCCATTTTTAAGAAGAATCCTACTGAGCCAAGTTCCAATTCAATGGTATGATGTGTTCTGAGGATCAAAACACAGAGGAAAGAAACCAGCTGGTAAATAAAAATGTTTTTTCAGGAAAGTATTGTGAATGTATGAAGTTTATATAGGCTTGAAAATAACATGAAATAGTAAGTTCTCCAATTCCAAAGAGAGGAAGGCAAAAAGAAAAGGAACTCCCTGGAAATGTAAAATACAAAGAAAAGTATAAATATGTCCATGATTATTAAATTATCAATAGTGCCTTTTCTTCATAATTAAACCTAATTTAGTGTTTGAAGACATGTTTAAGTCTTTAACTGAACAAGTATGAAATTATACAAAGCAAGAATCAAAAACAAAATTATAAAACATTACATCATTTTTAGATTATTATGAAAAATAAGCTTTTAATTATCACCTACTATTTGGATTCTCAAAGGCAGCAGAACTATTTGAGAGCACATGAATCCCTGATAAATAACTGAAGTCAGAGTCTCATCTGATGCTAAAACATTATCACATTCTGCTAAGGTGCTGTGCTAATGGCTACATGGGAAAAGTACAAAAATCAATGAAAATCTATTAAATCTAAAAGGTGCTCCTTTTTTTCATCTGAAGAAGCAATATTAAAAGCATGTCTGCAATTCACACCCTCCATGATCAGATTAAAAAAAAAGAAACTGAAATCTTACAACCCTTGACAACATCTGAAGAGCCTTGATAATAAAAAGGGATACACCCCAAAAAATTGGTTTCTACACAAGAAATCTTGCACAGTGAGAGTCTTCAGAATCATAGGTGGTGAGCACCTTCTGCAGCTGTAGAAATTATGGATTTGTAACAAAACTAAAGCAGGTGGAAGTCTTCTCCTGAAATACAGCAAATCAGTTCTCCAGCTCTTAACTGATTTAGAAAATTAGCATCCTCCTCTCATCAAATGAGGTCACTTGCATCATTATATTTAATTTATTTTACAGCTATATAAGAAAAAACTTAGTATCATTGTATGATATATGGGAACCTCATTAACAACAATAGGAATTTCACATCCATGGGGAGAAATACATCAATGGAATCACGAGGATTTGGGAGAATTCATTGTGGGACCTTAGGTTTTTGCAATATGTGTGTGTGCACAGGATATGACCACAATTTACAGTAGATTAGCAAAGATTTAAAATAAATTAGAAGGCCAAAGATTAAAAATAAGTCTGGGTCATTAGGATATTAGAAATTAAAAGCCCGGGCTCACACTGCTTTAGGGCACCCACAACACTCAAAGCGCCTTGATCTTGACTGTTGCATTGGAATGATTGATTAGAGGAGCACAGAACTGGAAAAAGGAAGATTAGCCATTTGTTTCTATGTTGAGCAATGATCAGTGTAAAACAGTTGCCAATATTTAGCCAATTCCCCTTAGGATTGGGCCCTTCCAATCTATTTCTCTGCTGCAGCCAGGTTACATGGAGGCTACAAGACAAGCAATTTTGGGTATTCTGCCAGTTTTATTAACCAAAACCGAAGACTGACCTAACCACTGCTGAATAAAACAGCTTCTGCCCATCATTTCCAGCCTAAAAAATACAAAAGAAAATGTTGTCATGGAAACCAGTCTATCCCAAAGGTATACTGCATTTTTCTAGATCCAAATTATACCAGTAACCATATTTCACTTATTAGCAGAGATAAAATCTTTGTCACATCACACTGAGCACAGCCACCATTCAGCACAAGTAAAGCCAGCCTAATTTTTAAAACAAACTACTAAGTAATGCTAAGAAGTATTTTTAAACGATGATTTTGCAAATATGCAAAATTATAAAATCTCTAGACAAATATGACAATGAAAGGCAAATAACACAAGAAGACCAAAACCACCAAGTAACTGAAAATCAAGACATGAAAATCACAAAGTCTCAAAAAATTGAGAAGAATCTGAGTGTTGATGTCAGCCTTTGGCTACTTTTCCAGGACTTTCAAATGTACACATTACCCTGATTCATGTCTGGACCTCAGTGATTATATTTATTTCATTTATTTGCTCCACCAAGGTCAAAGTCTTTACATAAAACCGAACAGAACCTGAAGAGTGTCCAGTTATGTTTTGTCCAAACACCACTGAAGATTAATTCAAAATGGCAAAAATCTTGCTCAAATCCTGCAGTTTAAAGCAAAAATAAAGCTTTTTCTTTGCACTTTAGGAGGCACTGTGGAAAGCTGTGGTAGACCTGGATCCACGTCAGTCGTGGATCATCAGGAAACCAGGCTGGATGGAAAGGAACGCCAGCCTGACCAGTGAGCAGATGAAATAGGAGCTTTTAGGGGTTTTAGTTACAGACTGTCTCAACAACATTCCTGCCGCAATGTGTTTATAGAGAACCTGGTGAAAATGGGAAATGGAAGATATCTGCTTGCTCAGCTCCCAGCTCCAGTAGACACAGCCTCAAGAAATATTCCTCTGAAGGACCAGGACTTTCAGCCTCCACAAAGCAGGAGTAGAGCTACGAAAAACTGCCAACCAACCAAAATAAGAAGGGAGGCAGAAGAAGACTTTCAGGTCCCAGTTTCAACTCCTTCTGGTGACCACATTGGCTTATTGACTCCAAGACACTCAAAAAGTACACTTGGGACTTGGTCAACCTCTGCGTGGCATGCCCAGGGTAAAAAGCCTCACAAAACCAGCTGAAATCCAAGAGGATTTGGTACAACAGAACCTTCTTGCTGCTGGTGGAGTAGTGCTGATGGGACTGGGGAGCTGTGCAAGTCTCTGACGGTGGTGGAGAAATACCTATTAGTCATTGTGAAATATACGGGAAGACAAGCCTAGAAATTGATTTTTTTAAAAATTCAGCAGATAATAAGGATATATTTAAATGCAATTTGTTCTGGTGACCCGTGCTGCGTCTGGAGCTGTTCAGAATAGTTTGAGACTCTACTGAAAATGACGCAGGGAAGGAAATCGACCTGGTGTTCACAGCAGCTCTGTTCCCACAGCCACACAGAACCTTTTCTGTGTCACAAAAATAAAGCTACTAGGGAGTACAACCAGGGAAAAAATCCAGGTTCCCTCCTAGGGCACGGACATTTCACTCTGCTTTCCCAGAAGAGTTTAGGCAGTCAGTGGTTTTGCTGCACTGACACGTATTTACCCAGAAACACTAACCCAAAGGCAGTAACGGAGCTGCTGCTAATCTGGGGATTAATTTCGACCCCCATCTCAAACTTTAAATTGCTACACCTGGCTAGCAATCCAAGCCTGTAATTCCTTCAAGCGTATTCCTCTCAAAACCACTTGGAATGGCCCATGAGGCTGCCCATGGTTTTGGGAGGCCACCTCTTCTCAACTTCACTTCTAAGGCTAGAAAAAAACACGGTTTATGGAAGGGGCTCATGAGACACAGACACTCAGTACAATTTTTTTTTAACTGTAATTATCAAAGTGAATAACCATAATGGTGGTTTTCTGCTCCACTATCTTCTCCCCTGTCTACGGACTTTCAAAAAACCCCAAATGCAATAGCAGATTTCTGTGGGTGTGGTTTAACTTCTTGGGTAAATAGCATTTTGGTTGCTCAGTGAGAACATGAGCAGAAATCCCATTTTAAATAACTTAAAAGATGAAAACCTGACACAGTTCACTGTCAACAGCTGACTTTTGTGAGACCAATAAAAATTCTAAAGTGTAATATACATCATGCCCAAATAACACAGATTCTATCCAAGTCGTGCTTCAAACTTAACAAAATAAAACTTCAATTTATTTGTAATTTCACAAGCCTGTCAAGGAGCAATTTGAAACTGGAGAAAATTTTACTTGATATTTCTATTGAGTTTTCTAAAGTCTGTAAAGTTCACTCATGGGAATTTCTACCCTAAGACTCGAGATACTGCAAGTAACAAAACATCTTGCAAGTAACTGCAAGTAACATGTATTTGTTGTTGCTAATCATCCAAAGCGGATGTTCTTCAGGTCATATTTAAACAAAATACATATTTTTCTAACCCCCCATCACAATCTTTCATTGGTTTCTAATTAATGGCTACTAACATAATGTAAATAACCCACACTGAAGTTCTCGGAGTTATGTGGAACAAAGTTCCAACTTGGGATTTTGGAGTTATAAATCACTGTAGCCTTTCGTAAAAGGAGAAGATAGATAACCTAGTTTATTTTCTTTTCTGAATTTTCTTTTCAGCATGCACACTCTGAGGCACGTGAAACCATTAATCACGTATGGAAAATCCATTTTTTTACTCATACAAACAAGACAAGACTCATACAAACAATCAGTGCGTGGGACTCGTTACATGGATTAGAGCCTACAAATTGCTGGTGTTCAAGGTTCTACGTGAACATTACTGGCCTTGGAATAATCTGTGATTGAGGAATTCAGAGTCTATTGGTTTTGTATTGCTGCCAAACCAAAACCAGTGTCATTGTTTGCTCAACAATACTCAATACTCTTGTCTTCGACAGCTCCACACTGAGCACTGCAACATGACAGGGAATGGAGAACTCTTACAATTCCCCACAAATCCAGCAGAAGCAGTGAATAAAAGAGAGTTACAGTGAGAAAAGAAGCCAATTATCTGGAGCAAAGGAGTGTTGATGGCAATTAGATACACTGAGATTCCTCTGACTCCATCTTTATTTTTATTTAAATGGTTGAAACTTCTCAGCTGGTATTCATTTTTCTGCCTTCAGCATTTAATTCCATCTATATTTTCAACTTTCTTACCAGCACTTTTTTTTTTGTTCCAGGCTAATTGTGTTTCCAGACCATACCATGCCTAGTGTACTCCTTGTACGATTTATAACATTAAGGTAAAATTTCATTATTTTATGCAAGTATTCAAACCAAACCTCCTTGTGCCTTTACCAAACGAACAAATTTAAGCCCCAAATCCAGCATCTCAACCTCTTCTTGTCAGAATCTTTGTGATGTTTTTTTTCCATACTGGTAAAGCAACAGCTGTTGCTGAGTATTTTTAAACACAGGAGGATTTCTTTTAGTGCTGCTACATAAGACAGCCAAAATTTAAAGTGACAATAAATTAAAGCTCATTATTGTCATAGTAATAGCAGTGTGATGTGTTTAAATGGTACTTAGAGACTGTGTCTTCTGAAGTTAAAATTAATTACACCTGTGCTACCTATCACAGATTTATTTGAAAAATTACAGCCCTTGGTGAGGCCTAAGAAAATCCTGAGTTGATCTCATCTGTAACCTCTGTATTTTTAAATAAAGGACATATCTAGAGACAAAATATAATGAAAATAATGTAAACCATCACCCAAAATAACAGAACATGTGACAGGATGGCAGCACACAATGTTACAGCAAATCACTTTACAACTCCTGTTTTCAGGGAATTGGGTTTATTTCCGTAATAAATGATTACTTAAAAGATTTATAACTCTGTTTCAGGGTAAGTATGGTAGGAGTAGTTCCCCTCAGGAAGGACTGCAAGATTACGTCAATAAGCTGGTCCCTGGTGATTCTTTTTAACCACTTAGGACTTGATGTTCTGATATCCAAGATGATTTCATATCAAGCTCAGCAAATACCCTTTTTTGGTGTGACCTCAGAGAGATTCCGGCAGCCAGGCAGCAGAGCAGGGAGCAGGGAGGCAGAAATGTTTGAGTCCTGCTCATATGAACAGCTTTTGGATGCTGTTGCTTCTGCTCCCTCTAAATTTTCATGGATTTGATTTGCAGGAAAGATCTCTCCAACAGTACCTAAATGTAAGATTCTCACAAATATGCACACTTCCAAGGACTCTAAAAAAATTCCACTGCCCAAACTCAATAAAGCAGCTGTACTTTTACAGGAGTACAAGAGAACATTTCATGGTTACAATCCTGCAGATCCACCACATACTGGTATTTTCCCTGAAATGTGCTACCTAAGCAGATGAAACATCACTGACTATTTTTTTGTTAAAACCATGAATCTTTAATGCAGCCGAGGTGTCCTAGTACTTTGTCACCCTTTGCCAAATTTAAGATTCGTAAAAATAGCTATCTTGAGTTGATGAAATGGTTGAGGTTTTTAATCATGACATTATTTTACGTCTTTCACATTCAAAAAAAGTTGAACCTAAGAATGGTAACTGTGTAGAACACAGGTGAGCAGCATCACAACTAAAGCAGAATGGTTTAGAGAGCTGAAGATTACAAGCAGGAAGTACTAATGCAAATATTTGCAGCAATCTCAATTAGGATTTGTCATTCTGACATAAAACATTACTGTATGAATGGTGTGGTTTTCATTCAATCCAGCTGTGGTTTATGATGCATACCTTTACATTTGTATTTTAATTTGTACATTCGTTTTAAAATTCACATATAATTGCTTCTATATCTGTGTGTAACACTATTCAACATGACATTGTGCTTTATTCCTAGTAACACACTACACTGAAAACTTCAGTAATTGCCTGTGAATTCTTCAGAGGTACAATTTTACTGTACTAGTTGTTCTTAATGCCCAAGATAAACTGTAGATGTGTCCACTTCAAGAGCTACCACTTTCAACTCTTGCTACTGCCCAGAGCTTTTCTTACATGTGTAAAATCATGTAAAATCCCTCAAGATCAGGCAAGTTACCCAGAATCATCAGTTTGGTCAGTGTGGGGCAGCCTGAGACAACAGGAGAAGATGCAGTCAACTAAAAGTAATTCTTTCAATGTGTCCCACAGAAGAAAATAAGCCAAATAAAACTAATATAACATGGGTTTTTTGTTTTTTTGTTTTTTTTTTGTAAAGGCACTGAGAACAAATATCTCAATTTTTAAGAATTACTATAGGATCACCAAGTAATTTAGGTTGGAGGAGACTTCTGGAATTCCTCTACTCCAGCCTTCCCAGGGACTTGACCAGACAAGCTCTGAATATCCCAAAAAGTGACACCACAGCTTCTCTGGGCAATCTGTGCCAGAGTTTTGTCACAGTTGCTGTAAAAAAGGTTTTCCTTATTTTTACCTGGAATTTCCTATGTTCTGCTCCAACCTCGTTTAGGTCAAATCACCCAGTGGAACTGATTCTCAAATAATTTGCCCATTTAATTTTCACTGCTCATACAACTTGAAAATATACAAAACATGCTCTCTGTGCATTTCATTTACATTGTAATTTTCTTTTTAAATTAGAGGAGGAAATGAGTTGTTATATGAGAATCTTTAGACTCACTGAACACGCTGCATTTGAAAGGCAAGAATATGATCAAAGACCTGGAGGGAGAGTTCCAGGCTGCAAAGTGTAACAAACCCGTTCATATATTTCGGGTTTCTCATGAAACTAACAGAAGGCTTCAACTGCACCAAGCCCACCCAAGGTACAGCAAGTGGAATTTAAAATCCCATTTCACTGGGAAGAAAGGAACTAGGTAAAAACATTGTAATAAAATTCACAGCTCCAAATTAAATAATTAACAGATATGATTTCTTAGGGTAGCTTACTATTGAACCAAAGCTTCTTATTTTGTTTTACAAAACATAAAGAAATAAAATTAATGGCTATTTCATGTGGTGGGAAAAAAAATGTTGAAGCATGCAGAAATTGTGTAAGTAAAAATGATGCAGAAAAATGAAATGCACACCAGAATCTCCAGTGGTTCTGCTCCCAAGCAGCTTTTATGCACCACAATGACCCCTTTTCTCCTTCTACATGCCAGTGTTGGCAGGGGACCCCCAACAACCACTGTCAGTGCAGCTGATCTGACCCAGGACCTCACTGGTCACTCCACCCCCACAGCCTGCCAGCAGTAACTGGAATTTTCTTTTTATCCTCTTCAGAGGCATGTTTATGGGTTGTTTTTGTGGCTCTTGGGTTCGGTTTTTTTTTTGTTTCGAGACTGTTAAATGAAAAGAACCGATTCAATGGCTCTGACATGAAAATATCTCGTAAAGAAGAGCTTTAAAACCTTATGCTGCTGGATTTAAGGACTCTGATACCCAAGGACAGGGCTGTAAGAATTCAGTACAAAATCCTTGTAAATTCTGAACTTACGGATGTAAGGAGAACTTTGGATGTGAGCCTGGCCAAGATTTCAACACCTGATTTTGTGCTAAAATCTATTTTGAGTGAAGAACTTGTAGGTGGACATTATAAACCAGATAAAAGTACAGTATAAGCACATGGACAGATGGACACATGTCAGAACCTTCAAATGTTACCATTTTAGTAGGACTAAATTAATTATGTGTGGCACCCTTCTTTTGTTGTCATTTGTAAATATTAGGCAAAACTTAATTAAAAATAAAATGCACTGTAATAATCTTTTTTTCTGCCAACAGATGTAAATATGTAGATTATTAAGGCCTTACTATTCAGACTCTCCTAGTATACAAACCAAACTATTTATTATTTATTATTATTAAGAAAATAAACAACTCATGCTTTGATATCTGTCATTTACTGAGATACAAGGAGCCAGTCTGCTTTATGGCTGAGGCTTTTAAAAGAGTAGAGTGTCAGCAATTTTAAGGAAGAAAAACTTTTGCCTCTGTCAGAATTATATTCGCTTTTATTCACGATGCCTTTCAGCTTGGGAAAACACTGAGTATTTTCTCTATTCTGCTCATTTTTTAGTTATTTTCTAAATAAAACCTCAAAAAACACTCACAACTCTTCCAACCCAAGCCTGTCTGTGACTGAAGGAGGTCAATCCCATGGTGACCTGTGCAAACCCTTCATGGAACACTGGGAAACACAGGGAAGGTGAAAGATATTTTTACATTTATGAGCACTGCAGGAGTGTTACCAAGAAAATTTGGCAATTCCATGAAGTTGGAGGTCTCAGTAGTGAAGGAACAGAACACCACTGGTGAGGAAACGGACAGGATGACCCTCAAAGGGATAAAATTTTTCAAGTGTTAACTGGGAAATGGATAGCACATCTACAAATTAACAGAATATATATTTAATCAACCTATGGCAGAATAAATACATAACAATAAAGAGTGATTTTGAGACCATGAAAGCAAACATAAATCTAAAATTTGAAGTAATTTTGGTAAACCACTGGAAAACACTGATGTCAGTCCAGAAATGATCTGTGAGATCCCAGCTGGGACATGGAAAACTGTGACCATTAAGTGAAATTAATGTAGGCTGTAACAGAATTAAAGAAACACAGTGGCAAGAGGTTTGATCATTAAGGGTGGTGGAGAGTTAATCAGGCTTATATGTCCATTTATTAACCGTAACTAATTTCACAATGGGCATTCAGAAAACTGCCAGAGCCAACTGAAGATGGAGCATTTTCATATGGAGTATATTCCTTTCGATTCTGACATCTTTCGAAACGAAATTTTATACATCTGTATTGAAATAACCAAAGATTAACAAATGCAACCCCCCTTGTGGTTTTGGATGAGAGGGGTGGGTTTGTGACAACAGGTTTACCCAAACTGTAATACAAAATCATCAATTAGAACAAAACCCATATATATTAATAAAAAGTTTGTTCCAGCTTCTGGTTTTTTTGTCACGAAAGTCTCTTTTATATCTGCCACTCTCCTAAAAGTTGAAAAAAATGCTAAAGATGCTCATGCCTGTGTTCCCACACCGAGTATTTTCTAATATTCTTGTGCTACATGGTCATAGGCTCTTGTGACCAAAATAACTCCAGATAAATTCCCAGCAAACAGAACTGTAAATACTGTTGTACTCCTTTTGACTTTGATCAGGCTACACTGTGTTGGCCTGGCTGAAAACCTGCCCCAAAATATTAATGTAAAACTCTGGTTCCAGCAGCACAGAACAGGGGAAAAAACAGGAGACTGAGAAAACTAAGGTAAAGTGGTTTTGGAAAATTTGACCACAGCAAAGATAGTACTCAAATTAGATTGTTTTCATCAATTTCTATATATAATGCTAATAATATACATTCTTTAATATTTAAGACCATAAAAAATTTTTGGAGATGGCAATATTCACTTCCCCCATTTTACAGGAAAACAAGTTTGGGGAAAAATTTTACCAGGGCAAGACAATGACAACAGGAGGTGCAGGGAGGGAACCCCAGAGCTCCCAGCCCCACATTCAACCCTTTTAATCACACTATCTCTTCTAGAGACCACATGTTGTACTCATGACTGGATGTAACTGCAGCAGGCCTGTGTGTAGGATTGTTTATCATTTTTAAGGTCCCAGAAAACTTCTGTTTGGCTTAAGGACCCATGAAAACAAAACACTTGAAGAAAAGCGGAAAGGGGAAAAAAAATAAGGAAAAGGCAGTCATGTTCAGAAATAAACAAACATTTTCTTGACATCTCATTTCATCCACAAGGTGAGGAGGTGCCATCTGGTCACCTTACCCCGCCCACCTGTGGTGCAGGTTAGGGGAAGGTACTTGGGACAAAATGCTTTTTTTCTAATGCCAACCTGGAGAAGTGGAAAATTCCATTTCAGCAAAAGGCACTTAAGAACAGTGAGGGTCCAAAATCGAGAGAATATCCTTGAATTTCAATATAAATCTATGATGTTGTTTTCTAAAATAAACTATTACAGCTGATGTGATGCCAGTAACGAATTGATTCTGTGTTAAATAGAAGTATCTTAAGGATCTGTAAGGAAGCCTTCCATAGAGTTCAAGAGCCAGTGATCCACAGGAGCAAGCACCTGGCAAGGAAGGCAAGAGACTAAGGAGCAAGGACTTGCTGAACAAAGGAAAGGCACAGAAGCAAAGGCAGTGGAAAAAGAGAGGTGACCTGGGAAGAGTCTGGAGGTGAAGGTGGGTTGTGTAGGAACGGGGTGAGGAAGGACAAGGCACAGTTGGAGCCAAACCTCTCAAGGGACACAGAATAACAGCAAAGGCTTCTACAGGTCTGTCAGACAGAAGGCCAGAGTTGCCAAGCCACTCTCCAGAATATTGGAAAAGTCCTGGCAGCCGGGTGAAGTCCCAGGTGACTGGAAAAAGGGAAACATTACCCCCTTCTTTAAAAGGGGTGGAAAGGAGGACCCTGGGAACTCTCCCCTGTCAGCCTCCCACTGTGCCTGGGGAGATCCTGCGACAGCCCCTCCTGGAAGCTCTGCTGAGGCAGGGGGAGGACAGGAGGTGACTCGGGATAGGCAGCACGGCCTCACCAAAGGCTAGTCCTGCCTAACCAACGCCGTGGCCTTCTCTGATGGGGTGATGCCATCAGTGAACAAGGGAAGGGCTGCAGATGGCATTTACCTGGACTTCTGCAAAGCCTTTGACAGAGTTCCCCACAACATCCCTCCACTTTGGAGAGAGATGGATTTGACTTACGTGGATTAGGAAATGGCTGGATGGGCACATCCAGAGGGTGGTGGAAAACAAGTCAAAGTCCTGATGGGCATCAGTAACCAGTGGTGCCCCTCAGGTGACACCAGGCTGAGGGTGCAGTGACACCCCTGAGGGATGGGGCCACCCAGAGGGAGTTGGAAAAGCTCCAGAGGTGGCCCGTGGGAATCTCAGGAGGTTTAACAAGGCCAGGTGCTGGTGCTGAGGCCCTGGCACAGGGTGCCCAGAGCAGCTGGGGCTGCCCCTGGATCCCTGGCAGTGCCCAAGGCCAGGCTGGACACTGGGGCTGGGAGCAGCCTGGGACAGTGGGAGGTGTCCCTGCCCATGGCAGGGGTGGCAACAGGATGGGCTTTAAAGCCCCTTCCAACCCAAACCACTTCATGTGTAATTCTGTGATTCTATTTTACATAACAACAGAAAATAAACTCTAATGAAATAGGTACTTGTTTCTCAAAATTAGAAACGTAGAACACAAAATGATGCCTGCTTATGTTCTTGGGAAGAAATCCCCAACCAACCAACCAACCAAACCCCAAACACTAAAATTACTGTACAGTGGGTAAAATTATAGCAAAAATTCCTGCTATACAATGCTGTGAACTAATGTACTTGAGCTTGTACTGAATTACAATTTCCCATAAATGATCCAAACATCACCACTCAGAGATATTCACCCACTTTCTCTTCGCTCTCACTACATCACCTCACCTTTATTCTGGAAAAAACTCAGTCTTGAAGACACTACCTGCAGTTGCCATTAAATATTACTTTATGCAAGGGGTTTTGTGCACTAGTACTACCTTAAAGAAAAACAAAAAAAGTCCTTTCACTGACTAGATATCTCACCATTTTTTTTCCACTGAAAGCCAGCTGTGAGTATCAAATACAAAAGAGTATTTTAAAATGTAAAAATGTCTTAAAATAAGGACATTTTCACATGAAAACAAAATGATCAGACACTACTTTGAATAGTGAAGAAAAGTCGGGGCGCTGCTACACAGGAGTAAGTGCATCATGGGATGACTGAAAATACTGTATTTTATCTTTATAGAAGATAGGTTTCAAGAGGTACCAACTGTTGGAACAAGCAACTCATCAGTGAAGGGTTTAAATGAAACTGTGTCAGTAAAGCTATAAAACTTGTTTTCCTACATTAAATATGAATCTCATGCTAAGGTTACTTCGTTGTGCTCTGGTTCAGAACCTTTCCATGCCTTCTGTGAGTTCAGCTCTCCACTGAAGAGCTTCCCATTGTGTGTACACAAGCAACTCCAACCCTGAGCACACCCCAGCCCTCCAACAGCAGTAATTTAATGAGCTGAGCCACCACCAGCAACAGGCACTGCATGCAGAGTTTCAAGAACATTAACGTCCTTCCTCACCATTCAAAATCCAATTACACACCCAGCCCACAAGCATCACAATTACTCTTCATTTAAAAAAAAAAAAAAAAAACCAGTAACATCCAATATTATAAATCCAGCTCATTGTGCAGTTATTTCCCATAATAAATCTACCATTTCAAATAATTGTTCAGAATCCTTTCTGGAAAGCAATCCCAAACCAAAGCTGGTTCTGTATGGCCCAAAAAGCACCTTTATCATAGGAGTATAGGCAAGGGGTTGGAACAAGAAAATCTCTGGCGGTTGCAGTGACCATTTTTGCACACAGAAGCCAGATGAGGCCCTAACACACATTTTTCATTATGAGTTTATAAAATTTTCCATACTGATTCCCACCCTGTTTATTATGCAAGCCTTACACAAGCTTATTATCCTGTGCTATCATAAATAATTTGAAACTGAGAGATACGGGGTTTTTTTATAACTAAGGAGAGAACTTCCTCAAAATCCAGTTTCAGGAATACTTTTTGCAAAAAGAAGGTGAAAAAAAATATTGCACAAATACAACACGAGAATGTTAAATACAAGAGGTTTGTGTCAGAAAGGCTGGTTAGTTTGAGCCCTGGATTTATACATCAAGTGAACAGTTAAGCAGTGTTTTTTACAGGTGGTGTGTTTTGTCAAACTTTAAAACAATTATTTTCCACATATATTAATTTATATAGCAATTATATTAATATATATTGTTTATATATAAGCAGGATTACACATTTCAGTGGTAGGAATGCAAAATTTGTTGGCATAGTTGGCATTATGCCAACAATTAAAAACACTCCACTCAGCTCTGGGAATACTGGAATTTTTCAAGGACAATTTTAAGAAGTGTGTAAGATGCTGAACCACACAAGTTCTGAACTGAATATTTATGATACACAACAGCCACTTCCTAAGAGACTTTGCTTGAAATTATTCTATCTGTGGATATAGGCACTCAAATACATGAAAATCTTTGATCATAAAGGGCTCACCAGCCTTAGTGAAGCATCACAAGATCCCGTAGCTAGAGGTTACAGTTATATTGTTAAAATTGAGAATTATTTGGCACTTAAGTGCTGTTTTCAAGAAGTCAGGATTATTACACATAGAACTCACTCACCAAAAGAGGTTGTGGGCTTATTATTGGCAGGCAGTTTTTCAGGTAAGGCCTTTTTTAAAGTTATGTTCCTACCCACTTTGAGAAAAAATTATCTGCTGTGCCCAGAGCCCCATTTTCTCTGCCTCTTTTCTTCTTTTGCCCTGGGGAGAATGGAGATGCTCCCACCGCCCCCAGCATGCTTGGAACAGCTGTGACCCTGTGTGGTGGCACCAGTCAGGGCAAAATATCCTCCCTAATGAACTTGCCATAGTCCAGACCCTCTCCCCTACGGTTACACCTGCTCTAACAGTGCAGCACTTCACTGTTTTTTGAAGAACAGACTGTTTATTTTCCAGGCTGTTTCTAGTGAACTTAGAACATTGTTTCAGTTCTCTTTTCCCTTCTCATTTTCCCTTGAACACTCCTCTCTGAAATTTACATTCCTTACTATTCACCTCATGTAAATACTTCAGACTTCCCCATGTTTTTCTTTGAAGAGCATTTACACTTTACTGGTTGAGCATCCCATCTTACCTGTCCTTGCTGTTCAGTGTAACAGTGACTGCTAAGAAACTGCTGGTTTCTTCTCAGACCATGCTTCCACTAGATCCTTTTCACTTTTAACCTCAGTGTCTCTGTGATTAACTATCTGATTTTACTTCCTCTGAAGCTTTGTCTCCTCTGTGTTGCCTCTTGGTTCTCTATCTCCCCCTAGGATGTTGAATTTAATTATATTGCAATTATTATTAAATTGGTGGCTCAGCCATTCCATCAGAAATTAACTTCAGCTAGGTATTTAATATTAAATTGAGAATAATGTTGGCTCTCCAACTAACTGTTCTGGAGAAGTTCTTTAATGCGCTGAAAAAACACACCTCAAGTTTTGTGCTAGCTGCCCACTTCAATCCTAACTGGAGTCCTCCATTATTGTAACAATTTAGACAAGATTGCACAGACTCTCCATCCTTCTCTGCTGGCACTCCAGTATCCTTTCCTTGGTTCGTGCCTGAATTATGCAGTTTATTTAGCTTCTTTCACTTGGGAATGAAAATCTGAGAGGCTTTAAATCTACCAGCTGACAGTGGCTGTGTAAAGAAGTAAGTGAAACTTGAATAAAATAAGCATTGCTTGAGTTATAGACTGACGGCCACTCCTCACTTCCAGACACAAATACATACCACATCTGAAAATATGCCCCAAAACATCTATACTTTGTATAACCTTTGCCTGCAGGTGCAAAACAATTTCAGACTGTCTTAAGGCTTTTTTTTTTTTTTTTTTTTTTTTTTGGCAATGAGCTCCCCATGCCTATTATCACCTACTATTTGTACTTTGATAAAAGAAAAAGACTGAGGCAAATCATAATTGATCATGGGGGACATTGCATAAAGAAAAAGAAGGAGGTAATTCTTACTACAGATAATTTATGCTTTAAACAGAGACAGGAGATCTGAGAAAAGGACAGTTATGCCCAGTTTACAGATAAGAACCTGAGGCAGAGAAATTGTCTTCATACAGTATTCTGCCTCAAAGATGGGCATTTTCCTCAGTCCTCCCCACTTGACTCCCATGTGGAGATAAAGATGTATAAATGACTACAAGGTTATTCTTTCATTCTGCATTGTAAGGGAAGGAATAAAAGGAAACCACTGGAAGTCCTCCCTCTCCCTCTGAATCAGCTGATGGAAAAGGAGTTCATCAAAATACACAACACCTGAACACCACTCAACAACTTCTGAGTGCTCTCTTTTATGGCTTTTAATATTTACTGTTTTGCCATTTCAAGAACTTAGTGAAACTCTTATACCTAGACTACTTGAAAAGACCAGGAACAACATTCACTGTCTGTGTTTACTGTCTGAACTTATTTCCACATTCTTTGATTAAATAAATGTTGTAAGTGCAATCATACCTGTTCTTTATTCTGTATGCTGCCTGACAAATATAATTTCTGCAATATATGAAACACAGTGATTCTGATACTTAAAAGTCTGATGGTGAATTATTGAAGAAATCAGTCACACACACCGAAGAGATTGACTTTGAAACTGGAAAATTCTGTGTCATTGGCAATGCCAGAAATAGGTTCCCAGAGGACTTTGTAAGTTCCTGTATAATGTAGCTTTACCACTGCTTTTTCTTCTGTGGCAGAACAGTAATTAGAATTATATTAGAATAAATAGAAGTTTATTTCCCTCTCCAGTGTAGCAACAGGAAACTTTTGTTGCTACTCAGGTGGGTCTCTCCTTTGGATAGGAAAGAGACAGAAAGCAATGCCCACAGAATAGGAAAATCTAAAAATGTCTCATCTAAAACACACTGACAATAAGGTATTACCTGAGGTCTAATCTTCAGAGCTGAATCTCTGAAAGTTTACTTTCAGGCTGTATCATGCCTAACTGAGGAGGTTAAAGCTATGTTCAAACAATCTTATCTACCTTTTTTATCATTATCATTACAATTATTATTACTTAAAAGTTTGGATTTTCTATTATTACCGTGTCCCTATTTTACTCAGACAAACCTTCCAAATCTGCATAGAGAGGGCAATGGCTCTTTTTTTTAATGATGCTGAGTGGAAAATATTTTCTCCTTTGTTTATTCTATTTTTCCTGTGCTGTACATGAGGATGAACATCCAGAGTATTAAAATAACTCAATCATTGTTTTAAAAAACAAACATGTGCCCCCGAGGGGAATAATCCTTCCTGAATTTCTTCCTCAGATCTATCCAGATCCAATTCTGAGAACTCTTTTTCTCTTCCAGATGAGAGAGGAAGAGATGCACACACTCTTGCTTCTTCATGTTTAAGGTTTTCTTTTTAATTTCTCTTTGATATTTTGAACTGCTTGAGGAATTTCAACTATAAACTTGAAGAAATTGGATTTCCAACTTCTCTTTTCTAAGCAAGGGGGATTACTCTTCCTGCCAATATCCCTGCTGGAAAGGACAGAAATTAAACAAATAATGTTAAAGTTCTGTGGAACCTCTTCTAAGTTTGGGATGCACTGAAGTTGCACTTGGAGAGGGACATTATAGGTTGGTTGGTTACAGGTTTGCACTCTTGGGAGACAAGGAATCACCTCACTTCCTCTGTATGGAGCTGCTACAAAAGTGTTAGGCAGAGACTCAGAGGAAAAAAAAGGGAGAAAACCAGTTTGTCCCTCTACAGTCAGAGCAATGGATTCATAACCAGGGCACTTGAAGCTGCAAAGAACGAACTGAGAGAAGACTGCTGGACACAAATGCAACCAGTTTCAGAGGAAAAAATCCTAATACATTTAATAGTATCCTTTGTATTCTACAGTGTTGTTAATGACACTAACAGGACTTTCTTGAGAAATCAGACTACCTGACAGTATTAAGAAAAGTTGCTAAATCATCAACAGATATCAACATAAAATTCCAAATCAATTCCATTACCATATTTGAGCACACAGCAATGAATTGGTAAGCAAGTTCCTTACACAAAAAACATACTAAGGAGCAGCTAAAATTCTTCAAACTCAAGTTACATTGCTATTTGGGAATTCAATGATTTTTTTAAAAAAACCATAGTGATATAATGGGGCATGCCTTTGACTCCTCTGATCTATTTTAATTCAGCTTCCGGGTTTAAACATTTCCATGTACAATCTTTGGTCATAAGGTCTTATTCACTCTCCAGCCTAAGCTGTGGCTGCCCCTGCATCCCTGGCAGTGCCCAAGGCCAGGCTGGATGAGGCTGGGAGCAGCCTGGGACAGTGGAAGGTGTCCCTGCCCATGGCAGGGGTGGCACTGGATGGGCTTTAGGGTCCCTCCCACCCAAATCATTCCAGGATTCTGTGATTCTAAGGAGTTGCAACAATAAACTGCAAAAATCTCCCTCTGAGGAAACTGGGGTTTTTTCCTCCTCGTTTACTACCTATGACACTATCACTTACAAGGCCTGAATATTTGCAACTAACAGAACTATGAATATCTAGAAAAATACATCCTTTTTTGCAAAAACTGCAAATGGTCTGTACTCCTCTGTTTTAAATATAAACAGAGCTTTTATTACTTATAATTATGTGCAATGGTCTTGGTCTTGCTATTGACTTATTTGGTAACTGATATGTACAAAGGAAAGAGAGCAAAATGAACATTTTTCTAAAGATTGATGGGAGGGAAGGTTGAGGTGTCTGTACAAGGCTTGTCCCCAGGGTAGAGGGGCACAGCTCAGAGGCTGATGTGGAACAGATCCTCCTTACATGGGAAATTCTGGGAAAAGAGATCGTCCAAGCTCTGCAAGTCAAGACATCCTCATGTCATGTTAAGACCAGAATTACTTTTTGCTCTGGCAAATGAGGACTACATTGCACCAAACTGAATATATTCTTCTTAATGACTCTAAGCAGGACCATTTCTGAAGAAATCCCTATTTGGTCTTCCCAAGACAAGGTAAAAATAATTACAATGTCAGATAAATACCCTGAATATTTCAGCTGCCAGAACGTCCAGGACTACAAACAGAAGGACACAGAAAAACAGGACAAATCAAGGAAAGAGAGAAAATACTGACCACCACACAGGCAGCCAGACAAACCATATTAACAGTGCACTTCCCTGACTTTTAATGTATAAAAAATACTGAAAACAAACAAAAAAACCCAATTAAGACACTAAAGTCATGTTTAAGTATTAATCTGGAGAACGGTGACAAGTAAAGCCAGAGAATATTGAGATAGCTTCTCTTCAACAGAAAGGAAAAGCACAAGACTGGAATGATGGTTTGAAAATCTATGCAGGAAGGGCAAAATTAGTATTATGGCAGGTTATTAACTTTTTATTAGTAACTGGTAGCAGTAGAGTGTGATCTCTGAAGCACAGAATCAACAACCAGCAGTGGAAAATGCAAGGAAAGTGAGTACCAAGTTAGAAGCAGGATTTCTATAGAGGGTGGTATAGCAATCCCAAATTTTTGAGGGCCAGAGAAAAGCACAGTTCCATAATCAATATATTGGTCAAGCAGAGACACAGTAATTTCAGTTCTACAGAAAAACTGAGAAGACTGGAATGAATATATATATATATATATATATATATAGTGACTGGGAAATACCTGCAGATCTCAAAGCGTTCCTGGCTATGGTAAGAAAAAGGGAAAGGAGACAGCAAGTTTAAAAGCCTGAGGGTAAGGCAGTCAAACAACACAACCCTTAATTATCCTATTTCCTTCAAAAGGAAAGGTGCAAGAGAAAGGCTAGGATGCTGATTTGGAGAAAATAAATTTTTGAGGATGTGAATAGTTGTGAAGACAGTAGCTGTGTTTGTGTTTGGAACTGACCAAAGAGTGAATATACCCAGAGGAAAAACGGGCAAAAAAGATGAGAGAGGTTAAAAGATGAGGAAAAGTCACTGTAGGAAACACTGCAGGAACATCTGGCAAGTCAGGAGGTGAACACACAGCCAAGCCATCAATGGCACTGAAGGAAGGATGGGCTGAATGAATCCAGTCAAGAACGGATCAGATTTTTCACTTGAACAGAACAGGTAGAATCTGTGTTGGAGAGGGCCCCTCATGTCTGTGAAGGAGAGGTACCCCAAACACATACTGTGAGGGGTGAAAAGCTGATGACAGACAGTGACGTGGCTCCAGGAAAAGGAAATCAGAATATTTTGTGTGTGTGTTCTTAGAGAAAAGAAAGATTAAAAACCTTTAGTTATAAATCAGGGGGGAATAGCAATTAATAAGAGGAAGGTGAAGAACTATGCAAAGAATGCAAGAGAAGGAAGCTGAACAAGTGGAACAAGCAGCAGGAGAGCTACAACCCCTTCCTGAACCTGTAGTGGAACAGAACTAAGCAGGGAGAGGGGAGAAGGCAAACCAAAGGAGGGGAAAAGCCACACTGTGTGTTACTGTGCTCTTATTTTACTGTTTGTAAGACACCAGTGAGATTATACAGGGAGAAGGATGGGAGGGCGACAGCCAGGAGCTCAGCAGAGATCCAGAACCAGGGGAGAGCCAAAGGAGCTGTTGGGGGATGTGGAGATGTGAAGCTGCTCAGTGCAAGGATGGCAGAGCTGGGGAAAGAGAGGAGCTGGATCTGTGTCCAGAGGAAGCGGGGCTGGCCGCAGGATTTCCGCAGGGATCCAGTGCTGCCGCAGCCGCGCGGGAGGAAGCGGATGCTGGGAGCCTGCCAGGGACAGCAGTTGGTAGCGGGGGAAAAAGAGAGAGGACAGCACAGTTTACCCAAGAGCTCTGTTCAAATATGTGGTTAGAGGAGAACAAACCCAGGAGTCAGAGCAAACAGGGTGAGGACCTGGAGTGTTTGCTCCTGCAGAGCTGGGCTGGCTGGGGATTTCACGTCTTGCTGTCAAGACAGTGCAGGGTGGGGGGAAGCAAATGACGGGTATGCTAGCAGATAACCACAATGTTAATTACCTTAAAATATCAATTATCTCCAGAAAACCTCCCCTTTGATCTGGAGAAATCCCAGTTTCTCAGTGGTATAAACATGCAGAGCTGGAGGCTCACAAGCTATTCCTGAATGTCTGAGCCACCTTGATCTAGAAATGGTTTTGATCCCACACTCACTACCACAAGCTCTCAACAGTGAATTTTCCATCTTCAGTTTCACATTTCAGCAGGTTAACATTCAAGCAGTTCCTGTTCCCATCCACCACACAGTTACAGGCTTAAATACCCTCCTCCTCCTCCTTCAGACTCTGTGAGGAGTAGCAATATAAACCAAATTCTGGAACAAGGGATTGCTTTCAACACCAGTGCTGCTGAAAGATACAGGTGGGCCTGACATTATTTCACCAATTGAAAACTGGAATTAGGGACAGTTCTGCTGTGAGACATATGGATTGTAATGCCTGCATTCATCAGATATGTTTATATTTATGTTTGTATATCTTGCAGACATAATTCCAGTTTCACTGCAGTGCAATCCAGCAATCAATGCTATCTGTATCGGGGGCAAAAAAATAATAAATAAAAAAAAATTAGGAAAAGGTTCCCTAAAACTACCTCTAAAAATTACTTTTTCAATAATCACCTGGAAAATGCAACCTCAGGTGCAGCAACACTGATTTTTTGAGAGGGGAACTATACATTATCCTGTGGAAAATACTATCTTGGGTCTTGATAAATTATTCTGGGAGTTTAAACTGCAGGTTTTTCTAAATACTCCAAGTCCTGAACAACCTTGCAACACACTCTCCTAATCTCCAATATAGTGGCAATGAAGCAGCAGACTTACGTATCAGGCACTGGCAATTTAGGTCCTTGTTTTTTCCCCAATCCTCCTGAAATTCCCAAGAATTTTGCTATAGTACAGGAAATCAGATTTTTCTGGAGAGCAATGAATTTACAAATTTTTATGTATTAGACTTCGTGCTGGGAGCAGTGTTTGAGGGCCACGTACAGACACAGTGCAACTTAATAAGAAAAAAGGGGTTTTATACTAATCAGCAAATGAAAGCTTGGTTCCAGCACACAGTACAAAAGTACCACAGCACATGAATTACTCAACACAGTTCAGCATTTCACTTTGCATCTACAAAAATAAAAGTACTATAGTGACACAGCATGGGCTGATTGCATATCTTCAGAAATAAAAGGGAAAGAAAACCCCACTGGAAAAACTGAAATACAGAAAAGAATGTCAGCTACTTTAGGCAGCAGATTTAACTTCCTGGATATAATAATAAACTGGTTAATTTTGGGGGGTGCTGCTCAATTAAAAAGCTACCAAGAAGACCGCAGATACAAGCAATATTGGTTGGTTTCAGTCAATACCTAGCACAGAAATTAAAATAAAAACCTTTTCCACAGTCAGACACTGGATATGGGACCCATTTCTAAATTTCTTCCATTCCATAACAAGTTTTGACTTCAGCAGCTGCCTCAGTACAAAAACCCCTTGACAATATCAAGCTGCAAACTGCTGAGCAACTGGAACAAAGAATATTGACAGCACTGCTTGGGTCCCCAAAGAGAACATTTAGAAACCAAGTAACTGGAAACGAGACTTGAACCAATTCTATGGTTCATCAAACATCTGCAATAATATTTGATTCTAGTGTAGTTACAGGGAGTGAATCTGAATGTCTGTCAGGCTGGGATTAAAAATTAAAGCAGAGGCCTTGGCTTGTCAGGAATTCATGCTGGTAAGGAAAAAAAAAAAAGGAGAAACATATATTTTAAAAGCAAAATCACTGAAGAGTGGAGGATCACCACTACAATGGTGACAGTGGGTTGAGAAAAGGAGGAGAAAATGTGTGTATTTTGTCAAGGCTGATAGCCAGTTTGAAGTCTGACATTTCAGCATGCTTAAAAGCAATACTTGAGACTTTCTTAACAGTTTTTATAAAGATACAAGTGGTTTGTTACATCACTAAACTGTATGATGGGATAAAATAAAAACATCAACTAACTTACCTTAAAGCAGCTTCAGAGAAGTCAGGACTGAGCTCTCAAACAAAGGGACATAAAGCACAGGTCTAGAATGGTGAGTTATGCAAGGAAAACACAGGTAAAAGAAGAATCTGTGCCTTGGCTTATTTACCACAGGCAAACACCGACATGGGTGTTTAGAGTGGTCACCTCATCTGTGTGAATATTATTTAAGTTAAAATAAATCAAAATAATAAATTTTAAAATAATAATTAATTTTAAAATAGTAGTTTAAATAATGATTTTCCCTGATCTGTAGAGGAAGTCATGATGCTTCAGTAGTTCATGGGAATTGGGGAAGAGGCAACCAAAAGCAACTCCCATAACCTGTGCCCGTTATTTAAAACAGAATTACAGCTCAATGCTGGCAATTTGTGCAAAAGCAATTAACCAATATGGAAATGCCTTTTATTGGAGCAGCCAAATGCTTATCAGAGTTCATGAGCCACAGCACTACCAAGAGCAGTAGGCTCAAAACCTTCTTCTCTTTCATACTAAGGAAATACCCTCAAATGCAAGAAGCACTCGAATTTCAGATAAATTTAGGAGGAAAACTTGAGGAGGCTCTAGGATACATCTTCTGTGTCATGTAAAGAACTTGTAAGAACCTCTCATATTTTTAGCTCTTTATAAATAAATATTATAAATAAATACATTTGAAAATTTCCAAGTTTAATTTACTATAGGTTGGTCCCTGGAAAACAAGACAAATTAGCAATGGCACTTTAAAAACTTCGTCCTGTCACTGTTTGTTCTTTTTCTACTGAACTTCTGTCTCTTTCATGACCAGCACTGTGAATTACAATAATTCACACGGAGTCTAGAATACCAAGTATTTCAGCACTACTCCTACCCCCATATAATGTGATTTCTGAATCAGCACCAGTAAGGGTTTGCTAAGCCTTTTTATTTCCACGGAAATCACACTTTAGGATTAACAACTCCAACAGTATTTTGTGTTTTGGGGCATCTGAAGTTTCCCTGAAGACAACCAGAGGAACCAAATGTCACCACCATGACCTCCAAAAAAAAATTAAGAGACAATTAAATAAGGATTAGAAAGCCCAGGGTGAAGTAAAGCACCAAGCAATGGCACAAGAGTTAAAATGTTCAAGGGAATGTGTTGTCCACAAGACACAAATGGACAATTCTACTTCTGCAGCTCCAACACCTCCACAGTTTGCCTACCCAGCAAAAGTGCAACACAGAAATTACTACCAAAAAAAGACAATTCTTACAGAATTCTTCTCCTGTTTAGGCAATGGTTGTGCAGAACTGCTTGCACCACCACAAACAATAATTCAGTTTCTGCTACCAGGCAATATCTCAACAGCTGCAGCATTTTCCAGGCTGGAATGCATTTTCTAAGGTGGCTTCTAGTCACCAATAAATCTAGTATGTAAATGCATGTGTATTCTTGCAGTATTTCCTTTGACCTCAACCTTTGGTGAATTCTGAAAACTGTGACCAATCTAATTTGAATTACTGAGTTTTACTGTAACTTTTCTAAACTAAGAAGTTCCTGACAAAACCAGGATATACCACCTATTTTATGTGACTGGTTTACAGAGTTTGGCTAATCTAGTATCAGGCCTGTACAAAAAAACCCCAACCTCTTTGTTAAGAAAAGAGATTATTACTACAGATAAATACCCTAAACTGAGCCTCTTGAACAGGCAGTCTGATTTATGGCAGCTGGAGAACCTCTGGAGTTCATCTCATGTCAGGAACAGCTGCTGCAGACTCCACATTTTTATGTTAAAAAAATAAAAGAAGAAAATAAAACAAACACAGTACTTCTATTAACATGAACTGGTAGCTAAAATTTAGACATAGCTGAGATTTAATTCATGATGTCAGAATCATCAGAACACAAATTACTACCTGTTTCAGCTCTTGCTCTCTTTAAACATATTTTTAAGGCACAGAACAAACCCAGAGGTTTTACCACCTTTCAAACCTACGCTGGATGTTAATAGTGTTAACTGGGCCATTTCCAGCTGACACTATGAACAAATCATCACTGTTTTGCATCTGGGCAGTGGGAAAATTAAGAAGAAAGCAGAAAATAAACGTACTGACATGATAATTTGTTCTCTCTTTTTTTTGTTTTAAAGTCACAGGCTGCTCAAAAGTGAATAATACACTGTTCATTGAGGGCTTTCTAACCCAGAAACACACACCAGCCAAAAAATTGTCACTCACAAATGCTGCAAAGACTGAGGTGGGGTCAAAGAAACTCCTCTGGAAGGATGTGAAGGTTCTGCACAACAAAATCTGTGTGTCTACATGGGAATTAGACACAACACAGCTAAACACAGGTATTTAATACAAAAACCCACCTCCATAAAACCCTCAGGTAGCTCAAGAGGTGCCTGAATGCCACAGCAGCATCACAGAGACATGTCGTGGAGGGATATCTTGGACAGACAACTCAACTACAACTGCTGAAATTTAAGAAAACTTAAAGCAACCAAAAATAGGTTTTAAAAAGAATCTTACACTACAGATTACCCTTTATAAACTTATTACCCATATTGCACAAAAATGGAAAGTTACACGTGTTTGTGTGTTTTAGTGTCAACAAAGTAGATTTATTAATGGTAAATGTTCTAGAACTACCCCTGTGGGGTGAAATGGCATCTGGTAACAGGGTAGACCATTAAAAACCTATTAAAAACCCTCTTCTGCAATCACCCTCTTGGATACCTTAGCCTTCAGTACCATTTTCTTGTAGTAATGTGGAATTAAGGAAGCTGAATAGAAGCAATGTCAGCTTTACTGAGGAAATTTCTTTCTTTTGGTACCTAATTATTTTCCACCATTCACTCAATTCATGTTTTCTAAATAATCAGGCTAAAAAACATTTTTTTTTTTTTTTTTTTTTTTTTAAATAATGAAAGCTCAGTTCCTTGTACAGTTTAAGAAACATGATTTAGGGAACAGGAGCTTCAACAAAACCCTCCACAAACTATAATGCTGCAACAATAAATAACAATACCCATCTTGTTCCAGGAAGAAGAAATTCTGCACATTATCAGGATAAGATAGCAAGGATGTCAAGGAGCTACATTTTTTTCCTATTAGGAGGAAATCCAACATGTGTTCTCCAAACAGCAATGGGAGGGAAGCAAATGGAGCAAGAAAAAAAAAGCAATTGGCAGGGGGAGTCACAAATCACCTTGTGTACACAGAATAACACAAAACTATGAAAATACAGGGAAAATAAAATGAAATATTATAAATTAAATGATAGGATGGAGTAAAAGCTTTCTGCAGGGATATCTAAGGGTTGTCCAGCAACCACTCTTTAACACCTTTGTCCTTGTAAATAAGAAAAATTGGTATTTTCTTCACAATAGAGGAAACTGGGAAAGAGTCTCTTTGCCTCAAATACATAGAAATAAACCCAGATTAAATAAATAGTTTCAGTACAGAGAAATAACTCTAAAACTGAACAGTAAACAGGAATGACCCACTGCATTTGTAGTGTTTTCTGTGACCCTGCTACTGCAAACGTGTGACTCTAATCAGAGTATTCACACATAAAATGCTACTCGACCATGAAATTGTTTGCCAGACGAGGGCCAGAGTCCCTGATCCTGCTGTCGGACCTGTCCATGCACATCCCAACATCTGTGCAGAGCTGGGATCAAGCCAACGGGGTCATGCTCCATGGGGATTCACTGCCTGCTTTTACAAATCTCACTGAAATTCTACTCATGTAAAACTGATTTATTAAGTGAAGTGTCATACTCAACTATGCATATGCACAATCTGTGCATTTTTCTGCCACTCTTTTGGAACAGAAAAGACATTAAAACTCACCTCAGGGGTTAAATTATTCCCTTAATTATCTACTACTTAAGAACTTAGTACATTTCAGACTAAAATTTAGGTTTGCAGTATGGAAATCAGATCTGAAAGCAGAACTGGAAAATGTTTTCCAGATCCTTTATGTCTCAGAACATATTTATTACATACCTTATGAAGAACTTTGTCTTCCACTTCCTATGTCACAGAAAACCAGACAGGTCATGTATCTCTTCTGGTGTAAATTATGCACAGAACTACTTTCTTGGGTAAATGAGCCTCTGATGGGTTACAGACTGCTGCATCTGAATTTTGTTACAGGTATCCTCCCTAAGTGGCGTAAATCCAGTCTGTGGATGTTGCTGTGACAGCACTTTGGAGAGGTACACTTAAGTTAAGGAGAGGTCACAATAAAACAGCCCACAAGGACAAAGTGCAGCGCAGACTTTCACCTTAAGTCAAGTTTAATATTTTTTATTCTCCTTCATTATGCCACAACCTCCATTTTTCTCTAGAGGGGAGAAAATTGAGATGAAATGTTGTATTTTCTCTATCTATATACACTCCAGGTTTACTGTTGTCAATGGTTATCATGTTTGGAATGCAGAGGTCTCAAAATAAGAAACAAGATTTCCAAGCTTCCCTCTAAATGTATCCCAATCTGCAGATCTGCACGTTTCTTCCCAAGCACCACATCCTGTGCAGGCCCGAGGACCCATGTAAACACAATGGTCTGTAACACCTAGGCCTTAATTCTGCAGAAAATTCAAAAAAGACCATTATCTGCTCCCTGTGACTCGTGTTTCGCAATGTGCATCTCATATTTAGCGTGGTGTTTGGATGTGACAGTTCTAGTCAGCCATGGATATCCATGCTCTCTCCAGAGGCCTCCCAGCCTTTCCTCCTCATTACTTCACTTTTCACCACCTCTCATAAGGCATTTGTTGTTCAGCTGTTCTTATTAAGAGCCGCATGTCTCCTGTAATTTATGATCTTCAGGATTCATCTTTCATCATATTAGAGAGCAGATGGAAGTTGTAAGTCCTTGGATTTTCCAGAAATGTGCTAAGCAAGTCTGAAATGAGTCACTTAGACGTATTAACAGAGCAGTCGAGCTGATAACAAAATCTGTGTTTGGCATATTGTGCAGAAGTAAGACTCTCACTTTCACTTTT
The DNA here is from genome assembly GCF_009650955.1 of Corvus moneduloides. Classification (NCBI taxonomy): domain Eukaryota; kingdom Metazoa; phylum Chordata; class Aves; order Passeriformes; family Corvidae; genus Corvus; species Corvus moneduloides. The sequence continues at coordinate 75,653,037 of NC_045511.1, forward strand.
GCTTTTCATGAAGCTAAAGAAGATTGCATTTAGGCAAAGTGCCTCCAGCCTAGGCAAACAGAAAAAGGAAGATGCTTCCCATCAGTGCAGCTGTGCTTAACCTGGTGCAGACAAAGGCACGGCCACACGCCAGAGGCGCAGCTCTGCAGAGCCACAAAATGCCCTCGTCCTCAGCCCAGAGCCATCTCACAGCTGAAGTGGGACTGCTCGGTGCAAACACCTGAACCAGGGGCATCATAAACATCAGGAGGGACCCTGGCATGGAAAATGAACCATCGGGAGGAAGAGCACACGGAGGAAGTAGGCCCTGGCAAGGCTTAACCCAGCACTTGCTCCCTATTGATCAAATGTTTGTGCAGCGCTCTGTTGATGTAAGGCATTATGTACAATCAGTGTTAAATATTAATGCCAGAAAATCTCCAGCTCTAAATTCAGAGTTAGTCCATTTAACATTCCCAGTGTTACTAAGCTACAACTTGACCTCCTTTGGTAACGTTCTGGAGTGCAGTAAGAACATATTGTGTGCACTACGCCATGAGTAAGGACGATCTGCATGTCAACAGTGACAAATAAAATGTTTTTAAATACAGCTACTAAACCAAACATTTAGAAACAGGGCATTTTTCAATGCTGCTTGAACTCATGGTAGGCTTTATCTTCTCACTCTTAAAGGTGAAATAAATTCAAAATAAACAAAGCTGCTACAACTTTTGAGGCAGTGTCTAAAATCCAGGAGGTTTACACTTCTGTATACTGAATTATTAGATTATTAAACACACCCCATGAAGTGTGTATATGTATAAGTGCTTCCATTTGTAAAAGAAAAAATATCCTCTCTCCATTGAAACCTTGATTTTAAGTTCACTCCAAATGATAAAGTTTAAAATTTAAACTGTAATACAGCTTTCACTATGGTAGCATAAATAATCCATTAGAGCAAATGAAAAAATTAAAATTTGAATGAGCAGAGTTCATTCAATTGCAAGACATTTTACACAGGATACATTTAACAACATTACTCTGAGAAATGTCTGAAGTTAACAGTTGTACATCAGGACAACCACACAGGAAAAGAAACTGCAGTACCCTGGGACTTCCATTGAGCTGGTCAGAAATTTCCTGTGGAGCCTTCTTCCAGGTGATGACACATGTCACAACTTCAGAGCAGAAGCACCTCAGCTTTATTTTAATTATAAAGCCAGCCCCTGGCTTCAGAACTCAGAGAAATTAATCAATGGAGACACCTATCATGAACTAAAGTATCTAGTAAGGTAACAGTCTGTCTATCAACATTAAAAAAAAAAACAAACCCAAACCTTTACAACCAGATTTTACCAGTGTTTTTTAAAAAACTAAGCTACTCCAGAAGCCTGTGAAGCAGCCTGAGCATTCCAGCCACTCCCCTTTGTCTTTCAGCCTCTGCCTCATCCTGTGAATTCCACATTATCTCTTCAACCACTCACTTCTCCCTTAACTTTCTGAGCCTTCACATCCTCCTCCTTTCCTCCAAGCAAAAGAAAACCAAATTTTATCCCATTTCATAAATTTGGCACGGTTCTGCATACAGTGTATATAAATCCTTTTAGTGCTCCACTCTAAATAAATACTATTTTTCGAACAGAATGTTCCCAAAAGCCTCCCCTCATTAAAATGGCTGTTATCTCCCATTGTTTTCAATGAAAGTGAAGCTAAAATGGTTGTTAGAAAAGAGGCAAAATAAAGAAATGTGTCCAGTGCCTCCCTCTAGGAACCATGAAAGAGGAGCTAAATTACCTTCGGGGAAATGGTGGTTCCTTATCCTGTCTGAGGCTTCCACTGAGCTCAAACTAATTAACCATTTTACTTCTAAACTCTAAGAAAATTAAATATTCACTCAAAGAAGAGCCATTGAAATTTTGGGGAGGAAATGCTTATTGTTCTCTCTGAAACAAGTGGCTGAGTTCTCACATTAAAAGAGAAGCAAAGCACAGAATTACCTGGGAAATTACCTCTATAAAGAGAAAAATTATGTTGGCTGTAAGAAACAACACATCTCTATATCAGAGCTTACAATTAACATTTGTGACACACAGCAGTTCAAATCCAAGCATTATATTTTCTACTAATTTATGGAAAGGAATGATGAAGGAGGATGGTATGAGCAGAACAAGCACAGCTTCCCTCTTCATGAAAATGTGAGAACGAGAATTCAGCTGGGGGATTTCTTAGCAGGAAACAGGAAATTAATCCTGATTTCTCTGCAAAAGGAGTCTCTGCAATCCAAGGGAAGTACCAACTTCTCAACTTCAAGAAATTCCTGATGAGCAACCAAAAAGAGTTTCATACTCCTGGAGATACAGTGCAATATTCTGATTTTCACCTGTAAATACATGAGACCAGACAGTGCTGTTTGCAGACTTGGGAGCTGGAGCATGCTTTTAACTAATCATTTCCATACAATTGCATTAAAGAACAGCTACTGAGCAATAAAATTAGAGCTGAGAGACTGAAGAAGCTCAGCTCCCCTGTGTAAATTCTATGTTAAGATCCTCGGGTGGTGACCCACCCTGTCCTCTCCAAACCTCCCAGTGAGCACTGGCCTGTTCATGCAGACAAAACAGCTCCTACACCAAGGACAAGAATCCTAAACATTTATCCAGTTTTTCACATTCATGGCATTTTTGGCGGCACACATGAGAAAGTCAAGGATGTATCACCTTGTGATATTACACCAGTGTTCTGCACAAAATACGGTTTGTTAATTGTTTATTGTAGTGCAATCTTTAGCCATATGGATTTACTTAATGTGTTCAGATATGGAATTTCAAGGCAAATGCAAATTCCTTGGTTTTCTTCTGGCTTCCATATCTAAGAACACATTTTACTGCAGACATATCTGAGCAGTGTGAGACATGATCTCCACAGAATGAAAAGAGCAGTAAAGAAAGGCACTTCATTCAAAATTAAATATGAATGCTATTTACAAAAGGAAAGAATACAATTTTAACAATGAATCTATGAGAGGAAATGCTTTTCACTTCCCGATTAACTACAAAAAGAATGCTACAGCCACTTAATAAATTTCTTCTACTTTTAAGAAATAACCTATTCTCTACCTGGACACAGGAACTATCTACAGAGTAAACAAATCAATTGCCTGAAGAACATATTTTGAAGGTGAAATCACTGACTTAGTGATGACCAGTAAACATGTAAAGGGTCTTCCAGCACTTTGTGACCCTCAGGTCACAAAGAACTCGGGTAAGGAATGAACAGGTAACTCAGATCTGCAGCATTGCCTCTGGTACAAAAGCCCTGGAGCAAAGCAGGACACCTTGTCATCTTTTGCCCTTCCATGGGAGGATGCGAATGATGGGGAGCTTTTTTTCCTTAATTTCTGTTTTAAGCAGAAGTTGTTTAACATGCATTCTCCACAGAAACTGACAGCTGGAAATTACCCAGTTCAGGTCTTTTGTGGGTCCTGGGACATATTTAATCTTGAGGAACTGATTTGGAGAAGGAGACTGAAGGGAATGTTGAACATGCATTCTGCACAGAAACCAGACCGAGAATTCCATTTCCAGCAATAAACCTGGAAGCAAAAGCTGCTCTAGCTAGGCTGCCTGCAGAAGGTCACAGTAGCAAGAGATGGGTCAGGCAATCAAGAATGAAGACAAGTTCCTCCATCCCTGATACACAAGGCAGAGAAAGAGGACAGCAGTTTAATGAAACCAAAACCAAAAAAGTCCTTGTGCGAGAACAGTCTCACAGGCTTTTCATGGTAATCTTTAGTCCAAAATGGACATAAAAATATTCATAACTCCTCAAATACTGAGTACTGATAATGATTAATTAAGGGGGCTTGGGGCATTTAGGGTGTGCAAGTGTCTCTTAGTTCTACTGGAGGGAGATGGGTTCAGAGAAGGAGATGGTAATTTCTCCTCCTCCTAAATGCAGAGACCAAACTTTTCTGAAGACAGATGCACAGAGATTGATCAGCCATCTCAAATGTCCAAACACGCTGCTCATTAACCTCTAGGAAAATTTGATTTCCAGAGTTATGACCTTTAAAAGGAATAATCTGGACAAAACTGATGGCAGCATTGTCTTTGGTACACTCTACAACCCTCACATGACCTAAGCTGTGTCACAGAGCTCAGCACTGAACTGTGCCAACAGGGCAGGGGGGATGTGGTACCAACTCATGAGGCTGCTCAGTCTCTGGGGCGAGGAATGTCTCTGGTTTGTTACCCTGCACATTACCTGGAATTCTGGGAGACACAAACACAAACCAGAGACCTTTGCCCATAACAGAAGTGATCTTTCAAAAAGCTGGGGAGAAGAACTAACCAAAAGTTACCTGGGAAATAATCAATATTTTAATACAGCTACATGTGAGAAATAATAAATCCCTTCTTTACACCAGCACCACACAGTAAAACTTCCAGTGCCAGGAACATGAGAATAAAAGGAGCACAGGAATTTCTGGACAGTAAAAATATCTTAACCACTATGTATAGAAATCATCTTGTAAGGAAGGACTTTTCAGGTACCACCCCTTCAGACCCAGAGATGGGGATGAATGGCCAGGCCTGAGGACGAGCAGGATGGTCATTTGTGGCCATCAGAAGTAGTGGTGCTGCTAAAAATCCAGTTTTTATTTCCCTTTTTGACCCAGTTTTCACCTTGGAAAGAAGTGGAAAGAGATGCATGTTGGAACTTGCTTCTCTCAGTAGAAGATCTCAAAACATGGAAGAATGAGCTCTTAACTAGAGAGGTGAAGAGATCTCTAGTTAAGAGAAACACAAATCATTCTACACTGAAGACTGAATTTTGCCTCAGACCATCCATGTACATGATTTCTCACAAGACTTTAAAGCACAGAGAAGTTTTCCTGCAGGAAAAGTAAAGTAACGGGTACCCGGAAAAGAATCACAGGGATTTTTCTGCTTCAAATGAAGCTACTCCTACTGGAATGCCTGCATTATTAACAGGCTGGATGAGCAAGCAACAGTTTTCTTTCCTCAGTCACCTGAAACAATTTCCAATTCTACATCATATATCTCAAAACTTCCAGGCCAGGACCTATCTCCCTGATCCAACACGTGAATGTTCATGACATGCATCTTTTCAAGCCTAAAAAAATGATATAAATGTACATAATGAGTTCAGAACCTTGTTCACTCAGAAGAAAACATATCCAGTGGCAAATCTTGACAGAAAATAAACACACAATCCATTTTAAATATGGAGGAGCTGCAAATACTTAAACTCATGATGAGCATGGAAAGTCTTTATAAAGCCAGAATAAGTCTTTGCTTTTCTATTTAGTGGGTTTTTAGTAAGATGAACATTGTAGTGTGTTGCTGCCTGTTCTGAGCTTCCCCTCCCCCCTCCCAAAGACATGTGCTCATAGCTCCTTTGTTCCAAGCGCGGGCAAAGCCAAATGTAACTCAGACTCTTCAGCAGTGTCTCATTGGCCGCTCACCCCGGGTCCGCCCCCAGTCCTCCCCTTTCCCCTTCTCCGAATAAAAGATGGTCGAGGTGAGGCAAAGGCCCTCTCTCAGCTCAGCTACTTTCCTGTAAACATCTCTGGTCGTCTGTCTCATTTGAAGGCTTCTAACTGCAGGGAATTGAGCGAGCAGGGAGCTATATTTCTCCCTCTTTGCTTCTGCTGATGGTATTTGCTCTGCAGCTGATTCAGGTACCGATTTTAGAGCTACTAAAGCGCTAGATCGCCCTTGCTACCTCTCAAGGCTGCTCGAGGCTTTCTGAGGCATTGAAATACAAGCGCTAGCCGGTATAAAGCTGAAAAGATACCTTCCGCATTAGTGCTGCAAGCAAAATACTGGGAGGGGGGGAGAAATCAAACAGCATTACCCTCACAATTGCAGTTAAGATAATGTAAAACTTATAAGTAAACTTAAAGAAACTCAGTCTTCCTGTGTATTCATTTTATGAGTCAACCTGTGTGTTCCTGCCTGACTCGCAGCTATGTCGAGTGAGGCAGCAACATTTCCAAATCATTAAATCATCTGCAAGTGCTTTCTTCCTCCATCAAGCATTCCTAAGCCTTTCTCTCTCCACAAAAGCAAAGACAAGATTATTTCCTCTCCAAACACAGCCCACTCAGCTACAGCTGCCATGTCTGCAGCAGCTAGACCATGCGCCCCTTCAGCAGGAATGGTTTTTCTTAGGTCAAGTGGAACACATGCCTCATAAAAAATTCTGAATTGCTCGTATGAATTAATAAACAAGCCTTCTGTGCTGTTTTGTACTTACAATAACAGTTTTCAGATATGACAGCACAGCTACAAATGTTCTACTACTTGACCTGCAATGTGGCAGCAGAGTTTTGATTTACCAGCCCCCTCAGCCTTGGCAGGAGCCAGAATCCAGCAGCAGCTTCTGACGGTCCCCACTGATGGTGGGATTTTGACCCCTCCACAGTCAATGGTAAGACACTACATGGATCAGGATCTCACTTAATTCATGTTCATCTTCCTCTGCTGTGAAATCTGCTTGGCTGTATCCCATAACCACTTTCTTGTTCTTTGACATGAGCTTACAACGCTCCCTTAAAATACCAGACACAAAAACCATGATGAAGACTGTCCTAAGCAAAATTCATGTGATGACAAGGAGCATTGTGAGTCTTGTGAGGGATTAAATGAGTTTATCCCAACTGTGACAAAAACAAAAAAAAAAAAAAAAAAAAAATCCTGCCACCTTAAAATATTGAGAGAATGGGTTTTACAAACACCAGGTGAATTAATTTCTAAAGTAAATCAAATTGTTTCTAAAATAAGCATTCATCCTGTCTTGATGTGAAAATAGAATCATACCATGATTTTATTTTTCCTTCATCAAACACAACTTTATACAGTAACTTAAACGTTCAATCACAGAACTGTAGGACACACAGAACTCACATTTTCTCACTTTCCTTGAATTATGACAATGCACATCACAAATGAAGACAGAACTGAGCAATAAGGCCATGTAATATTCCAAGACCTGTAGAAATTAGAAATGCTAAGGGGTGTTTCTAAATACTTTGATTCACCTACTCAGATTCTTAGTATACCTCTAAATTTAGACTTATTGATCAGTTAAACTCTTCTGAGCTTAAAGGTTTGTGGACTCCTACTAGACTCCAAATACTTTTTCATTGAAAATTTCCTCTTGCTGATCGTTTTGTTTTACAATTTTGTTTCACAACAATATTTACATTTTTTTGATTTTTGGCTTTTGTTACACACACTTTATTTTGAGAACACAATGTCCCCCACTGAAGTCAACTGTTGTGCTTTGGATCTCCCCACATTTAAATCTCTAATGTCATTCCTCACGGTCTTACACTATTCTTGTAAAATTGCTACTCCTTCAGTGGGGAATTACACCTTCCTCTAATAACAAGGATTCAAAATACTAAGTAGCTAATACTAATAGCTAAGTGTTCTATTCTTCCAACAACTTTATATTTAAAGCAGATTAGGCCAAAATGACCACAGCTATTACACTTGCAAGAGATACTTCATTTTTAATTTGAGGAATGTGCCTTACTAAGTTGGCTGACCTTAACAACTATGTGGGTACAAAATGTCCTTAAACTTTATTCCTCTCTTGGATAATTATTTCTTTTATTAATTATGTTTAGTGGTCAGCACAGCCTGGATATGACTGTGCAACATTGTCCAAGCTCCTTAACCAGTCACCCTTCACAATTTAACCACCACTACAGGGTGTTAAAGAGACATTGGTGAAAGATGCTGAACAGCTCTGACTGTGCTGATGGTACATTTACAGTCTAAGGTGCTGTTTACTGCAAACAAGGCAAGAACACCATTAGCTCACATGTTGTAGGATGCCAAGCCATTACCAGATTTTGACAACAGAAAATGGAAAATGGTCACTTTTTGCTGAATCATTTCTGTTGTTCTCAATCTGTGTTTGTAAGACACTCAGGGCAGTCTAATTTCAATTTTATCCGTAGAAATATTTTTTGGCAGTAACTAGACACTACTTGTGAGACAGACCTGGAAAAGACTCAAAGAAAGAGGTTTCACAGTTGTACTGTGAGAATTACTCTCACTCAAGACCCTCCCTGTTGTGTTTTGAACTAAAGGCAGCAAAACTGTCATGAAACTTCTGCTCTTTATCCCTCCTGTTCTCTTGGACCAGCTGATGTTGCACTTAACTTACTCTACGATGTCTGGTTGTTTATTAGGATGAAAAATACTTACTTCAGGATACAAAAATATATGACCCACCCCAGTTTCAGCCAGGGGGGTCCTGACAGAAGCCAGGGATCAATTCCATCTACAGAAGAGCCTTTCTTTAGCACTGACAGAGCACAGATATTTGGACAGGTCACATCCATCTGTCCTGTGCCTTTGTGACCAGCCTCATGTGTCAATGGCATGGGGGACAGAAGGACACTCTTTTTTTCTGCATTAACACATGGGACAGCACGTTGATCTCTGAGCTTCCAGGAGTCACCCATATTGTGCTGGCAGTTAAAGAATTAGGAACTCCTAATTCTAAGGTAACCTCAGAAAACTGAGAGTTACATATGACCAAACCTGTGTTTTTGAGCCACTGCAGTGCAGAAATACTTCTCTATGACATTTATACATGCAATTAATGAAGCCATGGTAAAGACACACGAAACTTACATAGTCATGAAAGGCTTTTGCTTCACTTGAGTGTTCACATGTTTCTCGTCTTTCTGGAGCCGCACAGTAGAGATCCCAAAACACACTGCAAGGGAAGAGGTTACAGGGATGATGAGAGTCACTGTGATGCTCATGCAGATTTTATGGTGTACACACACCCCATGTGGATGTTCCTATACAGAAACATCACTTCTCCTCCAAAGGATGGGAACACTCACCCCTAAGCAAGAATTTAGCTTTGTAAATCATCTGTGAGGAACCAAGTCCTGCCATCTGATCTCTGAGGCAAGCAGTGCTCTACTCCTTTAATACCACTGCAGTACAGTCTAATATATAAGAATATAACGTGTATTACTGTGCTTAACCTTATCCCTCTGGCAACTGCTCAAATGACTTCCACAACGCATGGGAAGGAATGAATTTGTAATAATATGGAAAGGAAAGAAACTGGAGAGAAAACTGGGAGTCCTTCCATGGTCAAGGTTCATGGAATCACAGAATAGTTTGGGTTGGAAGGACTTTAGAGCCCATCCAGTCCCCACCACCTTCCACCATCCCAGGTTACTCCAAGCCCCGTCCAACCTGGCCTTGAACACCTCCAGGGATGGGGTAGCCACAGCCTTTGCAGAAAAATGTCCAGTCCTGTGCTCAAACCAAAGTTCCCTGAGGATCTGGTGCCTGGGCAAGCACAGAAAAATGGATGGGCATGTTCTTAGGTCATAAAGAGTGAAAGGAAGGGTATTACGGTACGTAACCCCATTGGTCCTCCTCCACAAACTCCTTCAACTAGAGTTATACACCAATCAGTTCTACCACAGGGTTTCTGGAATTAAACTGTGTGTATGCTAGAATGACTTAATAATAAAATTGATAATAAAATTTGTTGGAGTTTCATAGTGGTTTTTTACTGGTTTAGACTTAATCCTTTGTAACTTAATCCAGCACCATAATAGCGATTTATGGACAGTTTGAGCACTCTGCTGCAGACAGTCAAAATTAAGGATAATGCAGACATTAAAGGGACACAGTCTTGCCAGGCTTCCATCACACAGCAAAAGCTGTGCAAGAATGGTCAAAGAAGGATACCCCACTTCCCATGCAGCTGTGCAAATCACTTTGGTTCAAATGGGACGGTTTCAAAACTTGTGAATTCTTGTGCTCCTGACAGCTGGGCATATTGTCTGCACTTCTGCATTCCTTCAAACACAGGCTTGTCAGATATATTAAAATAATGAATAAATACCATGGCTACACAGCAGTGCCTACAAGCACTCTTCTCCCCTGGGGAATTCTGCACACACAGCTATGGACTGCAGACTAAGCAAGCTCACATCTACGGAGTCTCTGTATTTACTGAGTTTTCTTTCCAAATGCATTTATGATATGCAGAATGATCCCGTAACTGCAAAATGTGCAGGAAGGTGGTGAAGAAGGAAATCCAGGCCATCTTCTTTCTTATGAATGCCCTATGCACTTTTTTTTTTCCTGTATCCAAGATCTGTATCTTTTCCTGTATCTAATTTTCTTTTATTTCATTCCTTAACAAGAGAATGCCTCTTTATCCTCACCCTCTCATTCTTTTTACACTGTTTACCTGAATTTCTTGCCTCCAGCAGCTGGAAACGGCCAGACATATTCTAAAAAAATCAGAGGAAAAGAAAACCGGTACTTACCACCACCAGGAATGCAAGAATCCTGGGGGCTCCCCCAGTGTGATGTTTTTTTCCCATCTTATCTAAAACAAAATGATAAAAACAGAGGTGTACATTCTCGTGATCATTGTGACTAAAAAGCATTACATAATTCAGATGGAGAAAAGATGAGGAAGAGAAGATTTCATGGTTATGAAACACTTTACGGGCATCAATTTGAATGCCCTATTTACTTACTTTTTTACACTTACTAATATAGCTGATACTTAAAATTAGTTCTTCTTGCACTAGGGAAGCATATTTTAGAATTTTATTCCTTGTTTTCTTTTAATTCTGAACACATTGTGTATTATTTTAAGGTCAAAAATGCATGATTAAAAAAGTGATTATAAAGTACCCTTAAACCCTGAAATCTTTTCCCATTTGCACAGGACTGATGCTGTAGATTCAGCAGGTGGCACTCTTCCCCCCGCAGCCACGGCCAGCAGCGTTTTATAATCCTCAAGGAGTGCTTCAGTGAGAGGTAATGAGGCAAAAGCAAGGCAGCACCACTGCCATAACTCAGTCTCCCACCACTTGGGGAAGATGTACAGCTACTCTGGCTTGGTTTCCTGTGCTGGCAAGCTCTCCTCAATACCTGTACTGGCTGGGACTTCCTTCCCACCAAGGAAACTTGGTTAGTTTGATGCTGCTTTCAAAGGAAATGCAGTTTAAGAACTCTCAACCCCCGAATTCAAACTTTTGTTGTTGATCAGGGAACCCATCAGACAACACCAATCACAGCAACAGAGTCTGTCTCTCTGCAAAACTCCCCAAAATGTTGTACTTTAACTATACTAACACAACCACCTTTTCAATGCCAGTCATTAGCTTATCCTTAACTTCAAAATTAAATAGTTTGGGCTATAATAAAGCCCACACAACACTGTCCAGAAGAATGTTCCACGTTAGAACTTGGTGGATCAAAGGCATTGTGTGTGCTCCAAACTCCTCCAGTTATGACAAACAGTATCATTTCCTGTCCAACTCTGTTAAAAAAGGAGTTGTTAAAAGCACAAACCTTCTCTAGAGACAGAAGTAATGGTAGACAAGGACAGGGTTATTTTAATTAAATGCTTTAGCAGCCTTAATATGAAAGGAATTTAAAGAGATAGATCCATATGCATATATGTAAAAGTACATAAAAGCTTAATATTAAAGGTAGATATAGTGTTCATACTGCCAGGGACCCTCCTAAAGCTGGCATTTTTCAACGAGACTTAAGATTCTCAACTCCAACTTGATTTCCACATACAATTCTTAAGAAATTTAAACACATACAAGTTTTGTCTGTAGCAAAAGAATATGTACCACATACACCTAAAAATGTTGTTTGCACTTACATGAAAATCCACACAGAAAATCTCAAACATGAAGAAACCTAATGCAATTTTGATATATTATATGAACACAACAATTCAAAAATAATTGTGCTGTTTTAAATTGTTTATAAAATATAACCTTGAGCCACTATCACTTTAGTTGGTAAAGCTGGCAGAATGAACCAACATCCCTCACATTTGTTAATACAAAAAAACCATATTTTACAAAATTCCTGCTTAAGTGCTGGCAGAAAAAAGTAATGAGCATTTGAATGCCAAAGCTACTACAAAGGTATTACACACTCTTCAAATACACTTCTCTGAGGCACAGCTACTCCTCCTGTGCCCTGGGAATGTCTTGGAAAGACTTGCATTAATAATCAGGAACACACAGTACCTCTGAAAAGGTTCAAAATAACATAATGAAGAGATGCAATGTACAACTAGAATGAGAAAGGGATTCCTGAAGCAGAAAAATCATTTGCTTAAGAGTAAAAATTTTGTCTGTGTAGAACACCCACATTATGTCTAAGCAGTGTTTTGTTTTCTTCAAAGCAGGGCCTGGTGAAGAAATTACCCAATTCAGGTATTTTGTGAGTCCTGGGACATATTCCATCTTGAGAAACTGATTTGGAGGAGACTGAAGGGAATGTGGAAGTTTGGGGCTCTTTTCAAGTGTTTTTGTTTTGTTTTTTCAGAGTATCCTTACTTGTGCTTCACATGGCAGATGCAGTCTGTCTGATAAATGAGACTTATCAAGAATTATTCATTATAGAAAAAAAAAAAAGCTTCATTGTCAACTGTACAGGTTAAGCTCATAGCCAGGGATGGACTAACTGGGAAATGCCCACTAACCTCGTTCAGCCAGGAATTAGCCCTCCAAGGCTGGAATCTGACTCCCAGGACAGAGAATACATGGGATAAGGATCAGCTCTTCAAGGGAAGTGTACAAAAATCAAACTAGACACAAAGCACAACAGAAACACAGGGATGCTCAGGACAACCATCCCTAAGTTACAGAGTTTCACAGTGGATTCATGGATATCCGACTTGTATTTTCCTTTAATTTGGTTCCATTCCTCTGAGCCACAGTCCCTGGCAGATTTGTGAGAGAGGGCTCTTAACCTTCAGACATCACTGCCTGCCCTACAGCTCAGATAATCTGTGTGCTCTTCTTTAAAGCTGAGTGTTGGGGCTTGAGAGTTGCTCTGAACCGTTTAACTTTTAAATGAAACCCACCCAAACTGAGAGAGCCTCCAGCCCAAAGAACCATTCACAAGAATTATCAGCACATTTACCCCTCTGCACTGCTAATTACAGAGGGAAATAAACTCACAGCTTGTACCTCATACCCACTCTATGCACTGCTAATTGTCCCTGACCCTACTGACCACCTCTTGATGAGTGTAAGTCTTAATTTGGAAGATTTGATATATCCTTATGTTTCATTGTTCACATCTGAGAACTTCTCTGTAACTCAAGACTGAATTAGTTTTAAAAGATGAGTTTCAAGACACTGTATTTAATGTTTTCTGGAAATCCACACGTCGTACCAGCTACGCTTCTGCCAACTGCTCATTTTGCAAATACATCATATAAATAAAGTGAGCAGAATTTACCTTGTACAATGCGTTATTTACAAATGACAGCTGTTTGGGGAAAGCTAAGATGATACTCTACATTATTTTATCTCTTATCTTTCCATTCCTTTACCACAGAGATATAACAATTGTCAAAAACATGCTTTACTATAAACATAAACTGATCCTACTACAATTCTACCCTTTTCCCTTAAATCTGCTTTGTCAGTTTTGTGTAAACATAACAAACAACACTCTGGGTTTTCATTTGTTCCTCTTCCATCTCCAAAATGTCATCACCAGCATAATAATTTTATTAGCTTTTGGAGGAGGATCAGCTAAAGCAGCAAATTTTCATAAGACAGTATCTTGCCTATTTTTTCCCAACTTCTGCTCACTATTCCTATTATTACTACTTCTACATTGCTATTATTATTATTATATCATGATCATATCATCATTATATCATTATTATATCATATTTATGATGATAATAATATCATCATTATCATCTTATATATTCTTGTGAAAGACTAAAAACAATAATAAACCCAGAAGACTTCAATATGTTCAGCATACATTTGTATCCCAGGACAAAAGTAAAATGCCAAGGAGACATAATTTATTTCAGCTTTCAAAAGATGCATATGAAGTCTTTGAAAAGACTCTTAAAAAAAAATAAGCCACTGTGTAAAGGTAAAAATTCCATTAGCAGTTGAAAGTGTTTTAAAACGCAGGACCTAAGTGGTTGTAGCCATCATTGATTCAACAGATGAAAAGAAGTGAAGTGGTTAAAAGCATGGTGAGAGCACAGCCAGATCAGCAGTGCTTCAGAAAAGGAGAACCAAGAGTGTATGACAGTGGGATGTAAAATACATTTAGAAGGGCCCATCATTCACAATTGGAGATATCAATAGTAAGTTAAAAGGTCATCAAAAAAGAGTACCACTGAAGTGTTCTCCAACATGCCCACTTATTAGAGAAAATAGATTAATCTTCCCCAGTGTAGAATGGGGATAACAAACCACAGCAAAAACAGTTACACAAAGTCATGTAAAATGACATGGTAAACTGGGTTCCAGAGGATGAGGAACTACTGATTGAGGTGAACTGATACCCCAGGTTCTCACTGCTGTTATTCTAGACCAAATCATATTTATTTCACTTGCAGGCCCTTGGAAGTCATATAAGAAAACTCACCTCTGATAAAAATGTCTGGGCTGATTTCTGTGCTCCTACATGGAGCAGATACTCATATACGTACAGTGCTAATCTGGAAAACAAACAGAAAGGACAATATTTAGTATTGTGCATTTGTTTGCTCCTTGTCTTCAGAAATAAAGGCTTATCAAAAGTTTGAGATGTGCCCCACTGCCTTCCACAACGTACTGAGCGTGCCAAATCTATTACCTCTACCAGAATTGTTCAGCTAGCCATGTAGGTCAATCTGACCAGAGGTGTTTAAATAGTCATCAATTAAAACATTATTAAGCCCCCAAATTACTTAATGTCAACATTTTTAATATTTGGCCAAGCGCCCAGTGAGCTAACAAGTGACCCAGTGCTGCTCTGAGTGAGCGTGCTTACTGTAAATACAATGTATTCATACAGCATCACTGATTGTTTTTCCAGGTCAACTTTTTTTAACATGTGGAATGTGTCAAGTTGTTAGCACACTTGAAAAACAGCCCTGTGGTTTTTCCAAAGAACACGGAAACTTCAGGCTGCATCAGGAGAAGCGATGGCAGCCTCACTGCACCGCACAGCTCAACAACCACAGCTCTGCAGCGAAGGGAAAACGGATCCTGAGATTCATCCAGACCTGGGCTCTGATGGCAGCAGAGCTACAAATGACTGCCACAGCTCTAGTGACTCCCCAGAGACTCCTGTCTGTCTGTCTGCGAGCCTCCAGTCTTTCCAGAAGGAGAAGGAGGAGGAGGAGGAGGAGGAGAAGGAGAAGGAGATAGATGTCTTTTACATTTGCTACCTGTGCTGTTTCTAAGAAGTAAAATGTATTTGAATGCATCTAGTGATACACATCTATTCTTATTTGAAACATTCTTACTATTCATTTTCAAAAACCTGCAGATAACTTCACAAAGAAGAGGGAGAGGATCTGTCTTCCTGTTACTGTTCGAAACGCCATGCCTTGGTCTGTGTGACCACTGTCATCGTGGCACTGATAGAACACTAATTATGGCAGTGATCTATGAAGTGTGAAATTTTAAAATCTCCTCAGAGAGGCATTGCCCAAAAATGGTTTTCACTAGTTGTTTGTACTTTGTACATGCAGTACATATATGTATTAGTTTACTCTCCGTCCAACTTCAAAAGAAAAGATGTACTTTCTTCTCAAATTAAATATATATAATTCAAACATGTGATTAGTTTTAGTTTGAACTCTCTAAGTACTGTGGGGAGAGCGGATCTCCTAAGAGTTGACTTAATTCTTTCCAGCTACCATCCAAATTTTAAGCAATAAATGTTGTAGACAAAATCTAAAACAGATGTAAAAGACAGAGAAGAAATGCTCTTCTGCCACAGCCAATACATCCTGAATACCCAGTAATGCTTTAAAGCACCTCATTTGTCTTATGAGAGTCCCTTTTTTGTTCTTACCAAAACATGAACCCTGCAGTCCGGATAAAAGGATTGGTGCGATCGCATCCTTCCTGCCCCGCGAAGGAAAGCAAAGCAGCACGAACGCTGGGTTTACTGCAGGCATTTACACCACCCCCATGGGTCTGCCCTCGACTGAAAGCTTTGGCAGAGAGGGCACTGTGATGCCCACACTGACAGCACAAGAGAGATTTAATGTCCAGAGAGATTTGTGACTCCTGTCAGGACTCCTGGGGTACCCACGAGTGCTCCAGCACAGCTCAACATCCCTGCCTGTCCCCACTGTCTCTGCCCCAAAAACGCAAGATATTTCAACACTGCAACAAAAAGACAACCCTAAAACGTTTGACATAAACACACAGAATGTGCTAATTAAGCATGATGATAACTGTTAACATCTCCAGCTCTGTGCAAGAGCTGTTACCTCTTACCAGCAGTGCAATGAAGTGGTGTTTAATGAGTGTGTGGAGGGTAAACGTGGCAGATTTCAGTAAAAGAACAGCCAGGCTTTAGGCTTCCAGGTTGATCCACCTGTGGTAAACCCCAGGCTGGCAAGGGGACTGGCTGCCTCCTTTGCCAGGACAGCTGGGACCACCTCCCACCGGCAGACGTGGGACAGGAGCACAACACAGAATAACCCAATCAGGTCTTACTAGGTCTGTATCGCTGGCCCAGCCCTTGTTATTGTGCTGTCAGGAAGTCTTTACAGAATGTAACAATTCGGAAATAAATGCATTCGCCGCAGAGATCAAAAGAGAGATGCTAATGTTTCACCGTGTCACAGCCAAAGGTTAATGGGAAACTGATGCTCTGGGGAAAGACCAGCAGAGACGCCCAAAAAGTTGCAACACTGTGTAACAAGGAGGAATACTGAATATACAAACTGTAACTACAGGCTAGGAACAGAACAGGACAAAAACCAGGCTACAGTTCAAATGTGTAAAATGAACAAATTAATAAACTATTTCAGATGCTGGCACAAGACTAAGAAAGTAATAGCGAGGTGGTCTTCGACACCAAAGACTTGGGTTTGAAGTGACATTTTAAAAAGACAGTTTTTACTCATTAAACTGGTGTGAGAAACTGTGCAGAAGCAGCAAGCAGACATATGTTGAATTTTCACATTTGCATAGTTGTTGACATCCCATGAGTAATGTGAGGAAAAAATATTTCCAATCAATTTATGACAATGCTGCAGTAATTTCTGTTAAAGACATGACACAGGCCAGAGCTCCCCCCTCCCTGCCAAGACAATTAGAGCACACATTCATCTGTACCCTGATGATACATTCACTCCATTAACAAACAAAAAAGGTTACTGTCTGACTCATGTTGCTAACCTGGTGCACTTTGCCTGAAGTTTCTGCTTTAATTGGACAAGGCATTCTTACATCCCACAAGCAGCTACTGAATTCCAAAGAAAGGAACCATTTAAGTGGTTCAAGTCAACCATTTATCAGAATACTACCAGGAAATAAACACTAATCCTCTAACTGTGCCATGGAAATTACATTGCTACATTTTAGAGATGGGGAGATGCAATTAGCTTAATGAGAACTTACAACTCAAGCCTTGCAGCAGCATTTCCATTGACAAAAAACATGGTGAACTCACCCAATTCCAAACCAAAAGACTAAGACTGCACATCAGAGAAGTGTTCCCACCACTTCCTCCGTCACCAAGAGCCATTATGCAGCTAACATCTGACGCTGGATGTAAAAAAATAAAGTATCTATAATGGGAATGTTCCAGATCTGAGCATCACCAAGACATATTTATAGCATTTTTAGATTGTTAAGATGTAATTTTTTGAAAACTCTTCCTGTATGGAGAGTTCAGCATATGGCACACCATCCATTTAGCTTTTGGTGGGTTCAAAACAGTAATTAAAGAACTAGAAAATCAATATCCATACATAATTGTAAGTCTGAGTGAAGCAGCTGAGCAAGAATTAAAAGCAACTCCGTAGAAGAGATCTTAAATGTTACTCCCCATGTTTCAGAAAACCTCACGTATTCTAAAATTACTACTCTGAACTATACAGAGAAGTAGCTTTTTTGTTGTTTTCAAAAATGTTTATAGACTTCAGTTCAAATCCACATTTCATTTCAAAGCCTAGGAATCTCACTCATCTCACATCCAAATTACAAACCTCATTCTCTAAAACAAGAGCAAGTAGCACTGAATCTTAGCACTAGTGGGGGTTTTCTGAACAACTTTTCTTGAATCCATCAATCCAGTACTTTAAAACCTGCTCCAAAGCTCCTGGTGGTGAGCTGGTTTTACCAAGTTTCAACAAACACTGGTAAACAACCCTTCTGAGGAAGTTTATTTAACATGCCAAACCATGCTTTCTGGCCTATTTGGTCATACTGACAGTTATTTTCCCCCCCTTCTCTCCCCTCGTTTTTAACATATTTATATGGTAATATAATTTGTCCCTAACTATTTATTTTTAATATATTTTTGACATATAGATGTGTGTGTGTATATATATAGATATAAATCTTTTCCTACACATCTCACCTGAGATTTAGGGGATTCAGCCTGCTGTCAACCACCCACCCCTGAGAGGGCTGGACAAGAGACCAGATAACCCATGGTTCTGGATCAAATTCAAGCACTACCTGAGAAGATCATGAAACTTTTTCCCTGTGCTTTGGCAGGTCCATGATGGGCCTCGAGGCTGCAGGGATTTCCCTGCACCCCCCAGAACATGCAGCAATCCCAGGGTCACTGCCACATCCCACACACCACTGACATTTTGGGCTGTTCAGCTTGAGCCAGCAGGCTGCCCTTGCCAAGAGGCTCCACTCTGGCCACTCTACTGCTCCCTCTCCAGCTCAAGACTTGATCTGTGTCACTGTGAGTGCTCTGCATCCCATCACAGCAATCTGAGAGGTGCTCTTAGGAATACCCAGGTATTGAATGGTCGAGGAAACAGTCCTGGGGGAGATCCTCGATGTTTGCCAGGCACTGAAGTGTCCTGAGAGCTCCTGCACTGCCCTGCAAACACAGCCAGTGTAAAAGTGAGTGTGTTCAGCATGATTTATACCCAGGTATTTCTCCCTCTCTCACACAGCAGAAAACACTTTCCTTGCATTCACCCAAACACACAGGGATTGCACCCAGTGCTGCAAGGAATGGGGGCCTTGCATGAGGCTGGTGGTACTTCCCAAATAAGCTGATCCTTCTCCTTGTCCATCCCAGTTTCACAGACAGGGAAAGCCTTCACCCAGCACAGCTCTGGGCAGGCAGACCCACCTCTGGCCTCTTTTCCACTTAACTCCTTGGAAGACGTCCCAAAAATTCACCTTCTGAAGTGTGGCCACCCTCCTCTTGGTTACTGCCCTGACAGTACCATAAACAACAGCAGGGTTTTTCAGTTCACCCACATGCTTGCAGCTCACTTTTTTTTTGTGTGTGTCCCAATTTCACATGCTTTTGCTACTTAAACTCCTGCAGACTTCAAGCACTGGCACAGCCATTTCCAACCATGTGCGAAGTTGAGCACCAATGTGTCACTAAACACTGAATAGGTACCTGGTATGCACTGATCTTTTGGGAAAGATCAGAGATGTATGCCGTGGTAGTGCCTGCAGTCTCCCCCACAAGCACTTAATTGCAAGGTTTTAGGTATTTTCATCTGCTAAGGATGCCTTGGTTTGTGCTGTCACATTGCAGCATTCCCCACTTTGCTTTTATCTGACTCTGGTTAAATTTCATATTCATTTTTCATCTCTGCTCATAGAAATTACTACAGATCCAAACTACTGAAGAATCAAAACACTCTTCTGTAGGCTCCATCTTGAATGGGACAATATCCATCGATTTCCCAATACTTCATCAAAAGGCAAGTTTTCTTGATGACCTCCAGATTTTAATATAAAAAACTGTCATTTTTGCACCTCTGTTTGGCACATATATTCCTCAAGATTTCCAGTAGGGTTTCACAGGCTTCCTAGTCCATGGTTAGGAAAAAAAATAACATATTTTATGAAAATATATGTATTTTTAAAGGTACTCTCTAAGTAGTTTCTTGGGCTTAACCCAAATAAACTACACAACTCACTATAATTATAAAATATTCCAAATGGCAGCTAAGAAATTGTTACCTGACAAAGTACATTTTAAAGTGCAAGCTGAGACTTTTATAAAAATACTTGATGTTTCACCTCTTCCTGGTAGTAAAGGTAGTAACCTTGGTCTCCCCTGCTGCTTTCAGTGGGATAGTAATGGGTTTTTACATGGTATTCTGTCCCCAGTAA
The DNA here is from genome assembly GCF_009650955.1 of Corvus moneduloides. Classification (NCBI taxonomy): domain Eukaryota; kingdom Metazoa; phylum Chordata; class Aves; order Passeriformes; family Corvidae; genus Corvus; species Corvus moneduloides. Next base: position 75,673,174 of record NC_045511.1, read on the forward strand.
ATAATTTGCTGTGTTTAATGAGTTTATACAATGCATCCTGACCTGGCAGTAAGCAGAGGCAGCAGCACAGAGCTGTCATGGAGAAAAACACCACCAGAGAGCAAAGCAGAGACACAGTACTGACCAAAACGCAAATTTGAAAGCTCTAAAGTCACAGAATTACTGATTGGTATATGACATCTTAAAACATTACAGCTGTTCCTGATGCAGCTGCCTGCTTTGAGTAGAAGAAAACTGTCTACAGCATCCCTGGAGAAGGCTGAGGAGGAGGAGGGAGCAGGAATGCACACAGCAGCTCCCCAGGGACAAGCTGGATCAGCACTGACTGGACATGCAGTGCCCACCAGCCTCACCAAGCAAGTAGCACCTAATTTGATTTTCATTCATAGAAAGAAATCAGTGTTTCTGAGTATCTGGCTCCTACAAGGACCCATGATTTTGCTAGTAGCTTTCCCAGCTTTTCTCAGAGAGTGTACATTTAATATCCTGTCCAAAGAATCCCAGGATATTTGGGGCTGGACTGCTGGCCTCCCTTGTAAGTGTCATCAATAATGTTGGGCAAAATATTTTATTGGTCTTTTACAGCATATCCTGGCTAAACCCAGCTGCAGATGTTAAATACAGACTGTGCCATTCCCCCTCCTCACTCTTTTTACAGTGTTCAGACTCTGTAAAATGCAAACTTTGCACTTAGAGCTTGGTACGACACCCTGAAGAGACAGTAACGAGTCACCTCATGAATTTTATGGGAATCATATGGGATGGTGACACACAAGATGAAATTCCATGAGTTTCTACCTAAAACGTAATGGTGGAAAGTAATTTATATGACTTATTATGAAGCAGTAAAATTTTCTTCTGGAGAGAGTAAGTTCTGAAAGGATCAGAGTGAAGCTATCAGACCTCGGAAGTCAAAGAAATTCAGGGAGCTGGTGGAGAGAGTTTCTTCAGAAAAACAGACAACCTGGAGATACGAAGTGCAAGACAAACACCAGGGGCTTCAGGCTATATTAAAAAAACTGATGGCAAATATCAGGGGAAGACAGACAGGAAATAATAAGAGTTACTCTGGCTGCATCCAAAAAGTCCTCAGTGATCCAAGAAAAGACTGCAATAACAATGAAGAAAATAAAATCATGTAACAATATTAACACCAATTTAAGTGTTTGGGTCCAGTAGATGACAACTGAGCCTCTGCCTGAACCATTAAGTTTCCCTCCCAAAATGGGGAGCTGTGATGCTGTTCCTGGGAACAAACAACCACCCATGGCTTTGAGACTGCCACTCATGCAGGGTGACAAGTTCTGCACTGGGGACTGAGGTGGAGGAACTCAAGGCATTTCCCTGCAGAACAAAACCAAAACAACAGCCACCCCAGACAACAGAAGGTGTTTGTGTGTGAGTGCAAGCACACCAGTGGAAGTTCTCAGCACACCTGAACTGGAGGTGCAGGGCTTGAAGTGCAGATTCCTCCTCGAACCCCTGCAGTTTGCACCCACAGGACAACTGCACACAGCTGGCTCTGACCAGGCCCACAGCTGCCGGCAGAGCTCCCACACAGCTGGCCACCCTGCTCCAGGGATTTACACCCTTGCCTGCTCCACATGCCCACCCCTGCCTGACAGAGGGAGCTGCAGGGAGTCTCTTGCTGCTCCCCCAGACTGGACCGTGGCCCAGGAGGATTAGCCAAGACCCCCAATTACTCAACACTTCCACTCAGCAGCATCTCCAGATAAACTGGAGCACCCAGCCTCAGCTACAGCTTACACATGAAGACTTTGCTGAGCCTCCAGTCCTCTCAGACTGCCTGGGGCATGGTCTACTACCCACAAGTGTATTTTACAACTTTACAGATAGTTAGACCCTGAACTGGAAGTTACCAGAAATACATTCCTTTTGAAATGTGGGTCATAAAAAAACCATAGTGGGTTCCATATCCTCCAGGTTTTTTTTATAGTAAGAATACTTTCCAAACAAAGAATTACAGCAACAGGAGGAAGATATTTGAAAATCAGGCTCACAAAGAGTTAATCCACACATTAAAAACCCCAAAACTTAAAAAAACCTCAGCAATAATAAAACGTTGCAGTAGAGAAGCTATACTACGAAATGTTTGACTGTCAGTCTAGAAAATTTGAATGCTAACTCTCCAAATTGCTACCACTGCCTAGTGTTTGAAAGGAAGAAACCAGATGCAAGAGAAAAGGGATGGGAAGTACTTGATTCTGCACTGACCGCTGATGTTTGGTAGAAGAACTGACACTGTGTTGTATTTGCTCGTGTATGAAACAGGCAAAACAGGCAAACCACTTGTCACACAATCTCTGGCTGTGCACTTACTACTAAATCAAAATTTAAAGGGCGTAAGCATCCAAAAGACTCCAGTTCTACCACATGCAGGACCTGACTCAGACTGGCAGTTCTGCTCTTAACAGTTATAAATGCATTTCTGTACAGGACATATTCAATTAAAAAAGGGTTGCCTAACATTGGTTTACAGGGGAAAACAGAAAATTCTCTGTTTTCTTAAGTAGGTATTAATAGAATACTGTAATCCACACTGGATTCAGTTACTAAGTTAACTTTATGGATAACTTCACAGGCAGGCAGGATAGGAAATACAGGATATAAGTCCATGTCATGTTGTCAAGATGCAACTTCTGCAGGAGGGCAGTAAACTGGCAAATAGGAGACTTCGACAGGGCATGGACAGGTTTTAGGATGTCAGGAGTTGGCACTGAAAAGTAAAAATAAACATATAAATAGATAGATACAGCTTTGGTTTTTTTTTTAAAAAAAGCCGGGGGGCAGCGGCAGGAGGAAAACAAAAAGGAGAGGGAAAAAAATGGAAAAATAAATTAAGGAAAAATAAATCCAGATGGGTTCTGCACAGCCAGACATTTTAAGGTTCCAGAAGTTTATGCTTCGGTGAGCTGATGTGCCCCAGCACTGCAGCCCTATTAATGTACCTGACTGAGCCAACACCTGAACACAGCTGTGGCAGAACAATTCCAAGACCCCTGGGGATCACCATCAGTGGCACTCCAACCGTAGCAAAGAAGTATGTAAAAGTGTCAGCTTGTGACCAAAAGAAAAAAGATAGTGAAGATATCTTAATGGAGTCAAAGGTTTACAGATTAAAAATAATGGTGAGCACTATGCAAGAACTTCAGGCAGTTTAGATAAGGAGAGCTTCAGAAAATATCTTCCAATACCTCATGAGTGAGAAAACCATTTCATGTAAAAATCCTCTGTAATAATAGTGAAAAAAAAAAAGTTAACCTTCAAAAGGAACTCAAAAATGTTTTATTAAATATAAACATCAGTTTGCTTATTGTTCATGTGCAAACTCCTGCTTGAGCACAATTTTTCATTTCTTCTCAGTGATATTTTAAAGAATTTTGATTGAACTGCTTGAGAACAGAGAAAAGTTCATGAAGAAAAACTTACACAACTTTCATGTGTTTTTCACTTCTCAGTTAAATATTAATAGAACATTAAGATCCAGCAAATATTTGTATTTAGGATGCTGTTCACACACTACCTGAAATTGACTTGAGATATTTATGTGGTATTAAAGAGATTCTGATCCTGAGCCACAAAACTACATGCACACACACATAGAATACCAGACTCATGGAATGGGTTGGGTTGGAAGAGACCTTGTAACTCATCCTGTCTCTCTCCTGCCATGGGCAGGGACACCTTCCACTATCCCAGGTTGCTCCAAGCCCTGTCCAACCTGGCCTGGGACACTGGCAAGCACATTGCAACAAGAGCACTGCTATTGCATGCTTCACTTATTTCTTTATCCTCCATTCTTCATTTTTCCTGTTTCTTAGAGTAAAAGAGAAACTAATCTTGAATTACTCTGGAAACTCTCAAAAGCAGATTTTGGTGTAAGAAATTAGCACATGGGAATTACAAATAGCAGAGAACAGGGATTTGTTTTGCTGATCCTTATCTTCGACAAGACTCTTACCTGCAGAAGGAAGGGGAAAGAGACTTTCTTTTAATGGCTGCTTTTTCTGCAGCCTTTCAGCATTATCTCTGCTGCAGTGTAGGGAAGGGCTGGTCCTGACAGCGGTGGGAGAGGGGAGGGAGATGTTCTAAGACTCCACCAAAGATTTTGCCCAAGCCACTTCCAGCACCAGCTGATGAACAAAAGCCTGTTAAGATCCTTTCACTCTTTCTACCAACTATATATTTTTTACCAGCGTACACCAATAAATCAATTTATGCCTCCTGTTTCACCTTTGATACACAGAAAGGCAGAATATAGACTTTTACAGGCACGACCACTTCAGTTTTGCAATGCATAATGTTCAAATCATTATGAAACTCCGTTATGTCACATAAAGCTTTTATGAAGAAAAATTATGAATCAAACTGTAGTATACACTTTTTCAAAAAGAAGTGTTGATGCAGGATTCTGAACAACTGCAAAAACTCTGAGTGAAGAAAAAGATATTAAACTTGCAATGAATGGCACTAAAGTGAAAAGGAAGTCAACACTTGTGATTTACTAAGGAACTCTCCTGTTTCTGCATTAACTGTTCACTTGATGCTGAACAGAGTAAAAAAACCCATGAAAATTTCAGTTCTCAGCTAAGTGGGGAATATCCTTCACTCATGTCTCACATTTACTGGAGACAGATTGAAACAGAGAAAATCAGACTATACCTGAAATGGACAAAACCAGCTACCATCAAAGAAGAAAGGACAAGGAAGGCACACCACAAAGACCTAGGACTAAAAAAAAAGCTTCACGATATCTCTGTCATATTAATTCAGTGTTACGTGAAATGTATCTGCAAAAGTTTCCCTCTTGAAAAGGTAAAACTAGAAACAGATCTCACAAGAAATTGTACATATATATAGAAATCTGCATTAAATGCAACATTTTCATTGGCAACAGCAGATGACTGCATTAAAACCAAAAATAAAGAAAATGTAACTGCCTGTTAAAACACAGAAATTAATTTTCATTAGGAATACCATTTCTTACTCTCAACATAACTCAAAATGAGACTTGATTCTAAATCTTGTACTCATGTTAAAACACCTTGCTTTATCTTCCAAATTACTGATGCTTGACTTGGTCCTCTGTCTATTTAGAAAACACACATTAGTTTTTTAAAATATCCTTTTATTAGTATATTACAAGAAGACAGCTCGTCAGCACAGCACCGGGCATTCACAGCTCCGGATTTCAATTTCACCTCAAAAAGGCATTCCCTCCTCAGCATGGTTTTACTGGAAGGCTGGAGTCAAGTCCTGGAATTATATTTAGTACTAACTATAAAGTATTTATATATAAATATGCATTGAGTAAATCAAATGTTTAATATATATTTTAACAAAGGGTCATTTGTTATGGATTTTAGGGCAGCAGTTAGACAAAACACTGTCTTTAACACCTTCTACTGTGTGCTTATTGCCATACATAATACACACTCTTCATGCCTGTAACCTGTTTAATAACAGACATTAATTATTTATTAGCCCTCTATAAACAATTTATAAATGTACTCTTACTATAAAGCATGACTGGACTGGCCTTTACTCCCATAATGAAGGCGTCTGCAGAATTTTAACTGCTGCATTAAGAAGCAAACCCCACTTATAAAGAACTTAACAGCAATACACATTTTGTGGTATAAAAATACAGCTAAACAGCACAGCCCGTCATTTATCTCAGAATTCGGTATTATGCAGGGGATTTCCCGGAAATTTACGTGAATTGGTTATGATGGCACTGTTAACAAAACTAAAGTCGTGTTTAGGTGCAATAGAAGAATTTTTTTTATACCTCTGTCATGCATCTGTTGGAGAAGTTTAATTTTGCGCCCTGGGTAGGTTGGTGTGTCTCACCAATACTTTTTTTAACAAGATCACCCCAGGCAAGGCTGCCTAGGGTGCCGTGCTTGCCATGGGGAGAGTGAAAATTTTAGGAAAGCTGTGTATTTTGCCACCCTAGTTTTCAACAGCTTTGGAAATAATGCTGTATGTTAACTGAGGGTCAGTCTTCTCTTTCAGACCAGCTGATGTTCTTTATATTTTTAGTATTAAAATCAGTTAATAGTTTTAGCATGTACAAGGCATTTTGTGGCTCCTTCTGGTACTGCACTGGTTTGATTTTTTCTATAAATGTTAATTCTTCTTGTGTGAGAACTGCATTAAATTTAAAGCAAATACTTACACCATAGAAAAAATCAAGAAAAGTTCCTTAATGGCAAGACACAGGGAACAACACTTCCCTCTAAGTTTTCAAGTCAGCTGTTTGCACCTCTCCTCTCTGGGATTTTTTTCCAGCTCAGTGAGTAATCAACCACAGCTTTCTAACACTGCTGAAACTTGTGGCATTTTTCTGATTAAACTCAGAATTCTCCTTATGGAATTTTCCTTATGGGACACATCTTTTCTGAGCAGCACAAGATCTGAGCAAACTGGTGGAACATCAACCCCAAATATCAGTGGTTGCCTGTGTTGCTCATCTCTGAGAGCATGTTCAGGAGAACCAACCACAAGGAAGACCACATGCAAAAAATTCAGGAATAAAACAGCAGAGACTGTTTAACTCCATGTTCCCAGCAGTCTGGATTCATTCAGGAAAGAGACATTGCACCAGGGAAACATAAAATACAAAAAACACAAAGACTCACAGTGTAAAATTAACTCATGCAGCTCAAAACTACTCATCTGTTTAAAGTCAATGAGAAATACAAATCACAGTCAAGGCTGCTCTTTGTACATGTGAAAAATGCCTGTCCTTAACAATAAAAATGTCCTCTTCAGATCTAAATTATGCCTTCTATGTATCACCTAACTTAACATGAATGCACAAACAGAAAAACAAACCCAACAAGTTCTTGCCTATATGAAGCCCATGGGAAAGATGACAAGGGAATAACTCTGTTATTTGAATAAAGAGAAAAGAAGCTTTGAGTTCATAAATGAAGACAGACTAATCACTGTTTTTTAAGATGTGTCAGGAAAAAGTAAGCAGAGCTAACACAGAGCATTCAGGTAGATGAAAAAACTAGGAAAGACAGAGAGGAATAACCACAGGATGACACACATTATGTGGCATTTAACATCACTGGCAAGATAGCCTAGAACTGGATGGATGGAGGTACCAGGTGGGAATTTGAGCAGCAGTGCTGGGGGTGAGAGCAGCAGGAAGGAACACAGCTGTAGTGACAACACTGGGGTGCAAGAGCTTCAACATCCCCTACAGGCAGCCTCTGGTCTCCTTCTAGCAAGGAAATGGACGTGCCAACACAGCAGAGAGTTTCCTGCTGTTTCCATCATGCCTGTACAGGTAGATGCAGTCTTTCCACTGCTTGGTCAACAAGCCAAACCCATTGGGATTTTCAGTCACTAAAAAGATCTTAAGCACCCTCCAGGGTGATGAACACAACCCTTCCAAGACTCTCATGCAGGTATCCAATCCTTTGAAGATCGAGTCCCTGGAGATGTGCAGCTTTGAAGGCGTACTCAGACTATAAAGCAACAATCTCACGTGGGGGAAAAAAAATGCATGCATGGGAATAACAACTGAACAAGCAAACCTGAGATAAAGATCTGTAAAGTCCAATGGGAACCTCAAGACAACCATGGCAAGATCAGCACAGTTAAAAACTGCTCATTATTTCACAATGTGTTCCTTTCCTGGTGCTTCTGACCTAAATAATGCCCTTGCTTTTCAGGAGGTGGCCACTCTGTGGTTCCTCATTGCTCCCCTCTCCAGGAGAGCACAAGCCTTACTGTGACTGAAACCTGAACCCCGGCACTCTGTTTCTTGTGCTCCAAAGGAAATGGCAAAAAACCCACAATGAAATGCCCTTGAAAAGGGATAACAAGAGGTGGGTAAACCTCGAACTGCATCAACCTTGAGACTTAAAGAGACGGAGATGCACTTGGAAATGTTAATCTCTGCAGTGTCTGTCAGACTCTGTGGTCTCTCTTCATCCCTAGATATGTGGGACTGCAGGAAAAAGGGAGCAGCATGAGGAGAAAAGGGAGTATCTGGAGCTACACAAGTCTTGCTACTGTGAAAGTAACAGAAATCTGAGCCCCATGCAACCTCCCTTTACAAGTTATTTCTATTGGGAATTCTGCAATTTCCCAAATCCTCCCTGAAGGTAAAACAGCCATGGGGAGATAATTTTTAATAAAATACGTTTTCCAAAGGTAACTCATTATGGGCATCAACTATCAGAACAAATTTAAGCCTTATGGGAGCTCTGGGACTGATGGTGAGCAAAGTTAAGAGTGCTTACCAGACCTCCTAACAATCCATAAAAACCCAAAACCAAACCTTTTACCAACCAGATCTGTTATGGCCAAGAAGGGAAAAGCAGCATCTCCTTACAAAGACCACTCCTCCCTTCCACGTGCAGACAGCAGAGACCTGGCTGGTGCACAGCAAGAGACTCCAGGTGGTTATCACACCTTTCTTGTGTTCTGGGTTTTTAGGAGGGGTACAGTCTCCTCCACAGGACATGGCAACGTGTCCAGGTGGGCTTGGGATGTCTCCAGAAAGGGGGATTCCAGGTCCTCCCTGGGCAGCTGTTCCAGGGCTCTGCCACCCCAGAAGAGAAGCCAGGCCCTGCTCCATCTCCCTTCCAGACCTGTCGGGACATCAGGGACAAGCTGCTCACCAGCACTGGCCACAAACATTCCCCAGGAAACCCAGCCTTGCCCTTCCTGTCTTCAACTCTCAATGCCACCCTTGAAAATCTTAAGTCAAAAGAGTCACTTCCACCTCTTCATTTCACTGAGGGCCACTCACTGAAACAAGGGAAACGTTTCTCAGTACCTTTCACTGTTTTAGCAATCTTACCCCTTCACTTTAATAAAAATGAGCCATTGTTTGCCTGTTTGTTGAAACCTCACATGGAATTAATGAAGGCAACATTTGCTGCTTGTTTGTGAGTTTGATCACACTTCTACAGTGATGATTTCATTAGACCTTCCAAATACTAGAGTTTTGAGGGTTTTGGAAGGAAAATACAAGGAGTAACAATGATTTCTTTCTATATTCATCCTTAGCCAACATCAGTGAAATAATTATAAGGAATGCAGGAGTAAAGGTTATCGAGAAGCTGCAATTTTTCATTGTTTGCCTCAGACCTGAATGTGCTTTCCTGCTTTTTTTCACTCAAAAGCCTACAAAAGGATTTCATTTAAAACAGTAGAAAAAATATACTGCTCTTATTTCAAGATGTGTCAGCTGTTCCCAGAACAAATGTTGATGAAGTATGCGATGTTTGGACTCAGAAAGTTACTAATCTCTGTTACAGACTTCATACCTTGGCACTGTTCGTATATGAGGCACCAAATGCCTGGATAGGGTATAAAACTAATGTGGATTTGACCATGGCATGGAGGGATCCTGAGGTGGTATCACTCTCCTCAAATCAAGCTAACACACACACCCCCCCAAAAAAACCCCAAAACCAATCAAAACAAACAAACAAACAAACAAACAAAAAAAAACCCCAAACCAATCCCCTCCAAACAAAACCAACAAAAAACCAACCCAAATCAATCAAGCAAAAAACCCTAAAGACACCAAAAAACCTAACAGAAACCCCCCACAAAACCCAAAAAACCCACCCCAAACTAAACCCAAACCCCAACCAAACAAAAAATCCCGTCCTCGAACCCCCTAATCAGTGCTTGTGACTTCAATCTCAAGCTGGAGCATTCAGTACACACTACCCTAAACAAGGAATATGCTCCCCTGATGCTTCTGTGCCAAGTATTTGCGTGTTCATTCTAAAAACAGCTTTTCAGAGCAGCTCAGGAGGCCGGTGCTTTTCCCTTTCTCATGCATCCCGTGACCTTTTGCAGGTGAGAGGGGGAACATCAGCCCCCTGAGGCGCTTTTCACACTTCCCTCAAGGTGAACAATGGGCGGGTACAAACTTTACAACACCAGGACTAAATTTCAATCCCAGCAACCTGGAGATGGAAGATTAACAGGAGACATCGATAACAACCGGTTTGACAAAGCACTCGGAGTTCCCCAAATTCCAGTGCATCTTGCTCCACCTGGCCCCCGGGAGGGTGATTGTCTCCCATTTATCCCACCTGGGCTGAAGGGTTTTGCTGATGCCCGCGTGTCATGTGCATTCTACATAAATACATATTTATCTGTTAAAATCTCTGCTGTTTTCCAGCGCCCAGGTTGCTCTGGAGGAGGGCACAGCTTCATTCCCTCCCCAGGGCTGCCATGAAAACAACAAACGAAATCACATGGATGACGATCTTGTCAGGTCTCATCAGCAAGTAAGAGCCGGCCTGGTCATTATTAGAATAAGAGATTTAAAATACAAGCTTGAAACAAGGCTACAAAACTTTTATAGACCGAGCTGAAAGCGCTCACTGCAGCTTTTCTGTAAAAAATCCCTTTACTGCGAGGATTTTAGAGAACTTTTCATGTTCATGAAGGACCACTGGAAAAAATATTTGTACAAATGGCAAAAATAATGAGTCAGCTGCTCAGTTTATTTAGGATCCCTGCAACTTGCACGGCAGTTTAAAACAAGTTGCACAGGAAATTCAGGCAGCAAAATAGATTTAAAAATTTTTTTAAAACTTTATTAGGACTGGATTTGCAAAGAGAAAGAAATTTCCAACCAAGATGCCAACAGTGTAATTATATTAGCCTGCTACGAAACAATTAAAAGTAATGAAATTTTGACTTCTCGCTAAGTGTTAAGAAGCTTAAGATTAGTATTTGGTTAATCCTTCAGTCCCACTGAGAAGCCCTCACATGGCCCAAACAGCATTCTGGAGGTGGTAGGGTGCCCCACAGCTTCCCAGCAGCATCACTCATCATGGAGCTGGAGACTGACAGCTCCAAACAACAGCAGCTCGCTCAAAACCACCTTTTGTCATGTATAGATGCACTCAGAGGTGCACAGAAACCCTCTGTGCAAAAAGGAGTGAGGTGAGAGCTGTGGGTACAACATGAACCTGGCCTTTTAAAACAAACAAAACTGGTGCACCTATATTGAACTGCATCCTCTAGCAGAAAGCTGTGTCTGAGGAGGGACTCATGACTGCCCACTCTCAGGGAGGAGCAGGGCAGGAAGGACTAAACAAACACTATTTAAATTTTTTTTAAATATATAAAAACATTTTAAAAACCCTTGGGCACACAGCCCCAAAAATAACTCCAACACCCACAGTACTATTTTGGGTGGCAACTTTAAGGCTTCATTCAGCTTTGCCAATGGCTACTGGAAGGTTCAGGGTCCCTCTTCCAGTAAAGGAATCGCTGGGTGGTGAGGAGCTGCTGCAGCCTTGCCAGTGCAGACGTGTGCCCAGCTGGTCCCAGTTAATGGGTTACATCCTGGTGGCTGCTGCAGCCTTCGAGCAGCTCCCACTCCTGCTACAGAGCAGACTGGAACCAGAACACTCAGACAAAGCCTCTGCAGAGAAGGCAGAGTCATCTCCTCACTCTGCAGAGCAGGGGCCATGGGATGTATTGTCCCATATAAACAAACACCTTGGAGGGGATGCAGAGAAAAGGCACTATGGTCCATTTGTATTTAACAGCAAACGTACATTTAATTTTCCTTTTAAAGTGAGCATGATTCCCACCACCTCTCACCCCCACCTCCCCAGCCCCACAGGGACAATGCTGGAGCAGTTGCTGGAATCACCACGGTCCACTGAGGCAAATCGGCAGCTTTTCATCTTGAGTCTGAACTTTGCTGGGAAAAGAACTGATGACAGTAGGATCTCTGAAATTATGGTTAAACAGGCTGAGGTGGTTCTTAAAGGCAAAAGGTCAATGTAAGTGATTTTTTTATACTTTCTTTCAAAGCAGTGTTCATGTGGGTTTCAGGGTAGGGTTATTCAGAAACTTGAAAATGCTGTAAGATGTGCCAACAAGTACAATATCTGGAATATTGAAGAATTCCATCAGATAACAGGCCAGACACCAAATAAAACAGTTGGTAATAAGAGTGAGGATTCTGCTGCTTGGAAAAAAGAAAAGAGAAGGAAGGTATTTCCAAATAAACAGTATTTCATAATGCAATATCCCATTTAATGATTCTCTGCTTTTTAGTTTATTTACTTCTCTGTGTTTTTAAGCAGAAATCAATTACATCTATTTTTTTATTCAAACACCACCTTTTAAAATAAAAAAGAAGCTTCACTGAGAACACAGCTATGGCAGCATCAATCAGAGAATGGAGTAATGAAGCTGATGCAAATACTTCAGACCAAGACTCAAACTTCCCCCCAGTTCTGAAGTGTTCAGTTTCCTGGGAGTCAGTGTGGGCAATTTGGCAGGCATGCTCATGAATATATTAACTTACAAGAACCATCCCCCCCCCCCTCCAGTTAATATATATCAGGGGGAAAACATGCAGAGAGGCTCACATAGCTAAATATCTCAGGCTAAAAATATCAAGAACTCCCTCAGCTGGAAGTTGTTAGCAAGAGCTCTGATAAAAATAAGGAACCAGGACAGCATAAATTCTTTCCTTTCCCTGCAGAAAATAAACTACATTTGGGAGGAAAGTATTCAAAACATAATAAAAGAGGTGACTCACCCCTTTCAACATGCAGCACACAGTGCATGGAAGGATGGAAGGGGGGACAGGGACTCAAACCCAATGGAGGAGTCCTGCTGGGAGAGCAGCAACTCCCAGCTCCAGCTCAGCTCCCAAAAGGGTCACCACAGCAGCTGTCACACACACACCCCTGCCCTGAGGGAGCCCCTGTGCCTCTTGAAGGGCTTCAGACACAGTAAATGACCACTCCGAGTAAATGGCTGCTTCTAGAGCCTTCCCCTGAGGTTAGTGGGATGCTCCTCCAGAAGGCTCCTAACACCTACAGCAGGAACTGCAAGGCTGAAGATGTTTCAAATTCACCTCTTAGCCAACAATATTTCCAGACATGGGCTGCATTCTTTATTTCTTACGTATTTCTCAAACTTACCTTGACCCAGTCCAGTGAGAAAACCCAGAACTAGCAGAGCCAGCTTGGCTTTGGTTTGCAAGCAGACACATGCACATCACTTCCATTTTTGGGCAGGCAGGGTATCAAAAATCAAGCCCAAACCGCCAACATTTAACAGCCTTCTACACTCAGAAGAAAAAAGGAGGCGAGCAGTATGGGCTTGTCTCAGCTACAGAGGAAACAGAGCAAACATGGTGTCTTAGGACTACTAAACCAGCAAATCATTTACAACAGCATCCCATTCCTTCATTGTGGATGGAGCTGGAGGAACTGCATAAAGAGGAATGATATGGCTACAGCACGTAAGTCTAACCATTTCATAATCACATAATTGACGCTTGTACATCACTTTGGGTCACACACCAGAGACACTCAAAAGGGTTTGGACCTTTCAGAGTCATCTCCAGCGCCTTCTTCCCTGCAGTATCCCACAGCAGGGTAGGATGCTTCTGCACACCAACATCCCCATTTCTTGTAGGAATAAAAACTCAGGAAAGAAAGAGAGTACTGGTGCAAGTCTGTATCTGAACATCATTTGAATGCCCAGGAGACTGATGAAATTTACCTAGTTTTACAAACTGTGTCACATTAAGTAAAAAAAAACAACTCTGCCACTAGGAAATACTCAGATCCCAGCCACTTCAGGCAGACATATTCTTGGACTCTTGGATACAAATACAGAACAGTAGGAGTGGGCTGGGAAATGGTTGTTTACTGAATTTCAGTCTTTGAACGTAAAGGAAAAAAACCTTGACTCCGATGTAAGGACACCTCAACATCTTCACTGAGGAATGTTGCAGCGTAACTCATGGATTGTATCACACCCCCGAAAGATCTTTTTCTAACAGTTTGTAGCAGTAATTTTTCACTTTTACATGCTGGATGAAGACACACAGGGGTGCTGGGAAGCCTCCTGTGCTGAAGAGTGAGTTGAGGGAAGAGACAGAAAGGTTCGTCCCAGCAGCACATCTGAGTATCCAGGCACATCACGTATTAGCTTAGAACACACAGAATTTTTATCTGTTACCATTACAGCCATAAGACTGTGGGACAAAGAGGGTTCAAACACACTTTGATCCTTGAGATGGCTTCTGTATTGTTTCAAACAGTGGTACACCTGTCCTATCCTCTTCAAATGTTCACGTTTAGCTAAAATATCTGAAGCTACCTTAAGAGCACCAGCTCTCCCTCCATCTGAGGTCCCCCCCACCACCACCAGGTGAGAAAACAGAACAGAACCCTTCATCCTGGTTTTTATGCTGCTTTCAACATTCCCCCAAGCCCTGGAACCACACTGTGAGGCTCTGTCATTCCCTAGCCAGAATCAATAGACCTGGAGGGAAAAAACCCACACAAACCAAAAAGTGGGCAAACGAGAAAGAATAAACCTTTGGAGCACAAAAGCTTCTTCAGGTCATTCGGGCTGTCAAAAGGTAAGAAAAAACTAATTTCTTTTTGGATAAACTTGTCAGTTGCTGGGGGTGCTGTCCAGGGAGAAACATGGATGGAAGCTTGTTGGGGGAATCAAAAGCTTGTTCTACCAGATTAGCATTAGGGGAGTAGTGCATTCCCAGGCAGAAAACAGTTACACATATGGCCTGCTCTTGCTGTTTTCAGAGGCTTTCATTCACACTGCTCTAAACAAAAACTTTGCTTTAAGAAGCTGGGTTGTTGGGTACTCCTTTTGTTGGTCTTAAAGAGAAGTAAATACAGGTGTTGAATATTGATCCTAAAGACCAGTAAATACAGGTGTTGAACATAAAATCAGCCTTGGTGAGGTAACTACAGTCACTACACAACCAACAGGTAGGACACAGTAAATTCTGTGTTTCCATACCAAGCAACATGACAAGGGTGTAAGGCTGACACTGAACCAGCTCAAAAGTGGACCAAGAGTGCCATTACTCTATTAACTCTGAAAATGCCCCTTCTAATTTTATTCCATATTTGAATCAAAACTGTTGCTTATTTTGTCTTTTTTTTTCCACCAATCTGCTTCTGTGATTCAACACATGCAAGTGATGCCTGTTTGCCTGGTCTAAAGACAAAGATATCAACCCTTGATATATAATGATTATACACATTCATACATCCACCTATAAACACACACAAACAAAGGCAACACAGTGAGAAAAATGAGTGCTGGGAGAATGTGATGGTCACCTCTCTTCAGCTACCTTAATCCTTCAGATATGTTCCTGGACTGGGAAACGAGAAACACCAAGAGAGTTGTGGGCCTGCTAAAAACTGCCTGTCACAGAACTGGACTGAAGTTTAGCTGAAATCCACAGCTGAATCACAAAGGCAGGAAGAACATGAAAACACTTCCATTTTGAGGCTGCAGAGTACACAGCAACTACTTTGCCAAGTTGCACTGTTGGTCCCTTTAATCTCATTTCTTGGTTCCTTTCACAACACCCTCGGAATGCCTCAGAATAAGGTGTCAGGAAGCCCGTGGCACATCTGACACTGCCATGGGTTAGGTTTCCCTACACTTTCCTCAATTAGTTTTTCACTTGTGCCCTGAATTACTGAGGATTTCCAATGTTTGTGCTGAGCATTAAGTGCCGGTGCTCACTCCAGCCCACAACCATTTGCAGAAGGCAAAGCTCTCTGTAAAAACACACTACACCAGAGAGCCCCTCTAATTATGCTTTGCCCACTGAATGTGTACACTGTGCAAAGAGAAATTAAACAGAAAATAATACCAAAACACTTCCACAAGCTCTGTGTGTTTCCCTGTGGCTGCCGCTGATCATCCCTGTGCTGCTCTATCAGGGAGCCCCTTCTGCACGATCTGCTCTCTAAAATATGGAACAGGTACTCCCACAAGCTGCTGCAGCCATGACCCTGCATTTTCAAATGCATTTATCTGGCTCACAGTCTAAGTATTGAAACCACAGAGTCCGTTTTTGACTTTCTGAAGTATTTTGTAAGAGCTTTACCAGATAGTGATATGAGTGAAAAACTGCTCAATCCACTGACATTGTTTTACAGGAAAAATATGGTTTTATGACAAGAAAACCTTCTGGGTTTTTTTTCCCCTAAATGAGTAATCCCACCCAGAACTGGAGATTGGCACTGGGCAACTTCTATCTTTCTTTTTGTTTTCTAGTTTGGAATTACTTACTACAGACTTACAGGTCTGTTTGAGGAATATAGGTAACATTTTATAAACAACTATTTTTAATTACTGCATTTAATAGGAATACATCTGCATCCAGGACTCCAGTCTGCTTTTGTTTCTAATCATCTATTTTAAATAACCATTCAAAATATTTTTTTCATTCACTTTTTCTATGTTCCCCAGCTACAGTTGGACAAATTACTTAAATCTTGCATCTTTGAAGCGTAAGATAGTTTTATTTGGGGTTGGGAGTTGTTTGCTTATCTGGGTTTTGCTGCATCATAATACCTCATATTATTTTAAAAAATATTTTGAAGTATATATAAGTTTGTGGATGCAACATAATGGTTGTCTACACATAATAGTCTCGTAAAAGTAAACATCTTTCTTTCATAAAGAATTAGATGTACATTTAGCACAATTAGAAGTGACACTGGATTTGAGGAGCTGCATCAGAAGTCAGGAACACCAGCATGTTTTACCTTTCAGCTCAGTTTGTCAAGCCCATTACCATCACCAGAGGCACATTTCCAAACTTCCAACGCTGCTCTTCATCTCCTGATCAGAAGCTCTCCTTCATCTTTTCCAGCTTTGTATTTTTGTTAACCAACTGTCCTGTGTGCAAGCTCTGTGTGTTTATTTGTTGATCATGTACTTCTACTCCAACCCAGAAAAAGAACTTTCATTTGTATTCTTTTACAATGTGCATACAAACACACAGGAAAACCAAATGCCTTAGGCTGGGATATGTGCCTTTACGTTTTTTTAAACATCACCTTCATGTGCACGTACCCTCTCCAAATTCACATTTCAATGAATATTAAACAATAAGCAATTAAAAGGGCCAAACAGTTCAAGTGACACACAACAGGAGTCATAACCTTCATTTCCAGGGCAGTTTCAGATTTGGCAAGGGAGCTTCATTATTCCTGATAGACCTGATGGAATTTCAGTAACTCACCCACACTCCAACCATGCAAAAAGCACCAGCACCTCCCCATCAGCACCTCAACTCAAAGGCTGACCCAAACAGGAGCCATCCAAAGCTGGCACCCATCCTTTGAGAGTTAGCTGGGAGAAGAACATAAATACATATCTATCATGGAGAAATCAAGTGGGGCTTTGGTTTCTCAAATCCTGCTGTTGCTGTTACAGGGATCTGATAAAGCACAACTTCTGAGGAGCGTCAGGTGGCAGCCTCACAAATCCCCCCGTGTTTATGACACAATCACACCCCCTGTCAGCCACATGGTCCAGTCTGTCCCAACACCATCCAGAACAACATTTTAGTAAGGAATTACAGTTCCACTTCCATACTCCAGTATCTTCCTCAGAAAGCACAGCCCCTCCCAAGGAAAGGAACACAGGCTACTTCAGGTTGCCACTGATGTTGCTGGAATTTTTTTCTAACCTATAAAACAGGTTTTCAAGACTAAAACCCAACATTTTTTTATAAGCATTAAGGTGTTTACCACAGAAAACATAGAGAGCCTTTTACCTTCTTCTGATTACCTGTAAAAATGCTTCATTCCAGCAGTGGAGCATTCTTATTAACTCTCCAAATTCATTATATCAATATAAAAATGCACCTGCTAGTAACAAGACATTATCAATAGCAATATAAAAACGAAATTACATGCACTGGAATTTACATATACTGGGAACTCATTAGTACTGATTACTTATTGCTTCTGTATTTTCAAAACACTGGATTCTTTCTATGAAAATTAGAGGGGTTGGGTTTGGTTTTAAGGTGAAATCTCTCCTAAGAATCAGAGGCATTGGAAACAAAATGGAAATTAATGTAAAGCATAGGACATGGTGTAATCAGTAACTTCTTAAATTTCTTCTTCATGATGGAAATTTCTTTCAAAGACTATATTTTATTAAGGAATAGGAAAAAGGAAGAAAAGAAACAGTCAAGCCTGAGTAGCAAGTTAGGAATTCATTGGCAATTTAGGCCTGATCAATCCCATCACGAGTTTGGGGTTAACATCAAGGACTGTACTTCAACCAGACCCATACAAACTCCAAAAAACAACAAGACACAAGCTCAAAGGCAGATTTAAAGCCTAGCAAGGATGGGATGAAGCAGCCCATGAATTCAATGCATAGAAGAGTTAAACAAGCTGACAAACTGTATCTGCCATCAGAAATGTAATTTCTGAAACCTGGATTTTCTCAAATTGTAATTTTCAACTGATATTTGCACAGGAAACAAGGTGAGGCAAAAAAAGTGTGGTGTCACAGTGTTCTTTCACAGGTGGCTTCAGCTTAAAAATAAAGCCTAAAAGACCCCTGTACTCTTGCCCAAAGAAAGATTGAGAGAACTTTGGAAAGCCTAGAGAAAAAAAATGGGCAACGTAAATGATATTAATTTAAATTTTTGCTCTTTTATCACCAGCAAGGCTGGTTTTCCTAGAGAGAAGATGTGTATGTCAAAGCTGTGTGCAGCTGGGGCTTGGAGGAGCCAAAGGCTCCTCCACAACAGGCTCAGGTTGCTCTGGGCACAGGGAATGGAGGGGCAAAGGGAGAGGAAAGGAAGGGCTTCGGGGATAGAAACACCTTCAGAACAGAAAGGCAAGAGGCCAACATTATCTGTCAAGGAAAAGAAATGTCAGCTCAGTTTGGGTTCCCTGGGAGAGTGGGCAGTGGGCAAGGAGGAACATGTGGAAAAGTTAAAATATTAAGTTTCGGCTCTTAGCCTATCACATGACACCTGCATCAGCAAGCATCTTCATGAAATGAAAAATCAGGGTACAATCACATGAAATAAATGATGGAAGAGTCACTAACAGCGTGTTTCTACAGAAGAGAGAACGTTTCAAGAAAGCTCTTGCTACCCTAAGCCAACTCCAGTGAAAGACATCCATTAATGAGTGGTATGTAGGAAAATACAGAAGTGTACATGACAAATCAGGAAAGATTACAAGCCCTTCTGGGGACAGGAAAAGGGAAAGTTAATAACAGAAAATTCAATACAGGCAAATGTGGAGTACCATGCTCAGGACTAAGAAATCAACTACACAAATATGAAATGGGGAATAATTGGCAAGGCAGCTGTGTTGCAAAAAGAACCTGGAGGGCATGTGTGACTGCAAAAATGGATTACTTGAAAAACAAAATAAAACAAAAACCCTCAAACAAACAAACAAGCCCTCCCAACAACAATAAACATGCCAAGTGTTCCAGGGAGTATTAGCAGGATTGTTTTATAAATATATTATTTCAAATGAGAGGTAATTATTTCATTCTGCTCTGGACACGCTACTAATAATATGGAGAAAACCCAAAACCAGTCCAGAGGCAAGAACCACAGAAGGTGTGAAAGGGAAAAAAAATGATCCACCACAAAAATGTTCCGTTTATTTTTATATTTGATGGAAAGTGAAAAGCTAGGACTCTATGGTCTTGACTACTGCCATATTTCATTTTCTTAGAAAGGGACATTTTATGTTCTCACCTGTTCCCTTCCTGGAAGTGAGAAATACAGCAAAGACTAGAGAAGGATGGACAGAGGTCATTAAGATTTCTGACTTTACACGTTTATTACTATCTGAGGATGATTTTCAATCAGGACCTGAAACAGCACCTTGCCCATTGCCTGAACAGCCTGGACTTACGGGTCAGTGGCTCAACTGAGCAGAAAAAACCCCTCAGCTGTGACTCAGCCTGGACCAGCACTCCTTCCTGGAATGTTTGTGCACCAAAAAAAGGAGGAAACAAGTGGTCCTAACCCCAAGCAACACTGGAGCTGGAAGGCTCTGTAGACATAGCTCCTGAACATTTGTGGAGAAAAAAATGTAATCTGGTTGTGCCCAAAGGAGCTTTAGCAGAAAACCCTTAAAAACGAGGTGCTTTGAGCCATTGCTCATTGCCTGCAGAGTACCCCACGAGCCTGTGCAGGGCAGTGACCCTCCCAGGAAGCGGCTGTACTCAATCACAGTCACCCCAAACCACACAACCATGCAATTGTGAGTCTCCCTCCCGAAGCACAGCAGCCTGGAGAGGTCCTGCTGCAGGTAAGTGCAGCTCTCCAGCCTGGATAACTTCTGAGTGTGTTCCCCAATTTAAAGTAGAACCAAAAGAGAGATGGTTTCAAAAAAATACTACATTTCTACAGTTCCTTTGGCATCTCATCCTGTGGCAAGAGAGACAGTGGAAGCTGTCTATATCCATTTCTGGTTTATGTGATACACCAATTAAAAACAAAAAATTCAGGGCTACATACCTCAAATTGGGCACCCAATAACCAATAAACATTTTTCTTTTTGCTTTTCTGCACCTTAGTGCCACTTCCAAACTGGCTGTCGGTCAGGAGTGGCTTGATGCCTATTTTTAGAGGTGAAGCTCAGACACAGTGGAGCTGGGCACCAAAGAAACAACACAATCTTCCTGTAGGAACAGCCGTATTATGAAACAGCAAGGCAGCCATAAGGCACATACCGCAAGACAGCAAAATAGCAAATTATCAAATAGCTGCTCATTACCAAAACAATGCTCTTCTCTGCACAATAAAAACCCCAGAGCTTTTTTTTCCAGAGGGAAAAAAAATTCAGTGAACATGCAAATGAGGGCAAAGTGAGAAATACGCTCAGTATATATCCGCATTTTCCAAGTTAAGAGAACATTTTTGGGAATGCAAGTACAGCACTCAGACACTGCAGAGACACACTGTTCCAGCTGCTTCTGATTGGCAAATCCTACCCTTCCCTCCCAGGGTTCTGACTTCCCTGAGATGCAGCTCCAGGACTGCCACACACCCCTCGGTCGGTCAGCTGGCATCTCATACGTGTGGGTAGGGTTTTACCTTGCAAGACAACAAATTTTACACCTCCGCTCTCTCGAGTCCTTCCTGGCAGCAAGGGGATGGTCATTTCCCAGCACTTGGAGGGACAGAATGTTCCTCCTAACTCAACAAAAGCCTCCTGCTTCCTGACCTGCCTCCTAGCTGTGCTGGCTCTGCTCCCTCCTGCCAGGTCTGTGTCCCTGGTCCAGATGCTGCAGCCAGATCCCCGATCCCAGATCCCAGGGCCGGTTCTCTAGGGAGCAATTCTCTATCTCCCCTCTCCAGACTGGCCATTTCCACTCCGTGTCCTCCATGCTCCCTGTTATCTCTGTGTCCTGGCAACTCACAGCTGCAGGCTCCAGCTGCTCACATCTACACTTTCCTTCCCACCCAGCCCCAGTTTTACTCCCCTCTGATCCCAGGATCTGCTGCCTCCCAGCGAAGATGAAATATTCAGCGATTACAGTCAGTAAGCCCTAAGCATATGCAAATGCATCTTTTTGAAAAGGCTTGTATCCTGGCTAAATTCAGATGCTTTGTCATGCAAATGGGAGAAAGACATATCCCTGGAATCAAATCCCGCATCCTTTTCTTTTTCAACCAGATTTCAAGCGTTTCGAAGGAGAGAAGTATCATCGGTCTTCCACGGTAAAAGTTGTGAAAACTTTTAAAACATTGGAAAACGCTTTTTTTTTTTTTTTTGCCTGATTTTCAAAACGGGCCTCATTTCAACTGAAGTTTTACACACAAACAAGTTAAATAAATTGGCACAAGGCTTAACTATTGCATTATAACTTTTCCACCCAAACAGTGGAAGTTTGTCAGTTAGTAAAATCTTGGCTGCTTTAATACTTGTGACAGTATCATATGCCTGTAATTTAAGCAGAATGAATTTCTACTGTGTACCTGTTTAATCTGAATGGCAGCACATACATTCCCTGAAACATTTTCATGCGCTCCCAAGACACCTGTGCAGATTAAGGGAGCACCTGAAGCACATGGCCAACAATAACTAGTGATAAATAGCTACTAATTCCGGAGCCTTCCCTTCTGCACACTTTGCTAAAAAGGTATATTCTCCTAAAATGCCTGATATCCATAGACTCCCTGAGGAGCACAACTGCAACTTTTACAAGTTAGACCTGACAGACGGAATCAGTGTATAAATGTCAAACCCAAACTTCCTAAAACAGGCAGGACGAAACTACCAGATTTGTCTTCAAAGAGGGAAAAAAAAAAATTAATGTATCTTTTACCACCATGAACTTAAAAAACTAGGTGGCCATTTCCCAGGGATGAGCAGCAAATTTGTCACTGAAGCCAGTTAACTTTTATCTGAATCCTCTTTTTACGTAGCTTACAAACATTGCAGTGGAAAAAGGTGACTTAACTATGTAAACTTGTGCAATGCAGTATTTTCAAATCTGAAGGGAAAAAACCAAAAAAAACATGAAAAAAGAAACCCCAAACAACTCCACTCATACAAAGGAACTGTACGTACAAACAGCCAACTGCCCAAAACAGACCTGATGAGAAACAGTATTTTGATAAGGCATCCTTTTATAACAAATGAAATTGCAGTCTGCCAAGCCCCAAGAAGGTTAAGGGCTTCTTGGGAAGAGGACTAGTTTAGAAGACCACTGGAATATGAGGAAAACTGATTTCAAAACATATATTCCCACCAGAATTTAGTTTTCCTTGTATATTGTTTAATACTGTTTTTCTACATATATACTTTCAACTAGAAATATTATTTCTCTATAAACAGATAGTTGCATTTGCACCTGGAACTTGAATGGTCTGGTCCTCTTTTCTCAAAGATTAAAAATTTACAGAGTTTCACCATTCAGTGAAACGTTGGCAGGTCCAAGCTCCTAATCTGAAATACTCCCATTTTAAGGAATAAGGGGGGAAAAAAAAATCAAAAAAGATTGCTCATAGTTGCTGTGAAGAGATAACAGTAGAGGATGTGTGGATACTTTATAGTCCTTTTTCCTTTGACAATGTAGTCGGCTCTCAGGTGGAGCCGGCACAGCATTGTGATGAAGAGCTACTGTTTAACACAACTTTTCCATCCTTGAGCAACTGGGATGGACACAGTGCAAAATTAAGGCACAGCTGTTCCAGAGAGAAGAGGGGGCACAAAGACTCCCGTGATTTTCCTCTCCACCTTCCTCAGGGCTCACAGGTATCCTGTGCCCTCACTCTCGGTGTTTTACCCAGCTGTACTGTGCTGCACCTCTCTGGCACAAAATTCGGTATTGTCGCCCCCAAATTCAGCTACCCACACTTCACACGTGTTGTGGAGCTAAATAACACAGGCACTTCACCCCAGAGGTCAAGCAGGAGGGACAAAGAGAGGAGGACCATAAAACAAATGCCATCTTGGAACTGAAGATTTGCCAAGGGCTATTATAAATGGCTGGCAAAACTTGTTCATTTTTATAGTAATTACATAACCTCAAAGGACACAAATACTGAAGGCAGCACACAGCAAGACACCGTGCTACAAAACACACTTGGCACTGGATTGTTCTGTAAAATGTATCACAACAAATATCACAAACAGCAGCTGAACAACACACATCTTTTCCACACTTGATAAATAAGCTTTTCACACCCTGGTCCTCTCACTGACACAAATCCTCATGGGGAAGAGACATGGTCCACATAATCAGGCCATTAAAAAGTAAGAGAGCGTAATTTTTAAAAAAATTTTATTTCCTCAATTATTACAAGTGTGTTTTGGAGATTGGCTACTGGCTACAAATTTTAGGCACTTAAAATCTTGAAGAGACATGCCAGCGTTCAGTTGAATATTCTGTTCTAAAAACTTTGAAATTAAACATAATTATAATCCCACTCTTCTTGATTAAATAAGTACTTATTGTATCAGTCAAACATATGTGTTTTTCTCCGTGGTTTCCAAATTAACATGATCTCATGCAGAAGTCAGAGCTGTATTTTTGTAGAGATATTTAATTGGACAGCCACTTTTTTTTGAGTGGAACAAAAACTCATGCTTTACGTCAGGACAAGCATTGTGTGGCTGTAAAACAAAGCCCTAAGAGAAAAAAAAAATGCAATCATAGTTTTTTTGAAAGTCAGAAAGAAAGCATATGCAAATGGCAAGGATGCGATCTGATCAGAAAGAAGAAACTTTAACAGATGTAATACCAAAAAATCTGGAATGTAGACTATACATAATGGTATTCCACATCATAAAGCAAGCCTAAAAGCTTTTTTTCTCTTTTTTTTTTCACTGAAGGAAGGAGGAGGGGGGAGAAAGAGGATATTTCCAACTCCCAGCTGAGTTCATTTGTAAGTATATGCGACCATGAAGTTTCCGACCCGTCAGGTCCACCGTGTAAAAACAAACCATTTCGGTGTTTTGCATAAAATAATCTACATGTGAGGAGCCCACATTCCCAGCTGTAGTTCTGAGTGGGAGACAACGTGTATTTAAATCGAACAGCACCATCTAGCAGGTCCTCATAACTTTACTTTGGAGGGCAGTTGCTACTTGGCAGTAAGTCAGTTTGGCAAGCTTGCCCTGAAAATTATCAAGCATTTTCAGACCAAACGAAATATTTCGTGCTTTACAGCACCAAGAACCTCGAAGAAAAATCACCTACAATGAAAGAATACGGCTGAGAACTGTTTAAAGTTTCAGCCCCGTGACCAGAGCACTTGTGTGTGTGGCTTATGCCGGGTAGCTCTTGCAAAGCAGAATTAAAACAACATGATCTTCATCTGATCCGACACACAGCAGCCCTATGGATTTGTTTTCAGTCCCACTGCGAGATCCCACTGTGCCCTTCAGTGATTTACCAAGTGTATTGACAAACACCAGCAACCATGTAGCACAAGGAAATGGTTTAATTCCCTAATTTTGCTAAGACAAATAAACAGTGCTTCCACTAGCCGGTTAAGCAATTATTTTTAAAATTATCCCTCCACTGGAACTAAGGAGTGCCACTAGTTGATCAGATTTCAGAGCCCAAGTTGTGTCTCCCGCTCCATCTCAGCAATTAACGCTTCCCGTCAGGGCTGCCTCTGTCTCCCTCCACTTTCCCGTGCAAAGTTAGGTGTGAAATCGTCAAACGCCTTAAATTCCCCCTACCACCTCCCTCTCCTCTAGAAACAGAGATGCCTGGCCTGCTACTGCTGCAGGAAGCGTGCATGCCAGCCTCTGGAATTAGGAAGTCCCTTAAAAAAAACCACCAAACAAAACCAGAAATAAAAACGCACGAAAAAGAACTAACCCAGCATTAAAAAAAGAAAAAAAAAAGAAAAGGCAAAAACCCAAATAAAACCACCAAATCCAACCCCCCCCCCCCCCCCCCCCGAAAAAGAAAAACACCCAACAAACAAACAAAAACTTTTAGGTGAAGGTTCAAGACAAGCTGCCTGAAGGGAAACTCCTCGGCCGTGCCCGGAGCGCGGATCCCGGTGCTGAACCAGCTCCGGAGCGATGCGATTTTTGGAACAGAGAGGTGTGAACCTGGGCTCTGGACGGAGGTCTCCGCCTCCGGACCCCCTCGGCAGCCTTACCCCGACCTTCCCACCTCCGATACACTTCGTCCCCCTCCTCCTCTTCCTCCTCCTCGCACGGGCTTTTCCTCCCCCTCCACCCCCGCCGTGCGGAACCGGCCTCGGTCACGCCAAGTCGCTGCCGCTACAGGACAACTTGGGGAGACGCCGTCCGTTCCCAAAAACCGGGTTTTCCTCCCTAATTCCCCGGCGGTGCCCGGGTTGGGGGCACCCCCAGCCCTCCCCGTCGGGCTCTCCCCGCTCCGCTCCGCGGGCAGCAGAACCCAGGAGCGCGGCGGTTTGTGCGCAATGGGAAATCAAAAATAATAAAACCAGCAGGAGTTGGGGCAGGCAGCGGGAACCCGGCCGGCCCCAGGCGGGGGGCGCGGGGGTGGCGGGGAGCCCTTTGTGCGGCGGGGCGGGCGCCGAGCCCCCCCGAGAGCGAACAATGCGGGGCCGGGCAAAAGTTGCGAGGCGGCGAGTTGGGACGGGCAGGACGCGGCCCCGGCCCCTTGCCCAGGCTCTTTGTTAGCGGAGGGGTCCCGGCACCTTGCGGGGCCGGCCCGGGGCTCGGGTACCGCGGGGCAGCGTCCCGAGCGGGGCCGGGGCAGCACCGCCGTGCCCCCCCCCCCCCCCTCACCGAGCGCGGGCACCGCGTCCCTCACGGGGACCCCCCGAGCGCGGGCGCTGCCCCCGCGCCCCCGAGCGCGGGCCGGGCCCCCGAGCGCCGCAAAGTTTGTGAGGGGGCGCGGGGGGGGGGGGGGGGGCACTCACTTCTCGCGGGCCTGGCTGTCGGACGGGACGCTGCTGTTGCTCTTGCCTTTGCCGTACATGCCTGCGGAGAAGCTCCCGACTGTCACGCACCTGTCAACCCATCACCGCCTCCCCGGGACCGGCCCCGTCGCCACGGTGACGGGCGCCACACGCGCGCGCCATTGGCCGGGCCCGCCCCCCGCGCGGTGATGGACGGGGCGCGCATCCGGCCCCGCCCCCCCCCCCCGCGCGCCGCTCCCCGCGCGAGGGGGAATTAGAAACGGTTCGAGAAGGATTTTAAACAACCGGCTGTTCCCGGCGCGCGCCGCCCCCCCCGCCGCCGCGCCGCCGAGCGGGGAGCGCGCCGGAGAGACGCAAACTGCGGACCGGACTCGCGGCCGCCCCGGCCCGCGGCCTCCGCCCCGCGCACCGCCGGAGCCCCGCGGCGGCCCCGCCGCCTCACCGAGCCCCCCGCCCCTGCCCGCACCCCCGAGGGTCCCTCCGCCCCGCACATCCCCCTCCCCGAGGGTGCCCCCCGGGGAAGGGACCCCCCAGCGACGGAGGAGGGCGAGAGCCGGCACCGGCCTTCGGCGGCTGGAGCTGGGGAGGAAACGTTTCCTGAAGCAAGGCAGCGTGTCTTAGAGGAGCTTAAGAAAATTAAAAAAAAAAAATAAAAAAAAAAAAAAAAAGAGAGAGAAACACCCACGGTCTGAAGAAAATTCAAGGAAATGCTTTGATTTGTTTTAAAGTTACATGGCAATAATTGCGTGCTCCGCAGAGAGGGGAGAGAGACAGAGCAGCCACTGGGGCCATTTATTACTTGATTTCTCTTTTTTTAAGTACCCGACGCTCTGGAATTTTTTTTGCTCTTCCTCCTCAACCACAGTCCCAAATTTTGCAGCTATTAATGCCTGCTTATGTCTAAACTTCGACTAACCTTGTAAACCCACGCCCATGTGTGCCCCGTGCGAGTGGGGCTTTTAGTATTTTGATGTTTTAAGTGTTTAATGCCGAGCCCTTTCTTTTGGTCAAGCCAGGTTGCAAATGCACCCAACATATATCTCCCCGTTGTGTTGGCAGGGAAATGTCAGGAACAACCAGGGCCACGAAAAACCCGACCAAAATTCGAGCAGGGAAGTTGTGCCAGACGTAGACCACCAGCATCTGTTTATCATTGTTGGAGCTGCAAGGGGAAAAAAACATCCTCTGGATCCTGAGCTGCCAGAGCGAAGGGAATGGTTGGTGAGGTGAAACTGGGGAGGAGGGATTAGGAGAGTATTAATGAGCGGCTGGAACAAATTAGCGAGGGAGTAGCAGAGACAACAGGAAGGAGTGAGAGAGGCTGGAGAATCCGAGGTGCTTGTGGCAGTTCCCTGCCCGGCGTGGGCTGTGTGGGATGTGTGTGGAGCCCACCACAATAATTCATCAGTTTAAAGCACACGGCGACAAAAGACATTTTGTGCCAAAGTTGGTTGTCTCGGGCTTTCACCCCATTATATGTGTTTTTTTTTATTTTTATTAACAGCGTGAGAGTGTGGTTGGAGTGGATCTAGGGAAGGAAGTAAATTAGGCTGACATCATTCACCCTGGTTGGGACCGAGGCTCCTGCTCCCGAGCTACACCCAGGAAACCAGAGGAAACGGGTTATGGTATGAGGAGAAAGTGGGAAAGGCGAAAAAGAGGGAGGAAGGAGTGAGTGGAAGGGAAGGAGAAGTCGACAGAGGAAATGAGGAAAGGAAGGATGCGAAAAGGAGAAAGCGAAGTAAAAGCACAATTCAAGGTGAATTTGGGTGCTAAAGGGGGTACAGACTAGGGAGAGAACCTGGGGAGTTCCTGAGGAGCGAGCCAAAGGGAGGGAGGCGTTCTGCCCGCGTTGGGGCAGTGATGCTCACTCGGGGTGTGCCCCGCAGCTGAGGAGGCGCCCGGAGCGAACACGGGCAGCAGGACATGGCACAGAGACAGACAGACGGACAGAGAAGGAATCAGGACAGAGAACAAAGAAGGACTCGGGCTGTGGGTAGGATGTAAAAACAGAAGGTTGCTGAGGAAAGGAAAGGAGTGAGCGTGGACATCCTCGGTGGAGCTCCAGAGGCAGCTGGCACTTTGATACGCATCACCCAGAGCACAACTTTCGTCTGGGTGTTCGCCTGCCCTTGGGGAAGGGCCCTTATCACCCATCAGACACGATGAGTAACTCCTCTCCAAGGCTTCCCTCTGCCGCCCATCAGCCGTGGTATCAGCAGGGCTTTCACACGAAACTGATAACGGTGGCGAAATCCTTCCCGGGCAAGAGAACCCTCCGAACCTCCCCTTTGGTTTGCCTCAATAGTTTTGGTTGATTTGTTTGTGGTTTGAAGGGTGGGGGGATATTCCGAGAAAACGGCGGTGTCCGTGTTGTGTCAGCCCTGTGAGGGAAGAATTTTCTCCTTGAAAAGGACAATGTTGAGGTGTTTCCCAAAAATGTGATGGTGAGATCGCGGTAATGCCCTTTGGACATGCATCCCACGATGGGACTTTCGCAGCAGAAAATGCTTTGTTCCCGTTTTTCGTGTGATTTGTCTGCATCCCTGTGGTTTCGTTTGGGCTGAAGGACAGCCAATGCCTTGTGGGTTCGCCCATCAAATTGTGATTTGGGGCAGAGCAGGATGAGCCTCGGGAGGGCGGGGACGGGCCCTGGGACACGAGCAGGATGGCCCCGGTAAACGCTAAACGCTGAAACTCATTCTCCTCACAGGTCTGCTTCCCAAGCCACCATTAACATTCAGGTGATGACTTGGTAATTTTGCTTAGAGATCCTTCAGTGGAAAATGCAGAAATGGTGCTAACCCTTATTTATGCTGCGTGTGGAAGACGGGGCACAGAGAGCAGTAAGGCGCTCGCAGGACGCTGCGGATTCGCCAGGGTAATATTACCTCTGCCTTGGGAGGAATGCTGTCGTGGGGTATTATTATCTGTCAGCACCACACAAACAAAACCCCATCGCGTGGGGACAAAAGTTTGCTTCGTAAGCAGGTAAATTCGCACAAAAAACCCACCCAAACAGTCCTCCCAAGTTCGGTGTGTCAGTAATTCTTCCCGGGAGTGGTGATGCACGTACAATACCCGCGTACCCCTGCCCTTGCTCCCGTCACTCCGAGCACAAACACTGCTCTCAGCAGGAGCAGTTGTATCTCATGAGGCCAACGCTGTAATTAATGAGATTTGAGGCACAAGCGCTGAGACAAAATTCAAGTTTCCAATATCAGAAATGAAGATCCAGCCTTTGTTACAAAAGGGGATGAGGGGTGGCAGTACTTTAAAGCTTCTCAGTCCGACACTGGAAAGGAATTCACAATGTATTTTTAGAGTGTTATAAAAATCTCTTACATAATGCTGATTAATTCTTCGGTTTTAGGGAAGAGCACTGGGCTTTGTGTGTAAGTGTTGACCAGCTAAGCCACTGAAAAGGGCTGGTTTGGGCTGGTTTTTTTTTTTTTCCCTTTAACTTTTTCTTGGATAGAGAAGGCTGCAATTATTCAATTATTACAGGATTTTGCTTTTGTTTGGGCGTGTATGAATATTATTCTGGAAACTGCGTCTTATTCTTGGAAGTCTTTATCATTTTAAAACATATGTTATGTTATATCACCCTGTCTGAGATATAAGATAGCTCCAAACTGGGTGTTTTTTTTTTTTTCCCCTCCCTCTTGCTGCAGCTAGTTACATTATGGATTAATGTTAAGGATATCTGCAGTGAAACATTGCTTGTGTGGCTGTGCAGGACTGACTTAGACAATGTCACATTACAGGATCATAATTTTACTGATACAGTAATATGTGCAATTAATTTGTGTTTCTGCCCATTCTGTTGATCTTCAAAATTCTTTGATTAATCGAAGTGGCAGCTTTCACACAGTCCTTAACAAAGGGCCATTCAGGAAATTAAGTCAGTAAATGGTACTCCCTTATTTTAATTCTAGTTATCTATACTTATTGCTGTGTAGCTGGGAAGATTTTTTGGGCAAGATATCATAGGAGAGAGACGCTTTTGTTTTGTCTTTTTCAACAGATACGTGACCGAGGCAGCTTTGAAGCCTGTTCTGAGGAATCCCTTGTCCTTCTGTAGAATGTTTAATCTTCCTGTGGAGTGTCTAACTATGAGACTCATTCTGCAGACTTTCATTCTTGTGCCGTACAGATGAGCCGGGGTTGCTCAGGTGATTGGATGAGCCCTAAATCGTTACTGGAGAATGGAGGCAGCAGGAATGCGTAGGTCAAAACAAAATCTTTATTTGCCCCTCTTCTCCACGCAGGAGGAAAAAAACGTAATTATAGCTCAGGGGTAGGGAGGGATAATCCTTGTGGGTCCCTTCCAGCTTGAGATACTCTACGATTCTGGGTCTCAAAGAAAGGCTTATCAATAACCCAATAACCCCTTGCACTTTCTGCTTCCAGCAGGAGCCACAATTCCCTCCAGGACTTGCAGAAGGAGCCAGGATGATTTTGCAGCCTCTTCTTACACAGTTCATCCATGAAGGGGCCAGAGACAGCACGAATATGATCAGCCTGGAAACAGAACTTGCTAAGAGCAAACCTTCCATGGGTTTGTTGCTCTCACTGGCTGTGCTGTGCCTGCTCACACACTGCACACACGTGCAGCTCAGAATAGGGGAAATTATCTGTACAGGGCACCCAGTGCCACACAGCCTGAACCTTACAATGGAAAAAACCCCCATGTTTGTGGGTGCTGGTTTCTTCCATGACTTCATATTCTGATGTTTCATGTGGTTTCAGCTCTCCCTGGTGCAGTTTCCACTGGAGGGGCTGTCACAGCCTCTCTCTCACATAGATGCTCACGTGTGTGCCTTTGGTGCTGGCTCTCATGAAGAAAAGTTCAAAACCAGTCTTCCTCTTCTCCCCAGTCACACATTTTTACTTCCAGAATGGGAATCGATACATTCATTGGTGAAATTAATTTGGTGGTTGGGTTAAAATTATGTCTACATATACATAAACACCCTTGGCATGTGACATCTCCCTGAGTTCACTGGTTAGCTGGTTGTTTTAAGCCATCTGATGGAAATTATATTTTACCAGACAACCCAGTCTGTGGAAGAAAAAAAGTAAGGAAGAAAAGTGAGGAAAAAAAAGTACATAGCCTTAGTTATTAATCATTTGAAGGATAGCTGAAAGTCAGCATTGCTGGTTCAGTGATGTGTCACATCAGGAGCGTGGCTCCTTGTGCTGTGTGCGGCAGTAACCGGAAGAAGAGCAGCGTGAAAACTGGGGAGACACGTGGATGTGAGGCTAAATGGGACCCAGATCCCACATGAAGCTCCACACGGGCAGATCTATCTTTGCGTGATGTGGGTGCAGGGATTTGTGACAAAGGACTTTGCTGCTGTAGCGCCTTAGCTGCCACTTTTAGCAGTTAGTGCTGTGCTAAAAAAAAAACAAAAAACAAACAAAAAAAAACCCCCAACAAAAACAACCCAGCCAGAAATCACATTAGCAGCATCAAAATTGCTTTTATTTTCAGGGTCACTACCCTCAGCAATATGTTGCAGGAAAAGGTTGATCCCAGTATGGAGTTGCTGATAATTCCCGAGTTGGTTTGACATATGCGGGCTGCTGTCGACTTCAACAGGCTTATTTAACACATTTGTTTCTTTTGGGTTTAGGATTAGCCAAAATGCAATTTTGTGAAGCTGCACTGACGAGGCTGCCTGTAGTGGGCTGTGGGCCTGGCAGGACTCAGGCTGCACAAGTATGACAGCAGAAAGGCTTCCCCTTTAGCCTGGAGCTAACCGTGATTAGGGCAAATAACCTCTTCAGAACACTCAAGATTTTTACATTTATTAAAGTCTGCTCATAAAAAAGAGATTCCAAAGCAAGCAGTGGCACTCAAAGTGAAGGTCTGGGAAAATAAATGGCCAAAGCTATCACACTGTGACAGCTTTGGCAAACCTTTGCACAGTTTTATAAAACAAACACGTGTGATGTTCTATTCTCTGGGTAGGTCTTTGCATTAGAAGTTCATACCTAACTCAGAAGATGAATAAAATGGTTCTCTCTCTCTCTCTCCACATATTTACTGAGCACATACTAGTGAATTAAGTGCCATCCCAGTGCTGTACCATATCAGCCACGCTCTATCAGCACATCCAAGCCTCTGTGCAGCTTTTCTACCTTTGTCGAAGTGTGTAACCCATAGAGGATGGAGATCTTTCCAGCCTGTTTTGTGGGCTTAATATTCCAAGGAACTAACTTCTCTGCATCTCAGGAATCACAGAAAATAAAACAATTGTCTGTGGGCTTGCTCTGCTTTTCAGCAAGTACAAAATGTGCCAGTGGACTCTGATAACCGAGTGTGCCTCCACTGGTTTTCAACAACAAGATTCGAGCTTCTTCTGCTTTTTATGAACCATCTGAGTTTTTTGTGTTCAGCTAAGAATATAGTGAAAACTGAGAGAATTTCACTCTGTTTTGGACCTGTGGCCCAAGGAGGGGGTGGTGATGATAAAAAGCACTGGCACATGTCAAATCAAAGTTGTACCGGGTCTGACTGATTATTTAACAGCTGGGCCAGGGCAGTGTTAAAAGTAAAAAAGGAAATCACAGCATTATTCATTAATTTATGCTTATGTATGTTTTGTTTCCCTCAACACACACACACACACGCACGTGATATTGTTCATATATATTGTTCATCTGGTAAGGAAGAAATAAAAAAAGAAATTGATACCAGTCTGCATATGTGTTCAAAAGCTTAGTGAATTCTCCGAGCTCTGCTGGGGATCAGATTTCATGAAACTGCAATAAAAAAATCCTTTTTTACCTTGTCTTTGTGTGTTCTGAGGTGGGTTTGTAAGGTTTGAATTACTGGGTAATAACCAAGAAGTCTCCTTTTCATGAGCCTGCAGCTGGGAAATGGACAGTTTAATATTAATGGAAAGAACAAACTCTTCTCCTTTCTCTCTCCTCTCTTCTTTGCACTTCTGCTTCATCGTCTCCTTTTCTGAGGTTCCTATCCTGAAACTGCCTTTGTGGAACTACAGGATGAACTACAAACCAGGAGGAGCCCAATTTCTCGATTTTTCATTTAATGGTGTCAAATGACACCAACTTGTGAACATTCAGGATAGAAAAAATCCACATCATTGATGTATCTGCAATTATTTGTTTAAGAAACGAATGTCACACGAATATGCAGACTTCCCTTCTGAAATACTTTTTTAAGTGCCCTGATATCAGCATGCCAGGGGGAGGTATGAGAAAATGGAAGTAATCACTTCTGGCTTCTAAGAGAATGAAAATACTGAATTTTGTTGAGAATTACTTGTCACAAGTGACTGAATAGAAGTAACCAGCACCTCCAGTCTGTATTGTGGTGTATATCCACTTCAGGTCCATCCTAGCTTCACTTCCAGACAAATTCAGCAAGAAAGTGAAGTTAAATACCAAGATTAAGCACGTTGTCATTTTTGTTTTTCATTAAAGGATTTATTCAAAATCTTTTTCCTTGAAGCCAAGTGCTGGGAATTCAGTGTGATGGACAAGAGAGGACAACCCCAAATCAGCATCTCCAGAGACTGCTGGGTCTGACCTTCTCTGGGATTTCTGGCACGAAGGAGCTCCTTGGCACCCAAAGGGTTGTGGGAGCCTGTTGAGAACCTACAGAAGTCATGGGACTGAACTGACAGCTCCAAAATGTTTCTTGCTTCTCCATTTCTGGACAATGGTATACTTGAACAAAATCCTCTGCTAATGACTGCTCTGCTGGGTTTTGAGCTGCCCTTCCCGTGCCTAAGCCTGGTGGTGTTTTTTAGGGAGCTGAACAGAACAAGCTCCTCTGACCTCTTGTTTTGTCCCTGAGAGATCCGTTTACACAGGCAGAGCTGTTCTAGGGGCTGAAGCCACTGGGTTTCTGCCCAGGTGGTGTCTCTGTCCCAGGAGATGTGGGTCTGTGAGGAGAGCCCAGCCCTGGTCCGAGCGGCCGGAGCGGGGATGGTTACAGAGCTGAGTCCTGAGCGAGGGAACAAGGATGCCTTAGGGCTGTGAAACAAACAGAGGCTTCTCCCATCTGTTCTCTCCTGTTGACTTCTCCACATTCTTGCTGCCTGGCATGGTGTTTTCTTAGGATATCTGAGTAAGGAGGAGCCTGAAATCTAAGGCGAATTGTGTTGTTTAAAATATCCTTCTTTTATGGTCAAAATTTATAGCTCAGTTTCATGATGCTTGCCTGACCTGTGGTACCCTTTTCCCCCTGGTGATTTAAAAGTGGCCTTGAGAAGCAGAGATGTTTTAATTCCTTCAGTTTCCTTTCATGTTCTGGTTTTATTTTCCCCCTTCATTTTCTCCTGCACTTAAAAAAACACAAAACCCAAAATATTCTTCCAGCAGCACAAGCTATGACTGACCAGTGCATCCTAAGGTATGGATTTTGGTGAGGGAGGAAGATGTGCATTTTTTATGTGGCTGTTGCTAACAGACAGGAGTTCAGGGCAGGGAGGCTGGTCTGGGAAGCCTCCTCTGTGGCCTGGGAGGGCATCGTGTCCCATTATGACAGCTCACTCAATCCCAGACACTGCCCAGCAAACAGGGATGTGGAAGGGCATGTATATGGAAGAGAAGGGCTTTTTAATCTCCCTGCTTGGCCTCGGGGGTTTCAGTTCAGAAGGAGGCAGGAGTTATATAGAATTCCCAGAATACAGCTGGTGCACCCCTAACTGCATTGGCTATAATGGGATTTTTTACTGTGCGAGGAATGAAATATCAGGCTCTCATTGTTATCTTTCCTCGTGCAGCTGTAAAGAATTTATTTGTGAGTTTTACAATATCCAGAGGTGGTTCTTTGTACCCTTTTTCAATAAAGTTGAAATGCCAAAAGTTCTTTAGCTTGTTATTGCTCTCCTTGCCCAGCACAAAACCCTTGTAGCAATCCTGAGACTGGCATCTCTGTCTGATCATGAACCTTCTCTTAAAGAGACTGTCCTGATTTCCCTGCACAGGTGGTCCTTCTAATACCATTTTTTAGTCCGCCCCAATATTCAGTCTTTTCCAGCATCTTGACACGTGTATTTGTGGTTCTGAAGAGCTGCATTATTTTATATGTTCTTGGCAAGAGTCTGGGTCATACTTTGGATTTTAAGCATTCTGTGTTCAGTGTGTTCAAATTTCTCCTAAGCTCAAAGTGTCCCACCTTAGAATGGAAAAAATGTTATTTAAGATTGTGGGGATAAAAATGTTTTACTGGGAGAAGATGCCTGCGTTTCCTGGAATACCAAGGAATCAGGGAGCCAGTTCATTTCCATCTGCCAGCTCATGTTCCAGGTGCCAGCTTGCTCCCTGGTCTTCCTTTTTAACCATTCCTTAAAGAGTTTGGCCCTGATTTCTTGCTGCCTCGAGGGGAATCAGGAGCAGGCAGTGATGTGGCTTCCCAAGCACTCCACTTCTCCATCATCAATCAGTGGCTGCTCATGAGAATTGTTCTGGGTTTGATACTGGGGGTTGAGCACATTCAATCCTGACAAACACCATCCTTTTTAAAAAAAGCTGCCGGTGTTAAAGGTAACTTGCATGTTGATGGAAATGACAAATTAATCTGGCAAAGAAATACACAGTGCTGAGGAGATTCTCTTTATATTTTATTTCTCTTTCTCCCTACATGCTGAATCGTTAAAATTAATTTTAAGAAATACTTTTTTTTTTTTTTTTTTTTTTTACAGTGGGACTTTTCTTGTCTTTCACTGAATTTCATGAATCCCCTTTCACCTCCATAGGTGCTTGTCCTGTCTGGGGAAACAGCACGTGCTAAATTCAGCTGCAGCAGGTCTGTCTGCTCAGGAGTGAGTTTCCTCTTGAAACCAGGATGGTTTGGAACGGTGTAGGACTAGGGATTGCTGCTAAGGAGTAAGGAAACAACAAACTTCAAATTTTTTTGAAGGACATGAGGGAAACAGTGAAGAAAATCTTTCTTTTAAACGCTGCCAGTGAACCTACATCATATATATCTATAGATCTTCAACAGCCTTCCTCATCTGGGAAGTATGTGGACAGACGGATGTCAGAACAGGAGGGAACTAAAAAACCGTTTCAAGGTCCCCAGATTAGGTCTGCTTGAAAATTAAAAATAGATTTAGAGATACTAGCATCCAGTCTGAATGTTGTCCCTGATTTCCATGGTTCCAGCAGTATCTGGCTCCTAACATAAACACAAATGTCATAATTTGTTTTCCATCCTCTCTGATGTCAATGTAAACAAATCTTTTGGATGGGTCTGGATATTTCTCTGCATGAGGATGGAAGCCTAACTCTGCAGTATTGTGTGAGTTTATGAGAAACAGAAGGGGAATCTGACAAGCTTGGTGACATTGTCCAAGCTATCTGAAACATGAGGAATGTCTTACACAACAAGAAGCACTCGGGAGTCGAAGATATGTGCTACATTCCTTGTTTTGGTGTTCATTGGAAGCCAGCCATGTCAAGACTGGAGTTAAAATGACCAAAGCTAAGGCCAAAGCAAAAGGCATAGCAATGGCCAACATGTTTCACACAATTCACTATCTCCTGAAGCTATTAAAATGTTCTGCGATTATATTCTCTTTTTTTTCAAGATTTGTGAGGAAAGTCAGTTCATGCAGGGCCATGTAGGAGCCCAGGGAAGGCAAGATTCACCCCTTTCTTTCCTATTTGTTTCTATTTCTTTCCTATCTATTCCTATTCCTTTTAAAAATAACCTGATGTATCTTTCCTGGAGCACACAGAGATATATATACATGTCTATATATAAATACATATATGTATATATATATATATATACACACATATGTGGTCTTGGTTCTTGTCTCGCAATTTGAATTTGAATCCAATCAACTGCATTTCCCAAGGAAGTCTCACATTCCAGCCCAAGTCACCAAAAACATTTGTTTACTGCTTGTGGACAATCATTATCTGTTGACAGATAGGGACTGGAAGACCTTTTTAAATTGACTTTTTGGAAATATTTTAGGGCTTATTCTTCAGAAAGAGTTCAGGCAAGCAGGTGAATGTGAGTGAGTACAGCCCGTTCTGCTTTTCCAGGAGCTGCACTTGGAGTGGGAATTCAGGGGTCAGTGCACCCTGGAAGGAAGGAGGCTGGAGCTCACCACAGGCACTGCGGTGTTCCCACACTTGCCTGAAGACCTGGCTCTTCATTTGGAAGTCTGGTCACTCTGTACTCGGCTAACAATGTTGTTTACCACAAAGGGTTCAGCAAAGACTACTGCTAAAGTTGCTCTGTGGTCAATTGCGTTTCTGGAAATTAATTTCCAGGCTGCTGTGAGGAGCTGTATGGCAGACTGTCTCTCCTCACTGCCAGAAGTTGCCCAGGACCTCTTCATGCATGAGCAGGGGGTTTCAAAATATGCACTTGCTTAGGCACATTATTATTCTAAACATCTCAAAGTTATGTTCTCCCTCCTTGTCACCATAGAAATGATTATGCAATTACGCTCCTGTTCCTCCACAGAAGGGCTGCCTGCGTGGCTGGGTAGGGACACAATGGCTCTCCAAGGCACTGAGGAATTACTTGATTGCAGGCAGAGACCTTCCCTTCACTCCCCAGGACATGGCAGGGAAGGAGCAGCTGCTATCCAGGCTGACCAGACCTATTTTGGGAGGAGCAGGTAAGGCCGGCTGTGGGCATGTTCTCCCCTGCCTGCAGCCACACACCTGCCTCATCTTTGAGGTAACTCCCACCTTCACTCCATAATACACTTTGTGTTCCCTCTTTTTAAACCTCTTTCAGGTTCCATTTTTGTTTCTGCCCCACTCCTCTCTTCGTTGGTGTTTTCTTCCTATAGAAATAATCTTCTATGGATCTTGAGTTTAGTGCCCAAGTTCCCAGCAAGTCCTAAGAATTCCCTTCTCTGAGCAGTGCATTCATTAAGGACTCTCACTGAAGAAAGCCTTTTTCAAATTCCAAACTGTGCTAAGACTGTTTTGTTCCCCCATGCCCAGAAAAAGTGACACTGAAGCATTACATAAAATATTCTGCTGTGGTTTGACATCTTGTTCTGAAGGCATCATCCTGGAAAAGTATTGACAAACAGAGGTAATTTTAGAGGAGGAGCAAAGCAAAATGTCCAGATGCCAATGTGATAGGATTTGTGTTTTTATATATATATATATATATACAGTAAAAATAACTTGGTTAAAAGGCAACCATGAGGGTTTGGCAAGGTCCCAGCATTCAGAGGCCATGAGAATACAAACACAAATGGCTTTTACCAGTCTATTCAGGGGTATTGCAGCTGACTCCAGGAGGAGCTTCTTGAGCGAAAGATGGATCCTTGGGGCTCATACAGAATAGCTGACTGCAGAGAAAATGGCATAACTAGGCAAACTGTGTGGAAATCAATAATATAAATAAGTCATTGAAATGAAGGGAGAACTCCTAGCAGTGAGCATCCAACAATATTCTCAAAGGAAATGGTGAATAGCTCATCCATCAGAACATTTACATCTCATTTGGATAAAAACTGGGATTTTTTCCACATGGATTCCCCTGGTCTCTGCCAATTCCTTGAAAGCTCGCGGGAGCCTCAGTGGGGTTTGGTTACACCTCGGCAGAAGACGAGCCCTTATACACCCAGTAGAGAAATATTTCTCCTGGCCATCTGCCACACAGAAACCAGACCTCAGTGTTCATCTTGGTCCTCTTCTCTGCATGTCTTGTGTGCTGTCTCTCCTTTCCCTCTGGTTCTGGGGCCTTTGCCCTACAGGTGCTGTGCCCCACCAAACCCCGTCCCAGGAGCTCCCCTCCCCACTGCTCCATCGTGCAGGAAGCACAGCTGGAAGTGTTCCTGCCCGGGAGCATCCTGCACGCTCTGACTGTGCAAAGTTGACTCTCTTTGACTCATCTCACCTGGTCAGGGCAGATTTGCTCGTGCAAGCTGCCAATTTGTTTATCTCTTGTTCAACAGTTAAGTACTGGAAGCTTCAAAACTAAAAATCCCCAGCTTTCCTAAGACCTTTCAAGTCAACTTTCAGAGGCACTCTTTTATTGCTGGGTTATAAAACCCTTTACAGAGAGAAAACTTCAAATCTGAATATTGAAGTAAAGTGTTTAAAGTTCCTTTTTGGATCATGAACCTATTATTAAAGCAGGATGGAAACCAGTTTGCAGCCTGTCTTC
Source organism: Corvus moneduloides (assembly GCF_009650955.1). Lineage (NCBI taxonomy): Eukaryota > Metazoa > Chordata > Aves > Passeriformes > Corvidae > Corvus > Corvus moneduloides. Next base: position 75,712,521 of record NC_045511.1, read on the forward strand.
TACATGGAGCACCCATAACGCTGGAGCCCAAAGTGATGTCACTTTTTTGGATTAGGCACTGACCACAGAAGGCTTAGAAATGCCACTTGTAATTAAAAACATTGTGCCTGGATCCCTCTGTCTTTATTGAGGTGAAATGGCCACTGGAAGCAATACAAGTTGAGGCTGAAGAACAACAGCAAGCTCTTGTCCTCTGTTTTCTGATACATTTAACTGTTTATGGATGCTGGGGAAGCTTTGTACGTTCTGTATGTTTCAACAGTAAAATGGATGCAATTTCCTCCAGCTTTGATTGTGGTTGTAATAAGAGTTAGTGCTCTGTGAGGCCAAGCAGAGCCACCTCTCCTTGGCCCCTTCTCTGTGCCATGTGAGATGACTGCCAGCCCCTCAGCCTGCAAAAACTTGTGAGCTGCCGTCCCAGCTTTCTTCTGTTTTTTCAGCTTCATCTCTTCTATTTCTACTAATGCCTTGTCTACTTTATGGATCAGAGACTTTTATCTACCCGTCTGGAAGGGCTTAGCACAACGCAGCCCTGATCCTGCCCGAGCAATCCAGCATCACCAGCAATTGCACAGCATTTTAATTCTTCAAAGTGTTGTGTACACGGGATGGGCTCCACTCTTGGTGGTACCCAGAAAAAGGGGTTGGGTACTGAAGTGCCAGGTAAAATACTGTGTTGTAAAGTGTCCCCTTCCAGCTGCTGGCAAGGTGCCCCAGGCTCCCCTCCTGGGGTGGAGCTGGGAAGCCACAGAGGTGTTTGTTTCCCCATCACAAATGGTCTCAACATCAGTGAACTCCCTGCAATCATGTCTTTTCAGAGGGATCCCCATTTTGCCATAAGTCTTCCATGCCCAAGTTTAGATGTCTTTCTGATAAGGGCTCCCAAACATGCTGGATTTGGCATGAGGTTGTTCTGTGCGCTCAGCAGACCACAAAGCGGAGGAGAAATGTCAGCTGCTCGTTAACCCTTGCACCCCCTCCTTAAACCATGTTAATTAAACCCTTTGCCAATCCACAGAGGTACCACAGGCACTGTGAGGAAAGACTTGAGGCTCAAGTGTAGCATACCAGCATCCCAGAGTTGCCTGAGTGAGTAGTAAGAGGGAAATTCATCTGCTGGGATGCAGCTCCTGCACCACCACACCAATCCATGATGTGTCCCGGTTGAACAGCAGCCTTTAATTTTTGTATTCTTTTCCCAAACACACCTGTAAATCTGCATGTCATACTCCTCACTGGCTTTTCCATGGCAGAATCCTACAAACAGTGAAGTTGTGGTTGAGACACTGGTGGTGGTTCCTGCTCAGGGGTGGTCAGCGAGCAGCGCAGGTGAAGTTCAGCGCCTGTCACCACGAGAGGAGGCTGGAAATACTGCAGCCTGTGACAGGGGTGGGAGGGCTGTGAATAGCTCTGATATGGTACAGTTTAATTCTGGCTTTGCCCATGAATCAGCAGGAGACCTGGAGAGCTGTAAATCCTGGTGGTCCTTGCTCCCTGGCTGCTGACGGCGCACGACGGTGCCGCGCTCCGCAGGGACCGTGCTGGGGCCGTGTTTAGCCAGGGCTCTGCTGGAAGAGCTCTGGATCACTGCCATAGGAGCCAGGGTCAACAAAAACTCCTTGGTGAGGTAAAATCTGATGTGACATCACGAGCAGGGTGGGTCAGGGTGTGTGGCAGTGGCCAGCAGCGCGGCAGCACAGGCGCCCAGCTCCCCTGAGCGTGCTGCGAGGCATCCACGTCTTGGTTTTGTTCTGCGTGTCTCAGCCAGAAGTACAGGTTTTTTAGTCAGTTTTAACTGAATGTGGAAGTTTCTCTGCTCCCTTTGGAGTGCAGGGATGGAGACAAGGAAAGCACTAAAAGCAGGGATTAAGTGAATCCCTGCTGTCTCCAGACAGGTAGGGCAAAAATCACAAAGGAAATCTGTGTGTTATTAGCCAGCGTGGTTAACAAAAAATTAATGTATTTGACACATTTAACAGCTTAAATATGTCTTAAAACATTTTACTGGCAAAATCTGAAAGCCATAGGTATTTCTGCACTGAGCCAAGGAGCTGTGAAGGAGTTGTCTCACAATGTTCTGTGCATAGAAAATGTCAAGAAAGGGAAAAAGGTATGGAAAATAATGGGAATGTAACCCTGAATATGCTGTTAATTCTTTGTAAAAGCACTTATACTTGCAAACAGAGAGATGCACTCTTTGTTCAAGGCTGTTTTGTGCTAGAGGAGTAGGGTAGGACGAAGCTGGGAGAACAGGCTTGGAATGCAGCTGCTGTCAGAGGGCAGAAAGAGGAGAACACAAAGACGAGGGCACTGCCAGGTGTGGAGCTGAGGAGGAGGTGCCCCAATAAACACCTGGGAGTGGGAGAAGGGTGATCTTGTGCTTGACGTTATGCTTGGAAGGAGGAGGTGGCTCCAAGGCACGTGTCCAACTTCTTCCCAAGACTGCTCCCAAAGGTGACACCAGCACGTGGCCAAGGGGAAGAAGGATCAGGTTTCTCTTCCCACAACTGTCAGTGCTCAGGAAAATAATCCCTGATGGGTCGGGAGGAGAGCCTAAGGCTGGAGAGTGAAATCACACAGCAATAAATGTTCACCATCATCCAGTGGGAAGGTGAATGGAACCAGCTTCCCTGCAGCACCTCACCAGGAGCAGGCTGGAGAACAGCTTGAGAGTTACTGATAAATTATGGCGTGTCTCCTGCTACAGACACTGCCTTAGCATCTGAAATGCGTGATGGAAATCTGTCCTAAATGATCACTGACCTTCAAACGGGAGGGGGAAGAAAGCCAGACCCAACTTGGCAATATGTTCTCTGAAGAAAAAAACCAAAAAACAAACAAGCATGAAAACCCCAACCAAAACCCCCTGTATTTTACTGAATTCTCATGAAAGATCATGTGTGCCACAAGAGGATAAATTCGGAGCATTCTCAGTTTCAGAGTGGATATTTTATATAAACAGACTAAACAGTATAGGAAAAATACAGTGCTGTGCACAACAGCAATGCTCAGTGAGCTAGAAAACCAGACTGGGCCAGATCTTAGTGATAATTCCCAGTGCAACCTATTCTTGAGTCTGAAGTCTCCTGAGAGATACCTTACATAACAGGAAATTGTGGATAATCACAGAAAATACATCAAAGCCATCTCAGATATTTCTAACACAACGTGTACTAAACGTTAGTGGGGGGGAAAAAAAATAAATGTGCAGATTAGCATTTAGGATTGTGGTGTTTTGGTGGGTTTTTTTTCCTTTATTTTGAGTTGGTTGGAATATTTCCTTCAGGAGCAGGGGCTCAGAGATTTTCCAGGGCGTGGAGTTCTGACTGGCCTGTGTGTTCCATCCTGCCCGTGTGATCTCCACGGGAGAGCACGGAGAGGGAACAGGCACGGCGGATCAGAAGCAGTCGGGGAACATTAGCTGCATACATGCATTAATTATTGCTACAGTGACCCGATGGAAATTTTGCAGGGGGTTCCAAGTGCGTGCGAGGAACGCGAGGAGCGAAACCTTCCCCGAGCCCTTTTGTGCTTCCCTGCGCACGCTGGCAGAATGGGAACGGTCAATAATAAGACTATGGGTAGGTGTTAATTCATTACAGCCCCTGGAATTGCAGCAGGGGTTTTCAGGAGAGGGTAACTGCTTTGGAAATGGTAGAAGGCTGCATCAAACTAGGTGCTGCTATACCCATCCATTCCATGCAGGAATAACTATACAAGGAAGAAAATGCCAGAGCGAGGAACTCTGGCTGCCACCATCCATACAGTGCTCACAGTCTGCATCGTGGATCCATCCACCAATCTCTCTGGGTCTGCTGATTTTCTGTCTTATGGAAGTGTTATGATAATGCAAAGGTGGAAAAAAATCAGATTTTTTTTTTTTTTTTTTTTTTTTTTTTTTTTTGTGGGTTTCTGTGTTCTCGAGATGGCACAGTGGTGTTGAACACTGTGTGCTAACTGAGTCAGAGCTGGGGACTGTGGGTTGTGGAGTTTCAAAATATGCTGGAATTAATGACAGAATCCACCGTTCCATGGTTTTATACCAGCCTGTCTCAGTCTAAGGTCAAACTGGAAAAGTTTCCTGACAAGAGCTGTAGGTCTGACTCTTTGCCTCGCTGCTGACTGAGCTGGGTGGCTGCAGAAGTATAACATAACCCGAAAAAATCCTCTAACGGGGGGTGGGGGGGGAAATCCACAAATTTAGGTTAGAAACAAAAGTTATGGCAACGTAAGTGCCTCTAAGTTTTGCAATAATCCTCCAGTACTTTTTGCATCCCAAAAGGCTCCAGATGTGACCAGCCACTGCGAAGTGGCGAGTTGTTTATCAGCATCCTGCTCCGCAGACGGGCACCTGTAATTTCACTCGCGCTTTGCATCAGCAGAATCAGGATATCCAGGAAAAAATAAGGAGGAAAAAAATAAAAAAAAGCTCTGCCGAGGCATGTTTCTGCGTTTTAAGGCATAAACAGGGACAGTGCAAAGCCCTGCCTGTCACCCTCAAGGTGAGGTGGGCAGCACCCGGCTCCTCCCGAGGGTGGGGGTGTTTTTCTCTGCTGGGTGTTGAGGGTGGTTCTGCCCATAAAAAGAGCGAAAATTAATAAAAACCAGCTACTCTCAGCAGTGTTGTTAATCAGCTGGATTTTTTTCACGTCTTTCCACGGCGTTTTCCAGCTGTCAGTGATTGGGCTAGCCACCACACACGGGCTGGCTGGATACTTGTAAACTCTGTGTTAGAAAACCGCCTGGTTTTGGTCATGTTCCCTTCCTGATCCAGTCTATTCACAGCTTCATTTTGTCTTGGGGAGCAAAACTGCCTCTCGATTACTTCTTTCTAAAAATGAGTGCCACCTTCTTCTTCTTCATTTTTACAGGTGGTGAATTCAGTTGTTGACAGAAGCCACCAGATAAAATTTCTGTGCTCAAGGGGCAGATCTGTATTTTCAGAAAGTCACCTCCATGTTTGTGTGAAGCACCTGCCAATTAATATGCTTAAAAATATCGCTGGAGTTATGTAACATCTTTAAAAATCCTTCTCCTTCTTGACTCTGCAGCACTTCACCTATGACTAAAAGTCATCAAGCTTCAATGTGCTTTAAAATAAACTCAAAACCCAAGCAGCCCTACTTTAATAGAAGCAAGAAGCCATTAACTCCTTCCTCTTGTGCAGGATTATTCAACCCTGTCCATATGGAGCACAGCCTGATCTTGGACTTACGATCTTGTGAATCTGTGTCCCTGCTCTGGCACCCCCCCCAACAACAGTGCCTTATTATAGGTCATTCTTTTATATAGATACAGTGATGTATCATTCTCTGTTAATTTTATATTAAAACCATGACATTCGACATTTTATTGGCATTGGAATGATGACGGCAGAGTGAGCTCCAAGCTCAATGTGCCAAACCAACTGCCCAGGGTTGTTCTGATTCCCCTGTCACTTACTTTTCTAATTTTTTTTAAAGAAACTGCTATATGGAAATGAACCTCTGGGGGCAAGTTGGGGCAGATGTACTTTTTTCTGGTGCAGTTTTGACGGTGGGAGGTGAATGATTTTGGGTGACATGGGGGTCTGTGAGGAGTTACAAACATATCCAAGCCACAACCAGCATCAAGGGTGAGAAAACGTGCTGCTTACGGCACCTTTAAACACATTTAAGCAGAGTGAGATTTGTTTAATATAAATATTAAATCCTTTGTAGCAGTGCTCAATATACAGGGTGTTAGAAGTCACAAAGGTTTTCTGGTTTAAAATTGTAGAGGATACTGAAGGTGACACGCGGTGTTTTCTCTTTCAGGAGCTGATTCGGGCTGCTGATGTTAATGAGAATTTTTCCTTTGTGAGCTCTGGACGAGGCTTTAAGTCAAGACTTATAAATAAATAAACAAATAGATAGATAAAGCCTCTCCCTCCTTTCTCATTTGCCACCCATTTAGAGATTTTCCGGGCTGGAGCTGTTTTTGTTCGCCAGGTACCAAGAGCTGGAAAGGGCCTGCTCTTCCTGTAGCCTTGCAACTCCAGTAACCCCAAATATATTTAGACTGATGACTTGATTCCCTCATCAGAAAGATATGTGAGTAGGAATTGTTGTCTATCTTGTAAAAACAGTGCTGCACTTGTACATGCATGTGTGGGGCTGTTAAAGGTTTTACAAGATGCACTGGAACGCGCGGCTGCTTATCTGGGGCGAGGAGGGAGCCCAGCACCACAAACCCTCCCTGGGCTGCCCAGTCTGAGCTCTGGGCTCCCCGTCCAGGCCACAGAACTCTCACATCCTGCACACAGAGGTGAACACTCGGTTCACTTCAAAAGGGAAGATTTAGGAGCAAACTTTGCTTCCATTTACATCATTAAAATCCTAATGAGGCTGTAAATCAGGGTAAGAGTACGGTCGAGGTCGATAGGGTTGGGTGGGTTTAAATGGCTGCAGAATTTGTCCATTTTAGGTGGAAATACAGACCAGACGAGCCAAAGCAGAGCTGAAAGAAAAAAGGTTTCACATTCTTATGTGAAGGTCTGAAGGGAGTAACAACAACTATCAATTTTGAGTCAGATTGTTTTGCTTCCTTCTGGAAGGAGATAACAGTGAAAATGTTTACTGCCCTAAATCACAGTGGCCAATAAAAAATACATTGAACTGGGCCAAAAAATATTTACAAAAGTTTGAAATTTTGTTGTTGTTGTTGACATATCCTTGATAGGGTAGAAATTAGAACTACTTTTGTATACTTCAGTTTACAATTGTCTTCAAACTGTTAACAAAATCCGATGTATTTCCCAAGATACACCAACATGATTACATTTCCCAGTACTTCCCTTTTTAAAGTCAGCTTCAATATTTCAAATATTACATAATGTGGAATGATCTGGAAATGCATATATTGTCTGAGAGCATTGGATTGAATTTGAAGTTTTAATTAAATGTGTTTAATCAGTGTTTCAGTGTAAGAGGGCACAGTTCAGAAGCTGAGAAAGACAGCCCATCCTGTACACCCAGTGCAGACCACTGGTTTCAGTGGAATTCTCCGCCTAGCACAGACCATGGAAGCAGCCTCTGCTCTGAGCTGCAGCCAACTTGTTTTTCTATTCCTTAAACAGTCCTTCAGGGCTTGCCAGGAAATGCAAGAAAATAAAATGACTCACTGAAACAGTAGTTGTTTCCATTGGAAATTATTAAAACAAATGGTAATGTTATCATATACTAACTTTAATATGAACATTCTGCAGCACAACTGTTTCTGATGATGAGTGGCAGCATCACAGCAGGGACCATTTTGTCTTAAAAATAATATTAATGTGAGCTGATGCAAGTGGTGAGGTTGCCTAATGCAGTAGTGCTGACACAAGTCATGGAATGACAATCTATGGACCATGGAAAAAACCCACTGTCTGCTGAGCCAAGCTCACGTCTTCAACCTGCACAGCAGCAAATCTGTGATTTAATTGTGAGGCTCTTTGCTCACAGGCAGTGTTAATTCCATATACCACCAACATTAATTGTGTTCATGTCATAGAAACACGAGCAGGATTATTATTTTTTTTCCGAAATGTGAAGGGAGTGGTTCTGAAAGACAAAATTCTAGCTAAGATTTCAAGGCTGCAAGAGAATTTGCACATAAAGGATTGCACTAAGAGGACTAACAATGAAATTGTTACAGGTTTTTCCTCTGTCACGATCCGAGTTCAAATTCCTGTGTTTTCTTTGAAAACTGTGCAGTATCTATTTTCTTGCATCGTTTGATCTGCCCAGCCATGTTACAACACTTCCCAGCAGTTGGAATACTGACCTTGGGAGTGGCTCATGCAAAGGGCAGCGACCCAGAGAATGGAAAGATCTGGGGATCCGTACATTTGTGGGTTGCTGAAAGATTAATATCTGGAATTGCTGAGAGTGACGGGGGAGATTTGTGGTGCCCTCTGAGCAGTTGTTGTTTAACCAGGAGCTGGTAGCTCCTAACTAAACATAAACCCACGTGTGCGTAGACACCCATCCTGACATCACGATTGCATAATAAAACATACATAAAAAACAGCAAGGCTTGTAATTAGAGTTCCAGCGGGAACATTTGCGTCTGACAGTCTGAAATATACATGAAATTTTTGAATTATTTGCTTAAATTGTGCAGTTTCTGTAAACAACCCTAACAGTAAACCTATTAGCTGAAATATTCACACAAAGTAAACAAAAGGAGCACAAACACAGCCAAGTCAAACTCGACTTTCTTTCTTAGTAAACACTTGTGGGAGCGTTTTTAGAAGCACATTTCTAGCTCTGTCTCGGTTTTTCAGACCTTCCAAATACTGGTCTGTACAGAATTAATAACAGTATGTAAAAGTGCATGTGCTCCCCCACAAAAACAGGAGATCTTTTATCAAATAAAAGGACGCAAGGCAGCAAAGCCAAGCATGAGTCTTGCCCTTTGTACCTGGCCCAAACTCTCGGTTCTCAACCCCAGCCCTTTTTTGGCTGCTTTCTCCCCTAGAGATGCCCTCAGTAGAGAGAGGTGTACAAACATTCCGTGTCCAGGTTCTCTGAGCTGGTTTGCTCTGGGTGTACCTGGAGAGCCACACGTGCTGTGTCCACTCAGGCAGGCTGGCTACGGCAGCCCCACGCCCTAAACATCCCCTCACTCACCCTCAACTCCCCTGTTTGGCACATCAGAAACCAGAATTGTTGGGTAAATGCATGACTGGAGTGTCAGGTTTTTCGTCACCAATCTGCCACGTGATAAGGGTTTGTGGAAAACGATGAAGTGATGGATGGGAGGGCATGCCAAGAGCTTGTCAGGAGAGGCACCTTTTGGTGCCAAGCTGCCCCGGGTTGCCCGGCTCTGATGTGTGAGGCAGGACACCTCCTGGTGCTGGGGAAACGGCTGGGAGGAGAGAAACCACCGACACCAGGGCAGGTGTTTCGCTGTGGATCCCGCGCTTCGGTCACGACTAAAGCTCTTACTGTGACATTTCATGCCTGCCTTTATGACTAGATCATAATTTTCAAATAGAGAGCAAAATTAGCTTAAATCCGCTTCAAAAAACCCTAAAAATGTGGTTTCGTCCACCACAAAAAACACTGTTTCTGGTTTCTGTGATGAGTTAGAGAAGTTTGTTTTAAGAAGTTTATACCAGGGACATTCTGCATGTTTTTTCCTTCCTTCAAACTCTAGTTTAGCTCAATCAACCATTTGTTTTACTTTCTGGTGCAAGAAACCATTACCCTCTCTTTACACGCATCACATATAGGATGGGAAAAGAAAGAAAGAAAATATTTGTCCTAGTTCCTTTCCTTTTCCTCCTGAGGATGTCTTTTGGAACCACGACTACCTCCATCCTCGTCCCAGAGACGAGATACATAATCTCTGCTTCTCCTTGCTCTCTTGGCAGAAGTAAAACCACTTTTTTATCTCCCACCCTTCAAATCTTGCAGTGAGAGCAGTCGAGCGAATTTCACACCTCACACAATTGCAAAGACATGGCGGGCACGCTGACAGCGCTCGCCTCAGTTTGCTTCCAGGACGATGTATTTTTGGTGAGGAGTAGAATTTACAGTACATAAAACATGCCGTTGGGAGCGAAATAGAGCAGCAGAAGGGAACACTCTTACGTATTCCCCTTCCAGCAGACACTCGAGGAAACAGCAGAGGATGCCCAGGGTCTCCAGCAGCCTTGGGCAGAGGATGGGGAGCCTGGGGCAGGGCCGGGTGTGCTGCGCAGGGGCGGGAGGTGGGCGCGGGTCAAAGGGGGCAAGACCAAGCCATCGCCCACCCAACATCACCTCGGGTGATGCAGGAGCAGCCTCACCTGGAGCTGCCTCACCTGGAGCTGCCTCACCTGGAGCTGCCTCACTCACCTGCTGCCCTCCCTCCCTGCCTCGCCAGCCCCGGGGACAGCAGCCCCACACCTCGCACCGCCAGGAAGGACCGTGCGGGTCTCCGGCCAGGGGGAGGAGGAGGCAGCCCCGAAGGGAAAGGAAAGCAGGAATGTTAGATATTAAAGCCCTAACCGAGCTAACTGTGCCTGCAGAAATTGCTGGAATGGCTTCTTGCGTTCCACTCCGCGTGTCCAAATTCCTCTGAGATGCCTCAGAAGAGCCGCTTCCTCCACAAGCTGCAGTGGGAAGGTCTGAGGAGGAGCACCACCAATAAAGTGCATTTTTACCAGCAGTGCATTTTCGCTCTGGCCAGAGCCTGAACAGATCAAAGCTCTCTGTCCGCGACGCCCGGCACAACGCAACGAGCAATGGGAACCTCGGGTATCCGCAGGAATTCACGCTTATCTTTGGGAGGTCAAAACCTACCCCAGCTTCAGTTTTCAGCTGAACATGGGGAAGGAGTTGCTAAGGTTCAGCTCTTAAAAAAAACTGTAATAAAACTGTCTGGAAGAAGAAGTTTGACTCGCTCCCGCAGGATTCATTACTTCCCCCATAAATGCAACATGGCATTTCAACATGTTTGTATTGTGACTTCACTAGCTTTTGTTATGTATTTGAAATATAATAATATTCGATAATAGTTCATGGCAGAGTTATTTTTAAAATGTATAATAGTGACAGCATTCAGACATACTACAGACTTCATTTGAATGAGAAAAAGTTTCTGATTCACTTGCCTTACAGAAATTGTATTTTACTGTCATTATCAAAATTACATTATTTAAGTACTGCACGATTTTCATACCAAATTATCTTTTCACAGGAAAAAAAAATCACTGCGGTCAATTACAGTGTATTAAAATTCTGAACACCATTTTCATATTACATTACAAGCATTCTTTGTGCATTGTTTCTTCGCTGTAGCTTTGCTCTTTCATCAGATACAACCCACGATGAGGTACAAAACTGGTCTGAATTGGGAAGAATGTGCAGGAGATGTTGGTGCTGGGATCCGTTATGCTAAACGCAAACGTTAATCATCTTTGTTCCATTATGCTTATCTTCCCATGGATTTTTGGCTAATTTTCCAGGTCCAGGATATTAACACTGTTTTTTGGTATGCATGGATTAGGTTGTTGTGTTAGGGATGGAATGGCTGAGAGGGTGAAACCAAAGAAACGCAGTAAAAAGCTGCTCTTTGTGGAGTTGTAAATAGTTTCCAGCAGACATGTCTCTGCCTACTCTGCTCAGCCTCAGAGCCTGGGGAAGGGGGTTGGTTTGTTTGCTTGAACTCAGGGGTGGCTCTGACTGCTCCAGGTCAGTTATTAATGAGGAAAAGAAGGCTAATGGCAAGAGGAGGTGCTGGCAGCCCAGCGTTTATCCTGTGAAACCATGCAATATCAGATAAAAACAGTGCTCGTGTCACAGTGGCTGCAAAACCAGCAGTTTGTCAAACACACCTGAATTCATCCAGACATTTTTTTTGTACATGTCACAAAAGAGGCTGTGGTTGGAATAAACAGTATATAGTCACACAATGGTTAATGTGACAGTCTGATTTCAGTGGCTGTAATTAATGATTAATTAATTCATTAATTAATGTAGAGATGACTCAACAGCCCAGCTGAACAAGCCACCTCTGCCCTCCTCACACGGGACATCCCAGCCTGAGGGGGCAGTTTCACCCCCATTCTCCTTCTTGGTTCTGTGCAGGACTCTGGGACAAGCACTGCTCCTTAAATGCTGATTATTTGTCTGTTTTGTTGGAAAAGCTGCACCATCAGCCAAAGAAAGAGCAGGTGAAATAACCAGGGACTGGGGTGGAAAAGATGAAGTCAAAGGGGCAATACAGGGCTGGTCTCTGAAACAACTGAAGCTATGACCCCACGAGAGCAGCACAAGGAGGGCTGATGTTCACACTGTATTTTGGGGGGCTTCACTCAACCCCCAGGTGTGGTCCCATGGAGGGAATGCTGTTATGAAACAGGCTGGATGGGCTCCTAGGCTCACGAATACACTGAATTTCAGAGCAGCAATTCTGTAACTGCACAGAGTGTGTTTGGTCTCTCTCATCAAAGGAGTAGCTCTGAAGTCACTGGAGAGCCAGAGCTCCATTTGCCACAAGCCAGCACAGCATTAGCGTGGGCAGGGCAAACCAGGGGATGGACACGGAGCACGATAATGCCTTACATTCTTAATCTTAATGTATGTAATCTGTGGGCAGGTACTGAGGAATGAGCGTAAGGGATAGCAAGGGGAATGCACAGGTAAACCTACAATGACTGATCATTGAGATGTGCTGAAAGCATGGTGAAATCTAGCATGTAGAGGGGAAAAGGGTGGTTTGCCATCAGAGGCAGCCCTAACTGGAAAAATCATGTCCTCACTAGGGGGGCCCAGGTGTTCATGCTGGAGGAATTCATGCCATTCCTGCTGAACAGAGAGGGCAAGCACGTGGTGTCGGGGATGGGGACGTATTTTGGATTATTCTGTATGTACTGTGTAGTGTCCACACACTCTTCCTTTTACTTGCTATTATTTTATTACCATAAATACTGTAAATTAAATACATTCAATATACAGTGTTACTGTACTGCCACAAAATCCTTATCACTCCGTGCCCCGTGCTGTGAAATCACAGACAAAAGCAGGACTCTTGTTCCAACACCATGGGAGATATGTGATGTCTTGATTCTAAATAAAACACAAGCTTTAATACAATTCTATAGGAAATACAATTTTTTAGCATGTATCAAAAATTATTTAACTTCTGGGAATTAAGGATGTGTTCCAATCCAACCATCCAGAAAGGCCAAATTATACATAATAGATTGCGGAGAAAGAGGTATCACACTATCTGTCTTGTCCATAGCAAATTATAAAGCTATTTTAAACCACAAATTTTGAGTTCTTAATCAAAGAAAACTACTTCCAATAATTTTGCTGCAGGTTTTTATATAGCTGTGAGCACGTACGTCAGGCGGAAAGATGATAAAATGTTTTTAGAAGATCAAATGTTACTTAAAAATTCATATTGCTTTATGTCTTGGAATTGTACTGGCAGGTCCTTTCATTTTCCTTCAGCATGGCCATAGGCTCGGCTCTGTGGTCTTTGGAGCCAGAAATAAAAACACAGAAACGTGTTTTCTGTCTGAATGATGACATCACGGGGGGCGTAGCAGCAGCCTCTGAATACTGAAGGCGACTCTGAGATCCTGCTTCCTTCATCCAAGCCAAGGCAAGGCTGGCTTGGGTAAGGGGGTTAGGATTGGGTCCCTGGAAAAAGGAGATAACGAGCCATAAGTAGGGATAATGGGGTGATCAGAAGACGTGGAAAACGCAGGTTGAATGTCATTAAAATCTTCCTGACAGTGAGCTCTATTGTGCCGGGGAATAATCTCGTCGGCTTCAACGGGAGCGCTGCCAGGGGAAGGCCTCAGGAGCAGCCCTGGTGCCGGTCCAAAGCCCACAGAGCTTGGAGGGGACATTTCCTCACACTTCAGAGGGCTCTGGGCCCGGCCCAGGGCGAGCAGAGCAGAGAGCTCTCCTGCACTCGCAGAATTCCTGGCTTTTCCCGTCGCTGCGGCAGCACATGGTGTCCTGCTCCATTGCAGCACGGCTGAGGCTTGAGAGGCATCTTCCACATGGTGCAAGCATAAGGAAGCTGTAAAAATCACGGGCTGTGGCTGAGCAGCCAGGTGGTTTTAGCAAGGGAAGAGCAGGGGTGCGGAGCAGGGCCACGCTGGATGTTCTGGTAGCCCAGGGGTGGTGGAGGTGGCATTGGAAATCCCTGTTTTCTGTTTTCCTGCCTGTCGATGCCACGAGCGGAAAGTCAGGGGAGCTGTGAGCGAGGAAGCACCAGGCACAGCATCACATACTCAAAACAAGTGAGGAAACAGTATTTTTTCTTTTCCCCCCATGCATCTTGTGTATGCCCTTGGTGAACAAACTGGATCACGTGGGAGCTGGCAGCGTGCGTCTGTTCTCTCCTGACAGACAAAACTTGCAGCATTATGAACTTTAGCTGCTACCTGGCTCCAGAAAGGCAGCAGACTAAATATTGGTGGGAAGTGCCTCTGCACAGATAATCTCAGTCATATGTTGCTTTGTAGGCACCAGTGATTAAACGCAGTTTAATGCTGAACCTCAGTGAAGTACCGCAAATACCAAATATTAAAAACCACGTTTTCCCAACAGCAAACATTCTTTTGCCCTTGTGTGAGTTCCCTGCACCTGGGTGTTTTTTTCAGCCCCTCGTCCAGCCCTCCAGCCTATCCACACGTTTTATACTCTGCCACACACTGGCAGATGCTGATGTGAAAGTTTCTGTCTCCCAGTGAAGTCTCTGTAGCTCACCAGTTGAGTTGCTGGTGGGAGAGGGTGAAGGGAGGGAGGCCTAAAGCTCATCCATTTTTGTTCATTAATACATGTACCACAGTCAATGAGATGTAGAGATCCACAGCACTCATCTGAGGCTAATAAAACCACATTACATAAAGTTCCTGTGGTTTTTTGGGTAAATTTATTAAAACCTCAAGATCTGTGTGTGGGAAAAAATGACTGCACACCCCCTCAGCTTTTACCTTGCAGCACTTGCTGGTCTGTGGCAGGTCTGGGGAGGGTTTATCCAGTTGCTACAGCACTTTGTGATTACATCAGTTTAACCCAAAGCAGAATGACACAGTGAAAGCAGTTTCACAGCTACTTTTTGGCACTGCAAGTCCTGTGCTGTGCTTCTCTACGTCTTCTCCTCAGTATCCCTGAACAGGGTCCCCCTCTCCTTGCAGCACTCTGATGTTTCTGAGTTTTGTTTCACTCTGGGTTTCCACAGCTCCAGCACAAAGTCTGTCCTTACCCTGTGTACATCCTCGGGGTGTAATTTTGAGGTTACTAATGGAATTTCAACCGGATTTTCAGATCTTTTCTAACTTTCAACAGAATTTTGAATTATCACCCTGCCCTTGAACGTGACCTCAGCTTGCTGTTATCTTCAGAGGAGAGAAACTTCTTGTATTCTATCAACTAAGCCATTGCTAAAAGCTGCTGTACAGTACTGGGCTAGAGAAGAACCCTCAGTGTGAAATCCCGTTGGATAATCTGTTTCTACTTCGATAATGTGACACCTGTGCTCTCCAAACACATTTTCAGTAAGATGATTAGTAATCTCCTGTTTCACTACCTTGCACACAAGGGCTCTGTGGCACAGTGACACAAACCCACTGAAGCCAAGGTTGTACCATGTCCACGGCTTCCTCCTGCTCTTGATGCCTGTGACTCTGCCACGGAACAAAATTAGTTTGTTTGGACATGATCTACTCTAGACAAATTTATCTTGGCTGCTGCTTATCTCTTTGTTGTCTTCTAGAAGCCTAAAAATATTTTTATTAATTGGTCCACAACTTTCTCCCTCGATTTTCTTCTTCCTACTACAATGCCTTTAAAATGCCTAGTTGTATTTAATATCTTTTTTGTCCTGGCCTACCCTTTTCTTCTTTTTTCCTTTTTTTTTTTTTTTTTTTTTTTTTTTTGGTACTTTGACCTAGTTTCCAACTTCCTGTACTCTCTTCTTGTGTTTTAAGCCATTGAAACACTCCTGATTTAGCTACATTCATTTCTAGCATGCTTCTGCCTTGGCAGAGTTTATGGTTCTGCCTTTAATATAGTTTTTTAAAGGAACTGTCAAATCTATTGGATATCTCAGACCTGTTCCCCAGAAAATCTTCCCATTTCTGTGCATTTATTGAACAATGACTTTTGGATGCCCATTGGTTTTGTTTTGCTTCAAACCTCAGGCTGATTTTTCTCCTGTTTTCCCACCTCACCTCTGGAGCATTTAAATTTCTGCGTTTCGCCGGGTTCCAGTGTTTTCACACAATTCCATCAGTTTACAAAAGCATCACTCACTGCAGCAGTGCACAAAAGCTGTGACACTGCCCTCGATTTTTCCTGTTACTTTCACCCTCAGGCTTGTAACCCATCCATCTTCTTCCCCACCGGGGCCTTGGGACAACTCCTGCACCATCCTGATATTCAACAAAACACTCTCTGCTGCCCTCCCCACCCTTCCAGGGAAAGTTATACCCTCACATATTAATATTCCAGTCATGTAAATCACTTGAACAAGTGCCTGCTATGCTTATTAACTCGCAGTTTTGATCGTGCACCAACACTTTCAGCCGTTCCTGTTAATTCCCCCACTTTTTGCTGCACAAAATTGTAAGATATTGAGTAGGTGGCTTCATCCTCCTGCTTGTCCCTCCACTAACCATAAATATCATAATTTTTGATATTTATAAATATCATAAATTTCCCCAGATATTCCACTTGTAGCCTTTTGAGCTGAACTTCCCCAGTGCCACTGTTGTGACCTGCCACAACTATTGCCAGGCATGTGAAAAATCATGAATTCTGGCATTGCCTTTTTTTTCTACATTTTTGAAGACGGATGTCGCTTTTTTCCTTTAATTTTTTTTTCTGAGATTTGCAAAAGGAAATAATCACAAAGGCTCCTATAAAATAATGTGATGTTAGCAGAAGTCATCAAGAACTCTAGTGAAGAAACTGAACTGGGGGCTAAATTGAAAGGTGGTTTTCTAAATGCTTTTTACAATAAAGCCCAGTTCTGATGAAGTTATGCAAAATGTGAAATTTTCTGCTATTTAATAATATTAAAATTCCCTGGGTTACTGAAGCTCCGGAGATACTTAGAGGAGCTATTAGGGAAAATTTGGCGGGATTTAGGAGAGTCTTTCAGCATCTTGTGAAAGCACATTTTCTACCAGATGTTTGTCAAGAAAGGGAAAAAAAAGCATATTTTGATTCCATTGAATCATCAGCTGCATGAGAATCTTTGTCTTCTGAAAGCCCCTTAAGCACTTTCTCTGGATCAAATATTAAGTGAAACTTCCATTAATTAATATAATTTTTTTTCAGTAGATGACAGAGATTGGGTTTGGAACTTCCTCAGGAAATTTTCTGACGATTTGGAAGACAGGTTCCTCTTTTCTGTTCTTTTTTAGCTTTTCCAGAACATTACTAGCTGGAGAGCGGTGGCGTTTTCAAGAGCAGCAGAAGACGTTGTTTATAATGGAGAACTCTTCCTGTCATGAAATCACGTGAAAAAAATATCAAAATAACCTATTTTAATGCCACTGATAATTACCACCACTTACTAAAAGCAAAAGCACATCATATTCCTGCGGAGGAATTTGCTTTCTCCCCGCTCAGGCTTCACTGAAGCACGGTTTTCAAACTCTCTGGGATAATCACATGCCTAATTGCTGCCGCTGCTGTTTTTCAGCACTTCCAGCTTATTTCACGTTCTTGGTGAAAACCGATACCCGGCAGCGGCCACGACTGAGCCGATATCTACCTGCGGCCGCCCAGCCTTCAGCACAGGCGGGTGGGGGCCTCGGGGGTGCCCTGGGAGCCGGAGGGTCTCTCCTGGGCAGCACCTTCGATGCACAGCGGCTCTCGCAGCGCTCCAGCTGCTGCTCCCCACCCTGGGCCGCCCACGGCCCCGCACAGCTGCGCCAGCGGTGCAGTGGGCGGCACGGAACAAGGGCTGCCGACCAGCAGGGATGCTCCGGGCGCTGGAGGAGCGCTCGGGGTGGTGCTGAGCAGCGCGGGGGTTCCTCGGCGGGTGCAGAGCTGCTCCCTGCTCCTTCACTCAGCGCAGCTCCTCTGCCCCTTGTCCCCGTCCCTTCCCGGGACATCCCCAAGGGAGTGCGGGAGCAGAGCCGCTGCTGGCCGGCCGTGACTCCTGTGCCTCCATCAGCCCACGCTGAGGAGGAATTGAAGTCCAAGAGCGGCTGACGAGGCTTCAGCCGCTGGATGAGGCCAGTGGGAGACAAACCTCCCGCGGTGCGCTGGCCTCACCTCAGTTTCACTGAGTTTCCTCCCCAGTGTCTGCTGCGGGCGGTGTTTGGGGCTGTGTTTGGGGTTTGTGTTTGGGGCTGTGCTGAACACGGGGCTGATAAAGCAGAGCTGTTTTGTCATCGCTGAGCTCACCCAGAGCCAAGGCCTTTCCTGCCCCTCGTGTGGCCACGCTGGGGAGGCTGGAGGGGGCACAGCCAGGACAGGTGACCAGAAGGGGCCGAAGGGATGCTCCAGACCGTTTGGCATCGTGCTCAGTGCGGGAAGGGGAGGCAGCAGGGGGGAAGGGGGATGCTGGGAGCGATGGTGTTTGTCTTCCCGAGTGGCTGCTGCAGGTGACGGCCCTGCTCTCCTGGAGGAGCTGAACGGGAAGCAGGGAACGACTTCCTTGTCTTGCTTTGCCTGTGTACATGGCTCTTGCTTTCCCTATGGAACTGTCTTCATCTCAGCCCACGAGTTGTCTATGTTTTACCCACCCAGTTCTCTCCCCAGTCCCACTGATGGGGAGTGAATGACTGTTCATGAGGGGCTCGGCTGCTGGCTGGGGTGAAACCACAACACACAGACACCAGTGTCAGTTCTGAGTTGGTGGAAACCCAGAAACTGTAGCAAATTCACAGCTCAGCTCAGCCCAGAGCCAGTTGTCCACATCTCCTTATCCACAGGCAACCTGGCCTGGCAAGGTGTCCCAGAGAGAGCCAGGCTGTTGCTGTCCCAAAATAGCAGAATGACTCCTCCCAGCCAGCAAAGTGAGAGCCAGTTCTGTAAGATGGGGGTCTGCTGTATGAGTGAATGTTTTGGTGGATGTACATGGGTTAAATCCCATCTCCCACCCTGAGAAACCCTAGTCACCAACAAATGACCAACAACAAATGCACCCACAAATGTAACTGGAAGAGTGTGTCTCCTCTGCGGGCATTCCCCAGCCGAAGAAAGTGACCCCACAGTTCGAAACAACTCATTAATTTGCAAATTCTCCTCAGTACAAAACAAACATAGGTTATCATTCAGGGATCAGATCTCCTGTTCTCTCTGGTGTTTAATCTGTTTCGGCAGTTGCTGGAATCAGATGTTTCTAATAAAAGTTCAAGGAGCCATCAGGAAAGATGTGCAGTGATCTGCCCAGTATCTGTCCGTATCTGACTTGTTTGTTCTGAGATGGAGGGAAGATTTGGAACCTAAGGTTTTATATCTCCTTCTGTACATGTTTGCTTTAGTTTATCTGCTCCGATTTTGAATGTTCTTGCCGCTCTTAAAAAAACTCTGATTTCTTTTGTAGCTTGGAAACTGCTTCACCTCAGTTATCTGTCGTGGCAATGTGTTCTCTGATCTGAAGTCATGTGGTTTGATAAAATGTTTTCTTTCATTGATGGTGAGTTTGTAAATACTGATGTTCCCCTCTCCTTTTGTATGAAACAGTGGGAGCAGAAGGTGTCAATATTTTTTTATTCTGCAACAAACCATGAAATCAGCATTGGCATGGCAAGTCAGGGCAGAGTGATCCTTATGCAGACACTCTGACCAAAATGCCCTGCCAGTGCATCAACAAGATCATGTATTTTTTGGAAACAATCTCTTCAAAGTATTGATTTTTAGTTAGGATTAACTTTCAGAGGCTCAGGGAAAAAAACCCACCCTTTAGGATAAAGACCTGAAAAGGGTCCTATGCTTAGAAGTGGATGATTTCTTGTCATGACTTCCATGACCTTTGGAAATTTTGGAGAGATTCTTAGAGTTTCTGAACCAAACTCTTCCATATCTGAGCTCCACACAATTGTTCCAAGTTCTGTGTTAATTGTGCATGTGCAAAACTTTGGACACGGAGTGGCAAATGCTTGAAGCTACTTGAGTGAAAAAAGGAGAAGATGGCTGAAAAAGACAAAGAGCTGATTCTCATGAGCGGCAACTTGAAGCAAGTCTCTGAACAGCAAGACCAAGCATGTTAATTCTCCTGAGGTTGTAGAAAGACCTGGAAAAGATAAACATAATTCAGTCTTTTATAGGTTGCAGTAGCAAGGGTTTGGCTCAGAAAAACCCTAAACAAAATATGCATATAGGTGTTTCATCAGAACTACAGAATTTGACAGGGAATCTGAGTTAGGGTAATGGTGGATCTGAAATAGGAAGTCTGAGTTAGGGTGATCTGTTTGGTGACCCTGTGTGAGAGGTATTAACTCTGGGTGCCACATGCGAAACCCCTGTCTCACTGCACTCCTTGGGAATTCTGAGTTGGTCCTTCAGCATCTGGATTTCAAGTCACTTACTCTTCAGAAAGAGAAGAGTTAATGCTCATGTGTGTGCGTGTGTGTCTAATCAAAGTGCTATCTTTTTTAGACAGCAAAAAATCAGGCATTAATTAGCAGGAAGTAGTGGAGTTGGGCAGAGCGCCGTGTGAAGAATACAGCTGAAGGAGCGAAGTGGACCAACCTGGAAAAAGGAGGAAACAGGGCAGAGTCTGCTGAGCAATATAAACCAACGGACTGGAATAGTGAACCATCCTGAACAGGGAATTAAGCAAGGAATGAAATCGGCCAGCTTGCCAGGAGGCAGCAGGGCTTACTGGACAGCTCTGCTTTTAATGAGCCTCTCGCAAGCCACACTTGCAGGATGTCAATAGTGCTCATACTGCATTTATTTTATTTATGAATAGACCAATTCTCTGTGGCAATGGCAAAGGCAGAAATATCCCAAAGGCACCAAACTGTCCATGCAGCACCCTCACACGATGGACCCGTGTCACGACATGGTGGAACATGTCATGACAGTCCTGAGGTGGCAATGGATATTGGGATATTGCAGTTCCTGACAAAGGCGGCTCTGCTGGTGGCAGGGATGATCCCATGTGCACCGAACATGAGTTGAGGGGCAGTCTTGTTTGTAGTGGGAAAAACAAAAGTGACTCATGTTACTGCTCCCCTCCCCAAAATGAAATACTGCCCAGCTCCCTTAAAAACGGGCGCTCCCAGGGAGGTCCTTCCATCCCGGGAAGGAGCCAAGCAGCTGTGTCAGTGGGAATTCTGGGAATCAGGCATTCTTTAAGACAGAAACAAGCCTCTGAGCATGTACCCAGGGAAGCATTTTTTGGAATCCAAAGAGTGCCGTCTGTTCGAGGAGGGCCAGCACAGCCGCCCGTCCTCTGCCGGCCCACCGGGACGGGACCCAGCTCACCGGGAAGGAGCTGGGCAGGGCCCGCGGCTCTGGGGCGGCGGCAGGGCTGGGGCCGGGTCACTGCTGTGCGGAGATCCCGCTCTGAGCCCGGGCAGGACACACAGCGGGAACCACCCCCGGAGCCGCCGCAGCGTCGGCCCCGCGCCCGCCCGGCCGCGGGAGGGGCGAGGGGGACACGGGCCCCGCTGTCGGGACATCGCTGCCCCCGGCCCGTCCTGCATCCCCTGGGCCGAGCCCGAGCATCGCTCCCGCTCCCACTTCGCCTTGGCCGGGCACCGCCATCAGCCGGAGTGGGAGGAAGAAACATTAACTCCAGCAGCTGTTTCTTGACCCCGGCTGTCAGCCCTGCCCCAGAACGGGGCGCGCTTCGTTTCTGCTCTTGTTTATTTTTAATTCTTATTATTTAAAAAAAAAACAAAAAACAAACAAACAAAAAAAAACCCAAACAGTATTTTCAGATTCGGAGAGCCCAGCCGTGGGCGCACACGCACCCGCTCACACACAGGCACGCAAGGAAGGACGGGGGAAGTTTTGGGGGTTCGGTGGGACATGTCCCCCCCCCCCCCTTCCCCTCACCCCCTCCTTTCCGCGGGCCCGCGCGCGCCCCCGCGCTCCCGCACCGCCGCCGCGCGCGCCCCCGCGGTCCCGCACCGGCGCTGCCGCGCGGAGCCGGCGCTGGGCGCCCGCAGCCCCGGCAATTCCCCAGCAATTCCCCAGCATGGGCGGCTTGAAACTGCTGGGGCTGAATAGCATTTGCTGTTCCGTCCCCGCGCCGCCTCCCGCCGCCGCCCGGCGCCTGGCGCGGCTCTCCTCCCGCTCGAGTTGTGCTGACACAGGCGCTGCCGCCGCCGCCACTCCGCCGCCGCTGCCCCCCGCCCGCCCCGGGGCTCCCCGGGGTCCCCGCCGGCCGTGCCGGGCTGGGGATGTGCGGTACCCGCTGAGGGGCTGGCTGCCGGCGCCGCTTTGCCCATGAGTTGCTGTGGGGGGGTTGGTTCCCTCGCTTGGTTTTTTTTTTTTTTTTTTTGGTTTTAGTACGCGTGTGGAAAGGGACGAGTGGTCCCCGGGCTGTGTCACTCGGGGTGAGGGCAGAGTCGCGGGTGGGCTTTCACTGGGGCCAACCTTGGAACAAAGAGGGGTGCCAAGAATGCCCGTCCTTGTCCCCTGGGAGCCGGGCAGGGCAGGGGACGGCAGGAACAGGGAGGCACATGGGGAGCGGGCAGGTGTGCCCACACCTGCAGCGCTGGGCAGGCCAGAGCCGCGCTCCGTGCTCCCCGCTCGTACCTGAAGTTGCTCCCACACAATCTGCAGGGTTTGGGAGGTTTCGGGGGGGTAGTGGTTTAAGTGGTTTTCTGTTGGCTCTGTGCCCTCCGAGCCCTCGGAAGGCTTTGTGGAAGGAGGATTAACTCTTTGCAGGGCTCAACGCGCGCATTCCACACGCGCAGCCCTGGCCACTTGGCGAACGGCGGGACCCTCCAGCTACGGCCGGACGCGCCCCGCGGTCCCGGCAGAGGGACGGAGAGGCAGCGGAGCCGCAGCGCTGGGAGCCACGGGCGATGGCTCCCGTCCCTCGCTGAGTCCGCCGAGCGCCGGGCTGCAGGCACGCAGGGGAGCTGCCCGCTCGCAGCCCGAGCCCCGCATCCCTGCGCGGCGATCTCCCGCTGCCTGGCGCGCCTGCGGCAGCGGCTCCGTCCTCTCCAGCGTCCCTGCGCAGGGAACAGGAACTCTTGAGGAGATGGATGCTGGAGTGAACATGCCCATGGGTGTCTGTGCGATGGGGGACAGGGCGTGAGGAGGAGGAGTGCTCTAAGGGCTGGGTAGCCAGGGTGGCCAGTGGTCCAGGGACTGAGCGGCATGATCAGCCTCACTGGCTGTGGTCAACAGGAGACTCATCCTGACCAACTTTGTGAATGAAATAGTAGTTATATATTCTATACTAACCATAAGAGAAGTAAAAATCTTGAGCACATATGTTATAGACTGATTGAAGGATATTTTTCTTAAACTAGCAGAGAACATTCTTCCCTTTCGGTAGAGTGGGAGTACTTGTCTGCAACTCCTCAGATCCATACAAACCTCCTTATTTTGAGGTGTTCAGACATATTTTGAGTTCCTCTAAACTTAATTTGATTGCAGCTGGTGAATAACTTGTGTTTTGGGTTTCTTTAAAATAAAAATGCTGACTATACTAATGAAAGATCACTGACGTGTCCTGGAATGTCGAGTTGCCTGAACGAAAAGCAGGGGTCTCTCACTGCCCTTTCAAGAAAAATCTTATAAATTTTCTGGAAAATATTGTGATACTGCCTAAGTTGTGGGGTGGTTTTTTGGGGGGTTTTTTTGTTGGTTTTTTTTTTTTGTTTGTTTTGTTTTTTGTTTTTTTTTTACTTTTTGTTGTCTTTATAGTTAATACAATTCTGTTTTGGGGAAAGTTAGTTCGAATTCCTGTGATGATTTGCTGAACATTTGCTTCTTTGCCAGCTGTGAATGCAGGTGGGACATCAGCAACCATGTTGGAGGACAAGATTCCAGATGCACCACCAAGTAATACGTATTGTATATAAATATATAGTGCATGTAAAACATATTACATATGGCTATCATATCAAATATTACATCTATATGTATGTCCTGCAGGGCTGTTTCATGCAAGTTATTTACAAGGGAGGTGTAGAGGCGGTGTTGCACTGAGACTGAAGACAAATCTGGTGCAGCAGAAGTGTTTTCCTAAATCTAGTCAGAACTATAATCTGTTCCATATCTTACACGAAGATTACTTTTATTTTAACTGCATTCTAAGTGGATCTTGTGCATACTCTTAATCCAGATGCAGCATTTACCACTCATGAAGAGGGTGGTATCTGGGCAAAATTGTAATAATCGAAGTCCATAAGCATGAGGCTTCCTTGCAGGGCCCTTCAGCTGCTTCCACTGAAGCTGGTGATGAAGTCCCAGAGGTCTCACGGGTACAGGATTAATTTTCTAAAAATATTATGGTAGTGCAAATAAACAGAAAGAATAATAGTAATAAAAGGGGAGAAGAGTAAGCAGTTGGGAAAGCAAAGTGTCTCATGGCCAATGCAGACCAGGAATTCATGTTTTTCTGAAGTTTTCATGGTAAGTTTTTGTTCTTCCCCAGTGCAGTTGATAACCATCTCTGTGATGTTCTGTGCAGGAGCAATTTCACGTTGGTGCTGATGCCAGTTTTAACCCAAGAATACCTTGCCTGAAGTTGGAATCTGGTCTGTGATGTCTCTGTCATGTTTTTACATGCTTAGCAGCAAAGTGCTAATGAAGGCATGGTGCAGAGATGGTTTTATGGTTAGCTAAAACATAGATTCAGGTTTGAAAATGAAGGTGCTAAAAACTAGATTAATGAGGTCTGGATAAGCAGCTAAACAGTGCCTAATGGATTAAACTGCAATAAATACTCAATGTGTACTTCTTTTTCTGTGAAAAGTCACATTGTGTTGTCCAATTATTAGAGAAATTTCTAAGGCTAGAAGGAACAATTGCTGAATTTCCGCCCCCCCTTTCCCATAATTTATGGTTATTTTCTTTTGAATTGTTCTGGATTTGGGCAGCAGTTTATTTATTGGTACATTGGCTACCAATCTTCTTGTCATGAGTCATGACACAGAATTTCAGTTACCCCTGTGGACAGAATCTTAAATATTTCCTTCTTGTGGCAAAATTTACAATATTAGGAAATTACTTAAATAATAGGCCAAACACCCATTCAGCACGTGGCTTAGTTCTTTACTAGGTGCCATAAGAATGCATAGGCACGTGAAATGTGGATTTAACATATCAGTGGCTCTCCAAAATGTGAATATGGCCAGCAGATGAACTTGGTGGTAAACTGGAGTCTGTATTTATATCCCACTAATGGTGCAGACCTGAGCTGCAAAGCAGAGGAGGCCAGTAGTGACCTCACAGTCCTGGAGCTGACAGTCCTTATGTGAGGTTAACCTTTTTAATAGAAAGTGCCCCAAAATTATGAGATTTTTGCCTGCTGATGAGAAAGATTAAATCTGCAGTCACAGAGATGAGTTTGAGGAGAGAAGAATAGGGGTCTTGGCTAACAAACAGGTTTAATATTGTGAGTTTCTTACAAAAATGGTCCAACAGTTTCCAATGTCCACATACTGTTTTGCGCGTCCTTTGTTTCCTGTTTTGGGGGGAAATGGTTGCTGCGAGTGTTACACTTTTAAGTCTTGATACCAGTACTTCTGGCTGTAACATCACCGGTCTTGCATTAATTTTTGAAAATATTCTAAAAATGTACCTTTGTAAACGGGAATAATGTGAGCATGGGAGCCAGTGTTAGAGCAGCAGGTTACTCGGCTGTGCAGTTGTATTCCCTCTCACGAAATTAACTGAGCGGGGTATAATGAGCACTGGCTGGTTTCTGGGAGTTGAAGGGGAAGGAGTGAAACCGGAGCAGAGCTCGTGCTGCTGTTTTTTAAAACAGGGTGTGAGAGGAATTTGGAGAAAGAAAAGGTTTGGGCAACCTTTTCCTTTTGTCTGAAGTAAGAAACAAAGAGGAGGAAAAAGAAAAAAAGAGTAAATCAGTTCTTTTAAGATTTTTTGGGGTTATTTTTTAAGGGAATAGTTACACATTCTGGTCCTTTTCCTAGAAGGAAAAATCCTCTTCATATGTTAGGCAGTTTTCTCTTGCACGTGGAGGAGGAGACAGCAATAAGACAGGGACTTCTGAGGGACCCAGGCTCCACCGCAGCAACAAGACCATTTCATTTGGTCCCAGCACCGCATAAAAAGCAAGTCCCTGATGCTGGTGGATCCTGCAGCTAAACTGTTCGGTTTACAGGAATCAGGAGGGGATGGCCTGTGAGCAGTTCAGAGGTTGGGGAGGACAAAGCCACCCCCAAAGTGACGCTGGAAATGCTCCCTCCATCCCTGTGAGAGCCCAGGTCCGGGCACCACGCTCGCCCGGGCTCATCCCAAAGCGCTGCGGGTGGAACGGCAGAGGAGCTGCTGCAGCTCCTTCCCAGGAAGGTCCTGATTTACCCGATCTCCATCTCTGCTGCCACGGAGGGGGTGTTTGGGGCCAGCCTGTCCCTGGGGGTACCAACCCCTCGCCCGGGAGCGGTGCCCGCCGTGCCCCCCTGGCTTCACAGCCCGGCCGTGCTCTGTCCCTCTCCTCCGGCCTCTGCTCGCTGTGGCAGGACTCTGTCCCCACCCCGGGGCTCCTGTGTGCCACACAGAAAGCCACTGAACGCCTTTTGTCACAGGTGGTCGCTGTCTGTGCCCTCCTCTTTTCCCGGCTCCCCACTGGAGTCTCTGCGACCCAATTTGTGGAAGTTGTGAGTGCTCCCGGCTGTAAACAAAACTGGAGCGGGCTGTCCTTGGCATTCCCGAGGAGAGCTGGAGTCCCAGGCACACCAAATTTGATATCTCCCTGTTTCCTCAGTGCAGCACAGTTCTCTCCTGTAAAACAGTGTAGGGTGCTCTGCCACACCCCCACAGTGAAGGTTCCTCTGGCTGAGTGGGAAGCTTTCTTTGATACCCTCAAAAGCAATTTAGGAATTCTATTTTCCAGCCAGGGTTTAAATAAGAGCAGCAGCAACATATTAGAGACTGAGTAAAAGAGCGTAAAAAAATACATGGCTGCTCATTAAAAGAGTTTAATCTAATCTGTGCCCTCAAAAAGGTGGGCAAACACAATACAGATGAATCACTAATTACCACACCAGAATGCTGATGTATAAGATGAACAAATTAAAGTGAAACTCTGTGATCTGAGACTTTTAAGTACTAGACTTTGCAAGTGTAACAGTATTGAACACATTATTTTATGTACAGCATGTATAAAGCACTGACAGTTTTGCTAATACGAATGGTGCTCTTCAGAGGACCCCTTATCTAGAGGGAAGGTCATTTAAAATCCTGGAAAATTTCCATTTTATGGAAACAAAGAAATAATAAACATAATTTTAATTCCTTAACATCTTCCCTAAAATTCTAAAGGGTACTTCTCCTTAACAGGAGAACCAAAATCAGAGTGAAGATTCCAGAGAAAAGTTCAGTCAAAATAAAACCAAAAAGAATTTTCAGCCTGTTCTCAAAACAGTGCATTTCAGGATTTTTTTTTTTTTCCTAATGTCGTTGAAAACATATCCGGGAGTGAGAAGGAATGCAAAATTTTGGGGCAGTCATTTTGTTACACATTAAAAAAAAAAAAAAACAACAACAAGAAAAAACCACAGAAGAGAGAAAATGCTTAAAAGCATGTTTATCTCAAAACCCAAATTCTTACCTTATCTGGAAAGTAGCTATTGCACCCTTTTATTGCCAGATCAGCACAAATACAAAGACAGAGATAATGCAAAGGTTATGAGGCTGGTTTTGCTTTGTATGGTGGATTGTGGGAGGACAGATATAGTGATTTTTTTTTTATTTTATTGAAAACTGCAGCTTGTTTTAACTTTTCAAACATGTTTTAATTGGATTGCAGATATTATACTGACTCCCCATCGATAAAGTTTTAAATAAATAATGAATTTCAGCTGTAACTGAAACTGATTGATACTAAAAGTGATTTTAGCATGGAGTAGTAACTTTGTGTGACTAGAAGGGCTCGAAGTCCAAACAAAATTGTGACACTGAAATGGAAAAAACACTGGGTGATAAAATATGTCTGTTAGCATCAAAAATGTAAGTGATGAGCTAATTCAGGTATTCCCCAATGA
The DNA here is from genome assembly GCF_009650955.1 of Corvus moneduloides. Lineage (NCBI taxonomy): Eukaryota > Metazoa > Chordata > Aves > Passeriformes > Corvidae > Corvus > Corvus moneduloides. Next base: position 75,740,140 of record NC_045511.1, read on the forward strand.
AATAAAATTCAGGGAAATGAGTATAAATAAAAACCCAAACAAGCTCTGATTTGTACAAACTTGTCCTGCACACACCTTCAAGAAATATTGTATACGCTGTGATCAAAAGGATCATCTGCAGTTTCCATATGATACCATCACTTTGTGGCTGGCAGTTCATGCTATAGCTCATGGATACAAACTTTGAAGAATATTAACAATATCCCATCTCATGACCCTGTGTTTTTTGTACTCCCTGCCTCGGCATGTCTGCTCAGGGAGAGACTTTCTTTTCCCTACCAAACTTCTCTCATTGAGAGGGTTTGTGACGTTGTTCACACTGACGGAGATATTACCTGGCACTGAAGTGCTGAATAAACAAACAAACAAAAAGAGCATAGAATGGCAAAGAATGAGGCATTTCTTCACACTGCCAAGCTGTTCTTGCTCATCCATCCCATTAGGCAGCAGGTCAGAATTGGCATAAAGCACATGTAGGACAGAAAAGTCCTGTTTCTGGGGTTCCCTTTGAACATGGATTTCTCAGAGTGAAATCTGTCTGAGCCAGAACACTCCAGTGTTTCCATTATTTCTTTATAAAGCTGCAGGTCAAACAGTGTCTAAAACACTGGGTAAGGTCTGACCAGCTGTAACTGCTGATTGTGTAGATTTGTCTTTAAAAAAACTGCATTAAAATAGCATGGGACAAAGGGACCCACACTTGCAGAATGGATACATGCTCCAGAGGAAAGGCCAAGTGCCAGCAGAGTAATGAAGTTTATGTTAAGCATTGCACTGTAACCACATGCCCTGGAATGAATTACTGAGCTTCTTAAATGGCCATGCTAATGTTTTTACTTATGAGTTCTTACCTGTAGAGGTATGGTCTCATAATTACTGTAATTACAAGGCTTATGAGTCTCATCACTCAAATCACCTTGCTCCCTCAAGACATTCTCAAAATTGCTATCTGTCTGATTCCCACACCGAAAAGGTAATTTTGGAGTAAAGTTTCCACAATGAAAAAATAACTCAAATAGTCAGAGGAAAGAAATACTCAGCTCTGTTATTCAAGCCCCATCTCACTTGCAGTTTTCCTTTCTAAGCTTACCAAACCTCTCGTGAGCAGCAGCACCCCAGGACAGGCAGACAGGGGTTGGTGAGGAACACAGTCGGTGTAGGGTGTTGCTGAGAGAGAACTACACCACCAAGTTTATTAACTGGTGCCTGAGTTAATGCCAGACAAGGCATGGGAAGGAAGAAATATTTCTCTGTAGTGCCACTGCTGGTGTTTCCAACAGCATCGGCCACAATGCTGAGAGCTGCACTAAGGGCTGCACTGGCAGCATGCTCAGGATTAAGGTTGCTGAATATTTCTTGGCTTCGATTTTTTCCTTTTAAGTTGTAGAATCATGCAATCACAGACTGGATTTGGGTTGGAAGGATCTTAAAGCCCATCCAGTGCCACCCCTGCCATGGGCAGGGACACCTCCCACTGTCCCAGGCTGCTCCCAGCCCCAATGTCCAGCCTGGCCTTGGGCACTGCCAGGGATCCAGGGGCAGCCCCAGCTGCTCTGGGCACCCTGTGCCAGGGCCTGCCCACCCTCCCAGGGAACAATTCCTTCCCAATCTCCCATCCAGCCCTGCCCTCTGGCAATGGGGACCCATTCCCCTTGTCCTGCCCCTCCAGCCCTTGTCCAAAGTCCCTCTCCAGCTCCCTTGTAGGTGCTGATATTAACTTATTATGCCACTGGTTTCTGGTTCCCCCGTGGATGCTGAGCGATTTCCTGTAACTTTCTGGATGCAGCCATCCAGCCAGGTCCTTATCCATCTAACAGTCCCTCCTTCAAACCTGTCTCTCCAATTCAGTGCCAAAGTCTGAGTCTACGCAGAGCTAAGTAGTTCTGCTATGAAGACAGAAATTATTTAGAATGCAAAAGAAATCTTGTATCCTACAGGGAATAGCTGTATGCTTAATTTTGAAAGTTCAGAATTGCCTTATGGCTAAATATGTGCATGTGTGAAATCTGGAATTTGTGGAGATGGTGGCTGTTAGCCCCCAAATACATAAGAGAAAAACAGGAGAAAATGTGAAAGAAGAACGTTTTGAAATGCATCCTCTTTCACGGTATACCAAAGAGTTATAAAAAAATGATTGTCTTTTGCAAGAATATTGGGTATATTTTGTATCTAAATTAAATTATTAAAGATATATGAATTCGGCTTTAACAGCCTAATTACTGCCTCTTTGGAAGTAATGTGGAGGGGCATCCAATGAAGAGAGAGAATGCTATAAATAGAAACCCCAGCGAGAGGGCTGCTATTGGAATGTTCATGATACTGTGGAATCCAAACAAGAAGACAAAGTTCAAGAAGTGAAATGTAGGGAAACGCGAGTTCCACACGCTGAGTGTTATATCTCATTTATGTCTGACTTTACACCATGTACAGAACAGTTGCAGTTGATGTGATCTGTGGCAACTTGAGATTTATAAATGCCACCTCTTTAGCCTTTTCTGGATTGAGGTGGAGGTACACCATTGCATGTTCTCTAAAAAGGAATACTGGTTGCAGAAGTAACATTGGCTCCTTAGTCGCAACCAGGGGAATTGAGGGCAATGCGGGGTTAATTTGGACATTTAATCTCTAATAAATTCAAACCTGGTAAATCTTCAGGTGCTTTTCAATGCCATAGTTCTTAAGAGAAGACTCACAATTATAACAAACTAATATTGTCTCCAGTAAGCCTTTATCTGATAATATAACCAGTAATAAAAAAACAGTAGGGACCTAAATTGGGACTTGTTAATGTTGTGTTCACTGATATGGTGAATATGGTTACAGGCTTGGGCCCTTAAAATACCATTTTACAGCTTCCCATTCCCAACCATACTGCCACATCTCTTTCAGACACCAACATTGTGGCACCCGGGAACACAGTTTAGTGGTGCACATATGATACTGGGTTGTAGGTTGTCCTTGATCGTCTTAGAGGCTTGTCCAACCTCAAAGGCTAACATGAAAAAAAAAAAGGAAATTAACATTTCTTGCTAGGAATACCCTCCCTAAGTTCAATTAAAAATGCTTCTTTTTACTTATTTAATATCATGTCTCAAAATCCTTCAGTTCCAGTGGTCTGATTATCTCATCATCCTGCCTTCCCTTCCCTTTTACTCTGAACAATACTGTACATTTTCATAATAATTATACTTTGATTTTCTATACACCCATGCTCTCACTTGAGCGTCTGAAAGGTCCTTAAGTACTATTGAACTGATCTTCAAAACACCTCTTCCATTATTCTCCTCATCCTCATTCTGCAGGTAGTGAAAATAGCAGCAAGGAGCCAGTGACCTGCCAAAGGCAAGAGAGAGAGCAGAGATGGAAGAAGATGCCAGCTGAAAACGGGTGACACCACCTTTACCATTAACCTCCAGTAATTCTGCAGATGATAAAACAGGATAGGAGCAGCTGTTCCTTAGCTTCTGGAAGCCCACAGTGAGCTGTCGTCTCCCGAGGTGCTGTCCACTGCTTTTAGCCACCTCAGCATGTAAATATTTTCCTAAAAAAAGGCGAGAAGGACAGCACTTGTAGGTGTTGTTGCAAACATACACAGATATGTTTTGTTTATTTGAATGAAATACGCCTATCCATAAAGCCATGTTGTCTAACAGTGAGAGGTGAAGGGACAGAAAAAGTTACCAAGTGTTGGGACAAAGGGGATTAAGCAGAAAGTGACCTGGATTTGGGTAAACCGTCGGGACGGCAGACAAAAGAAACATGGCTGGGAAAACACAGTGCTCGGGATCGCTGCTGCTGGGTGGGTCTCCTTTGAATTGGTGCTCGGGGGCACATTCCACTATTGTTACACGCAGAATAACCACCTCTCTGGCCTCTGCGAATCACGTATGAATGTATACACTGTACACCAGGGAACCACAGTTTAATTTTACGTCTTATTTTGGCTTTGTTTCTCGAATGTAGCTGCTTCTATGAAAATTCCTAGGAAGAGAAATCTGCCTCTTAAACATGATTTAGTCTGAGTCCTGTACAGGACTCACCCGGGTTTGTCATTCCTCAGGTGTTGCAGCCCCAGCACTAACCCGGATAATGCAGAGTAATTGCTGGACTGAATGAATTCTGACATAGCCTCCCTGGGTTCAGCAGAGGTGCACCGGCGGTGAGTTTGGCCCGTGGATCCCATTGTTATGTTAAGGAGCTGTCAGTGCCGTGCACAGATTAGGGGAGCTAACGCTGATGAGCTGCTGAAGCTAAAGTGTGCTATTTCACAGTGTTATTAAATAAATCATTCAGATTTTGGAGACAGATCACTCTCAGACTCTTCCTGACTTCCTTTGACTCGTGCTGTATTATTTACCTGGTGAAAGTGCTGCACGATGTCTGGGGCTGGGGATTGGAAGTGGTTTTGATAACCTCTACCCCTGCCCTGCCTGAAATCTTCCCGGGTGGTATAACTGTGCTGTAGGTAAATACTGCAGCGAACCCCTTGCACTGGGGTAAATTTGATCAAGCAGGACAGTGCATCCAGGAATCGTGGACTAACAGTAAAGAATTCCAAAGTAAGTGTTTTGGGGGGACAAGAGTACTGAGACTGCAATAACCTGGTGTTGAAATTCTGCTGACACGGTTTGGAGGGTTGGACCTAAAAACCCTTTCTTTGCATACATTTCTACAGTGGAACTTGTCAGCAGTTGCAGGGTCAGAAAAATATTCCAGCATCATTCAAAGGATCATCTTGCCTGATGGATGCACTGATTATGCAGCATGCTGCAAGTTTCGAACTTTATCTGAATAAACATACAGCTGTTATGGGGAAGAAAACACCAAACCCAAACAAAACTGGATCTGATAATACCTCTGATTTAACTGCTGGTATGACTTTTGGAGGTTCTGGTAAATTCACGGACGCTATAATTCAAAAGAATGAAAAAAATGTTCTTGGCCTTGTCCACATAATGATAAGTGAAAGCATGCATGTTATAAATATACTTATGTTATTTAACAGAGCATTTGGTGAAGTCTAACATAGAGGTGGTATTTTAGCACATGCTAACCTGTTCATTTTAGGCAGCAGGTCTTTTCTGTGGTGTAAAGATATCTCTTATCATTAACAAATGAGAGAAAGAGGTATATTCAAAATGTATAGCTAGATGCTGGTATCTTATGTTGGTGAGGACAATAAAACACAGGGATTTTCCACTGCCACAACTGCTGTATTAGGAAAGCTAGAGAGTAGTAGAACGTTAAGAATTCCTCTGGGAGGTGAGGCCTGAAGGAGAACTGCATAATCCCTTGTTTGAGGTTACTTTGTTTCTGCACCCGTTTAACTCACATTTTAAAAACTGCCTTTGAACTGTTCACAGAGAGACCGTCTCCAAGCTATGCACTTGTACTTAAGAGATATTTAATAGTTTTTTTCCAAGTAAACTTGTAAATTTCTGACAGCAGCTCCAATTTGCTATTCATAAACTCGCACTAGTGTTACAGGCATGCCCTCTGACAGCACAGAGCAGTTTAATTCCATTATTGTAGGTCCACGTACATAGCCCAGTGGATGCTTTTCAGGGTAGAGAAGCCCAAAGTCACATCATAACCCCCCCCAACTCCCAAAGACCACCTCAGCCCGTTATAACCCCTCCTGTAGCTCCCCCAATCTCCCCAAATCCACTGCCCTATAGCCCCCTGAGACCCCCAGAGCACCCCCAAATTCATGATAAGCTCCTATAGCCCCACAGATCCCTCCCAAGCCCCCCAAATCCTTGATAACCCCCCTCCCCCGAACCCCTCCAAACTCCCCCAGGGCCCCCCAATCCATTATACCTCCCCATTAACACTCTTGTCCCTCTAGAGCCCCCCAAGAACCCATAAACCCCTATAGCACCCCCAGACCTCTCTAGAGCCCCTTCGAATGTATAACACCCCAGAGCCCCCAACTCCCCTGCACTCCCAAAACCCCAAAAAAACCCCTATAAACCTACCAGAGCCCCCAAGCCCCCATAACTCTCTGATAGCTCCCCCAGAGCCTCCCAGACCACCACAAAGCCATAATAAACCCCATTACCCCCTATAGCCTCCCTAGACCTCCCCAAAGACCCCCATAATCCCTCTATAGCCCCTACCAGACCCCCTGCAGTGCTCCAAATCTATAACACCTCAGAGCACCCCCAATCTCCTTCTGCCCCTCCAACCCTCCTCAGACCCCCAGGAACCCATGAAAACCACCCTATAGCTCCCCCAAACACTCCATAACCCCACAGAACTCTCTCAAACCCATGAAAACCCCCTACAGCTACCCCAAATGCTCTGTAACCACCACACCTCCTGCAAACGCATGATAATTCCTCTGTAGCCCCCCCAATCCCAACAACCCCCTTGTATCCCTCCCCAGAGCCCCCAAACCCACGATATCCCCCCTCACAACTTTCACCCAGATGCCATCAGGAGGTATTTTCACAGCTCTGGTGTGTCTCCAGTGCACCAAAAGCACACTGCAGTTGTGCTGCTCCACTGCTAGGTATGTAACTGGCATTTCCTCCTGGGATCTGAGCAGTCAGAGAAGGATTCCATGGTCTTTAGTAAGAGAAATTAGCTGTTTCTAAAATAACAGGGAGTGGCAACACTCCATGGGTAACAACCTTACTTGGGAAGGTCCTCACTTGGTCTATGAGCTTAAGCTCAACGGCTTGTCACTTTGGTGTCACAGGCAAGGGCAAAAATAAGGAAGAAAGAAAAATGAAACTAAGTCTAACTTTTGGAACGATGCCTGTGGTGATCCTCAGAAATCCTGGGGGTCAAACATATAGATCCTATACATCTCTGTGTGCAGGGTGTTGTGTGCCTGCAGCGTTGTGACATCAAGAACAGGTGTTAATTCCAACTGTACATAAATACTATAAAAAAACTATAAATAAATACTTTTTAACTTGTGTTACTTCTTGCCTGGCTTCTGGATAGTTTCTGTTGTTGAACTACTTTATTTTACAAGAAAAAAAAAAAAAAGATCACCTGTGAGGAATTTCCCTCTCATTCTTCAACTGGATCAGTCTCCTTAGGTAGAAGAATTCTTTAGACCTGTACCAGAAGAGTAATTTACTCTGGAGCTTAGCAATAAGCTTTATTTATGTTATCTGCATAAGATTAATCCTAGTTCTGATCTACCTACAAAAATATTTCATACACTGTACTTTGAACTTGCTTCTGACTTTTTAGCAAACTTGACACTGGTATTGTAGGTTTGCTGGTTTAATAAGGCAAGAGAGAAAAGCAGTAACTTGCTTATTTATTAGAATTATAGATATTTACTATAGTTCTAAGTGTATTCTCTTATTCTAATTTCATGTAATAATGACCTTTGCTCCACTGCCCACAGATACTTTAATGCTGGTTGGACCATGAACTTGTGAGCTAACTAAAAATAAAGATCTTTCTGCATCAAGCAGTCCTCCTCGTTAGTCTCAACACCCCCCAGATTCAATTTCCCTGCTCAGGAGCAACACTTTTGAGACCTTCAACTGTTGTTACTTTTATATGAATGGCCTCAGTATTTCCTAGACAGCCTGTCTCCAGCTGAGTTTGATATGTATTGGGGTAATAGGAGACAAAAAAATTAAAGAAAACAAGAAAGGAACATGAATAACAGTAACTGGAGGAGAATACAGAACAAATGAAAAAAATTAATCCAAACCCTGAAAGAATTACTAAACTTTTATGTAAAATGAAAAAGGTAGGGAAAATTGCTAAAAACAGAAGGTGGCAACAACTTCTGCATGGTGACAGTATTTCTTTCAGTGTTGGCTGGAAACGTTTGCCACTGGAGTGGAATAAAAACCTTCATGAAAAATGAATGCTGTTTGTGTACCTCTCAGTTTATTTCCTTTTGAACTTTCTCTCAGCACAGTCACAGGGCCCAAGAGCTCAAACAGTCGAGGGCTCAGAATACGAGTCGACAAAAATGATCTCCATTCACCGGCCCAGCAGTTACCGCAGTCTTCAACAGGTCACTTAATTCCTCCTTTTCTGCCAGCAAAAGGAAAAATAACACTACTTGTGTGCTTCACAAGAGAACAGCGGCATTACAGTGATCACTGGAAAAAAGGGTTTGCTAACAATTTTGGAAGAGTAACTGTCCACTTAACAAATTCTATCATGGGACAGAATTTTGACTACAAAATCTTCTAAACAAACAAAGCAGAAAGATGTTTGTGAAGCACACAAGTAGTGTTATTTTTCCTTTTGCTGGCAGAAAAGGAGGAATTAAGTGACCTGTTGAAGACTGTGGTAACTGCTGGGCTGGTGAATGGAGATCATTTTTGTCGACTCGTATTGTGAGCCCTCGACTGTTTGTATCTTATTTTTATTATTACATATTAGTACAGAAAACGAAGAAACTTTGTGCTATAGCACAAGTGAAATGGTTTGAGCATGCTGTCCAGCAGCCTCACAAGACATTCTCAGAAGCATTTTGCTTTGGCTACACCATTATTTCTGATTTGGCCCACCTGACAATATTCCGTTTTTTATAAAACTTTGCAAGATGGGTACTGCCAGGCACTGGCAATAACAATATTATCTCTTTTTGTCCTAGCAACATCACTCAGTGTCAGAAATTAGGAGTAATCAAAGAACAAAGTGTAAGAAGTAGCATTAGAATTACTGTGAAGAATTACTTTGTCGGGAGATGAAGAACACTGAGGAAGATTCATGGAATTAAATGTACATGGTGTTAATTCTGTCACTCTGAGAGCTGTAATGTCACCTTTTCTCCTTTGGAGAGTGGAGTGCTGCACGAACTGCTCGGCTGATCAAGGGGTTTGGGCTGGAGCTGCATTTCCTGGGACAAAAGAACAGGATAAAGAGATGAAAAAGACCTTTCAGAGATCATTCAGTCTGGCTGATAAAGGATTATTCTCCATGATCTTTATTTAGTTTAGTTCCAAAATTCCCAATCCACAAAGTTCCTACAACAACTGTAATTTACTCTAAAAATTTTTTGGTTTTGATATTTGATAAAAATTTGCTATTTGTATCAATGATTTTGGTCATTCATCATCAAAATCATCATAATTCAATGATGATATATTAAAAAATATATATATTCTAAATGCATATTAATATATTTAGAAAAAAATGAAATGGTCTAATGACCTTTTGATACATTTAAGTACATAAACATCTAAGCAGTGTCATGAGGAACAGGGATATTAATGCTCTTGTGTGGCAGAGATGAGATGGAAATCTGAGGCATTTTTTCAGGCAAAAGAAGAAGAGAGGAGAGAGAACCCCCCCCATTTTGGGACGTCTTGTCCAGTAATTTTAGAGCTGCAGCAGATGCATTTCCCTTGATAAAGAGGCACGCACTGCAATCTACTGCAGTGCCCTGGCAACAGGACTGGAGATGACCAAGCTGATACCAGGTGCTGCAAGAACAGAATTTGACTCTGATCAGCCTTGTTTTTTCAGCCATGGCGACTCCTTTGCCAACTTCCATGCAAAATCAGGGCCCTATCAGCCACTTTTTATATGAGCCATGTCTCAAACCCAACGATTCTTCCCTAAGAAAATCCAGAGAGACAGTAACAAAGCTAAAATTAGAAATCAGGAGCTGTAGCTTCCAAGGAAATGCACATTACGTGACGTTTTTTCATTACCACATGCATTTACTGTTAGCAAAAATGGCTTAGAGAGAACACTCCACAATGCAAAAATCTTCCCCCAAAACTCAGGGGTGACAACATGGTGTTTCACTCACCAAATTTCAAAAAAACAATGTTTAAAAGAAAGAGTACAGAATGACATAAATAATTAGTTCTGATGGTTAAATAACGGCTATAGCATCACAGCCTGTAGGTATAACGGCATCACCCAAACTATGCAGCTCATTTTTTAAATTATGTATGCAGTCAAAATACTGACCTATGAATGCATATCTGTTCAAAGTACATAATGCAATTAATAATTCTGCAGAATAACTGCTTATATATATACACCTAACGTTGAAAATGGCAAACTTAGATGGAACATTTCACTGATCACAACTGGTGAAAATCATCTTTACATAAGAATTCTGCTATTTATTTGAAAGACTTGGCTGCTAACAGGGATTTTAAGAACAAAGAGAAACGCTGTACCTCAGGAATATTTCAGAAGAAAAAAATAAAAAAAAAAAGCTTTGGCCCTCCTGAGCTCTCCACACCCAGCAAATTACAAGGAAATTAGGAAGTGCACAGTTGGGAAAATGTCACATCACAACACACCATTTGCATACGGAAGCTCTCCCCGAGTAGTGTGGTCTCCAGACTGGTAGGGTTTGGTTTTGGCTCTGGTTTACTATAAACACAACAATCCTAAAACTATGTAAAACAGCAGTTTATAGCTAAATAGGTAAAACAAGGATTTTACATCTATCGTGTTGTAGTGCATTCTGCACACACTACCTTGGACTGCTTAGCCATGCCAGTCAAGGCCTCACCACTGACACATGTACGGTTTAATAGACTCTTTGATTTTAAAATAATTCTCCCAGTATTTGTGGAGCAGAACAGCTTCAGCGCACCGCCCATATTCTCAGATCTACAGGCAACTACAGAAACAGTGCAGCCGGGTATTGGAAGGAACACTGGAATACACACTGGAACGTCCTGGTAATAGCCTAGGAGGGACAGTACTCAGGTGACCCCACGGCCACGTTAACTCCACACTAGCTCCTCCTCAAAAAGTAAAAACATTGTATATTTATACAGCAGGGAAAGGAAGGTGACCAGGACTGCTATGGCCGAGCTCTTGGCAGACTGGAAGAACAGCCTGGGCTGGGTTAAGTCTCACGGAGGGCAGGAGCAGGCTGACGGCAGCGTTAGGTAACACGGAGGGCTCCTGCAGGGGCCGGCTGGGACCCCGCACCCCTCACGGGGCTGGGGTGGGCGAGTGCCTCACGCAGCCCCCAGGCTCCGCCACCCACCCCCTCAGGGCCTTCACACCCTGCAGGCACCCGCGCCCCTCAGCGCTCTCCGCCCCTCAGCCCTCATTCGCCGCTGCCCCTCCAGCCCTGCTGCCCCTCTTCTCTGCCACCCTCCGGTACCACCCCTCCTCGTCCCCCTCAGCCCTTCATCGCCCAGATCCCTCATTCCCTTTATCCCCTCATCTCCCTTATCCCCCTCATGCCTTTCATTCCCTGCATCCTCCCATTCCTCTCATTCCTTCACGCCTTCATTCCCTCATCCCTCTCATCGCCTCACTCCTCCATTCCCTCATTCCTCATCCCCTCACTCCTCCATTCCCTCATCCCTCATTTCCTCACTCCTCCATTCCCTCATCCCTCTCATCCCCCTCATCCCCTCACCCGCTCAGTCCTTTATTCTCTCACTCCTCATCCCTCCCATGCCCCTCATTCCCTCACTCCTCCATTCCCTCATCCCTCTCATCCCCCTTATTCCCTCACTCCCTTATCCCCTCAGCCCTTTATTCCCTCACTCCTCCATTCCCTCACTCCTTCATTCCCTCATCCCTCCCATCCCCCTCAGTCCGTCATTCCTTCACTCCTTTCATTCTCATCCCCTCACTCCTCATTCCCTCAGTTCTTCATTCCCTCATTCCCTCACTCCTCCATTCCCTCACTCCTCCATTCCCTCACTCCTTCAATTCCCTCATCCCTCCCATCCCCCTCAGTCCGTCATTCCTTCACTCCTTTCATTCTCATCCCCTCACTCCTCATTCCCTCAGTTCTTCATTCCCTCATTCCCTCACTCCTCCATTCCCTCATCCCTCTCATTCCCTCACTCCTTCATTCCCTCATCCCTCCCATCCCCCTCAGTCCGTCATTCCTTCACTCCTTTCATTCTCATCCCCTCACTCCTCATTCCCTCAGTTCTTCATTCCCTCATTCCCTCACTCCTCCATTCCCTCACTCCTCCATTCCCTCACTCCTTCAATTCCCTCATCCCTCCCATCCCCCTCAGTCCGTCATTCCTTCACTCCTTTCATTCTCACCCCCTCACTCCTCATTCCCTCAGTTCTTCATTCCCTCATTCCCTCACTCCTCCATTCCCTCATCCCTCTCATTCCCTCACTCCTTCATTCCCTCATCCCTCCCATCCCCCTCAGTCCGTCATTCCTTCACTCCTTTCATTCTCATTCCCTCACTCCTCATTCCCTCAGTTCTTCATTCCCTCATTCCCTCACTCCTCCACTCCCCCATCCCTCTCGCCCCCCCCTTCCCTTCCCTCAGCCCCCATTCCCGCCCCACCACGCCCCGCGCGCACGCGCAGCCGGCCCCCGCTCCCTCCCCGGCGCGCGCCGCCGGCCGCGGGGGCCGCGCATGCGCAGGCGGCGCGGGGCGGGCGCGCGCCCGGAGCGGCGGGAGGAGGAGGAGGAGGAGGAGGAGAAGGAGGAAAAAGAGGAGGAAAAGGAAAAGGAGGAGGAGCGCACGGTACGTGAGGGGCGGCGAGCGGGGCTGGTCCCTCCCGCTCTCCCCGAACCTGTCCGCCGGGGCCGGGAAGACCGAGGAGAGGAGGAAAAGGAAAAAGCTGTGCGGGGCTCGCTTGGCCTCCGGCAGCCGGCCGGGCCCGTGTCCGAGCGGGACGGGCCCGTGCGGGTCCGCTCGTGGCTCTTTCACGGAGTCTGGAGAAGGGAACACTTGAGAGGGAATGCCGCCAATCCATACAAACACCTCCGAGGGTGCCAGAGGATGGTGCCAGGCTCTGTTCCGTGCTGCCAGGGACAGGGTGGGGAGCAGTGGCCATAAAATAAACCACACCAAGCTCCAGCCCAGCAGGAGGAAGAGCTTCTGTCCATGGAGGGGCAGAGGCCTGGAACAGCTGCCCAGGGAGGGCCTGGAGTGTCCCTCTCTGGAGACATCCCAAGGCCAGCTGGACACGTTCCTGTGCCACTGCTCCAGGGGACCCTGCCTGGGGCTGGGCAGGGGCTTGGGCTGGGTGAGCTCCAGAGGTGCCTTCCAGCCCCAGGTGTGCTGGGATTCTTTGCAGCTGCCGATTTCCAGAAGCACGCAGCTCTACTTCAACCCTGTGTGAGAGCTGTGCACTCCTCACGTTTTCCACTAAAGGTGGTTTGCAGCTCGTCATCAGGGCTGGGGCACTTGGGGAATTGCAGAGGCACCTGCACTGTCTGTTTCCTGCTTTTCCTGTTTCCTGGCATCCAAGAGGCACAGAGCAGCAGAGCCTTGGGTTAACTGCTGTTGGAAGTAAAAAGTTTCAAGTGCTAAAAAATAATTTTTGTCGTGGGTAGACAGGATGGTGATGTGACTCAGGGTCAGATACTGAAAAATAATGAGCATTGCATGAGGTGCTGTGTCACTTGCATTTCTTGTTAAGGACAGGTGTGATCTGGTTGTAATGGTTACAGGTTATTATTGTGATAGCTGCTGACAGGACAAGGGGAATGGCTTTAAACTGAAAGAGTAGGTTTAGAGTAGATAATGGGAAGGAATTGTTCCCTCTGAGGGTGGGCAGGCCCTGGCACAGGGTGCCCAGAGAAGCTGTGGCTGCCCCTGGATGTGTCTAAAGCCTGGTTGGATGGGGCTTGGAACAGCCTGGGGTAGTGGAAGGTGTCCCTGCCCATGGGACAAAGATGAGCTTTAAGGTTGCTTCCATCCCAAACCATGCTGTGATTCAGTGATTTGTTTGTGGTGCTGCAGTGCTGCCTGATGTCCACAAACACATTAAACCAGCTCTGTTTATGACACATCCTCATTGAAATGGACGAGGGGACAGGGGTGCAAGTAAAAATAAATAAATTCTCTGAGAAAAATTTTATCTTTAAAACCTTGGGAGAAAACACTTTGAGGGATAGGGAAGGTTTTGAAGCCATATTTTTGGGCCACAGAGAGCTGTGCAGCACTATGAAGGAAATACACGTTAAAAGTGCAGCTCTGGGCTCCCCAGTATAGGGAAGACACCACCATACTGGAACCAGTCCAGCAAAGAGCCCCAAAATTGAGGCTTTTTTGCCTCAACTAAGGGTGTTTGATATACGAGGCAAGGCTGAGAGAGGTGGGATGAATCAGCCTGGAGAAGAGGAAGGTCAGTGGGATCTTCTAAATGTCCATAAATACGTGGTGGGAGGGAATAAAGAAATGGAGCCAGACTTTCTTCAGTACTGTGCAGCGACAGCACAAGAGGCAACAAGCACAAACTGATAGGTAAATGTTTCCAGCTAAACAGAGGAAAAAATATTCACTGCTATGGTAATTGAGCTCTGAAACAGGGTCCTAGAGATGCTGTGGCATCTCCATCCTTGGAGATAATCAAAACCCAAATGGAAACAATCCCCAGCAACCTGCTGCAGTTGACACTGCTGTGACCAGGGGGAATGGACCAGACAACCTCCAAAGGTCTCTTCCAGCCTCAGCTCTTCTGCCATATCCATGGTTCTCTAATGGAATTGAAGAAAAGTCTTTGGTTTTTTTAAAGCAATAGTTTTTTTTTCTCTATGCTTTGTTACTTTACTATTCAGTTGCTATAAATTAGTGAAATTTTTTGGTGTTCTTTTTATCTGCCAGCAGATTCAGTTTACTCTGCAGGTATCCTGCAGCATGGCAGGTGAAGAAGACTTCTTTTTGGAGGAGAAAAGATTCAAGCAGTACTGTGAAGACTTTGTTAAACATTCGCAGCAGATAGGAGATGGCTGGGAGTGGAGAACTAGCAAGGTAAAGCAATCAGAGTGTTAACTTTTAGAGACCCTTGATGCTCTTTTTGAGCTGTTGACAGCCACCACAAGCTGGAACATCCTTTAACGACACATGAAACAAATTTTTCACACAGCTGGTCTGAGACCATGATAGTGCATAGGTGTGTTGACATGAGGGTTTAGGCCAGTGCATGTGTTGAATAGGCTTGTGGATCTCTGAATCCTGGCCAAGCTATCAAAACCCTTTTTCAGCTGTGGGCAGGACCAGACCACGAACGTGAAATGTGAATGTGAAATTCAAGCCCTCCTACTCTGGGCAATTGGTCGTGGTTTTATACCCAAGGCTCACTTTAACCCTTTAGGCTGAAATAGCACATAGCCTGTATTCTAGATCCTTGGCTTAGTATTTTCATTACAATGCCTGCCAGTTGCATACAGCAACCAGAAGTATCTGCCACTATTAATGATCAGTTCTCATGATTTGCTGCTTCTCCATAACTTTCAAACCTCTACAATAATAATTACATATTGTTTCTAGGTCATTAATCAAAATTTTAAATAGCACAGGGCTAAGAGTAGTCTCAAAGGACCCCATTAGAATCACTTCTTTCATGATGATTTCCCCATTTTTTAAGTTACATTTGAGATCTGTGAATGAATAAATTTTCATCATATAGGATGAGTCAGATAAGTGTGGGATTATTTTAATTTTTTTTAATCTTCACTTGCGGAATCAACAGAGATCTTAGGGAATTCTGAGCGTGTATTGTTCCAACTTGGATGTTTATCAACCAAACATGTCTTTTGAAATTACACTGACAAATTCTGTTTTCTTTAAGAGAAATGCGTTTACTGTACATATTTTTTCACCTATTGAATTCTGTATGACTTCTGTTAGTTTGCTCAGGATAAGGTCAAACTAATATGGGTATAGGTACACTAATTAGCCAGTATATGTATTATAGTGTATAAATATGTATTAATACAGTATATAAAAATGTATTGTTAAGAGTATATGAAGACATTGATACATGCTGGCTTTCTCCAGCATGTAGGTTTTCATGTTCTCTTTTCTGTGTATTCTTTCTATTGTAGAAATTTTTTTTTTTTAGAGTTTAATGGCATTAGTGGTTTCCCATGCTTTCATGAATTTTGTGGAGTAAAGTCATGCTTTTTCCAGTGTATGCCATCGTTTTTATGTATGTAGTTGTACATTTGTATTTGTAACCCTTTCTTCACAGACAATCAGAATTTCAGTAAGAAGGAGAACCTTGGACTTAGATTTGTTCTGTTTAGGAGTTTTTAAAGGAGTGCAAATATTAGCCAAGTGTTACAATGCACCCTTTCTTACAGAAAACCATTTGAAACTTTAGATTTCAGTCCAAGGCTATATTTGTGAGGATTTATTCAACAAAGAAAGATGCTCTGAGCCTCTACTGGGAATTTAATACATAGGTCAAAGTCTGAACTTTCTGTGAAATAAGAAGCTTTTCTGAAAATAGCAGAATGAGATAGATTTTTGTTCTCATATAAAAAAATTCTAAGAGGGTTGTTTTCTTTTTTTAATGGGCCAAGTTGGCGACTCTGTGATTTCAGTGTGTGATAAAAACCTGGCCATGGAGACCATCCGTTTATAGTGTGGAGTCTGGGAAGAAGGGTTTTCCTCAACAAGATGTCTCATTGTCTTTTTGCCTTTTTTTTTTAACCAGTATATGTGTTGTGGGTAGTTTGGGGCACTCTTAATTTTGCTGATGTAATGCACTTGGATCCCATTCCTCATTCCTGATGCACGTGAATAGACCCATTGATAGCAGTGAGACCACACAAGTGAACCAGGCTGGTAGAACTGTGTTCCTGTGTTCCCGTGTTTTCTGTGGAGATTAAATTTAGATGATGAAATACTCATTGTTCTCGTGGAGCTGGCTCTTGGTGCACAAGCTCACATGGCCCAGGCAGAACCCTGTATTTATAGCTGTAAGTGAAATGTTCTAAATGATGTTATTTTTATAACGTGTTTTCTTGGTTTGAGTTTTTTTTTCCACCGTAAGAAAGCTGTAAAAAAGCCAGGAGCACCTCTGCTGCAGGAGCTGGAGGAGCTGAGCTTGGGTGGTGCCATTAGGGATAAGTAGTTAAATCTTGCTGTGGCAATCGAGATTTTATTAAAGCAAACGAGTCCCTGTTTTCTCTCTGCTTTTTGTTTGTTTCATATTTAGTGAGGTTAATCCAGGTAATCACACCGAAAGCTGCACTAGTTCCCTTTTGCTTATGATACAGCTGCAGTAGGAAGGGATTCCCTTTGCACATGTGTGGGATCAAGGTTCTGGCTAAAGCTTTGATTGATAGGGTTATAGAAGTGTACAGAGTCCAAAACACTGCCGAGTGCAACGGAATGGATGCTCCTCCTTCCTGCCTCCTCTGACACACAGCTATGAAACACAGAGGCTGCTGGCTCCAGGTCTCCATCCATCCATCCATCCATCCATCCATCCATCCATCCGTGTTTTTTCATGGTGCTCACAGAACGCGAAGGCTGTGTAGATTGACTGCACTCCTTTGGGGGGAAGAACCGGTTCAGGGAGCTGGAGGCTCTGTCCAACACTGCTCTGGCAAAGCTTGCTGTGCTGTGGGGCATTTCACCTCTGTGCGTGGCTGCAGTGCTTCCTCTGCTGCTCTTAGTGGGACAAATACCTGTGCAGGTATCTACTCTTGCTGACACCGTTGGGAAGCTCCACGAGGAGATACTTGAGAGGAGCAAGTAGACACTTCAGAGGGTGTTGAGAGTGAAAGAAATGGATTTTCTGTCACCAATTTAGGCTTGGTTTTTCTTTCACCATTCTCTGCACACTGGATTCCTCCATGCACAGGCTGTACTTGGCTCTGCAGCCAGGACCTGCAGAAAATTTGGTGGGTTCATGCTCTTAATGAGATTTATTGAAAAATAAGACATGCAGTAGGAGATGTTGTGAGCAATATAATTGCCTATGGTGTTGTTCATGCTTAAAAATCAATGGAAAAAATACATGTAGAGAGCATTATCCTTTTTCTTTATGAGTGAAACATGATCAGAACAAAGTAAACAGGTAGCTCATAGTAGATTTTGGAGTTACATATAATCTACAGTGTCTTTGGAAAGAGAGATCTAGTGTGTCAGTATAAAACCTGTGATGGTTTAAAGGTCAAAATAAATGGCATAAACTGTCAGCAATGACAGATTAACCAAAGACTTAAATCATAGTTAAATTTTCAGTCTGGTCAAGTAATTTAATGCTACGTTAATGAATTTTGTAGCAAGACTGTTTTGAATAGAATCCTTTTTCATCAGATGTTGTGCATATGCTCTCTGTTTGTCTAAAATAAAATGTAATGAAACAGCTAATAAACCCCCAATTTATTTGTTTCCTTTGAGAAATAAATTCTCGACATGCAACTACTGTTCTTTCTGTTCTGTACATGCTTTCTCCCTTTCAGAGTGTACCTGTTACTAAATGTTTTCTCTCCTCTTGCTTCTAATTAAGAGAAATAAAATGTGCAGGTAGACAGGCCAGTAATGCAGGAAAGCTCCTAAACCTTTCTTCTGCCACTCTGGAGTTGTACAAGGGCCCTTTACAGCCGTGGACTCTGTGGCCTGGGAAGCAGAATGATAAAATGGGAACTGGAGAAGGGACAGCTTCATCTGTTTTCTCTTACGTTTGACCTCAGAGGTGATCAAGAGAAGGAAACAAGTTGTGACTCTGCATACATAAATTCTGAAGTGGTTTTGCTTTGTTTTGTTTTCAGAACTTTGTAAAGTTAGAGGGGGAAACACAGCAAAACCAAACCATCCTTGCAAGAGCTGGGAAGTTAATCCTGGCGTGAATGCATTGAAATAGGTTAGAATCATTAATAACTCTTTGTCTCTTCATCACCTTGGTGCACTGCCTTCCTGTTCTTTGGCACTTACCCTGATCCCCAGGGAGCAGTTGTCTTATTCCATTAATAGCTGTATTAAACTTTATTTTTGCTGCTCAGGTCTTTGACTTCCTTCAACACCAAGAACTGGTGTAAACTATCTGTGAGAAGGTGCTGAGGAGCACTGCAGTCATCGGTACCTATAAAAAGACTTGGAGCCTGTGCCTAAATACCATGCTCTGTTTATTTTCTAGAACAGTGAAGGCATTTACCATTTTGGTTACAGAAAATTTCTTTTTTTCTTTCTCTTTTTCTGAACACAGGACCTTGGTGATGGTTATCTTAGTAAGACACACTTCCAAGTAAGAAATAGACACATCCCACCAGACCTTGAGGAGAAAAACAATGATAACACTGAACCAACGTTATTTGCGCATGTTGAAGTAAGTACAGATTTTTAAACTTTAGTGTTTATAAAATAAACAATCAAATCAAAAAGCACTATGCTAGTTAGTCCTTCCAGCAAGACTTCAGATCTGAAGTTATCAGTGGCTTTTAATTAGTTACCCTACAGTTACAGGAAAACTAATTCATACACCTCATTGAGGTGTACATCTGTATTGGTGATGAAAATTGGGAAGAAATGGAAAAGATTCCAGCATCCTTTATGTAGGTGTTATCCTCATAGGACAATATTTCTTAGCATGTTGATTCACTAATGTTAAGGAAATTTTTTTTGTGTGTGTGTGTTTGGAAAAAGATTAAACATCAAGATTTATTTATCTTAGAGTTAAATGTTCGTTAAAAGAATTAAGGAAAGTTTGAGGTTAATATTAATTTGAAGTGATATTTATTGAATAAGACTTTTATACTCAGTGGCTACTTTTCTACTGTGGAGCTGACTTAAGAGACTGAGCAATTCTTTGAAACTGGTGGCGGGCAATGAAATGGCCTTGGTGTTCCTGAAGGAGAATAAACATCTTTCTTCCAGAAAATTAAAACTGTTCATTAAACTCTGGTTGGACTGATCTGAATAATTATTTGCTTGTTTGAGTCTGCATTAGACCTCCAGATTATTGACTAATCAGGATATAAATGACAGGGATTCCCTCCCTTGTTATGCTGTTACCATAAATAAGAAAATAAATCTTGGATTATAATAGACTGAAAGCAATGTATTCTGTGTGTTATTAGCTATTGAATAGGTGGATGTGGTATACTTCGCAGTTACCTTTTTCTGCAATTCCTTTGCTTTTTTCATCAGCACTCTTGATTGCTTTTTTTCCCCCCACAGTGACTGGTACATTTAAGACTTTTCTGGTCTGAAATGAGTATTCTTTTGGCCTGGTTTCTGAAGGAAATGGCACTTAAAACAATTGTGCTATTAGTCTGTGATACAGTCATTTCTACTGATTTTTGAGCTCACTCACAGGTTTCAACTGCATTTTAAAGAAGGATAGATATCTAAGTCATTTAACGAATGGCTGAATTATTTTTCAAGTTTTCCCTTATATTGAATTCTGGTATTGTAAAAAGAAGGCTGATATCAGTGCTTCAGGGGTTGTTCTTTAATTGTCACTAACAACAGTGTTTGTATACTTCAGTCCTGACTTGTAACAGCAGATTACTGTTTATATTGAAAATTGCTTTTGATGACTGTGACCTTTTTTTTTTTTTAAATAATGAATCAAGTCTTCATTACAGAGTGCATTTTAAAAGAACATCTGTAAAAAGCTATTGAGTCCTTCTTCTGGAAAGAGGGTGTCAGTTATAGAAAATGTCATAGAACAGACTTCAGAGTCTCTAACATACTGAAATGGAGTCTTAAATACACCACAATATTATAATAAATAATACCCTGAAATAAGATTCCAGGCCAAGCTTTGTGATTTATCAGGATACTGAAGTGATTAGTCCTTGAGATAGTTTGAAAGATTTCTTTGTTTTGAACCACAGTAATGTGCAGGTTGGAAGGAGCCTCTTTGAGAAGGAGCCTTTGTACCTGTCGTGTAGGAGCAGTAAAGATGAGGAGTGAAGCAAGAGAAAGGTCTTAGAAAATTATGGAGGGTAAAAGACCATAAAAAAAGAATTATTTTTTCTCCCAAATATTCAGTGCCTAATAGAGATGGTGTCAAATTTACATTCTTCATTGAACTGAAGGGTAACCAGACTGTTAAAGTTATTTAATCTATCAAGTAGGAAAATGAAATTTGCTATGGATATGTAAAGTAAAGCTGTGTGTTTAGCACTAAGAAAGATGAAAATGGTGACTGTAGAGGGGTTACATTTTCTTCAGCACAGTAGTTCCTGTGTAAGATGCATGTTCTTTTTCACAGATAGTGAATGCTAGAGACCAATACCACTCTAATAACAATCTGTTATTTAAATAGGTGTTGCGTTTCGGTTTATTTTTTTAGTTTTAATACATGTTGTACCCATAAATCATATGGTATTATGGAACTACTGCAATGTGTTTGAGTAAGTTATTGAAATACATTCTGATGAAAAGCAAAAGTTGTGGTCTTGGTAGTTTCTTATGGCTATATGCATTCAATATTTATCTTTTTCTTTTTTTTTAAATGTAATACATTTTATTTTTATGTATTTGGAGTTTAAAGAAGCTCTAAATAAGAAATTAAACTCATTTTGGAAAAAAATGGCCATTGACTGATAGTTGCATATTTCACAATTTTCAGTTCCAGAATTACTGTTATGATCTCGATTTTTCTATATTTTGTTTCTGTTATTTGTATCTTATTGGAATATTTCCCTGACCTCCCCCAAGGTGTGATAGATACGATACATGTGCCTGTAATAATATAATTAACTACGAACAATAAGAAAGGAAAAATACGGAAATTAAGATCTAAGTAATCAACGTTCATAGTTAGGAACAGCCATTGTTGACAAAAATAAAAAAACTCTGTAGTGTGGAATATGCCAGGGCATAAGAGGCCAGAGGATTTTCCTCTCCTCATCCTGGAAATCCAGTTCAAAGGTTAGAAATAGAACATTAGTTTTGGCAGACAAGGTGAAAATTCAGAGGAAGATCAGAGACAGATTTTTGAAGTTGGGTGAAGTTACGGGAAAGTTATCCATAGTGAGGATTTAACTCCTGTGTAAGTGACTGAACCCAAGACACATCGAGAGGGGGTGATGTAGAATAAACCATAAATATGTCCTGTTGTAGTGGGGTACAGTTGGGATGATGAAACTGCAGAGAGGCAAAAATAATATTGTTCTACTCATTTTCAGTCTCTGAAGAGACACTGAAATCTAATGATACAATTAAGAAAATACACAAATAACCTGAAGTAGCTTTATTCAAATACGAAATTGATTATCAGTTATGATAGTATCAAAAATGTGCTAGTCTTACGGGATGTACTGGAAACCTAACCAGTTTACTTGGAGTTTGTTTCACCTCATTGATCAGTATGGACAGTTAATGTTTCCAGCTTCCCCTCTCATTGACTGGTATCTAAATATCAGGAGCCTTCCTGGTGAAGGAGTGATGAATAACTTCATAATCTGGTCTTTTCCACAGAGCAGTCTGTATTGTGTGCTGGTTCCATTTATACAAGTTGTGTTTTCATCTGAAAACCAAGAATAAAATTCTATGTGGGTTTCTTTCTGCTTATTTTAGATATCTGCAATAGAGAGCTTGTCACTTAGGTCTTTGTTTCAGCCTGAGGAGGTAAGAAAGCATTTTTGGGTATAAATCAGTTGACCTATTTTAGGTGTCTCCTCTAAGAGAAGATGAGTCTAAAAGTGTGTGTTTTTCTTCAGGGGTGATCAAGGGAAGCTACACGGTTAACCAGGCTGTAGGTGCCTGCATATTGTCCTGTGAGCCCCATACAACAAAACGTGGCTCTGGGCCCCTGGGAGCTGTGGGAATTTGTGCTGGTGACTTCACTGAGGCCGAGATTTCACTTTGGTGGTGAAGCTCATACTTGGTTGAGGATTATGTTTTGTAAAGTAGCAACTTACAGACGGTTTAAGCAAGTCTGTCTTTTTATACTTGTCATTGTCTCAGTTGTCAATCTGTTTATCTTAACGAGGTGCCTGGGGGATCCTGTCTTAGGCAGACCCTATTTGTCCATTTGCCATCCTCCTAGAAAAGGATTCACGCTGTTCCTCTGGTACACCATCCTCTGGTTTTTGTGGTTTTAGTTTAATCAAGATGTTCATTTCAACATCCTGATTGGTAAACAGAAACTACTAATGACATGTGACTGATGATAAATTTTAGGCCAAGTTGGTTGAGGATGCCCTTCTGACCAGTGAGATCAGATTCAGTCCCTTGGATATGAGCTGAAGAGCCATAAACCTTTTAGAGTCTCTTCCAATAGAATAAAAATAGCCTGAGATGCAAAGGAAGGGACAGATAGAAACACAAGGGCGCCATTTGAAAATTCTTAAGTTGCCATTTTGTTCTGGTTAAATTTTTATTGAATCAGTTGTTGTCTTTCTGAGCTGCTCTGACTTCATGCCAGCTGAGTGTCATCTGTACTTTTCCACAGACAGCATAAATCTTGTGTAACCACCATAAAGCGTTCTGGCTAATTCAACAACAATCTTCAGTATGTATTCTCTCTTGATCCAAATCAAATCTGTCCTCTCAGGACATCTGTCAGGGTCTTTATCAGTGAACATGGGACTGTGTCTTCTTTTCTGGCAAGGACAGAACAGTTACATACATTACTGCATGAATTGTTGATAAGGTAAAAAATACTGTGCAAGATTCAAAGTGAAGGTAGTTCTCCTGCCTCAAAGAGCTTACACTCTAAAAGAGTAAAATGGGAAAATCTGGATTCACTTTATGCATTCTTTTTGTTTTTGTTATTCAAATAGCCCAAGGGAAGCAATAACTTGGAGTAATAATTCTCAGTGTGTGGTTTGTCTCAGCTCCTCTGGGTATTGCAGAAGAAGTGAGTCAGCATGGAACCATTCCTGGAGCTGGAGCCATTGCCACTTTGTACGGGAGTGGGCAGGTTGGGAATGCTGAGAGTCTGTTCATACCTGATATTGCCTTTGGAAAATGAGCGCTGAACCCCAGCAAACACGCTGGCGAAGTTATGCGTTTGCTGTATCGTGGGCTCCACCTTTGCTGGCAGTTGTTCATGAGTGTTAGTGAAGATCTGCCTGATGGGGGATGTGGGAACGAGTCTGACATCTTTCTTAAACGTCCTAATTCCATAATTTGCTGTTCAGCTGTGCTTCTAAGTTTGTAGCAAATAGAAAATTACAATTTTTAGCAATTATTAATCATTTTTTCTCTAAACGCATCCAGTATTTTTACAGTTGGGAACAAGTCTTTTTTCTTTTTTCTGTGCAAAAATAAATAAGATGAATACAGTGTAAACATTTGCATAACCACAGTATTTGTTGGATGGTTAAGTGAAAACCCAGCAAACAGTGCTTAAGGAGAGAAATGTAAATACATTTAATAGAATCCAGCACTCACTGCAGGAAACAATGGAAGTACCTTAGCAAAGAGGGAGAAAATCAAGTATTACATACCTAAAACATCAGATTGTAGGGAATGTTTTGAGCTCATGAATAGTGGAGTTGCTCATGTACCAGCACCATTTTCAAATGTCATGTCACAGAAATGAAACCCCAATGGAGACCTGTAAAAAATAAATCAAGAAACCACTTATGCCAAAGAGTTCTAAAGTGTGTTGCAAAACACAGTGAAGATCCTTGTGATTTTGCTTAAAAATGTATTAATCTGAAAGTGGAATTAGCCTTTATTAAACCGCAGGAAAATATGCCAGTGTGGATTTTATTAACTGTTGTTAATAAAAAGAAATGCTTGGCAAAATAACGGCATTGTTTAGAAATACCAAGGCTGGAAGAAACTTTGGTGCAGACATTACACCCCTTCCTCGAGCTGGAGAGCCCTCAGAAAAGAAGAATGGTGACAGAAGCTACCTGAGTCCCAATCCTGATTTTGGGCTCCTTCTTTGATGGGATGCCTGGGTCTTCAGGGAAGAGGCTCAAATGCTTCTGCTCCTGTAAAGTTCTGGAGGCACAGGAAGTTTTTGTCTCCCACACACAGACCTTTGTGCATCGTTTTCTGCGTGTCGCGTTGGAATCCTGGCAAATCTTGTTAGCAGTAGTTACATTTAGTTTCCAACAGCTTTGATGACATGCTGTTGGCTTGACTGTCGTAGTGGGTGGTGGGACCCTGATCTGAGTTCTCTATCTTGCACATTCTTTGATGGCTGTTCTGTTTTACCCACTAATAACTTTCCACAAATCTTAGGAAATACATCAAAAGCAAGTATATAAACTAATTATGACGCTTTTGGGAGAGCTGAAGGACCACTTTTTGCGACCTCCAAAAGTGATTCATTTTCTGTTTAGATGTTAGCATGGGGTGATTTCTACTTTTTATCTGCCATCTTGGTATTCAGAGCTGTCACTTAATATTAGCAAATAAATGCTACATCAGACACAGGAAAAGATGCTCTAATTCAGGTTTGGTAAGTGAATGTGACAGTTTAGTTGGAGTTACTGTGGTTGAAGGCATGATGTCATTCCAGCAGAATGTCTTTCTTCTGCAGTAAATAAACATTCATTTCCTGTGGAGCACGCACTGAGGCTGTGGGAAGTGAAGGTGATTTTTCCAGAATCTGGACTTTGAGAGAGCAGTAATACCAGTGACAAAACTATTTATAAGCTCATCCTTTTATCCTGGTGATCCTGTGTTTTAGATATTAAGAAGGGGTATTGTTGTTTTGTTTCCATTTAGTGCATTTTCTCATGACATCCAGAAAGGTGTTTTGAAATATGTGTGTGGTGGTTTTTTAGAGCATCTAGACAAGATCAAAATCAGAGTAAAGTATTTACACTTTTTAAATTCTTCAAGTTAAAATTTAATGAAATAATTCTAGTTTGATTTAATGTCATAAATGTACGTTCTGGTGGGGTTTCGTTGTGCAGTAAGTCATTATTATGAGATTGTAAGAAATAATTTTTAAAAATTGTGCCAGAGTGGACTTGAACTGTGGTTGTCTTCCCACAGAAGATGAACTGTGTGTAATTGCATATACAGCAGCAGTATCAGAGATGTGTAGGCCACACAGTCACTCACCTACGTGGGTTGTGTGCTTCCCCTCTCAACTTGATGGGTTAATACGATTTTTTACAAGTCTTGGCGACTCTTCCATCAAATGTTTGGATGCTTGGCATGTCTTGATAGCTGGGCAAAACATCAGGAGATCTCAGCTTCTGCAGTTTTATCAATGGAAAGGCTTGTGAGAAATTAAAGTCTGTTTTTCTGTTTCCAATTTAAAAAATATTGCTGCTGTGGTCTTAATAGGAGAGATGGTTTTGAAAAAAGACATTTTTCCTTTGTTGTATTGTTCAACCACTCTCTCTCCCTCTTCTTTTCTCCTCCAAAAAATGTTCAGAATGAGCTGCCATGAATGGAGGAGGTACTGAACTGATGGCTGTGTCAACAGTGCTTATGTTGGCACATTTGGCCACACCTTGGCTTCCTTTTATGTTATTTAATATATTGAAACTAGTGCATGTTGTAACACAATACCACTGTGACATTTCCTACACATGCTGTATGCCTGGGGATGATGGGAATGAAGAATTTGAGGGGGTCTAAATTCCCCAAATTCTATGCATTTTAATATCAAGACATACTTTAGGATGCAGTAGAACGCAGCTCATACTGGTCATAGTTCAGAGTTGTTTAAGCACCGAGGTACACACATTGCAAAAGGATTTTTCTCCAAAAA
Organism: Corvus moneduloides; assembly: GCF_009650955.1. Classification (NCBI taxonomy): domain Eukaryota; kingdom Metazoa; phylum Chordata; class Aves; order Passeriformes; family Corvidae; genus Corvus; species Corvus moneduloides. The sequence goes on from NC_045511.1 coordinate 75,766,425, forward strand.
AAGCACATGCATTGAAATGTGATGTTAAATATCATAGAAAGATCAATGTTAACGTTGTGGCATTCCTGAAAGCAAATCTCCAGTGTGTTTGTAACAACCTGACTGTGCCAGGTGTAGATTAATTTTATAGATAAATATGCATTTTCAAATACTTAATGACATTAACTCGCAGACGAAAGACACTACACTGTCAATACTGTTTTACCACAACAGAAACAAAATCACAATCTGGTCAATTGTTAGCATTTTATTTTTAATGGTGAACCTCAAAACACTTCACGTTTCCAGCCTTGCGTATATGCCTGCCTTTGTTTCTCTTAAATTAAATTGTACTGGTTCAATGTTACACTCTAATTTTCTGGGGATGATGATGCTCATCTGTATTGGAACAATGCTTTTATTTTGGCCAAGTGCCTGTGTTTTTAGCAGTGTCATATGATTATCTTTCAGTGTGTTTGGATTGCTCGCCTGCAGCGCACAGGTCGTGTTGGCTCGGAGTGAATATTGCAGATTTAGGGCCTCAGAGTGGCTTCCTGAGAACCAGGCAAAATGGCCAAACTTCCATATGTTGCTGCTTTGTGGAAAATTCATGGTTATTGTCCTTTTAGCTGTGAGGTCCAACTGTGAGTTTTGTTTCCTTCCCAACACCATCTCATTCTCATTGTCTCTGACCTCTCAAGATACATGAAAAAATCCTTTTCTCCCCTTTGTTACAAAGAATGGTTGTGACTTTCTGCTCTGGAAAAAGATGCAGTCTCATACTTTTTTTTCCCCCTGCATGATAAGGTTTTCCTTGCCATAAACCTTTCTGTTACCCTTATTAATTAAGAAGCTTACACTGCTGGGTTTGTGTTAATATTGTAAATAAAGCGATTTAGCTTTTTTGTTGCGATCAGAATGTGACGTTTCTTAAGAAAATTATAGACTTATATTGTGTTATCAGTGTGTGATTTTGAGGTCAGGTCCTTTCTAGATATAACTAAAGAGCATCGAAGTTCACTGAGACTTAGGAACTTGTGGTGCTGGGAAATGTGTTCTAGAGTTAGAAATTATTTTTCACGAATCATAAAAATAACTTACCTTTCCCCATATAGACCAACACACAGAGAGGAGACACCGCTTTTTTACTTTGTAGGAGTCAAGACTTAATATGTATAGTTTAAAAACTTGTCTATATTTAAAGTATGTATATAACATAAGACTCTTCTCATACTGCAGTGGTACTCAACATGATGCTGCCAATGCAGAGTGTTAAAATTTGGTACTAATGAGATTATGAATGCCCCAATTTCAAAATTGCTATTCTGGTTTACAGCAGAAATTAATTTGGTTCTGTCAATTTATATGAGACAGGTGTTTTCCTGAATGAGCAAGACAATAGATCATTAATACAGAGCAGGTTTTTTTCACTTGAATTCAGCTTGTTAATGTTGTGTAATCTTTCTGCCCTGGTTTGCCAGGGACTAGTTCAGGCAGCACTTGGACGTGCTCACTGACTTATTTAAATGAGACTCGCTTCTACTGAGTGCAAGATACTGAGAGCACATCCTGAGCACAGGGGACATTAATGCTTGGGAGTGGAAAATACACTGTGGGCATAAACGGGTGTCTGTAATGGGGAGTATTTAGCTTAATGGGTGGCTTTCTCATGATGATCTGTGGTGGTAGCAATGAAAATGAGTTATTTGAGTTGACTCAAACATCTCTTACCACCATTTTGCTCTGAATTCTGAGGAAGGTATAATGCCATGCACTAAATAAGATTTAAGTTTGCTGTTTGAAGAGGAAAACAATAAAGTGTAAGAACTCGTTGTGATCATGAGATAAGACGTTTTTCTCGGATAAGTGATGAACAAAGTTGTGGAAAGGCAGATGTGTCTAGTATGGGAGAGAGAAATCTGAGAGACAAAAGACTTGTGCTGTAGGTCATACTTTATAACATAAGCTTTGTGTCCATCTAGTGATTTTTGTAATATGATCATTAGTGTTTCCATCTGTATTTTGTGTTTTTCCCTATTTGATAGCTTGCCAATAAAATTTCTTTCCCAGACAGCTGAACCTAGCTTGCAGACTGACAGGGCACAAAAAACCCCCCCCCACCTTCAAAGGAAAGCACATTAAAAAGCTTAGAAATCACCAGAAAGCGTTAACGGCTCTGTTGGCTGTTACACAATGGGATGCAGGAATTGCAATAATGTTCTCTTCCATCTGGTGCCTGCAAACTTGCTGTTTTCGGAGGCATTCACTGCTGTAGCAAACTGTTCACTTATTCATTCTTGTGTAGTTGCCCGTGATTCTTTGGAAAAGACTTAGGTTGAAAGCGGCTCAGTTCTTTGTTGCAGAAGTGCTCAGTGTCAAACATATTACAAGAAGATGTCAGTCCAAATGCAAATATCATCAGCTCTCAAAGCCTCTCCGCATGTTGTGTATATTTGGAATGTGCTGTGAAGGTGTAGTCCCAGGAGCGAGGGTCTTGACTGACAATACTTAAAGGAAAATCATGCGATATCTGTGCCAAAACGTCTATCTCAGGCTGAAATTTCAATTTCCGCTTTAAATTTCCTGGCTTGTGTTAGCTAACATTACAGCCTTGGTTTTCCTTCTTTTCTTAGGATCTGTGTGGTTATTTTCTTTGTTGCATCTGGACTGGTTAATTTCAGGACGGTGAGATAGCAACTGACTGGAAGGTGTTACTCTGAGAGGGAGGAATGGTTTAAGGAACTAAAACAAGTGAAGACACAGTTCTTATTGCCAGACCATGAGATAAAGGAGTTCATACATAATTTTTGAGCACAAACCGTGAAAAAATGTCCAACTCTTGGTCCTCCCTGAACATCTGAAGTAACTATGTTCATACAGCAACAGTCTTTGGTGATGTTTGTAGTGAGATGGGCTAGCCATCACCTATCATACATTATCCTACCCCAGAATTTAAATTTGTCTCTTCATTCCTGCGGTATTGAGCAAGTAAATGGGCTTATTAATAGTTTTCCTGAAAGTATTACAGGAATTCCCAGCATTCTGCCCGTTTTAGTTGAATGTTATGTAATGATGTACATTTATGGAAATCTTGTGTTGCTTTCAAAAATCGTGAGCAGAATTGGGGTGCGTTGAGATGACCTTGGAAACCTTCATTTCAGCATGTGTACATATCCAGGTGCTGTACGGTGTGCCTTTGTCCTTTCTAGCTTTTTTCCTGGAAGGCTTTGGTGCTGCCTGCGCTGATGTGACCGTGGTAGTTGTGTGTGGGATCTGACACTGCTGTAATTCCATGTGCTGTGGGTGCAGTGGCTCAAATACCAGCCACCAGATCTGCTCTTGAGGGCCTCAGGGCTTTTAGGATGAAAGCTTAGCTCTCAAAGGCAGGTATGTGGGAGCCAGTGGTTATGCCTCTTTTTGACTCAATTCCTTTGCAAATGCTCTGGAGATCACTGTAGAGTCAGTCTGTTGGTCACCACAGTGTGCTTTTGAGGTCGTTTGCCAGTTCTTTTGTGCTTTTGAGTATCTCTAAATAAAGATCTTATCTGCTTGAGTTCAGCCAGCAGCTGTGCAGATGTGGGCTGGATAGATGGTCATGGCAACCTTCAAAACCAGTTATTTCTTCCCCAGCTAAGTTGGAATTTCAGCTCTGATTAAATGAATCTGAATTAAGTGTCTAGCTTAAGCAAACTGAATTCCATCTTTCAGCTTTTTTAGTGCTTCAGTTAGTGCTTGTGAAACATTTGTTTTCCTTCCTGTATGCTCAGTGAAATCCATACTTCTGGGATGTTAGTAGGTAATACTGATCTTTTTGGAAGGGAGGTGTGTCAGAAGAATTAAGTGTTGTTATTTGGGCCATGCAATTTCCAGCAGTTCTGGAGCCTGAGGCGGGTGTCTGAACTGACCTGGTCCTTGGCAGCAGTGGGTCCTTTGCCTCTCTTCAGCAGAAGCTTCTGAGCACAAGACGCTTGGGAAAAATCAGGCCACATAGGCACTTAAAACAGAACAATGCCAATTCGAGTGAGAATCTCTGATTTTGAAGGTGTTGTCCAAGATTTTGAGGCTAAGGCAAAGTTAAGTGTCTTGAGTAGTTGCACAGGTTTGCAAGAAAGAACACAAGAGCTAGGAAAAGCTTTCTAAATGAGATCCTGAAACCAAGTAGGATGCATGGAATATATTGAAACATCTCCTTTGTAGCATTCTTGTCTTTCAGCAGAGTCACAGCATGTGTTCTAGTGCATGTTTAATGTATGTTTAATTAGTCCAGTGTTTAAGATGCAGAAGTGCAGTTAAAAATTGAAGAGAGTATTGAGTCAAAATTTTGATCCCATGGTCTGGTATTGGCTAGAAATACTTAGTTCTCAAAAAAAAAGTATTACTACTGCTGTTACTGCTATCCATTTAAATACAAATGGCAGACACTCTAATGAATTTCTAACTTTTAAAATACTTCTAATTGCTGCCTTTTGTTAGATGCTTAATTTCAAATTCCCCAGGTCTTGTTCTATATTTTAGAAGGATAGAAACACCGTTGCTGTTTAACATCAGATGTAGTTTTTGTGTAAACCATAATTGCACAAATTTGAATTCTAAGAGAAATGTTAAACATTGGAAGGATGAGTCTGCAAAAGGTCTGCTGTGCTAAGGTTAGCAAGGTATAATACTTTTCTTTGGATTGTGCTAGAAAACCTGTTTTGATCTGTTTTTCTGTGATGTGTGCTTCAGTCTCTGCCCTTGCCCCTTCTCAGAAATTCATCTTTCAGTGGAGTGATGATAACCACATTTGAGCAAAGTTTTTTAAAGATAATTAAACTCCTGCAAGTTTTATGGAGGTAAGTGGCTGAGTGGAGGACAGGGCATGAAAGTTCTCTGCCTGAGGTAACTTACTGTGTGCCAGAGAATCCACACGACAAAGGCCTTTGTAAACGTCCCAGCTGCAGCAAGAGCCCTCTCCTTCCTTGGGCCTAACACTTGATGCAGATCTGAAGGAAAGAAAAATCAGCCGGACTAAACATTTCTAAGTAATTCCAGGTAATTCTGGGCTTACAGTATTTAGCAAGCAACTTGATAAGCAGCTTCAAAATATTTTGTCATCTGAATTAGAGGCAATACAAAAAAATAAATATGAATTGATTGAAGAGCTATGCTTGCATAAAAAAAAAAGACTGCTTTTTTGCTATTGATTTCCCTCCCCTCTTTCCACAAGTGGCTGTGCTTTGGGAAGATAGAGAGAGCATTTGATTAAATGTGAGTAAAGGCACCCTTGTATTCCTGGCACAATATGCAAAGTACATGGATATTAAAACCTTGCATTCTTTGGTGAAGCCCAGCTTACCTGTAGCTGATCAACATCTGTCCCTGTGAATGGCAGATTTAAATGCCTGTGAACAGTAAGGATACCTTGGCAAGGTATTTTTTTTTCCACTGTTAACCAGATTTGTGGTATTAAACTTTATTTCCTGCTCCAGGCTTTTTACCTCATCTACCAACTCTACTGATTTTCTTTGTCTTTCCATGGAAAGAGCTGCCACAGTAGGATCTCATTACAGAGTTTCATTTCAAACCCATCTCTAGAAATACCTCTAAAAGTAACTAGACTTTAATGTTCTTTTTTTAAAAAAAGTCTTTCTGAAGGCTGAGATAATACTGTGACAGAAATCTTGGTAAAAAAGAAGAAAGAGAAAAATAACATGAGTGGAGTGGTTAGTGATGTTTGTCAGTTAATGTGCTTCGTTACCTTCAAATGAAATCCCTGTTTGGGTATACTTAGTTTTCTGGAAGGTCTTCTCACACTATTTCAATTAGCTGGTACTTTCAGATTTTGTCCATTGGTATTTTAAACTGTTTCTGAGAATTCACTTTGTTCTTCCAAGGCAGCCCTGGATCACAAATCTCATAACCAAACACCTGTAGCAGGTGTTTGGTTGTCTGGTTTTTCAGCCAGGTCTGGGAATCTTGCTGTGATGAGCTGTTCCCTTACATGTGTGAAGTCCTTCATAAAGGACAGCCCTCCTCAAAGATGTAAATAATATGTAATTAAAAAGCATAATCAGTTTTCTTTAGTGATTAAAGAACATTTAATGGCCACGCATGAATAATACAACAAAGTCCTTAAGCAAATCAAATTAGAATCATGTGCCTCAAAGTTTTTAAAATAATAATTATTAAGAACTGAACACTTACACTTTGAGCTGAACTTATTAATAATTTGTAGTCATACAGGGAGGGAGTGAATGGATGAATAGAAAGAAGCGTGAAGAGTAGGAGGGAAGTGAGCTGATGCAATACTTTGGTAAGGAAGGGGATGAGCCCATTCTAGTGCTTTACAGACTTTTTTTAGCAACTTCTTAATGCCAGAAGTCAGATTGCAAACAGTTTAATTTTCAGCATCAGGAGAGCAGAAGGGTGGGTTTTCCCTGCTTTTTTTGTTTTTTTTCTTTTCCCCTGTCCATTTTTTGAACTGTCTTTTACTTAAGTTTTCCCCTACCACTATCAAAAAACCAGATATTAAAAAATTTATTTTTTCTGACTGTAGAGTAGATAACAGCTATATTCAGCTGGTCCTGAAGCAAAATATTTCTTCTTAAATAGTATGAAAAATACAGAAAGCTTCTTCAACATTTCTTTCAAAAAATAGGTTAGGGAAAATAGCTGTTGCAGGACCAGAACTCAGTTTGAGAGGATTTACAACTTTTTAGTTTAAAAAGAACAGCTGAAACAAGTTTTGAGTGTGTCACTAATCGGATTTGAGGTCAGACTTGTACAGTTATTTTTCCCCACTAATCTTGTGCAAGTGGCTTTTTGATAACTATGGCATTATTAAATTTAATTACTATTCTGGTTATTATTTCTAAAAATGGTAAGCGTCTTTGGCATTTAACAGCTGATGGATTTTTCTCAGCAGTTGTGTTTCTTTATGAGCAAAGCCTGAAACTCTTTCAGACTTGGTTTTAGCATGTAGTAAGAACTACAGAACAGCTGGCTTGAGGAAACAGGCTTGAGAGGATATATCATTAATTGATTCTGTTTAAAATAAATAGATGGACAATTTGAGTGTTTATGTTTCTTAATTTCCAAAGGGCAAATTTTAATTTCTGGAAAAGGTTTAATGGTTTTGACTGAAGCACACTTCACCTTTCTTCAATCAGATGTGTAGGATAGTCTGAGAAGCAGCCATTCTACCAAGATCATTAGGAAAAAAAGCAACATTTAGAAATGGCACAAAAGTATAGCTTAGGCTTTTTAGATTCAAGAATTTCCAGAAAGAGAACGTGCTTTATATATGGAAAATAGGTCTGAAAAGATGCTGAGACAAATACCAGAAGGTTATTGAACCCTGCATATAGCAATATTAAAGGAAGAGAAAAAAGCCCAGGGAAAAGATTGCAGACAAAATTATATTTGACTCTGTTCACCAGGTAAACAGAAATAAATTCCTATTTCCAGTAAAGATTCAGACAAGGTAGGATGTCTGGTGAGGATGGTCTGATGAGTAACTACTGTAGACAGTAGATACTTCAATCAAGGGGGAAACAATTTTTGAGAGGAGATCATGAAGAAGAAAGTAGGAAATAACTTCTACCCTAGAATTTCTGTCAGGTGTCAGAAATCTGTTGGGTTTTGGATTTGGTTTTTTCTATTTCAAAAGGCAAAAAGCTATACATTTATTAGTCTAGCATCAGTGGTATTCAAAGTTTTTGAAGGAATTATTAAGACTTAAGTTAAGGTTGAATATGGAAATAGGATGGAATGCAAGGTGGTGTTACAGAAGGTAGTGGATGTATTGAACCATTACCTATCATTTGGCAAAATAACTGAGTTACAGGACAAAGAAAATTTAGTGCTCCTAATCCATGTAGCGTTTAGCAAAACTTTGTATCAATGGCCCACAGGAAAGCAAAGCTGTGTGATAATACCACAAAAATTCACCCTCAGACAAATCTCGTATTTCAAGTTGCAATTGCAGGACAGGGAGTAGGAGAGAGTTAATGAAATTTGCTGATGGCAAAATATGCGGAGGCATTGTCAATACAGCAGAAGGTAGGAAATTCCTGTGGAGAGAACCAGAGGAGCTCGAGGACTGGCACAACAGAACCAGGATGAAATTTAGTGGTGCAAAGTATAAGGTCATGTACTTGGGGAGTACGGGTAAGGTAATGCTGCTTCAGAAGCTCGTGGCTCATTATCTGGAAATGACTGAGGCGGAGAAATAAATGGATGTTTTAGTTGATCATAGGATTACTGTGAACTGCTCATGGGCATGAATGAAATAAAGACAGGTTTAGGTTCTGTCTGGGTGTTGCTCTCTGATGGAGTTGGTATTAAACAAGGATGTTGAGGACTTGTGCGTCGTGTTGTATGTTTAATTGCAGCTACTCCCGCTGAAATAAAAATAAAGATAATTAAAATATAATAGATCTTTTGTGTTGATTGGAAAAATCAGAAGAATTCTTGTTTAGTGTTAAAAAAAGAAAGGCTGAAAGAAGTATAATTTATCTCTGTTAATAGATTGGGCAAAAAAGGTTTGAAATGCCAAGGAATGAAAAAAAAGCTCCTTAAACTAAACTATGATGTTGGCATGGGAATTTACAGTTATAAACTGAACTTGGATAAACTTGCGCTAGAACCAGAGAAGTGAGATGCTGAAATAGCTTTCCAAAAGGAGCAATAGTATCCTGAAGTCTGTTAATTTGCAGATAAAACAATATAAATATAGAAAAAGCCATTCCAGGATGTTTGGTACCTGTGGTAACGAGATACTGACCTTAATCACCCAGCAGGTCCCTTGGCCTCCTGTTTCATAGATCACTGTTCATTTGTGTTGTCCATGGCTGCGGTGGAAGATGCACATTTAGAGTTAATGCCTTTGTTTATATGTAAAATCAGATTTTGCAAGGCTGCTTGGAGAGCAAGGAAATCAAAGCAGAGATTGCACAAGAATGAATATTTTCCCTGTGTGAAACAGGACCCTCATCTTTACATAGCTCTGTGATTCGGCCTAGATAAGAGATCCTGAAAGCCTGGGATCTGATTATGAGAGTGTGTGATTGTCAAAATCCCTCAGATTTTATTCTTTTAAAAAGCTGTCTCCCAGGTTCCGTTTTCACGTGAAGTTCAGCTAGGAATTTCGTCTTTTATGTCCTGATGGATTAAAGGGTGCTGCAAGGTTAGTAATTTATTTCACCTTTGCAGCCAAGCTTTGTCTTGAAGCAGAGAAACACTCTGGTCTTTAAAAATGCCGTTTTTAATGACACACAATTTTAGATTATTCATAGCTTTAGATTTTTACCTTTTCCTTGGTAATCTCTAATCCAGCTTTGTTACCAAGAACATAGTGTTTTCCTTTCCTGGGTGGAATTTGTTTTCATTTGTCAGTCATTTGGTGTTGAAAAGGAGCAGAACTGACGGACAGTCTTCTCCAAAGAGAGTGTGTTGTATGAAAGCAGCAGGGATGTACAACTTGAGAGAAGTTTGGGGTTTTCTGGAACTCTGCAGGAGTGCTGCCAACTGGAGGGGTCCACAGGCACCTGGTGTAGCTGCTGAGTGGTAGGAAAACACCCTGGCAGTATCTGTGCAGAGTGCCTTAGTTGAGGTTTATACTGAAAAAAAAAAAAAAAGAAGCTAACCCTGATGACAGAATTACAGTTTTATGTGATAAAATCTAATACTAATGTGCTCTTTTTAGGTTAATTTTGTCTGAGTGACTCAGACAGTTTGCAGTTGTGATTGGCAATCAATAGCAATAATATGAACACTGTCATGTTTCCTCATGGAAATGAGAAGGCTCGGAGCAGACAGTGTAATTGTTTGCTTTTCTGCACAGGTACAGATGTGATTGCACTGCTCTTTTTCAAAGGAACAAGTCTGTGGGACTAAACTTATTATGTAAAGGACCAGGGACAAAGAGGGAAATGTAAATATAAAATAGAATGGGCATTGAATACGTCATGCTAAACATTGGCAACTCAACAGATTCTAACCTTATACCTTAAAACCAAATTAAAATCTGTAATAACTTTTTTTTCACTTCCTAACATGGTGTATGCTTTTTCATGTTTTCTTGAGGCTTATCTCCATAGCTAAGAATTCATATCGCTATTTTTTTTCTATTTTACCTTAGCAAAGTTACATATTTCTATCTAGTATCTGATTTTTCCCTTTGCCCATTCGAAATTTGGCTTGGTTCTCTGTCTATTACTTAATATCTGTAATATCAACAATTCCTTTAATGCCTGTGTGGTTAAGAGATAAACCAAGAAAAAATTAGTTATTTTAAGAGCACCTAATATTATTGGGATGAAAGCCACAGAAATTCTGTTGAACCATAGCAAAATGGAGCAAAGCAAGTACACCATAGCTGGTCAGTCTGTTTTGGAAAGCTGATTCCAGCCGTGTGTTACACACACATCATCTGTCATAATTTTAAGGAAATATATGTATTTTTAGTTTTTGTTATAAAATTCGTGTTTCTTTTTTCTTTCCTGTGTTTGTCTTTCCTCCAAAGACTGTATAAAGAATTGGCTTTTTCTTGTACAGAGGAAAATGTGGGAGAAGAGTTATGTTCAGATGTGTTTTAAGTATGCTTTTGGCACCTGTTTTTGTGATTAATGCTTTTTCAAATAGAAGACAAAATTTGCAAAAGTGTTAACCCTCCCAGTGTTTAAATTGTATTTTCAAGTTAAAGATACAAACAAATCTTGCTTTTACTGTTGCTTCTCTGGCATCAGGTTCTGTCACCCAGGTTTACACTGGAAGTTACTTACTAGCATGGTCATATTACTAGTTCTACAGACACAGCTGTAGTGTTTTCCTCGGCTATATCTGGTAAAAGTCTTGCACCACCTGAAGAAATTAATAAATTTTGGTGTTGCCTGCTTCAGGTATTACTGCATTCTGTTCCTCAAGATGGCTAAAAATGGAATTCTTGCTGATGTGGGGGTATCCAGCCTTTGAAAATATGTCTAATAGTTCACAAAACTGTTTGGCATTGACTTTGTTTTTAAACTTAGGTATTTAGTTCAGAGAGTTGTTATTCCTCAGAAAGTTATTTGTTAAATGGTTTCAAAACACAGATTTTACAGTTGCTAAAGCTGTGAAGGTGCCAGGGTGTATTCCAAGGTTGTCTGCGACATGGTTATGGTAATGTTGTCTTGTGATTAGAGGTTCTCCTGACCTGTGATGAAGCATTGAGCATGTTTTTTTACCATTTTCAATTGTAAAATTTAACAGTTACTAAATGGACTTTTAAAATGCATAGGTATTTTACCACTGGATGATTACAGCCTGTTAATACTTGATCTTAATTTTGGAATGTTTGGATTTTAAAACAAAGATATCTAAAATATGTGTTGTGTACTTTACTGCCATCCCTTGTTTTCAAGGTTGCTAATGTTCGTAAACAGAACCAGTTTTGAAGTAATTTTGCTAAAATAGTGAGCTGTAAAGTCACTATTTTTTTTTTTTTTTAATATTTGGAAATAGTATTTTGGCAGTAGGAATCAGGATAACTAAATTATACTCTGTTCTGTTGTGAATTTTCAGTGTATGTTTGATCAAAGCTTTTCACTTCTTTGTCTCAGTTTTCACAGAGTAGCTCTTGCTTGTAGGGGGTAGAAGTAAACAGAACAAAATAACTTTGTAAAAAGAATCCTCATACAGAATATTCAGTGAACTCTGTATTGTCACTTTGTATTGGAAAACCTTCTTAAAATATTCAATGAAACTATTAAGGCAAGAGCTTTACCTTGAATTCCATCACTGCTTTGCAATGTTTGCCTTCCTTTCAACTATTCCTATGTTAAACAACAAAAACCTCTGTTTACGACTTAGCCTCTCCTGTTGTATCTTGGTCTTCTTGGGTTTATTGCTGAAAATTTTGGCTAATTTTTGTTAAGGGTGGAATTGTAGGATAAGCTAACATGGTGCAGCTTAAAAAAAAGTCATAACACTGAAGACTGTTTTTGAGGATAAAAAACCTCAGGACAGAGCTGTTTGATACTTATGTTACAGATGGTCAGCTATCCTTGAAAGTTAGAACAAACTTTATTCCACAGTAGAACTGTGTATAATCAGTATTTAGTCTAGTGGTCTGCATTCCTCTTCCATCCCAAAATTGGGTGATAACAAAACCAAGAAAAATGGGGTTAAATTTCTGTCTAGCTTAATTTTACATATTTTAATGTAGTGATATGAAATAAATGGATTTTCTTTGAGTATGAAGTGGCTTTATTTTTTTTTTTCAGAGTTATGATTGCAGTTTTAATGAACACTTCTGCACAGTGCTGTGTGGGTACTGCAGTACAGGTGAAGGTGTCAAGAGAATTTCTGAGTAGAAAATCCATTTTCTACAAACTCAGATGTTTTTCAGGAATTTGGTTTTCTAATTAGACAAGTGAAGTAGTTTGTCTAGGGTCAGATTAGTTCTACTGAAAATACAACAAGGTTTTAAACTTTTCTGAAAGTTTTTTTTTAAGCAGGTTTAATAATCTGCTTCATTGCCCAGCAGAGCTGTATTTTTAAAATGTTTTCCCACTAATGCCCTAATGCAGACTACCACGATTATCAAACTGAATGTCCAGCTGATTCCGAGTGAGCCAGTTCAGATTTATATGGCACACTTTAATTTGGAAATTCTGACATTTTCTATTTTAGTATTTACCGTCTCGGACCAGAAGGTTTTTTGTCCTGTGAAAAGGGTTCATATTTAACTTCCGTATTGATTAAAGAAAAAGACAAATGTTAAAACACTGGATTTTCTCGTGGAGTGGAAATGGAAGTATTTGGTTGAACCTCAGCGTTTCTCGTTCTCTGTTCTCGGTGTAAATCACGGCTGAGGCAGTGAGGGCTTGGAGTGCGTGTGGGATCCCTGGTGGCAGCGGGGAATGAGGGGCATTTGTCTTGTGATTTGTTGGTCCTGTCAATACCCGTGTGACAGGGGGAGAGCAGAGCTGAGATCAGCTCGTGGGCAATCTCAGCGTGGCAATGCTGTGTTATAAACCCCATTTCCTGCCACGGTTTCCATCTCCTGCTTTATTGACTGTGCTGCCCAGCTTTGTATCATCAGCAAAATTTGTCAACAATCCCTTGCTTTTGTGCTCAGGTTGTTGAGGAATATTGTAACTAAGATTACTTTACAGCCCAGCTTTAGAGGTGCTTTGTTAGTTGACTGTCTCCTGGTCAATAATTCTCTTTTTAGCTATTCACATCTTTTTAGCTATTCACATATTTTAGCTATTCACATACTCTCCCCTTTTCACTTTCTTATGTATTACATTTTGAGCATAATCCCCATCTTCTCTGCTTTAAAGAACTGCTTCCCATTTGGCCTGGTATCAAATATTTTACTGCATCCAGCCAGATTGAGTCTCCTGCATTTCCTTGGCCACTAATTCAGTTATCTTATCAGGGGAAGATATCAGGTTCGTTTGGCTTGCTCTCTCTCTGACAAACCAATGTTAAGTTTTAATCCAGGTTCTACATAGCTCTGTATGATTAATTATTCTTTCCTTCAAAAATGGTTCTAATCCCTTTTGCCATTTGTAAGTACAACTTGAATTTTGGCAGCTCTTACCTTCTCCTTTAAACTTAGGCTTCAAGAAATAGGGGTTTTTTGCTTGCTGTACCTCTTTTTTGTTCTCTGTAAGGGTTTTCTTTTCATACTCTTTGTATCCTTTGTGAAGTGATTATTCACTCAGTTAGATCTGCAGTTTTATCCTATATTTTGTTTTCAGTTGTTCAGGGTGTAAATTCTAGGAAGTTTTTGTATCTTTGATTTAAATAAAATTCAAGCCTCTTCCAAATCCCAGTCCTTCCCCATTTAAATTTCTCTGCTTTAACTTACTATCTCCCTTATTTCTCAAATACTTTAAAAAAATGTAAACATAGATTTAGAAAGCTAATCAGGGGCAGTTCCTCAACAGATGCCGAGTTCAGGAGGACCCATGACATGCTTGTTCTGTGGTCACCTGGACATTGCAGGCCAGAACACATTTCCCTGTCCACCAGACAAAGATCTGTTACAAGATCCTGACTGCCGCTTCTTGAACTTGTAAAATTCCTGTCTGATCCTAGAAAGCAGAGCACACTCTTGATTTTCCATTCAAGACATTAAAATTTCAGTAATCTCTGCTAGTCTGACGGCACATGAGATTCCCACATGACTTTGTGTCTTGCAGTTGGTTGTTTTTGAGAGATTGAGCAAGACCCAAAAGTCAAATAAGCTTAGTATGATGTGTGCACCTATCTTCCTTGATTTGTAGTTGTATAGAATTGTAATCTTTGAGTCAGATTTATTTTATGTAAGCAGCTATCCTGTAATCATCTTAAAACTTTGTTAATCCACATAAAAATATTTTTGTTTGTTAATTCAGGAAATTTAGGTGAAGAAGTAATACCAATATTGCATCCAAAAATACTGGAAACATAATTTACTGCGGTTTTGGGTTTAAAAAAAAAATTTATTTATATTTTGCTATTTCTTCATCTATGCTTTTATTCTCTGTTTGCATAACAGGCAAATCTCTCACAACACTTTTCCTGGTTTAAAACACTAACTATCCTGTAAATATGAGTGACCATGGTGTCTTTTTATTGAGAGAGCTCAGTTCTGTGTGAATGCCTGTCAACGAGACATCCTGGTTAACAGTTGGACTCGATGGGCTCAGAGGTCTTTGGCAGCCTAAATGATTCCATGATTCTACAAAATCCAAAGCAAAAAATCAAAATCTTCTGGGAAAGAAGTCTGCTGTGAAAAAGAATTCCACATACTTGCACTCGTGCTGTGCGCAGGTGTGTAGATGCTTGTGAAAACTTGAAAATTGATACAAAAAGGCAACATTAGCCTTTTTTTCTGTAAATTGGGTAGAGTCCTCTAGAACTCAGCTTATGAAAGACCCTGGTACTTTGGAGCTGATTTCTGCAGCCATAAATTCCTGATCTGCTCACGTGTTGTTTCCAGACTCACCGAAGTCAGAAACTCTTCTTTTACCTGAAACATTATGGAATAGGGACCTTGGCAGTACTGTTTGAAATATCATATGGACACCAGGCCTTTATTCTAAAATTATTCCTTCAGGGTTTGCAGTTGAGTTGCAGAAACCTATAAACTGAAGTTAAGAAAAAAATAAGTTGAATTGCCTTTGATTTTGGTGCAGCTCTACCGTTTGTAGCCTCTGCCTTACGAATAAGTCATCATATGGGAATGTTAAAAATATGTTAACATATTTTTAGTTGCTTTTTCTTCCCCAACTTCTTTGGTTTTGCACATGGCTGAAGTTTAATTTAGGGAAGCATGGTCTTGGTCATCTCCTGATTGGTTCCTTTACATAACCAGGGACAATTTAAGTAGTAAATATCTTGCTGTGGGACCCTGTTTGGGGTACCAGCAGCAACATGCAGTACAGTAAAAGGTTCTTTCAGCAAATGTTTAGGAAAATACTTTCCAAGAGATCTGCACATGATTAGAATTATTGAGTGCTCTCCTCTCTGGCTTCCTGTTTTGGAATTAAATGCCTTCAGGACACTTGGAATATCTCAGTTTTGAGAAGCAAGAGCAATTTAACCAACTCTGTACTTCATTGTACTTCATTGTCTTAGCTATGATTTCAGTTAGTTGCAAATAGGGACGAATCTATGGAATAACCCCTGAGATACCTTAATCAAATTGAAGGAATAAATTATAGAGCAGCTTTTGAGGGAAATGAGAGCAGATAAAATGTCCCAACAGTCAGAGCTATGTTCTGGCTCTTTCTCTGCACATGTGTACAATTAGTGGCTCTTTCCTTGCTTCTTGTTTCCCATCCTGTGGGATAATGAGTTTGAACATTTTTTGGAACAATTTGCTAATTGCTTGAAGTATTTTATGTAGGTTATTTATAAAGTATGAAGGGAAAATTTGATATGGTTATTGAACAGTTGTATACAGAACAGTTTCTTCAGGTCCCTCCACCTACTTCTGAGCAATTCAACTACAAGAATAATTCCTCGAAATGAGATAAATTCATTTATTTAACAGTTCAGCCATTATGCTGATTTTGCAGATGTGTAATATTTTTGTGAGATTACATGAGCTCGGCCAAGTGCAGTTATGTACATCTGTACCATTTCTTGGTGATTTTAACCCTTCTGCCACAGTGGTGTTGTCTGGTCATTGTTCTTGTGGGTGTTATTGACTGCATGTTTTCCACCACATACAGCAGCGGAAATATTTGGGTATTCTTGATTCTGTACTCGGCTTTCTTGTCAAATAAAATACAGTTTAAATGGAGACTGTTAGAAGAGTCATTCCGGACAAAAACATTGTCAATAATTCATCCAAATTTTCTACTTGGCTTTAAGGAATTGTAAAGCAAATTCCAAGTGGTTAAGTTTGCATCAAGACTTATTATGTACCACATTTCTGGAAATTAAAAATAACATGTAATGCTCTGTGGCAGTTTTCATTTGAGATCAGACTAATAAAGGAAGTAATTCAGTACTTCTCTCCAGCCACTGTGAATCTCTCCAATATACATTTGGTGTGTTTGTGATCAGTGACATTTGATAACTTTGTGTATGTTAATTCTTAGAATATTCTTACAGAGTATTTTGTTTGAAAGTGAACTTAAGGGCTTTTGACCTGCCCCAGTCTGAGTTCAGAACTTTACATTTCCTTTGTAGCAGTGTTTACAGAGTAGAAGGTAAGTGCACTTGTATTATATCATATATGAATACAACAAACAGCTTTTCAAAGTGGACAAAAGCTGAACATACTTGACTTGGTAGGGTCTGCCCCTGTTCCATTTAAAAATTCATTTATTACACTTAGGTATTTCCAAATGCAAACAATCACTGGATCTTAATGTGCTACCATTTTTTTGTCTAAGTGTAAAAACAAATTCAGGTTTTCTTTTGGAGATTTTAGGAGTAACTTCACAACTATTTTGAGTAATTTCATAATTATTTGTAGTGATAGCTAAAATTTTTGAATGCAGGCTATTTTAAATTTGCAATTTAGTCTCCTCTTCCTGCTTTTGTAGTAAGAGAATAACACGTGTGCTTTAGCCCTAACATACAGTTAATAGGATAGGATCTCTCACATCCAAATAAACCAGTTGTAATTAAGCCACATTGTTTATGATGATTGTTTCTAATGGTTGTGCTTATCTAATATAGTCTATGGCCAAGCTTAGGGTAGCATCTCAGGTAACTTTCAAGATGTATCATTTTGTCAGATATTAACTTAATCAGATGCTATTTCCTTTTTCGAGTGGGCAGCATCCAACTGTTCTATTTCTTGCAGTAAGTCACTTCCCAGTGTCATAGCTGTTCCCTCAGAGTGTCCTGGGTGGGCACCAGTGCAGCCACTTCTAATTGCAACATGTAATTTCAAATTTCTTGTTTTTACAGCACCAGATTTTGTGATAATTTGAGCATTTCTGTCTGTAACTTTTTCACCAGAATTACTGTTAAACACTGTCTGTCAGTCTTGGCATCGTTTTCATACGGTTTCCCATCTGAGAAATTAATGAGGATTTGAGTTTGTCTTCTAAAAAGTAAAGGTTTGTAGGCATTTGCTGTCAGTCTCCCTGTTGAATTAAGCGTGGCCAAAACTGGGTTGCTGCTGCGATTCACAAAGCAGAAATAATAATCCTTGTTCTAAAAAAATAAAGCTGACCTAAAATCCAGTTGAACTGCTACTGTTGTCTTCTAGTGTAGCAATTTTTTTTCCCTTTTTTTGCCTGTTGTAAAGCACAGAGCCCAGTCCTGGAAGCGCTTCAGTTCAAAAGAAGCAATAATCCTGTGGAATAGTACTTAACCTCAAAGTAGTGGCTTACTCCAATTTGTGCAAATGGAAGATAATGACAAAAATGATGGGAAAATCCTTCAAAAAGAGGCTCGAGGGGACCTTGTGGCTCTGCACAAGTCCCTGACAGGAGGGGGCAAGCCGGGGGGGTCGGGCTCTGCTCGCAGGGAACAGGGACAGGAGGAGAGGGAACGGCCTCAGGCTGGGCCAGGGCAGGCTCAGGGTGGACAGCAGCAGGAATTTCCCCATGGAAAGGGAGCTCAGGCCTTGGCAGGGGCTGCCCAGGGAGGTTTGGAGTGCCCATCCCTGGAGGTGTCCAAGGGAGGGCTGGAGGTGGCACTCGGTGCTCCGGGCTGGGGACAAGGTGGGGATGGGGCACAGGCTGGGCTCAATGTCTGTGAGGGATTTTCTAACCTCAGTGATCGCAGGATTCAGTGATTCTTACTGAAAGGCGGGTGCCAAAAAAGTGTGGGTACAGGTACCACCATCTCTGATTGCTCCTTATCCCACTTCAGTGGAAAGAAAACCACTGTAAATTCCTCAGTCTGAGGAATAACATTGGCAAAGAACATTGGTAGGGGGTGGTGGAAGTGGTTGAATCCCTACAGCTTCCAGGTGGGGCTGCTGTGATCCTCAGCAAGGTCTGTGTCCATAGCTCCAGGGGGACATTCCTTTCGGGAATTTCGGGTAGTCTGGTAGGTCCATCCTCCCTCAGCAGATGAGCTGTGTCCCTCTGTCTCCTTTGATTTCTTTGCCTCATTTCCCAGATTTGCTGTCATTCCCGTCGGAAGAGGTTTCCTAACACACCATGCCTCTGTTCCAGCCCTGTGCAGACAGCCTTGTACTCTACATTAGAACAAGAGAAAATGTTTCTTCTGTGGGAGGAGAGAAGCCACCGAATTCTGCATTTTGTATGTGACAACCTGGGAAGAATGAGGAGTGGTTTTGTAACAATTCCCCACCTTTATGTGCAGACAAAATTCACAACTGTTCTGTTTTCATGGTCCGCTGCTTCTTTTGCTTGAAAAGGCTTTGCTTTCACTTGTGATAGTGGTTTTGAAGCAATCAAAAGACAAATCTAATTTCCAGCTGTTAGAAATGATTGTTCATGCATGAGGACTGCATGGCACATAAAACTGCAGTTTTATGTGCCATGTCTTTTTGGGATGGAAGTCTTGTTTTTGGTGTTTTGGTATGCCTTGAATAACAGAAGGCTGGGAGATGGGGAGGGGGGCAAATTCATTTTGGAAATAGTTATTCTGAAAATGCTGGACATCTCCATGCAGTGGACATCACTCGATGCTTTCATAGTGTCATGGCCAGGATGCTGAGTTCAGTCAGAAGATTTCCTTTGGAAAATGGCATATTTCAGGGATCCACTAGCTGTTTACCTTGACTCACCTCTGAAGTTTTCCACTGGTGACATGGTGGCTTTTCAGGATAGCTGTGTCTTGCAGAAGAAGGCTCCTTGCACGTGGTATTTCAGGCATCACCAAATGATTTGAGCCACTTTGTTTCTTTGTTTTTGGGCATTTAACCAGGTTCTTCACTTGGATGACTAAACTGTGAGAAGTTCAAGACAGTGGGGAGGATTTTGTAGCTGCACACAGAAAATGAATCCGTAAGATAACTTTGTTCTGCTTCAGACCACTCCCGTTATCCTTGTGTTGCCTCATCTGTCACTGATGATGTCAGCACCAGAAAACACCTGGAGGTTGTTGGATTCCCCATGTGTTCTTCACATAAAAGAGCAGTTTGTCAATGTACATAAAAGTGGTACAACTGGTGGTGAAGGATTTTGTACAACATTCATATTGCACTGAAATTCTTCAGGGAGATGTCTGTGTTTTTGCAGGCTGTGGTAGAATAGGATACTTTTGATTGGAGCCTGTAAATTTGAGCACAGTGTGAATATTTAGTAGTGATGGAAAAAAGTGACAATCAGTAAATGCATTCAGTCTCCCCTTCCCCAGGCAGGGTCACCTCGCTGACCACTGTGACCCCCGCGCTGTGGGTCAGTGACGAGGGCAGAGGCAGGATCAGGTCTGGAGGTCTCAGGGCTGTGCCAGGCTGGGGGCTGAGCCGAGATCCTGCACAGGAAGGACCAAAACCTGCAGGAAAATGACCTGCAGAGACTGTACCCGCGGGGGCTGCAGCAAGAACGTGGGGCACGGTCTGAATGCTTGGGAGAACAGCCGGGAGCCAGAACGGAGACATGATCTCACCACAAGGCCACACCCTGCTCGCCAAGCTCTGCTTTAATTCTCCCTGATGAACACTGTCCCACCATTCAGGTTCCGTGTTCAAGTCTCCCTGTTTGCCAGGGGGAAAGTGCTGAAAGAGCTGCTCCTGAGAGCTCTTGTGTTTCAGTGGTGACTGCGCGCCTCTGAAGAGAAAGAGCCGTACATTTCCAACTTTAGAAGCTGAAATGAAATTAGATGTAAACGCATTCCAAGCAACGAAGGCAAATTTGCTTACTAATCTGGGTTGCATCTCCTTTTTCCCCTCCTCACACTGAAAGTAGCATTACCAGTACCTGTGCCTGTGTCACCTCTTCCCAGTCCTGCTGTGTTCCCACAGGAACATCTCCCAGGAGCCTGGATAAGGCAGGAGTAAGCAGAGGCCAAAGCAGCAAGAAGGGAGAGGAGGAACATGGGAACCGGGAGAAAGGCCACAGTGTCTAGACATCCGGGAGAAATGTTTATTTGCACCACTTCTCTTACCTTTTCCCCCAAAAGGGGGTCTGCTTCTTAATTTCAAAGGGAATTTAGGCTGAGCAAGAGGCTCAATGGCCCTCTGCAGGTGAGGTGGAGAGAGGGAAATGTTTGGTGTCAGCAGAGAAACCCATTTTTTTTTAGCTAATTCTGTCACCATCTCAGCTTACCCTGTCTGCCTCACCTTTCCTTCATCGTGTCCCTCCAAAGGTGCCTTAACCCACATCTCCCTGCTGCCCTGGTGCCATTAAACAGTACCCAAAACCACTATTAAGTCTCTCCTGCTGTCAAATTAACTTGTTACCACAGGTTTTAGACTCGCCTTCCTCATCAAGAGGAATTGAAATACTACAAATACGTTATTTTGCCTTCAAAATGACACCTGGCAGTGTTTCTTATCTATTGATTTAAATAATTTAGCATTTTAAAAGGAACAAATCGACTTAATTTGTTTTGGGGATACTTAAAGGTTGAGGACAATTTGATATCAATTAAAATCAGTGGTAATTCATTTATGATGGAACTAATGTAATTAATTAGGTAGCTGCTGCTTATCTTTTTACTAATACATACATTGCTTTTAAACATCTGCTCAATAGTCCATTATGATAGCCCAGGAGTGATTTTACCTGAGAGCAATAGAGGAGCAGATGCTTCCTGATGACAACTTCCCAATCTGTTTAGGAAGCAGCCAGTCAGTTCTGGATTCACAGTTTTAACTTGAAGCATGGCGGGCATGCAAGTAAATTTGAAAATCAGAAACAAAAAATTTGAGGAATAAGTTTCGTCGTATCATTTTTAATGATTGCAGTTTGGTTAATGTTTTATATGACATTTTTTAAGGCTGATATGTGTGGTTTTTGTCTTTTGTGGTGTGTATATACATGTGAATGTTTTTCAAGAGTTACAAAACCATCTAAATTTAAATTTGATCTCAGTGTTGTCTAGTACAGTAACTAAAATTCAGCATTAGCTCAAGAAGAGAGCACCACTATATATAAGAAAAAGAAACTAACAGTTATTCAAAGAAAGAGTTAAAATAGACTATAATGACATATATAAAAATAAAGTGGGAGTTTTGCTTTTTTTTAAAATAAGTTACACCTGTGTTTTGTATTTATGGCTTTATCAGTAGTTGGTTAAAGGGTGAAAATGAAGTCTTGTGGGCTGATATAAACCTGTCTGAGACTCCTTGGTTCTAGTGAGCCATTTGTGGATTTTTAGATGTTTCAAAGATCACCTGAAATGACTGTACTCGTTTTATTCATCTCATCAGCAAAGTTCATCTCATCAGCTACAGAGATACCGTCAAAACTTGTGGGCTACAAAATGTACTTTTCCTGCAAAAATACTGTAGGCTGTACTTACAGAGACTGTAAAGAGCACGATTGCAAATCAATGATGTATCTTTTTTAAGTAAGAAAATGTGAAAATGCTGTTTACTGAGAAGAAAGGGGATTAGAGTAGCCCCGAGAAGGATTCAGCTATTTGCCTTTGTGTGCAGATCTGAAATAGCCACAAATTAGTCATTTTGCCATTATGTACAGAACGCAGCGTAAGCCGTCTTTTCTAGAACACTGATATTTAACACATGAACAGGTAGTCTTGACATTTCCAGAAGTATCTTTTAGGGCAGGGTAAGCTGGTGACTAAGCAGGAGGCAAGGCTGTGGTATCTGATGAAACATTAATGCCCGAGGAGCACCATGTAGGCTCAGTTCTCAGCACAGGGTCCTTCTCTTCCCCACCCCTACACAAATGAAAACCAATCTGTAGCTGGGTTTGGTTTTTTCCTTTTCCCACAGGCTGCTGATGGTCTTTCTTCTGTTATTCTTACTGAAGCACTGATCAATTTTAAAGAAGGTTCAGCATTATATAGAGAAGAAACTTGTGTTTTCTAGAGGTTTTTTTTTTTAGCCTAAAACCACTGGGTATGACTTGTGTGGGGAGGAAAAGAGCTCCCTTTCTTGGCCTGTCACTCATGTATGTGGGAACTGGGCATACCATACCTGTCTTTATCTGGCCTGTGACGTCAAGAATAGCAATCATCACTGTCCTTCTGGCAGGTTGACTTTAGGATCTCTTCACATACAGTTTTTAAAACCAGATTAAACCAGGTAACAAGTTTCTAAACATTGCCTTTCAGTGCTTTAGGCACCTGTTTTCCTGTAAGCTAAAATCAACCATTCCTGCAGCCATCTAGGATTTACCAGGAAACCTCTGCTCCGGAGCCATCTGGGATCTTCTCACTTCATGTCCGAATATGTATAGACAGTTTCGTGGTCTGCAGCTTTTCCAGGGTCTGGGCTTTCGTTTGTGAACTTCTGTCCATGCAGAAGTTGCAGCATCTGGTTGTCTAATACACTAAATTTGGGGAGAGTCACATCAGACAAAAACCTGAAAATATCTTGGGTGTCATTACTGTTATAGTTTATCAGTTTCTATATATCTTCATGTATTGATTAATCCATTGCTGATTTGACTATGGATATGACATAAAAATGCAAAATAGTTTTAAATTTCTTGTGTGTTATATGAACATAGTGTTCAGAGGATGCTGGTTCTACTTTTCTGCTCAGTCGTTTTCTATTTTGCTTGGACAGATACCATAAGCCAATATTCAGAGTTGCTTGGCAGTAGCCAAGTTGTGAAATGCACACCCAACCTGTGGGGCATTATGGTTGCTTAGTTCATGCATGTAAATTTGGGGGTTTGAGCACTGAATAAGTCCACACCCTGAGTGTCTTCTTGGAAAGTTTGTTCTTACGTTTAATCCTAATGGCAGTATTAATTTAATGGTTCCATTTTCAGAGACGTTTGAGTTATGACAGCTTTTAGAAAAGTCCAAACAACTGGGTGCTTAGCACTGTTGGAATATTAATCTGAAATGTTATGAAATTTGTGCTGCAGCTGGGGTATATCTCAATGCAGTTACTTTCATTTATTTTGATTTGTTTCAAATCTACCATAAACTTTACACCTGGAATATACACTAACAGGAAAAAAAAACCCTCTCAGTTTTGTAATTGCATTCTTTGTTACTATAATTATATTATGTATTTTAAATTATTAGCAAAAACAACTGGCAAAAACCTGTAAAGATCAGAGGATTTTTGGTGGGTGCATTTGATTTGTCTTTTGGCAAGCAAAACCAGATTATTTAAGGAGACACTTCTAAAATGGTCTATACTGAATGTAATGAGGAGCGGTACAGCTGTAATCCCCTTATTGTGCCAGTTGCTGTGCCATGAAGCTTTTAGAGAGCCTTGGTACAGCTTAGAAAGACCTCAGTTCTGGAAAGGCTTGCAAATAGTTCACAGTTTGTGGAAGTAAGTGTGTAAGATGTCTTTGTAGGTTTTGGATTTCTCTGATTTTCTTGCTAGTGTTGAAAAGTTCCTTTGGGAGTTTGCATGAGTAGTGCCGTGGAAGGGGTGGTTGCCATTATTTCTGTTCTGTGCATTTAGTGAATTTATGACAATTTCCCTCAGTACACATACAGAAGTTGATGTATGGCTGTGGTCATTTGTCGTTTCAGGAGCCTTTGGATGATTCTCAGGCCACTGGAGTTGGCAGCACAGAAGAAGTGGTTCGCTATGAGTACCATGTGCTGTACTCCAGCAGCTACCAAGTGCCTGTGCTGTATTTCAGAGCATGCTTTTTGGGTAAGGCCATTGTGGATTCAATGTGTTGGGTGCAATAGATGCTGAAAACAGAGATTTTATATTAAGTTGAGGAGCAGATGTAATAAGAAGCTAAGAGATGAGGCTGCTCACCAGTGAATTTTGCAATGCTCTGGACTCAGAGCTCCAGGACCGTGGAGGAGATGATACCATCTCAGCCTGAGGGAGGCTGATCTTTGGCTCCTGGCATCTTGCCTGTGGTTTACTGAAACTGCCGGTCATTTTTCTTGTTCTTTTCTTGAAATGACTGCAAAAACTTAGTGCTGCAGGTTTAAGCTGGGCTGGGCAATCAGTGGACATAACCACAGTGCTTCAGCAGAGCTCTCTCTGTTTCTTTGGAGCCCCAATTTGAGCCACAAGGCTGGGGTCTAAATGTATCTTTAAAAATGTATGCCGTTTTCTGTTTAAATTTGCTGCTTAAGGGAAAATAAAATAATATCAGTATGGTACTGACTTTTTTTTTGTATTAAAGCTGGCTCTTCAAACAGTAGCTGATCCTGTCTCCTCCCTGGTACGTACATCTTGTTACCCATTGCTCCGTGGCTGTGGCCACTGTGATTTCAGCCCCCATCCTGTCAGGGGAGGAAGGAGGAACCCTCAGCCTCCCACGGAGGCCACTGCTGGTGTCACTCATTTAATCAGCAGGCACGGAGTGATCACATTGCAGCACTGGCTGTGCTCTGTTCCTTGCTGCCCAAAGCCTGTGTACCTGTGCTCCAGTGGCACCTGGCTTGTGCCTGCAGTGCTGTGGCCAGCAGGACCAGCTTATGGAACTTGGAGATGAGGTTTAGTGGTGAGCATGGCTGTGCTGGGTTAAGGCTTGGACTTGATCTTCTTAGAGCTCTTTTCCAACCTAAATGTTTCTATGATCAGCATCTTTTGTGTTTTGAATAATATCTTAACTTTATCTAGATAAAGATGTCTGAATGTTGCCAGTGATATCTTTTCCTGTTTAATTAAAAAGTAGCTTAAGCTGCTTTGGATGTGTTTGGTAGATTTAATCACTCTCTGCATTATATTGTTTAATGGTTTCTAATTTTGCAGTGTTAGCGTTTCAAAAAGCACTTCAGATTCAAAATTGAAGAACAAATTCTCATAGGCTCCCTGGTGGAAATATTTTAGTCTGAGGTGCAGTTTCAGGAATGGATGATTTGGGGTAAATTTTCAGAGTGGGACATGGGGAATTGGGGACATTGCTCTGCCTTTCCCACAAACAGAACTCATTTGCACACATCCTGCTGCAAATTTATTTCCAGCATTATTACAGGCATTTACAAACGTGCAGTGTTTTGCCTTTGAACTTATTGTGCAGACAGGAAGATAAAGGTAGTTTTGCTGTGAGAGACGAGTTAGCCTATTTGTGGACTTGAAAAATGTCATCCTCTTTGGTTTTTGCTGAATTTATAGTGCAGTGTCTCTACAGAAGAGGACGGAGGTGCCTCAGGTAGAGGAAGTAGGACACTATCTCTACTGTACTGTACTTTCATATAATTAGTATTCACCATAAGCAGTTAATCACCAGAGAAGAGCTCACAGAGACAAAACAAGTTGTTTAGCTTGTCAGCACCAGGGAATCGGAGGTGTTGAAACATGACTCCTTATAGCTGGAAGTGGATATTACAGGAGCCAGTGGATGATCTAATGCACAATCATGGTATTATGTGCCAACAGCTCCCCTTGCAGTACAGAACTGTAATTGTTCCTACAAGTACAATTATCTTTTAAAACACTTCTTGGGAGCCTTTCACAATGGAAAACAAGGGCTTTTTTTAGATGCTTCTGAAGGTCACCTGGGTTCTCTTCAGCATTTTACATTCTCTTTTAAATTTATCAGTATCTGACTCTTGAAGGGAGCAGGATACAAAATACTGGCAGTAAGTGTGTTACCTACAGTGTTTCCAGCTAGTATTCTCTGATTTTAATTATGGGCAGCTCACTTTTGAGAATGAAGAATCCTGTCTTCCCTGCACGCTGTTGGCCTGCCTGTGCTGTGCTGTCTGAAGGTCCCAAAGTGAGATTTTTGGAAGTGTGCAGCTGGCACAGGCTCACAATCACTTGCAATACCTGAGCAGAGTATCCTTTGTCTTGCCCAAAACCTGGTGTGAGGAAAGCTCTAGGTAATGCCCTGAGTTTTTTTCCTTTGAGGCAATAGTCTTCATGTGATGGGCTCCTCACTTTGTTTCTCAGACAACCAGCAATACTCACTGCATTCCTCACCTGAACTAATCAAGGAACAATCTCCCCGAGACCTACCTCAATTTCCCAGTCTAAATTCCTACCATTATTTGTGGACTCGGTAACAGGATCGGTTCCTCACAAGTCTGCTCTGAGCTGTTCCTGGTTTCCCTGGGATCCTGTCCATACTGATCCTGGTGTTAATTAGAGCTGGCTGCGGGAGGTGGAGGTGAGCTGTAATCCTCCCAGTGTTTCCACAGCCCTGCCCCGTCTTGCCTTCCCCAGCACAGGGCACGGAGCTGGAATTCAGAGCTCTGCTTCCTCCCTGGCGGTGTCTGCAATGCCCACCACACCTGGGAAACAGTAATTCCTCTGTTCAGCCCGGCTGAGGGCTTTTGCAGTGTTCACTTCCTCCCTTTGTATGATAGCAGCTGATGCCAGCCTGTCCAAATCTGCACTCCAGCAGACTCTTTACAAACTTCTCTGGAATAAGGAAATCAATGAAATCCTGCCTTTCTCCTGCTGCATGTGAGTCCTGCTTCCATTTACCTGGTCTCTCAGTCCCTCCTAGGAAAAAGGGTCCCCGTAGAGTTGCTGGGAGGTTTCTCCTGTGATCTCCAGCTTGGTTGCCATCCTCAGGAGCTTATGTCAGTGAAGACATCCAGTTTTCAGTCCTCTGCTAGCAGTTATGTTCAGTCATTACAGATCACTTCTTCCTGCAGAAAGAGAAAAGTTGCATTGTATGCTTGTCCTTGCTGCTGTCTAAATTGCATGAAAGAACTTACTTTCTTGAGCTCATCTTTAGATCTTTTTTTGTTGTTTGTGAGATGAAGTTTGATACGTAAGGTGGTGTAAAGTAAGGTTTGAAATTTTAATTGCAACAGAACTAAAACATTTTGAGAGACATCTAAACTTTTTGTAGTTTCAGGGGATGGATTTACAGGGAAGATCTTGTTCTGTGCAAGAACAAATACTTCAGTTGAAAACAGTGATTAAGTGTGATGAGTCTGTCTGGAAAGGTGTTTGGGAACATTATAGGGTACAAGAAGATATTTTTAGGCGGTGTGTATATACATAAGAAACATTTTTCACTGCCTCATGATACTTTCCACGTGGCATATATTCCTAATTTCAGACCTGCTGAAGTCACAGTCAGTGTCAGGAGCTCAGGGCAGAGGCTCATTTCTCCCAAATCAGCCCTGTGCCTGCCATACCTTCTGGAAACGGAGCCCTTCTTTCTTTCTCTGGCTTCTGAGACTACCAAATAGGTAGTTGAAGAAATGCATGAACCCCTGCTGATATCTGATGTCAGCAATTAGCCCTCTTGGAGACAGATGGTATAGGCAATTATCCTTCCCCTTCAGTGCTGGCATCAGCCAGATGGGCTGAGCTAGGTCCAGTAAGCTTTCTTTAATCAGCAGGGTATTTTCCTCTTCTCTTAGTCTTCAAGATGTCAAGGAGCTTTGGTCTTTTCTTGAACCATCCCCATCTGAAGCCAGGCATTCAAAACCCTCTTGCCATACATTAGAAAACCCACAGTGAGGTATCAGCAGCACAGCCACAGGTGAGCACAGGCACCATTCAGGAATCACCCTGTGTGTAAAGAAAATAGTGGCTCATCTCACACGTCTCCTTTTTCCTGCAAAGGCAGAGGAAGCAGCACAAAAGGTGGCTAAACACTGAGAAGAAAGAGCAGGACTAATGGGAGTCAACAAGGACTGCACCCTCACTCCTCTGGAGAAGAGAGAAGGAATGGGGTTTTCAGTCTGACCTGCTCAAAATACTCTCAGCTCAGTGACAGCTAAATCCCTGCCAATAAAAACCATGCTAATCATGGTTAGGGAGAGGGAGCTTCTGAGATAGGGCAACTTCCTCCAACCCTGAAGGCATAACTTTCTGTATTCACAACCACACTGGGCCTGACTGAAGTGCTTTCCAGAATACAGATTTACTTCCTGAGCTCAAAAACATGTAAGCACCATGTTCTTTCTCAGCAACACAGCTGCTCTAAAGACCATATCCTGGAAGAACTGGTTTTATTGTGGCTTTGGACATAACTGAAATAGAATAATTTCTATGATCATACATTGTCTTAAGCTTGTAAGAGTGTTTTTTTCCTCCTTTGGCAGTGGTTTGTTAAGATTGTTTCTTTATAAAATACATCAGAATGAAGCCTCAAACAATTTGTGCACCATTTCACCCAAAGTGTCGAATAACCTTTAACTGAAAATTTTAGAAATAGTTAAAAGCTTTTAATTGGGAATCTCAGAAATTCCTAAAAGCCCTCACTAAACATCAAGAAAATACAGCAACTTGGGAACCCTGAAAATTTTCTCTGAAAATGAATATGGAATCTTCTCTGCCTAAAGGATTTATGCTCTTTGCAGAAATTAAAGTGCCAGCTGAGAGCTGCAGCTCCTGTGTGGTCTGACAGCCTCACCTTGCTGCTGTGAGAGGCCACTCAACCTTCTGCCTTTTAACTATTTCTTATTTGTGGTGGCATGACTGAGTTAGGCTTCTTGACTGTCCAGTTAGGGTTTTCTCAGAAAAGTTTGTTGTAGTCAAAACAGTTTAAATAATAAAACTAAACCATCTGGACTTGGGATAAGCCTTGGGACACACGGCAAGCTGTGTCCTTTTGGGTGGATGGTGAATAAATAAATGCATTGATGGGTGAATCTGGAGCCTTCACCTTCCTCTCCTGCCCTTTCTCTTGGCTTGTTTCCTTGCTGTTTCCTTCTCTTTCTGGCTGAACTTCCCAGTTCAGCTCCATCTAGGGAGAAAAGAGGCACAAAGGCAAGAGGCTGCTTGGCTCAGCAGGTGCCACTGTGGGCTCTTGTTGCCAGCAGCAACAATTAGTGACTGCTCTGTCACACCAGCTGGATGTTTGAGGTCTCAGTGGGTTGCAAGAATATGTAACAGGGCTGCTAAACATGTCAGACTGCTGGAAAAAGGGGGTAAGAGTGCCCAAAGAATAGACACCTGTGTTGCGAGCAAATCTGGGAACTCCTGAATAGAACGAATTCACCACGAGGTAAAGACAAAACTCATTTTTAACTATAACATGGCTAATACTTCAGTAACATCTGATCATTTCTATAAACGGGATTAACAGAGTCAGAGTAATCCATTCCACGTGTACGTGAATTTGCTCAAGTATTACTGTGAAAATTCTCAGGGAAAGGTGTACAGAGCACAATCTGGAGTGGCAAATCAGATGTTGCACTAGAACGTCTGTAACTGTAGATTCTACGCTTGGACTTTAACATAATTGCAGGCATGCATGGGATTTCATGTCACCTGCACACTGGTGATGTGAGTGCAAACACATCCTTCTAAAGTGAATTTATGCTGCTGTAGCAAATTTCTTTGTAAATGTTAGATTGTCTCCAGCACAGCTCTGGTATCTGTCATCGCAAGACAGCGGGTGTGATGGTCTAACAAGTCTCATCTTCATGAGGATAGCATGGAATAGCTGATTAATATGTTGTTACCTCCTCAGACACTTTATTTGCTACATGATTCTGCTAGATGGTGCTTATATAAGTTCAGAACTTTGTGCTTTTTTATAGATATGTGCAGAAAGTAAAACAGAGGCTGTAGGCAGCTGGTTTGAACTTGTATCTTAACATGGCATTCAAATGTTAATTGTGTGCATAAATTTTTTTCATTTTACAGACATGCAAATGTCAGTAGAATAAAACTAATTATCAGAGGATGATGGTTTCTGACACCTGATAAATGCCAAGATGAAGCTACTTATTCAAAGTGTATTGAAATACCCTGTTTGCCATAAACAGATATTCATTAAAAATAGACATGCTTATTTTCTAAGTGGTTGACACTAATATCTTGGCATAACTCTAGCATCACAGCTAAAAACCTGATGCAATAATGCTGTATAAATGCAGCTCAAGAAAGCATTATGGACAGACCAAAATGCAGTAGTTTTATCTGCAGAGTTTTGTTACTTAGATTTTCTCCACTCTCTCACTCTGAATTGCTTATCTTTACACTAGGTGACTCTTCATGACATTGTTTTGTGGTTTTAGATGCATCTTATCCAAACTTTGCTTTACAAAACTAGTTACACTTCACACCTTAAAATCAGAGCACTGAGCTGTTACTCTCAGGTGGCAGAGAATAAAACTGAGCAGGGAATTTAGGGTAGTTCTGTGTGCACCTTCAGTCGGGATTTGAACAACTTTCAGTATTAATTTTGCTGTTTTGTATTAAAGATATAGCATGCTTATGAGCTTTGGCTGAAGGTGGTTGTTTCTGCCCACTCACAGATGGAAGGCCTTTAACTCTGGATGAAATGTGGGAAAGTGTTCATGCATCCTACCAGGCTCGTCTGCAGGAGGGGCCCTGGGACACTATTACACAGCAGGTGAGAATCCTCTGGTTCTTCATGAAATTGGGGAATGCAATACATGCCTGAATCCTCAGTGGCCTTATTCCTCTCTTGGACACAAGGAAAAAAAATTAAAAATAATAAACAAATGTATATGTCTATCTCATGTCATGCTGAGCCATTTACCAGCAATTGCTTCAGTCCTGGATTTTGAAAGATGCGTAAGTGTTCACCATTTAAGGCTTGCTTTGACAGTATCTCACATTTTAAATACTTTTCCAAAGCCAATCCTCAAAAATTCAGGCAGTTTCTGAGTAATTGTGAATTTGGGTAAATACAAAAGCAGACTTACTTATATATCAGTGTAACATTTCACAAATTGTCTGGTAATCAAATTACCAAAAAAGACTGTATGTAATTTTTGGTTTTAAATAGATTTGCAAGCCTCAGGATCGAGTGAGGGAAAAATCGTCTCTCAACAAAAAATAAGTTGTTGCTGTCTAATATGACACATGGCTCAGAGCTGAGCTGCCTGCTCTGGTGTCTTCCCTTTGCTCCAGGTCTCACATGCAAATCTGACAAAGAACTGAGACTCTTCAGTGAGTTTTTTTCCCATCAGACTAAGATACCAGTGTGCCCTTCCCTTCCCTTCCCTTCCCTTCCCTTCCCTTCCCTTCCCTTCCCTTCCCTTCCCTTCCCTTCCCTTCCCTTCCCTTCCCTTCCCTTCCCTTCCCTTCCCTTCCCTTCCCTTCCCTTCCCTTCCCTTCCCTTCCCTTCCCTTCCCTTCCCTTCCCTTCCCGTCCCTTCCCTTCCCTTCCCTTCCCTTCCCTTCCCTTCCCTTCCCTTCCCTTCCCTTCCCTTCCCTTCCCTTCCCTTCCCTTCCCTTCCCTTCCCTATTTTGATTTTAGCTGTTTCCAGGCGCTCAGGTCTCTTACCACAGCAGCACGACAAGGATGTAACATCCACTGAGTCCTAGAGGTGCTCCCTTAATTCAAATAACAAAGTTTAATTACAGGATGCCTGTTTGTAGATGGTGCTGAGCCATGGGAACACGAGCAGTGTTCTTGTTTTTGCAGCCACAGACTATTATTTATCTTGTAACAGCTTCCTGAGAACCTACCAAGCCATGGGTGTTCTGGTGATTGCTGTGCCTGTCTGAATTCCAGTTGTGAGCTGGCAGCTTCTTGTAATACATACTTTTCACATGGAGCATTAATTACCTGGCTTGGCTGTGAATGAAGATGAGGAAATTAGGTTTTAATAACATAATGTAATAATGTGACACTACTGAGAATAAAGCATAAATGGGATGTTTGGAATGTGTGAAATCAGAGTTGTGCAAGCCAAAAGGAAAATGAGGTCACTCCCACACGGGGATTATTTTTGCCTCTTAAGGGACAGTAAAGTGAAAATGGTCCTGCATCTAATAACTGGAGGTGTCTGTGGGATACATATGCAAAAATTCCTGCAAAAACAAGAGTTTTGGGTGGCAAAATGTGTGGAGTGATGAATCTGATTCTGGGACACTCTCCTGAGGTGGTACAGCGAACTCTGAGTCCAGGGCAAGCACAGGAAGAACATTTTGGAGAAATTAGCAAAGTTAACAGCTGCAAAATGTGACTTTCTGTTGATTAAGAAGATTATGGAACATAATAAAAACTGGCCTTCAAGCCTCAGATCAAAGCAAGAGTCAGGTCTACAAGAAAAAGACTGCTTTTCACCCTCAAATGAATCAGGGTTCTGAGTTGAAACGCCGAGTTTTGTCTTGCCTCCCTGCTTTTCTGCTGACCCATTTTGTTATGTGGGTTAGGCTTTGCCTGCAGGGACAGATCCTATAATGCAAGTCACTGGGCAAACTCATCAAATCAGGCTTGAGCACTCAGTACACATGAGCAGCAGAGTAAAAAGGTTTAGGATTTTAATCCAAAAGAGATACAAATTTTAAATGCTACAAGCACTCCACCACTGGGAAGAAAAATTGAGCTTGCCAAGGGTTCTACTCGTGTTCCTTAACTTTTAACTAGGGCTGATTTACACTGTGATTGGCAGACCAGGAAAAGAAAGGCTTACTGACTTTTTGGGACTTTTTTCCCATGTATTTTATGAAATGTGGGTGCCAGGCCTGTGCACGTTTCTGATACAACTATATTTTGGTGTATGCTCTCTGTGGTAGAATACATCTATAATAAAATACATCTCAGGAACTGAGACAAGCTCCAGAGAGTGAAGATACGTGACATTTGCAAATTTTAGGTAAAATTTGATCTTTTATAGTTACTTTTGATTACGGTGGGAAGTTACGCTCATTTCCAGGGAAAGCGTCTTGAGATATTTTCCCTGACTAGATTACTGCAAAAAGCAGAAGTCAACTAGTTACCTCCTCATAAATAAATTAACATGATAAGGTTGCATAGTATTTTAAAATGATAATTGATAAATGGTGATGATTTAATTGCACTTCCTCTAGTAATAATCTTAAAATGCTCAAATGAAGTTCCTGTGATTGGCTTTCTTGTGAGTTAAATCTCCCTGGGGTCTTCAGTCATCCCTTCTCTACATCCGGAGATAACTTGCTTTAGCTGTTTTAAATAATACAAATCAATTAGAACACACAGCTGTTTAACAAAACTTCCAAATGTTGCCACAGGTCTCTGTGGGTATTTCCTGATGACTTATAATGACATCAATTTAGCACACCTGGTAAGATCTGTGTGAGCTGGAAGTGGCTTAATTCTGCAATGACAGGAAAATTAAGGAGTATTTATGGATTACTGTTGCCTTCCAGAAACGTTGCCAACTGTGATTTTCAGCTTCTTTTTAGGAGGATTCAGAAGTGGAATTACAGATATTGCAGCCCCATCTCCTGAATTGTTTACTTGTAACTTGGTGGGTGCTTTTTAGCGTTAGTTATTTATATTAGTAATTTAAATAATATATTAACATATATTATGTGTATGAGGTATAATATTTATATTAATTGTATGTAAGATACTGGTTATACACAAATACATAGTGGTGTCATCTAAACAGCTCAAACTTACTGGGCCTTCTGTGTGTAATGAATGCAATAAATAGCAGATGTAGTGTCCCAATTAAGAAGGCAGCAGCCCAAAAGTGCCATGGTCAAATGCTAAAATAGTGAGGTAAATTGAGAGAAAAAAACCCCACAAGAACAGGAGAAAAAGTTAAAAAAAACAGAAAAGAGAGAGTGGAGAGCAGAAATGAGACAAATGAGGAGAAACCTTCCCAAATATTAAGGTGAACATATTTTGTGACATGGTAGTGTGTGGTGTAAGAACCAGGAATTAAAAAAAACAAATGGATAGCTAATACTGAATTCATCTGTAGAGGCTGCATTTGACCTTTTATCGTTTTGGAAATCTTTCTGAAGATGAGTGGGAGATGTGAAGCAGCAGAAAGTGACTCTGTGGTTATAGCCAGAACTTCAGACTGTGTGTTGGGTCCTCACTGTGGAGTTTGAAATACAAGACTGAAAGGCTTTTTTTGTTAGGATGGATGTGGGATAGACATTGTCAGGGCCTGAATTTTCATCCTGGTGTGGCTGAGGGCTCTACACCTGTTTTGAAGTGCCTTTTTCAAGACCCAGGGCACTGGTGTAGCCTTCACATCCGGTTTTTTTCCACAGTGTGTGTGGAATGGTGCTGGATTGATGGGTACAATCACCTATTAGGAAGTAAACTGAGACCCATTCCTTTCTCAGGCACCTTCTGAAATTTAACAATAGTGGAATAAGGGATTGAAAAAAAAAAGGGTAAAGACACTACTGATGCTTCATAATTCTTTTGCGCTGATGGATAGTGTAAAAGTGTAGATAAAGCAGAAGGACTTCAACAGAGGGAGAGACAGCACTCTGACAAATGTTCTAGGACTATGATGAAGCTGAGTATTAATGTAGTTAGTTCTATGAACACAGGTGCCCAAGTCCGTTTTTGATTCCTGTTACTTGTGCTAATCCAAGCCGTCCATTAATTTTTTTTCTGTATGGAAGCAAACTAGCAAGAGAATTTTTTAGGCTGATGGATGAAGCTGATCACAGTCAGTAGCATCACCAACAATTTTGTTTTTAACAGAGTGGTGTTGTCATAAAGCCTGACCTTCCCCTGAGGAAACAAAGTCGTAAACACAATCAAGTGTATGTGCTAAGGCTTAATCAATGCTTGGTGATGATGGAATGTAAAATCAAACATCCAAGGGTAGAAATCGAATTGCATTATTACAGGAGGCTCAAGGGTTGAAAAACTACCCCATAAAACAAGAACAAAACTTGGTGACTTGAAGATCCTGCAGAAATAGCCTAAAAAATTGATCTGTGAGTCAGGATTCCAAAGGACTCTGGAAGCTGCAGAGCACGTGTCCATACATCCCCCACTCCTTTTTAACCAGTGCTGTTCAGATGCAATTACTTCTGCTACCAAAGTGCTCCCCGCCATGGGAGGGGACACATTTCCTCTGTGACACCTTGGTTCTGGATCTGCCAACCAAAAAATCAGCATTTTCCTGGTTTAGTAATTCATTGTTGCTGCAGATGAAGTAACTCAGACCATTCTGATACTGACTGTATCCTAAGTTTCTGAATAATTGTAACTGACCAGGAATTTTGCATTTGTTTTTTGTCTACCATTCATTTCTCAGTTTCATCTAAACAAGGTGTTTTCCTTCTGTCATTTGATACTTGGCAGGTAGTTTTAATATGGCCCTTCTGTCATCCAAAAGTAGTCAACCAAACCAAAACTATGGAAATCACAGCACAGAGCTGCACCTATTTCTGAGTTAATCCAGAGTCTTTTTCAACCAGGAGTTAAGAATCTGGAGAACACATTCTTTGTAGTACCTCAGTAATCCTGTCCATTACATCACTTAATTTATAGCAGTGTTAACAGAAAAATCAATAAACATTATTTCTAAAATGTCAGGGATGTTAACAGTGTGATTTAAAAAAGGAGGAAGAGTCAAAACTCTGAACAGAACACATTGATACAGTGTTGTAGAGGCACATTTTGCTGAAAATGTGATAGGGAGGATTTAAATCATTACGGCTCAGTCAGTTTGAAAAATGTGTGTAGGTAGCTATTCTTAGACATACAAATCTTTCTTGCCATATTGTGGGATTTTGCTGAGTGGGGGAGGCTGTATACAGTATTTCTTAACAGAAGGTTGCTAGGATCGCTCTTAATGGTTTTGAGTCGTATCAACAGTTGCTATGGATCCCCTGCTAATATTTTTGGAAAATTATTAGTACAACTTCCTGAGAAAAGGGAGTCTTACCAGTACAGATTGGAAAGCTGTTTGACAGGGGGAAAATACAAGGATGGCAAAGCTGGATGGGTATTTATTTCCCACTAAAATCTTCTGTGATGTGATGATCTCCTGGGGTTTAAAACAAGCTATACAAGCTACCAAGGAGGTTTTATTTTAAAACTAGCCATTAATTAATAATGTTGAGCTGCCCTACAGTTTAGTCATGCATTTCCCCATAAGACTTCATGGACAATAATCTAGTCCAACTGATTTCATAGAAGGAAAAGACCAAATAATGAACTAATACTAAATGTAGAGTAAATACAGAAGTTTAGTGGACAAGCAGCTGCCAGATGTGCAGCTGATGGCGTCTGCCTGGACTCATGCAAAGCACCTGACACTGTCTGACAGGACATCCTTGTCTCCGAGTTGGAGACCCATGGGTTTGGTGGATGAACCCCTTGGTGGGTGAGGGATGGGCTGGGTGGTCTCACATGGGGACTTGGGGTCAATGAGTCGATGTCCAGGTGGAGACCAGGGTCAAGGGCTGGGACCGTGGGGATCTCATGGAGCTCAGCAGCGCCTGGGTCTGGGCAATTGCAGGCACCAGCACAGGCTGGAGATGAGCAGCCTGAGGGCAGCCCAGGGAGGAGCCCTGGGGGTGCTGTGGGGGAGAGCTGGAACCCCAAACCCCTGTGCTGGGACCCCAAACCCCCTGAGCTGGAACCCAAACCCCCTGAGCTGGGACCCCAAACCCCGTGAGCTGGAACCCAAAATCTCCCTGTGCTGGAACCCCAAACCCCCTGTGCTGGAACCCCAAACCCCCTGTGCTGGGACCCCAAACCCCCTGAGCTGGGACCCCAAACCCCCTGAGTTGGAACCCCAAACGCCCTGAGCTGGGACCCCAAACCCCCTGAGCTGGAACCCCAAACCCCCTGAGCTGGGACCCCAAACCCCCTGAACTGAACCCCAAACCCCCTGAGCTGGAACCCCAAACCCCCTGAACTGAACCCCAAACCCCCTGAGCTGGAACCCCAAACCCCCTGAGTTGGAACCCCAAACCCCCTGAGCTGGGACCCCAAACCCCCTGAGTTGGAACCCCAAACCCCCTGAGCTGGAACCCCAAACCCCCTGAACTGAACCCCAAACCCCCTGAGCTGGAACCCCAAACCCCCTGAGCTGGAACCCCAAACCCCCTGAGTTGGAACCCCAAACCCCCCTGTGCTGGAACCCCAAACCCCCTGAGTTGGAACCCCAAACCCCCTGAGCTGGAACCCCAAACCCCCTGAGTTGGAACCCCAAACCCCCTGAGCTGGAACCCCAAACCCCCTGTGCTGAACCCCAAACCCCCTGAGCTGGGACCCCAGACCCTCTGTGCTGGAACCCCAAACCCCTCTGTGCTGAACCCCAAACCCCCTGAGCTGGGACCCCAAACCCCCTGAGCTGAACCCCAAACCCCCTGAGCTGGGACCCCAAACCCCCTGTGCTGAACCCCAAACCCCCTGAGCTGGGACCCCAAACCCCCTGAGCTGAACCCCAAACCCCCTGAGCTGGGACCCCAAACCCCCTGTGCTGAACCCCAAACCCCCTGAGCTGGGACCCCAAACGCCCTGAGCTGGGACCCCAAACCCCCTGAGCTGGGCTGGGCCCCAGCGTGGGCAGCAGGGCAGGGGGGATTCTGCCCCTCTGCCCCCTCAGCTGAGCCCCCACCTGCAGAGCTGCCCCAGCCCTGGGCCCAGCTCAGGAAGGAGCTGGAGCTGCTGCAGCCAGGCCAGGGCAGGCACCAGGATGAGCAGAGGGATGGAGCAGCTCTGCTGGGAGGAAAGGCTGCCAGAGCTGGGCTTGTTCAGCCTGCAGAGGAGAAGCTCTGGGGTCACCTCACTGGGGCCTTGCAGGGCCTGAAGGAGCTGCAGGAAACCTGGACAGAGACAATTGCCAAGGGCTGGAGGGACAGGACACAGGGAATGGCTTCCCAGTGCCAGGGGGCAGGGCTGGATGGGAGATTGGGAAGGAATTGTTCCCTGGCAGGGTGGGCAGGCCCTGGCACAGGGTGCCCAGAGCAGCTGGGGCTGCCCCTGGATCCCTGGAGTGTCCAAGGCCAGGCTGGATATTGGGGCTGGGA
This sequence comes from Corvus moneduloides, assembly GCF_009650955.1. Classification (NCBI taxonomy): domain Eukaryota; kingdom Metazoa; phylum Chordata; class Aves; order Passeriformes; family Corvidae; genus Corvus; species Corvus moneduloides. Next base: position 75,804,489 of record NC_045511.1, read on the forward strand.
GCAGCCTGGGACAGTGGGAGGTGTCCCTGCCCATGGCAGGGGTGGCACTGGATGGGCTGTAAGTCCCTTCCAACCCAAACCATTCCAGGCTTCTATAATGATTTTCATGTAGAGATAAAAGCAGTATGAGGATCCCTGCCAATTTCTTGGGCATAATTCAGGACAGACTTTCAAGTCCCACTACTACTGTTACTTGAGTTATTCTGAAATAAAGATTCAGTAATATTTTCCACGCTGATTCATAATTAACAGAACAAATTACAATGTAATAGTATTGATTCTCTTGATTATTTTCTTCTGTGGAAAATCTGTTTCAGTTCCGTGCATTGCATTTACAGATAATTTATCTATCAGTGGTTCTGCTTCCAGAGAGCTTTCCAAGCAGAGATTTGTGGAGTAAGTTGTAAGAGCACGTTGCCTGCCTGGTCTGGCATTTCTCCTTGTAAGCTGAGGTTGGTTGGTGTTCTGTCTTCCCCCCACCATGACCTCTGGAATGAATCTGTCTACTGAACATTCCCCCCGAATGGAAAAATCCTAAATTACACATCAACACTGATTGCACAATATGAAAGGGGTGAGGATCATATATGGCACACTCAGGTCCGTTTGAAAGGCCACTGGAGTGCCCACAAGGCATTGGAAACCATATTTTATTCTTACTCTATTAATAAAAAAAAGCATTTTAAGTGCCACTGGAATGGAAGTTGGGTATCTGTGCTAACAGAAAGGGGTTTATACCTAAGCACCTGCGCTCTTGAGTGGTGGCAACGGGTGGTGTCAGCAGTTCAAAACCATTTAGACAAATCCATGAGGCCACTTGTCCATAAATGGGTGCAAAATTACCTGGCAGGAGTGTGTCCTCCACTGCCCTTGGTGCAGATCTGCTGGAGCAGTGCAGGGGGAGTGAGCCACAGAGGGAGCCCAGGCCTGTGCTCTCCCAGCCTGCTGCTGGGGGAGGCAGGAGGCACTGCTGGAGCACCCTCTGGAATGCCTGGGATTATGGGATGAACCCTTCCAGGCCACTTCTGTCAAATGGCAGTATGGGTTTTGTTCCCCCCCCCCCCCCCCTTATCATTTTTTAATCAGGGTAGGAAATCTGTCTCCAGTGTCTTTTCCATACTTCCACAGCTTGTTGGATCGTTCAGTTTTGCACCTTAGATGAATCTCATAACTTAAGAACAGATTTTAAATAGTAATTAATTAAGACTATATGCTACATAACAAAAATGGTGACAACTGAATTAATCTACTTTTGGCAAGCATGGTAGAAGAATCATCTGTTTATTTTCTTAGGAAAGTGGCTGAGATGCCATTTCTTGACAATATAACTATGGACCTGCCAATTTTTAAGTATAAAGTTTTCTTGAAAAACCCTAAATGCATAAGTTACGTGCTTGTGAGAAGCTTTAAAGCCTTAAAAGAAGCTTGTTACGCTTTAGAAACATGCCTGGATGTCACCTACTGCTTTGATTCCTCCTGTTCTTAAAATTAATAATTCAAACCTTATTATATATATATATAAAATATATAATTATAGATCAGCAGTGTTGGCTATTCTTGATTACTGTTTTGCTTGTCCTGCATTACCTCTCCTGCCTTTCAGGGATCTTGTGTTGTTAGCTATTTAAAAAAACAATAAAGTCACAAAACGTAAAAAATAATCACCACCTCTTCAAAGCTGTAAATATTCTAGAATCAGGCAGAATTGGGGCATAAAATATGAATTACAGAATCACAGAATGGTTTGGTTTGGAAGGCACCTTCGTTGGGATCCATGATGGATTTGAAACAGCAGATGCAAAGTGGTAGGCGTGGTTCATCTCAAAGGAATTCTGGCTGTGTTAAGTGTCCTTATATTTCTGTGATGTAGGATTTGCCAAGGCATCTCTGCTTTCCTCAGAAAAACGGAGCCATTTAATTGCCTTTTTGGTTTGCACTTTGTGTTTGATGAAAGAAGGACAGGATCCAGCTTAATTGGCTGCGTGGTGTTGGAAGTAGTAAAAGTGTTAATACAAAATTGTCACGGAAGTTGGTTGCGTGTCTTTGGGAGCACACGGGAAACAGGGATGTTAAATCACTGGGGCAACTGCAACTGCTCGTCTGCAAAGAGCTGGAGTGCAAATGGAACCACTCTGCTGCCTCTTCCGACAAAAAGGCTCAGTAACCACAGAAATCTGCTTTTTGGTGCTAGTTTGCACTTCTTTGTCTCATCAGGGCCCCTTCGTGCTTTCCCTTGCTCGGTGCCAGTGCAGATCAGCTTTGACTGTCTGAGAAAAGCAGGAGAGCTGTGGCAGTGGCCCTTGCCTGGTCACTCCTCAGCACCTGTCGCAGGCAGGGCAGGTTGTTCCATCTTCAGCTTCTGCATTTGGTGGGGTTTCTGTTGTTTATGGCAAAGTCGGGGAAACTTGTCTCAGTTGTGCCAGTAGGGTGACTCGGCTTCTGGGTGTCAGTTGAAGTCAGTGACCATAAATACATTATCTGTCCCAGGTAGCAGAATCCCAGGCTGCTTTGGGAGGGAAGGACCTGAAAGTTCATCCCATCCCACTCTTGCCGTGGCAGGGACACCTCCCACTGTCCCAGGCTGCTCCCAGCCCCAATGTCCAGCCTGGCCTTGGACACTCCAGGGATGCAGGGGCAGCCCCAGCTGCTCTGGGCACCCTGTGCCAGGGCCTCCCCACCCTGCCAGGGAACAATTCCTTCCCAATATTCAGTGTAACCCTAAGTCAGTAGGATGGAGAAGCCCTGTACAATTACTGTGCTACCAACAGCTTTATTACTGTGATTTACACGTTCTGTCAGGATTATAAAAGTTCCCTGTATGATTACAGTTCCTTAACGTTGCACTTGCAGCATAGTGATTCCATAGTAATAGAGTTTCCATCGTAGTAATTCCATTGTTAGAGGAAAATCCCCTTGACCTCAAGTTCCACACGTTCGAAGTTCCATGTGTGCAGTTACTGTTCTGGTTGTGGGACTGGGGGTCAGTCTGAAGAGAGAAATCTTCCTGCCTTCTTTCTGAATGTGTAGAGTTGGATTTCATTAACAAGCAAGTTATTATTGACGTGTATAAAAATAAGGAATGAAAAAGAAGATAGACCATGAAATCAAGAACATAAATTACTTGTGGTATGAGCTTGAGTGAAGAATTTCTACTTGAACCCAGCCTTTTGTTTCAGTGAATGTGGTCAAAAACTGTGAGGAAGGGAAAAACTTGTATGCTCTTTATTAATTGCATCACTATTTCCTTTTCCTAAATGGAAGAGATTATGTGGGACATATTTTATTAATTCTGCCTTCTTTTTCTGACCTGGTGACTGGGGTTTTGGATGCCGCTGGGAAGATGTCCGGAATCAATTGGCACTGGCTGTGGTGTTTGCTGGTAGGATCCTGCATGAAATCTTTGACACCCCTGAGTGAATTTATTTTTGCAAAGCAACATCATGCAAACCAGGTCAGAGAAGAGGCAGTTTCAGGCACAAATCCCCTGCACTATCATCAATGGAGAGACCATAAATGTTGTGATGGATGCTTGAAGGTAGTTTAATGTAGCACTGGAGAAAATAGAAGCCATTACCTCTGGAAGAGCTCCAGTTATGACAGAGAAAATAAATGGTGCTGTTACAAGAGATACACTGACAACAAAATTCCTGCTGGCTGGGGAGGAGAGCAGCAGAGCACGGTACAGAAACCTACAGACAATTACCCGTTATCTGAAGTAATGTTTATTTTTGGTTTAAATCTGACATGGAGACTGCTTGATAAAATGACTTAATCCAATGTGATGGAAGTTTAGTCGTAATTATACTTGTGCTTGGGAGCTGCCCAGTCTCTGCCACTGCTCAGATCTGTGTTGTGATATTTCCCAGCTCAGCACCTGTGCAGGGAGGGCTGTACCTGCACAGACAATGAGCAGCGAGCTGTGTGCTGCCAGCGCTCGCTCAAACTCAGCCTGGGGCGGCACTCCTGAGCAAACCAGCTTCAGGACACAGGGAATGGCTTCCCAGTGCCAGAGGGCAGGGCTGGATGGGATCTTGGGCAGGAATTGTTCCCTGGCAGGGTGGGCAGGCCCTGGCACAGGGTGCCCAGAGCAGCTGTGGCTGCCCCTGGATCCCTGGAGTGTCCAAGGCCAGGCTGGACATTGGGGCTTGGAGCAGCCTGGGACAGTAGGAGGTGTCCCTGCCATGGCAGGGATGGCACTGGATGGGCTGTAAGTCCCTTCCAACCCAAACCATTCCAGGACTCTCATCCATTTTCAAACTACCCCCTGAAACATTTCATGTCTTTCCTCCATCTCTCTCTTCCATGTTTTTTGATGGAAGGAGTTGAAGCAGCAGCTACAGCATCAGGCACAGAACATCCTCACACATCTTTTTCTGAGGTCACCTGGGAGAGAGGTCTTCCTACAGAAAATAAATGAAGCAACATTTTGAGATTCCAAATTCAATGGAGCTGGTTCCTGCCAGTGGAAGTATTCCTTTCCCATCCCAGCTGCGTCCGACTCAGAGGGATATGCAGATGTGTGAAGGATTCCAGTGTATGGTGCTGAACAGGCAGTGCTATAAATCAGCCTCATAGGTAGATAGATCCAAAATCATAGACAGATCCAAGAAAATAATGCTGTTGATTTCAAATGAACTGTGTGTCAGAGCTTTACTGCCCAGAAGAGTTGTGGGCAACCTGCAAATGGGTTCTTGCAGTACAATGCCAGCGAGTGCTTGTGGGAATTGGCTTGAAACTCTCACACTGCTCTGGTGCATGACTGACTGGAGAAAGATTAATTGTAAACTAGAAGTTGGGATGATTCTTATGTATTGTTTGTACTGGTTTGGGTTTTTTTTTTTCATGAAGTCCCAGTAGGACTTAATATTTTTGGCGTAACTGGCACTGACCAGCATAGATGAAGGGTAGTATTGCTGCCCTAATATTTTGCTCAGGATGCATTTCAGTGCATGTGGAGTGTCATCATTCTGCCAGGGACTGCAGCAGATACTGAACCAATGCTAATGAAGCTGATGCAGCACAGACTTTTGTTTATTTTCACACTTCTGACAGTGTTTGAGAAGGACTTGGGGTTCATCCCACTGCAGACACTCCACTCTCTCTCAGGGCAGGGGGGCTCCTGGGCCAGCCCCGGGCTGGAGCCTGGCAGGGAGAGGCTCTGTAGCCCATTAGCAATTCTGAAATCATCCAGGGTTTTGATAACTCCTGCATTTTTATTGGCAGCATCCCCGTGCTTCCTCCTCAGAGCTGCTGTGTCAGTGGTTTAACCTTGAGTGTACATCAGAGCCTCACAGGGATGCCATTGTGTACAGGATTTGGAAGGCAGGATTTTGACTGAATCACAGCTGATGCTCTCAGAGTGTTTTCCCTGATGCTCCACAAGCTTCTCCTCCCCACCTCAGCCTTTTTCCTTTTTAAAGGCTGCTCCTTAATGGCTCTTGGCTCAGGATTTCTTGTGATCTCTTGTACTTTTGTGGCTTTCCTGTCAGTGTGTGACATGTTCCTGTCTTTTGAGTAGCATGGAATTTCTGAGTTTGGGAATGGTTTCAGTGTCACTCTGTTGTCATGCTGTAAGAAGGGGAAGGACTAAAAGAAGAAAGATGTAGAATGTAAAGCTAATAAGCTATTTTAAAAAACCAGGTCTGGCCTCCGTGTGTCACTCGCTGGTGTTCTCCTGAAGCAAGACCTGCAGGGCAGAATCAAATACTGGGGGTCAGGATGGTTGGGAATAACTTCAGGCTGAATATTCAGCTTTGGGAATTATCTTCATGCCGTGTTCAAATAGCTAAGTCACTTAAACCCAGGTTACTTCTCTCTTCTTTCTGGGAGTGTGCTGCCTCTTGCATTCTTCTCCTGTTTAAGGGAGGTGGCTGAAATTTTTGCACAATTTACTTTTTTTTGTTACCTTTCCTTACTTAAATATTCTTTATTTTAACTATACATGTTTTTTAGCTATCTTTAAGGAATACCATTGTCACAATCCATGTGTTTTATGGAATCATTTGGAGGCCTAAGTGAATTTGAGCTAGCAGATATGAAAAGGGGATTTTAACTCAAAATACTACTTTTTCTCAAAGAAAAAGTGCATCAATTCACTTTTAACAACAGCGTATGGTAGCATTCTTATGCAAGTTACCTGTTTGCAGTGTGAAACAAAGCTTTCTGAACACTCTTTTGTATGTTCTGACACTTCTGGAAGTTTTTTCAAGTTCTCTTAGACATGAAGTGATTGATCCTCATGAGAACATTTTCAGCATCAGAACCAAGTGTCCTTCAGCTGTGAGAGCCCCTGTTTAATAGTTAATAGCATTGAACACGTGCTACCTGCTGAAGATGGCAGGATTCGGGGTTTGTTTCTAGGCTTTTCTGGTTGGTTTTCCAGGCTGTGTTTCTTGCTTGCAGGAGGAGTTTTTCCTGGGTATCAGGAAGCCTTTGTGAGCGCCTTCTCTTCCATGACAGCAGTTCAGCCCTGTAGGTTACGGGCGGGTTCGGTCGGGACGGAGACGGATGGAGAGATCTCTATAGGCAGGTCTTGGGACACATGAGGTTTATTGCAAAGGGCGTGGGTATTGGGGCACTGCTCAGAGCTGCCAGACTCAGCTCTGAGCAGGCCCAAGAGAGCAAGAGAGTAAACGGGTGAGAGAGAGAGAGAGAGTGTAAGAGCAAGAGTGGAAGTAAGAGTAGAAGTGGAAGAGAGGAATAGAGAATGTCTGAAGTCCTGGTTACAATACAATAAATCATCTTCTGTACTGAATATTCTAATTGTCACTAACCAATCTAATACAAGATACAAATCCTATAGCATTTACATACAGCCTATAAGAGTTCTTATATTACCATAGAGTGTTACATCTTAACTTCTAAAAACTACTCTTTGGACCCCTTCTGCTGAGCTAGTAGGGTCTGCTCTGACCCTTGGACCTGCCTGCAAGCAGAGGGTATTGTTCCATCAAGAGGGGATTACTTCAGTGGCCATACCATTGTTTTCTAGTTGTTCAGTAACTAAGACTTGGTATTTCAAAAGTGGCTTTCATTTCGATGTTGCCTGTAGTTTTCATATTCCCAAAATCTTTTGTCAGGCAATCATATTTCCAAGGTTTTCCTGTTTCATCTTCCCCAACACAGCCCGAGCTGAGGCAACCCCTCAGAGCTCAGGGGTCCGGCTGCAGCTGTGCCAGCCTGGACAGGGGACATCCCTGCCAGAGGACCAGTGTGGCATTCCCTGCTCCTCGTGTGTGGGGATGAGCTGGGGTTTGCTTGTGCTGGTGGCCTGGGCAGCACTGAAGGAAAATCCTTTCCCTGGGACACGCCGAGGCGGCGGGAGATGCTGGTCCTGTGCAGGAGCTGATGGGATCACTGCTGTGGCTCTGAGATAGAACATTTGTCCTGCTCATCACATGAAATGATGTGGATCACGTGAAAGCTTTGTGGAGCCCTGGGCTGAGTGTGCAGCCGTGCCATGTCCACAGTGACGGGGCGAGAAACAGCAGAGCCAGCCCTGTGGCAGGGACTGTGTCTGACTCCAAGCTCAGCAGTCAAAACACGAGTTTCTGTTCTTCCTCAGGACAGTTTTGACTGGGCTTCTTGGAGAACAACTGCTTTAAGACTCTTTTTAGCCTAAAACGAGGATATGCCACGTAGTGGAAGTTAAAGCCACCTTGGGAGCACTTCCTTCTCCCTTCTTGCTCCCTCTCCAAACTGAACCACGTGTATCTCCCAGCACCAGCCTGAGAAGATACCAGGGCTCAGGGTTGCTGGAGACCTTTTCTCCTGAGGGGATGGGTGTATGTGTTACATTTGATCAGACTTTGGTTTACACAGTAGCTTTGCCGCTCTGCAGCCAGGTTAATGCTGGTACTGTAACTTTGAGATACTTTCTCAAACCATTAGATTTTAACTAATATAGTGCCAATAGCCTGGTTCCTGGTCTTGCTTCCCTTTTAAGAGACAATATGTATGAATGATGTGTAATATATACAGTATATATTAATTTGTCATGACTGTCATAGGAAGAGCAATGTGAGCTAAGATTCGGAAGTGAGAAAAGTTGCATCAGGGGCTGATCGCACCTTGCCTTGTCTTTTCCAAATGCATGTGATGAGTTTTCTGTTCTTTCCTTCCGTAACAGAGCAACTTCTGTTCCCCCTTAGGAGCACCCCATCCTCGGGCAGCCTTTCTTTGTTCTGCACCCCTGCCGAACCAATGAATTCATCTCTGCTGTGCTGGGTAGCTCACAGAAACACCACAGGTGAGGGGCACTGCTGGGCCTTGCAAAGCTTTGTGCAATGCAGGTGAAGTCAATCAGCTGCAGAGTGGAAATGGCCAAAACTACTTCCTTGGTCCAAGCAGAATGAGATTTCTGTATTGTCACTTCAGACCTGAACATTAAAATATATTTGCTATAGGAAGAATGAAGGAATAGCCCCATCTGAAGCTGTGACTGTTGAGTCTGTCTGCAGTTCAGAAAAAGCCAGGATAATATGTTTATGGCTCTTTTTTTGTCTTTTTTTTCCCCCTAGACACACAAATTACATCATACTGTGGCTCAGTACTGTAGGCCCAGTTGTGGGCCTGAATCTGCCTCTGAGTTATGCAAAGCTGGCACCCGAGCAGAGCACAGACACTGACTCGGTTGAAAGGTAAGAGAAAAGGAAGCCTTTCCTCTCCCATCCTCCTTTTACAAAGATCAGATGGGGAACTGGCAGAACCATTACCTCCTCCTTTGAAGCTCGTGGTTCAGTTCATCTGAGACTCACCTTTCCCTGTTTTTGTTACCTGTCTGCCTTGCTGCCTCACTTGCTTTGCAATGAAAATTTGTGCAGAGAGAGAGGGGCTCAGCCCATTGCTGACACCCTTCATTGGTCCAGAGGGTCCCTGATGTCCTGGGGTCTCTCTCAAGGTGTGGAGAAGTGTTTTCTGTTGGTTCCCCCAGCACAGGGTTTGGGGTCTGGCATAACTGCTGCAAGGATTTTAATGTCATCCCTTTTTGGTGTTTGCTGTCACTTCTCCAGAGCCCAGAGCTGAAGGACTGGTGGTGGTTAGACTGTGATGAAGCTGCTGCAGACTTCCCTGGGGATGAAGGTGAAGGATCCTTCCTGGCTGGTCAGCCATGGCAGTGTGGAAATGATTGCTCATGGCCCTTTCTCTGGCCAGAACTCAGCACTGATGATGGTGGGAGTTGGCTGCAGTTATGGTAATGCCTCCCCAGCACCACCCAGCCCTGACCCACTTGTGACTGCACTGGCCCTTGAAGTGGCTCATGTCCTGCCTGCTGTGCCTGTGCCCTTGGTGAGGCTGCACACAGATGCACGAGCCAGAGCCGAGCTGCTGCATCTACTGAACCTATCTTTAGAAAATCTGCACTGTCTGTGGGGCAGAAAATGCAATATAAACACAGAGAAATGCTTGTGGGACGTGGTGTGAGCTTGTGGCAGTCAGAGTATGGGCTGAGACTGCTTCACCTGGGAACCACCTTCTCCAGCAGAGCCTGGTGAGGGCCCACCCCCGTGTTCCCCACCCCACAGAACATCCTCATCCCGGGAATATCCCAGGCACGGCACGCATCAGGGAGCAAACGGGGTCGGGACCGTGACAAACAGAGCTCTTGGAGTCTGCAGCTGAGAGAGCACGTCCAGCTCTGGAGCTCAGGTGCCTGGAGCAGCCGTGGGGAACATCTGGCTGTGCCGTGCTCCGCTGCCTGCGAGGGAATCTGTGCCCCGTGGGAGCTGCTGCTGTTCCCAATTAGTGTTTCTCATTGTACTTGTGGTTGTTCACAGGTTTGCTCCCTACCCTGCACTGCTTCTGTAGCCTCCCCTGACAGCTGTTGATTTTTGGGGAATTGCCTGGTGGTGCTGCCACCGACAGCCAGATTACAAGGAACTTCCCTACCACCCATCCTGGCTTCTCTCCCAATCCCATTTTATTAGCAGTATGAAACAGAGTCTGAGCAGCTGAGATGGAACCACAGATTTCACTTTGTACATTCAGCAGTTGTCAGTTGCACACAGAGTCCAGTGCGTGCCACATCCGTGTGAAATGCATCCAGATTCTGGTTTTTCAGATGATGTTTTTATCTTCCATTACTTGTCATTGGTGGACATGGAATACAGAGTGCAGTCCTTCACATTCCATTGGTGCAGAGTTTGTTTGCCAGTCATTTGGAATTAATGAAAGCACATAATTTATTTTGTTCAGGGTCATAACAACCTGAAAAGCCGTTTCTTCTGTGTAAGATTTACAAAATATGGCCCACAGCTACATTGATTTTTTTGACACTTTTGGTAAGACATGCTTGATAATTGCATCCACAGCCCATTTTTAAATTTAAGTGAGACTTACACAGTAGGAAAAACCAACAGAAAGAGGTAACAGCAGGTTTAAGAGCTGTTAAATGTTCACCTTTGTTCTGTGATCTTCACTTGTCATACCCTGAAACAGAAGAGTAGAAGCACTCAGCCCTCAAAATGTGGAATTTATATGTAAAGGGGAATAAATATTTTTATTTGACATGGGAAAATTCTCAACATCCATTACTTTCTACCTTAATTTAGCATTTGTAAACAAGGAGGAGGATTACTTGAACAGGGTCCTGCAGACTGTACTGCGCTCAGGATTTCCTGTCAGGGACAGCCCCAGGCCGTTGTCACAGTCCTGTCCCGGGGGTCACTGGGGTATCCTACAGCCACACATTCCCTTGGCTGGGCACTCCAGCTGCTCCCAGATTCTGGAGCTGTCTCTGCCTTGCTTCCTCCCTGCTGAAAAGGTCCCTCCAAACCCCTCCTCAGTGCCTCAGACAGGGGCTGATGATGAGGACCATGAAATGGGAGAGCAAACAGAGCATTCGCTGCCCTGCCACGACTCTGAACCTCCTAACACCACAAACAACGAGGTGACAGTGCAGTGTCATCATCAGTATCCATGTTTCCCTGAAATTTGCCTGGAACACCAAAATTCAGCTCGGTTAGTACAAATACACGGGGGTTAGATACAGGAACAAATACAGGGTAACATAAATATTTGGGACCAAGGAGATAAATAAGCCTGTTTGGATATCTCCTTTTTAATGGCTGGGGTGGGAGGTAGGCACCCAGTTTCTCATTTATATTTATACCTTAATGACTTTATCTTAAAGAATTTTTATGTACAAAAATCATACGTATATGTTTTTTAAATCAAGTGAATCGTGGCACTATTTTGTGATTATATTTTATGTTGTGATTCATTATGTAGTGAACCTATTGAAGATCCTTAGATCTGAGCCTGGGTTTTGTCTACATGCGTTATCTGAACTCTTGCATCCTACCAAGGCGAAAATTTCCAGTTTAGATTTGTGAATTTGCTCAGTTGTTCATCTTTGGTAATCTGGGAAGACACATTGAGGGAGGTTCTTTACTTCTGGGGACTTCTTGTAGGGGAACAGTCTCATACCTGCCCTGAGTTGCCAGCATCATCAAGAGGAAGTAATTTTATGAGTTCACCTCAGCCAAAGAATGTGTTTTTCTGTGGAATGCCACGTACATAATTCCTCATTTGTGTCAGCATGACCAGGTAAGAATTTAACCCCCTACCAGGAGATTTGAGGTTGCCTGGCATTGGTTACTAACAGGAACATTCCTTTGGAGATGATACTTAATTACAGCTAAGTACAGAGAAGTAATCAGGATCAATTCTTGCTGCAGCTCCATGAATTTCAGTGAGACTTTCTCAATAACTTCCCCCCCTGCCCCGTTTGCTATGATGATGATGGTTTCACGAGTCTGGACATCTGTATTTATTTTGCACACATACAGATTCAGTTCCAGCACAAAGGAAGGACGATTGCTCTTCCCTCTGAATGGTGAAGTTACAATTATTTCCTCAAAAATACTCTCTTCTAGAGAACAGCGTGTGTATGGGTATTTATACCTATTTTTAGTAACATGTAGGCTTTTAAAAGTGTTTCAAGGAATTTAGTGCATTTTTTTAGTGATAAGTTCTTACCCCCTAGAATAAAAAAAATACGTACCTGAAGCTTAGAGCTGCAAAAGTAACCCTGTATTGAGTGCGCAGGATTAGGAAGGTGTCACACATGTTGTTATCTCCTGGATTTCATTAAAATCTTAAAAAACCCTGCACCACGAGGAAGCTTTCAGTTCCCCACTTGAGAGCTCGTTGTAGCTGTCACCTCCTGAAGACAAATTCACCTTAAGGCGAGAGAGGATTTCACTGCTGTGTTTGAACAGAGAATGGATTTACAGAGCAGCCTCTTAACACATTTCTCAAGTGTGTTAGAAAACAACATCTCCTGTAGCAGCGTCGTTATTCAGTCGGGTATTGCTGGTGTCAGATGGTTGGTCAACTGCTTTAATAACAGAAAATACTAATTGTGTGTTGGTGATGAGGTGGAAACATGGCCAGCCGTGGATTCCCCTCTGTTTTGGAGGATTTTGGGGTATGTAACACATATTTATTAGGCTTTAAAACCCCTCTAATACTGACTTGGTGGTGATATTTAGCTCAGGTCATCTTTTTCTGAGTTCTTTCTGCAGTGTCCAGGTAAAACAAGCTATTCCTGGGCACTGGCACAATCACAGAATCACAGGATGGCTGGAATGGGAAGGGACTTACAGCCCATCCAGTGCCACCCCTGCCATGGCAGGGACACCTCCCACTGTCCCAGGCTGCTCCCAGCCCCAATGTCCAGCCTGGCCTTGGACACTCCAGGGATCCAGGGGCAGCCCCAGCTGCTCTGGGCACCCTGTGCCAGGGCCTGCCCACCCTGCCAGGGAACAATTCCTGCCCAATCTCCCATCCAGCCCTGCCCCCTGGCACTGGGAAGCCATTCCCTGTGTCCTGTCCCTCCAGCCCTTGGCAATTGTCTCTCTCCAGGTTTCCTGCAGCTCCTTCAGGCCCTGCAAGGCCCCAGTGAGGTGACCCCAGAGCTTCTCCTCTGCAGGCTGAACAAGCCCAGCTCTGGCAGCCTTTCCTCCCAGCAGAGCTGCTCCATCCCTCTGCTCATCCTGGTGCCTGCCCTGGCCTGGCTGCAGCAGCTCCAGCTCCTTCCTGAGCTGGGCCCAGGGCTGGGGCAGCTCTGCAGGTGGGGGCTCAGCTGAGGGGGCAGAGGGGCAGAATCCCCCCTGCCCTGCTGCCCACGCTGGGGCCCAGCCCAGCTCAGGGGGTTTGGGGTCCCAGCTCAGGGGGTTTGGGGTTCAGCACAGGGGGTTTGGGGTCCCAGCTCAGGGGGTTTGGGGTTCCAGCACAGGGGGGTTTGGGGTCCCAGCTCAGGGGGCTTGGGGTCCCAGCTCAGGGGGTTTGGGGTCCCAGCTCAGGGGGCTTGGGGTCCCAGCTCAGGGGGTTTGGGGTCCCAGCACAGGGGGTTTGGGGTTCCAGCACAGGGGGTTTGGGGTCCCAGCTCAGGGGGTTTGGGGTTCAGCACAGGGGGTTTGGGGTTCCAGCACAGGGGGTTTGGGGTCCCAGCTCAGGGGGTTTGGGGTTCCAGCACAGGGGGTTTGGGGTCCCAGCTCAGGGGGTTTGGGGTCCCAGCACAGGGGGTTTGGGGTCCCAGCTCAGGGGGTTTGGGGTTCCAGCACAGGGGGGTTTGGGGTCCCAGCTCAGGGGGTTTGGGGTTCAGCACAGGGGGTTTGGGGTCCCAGCACAGGGGGTTTGGGGTTCCAGCACAGGGGGTTTGGGGTCCCAGCACAGGGGGTTTGGGGTCCCAGCTCAGGGGGTTTGGGGTTCCAGCACAGGGGGGTTTGGGGTCCCAGCTCAGGGGGTTTGGGGTTCCAGCACAGGGGGGTTTGGGGTCCCAGCTCAGGGGGTTTGGGGTTCCAGCACAGGGGGTTTGGGGTTCAGCACAGGGGGTTTGGGGTTCCAGCTCAGGGAGTTTGGGGTTCAGCTCAGGGGGTTTGGGGTCCCAGCTCAGGGGGTTTGGGGTCCCAGCTCAGGGGTTTGGGGTCCCAGCTCAGGGGGTTTGGGGTTCCAGCTCAGGGGGTTTGGGGTTCCAGTTCAGGGGGTTTGGGGTCCCAGCTCAGGGGGTTTGGGGTTCCAGCACAGGGGGGTTTGGGGTCCCAGCTCAGGGGGTTTGGGGTTCAGCACAGGGGGTTTGGGGTCCCAGCACAGGGGGTTTGGGGTTCCAGCTCAGGGGGTTTGGGGTTCCAGCTCAGGGGGGTTTGGGGTCCCAGCTCAGGGAGTTTGGGGTCCCAGCTCAGGGGGTTTGGGGTTCCAGCACAGGGGGGTTTGGGGTCCCAGCTCAGGGGGTTTGGGGTTCAGCTCAGGGGGTTTGGGGTTCAGCTCAGGGGGTTTGGGGTTCCAGCACAGGGGGTTTGGGGTCCCAGCTCAGGGGGTTTGGGGTTCAGCTCAGGGGGGTTTGGGGTTCCAGCTCAGGGAGTTTGGGGTTCAGCTCAGGGGGTTTGGGGTTCAGCTCAGGGGGTTTGGGGTTCCAGCTCAGGGGGTTTGGGGTCCCAGCTCAGGGGGTTTGGGGTCCCAGATCTCCCCCACAGCCCCCCAGCGCTTCTCCATCTGCCCCTCCCCAGTCCGGGGCTGCTCTCCTGCTGCTCTGGAGCCCCGTTGGGCCGAGTGTCCCCGTTTCCTTTGTCAAAGCCCACACAAGCTTTCGGCTCGAGCATTTCCCTCTCAGCTGTCCCCCTCCCCGCTCCTGTCGCGACATCTGGTGGCGACGCGGCCTCACGACAGCGCCAGGCCGGGAGCTGCTCCAGCGCCCGCTGAGTCTTCCTCCTTTGGAATTTGGAGATGCAGAAGCGCAAGGGGAGACAGTCCCCTGCCCTTCTGCCTTCCCCGGTTCTACCACACGAACCTCGGGAGAGATTCTCAACGTGTTCTTAGATTCCTACTCCACTGTCATATAAATTATTGAATTCCGCATCAATTTCTACATAAATATATGAATTATTTGCAGCAGAGCCATTCCCTCACCACGCAGATGAGCTGCAGTTGTAATGAGGGAAGTGTTCACACTCTGGCTTCTGCTAAGTAAAGATTTTGAGGTTTTACTTCACTAAGGAAGCCTCTGAATAACTCTGTATTTTTCTTTGGGCTAATCAGGTAGAAACTCAGAGACACCTAAGTCAGTGTACTAAAACCGGTATCCTCAAATTGGGCAGACTCACCCCAAAATAACCATAGTTAATTTGTACTGAACACCAGGTGAAACTCTTTGGGCTGATGGTTCAATAATCCCTTCAGGGCACAAAGCTGGGGAGTTCTGTGCTCACACGAGGCCAGAACTGCTGCCACAAACACCATTTCCACCACTTCCAGTGACCATTTCTGATGTGAAGGCGGCTTTTTTTTTTTACAGTTATGCATTAAAATTCATGCAGCTTCCACTCCCCTGAGGGGATGTTTTGATTCCTGATTAATAGTCCCAGAAGAACATTACAGTTTGGGCTGTTTCTTTGGCCAGATCTAGGAAGAAACATTACTTCAGTTTCTACAGGAAGATTTTTGAGACCACCCCCTCTCCTCCTCCAGCACCCCCTGAATAACGAGCACAGCACTCCTTTTAAACCAAAAATTTTATTGGCGATCTTGTCACACTGGTGAGGCATTTATGACCTGGGTCTCTCCTTCTTCCCCTTGTAGAGGGCCAGCAGGGACACGTTGGCCACCTTGACCACCTTGAAGCGCACGCCCGGGATGTCGCCCACGGCGTGGCCCTTGCGCCCGAAGCCAGCCACCAGCACCTCGTCGTTCTCCTGTGACAGGAACGGGCTGTGAGCCCCAAACGCAGGCACAAACCGGGCACTGAGCACCTCCCACCCTGCCCCAGACAGCCTGGGAACACCGAGGGTGCTGGCCAAAATCCATGCACACAAACCCTTTAACAGACTGAATCAGCACCAACAGAATAAATCTGCTATTCACACCTTTTCCTCACAACATTTGAGGCTTCTTGACAATTACCTCGATGAAGTTCAGGCACCCATCGTTGGGGACAAAAGCTGTGATTTTTTTTCCGTTCTTAATGAGCTGGACCCTGACGCATTTCCTGATGGCAGAGTTGGGCTGCTTGGCTTCAACGCCACTGCAAGGGAAACCACCAGCACAGAGATCAGTGTGGAGAACCAGGAGGGTCATCAATTATCACCCACAATTAGCTGTTTTACCTTGTATTCAGTGTAAACTCTACCTGTACTTCAACACCTGTGAGCTGTTTAAAAGTGCTGAATTAATATTCAATCAGTATTACATGGTATATATTAATGCAGATTTATATATGAATACATAAAATACCACTTCCAAAGTGAAACAGAAACTTAAATCATCTCCAGAATAACTCAGTAAAATGCTAACAAAAACCAGAAGACAAAAATTCCCCAACAACCCAAATCACAGAAACCGTGTCCAAAAAACAGAGCCTTGGCAGCATCCCAGTGAAATTTATAAATTATTAAAGAGAGGGAAAAAAGGCAGAAGTAGGTAGGACCTAGGACATACAAACACAATTTTCCTTTCATTTGTGCCTAACGCCCTTATTATAACCATTGCAAAAAAACCCCTCGCCTTTTCCCTTATTTTTGACTGAAGTTCCCTATTTTTCCTACTTTTACAAGAAATTTGTTTTCGCCAAGACTTGCCCAAAATCCCCGTTTTCCTTAATTTTCGAAATAACCCCGCATGTTTCTAATTTTGCCGTAATTTGTGCCAACCCCTCCCTTTTTATTTTTTCACTAATTTTTGCCCAAGATCTTTGGTTTTTTCCCCCAACTCTGGAAGAAATTCCTGCATTTTTTCCCCTACTTCTTGGGGG
Organism: Corvus moneduloides; assembly: GCF_009650955.1. Taxonomy (NCBI): domain Eukaryota; kingdom Metazoa; phylum Chordata; class Aves; order Passeriformes; family Corvidae; genus Corvus; species Corvus moneduloides. The sequence continues at coordinate 75,821,236 of NC_045511.1, forward strand.
AGGAATAAAGGCACCCCCAATCCCTATTCCTCCGTATTCGGGGGCTCTGAGACCCCATCCAGCCCGGAGGGAGCACCCACACTTTCTCCAGCACGATGCCCTTGGCGTGGGAAGCGCCCCCGAAGGGGTTGGCCTTCAGCGCCGTGCCCAGGTGCGCCTTCTTGTACTGCTTGTCGTGCCACTTCTGGTCCCGGCGGTGGCTGCGCAGCTTCCGAGCGGTGCGGAGGCCTCGGCACTTCCCTGCGGGGCGAGACGAGACGGGGGTGAGGGGGGGAAGGAGCCGTGAGGGGAAGGAAGCGTGAGGCCATGGCGGACATGCGGCGGGTAATGGCGGACGCGGCCTCACCGCCCGCAGCGCTGCCTGCACGGCACCGAGCCGGCTGCGGGCGGGCGGACAGCGCCTGCGGAGCGCCGCGGGCACCGCCGGGGATCCCGCAGCCCCAGCCCCACTCCCGGCCCCGGCGCGGTCAGGCGCGGCGCTCACCCATCTTCTCCGCGCGGCTGCCGAGCGAGAAAAGAGGGCGGAGAGGCCGCGCCCGCCGCCTATAGCCGCGCCCGACAGGACCCGCGGGGCTGGCCGCGCCGCGCCTGACCAAAATACCGACCGGCACCACGAGGGGCAGCCCGACGAGCACGGAGGACGCGGTTCGAGTCCCGGCAGGGCGGCGCAGCCAGGACCCCAGGCAGCTGCCGGGCCGCGGGTTCGAGTCCCGGCTTCAGAGAAAAACCGAGAAGGAAAACTTTGGCATCAAAGTTGGACTTAGAAAACCGACCTCGGCTTATTACAGCACCACGGGCATCGGGGGCCTCTCTTCCAATCACCGGGGTGCTCACTTCTGTAGATTATATACCATTTGTTACACGGGTGTGTTTTTACATTCCAACAGCGTTACACCCGTTCCCAAAAAGCTTTCTACGCACGCTAATCAATCTCACAGCTTTTAGCGCCCCAGCTCTTTTCACCCTCACCTGGCCGCAGGGACGAGCTGATGCCTGGTGGCTGAGTCTGGGGGCCTTTCCCATCACACCAGGCTGCCCAGCCCACGCAGAGGAGCTCCTGGATATTTTACTGGTGTGCAGAACCGCCGAGGAAAGATCATCTGGTTATTGTCAGTGACAGGTAAAAGTGCAGGGTTTGTTTATTCGAGCGGGCCCGTGTTTGCACGGAGGCCTCTCGGCATCCCTGGCATGGACGGTTCGAGTCCCGGAGGTCGTGGGTTCGAGTCCCGCAGGTTGTGGGTTCGAGTCCCGCGGACGGAAGGCGTTTGGGCTGGGCGAGGACCGTGCCCAGGAGGCCTGGTGGGGCTTGAGCCAGGATTTCTGCCTGGAAAGAGCCTGTCCTGAGGTGGGATTCGGATCTTATCCCCAGGAGGAAGCAACAGGTCAAGAGAAAATGGCCTGAAGGTGCAGCAGGAGAGGCTCCGGGTGGATATTGGGGAAATTCCTTCACAGAAAGGGCTGTCCAGCCCTGGCACAGCTGCCCAGGGCAGGGGTGGGGTCCCCATCCCTGGAGGGGTTTCAGAGCATGTGGCACCTGGGGACATGGGGCAGTGGTGGCCTTGGCCGTGCTGGGGGGATGGTTGGACTCATTGGTTTTATGGATCTTTTCCAACCTAGATGACTCTGTCATTCTTACTTTGAGCTTTCCATGGAATCATGGAATGGTTTGAGTTGGAAGGCACCTTAAACTCTGTCCCGTGCCACCCCTGCCATGGACAGGGACACCTTCCACTACCCCAGGCTGCTCCAAGCTCTGTCCAACGTGGCCTGGAGCATTTTCCAAGGATCCAGGGGCATTGTGACTTGAGTTACTGCGCTGCCTGCGAGCAGATCTGCACACAGCGAAGCCCTGTAACACAAACAAGCTTGTACTTCCCAGTTTTGAAAGCTGCCTCAGTCCACGCTGCCAAACTGCATCAATCCAAATCATGAATGCTCCCTTCCCTTTTGGGAATGACTCTGAAGAGGCAGTAATTACATATAAACACGTATTTCTTAACACAGCCTGTGCTCACGGCTTAAGTAGAAAATGCACACTTTGTGTGTTTATGTAGGGCTAGTTTTACATTCAGTCTTTGTAGAATAAGTAATAAAAAAATTTTAAATATTATAAGAACCCAACCTGCGTCCGCAAAAGAAACCTCAACCAATCTCAAGCGAAAACCATAAGCCCCACTAAGACTTTGAGGAGAAAACATTAAGATTATAAAAAGCAGCTCTTGAAGATGCAGTTCCAATGTTGGAATGCAGTTTCTGTTTGATCATTTTAAAACCAGGGAAGTTTGTCTTGTGAAAGTGCTGCAGCTTTGCTTTACAGTGTTAGGTGTATTAGGAATTAGGAATACTTAAAAGCTGGCTAGGAAGGCAATTGGTGAATATAACATAAATGTACTGTAACAAACTGGCATTATTGGACAAATACTCATTAAGAGGTCAAGATGTGGGAAAGAGGTGGTTTGCCATGAAGCTGCTTTGGGGTTTGCTCTTTCTTTTTAAACTACACTAGGACTTTGGGACACTTCTGTTAAGACAGCTTTTCTTAATTTCACCACATTCTCCAAAATTAGTGCTGGGGTTTTCTTTGATCCAATATGTCATGGCTTAACCCCAGATTGCTGCTGAACACTACACAGCCTCTTCCTCATTCCCATCCCTCTCCTGAAGGGGAATTGTACCAAAAATGGGTACAGATAAGAATAGTTTAATAACTGAAATACAGTCAGTAGTAAGAGTTAAGAACAACTGTTTTAGTTGACAACAAATAAGAATAAAGCCAATTAAGGCTAATGAGTGAGAGGTCTGCAGGCACAGGTGGCCTCAAGGCGTGTCCCTGGAAGGTGTCCCATGGCAAGGGGTGGTAGCAGGGTGACCATGAGTGTCCAACCCAAACCATTCTGTGATTCTGGGACCCACAGAGAGTCTGGGACTCCTTCCTTTCACAGGAGCTCCCCTGGGCACAGCCCTCAGGGCACTGTGGGCAGCTGTTGTCTTTGGAGAGCACCAGTGCTGCCAGATAAGCACTTCTAAAATTAAATGTCTCGGTTGGCCAAGCAGACAAATCCACCCAAAATCCCACCACTTATCCTAAAACTCCCAGTATAATCTGATCTCTGATGCCAGGCATCCTGCAGCGCTGCACAACCGGGGACAGCTGGGCTGTGACACACACTGGGCTTTCTGTGGGGTTTTTTGGGGTAGTTTCCCCCCCGACCCTTCCCTGAAGGTGGAGGTAGGCCTGGAGTCTGCATGGGGATTTCTCAGGGATGGGATCCTTTGGGGATGTGGGGAAGGGCACAGAGACCAGAAGGTAATCCCAGAATCCCAGACTGTTTTGGGTTGGATGGAAGCCAGAAGCCCACCCAGCACCACCCCTGCCATGGGCAGGGACACCTCCCACTGTCCCAGGCTGCTCCCAGCCCCAATGTCCAGCCTGGCCTTGGACACTCCAGGGATCCAGGGGCAGCCCCAGCTGCTCTGGGCACCCTGTGCCAGGGCCTGCCCACCCTGCCAGGGAAGCAGGAAACAGCTGTAACAGGATTAATTTTTGCATCCCATCCCAGAAGGACACAGAAAGGCTTTTTGGCCTGATTAGTTTCCCAGAGGGAGGATTGTGTTGGAACTGAGACAAGATTTTTCTGTATTTAAAGGCCAGTTTTCTGTCCATGCTTCTGCAGCTTTGTCAGTGCGCTGCGAATCAGAACAACAACCATGTATTAGAGTGAAAGGATGGACTGTTGTGTTCAGTGGTCAAACCTGTTAGTGGCTGACACCTCACACTTTGGTTAATTTAGGAAGCTTCGTGGTGACCTGATGTGGCCCTGGGAGGTGACTGCAAACAGCTGGAAATGATCTGTGTTGTGTGCGCCCGGGGAGACGCAGCCACAGGGAGAAATTATCCATCTTTATGGCAGGCAAACCCAGCGTGTGCACAATTGCTGCAGCACCAGGCAGCACAGCTGCCAGCCCAGGGTGTGCATGAGCATCCCTGTGGTCACTCTGTGTGACAGAGGGTGGCTGGACAGCGGTGACACGCTGGGGATGGGCAGGGTGCCACGTCTGACCTGTCACTCTGACTGCTTCACAGCCCTGACAGAACTGTGAGCCTGACTTGAACTGAATATAATTACCTTTCCTGCCAGGTAAATAAAAAAAAAAAAAAAGCATTGTTTAAAGTACAGTAAGAGCTGCAGTGTCTCCTTCCTGGGGGTGGGAATGTCTGGGCTGCCTCGGTAGGAGATGGGGAGCGGACAAGTGGCACCTTGCTGCCTGATCATCCAAGGAGGATTTCTGTATCAGGAGCAATCACCATCACCACCTCATCTCCAAATGGGGGGGGGGGGAAAGGATGATAAACAACAATTTAACCCTTTTACTTGGAATGCTGGACACTTTTAGCCTACCATAGTCCATCCTGTGGGCTGCAAACAACAGGACAAGGGGAAACAGCCTCAGGCTGGGCCAGGGCAGGCTCAGGGTGGACAGCAGCAGGAATTTCCCCATGGAAAGGGAGCTCAGGCCTTGGCAGGGGCTGCCCAGGGAGGTTTGGAGTGCCCATCCCTGGAGGTGTCCGAGGAAGGGCTGGAGGTGGCACTCAGTGCTCTGGGCTGGGGACAAGGTGGGCATTGGGCACAGCTTGGACTCGATGGGCTGGGAGGGATTTTCCAACCTCAGGGATTGTGGGATTCTGGGATTCTGTTGACTTCCCATTGACTTTGCCCTGCAGGTGGTTCATTTCTGGCCTTTGTGCCCACAAAAAGTTCAAAAATGAAGCTTTTCCTGGTTGATTTCTTCACAAACCAGACAAAAGTGCAACAGCAACTGAGCAACTGAATCACAAGAACTCCCCTAACCCTGTCCTTGTCAGGACTGCTGCATGCAAGGCTCTACTCAGACTTTCTTTTAAAGCCCAGTAATGCAGACATGCTGATTTTGTCATCATTCTTCACCAGAATGAGGATCTAATTTCTTGTTAGGTACCAAGTGTATTTGTTTATGCTGGAACCTCCTTAAAAAGCAGCATTTTTAAGAAATGTTGAATTGCTGTTATTATCAGCAAGATTCAAGGGGTGAGGAAAGACTTTTCTTCTTGCTCTTTGCTTCACCATTATTTTGGGTGACTGCTGATTAGTGATTTACTATCAGCACCCGTGGCATTAATATACACTGGGGAAGTCAGGATATTTGCAATGATTTGTTCTGGTTTAACCTATGTTCACAGTTTGGTGTTTTCTGGGTCGTCTGTTTATGCTACTTTCTTCCACTTTCTCTGCCCTCAAAGGACACATTTTTTCATTCTTTTGGGCCATGCTGGTTTGTATTTCAGAGATTTTATATTTCTTAGCTTTTGTTCCCGAGTGGGTGAGGAATGCTTGGGAAATGGGTGCACATGGATCAAATCTCAAGGCACCATCAGAAAGCCTCTCTGTGCCTTTCCCTCCACTTAGTTAGGACTCAGGAGGGCTGAGTGACTCAGGAGTGACATTAGTGACCTCACACTGCTTAGAAGAGTCTGTGGTGCTTCCGTCCCTTCCCAGGGCTGCTTAAGTTTTCTACCTGAGCCATGTGTCTGTGCTGGTGTAATTGTTCTAGGCTTAGCATCATGCGTTCCTGGTGCTTCTCAGAAAATTCAGGGGTTATTTTCAAGTGGTTTTTGCTTAATCCTACGTTCCCTCATCTCATTTTTCAATCTGGGATTCTCACATAAGTATCTTTACTCCTCCTTAAATTGGATAGAAGCTGCTCTACAGAGGACAAGCTGTTGGGAGATTTCTAAGACGAGCAGATACTCTCTGCATCCCAGAAGGAGAAATGAATTAAGATGGCAAATCCTTTTTAATGGTTGCAATGCTAAAGCCCCAATCCTTCTGTAATATCTGGAATGCAACAGGCAGGAGCTGTTAATCAGCAGAGTGAAGCTTCACTGATGGTCACAGCAGCAGGTAGCAGGACAGGAGTAGGTGTCTGATGCCTATAAATTGGTGCGTGGCTGTGTCCTGCCTGGTGTTTAAGGGTTTTGGGACTGGATGATCTTTAAGGTCCCTTTCAGCCCAAACCATTCTATGGCTCCATGATTCTCGGGGGTACCACTGTGTGTGACCCACAAACCTCTTGAGGACAACCCAGAGCCAACCCCTCGTATTCACAGTGATGTGTGTGGGCTTTGGTGTCTCGATCTGGCAGCCCAGAAACACAGACACTGTGATTCCGTGGGCATTCCACACCTGTGGCCTGGCCTAGAGCTCCCCAGTGCCAGAGGGCAGGGATGGATGGGATATTGGGAAGGAATTGTTCCCCGGCAGGGTGGGCAGGCCCTGGCACAGGGTGCCCAGAGCAGCTGGGGCTGCCCCTGGATCCCTGGAGTGTCCAAGGCCAGGCTGGACATTGGGGCTGGGAGCAGCCTGGGACAGTGGGAGGTGTCCCTGCCATGGCAGGGATGGCACTGGGTGACTTTTAAGATCCCTTCCTACCCAAACCATTCCGTAATCTTTGAATTCAAAGCACCAAAACAGTTGATGCAGAAAGCTGTACACACACAAACCGAATTCATGCTGAAGAAAGGAAACTGCTTCCAAATATTTGGCTCTGAGGCTTGCAGTGTCTTGCTTTCACATCTGTAGAGTCAAGATATATAACACACATATATCTGTCTCCTCTATATAATATATAGATGACAGGAGGTATTATAAGAGTTCAAAATACAGGCAATTCTTGCTGTGAACGGAAGGAGAAATTCCAGAGCTGCTTATAAACATCACCCTCACGTCCCTCTAAGGTTAGGGTTAAGTACAGATAAGAAGTGAACCTCGGCGTGATTTTAGAGCCCGTCTGATCTAATTCCTGCTTCCCCCTTAGCAAGCAGCTCTCACCCGGTACAATTTCCCAGACCGAGTGATCACTGCTGCAGGAGGGATCCGGCAGGTGCGGGGGGCACAGGGAGAGCGGCTTGAGCGGGGATGGAGCGGGGCTGGAGCGGGGCTGGGAGAGGAATTGAGCGGGGATGGGGATGGGGCAGGAGTTGAGCGGGGCTGGAGCGGGGATGGGGCTGGAGCGGGGATAGGCATGGAGCGGGGATGGGGCAGGAATTGAGCAGGAATCGAGCGGGGCTGGAGGGGGGATGGGCATGGAGCGGGGATGGAGCGGGGCTGGAGCGGGGATGGAGCAGGAATTGAGCGGGGATGGGGCTGGGGCAGGGATGGAGCGGGGCTGGAGCGGGAATGGGGATGGGGCAGGGATGGAACAGGAACTGAGCGGGGCTGGAGCGGGGCTGGGGCAGGAATTGAGCGGGGATGGGGATGGGGTAGGGATGGAGCAGGGCTGGAGCAGGAATTGAGCGGGGCTGGGGATGGAGCAGGGATGGAGCGGGGCTGGAGCGGGGATGGGGCAGGAATTGAGCGGGGCTGGGGATGGAGCAGGGATGGAGCGGGGCTGGAGCGGGGATGGGGCAGGAATTGAGCGGGGCTGGGGATGGAGCAGGGATGGAGCGGGGCTGGAGCGGGGATGGGGCAGGAATTGAGCGGGGCTGGGGATGGAGCGGGGATGGAGCCGAGGCTGGAGCGGGGCTGGAGAGGGGCTGGAGCGGGGCTGGGGCAGGAATTGAGCGGGGCTGGGGATGGAGCAGGGATGGAGCCGAGGCTGGAGCGGGGCTGGAGAGGGGCTGGAGCGGGGCTGGGGCAGGAATTGAGCGGGGCTGGGGCAGGAATTGAGCGGGGCTGGGGATGGAGCGGGGATGGAGCGGGGCTGGAGCGGGGCTGGGGCAGGAATTGAGCGGGGCTGGGGATGGAGCAGGGATGGAGCCGAGGCTGGAGCGGGGCTGGAGCGGGGCTGGAGCGGGGCTGGAGCGGGGCTGGGGCAGGAATTGAGCGGGGCTGAGGATGGAGCAGGGATGGAGCCGGGGCTGGAGCGGGGATGCAGCCGCGGCTCCGCCCGCAGTGGCCGCCCCCGTCCCGCCCCCGGAGCTCGGCGCTGATGCTGTGCCGGGCGTGGAGGGGCTCCGCGCTTCCCCATGGACGGGATCGCTGCCCTGCGGCTCCTGCTGCTGCTCGCCTGCGCCGGGCTCGGCGGCTCCGAGGACAGAAGCCCCGCGGGGAACAGGTCGGTGCCCGGGCGTGGTGGCGGAGCCGGGTGGGCGCAGGTTTCGCACGCTGTCATTCGTGCCGCGTTCACAATGCCAGGACCTGGCTGTGGTTTCCTGCCCAGGTTTCGAAACACCCGAGGTAATGCAGAAATTAATTATTTTGAAGCAGGCGGTGCGTTAGAGGTGTAACTCTGACACAGTTTTGTGAACGTGGTTTAAAATCGGGTGTTTTCTGTTGCATCTGTGCCACGTTTCATTATGTTTTAATAACTCTCACGCTGACTTTCCCTGGTCCCTGGGAAAACGGAGTTATAAATAGTGTAACAGCAAAAGAGTGTGAAAACTACTACAAGAAACACAGGCATGAAAATTTGCTACTTTTGTAGAATATTGGAAGCGTGAATTCAATATTGCAAGTGAGTGTTAAACTTACAGAATTACTGGAGATTTGGGTTTATTGTTAGTGGTGCTGCTTCACCCTCCAATGAAACACAAACAGTGAGCCCAGATCATAGCAGGGGGAAGAGGGGACCTTGTAGAGTCAAGCATGATGAAAGTGAAGGCAGCCTGAGCTGTATGAGTTGAATGATGGCCAAAGTCACCAAAAACACACAGAACAAACATGCTGGTGAAGGTCGCAGCTGCCAGTAAAATCTGTGCATTTAAGGCAAGAAGGACATGTGGTGATTTGCTTAAGCTTGTATTAGGAGATCTGGTAGCCAGTTACTGATAAATAGTACAATATGTTTTCATTAAACAGCTTACTTGCTGCTCTCCTCTGCCAGCTCTCAGATTTCTTACTGCTCTTCTTAGTATGATTCCACTCTTTTTTCCCCCCCCCCCCCAATCAGACCAAAATCTGACAGAGAACAAGCAGCAGAGCATTACCTGAACTTCATTGCAATAAGTGTTAACAGACGAAGTCACAATCTTGATACCAGGGAATTAAATGGGAATTTTGCCTCATTGCAGGCACAATGGGATTGTGTCTGCACAGTGTTAATTTGGTAGAAGTACTTTGAGTTCAATTTCCCTTTTTTTGTATTAAAAATGGAAGCTTGAGCTTTTGGACGTCCATTAAATTGCAAATCAAACCCCAGTAATCAGTGCATTGTAAAATATTTAAGGAGATCTGTCTCCCTGGATCAAATTAAATATTTGAAAACCTAAAGAGTTGTAGGTTTTGTAGGTATTTCATATTGACAGAACTTACATAGAGCCATTTAGAAGTCAGTGATGTTTTTTGTTAGGGTGTTTCTTAGCAGGAACCAGCTCTTTCCCTGATCCTGGTCTCTCCAAACTTACACATTTATAGTGTTAATAACTTCACTGAAACTCCTTATGCTGAGTGTCCCTAGGACTACAAGCAGTGCATTGCCCCCCAGGTGCTCCTCACCTTTCATAACTTTATTTCTAGTGCATTTGAGAGGCCACACGTTATTGTCCAATTAAATATTTCGTAAATTAACTGAAACCAGTTCAGCAGCCAGTGAGGAATTTTGCAGCTGGAGATTATCAGCCTGAGGGAGATGACTCTGAAATAATAGGGATACTGTTTCTGTAGATGTAGAGTGCATTTTCCCATCTGGTGCAGTTCACCAGAGTAGTAATATGAAGAAGAGAAGTGTGGACATGGCATGAAAACTGCCTGTGGCCTCCACTCCAACCCTGCTGAGTGCCAGGATTGTTCATGTGGCTCATCTGATGGGGAAAACTCTGTTTACATGGAAGTCCTCAAGAGTCTTTATCAACTTTTGCAGACAAACAAGCCAGACTCAGTTATCTTATGTAGATGGATAAAGTCATCTGATAAGAGGGAATTTACACTTCTTTATACTTATAATCTTATTTAATTGGGTTTTACATGGTGATTAGTCATTCCAGTGCTTTGTATTAGGGTTAATCCAATTTCATGTGGGTTCCTAACGTACTTGGTATGGTGAATTCAACATAAAACATACATGCCTGGGTGTATCTGGGAGAGTTGTTTACCAAGTGGTAAGAGAAAATATCAGTCACCAAAACATACACCATTTGTGATCAAATGCCTTTGAAATTTCAGGGTAAGAGAGGCTGTTAAAAGGGTGGTGAATTTGAAAGGCTGGTCTCTCACTCAATGTGCTAAAAGTTCTTTGCTCTGGAGAATGCTCAGTGCTAGCTGGTTCCTTTTCTCTTATACACATAATTACCATTTTTATAATCAAAAGGGGATACGTATTTTTTAACGTGCAGTTACTTTCCAGTTTTTTACTCCCCATCCTTCTGTTCCCATGGAACGTGCTCCAGCTGAGGACGCCAGGGCGCTGGGACCCCCCAGCGCGCCTTTTTGGTGGAAAAGCTGCTCTTTTGGCAGCAGGGTGGCTGTCCACAGCCACCCACCCGTTCCTGCCACGGATCACACCCCCGTGACACCTCAGGGCTGAGTGTCAGAGCAGCTGACAGAGCTGATGACATCAACATCCACTCGTGCCTGCCCTGAAACCGGGATGTGATCGTGTGGCTGGCCGTGCCACTGTGGCTTGGGGAGATGGATTTCCCTTCCATGGGACTTCATGCCTTGTGCAGGAGGAGAGGAGGCAGCCAGCACTGCTAATTAGCAGAGTAATTAGCAGGAGGGCCTGGCTGGAGGCACCTGCCTCACGTGCCTGACACGGGGCTGAGCGTGTTCGCGGTGCCGTGGGACGTCGTGGCGGCTCCCGAGTCACTCTGTGCTCTGCATTCCTCATGGAAACGTGAGTATTTCATCAGCTGTGCACATTCATCCCTCTTGGAGTATCTTCATGCTGAAAGCAGAGGCGTGACATCTCTTCCACGGTGGCTGTGCCTACATGGGGTGTGCGGGAGCCGGGATTCCTTTTTCTTCATGGACAGTCACACATAGAGAACTAACCTTTCCTCTTCCCATAACAGCATAAAAACCTGTCAGGGAAAGGAATGAATTGCACAATTTTAGACCATTCTTCTTCCAATCCCAGTGCTGTAGTCCGAGTAGCACAGCCTGGTGATTTCCAAGCTGGAGTAACCGGCTATGAGTGCTTGATTATGCATATGGAGAGGAGATAAAAGTATAAATAAGCATGAATTGATGTATAAATAGGTGCAACTAAGTATAACTAAAGTCAGAATAACTAAATAATTTACGTTAGTTTCTTTTCAGCATGCCTTGGTTTTGTAGCTATCATCATGAAAAAAATGCCCCCAAATTGCCTTTTTCAGTCGGAAGGCACAACCTGTCATGAAGAACAACCAGAAGAGACTGCATCAAATTACAAGACCCATGTTCCTAACTGTAAAACAGCCTTAGAGAGTGTTTTGTTTGAGCAAGAAAACAAGGTTTGGTCCATTGTAGCCACATCTTTTGATACCTGTGTCAAAAGCTGAATATTTCCACCCATCTCTGAAGGCTGTTTGCTGTTGGATTGAGCAGCCTCAAGCCCCTTGGAGACCCCAGCCCAGCACTAACCCTGGCACCCAAAAAACAGTGGGAGAAAGGAGGACCCACTCTGAGAGTGCTTCTTGAAGCCACGGGGGTTTCAAAGCTGCAACTGAGGACAAATCTGGTCTCTCCATATGTAAATAAAACTGTGAGATGAATTTTAAACAAAGGTGAACTTTTCTGAATGTAAGATCTTTATAAAGTTCTTTCAGCTCGGCAGCAAGCAGGGTGGGGTCTAGGCTGTCCCACTGTTTCTTGGATGCATATTTATCTGCCCTTGAGGATGCTGTGATGGAAATTAGGTTGGGTTCACTCCTTACACAGATCCCCCTGCCCAGAACCCCCTAGGGGCAGGGTTCACCCTGCTGTCCAAACACTCCCCAGGACTTTGCAATTCCAACACCTTACGGTGAAATTTGCACATAAATACTGAAAACTGCTCTAATTCCTAATATTTACACGCCTGCCTTGGTGTAAGTATTTCCACAAATTTTCCTGCTGTGGTGGTTTGGAAAGGTGGTAAGAAATGGGGCAAGAGAAGAAGATGCAAGTGTGTTTCCATGTGCAGGAGGAGGTGAGGCAGCTCTGGAAGGCACTGAGGGGCACAGGCAGGGCAGGGCGTGCAGGGTGTGTGGGTTGGTGCTCACAAGAGCAAATCAATCCGCTGACATGGGATGCAGATCCCAAGGAAGCTGCTGGGGTGTGGAAAGTGCTCCTGTGACTCTTGGAGTCTGGTGCTCAGTGAGTCCTGGTGCCTTGGACTTTGATCTTTAGGTGTCGGTGTTTGTGAATGCACTGGGCTTGAGTCTGTAGCTCAGGGAAGCAGAATGTGCTGACACCAGCTGAAGACTTCTGCCTAAGAGAGAAATCAAATGCTGACAATTTCATCAGCCTGGTAGTTGTCACTTGAGATGTTCTTCACCTGAGCCCTGCCTTGCAGCTGACTTCCATGGGATTTGTTATTGCCTGGAACCATCCAGGAGCTAACATCACATGGTGTAAAGCTGTGCTTAAGGCACGCCAACCCCCTGCTTTTGCTCTAAATCCATCGTGTTGCTTCTGATCCTCGCTGGGGAATGAGAGTGGCGCCGAGCCCTCCTTGGTTCCCCTGCTTGTGCCCTGGAACTGGCTCTGTCCGTAACCCAAAACTGACATCCCATGGAACGGGACAAGAGGGGTAGTGAGGCCTTTTGTCAGCATGGTAAGGACATGGGAGTGCCTGTCAGGGCTGGTTCACCTGAGTGATCTCTGAAAATGAGACATTTTTAGCCTGGGTACTGCAGCTTTGGGATAATTTTTCCTGTTCCCGTGGCACTCACCAGCCAAGGACCTGAGTTACCCTTGGAATGTTTGCTGGAGTGAAGCAGCAACAGGAGCTTTCAGCACTAAACTTGCTGCAGACTTTAAAACCAGATGCTGCACAATTAATCTTTTTCTCCTCTCTCCTAGTTCACATGAATTTTCAGATCAAGATTCTCTCCAGAGAAATGGTAAGGCTTTTAGTGGGCTGAATCCCTGGGTGCTGGTTCTATTAGTGTGGCTGTAGAAGATTTCATTCCCAGATGTTCCTTCTCTTGGCATTGGTGACTCTTCTGTCACATATTTTGTTAAGGCATGACTCTCTTGAAAAAATAGCCTTTAAAGGGTAAAAATCCTTTAACGGATTTACCTGTTAAAAAAAATTATTACTGTCCAACTCTGAGATGCAGTGAGAATGTGGAAGGAAAAGGCATTCACCTTTTTTTAAATCAGATGAAAACAGGGTTAAGTGTTTGAAGGATGGAGCTGTGAGAGTGCCCATGAAATGATCTGTGCTTGTGGAGCTTCACCCTCCTGGCGAGCAGGAGGGGTGGGATATCCTGGCATGTCAGGGGTATTTGTCACAACTTCCTGTCCCTGGCAGTGCAGGGAGAGAAGTTCCCAGCACAGTTACCGCACTTTTGCCAAGCAATTCAGCACATACCCTTTGATGAATTTGCTGTGCGAAGAAAAAAGCAGCTTTTGTTGTATTTGAGGTGAATAAATACAGATATAGACTGAATCCTGTAATTTTGGGGCACTGGAGTTCCTCCCAGTGAGGGTGACAAGGTGTCCAGTGAGAAGAAGAGGAACTGTGGTGAACAAGAAAGGTAAATTAGAAAATACATATCCTGAAGGCAGTATTTGCTGGAAGTCAAGTGATTTCCAAAGCAAAATCTGTAATTCTGACATACACATTTTGTGCAGGGATAATTATTGTTTGCGTAAGAATGTGCAAAAATTTTATAACTGATTGGGTGTTTATAACGTGCTAGTACTGAAATGACACCCCTTCTTCTGCAGGTCAGCATTACAGTGGTGGTGTGAAGCCAAAGTTCAATGTCAATCGAGTGGCGATGGCACAGGTAACGCCTGGAGGACCGGATCTGTGAAGCCTTTTCACAGCACATTTAGATCCTTCAGCTTACACTGCTGAATTAAATTGGTTTTCATTTGTTTACAAGAGACAGCCAGCAAACACTGTGGTAAAACACTGTGGTACAGTTCTGCTTCAACACCTGTACGAAATATTCTCTGCTTTTCTGAGGACTGAGGTGATGCCTCAGGTGCTGTTGTTGGTGCTGGCTGACCACGGGTTTGGGCACAGGATCTGTCTGAAAGGACAAAATCCTTCTATCCATATCCTGTACAATGGCATTTGACTGCTGTGACCAGTCTTGTGCCTCTACCAGTTGGTACTGAAGGAAGAGCTGCAGCAAAAGTTCAGGTTTTTGGTGGGAGTGTTTTTCCTGAGACCAGGCTGTAGGTCTTGTCAAAAACTGAGCATAAAAGGCTTCCTCACCAAAAGAAGCTTACCAATATAAGTAATGTGTTGAATAAATCTCTCTCATATGAACCTCTGAGCAGACAGCCTTGTCGTTTATATAAATACAGTCACAGCCACTCAGCACATTTCCTGAGCATGATCTTGCCTTGCTTTCAGCTTGTTGCTGTCAGCACTTATTAATTTTAATCCTCAAACATCCTTGTGCCATATGTAAGGTCCAGTATCAAAAGGGATCTGTCGGGGTCTGAGCTGAGAGTTATGATTTGCTAATCTGAAAAACACACACACAGAATCTCTCTTTAAGCCCAGACAAAACCTTGGGGCTTAACTGTGTCCCTTCTGGAGCCTGGTAAGATGCTGTTTATGCCTGGGACTCAGAAAACCTCTCCTGTTTTGATGTGAACTTGCAATCATATGACATGCTAAAAGCAGCCATGCAGGTGTGGTGTGTGTTATCCCACTCAGATAGGACAGAGATGGGGCCTGGAAATTTGAGTGTGAAATGTGAAAATAGAAGTTAAATTCTTTAGTTCTTTCTGAGCCCTGAGTCAAATTGTCTTGCCTGACAGTCAAAGTGTCTTTTGCCATGAAATTTGGCTTGTAAGGGATGGCAGTTTCCTGCTGCCTGCAGATGACCTGGAAGCTGCAGTCCCTGGGTTTTTAGCCTTGCAGCTGACTTTGTAAAAATAGGGATCCATACTTGATCCATCCCCTTCTGCAGCAGGTATTTCCCTGATTTTAAAGCCATGATGAGCCAAGCTGCTTGCAGGTAGTGGTAAACTTGGACATTTCTCTCAGCTGGACAGCTGCCCAGTGTGCTTCCAGCATGGTAGGCTGTGTCCTTGCACAACCTGAGTCCTTTCCAGGGTGCTGAAGCAATTCTTAGAGCCGTCCTAGAGAGTCTTCTGCTGGGAGGAGCACCTTGTGGTTCTTGCTTTGCCTCAGCCCTTCTGTGCTGTCCTGGATGTTCTGTGATGTGTTCTGGGGAGATGGCAACTCCTGCAATCACATCTTCTGATGGAAATCTCTTGTGTGGTCCCTCAGGTTGTCAGCTACAACTTGAGTGAGGGAGGACAGTGGGAAGGAGCACCCTGGAGGCCGTTCCCCCACAGCCACTACAGCCCCCTCAACGTCACCGTCAATGGCACCCCCTGCATCCTGTTCTGGGCCAAGAGGATCACGATCAGGTTTGAAAACCACACCCAGCTGGATTTGACAGAGAAGACCTTCGGTGTCCGCGCCACCGTGGACCTTGGGGACTCAAACTGCAGCGAGGACAGTGCCATGTAAGGGGAATGCTGCTCTGCTGGTGGAAGTGGGGCCAGATAACCGCTCTGGGCAGTGTGTGTGGGGGAACAGACCTTGCAGAGCCCCAGGCTCTTTCTGGTAATGTCCTGCCATGGCAGGCAGCGGGGGGTGTGTAGATAAGCGCAGCCTTTCGTGGACACACATAATTCAGTTGCACTGCTGTGGTTCCTCCTTAGCAGCCAGCTTTGCTCTCAGTGCCCGTGGGGCTGAAGCTGTTGGTCTCTTCAGTCTCCAACTGTTTTACACAGCTGCTTGTGGGGTTGCATATAGGAGAAGGTTTCACAAAGGATGTTTGGACTTCAAGTGGCTCTCTTGAAAGCTGTTTATTGCATAGGCGAAGTTACAGCATTTCAGGGAGCGGGTATCCAGAGCCAGCCCTACAGCTGCCAGCTCCAGCTGTAGGCATACCTGAAGCCGCTTTCTGTTCAAGTTACAAAGCATTCTAGACTTTTCTTGGCAGAGTATCTTAACACATAACAACCAAGAAGCACCATACCCAATACCTTTACATTTGCCTATAGCCTATCATAGCTACTACCATCACCATATTATAGTCATTAGTATCCAATCACAAGAGTAAGTAAGTTACAATTTAAGCTTACAGTGCAGAATTCTTAGACCTTTCTTCTTCTTGCTACATCAACATTTCTTGTTTGCCTGCCATATCTTTCTTTTTGGTAAAGACACGTTTTCTATTTACTTATGCTCTTCTTGAGACTTACTTACTTGGTGAAAAACAAGTCTTTGTTTGTAATCACATACCTTTGTCCTACTCCTAAAAATCTCCTTCCAACTCATCTCCAACCTTTGCCTTCTCAGTTATTCAGTGGTCAGTGTTTCAGCAAAACATCTTTTACTCTGTACCAAAACTTGCTTGCATTTCTACCTCATCCCCAGTTTCTACATTCACAGACCTTTCTGCCAAGCCTACATACCTGTGAAACTTTCTACCAAACTTTCATCCTCCCCAACAGTTGCAGAGAGGATCCTGTGCTGAATGAGGGGCTTAGGTGCTGTGCATCACTGATTATCCCTTCATTATCCTGGGGTGTGTGCCAGCAGTGCTGCACAGGGTGCAGGGCTGTGTTTGGATGGTCACCCCAAATCCCAAGCTGTGATCCGTGAGGTGCTGGACACAAAGAGTGGGTTCATCACAGGTCTGCATGTGGCACAAGAATGTCTGAAAACCTGACCTCTGCACACCAGTCACTAATTTCCTCAGTATGAACAGAATTCAGCAGCTTTGCTAAGTGT
This sequence comes from Corvus moneduloides, assembly GCF_009650955.1. Taxonomy (NCBI): domain Eukaryota; kingdom Metazoa; phylum Chordata; class Aves; order Passeriformes; family Corvidae; genus Corvus; species Corvus moneduloides. The sequence continues at coordinate 75,838,114 of NC_045511.1, forward strand.
TTCTCACCCTGAGTGAGAAGCATTCAGCAAAATTTTGCTTTTTATGTTTCTTACCCTGAGTGAGAGACAAATATTAACCGCACTGCATCCCAAATCCTCCAGTGTCTTGGCTGTCCTAGGAAGGCAGGTGGTATTTTATTTCCTTTGCCACATGCCTGCTTGCTCCTCTTCCCCCATGCAGTGTACTGGCTCATGGCTCACACCAGATTCCACTCCGGGAGGCCTAAAAATCAGGAGGGAGATTCCTAATTGAACATGAGCACTGATTCTGCCCCACAAAGGGAGTTTAAACCTGTAATGACACACACAGCAATAACAATAGCATGACCAATCCCAGCAGTTTCACTTCTATACAACAACTCACCTGTACATCTAAATATGTTTTCACAGAAAAGTAGGTGTTACCTCTTTCTGATTGTACAGCACAAGGTGCACAGGCATTTTGGTGAGGTTCCTAGAAAACTGAAAGTGAAGTTGAGAAAGAACCCAGGATTTTTGCCTATAGCATCATAATATTCAACAAGGCAGTCTGAATAATACATCATCAGCATGGGAACTAATCCAGCACTGTTTTGACAGGCAGAGGTACAGAATGGAATAAAAATATGTTAAATATAAACAGTGATGGCAAGCATTCCTCCCTCTCTTCTGGCCTATGATTGGGAAATAATCTTAGTCTGATTAGAAATTATCGTAACCTAATAGAAAATATACTAAGGCAAAATTAGGGGTTTTAAAACACAGAGAATGGTATCAGATATAATAATCCAAGCTGCATAGTTTTTTTACTTGAATTCCACATTTGCCTGCGCTTAATCCTCAACTGTCTCTGATTTCCCTTTGTAATAAAGCAAGGGAATGTCTGGATTCAGTGTCCTGTCTTATGGGACCAGTGTTACCCAAGAAGTGTAGATCACCTGTGAAATTGTAGGGCTAGCTGTTTGCTGTGGTTCTGTTTGTTTGGTTTCTATTATTTTTTGTTTGTGTGTTTGTTTGGTCTTTGTTTTTTTGTTTAGGTTTGTTTTGGGGTTCTGTTTGTTTGGTTTTTGTTTGGTTTGTTTTTGTTTTTGAAAATATCCTTCCACTTTAATTTTGGAAGTCTTTCAGAATTGGCATGTTTCCACAACGTTTTGTTTTTGTCTTATGTGAACAATGCAGGTTTTAAGAGGCAAAATATTAATTCTAAGCAATAAGAATATATTCCACTTAATCATGTATTACATTAATTAACCTGATAGGGCTTTCACTTTATTAAAGCTTAGGTTCCCAAGGCTTTGCAGAGCTGCCTCACAGCCAGGGCATATGTGTGGCGGTAAGGAAGGACTGTGGAAACCTGAACCCTTCCATCTGCTTTCCTTTATGCTCTGATATTTACAAAGATGAGGACAAGGTGTCTGGTTACACTTTCTGATGACAGGCAGGGGTGATGCTTGCCTGAGATGTCATGGCTTGAGAAGGAGAACAGATATCCACTGGGCCTAATTATCAGCTAAGGTGGGAAGCAGTGGGATTGAGTTGTGTTGGAAGTTAAACATGAATTTCTCTTCTGTCTGGGGAGTCTGGGCCTCATTCCAATTAGCAGGTGAGCAGGTGTATTTCACTGGAGGAATATTTAATCCTTTCAGGTTTTTTCCCCACTGACTTTAAGGGTAGGCTGAGCAAAAAATTCCATGTATGACTGAGCTTAATCTTTTGTGCTGCTCTTTTCTCTGAAGGTTTCTGAATTTCTTTCCTATCCTGATGTTACTTGCTTTTTGACCTAGACTTTCCCTGAAGTTTGGTGACATTGGCAATCTAAAGGGACTTGTTATCAGGTAAGTTTATATAATAAAACCTTCACCAGATAATAACATGTTAACATACATTGTTACAGAGTTGCTTGGGGAATTAAAGAGAATTTGTTTGAGCAAAAATAATGTGAGAGAAACTCCTGTATAATTGAAACACCTGCATTCAGTATGTCTGTCTGTCACCTGCCTTATTTTATTAAGGCATTTCTTCTTCTACATTGACTTTTCCACTCCTGGAAAAGTTTGGTTCATCTCTTTTGTGTAGAATCTTCCCATGTCTGAGATTTTAGCTAAGCCTTGCTGATTAAATACAGACTGGGCATCACACTGTGACTTACTTTATGTTTGCTTCTTGTTGATAGATGAAAACAGCATTTCTTGGTGAGTGACTTTCCATACCCCTGATGGAGGTACAATACCAGTGTTGCATTCCTATTTTCCCCACTAATTAGGCAAAATCCCCTCATATTCTTCCTGCTTTGTGGCAGAACAGCAAACTCCTTCAGCTGCCACAACGAACAACCTCAAATCACAGAATCCCAGGGCATCTGGGGTTGGAAGGGACCTCTGGAGCTCACCCAGCCCAAGGGATGGTCCCTGCCCAGGCAGGGTCCCCTGGAGCAGTGGCACAGGAACGTGTCCAGCTGGCCTTGGGATGTCTCCAGAGAGGGACACTCCAGGCCCTCCCTGGGCAGCTGTTCCAGGCCTCTGCCCCTCCATGGAAAGCTGTCACTCACTTTCCAGACTCCACGGAAGGAGCAGGAGCTCATTCTGGTATAAACTGGCCATGCCAGCAAGTGTCCTAAGGTTGTTCAATTTAACAGCTGCAATCCCCCGACTCATTTTCTTACTTGCCTCTCCTCCAACATCTCCAGGCTCTTGTTAACTACCAGCTACTACCAGCTGTCTGTCCAGAACTGGTTCAGCTTGCACAGGCTGCAGCTCCTGTACAACCACTCAGTGCAGGCGACGTTCAACGCCACGGGGATCCACGCGCCGGCCAGTTACTCCTTCCACTGCGAGCACGTCAGCAGCCTGCAGAGATACCATGCCCTGCTCGTGCCCAGCTCTGCAAACGACCTCTCCCAGCTCTGGGAGGTCACTTTCATTGACTTCCAGGTGATGCCATGGGCTGAAGCCAAATGGATCCCATGGGTAGATTCAGGGGAAGGTTTGCCCTTCTGTGCCAAGGAAAGATGGTCACCTTCCATGAGCAAGTTTACACTTGTTCCTGACGTGGAACACGAAATAGAAACTGAGACTTTCCCTGTCAAAGGACATTAAGGGCTATTTTTTGTAGTCTTTCTGGTTGTGTTCCCTCTAGTGGAGAGTGAGTTTAGTTTCATTGTTCTGAGCGGAGCTCTCACACCTGGCATCAGTAACAGCACCACACACCCAGGCATGGGATTCATCTCACTTCACTTTTGATGCCGAGGAATTTTAACCCTGTGCCCTGATTATAGTCACCCCAGCCTGCCTCTAAAGCCACTGGATAATTCCTCTGACCCATCTTAAGTCCTTATTTTAGGATAAGATTAATAATCTTCTGGAAGTGCCAATTCTTCTGTGTTTGACAGTGAGGGAGCCTAAGATGGCAGGACTAAGTTGTCTTGCTTTTAGATACCAGAGTCAGAGGGCATGAGGAGCTGAAAAAGGGAGTGAAAAAAGCTGATCTCCTTCTCTCACCCTGTGAAAAATGTCCATGGACTGATTTAGTAGAGCAGACAGTCAATTCCCTGCGTGCCAGTGTGGTAAAATCCATATCAGAACTGAAGCCACGAGTAAAACTCGTTGGTGTTTTCCACAGCTGGGGGCAGTCTCCTGTAGTTTAGCTGGTTTGCTGCCATGTACCACCCATGTGGAACTGGTGAGGAAAACCTTTATACTAGGGCAGGCACGTGGGAATATTTCCTGGTTTGTCGTGTCGAAGTTTGTGCACTCTGAAGCAGAGACTCTGGGGACTCTCAACAACTGGTGCTGGAGATGCACAGTTAACATGAAAGGTACCACACCTGCAGTTCAATATTGCTGGGCCAACAAAGAGTGAGCGTGGAAGATTTTGTTTGAAACACAGCTGCAAATCCTTTGGGCAGCAGAGTGGAGGGGATTAGAATAGCTGGCAGTTCCAGAAGACTGACCTGGATAAACTCTGAGCATTAACTCCAGCTATCAGTGGGAGACACAAATTTGCCGTGTGCAGGTGTTAAATTAGAAAATCTTACTGCGGTCAGGAGAAAATTAACAAAGGACCAGTACTTTATTTAACATGATCCCTCTTGTTCTCTCTGTAGATTCAAGGTTTTAACGTTCAAGAAGGACATTTTGCCTACGCCAGAGACTGTGCATCCTTCTTCTCCCCTGCAATCCTGATGGGGTTGGTGATGTCCCTGGTTCTGCTGCTGGTCCTGGCCTATGCTCTGCACATGCTCATCCACCTGAAATCTCTCGACAGGCACTACGAGTGCAAGGCTTCTCCTGCCTATTTTGCACAGATGAAAGACAATGACATGGGGGATGAGAAGGAGCCACTGAGAAGCAGTGGGAGTGAGTCCTATGAACTTAGAAACCAACAGTTCAGTAAAATCTATATTTAGCAGTGTGTGTCTCAGTGAAACGAGGTATTTTCTTCTTCTGGCACTGTTGTACGTAGTCTGTGCAGGTTTTTTACCAGCTGATGAAAGGAAAAGTAGGTGACAGATTGTTTAGCCAGTTATTCACTGATAATCATCTCAGATGCCTTAGGAAAGAAGGTGAGAAAAAAAATTCCGTTGTGGGTAAGAGATATCCATGTTGTGGGACTTTACTCCTGTAGCAAAAAGCCAAAATGCAGAGCTCTTCACCCAGCTTACCAAGCCTTGAGGAGAGAATCAGTAATGAACACCTTGCAATTCAATAAAGGTTAAAAACCCCCACAAACCAAACTCTTTGCTTATTCTTTGAGAAGGCGAGGTTTACCCTTATTCTGTATTTGCTCTGTGTCCTGACAAAACAGCATCAGTTTCTTTCTCAGGATGTGCTTTCCTTTTATTTCCCGAGTTACATCCCCTCCTTTTTGTCCCCATAAACTCCCTTTCCTGCTTTAGAATCTTCAGGGCCACATAGGCTGCGTTTTTATCCGCTGCACAGATGAAATAGTGGCTGCAGGACAGCAGCATCCTGGTACTTCCCTGTGTCTAAGCTGGAGGTTTGCCCCAAGGATCTGATGGGAAAACTCCAGACATCTGGTCACAAAGGCTTACCCTCAACATCTCGGCTCAGCTCCCTGCCAGGAGATGGATTATGAGCCATCCTGTAATTCAAGGTTAATTTCTTTTCTACCAAATCCCATCAGTCTCCCTTGGGGACTTCAGCTGAATGGAGATTTGCAGATGGAAAATACATATAAACAGAGAGGTGGAAGCTGCCAGCAGTGAGAAGAGTACTGTGATATGATTTTCACTGCTGGTTCTAAGAGTTTAGGATACTGCTGCCCCACTCATCCTTTTTTCTGGTAGAGGCAAAGTTTGGGAACTCCAAATTAGCCATAATTTGGCCCTGATTTCTAGCAAGTAAGAACACAGCAATGTTCTTAGCCCTGTAAGTGCTTTTATGTTACAAGTAATGGAAACCCCAGCATGATTGAAAATCAATCAAAACCAGATTTGCAAGCAAACACATTTTTTATTTTAGATTACGGACTTAATTACTTGTTTGTAGCCTTTGCAAATTATACTGCAGTTGTCTTAAAACACCTTGAGAGATGTCCAAAGACATCCTGTTTACTAGAACAGGTGTCACACAGACTAGCTGTGGAGTCCTAAGTGGTTAGTTCATCTAGAAAGGCACTTCAGATGGAAAAAAAATGTATCTTTGACGCATAACCAGGCATAATACAAAAGCTTTTGAGAGCTTGCCAAGGCTGCCTGTGGCCAGTTGCTGCCAAACTTTTGTCTGTTCCACGAAGGGAGCAAGCTAAAGCAGGAATGCCTGGGAACCTGAGTGAGGCTGGCACGAGAAGGTGAGAGTTAAACACTGCCCAGGCTGGCCCCTGTGCTGCACACAGAGCTGGCAGAGGTGTCTGGTGCTGGACAGAGCTCAGGGGTCCAGTGCTACACAGGAGATGCTCCTCGTGATCTGGAGAGCTGTGCCAGCTTGGACAAATCTGGAGGAAATATCCCTTGGTAGAAGGCAGGTTACAACCATTCCTCCCCCACCAGGTTTGGGAAAAAAGAAATTTTCCTCAGAGGAAAGTGAAAGAGATAAAACCTATTTATTTAACAAACACACAGGAAAAGGATAATGATGCTAAATAATAAAACCTCTCGCTGTGGAGAGAAACCTGTGAGGATTTCAGAGTCCTTCTGTTGGTGTGTTGTCTCTCCTCCTCCTGGGAGCTGGGTCGGTGTGGGTTCACCTCCGGGGCCATGGTAGAAAATTCTCCTGGTGTGTTCTGATGTTGAAACAGTCCAGAAGAGAAGAATGGAAAAACCCAAAGTCCCAGGGAAACATTGTTCAACTCTTGGTCTCCCTCTGGAGAAAAGGAGCTGAAAGCAGGAGGATGCAGAGGAGTGTGTGTATCTCTGTGTCCTTGAACAAACTGCTTTGAAAAGTTCGCTTGGTTTTTTCCCTCCCCCCTCTCGGGCTCAGTCTAAAGGCACAGAAAGGCACAAAATTCATTTCTGGGCGTAGAGCAATGATTGGGGATACAACATCATAAAGTCACCCCAAGACAAGAGCAGGGCTGTCCTGCCTGGGGCTGAGGAAATAAAAACCTGGCCCTGCTCAGTGGCAGCCTGAGTGTCAAAGTTGCTGCGAGTCGCTGATGTGAAATCCTCAGCCGGCAGAGCTGCACTTCCCAAGCCCCCGGTTCTTGAGGCACAAGGGCATCTCTCCCTCCCCCAGAGGTCATTTCTCCTTCTGGCTGGTGTCTGATGGTGCTGCCAGGATAATTCTGACCTGTCATGTCCTTGCATGGTTTCACACTGTTGCTGTGAGAGGTTCTACAGGACTGAGATTGGGAATATGGGAATTTCCCCTCTGGTCCTCTCCCTCACTCCTCGCACCCTTTTCCAACCCAGCTGTTCCCTTTGCTTTACCTCGGTTTTCAGGGTGACTATCTGCAGGCTTTGTGCTCGAGAGGCTCAGCACTGCAAATCTCCAGCACGTGCCAGTCCAGATTTTGTGGTGCAGAATTTCAAGACTTGTGTGTGTTTGTGTCTCTTCCAGGCCCTCCTGAACAAGAGACAGTCATTTGTACCTGATAACTTACACGGAAAACTTCAGAAGTAGAAGTGGGAATGCAGATAAAAATTTTTTAAAAATTACCAAGAAAAGAAATTTTTCTTTCCAATTATCAGCTTTTTCTAAACCATGGGATGACTGGGATATCCTGGGGAAAGGAGTACACATAGGAGTTATCTCTGCTGTGACTTTCTGTGTTGCAGCTCTGCCTGGCAGTGGCAGGTAATGCTCCTCTGCCAGGTATCCTCTGTATCATCACAATCCTACTCAAATGACAGAAGGATTTAGAAAGGATAAATACACTACTTGAATTAGACAGGAAATACAAAGTTCATCACAGGACTGGAAGGAGGAGCCATATATTTGTAAGGAGTTAATGATGCTTTGGTAGAAAGTGCACCAGAAGAAAAAAAAATCATCTTAATTGCAGTTTCTGTCCACTGGTGCCATGCATAAAAGCAAGCATCCATGGCTGAAAAACACAAAAATGTGTATTCTTATGTTTCCAGTAAGATGTGAGCCAAACAATCCTTATCAACTGCACATTTTGGAACAACAGAGACATTCCACTGCCTTGGTCCTGAAACAGGAAAATTCCAGTTGAAATGATATGTCTGTTGCAGAAATAAAGTGCGCTGGCACGAACAGTCTAATTTATAAAATATAAGCTTCTTTTACATGCATAGTTTATTTCTGCACGAGAACACAGCAGCCTTTCCAACATGTATGTGTTCATTCAAACAAAAACCTCCCAGCATCTTTCCAAACCCCATTCCCTGTTTCAAATTCAGGGTTCCATCCACTCCCACTCAGAGCCAAAGGGAAGAGCCTCACCTTCCTTAACTCAAGCAGGAGAAATCTCACAGACTGTGATAATGCTGAAAGAAACAAATGAACACGTGTTCCTCACAGGTTTCATTTCCTCTAGTTAAAACGTTGTATAATTGCACCTCACCCCAATATTTGGCAACTTCACATTGGCAGGAAAGTAGACTTTCAGGCAGCACATTAGGCACTGTTGTTTGAGCTGAAGTGGTGGAGTTTTGGCATAGTAGTAATCAAAAATGCACAAGGAACAATCAGAGCCAATGTCACTGTGAAGGCAGGGAGACAACCCATGAGCCCACGAGCTGGTGAGTAGCACTGAATCCCAGGGGAACAGAGAAACAGATTTATTTCTTTCCTTCAAGATTTTTAAATGTTGGCATTTCCCTCCGCTCCTGGAAACACTGGTTCTTGCCATAGCAGCTTTGGTATTTCTATATTTTTTTTTTTTTGATCAAGGATTTCCAAAAAGCTGGATGCAATGTCTCATTTCAGAAACTGTCCCCAGGAGCTCAGAAAGCATTTTTCAGGGTGGGTTGGTTCTTTGCCATTATGGAACACCTCCAGAGGTGCTCTCCATCTCCAGTAAGCCTTGTGACATGGCATTTAACTGGTGTATGATAGGCCTTTGTCATGGTTTAGCATAGTTTGAGTTTTTAGTTCAAGAGGGCTCCATCAGCCACGGAAGTGATTCTTTGCAAAGAGGTGCTTACAGCTTCCTCTAGACCCAACAGAACCAATCACCTGGCTGCTTTGAATGTTGGCAGCTCTCTTTAAAGCCACTTAAGAAGCTTGGCACGCCTCTGTGATCCACAGTTAGGGGAGAACAAACCCTGGGAAGGCTCTCCTGCCTCTGGCTTTCGGGCAGCTGACGGGGGGCTGCAGGCGGCCCAGCGGGGCCGGGCCGGGCCCTGCTCGGCGGGGCTGGGCTGAGACCTCAGCTGCTTCTGCTCTGGACCCCGGCAGGAGCTGGGTGACCGACATCGAGAGGCGAATTCCAGCTGAATTCCAGCTGCTGGCCGGGTGAGATTAACCCTTTTAGTGCTGTAAGGTTCTCCAGAACACATGAAGCCTGCAGACATCAATCTTCTCCCAGGTCAGAGGAAAGGGAAAGGTGAAGGCAAGTGAAGAAAACACCATAAAGACACCAAAGTCAGTGAAGAAGGAAGAGCGGAAACCCTGAGTGAGGAGAAAGAGGAGATGCTTCAAGCTTAGAAGCTGAAATTCTGTTGTAAAGCCATGGTGATGGACTATGAGACATCAGAGTACCTGTTGTAATTCCATGAAGCATGGGGGGGGGGGGGTAGAGCTTTCAAATTGCAATCGTGAGCAAAAGTACCTGTGCTGAAATGAGCAAATGTTGAAGTAGCTGTGATTTGATGAGAATCTTGAACAGAGAGAAATGAAAGTGATGAGGACCCTTGTTCCCAGGGAAGAAGACCTCTGTTCTAGAGGTGAAGATGCTCCCAGAGATAGGTGAAGAGAACCTTTCCTTCTGAACAGCTCATCCTTAAAATGGTACCCCAGTAGCTCAAGATTGGACCCTCGAAAGCAGTTGTGGGGAAAGCTGTAAGACGAGGGAAGGGACTTTCACATGTGAGCAGAAAACCAACCCAGGCAGCTGTCTTGCTGTGACACTGAAGCCATGAGAGAACTGTTTCTTGTGGAGATGTCTCCCTAGCATGAGCAAGAGAGACTCCTCTCCCTAAGTGAACTGAAAAAGATTATTATAGAGGTGGTAAATCGACTGAAAATCTCAAGGGTTGTCTTTTTACATTGTCAGTGGGAGAAGGGAGAAAGGTGGGGGGAGGAAAGTGTTCTGAAGGTTTAGTCTGACTTTTTTTCCTTTCTTTTAGGTCTGTTAATAAACTTCTTTATATTCTTTTAAGTTTTGTGCCTGCTTTGCTTTTCTCCTAATTCTTATCTCACAGAAGGAAAATAAGTAAGTAATGGATATTTTGAACCAAACCACTACACTTAATTGGTGTTTCTGCCCCGTTTACAAACTGAACCCGCTACAGCCTTAAATCTGATTTAATGGTTTGTAGATCACCCCTTAATTTGTTCACTCTAACAATACAGCAAATCAATACAAAATTTGATGTTATAAGGCGAAAGCTGTAAGAAATCAGAAGAAAGTGCTAAAAATTGTATCTATATATATTTGACTTTTTTTCCTTTAAGCAGATAGCTTATCATCAGACATTTTAATTTCTTTCTCTTCAGTCAGTAGTGTAAATTTACTCACGACTCAGATTGTATTTGAAGCGTAACAAAGAATTGCAATTCCTGCAAATTTTTGGAGCGGCCTTCCTGAGCACTTTGCAGCTACTTCTGAGTGCTTTTTCTGGGTGGGTTTTTTGGTTCTGGTGCACCAGAGTGCCCTGTGTTGGCTGCCTAAATATCTGAATTGGTTATTGCAAGTAATTGCTTAGGCTTTTTGTAGGTAAGTGCTGCTGCTTGGGAGTAAAAAGGAATATTGACTTGGGATGGAAGCTCAAAAAGTAGGTTTTCCAAATAAATGAAGCAACAATTTTGGTTTGGCCCCATGATGCCTCTCACACCACTGAGCTGCCTCTCAGGTGCCCTGGAGCCAGTCTACAGCTTTTCTGCTATGCCTATATGTCTGGAATGAAAAGAATTCATTATCAGTCTTCTCTCACTAAAAAAATCCCAACCATAAACGACAAAAAAAATCCCACTCTGAACCAAAAACGCATACAAAAAACCAAATCCAAGTTTCTCATCTCTGGATGTGATTTCTCATTGTTTTCTTCAAGCTAAAGCTGGTCCTTCCAGTGGAAAGGAATTTGCAGCATTTTGTCTTATCAACAATGGGCAGGTTTATCACTCCCAGCTGCAGTTTTCTGTCACAAAATATTAATCAAGGCTCTTCACGAGACTGAAAAGCTCTGTTCCAGTTATACCCACAACTTCAGAAAAGTGAAGCCTCAGAGAAAGGGACAGTTTTGACTTCACTTCTTGAAAAGTCCCACGTTCAACCACTCTGCAAGCATGGCCTGTGAAATGGAGTGTGGGATCGTGACCAATCCTGCCCCAAATCAGCAAAATGAATTTGGTGGAAACCCTTAAACCTGTTCCCAAGCAAATATATCCTCAGTATTGATGTTCTTCCATTTCAGATCTGCTTCTGTTTCAGCCGGCTTGAGGTGACTTGGCTCCTTGTACCACACAAGAAAGAATCTTAAATCCCTTTTGTACTGGGGCCATTGCCTGTGGTGCCAGCTGGGAATTTTTAAGGGTTGGTTTATATAAACACAGTTACAGTAAAACTGATGCTCTGCCCAGGATACACCAGGCAGCCCCCGGAATTGTGCAAAACTCTGCAGGGAAAATGAAAAAGGTGCAGAATTACACATAGAATCTTGCTGCAGTGTTGGGAAGGTTAATGGGTCACCACCAGAGCGGCAGTGATAGTGTAAACCTCTCCAAAGGCAGATTCTTCGTGTCATTAAAGTGATCAGGAAATCTTCAGTTCTCCTGAAAATCTGCTTAGTGAATTACATAAATCCCTGGTAGCAATTTGTGTGGAAGTAGCTGGAGCATCACAGTCCAGCAGTGCCTGAGCACGTTTGGTTCTGTTCCTTGGGCTAACTGTGAGCAAGACATTTCTAGGCCAGGTTCTAATACTTTTTTTTTTGTTGTTCTTTGTTCCACAGAAGTAATTTTAGGGGGAACTCTCCCTTTATGTGCAAGTTGTGCTCTAGGCTTGATGCTGGGACCTCACTAATTTCTCTTTTTTCCTTCCAAACTCCGAAGTCAGTTAGTGGTTGCAAATATTAGAGGTTTGCTGGGGTGGACCTTTAGGAGGCCTGAATTACTGCAATAACATCTGAATTGTTCTGAATTAGTAAAATCTCATTGCTTCCAGGACACACTGGGAAGAATGGCTGGCAACTGTGAGGGAAATGCAGGTAATAATAACTCAGAGAGGAATTATGGAGAGTGAAGCACAGAACACACCTAGCCTAATAAAGAGGCTTTGCTTGGTCGTGATTACTCCTTGGTCTGGTGAATCAGATCCTCAGCTGGTGTGTAAACCATTGCAGAGGCTGAATGTGCTGCTCTGCCTGATTTATTCCTACCACTTGTGGCCACATTTGAAACACAGGAATCTGACTGAAGTACTGGGAAAGCCAGTGAGGATCTCTCCAGTGAGCTTTGGAGTTGGCACGAGTGGGTCAGAGCAGAGCCCTGTGTCCCCCCTCGCAGTGGGGGATGTCAGGGGGAGCTGTGGCAGCTGTGGTGACCCCAGCAGTCTGTGCCATGTGGAGCCTTCCAGGGGTCCCTCCAGCAGGAGGAGGTGCCTCTGGCCCCGTGTTTGCTGGGAAGCTTCATTCCTGTTCTCTCTGCCCATCCTACTCCTGTTGGAAGTGAAAAAAGAAAGGCCCAGTGGCTCTGGCGGGGGGAGAAATTGCAGTCCAAAACCAATGTGGCTGATAAAAGCAAGCTCCATTTATTAGCAATGCAGAGGCACTTATATAGTATACCAGCTTCTTAGCTCTTAAGTGGCTTAAAACTTATCAAAGCGAATTTCTACTTCTACCTAATTGGACTTACATTGGCCAGCTTCTCCAGTTATGTTATGATTAAAAGAATTCAGAGTTCACCTCCCTTCTCTCCAGGTCTTATCTCCACAGCTGTACCTTCTCAAAACTCCCTTCTTGTTCCCAGCTTGGTTCTCACAGGGATTTTTCTCATGCAGAGTTTTTCTCACACAGGCCTTTTGCTTGCAGGCCTATTGCTTGTATAGTTCTTTTATTGATCCCATAATTCTATCAATGATCCATGCCCCTGATCCCTCAATAATTCTGCAACACACTCGCCTCTTCCCTGGCTCTGCCTGGTTTCATGCGCTGTGATCTTCCCCTCCTGGCTGTCACTCACAAAGATTGGCACCTGCCCTAATTAGCCCCAGGAGCATCCTGCCTGTGGCCTTGTCCCCGTGCCCCTCCTGCCACACAGGGCTGCTGACACCCTTCCCTCTGCTGGCTTCTGCTTGGGGCCCTGTCACACAGCTCCTGCCTGACATTCTCCACGGCTGCTCACCCCACCTCACAGGACAGCAAGGAATTCTCTCCTGTCTTCCTCCTGCTCTCCTCCCTCTCCTTCCTTTCCTCCCAACCTCTTTTGAACTCTGGGAGGTTTCATCCTCAACAAACCCAGGCAGTGGTGCTGCCTCCCCTCCTGCAGATTTATTCCTTGGGGTCTGTGCTTCCCATCCTCGCTCCTTGTGGCTGTCAGATGTGATTTCCCGTGGTCCTGCACACGGATGATGTGAGGCAGAGGAGCAGCCACCAGCCTCAGGCGCTTCTTCCTCTTCCAAGAGAGGGTCAGGTCATGGCTGGCTGTGATGAGCCTTGCCAGTCTGGGGAAGGCAATCTATTTAATAAGGGGATGCAGATGCTTGGGGAGAAGGCAGCTCTCCTACAATCCCAAACTGGTCCCAATTAAAGATTGGGAAATTTTTTTCCTCCTCGCATCCTGAAAACCTCGTGGCATTGACTGTGCCTCGCTGGAGCAGAGTTTAAAGAGGGCTGTTGTGTGGTGGAAAGGGTCTGGAGTGTGGCACTGAAAACTGCCCACTGCCCAGGGAGGGGCAACCACGTCAGGAGGACTTTAAAAACACCAAAACTACTTACCATGGAAATCTGAACAGCAGGAGGAAACACAATGGCAAAAAGAACTTTATTGAAAGATGCAAAACCAGGTATTTTCTCACATAAACCCTTCAATCCAAGGCGATGGGGTCATTTTGCAGGGTTGTATCTCTCAGACAAGCCAGCTGAATTTATTTGTGTCATGCACATGTGTGGTGCAGGACAGCACAAGGGAATCCCGGGGTGCAGAGGGAGGGGGCTGCTCTGGCCAGCCTCACCTGCAGAAACTGGGATCCTCCAGCTGCCCAAACTGGGATCCTCCAGCGGCAGAAACTGGGATTCTCCAGCTGCAGAAACTGGGATTCTCACCTGCAGAAACTGGGATCCTCCAGCTGCCCAAACTGGGATCCGCCAGCTGCCCAAACTGGGATCCTCCAGCTGCCCAAACTGGGATCCTCCAGCTGCAGAAACTGGGATCCTCCAGCTGCAGAAACTGGGATCCTCCAGCTGCCCAAACTGGGATCTTCCAGCTGCCCAAACTGGGATCCTTCACCTGCAGAAACTGGGATCCTCCTGCTGCAGAAACTGGGAGCCCTCACCTGCCCAACTTGGGATCCTCCAGCTGCCCAAACTGGGATCCTTCACCTGCAGAAACTGGGATCCTCCAGCTGCAGAAACTGGGATCCCTCACCTGCCCAACTTGGGATCCTCCAGCTGCAGAAACTGGGATCCTCCAGCTGCAGAAACTGGGATCCTCCAGCTGCCCAAACTGGCATTCCCCAGCTGCAGAAACTGGGATCCTCCAGCTGCCCAAACTGGGATCCTCCAGCTGCAGAAACTGGGATCCTCCAGCTGCAGAAACTGGGATCCTCCAGCTGCCCAAACTGGGATCCTCCAGCTGCAGAAACTGGGATCCTCCAGCTGCAGAAACTGGGATCCTCCAGCTGCCCAAACTGGGATCCTCCAGCTGCCGAAACTGGGATCCTTCAGCTGCCCAAACTGGGATCCTCCAGCTGCCGAAACTGGGATCCTCCAGCTGCCCAAACGGGGATCCTCCAGCTGCAGAAACTGGGATCCTCCAGCTGCAGAAACTGGGATCCTCCAGCTGCAGAAACTGGGATCCTCCAGCTGCCCAAACTGGGATCCTCCAGCTGCCCAAACTGGGAGCCTTCACCTGCAGAAACTGGGATTCTCCAGCTGCCCAAACTGGGATCCTCCAGCTGCCCAAACTGGGATCCTCCAGCTGCAGAAACTGGGATCCTCCAGCTGCAGAAACTGGGATCCTCCAGCTGCCCAAACTGGGATCCTCCAGCTGCAGAAACTGGGATCCTCCAGCTGCCTAAACTGGGATCTTCCAGCTGCGGAAACTGGGATCCTCCAGCTGCCCAAACTGGGATCCTCCAGCTGCCCAAACTGGGATCCTCCAGCTGCAGAAACTGGGATCCTCTTGCTGCCCAAACTGGGATCCTCCAGCTGCAGAAACAGGGATCCTCCAGCGGCCCAAACTGGGATCCGCCAGCTGCCCAAACTGGGATCCTCCAGCTGCCCAAACTGGGATCCTTCACCTGCAGAAACTGGGATCCTCCAGCTGCAGAAACTGGGATCTTCCAGCTGCCCAAACTGGGAGCCTTCAGCTGCAGAAACTGGGATCCTCCAGCTGCCCAAACTGGGATCCTCCAGCTGCCCAAACTGGGATCCTCCAGCTGCCCAACTTGGGATCCTCCAGCTGCCCAAACTGGGATCCTCCAGCTGCCGAAACTGGGATCCTCCAGCTGCCGAAACTGGGATCCTCCAGCTGCAGAAACTGGGATCCTTCACCTGCAGAAACTGGGATCCTTCACCTGCCCAAACTGGGATCCTCCAGCTGCCCAAACTGGGATCCTCCAGCTGCAGAAACTGGGATCCTTCACCTGCCCAAACTGGGATCCTCCAGCTGCCCAAACTGGGATCCTCCAGCTGCCGAAACTGGGATCCTCCAGCTGCCGAAACTGGGATCCTCCAGCTGCCGAAACTGGGATCCTCCAGCTGCAGAAACTGGGATCCTTCACCTGCCCAAACTGGGATCCTCCAGCTGCCCAAACTGGGATCCTCCAGCTGCAGAAACTGGGATCCTTCACCTGCCCAAACTGGGATCCTCCAGCTGCCCAAACTGGGATCCGCCAGCTGCCCAAACTGGGATCCTCCAGCTGCCCAAACTGGGATCCTCCAGCTGCCCAAACTGGGATCCTCCAGCTGCAGAAACTGGGATCCTCCAGCTGCAGAAACTGGGATCCTCCAGCTGCCCAAACTGGGATCCGCCAGCTGCCCAAACTGGGATCCTCCAGCTGCAGAAACTGGGATCCTCCAGCTGCCGAAACTGGGATCCTCCAGCTGCCCAAACTGGGATCCTCCAGCTGCAGAAACTGGGAGCCTTCAGCTGCCCAAACTGGGATCCTCCAGCTGCAGAAACTGGGATTCTTCACCTGCAGAAACTGGGATCCTCCAGCTGCAGAAACTGGGATCCTCCAGCTGCCCAAACTGGGATCCTCCAGCTGCCCAAACTGGGATCCTCCAGCTGCAGAAACTGGGATCCTCCAGCTGCCCAAACTGGGATCCGCCAGCTGCGGAAACTGGGATCCTTCAGCTGCCCAAACTGGGATCCTCCAGCTGCAGAAACTGGGATCCGCCAGCTGCCCAAACTGGGATCCTCCAGCTGCAGAAACTGGGATCCTCCAGCTGCCCAAACTGGGATCCTCCAGCTGCAGAAACTGGGATCCTTCACCTGCAGAAACTGGGATCCTCCAGCTGCAGAAACTGGGATCTTCCAGCTGCAGAAACTGGGATCCTCCAGCTGCAGAAACTGGGATCCTTCACCTGCAGAAACTGGGATTCTCCAGCTGCAGAAACTGGGATCCTCCAGCTGCAGAAACTGGGATCCTCCAGCTGCAGAAACTGGGATCCTCCAGCTGCGGAAACTGGGATCCTCCAGCTGCCCAAACTGGGATCCTCCAGCTGCAGAAACTGGGATCCTCCAGCTGCCCAAACTGGGATCCTCCAGCTGCCCAAACTGGGATCCTCCAGCTGCCCAAACTGGGATTCTCCAGCTGCCCAAACTGGGATCCTTCACCTGCAGAAACTGGGATCCTCCAGCTGCAGAAACTGGGATCCTCCAGCTGCAGAAACTGGGATCCGTCAGCTGCCCAAACTGGGATCCTTCACCTGCAGAAACTGGGATCCTCCAGCTGCAGAAACTGGGATCCTCCAGCTGCAGAAACTGGGATTCTCCAGCTGCCCAAACTGGGATCCTTCACCTGCAGAAACTGGGATCCTCCAGCTGCCCAAACTGGGATTCTCCAGCTGCCCAAACTGGGATTCTCCAGCTGCCCAAACTGGGATTCTCCAGCTGCAGAAACTGGGATCTTTCACCTGCAGAAACTGGGATCCTCCAGCTGCAGAAACTGGGATCCTCCAGCTGCCCAAACTGGGATCCTTCACCTGCAGAAACTGGGATCCTCCAGCTGCCCAAACTGGGATCCTCCAGCTGCCCAAACTGGGATTCTCCAGCTGCCCAAACTGGGATCCTCCAGCTTCAGAAACTGGGATCCTCCAGCTGCCCAAACTGGGATCCTCCAGCTGCCCAAACTGGGAGCCATCACCAGCAGAAACTGGGATTCTCCAGCTGCCCAAACTGGGATTCTCCAGCTGCCCAAACTGGGATCCTCCAGCTGCCCAAACTGGGATCCTCCAGCTGCCCAAACTGGGAGCCTTCACCAGCAGAAACTGGGATCCTCCAGCTGCCCAAACTGGGATCCTCCAGCTGCCCAAACTGGGATCCTCCAGCTGCCCAAACTGGGATCCTTCACCTGCAGAAACTGGGATCCTTCAGCTGCCCAAACTGGGATCCTCCAGCTGCCCAAACTGGGATCCTCCAGCTGCCCAAACTGGGATCCTTCAGCTGCCCAAACTGGGATCCTCCAGCTGCAGAAACTGGGATCCTCCAGCTGCAGAAACTGGGATCCTCCACCTGCCCAAACTGGGATCCTCCAGCTGCAGAAACTGGGATCCTCCAGCTGCGGAAACTGGGATCCTCCAGCTGCAGAAACTGGGATTCTCCAGCTGCCCAAACTGGGATCCTCCAGCTGCAGAAACTGGGATTCTCCAGCTGCCCAAACTGGGATCTTCCAGCTGCAGAAACTGGGATCCTTCAGCTGCCCAAACTGGGATCCTCCAGCTGCAGAAACTGGGATCCTCCAGCTGCAGAAACTGGGATCCTCCAGCTGCCCAAACTGGGATTCTCCAGCTGCCCAAACTGGGATCCGCCAGCTGCCCAAACTGGGATCCTCCAGCTGCCCAAACTGGGATCCTCCAGCTGCAGAAACTGGGATTCTCCAGCTGCCCAAACTGGGATCCTCCAGCTGCAGAAACTGGGATCCTCCAGCTGCAGAAACTGGGATCTTCCTGCTGCCCAAACTGGGAGCCCTCACCTGCAGAAACTGGGATCCTCCAGCTGCAGAAACTGGGATCCTCCAGCTGCAGAAACTGGGATCCTCCAGCTGCCCAAACTGGCATTCCCCAGCTGCAGAAACTGGGATCCTCCAGCTGCCCAAACTGGGATCCGCCAGCTGCCCAAACTGGGATCCTCCAGCTGCCCAAACTGGGAGCCTCCAGCTGCCCAAACTGGGATCCTCCAGCTGCCCAAACTGGGAGCCTTCACCTGCAGAAACTGGGATCCTCCAGCTGCAGAAACTGGGATCCTCCAGCTGCCCAAACTGGGATCCTCCAGCTGTCCAAACTGGGATCCTCCAGCTGCAGAAACTGGGATCCTCCAGCTGCAGAAACTGGGATCCTCCAGCTGCCCAAACTGGGATCCTTCACCTGCAGAAACTGGGATTCTCCAGCTGCCCAAAGTGGGATCCTCCAGCTGCCCAAACTGGGATCCTTCACCAGCAGAAACTGGGATCCTCCAGCTGCCCAAACTGGGATCCTCCAGCTGCCCAACTTGGGATCCTCCAGCTGCCCAAACTGGGATCCTCCAGCTGCAGAAACTGGGATCCTCCAGCCGCCCAAACTGGGATCCTTCAGCTGCCCAAACTGGGATCCTTCACCTGCAGAAACTGGGATCCTCCAGCTGCCCAAACTGGGATCCTCCCGCTGCCCAAACTGGGATCCTCCAGCTGCCCAAACTGGGATCCTTCACCTGCAGAAACTGGGATCCTCCAGCTGCAGAAACTGGGATCCTTCAGCTGCCCAAACTGGGATCCTCCAGCTGCCCAAACTGGGATCCTCCAGCTGCAGAACCTGGGGTCCTTCACCTGCAGAAACTGGGATCCTCCAGCTGCCCAAACTGGGATCCTCCAGCTGCCCAAACTGGGATCCTCCTGCTGCCCAAACTGGGATCCTCCTGCTGCCCAAACTGGGATCCTTCACCTGCAGAAACTGGGATCCTTCACCTGCAGAAACTGGGATCCTCCAGCTGCAGAAACTGGGATCCTCCAGCTGCCCAAACTGGGATCCCTCACCTGCCCAAACTGGGATCCTCCTGCTGCCCAGACTGGGATTCTCCAGCTGCCCAAACTGGGATCCTCCAGCTGCAGAAACTGGGATCCTCCAGCTGCCGAAACTGGGATCCTCCAGCTGCCGAAACTGGGATCCTCCAGCTGCAGAAACTGGGATCCTCCAGCTGCAGAAACTGGGATCCTCCAGCTGCCCAAACTGGGATCCTTCACCTGCAGAAACTGGGATCCTCCAGCTGCAGAAACTGGGATTCTCCAGCTGCCCAAACTGGGATCCTTCACCTGCAGAAACTGGGATTCTCCAGCTGCCCAAAGTGGGATCCTCCAGCTGCCCAAACTGGGATCCTTCACCTGCAGAAACTGGGATCCTCCAGCTGCCCAAACTGGGATTCTCCAGCTGCAGAAACTGGGATTCTCCAGCTGCAGAAACTGGGATTCTCCAGCTGCCCAAACTGGGATCCTCCAGCTGCCCAAACTGGGATCCTTCACCTGCAGAAACTGGGATCCTCCAGCTGCCCAAACTGGGATCCTCCAGCTGCAGAAACTGGGATCCTCCAGCTGCCCAAACTGGGATCCTTCACCTGCAGAAACTGGGATCCTCCAGCTGCCCAAACTGGGATCCTTCACCTGCAGAAACTGGGATTCTCCAGCTGCCCAAACTGGGATCCTTCACCTGCAGAAACTGGGATCCTCCAGCTGCCCAAACTGGGATCCTCCAGCTGCCCAAACTGGGATCCTCCAGCTGCAGAAACTGGGATCCTCCAGCTGCAGAAACTGGGATCCTCCAGCTGCCCAAACTGGGATCCTCCAGCTGCAGAAACTGGGATCCTCCAGCTGCAGAAACTGGGATCCTTCACCTGCAGAAACTGGGATCCTCCAGCTGCAGAAACTGGGATCCTCCAGCTGCCCAAACTGGGATCCCTCACCTGCCCAAACTGGGATCCTCCAGCTGCAGAAACTGGGATCCTCCAGCTGCAGAAACTGGGATCCTCCAGCTGCCGAAACTGGGATCCGCCAGCTGCCGAAACTGGGATCCTCCAGCTGCAGAAACTGGGATCCTCCAGCTGCAGAAACTGGGATCCTCCAGCTGCCCAAACTGGGATCCTTCACCTGCAGAAACTGGGATCCTCCAGCTGCAGAAACTGGGATCCTCCAGCTGCAGAAACTGGGATTCTCCAGCTGCCCAAACTGGGATCCTTCACCTGCAGAAACTGGGATTCTCCAGCTGCCCAAACTGGGATTCTCCAGCTGCCCAAACTGGGATTCTCCAGCTGCAGAAACTGGGATCTTTCACCTGCAGAAACTGGGATCCTCCAGCTGCAGAAACTGGGATCCTCCAGCTGCCCAAACTGGGATCCTTCACCTGCAGAAACTGGGATCCTCCAGCTGCGGAAACTGGGATCCTCCAGCTGCCCAAACTGGGATTCTCCAGCTGCCCAAACTGGGATCCTCCAGCTGCGGAAACTGGGATCCTCCAGCTGCCCAAACTGGGATCCTCCAGCTGCCCAAACTGGGAGCCTTCACCAGCAGAAACTGGGATCCTCCAGCTGCCCAAACTGGGATCCTCCAGCTGCCAAAACTGGGATTCTCCAGCTGCCCAAACTGGCATTCTCCAGCTGCCCAAACTGGGATCCTCCAGCTGCCCAAACTGGGATCCTCCAGCTGCCCAAACTGGGATCCTTCACCTGCCCAAACTGGGATCCTTCACCTGCCCAAACTGGGATCGTCCAGCTGCCCAAACTGGGATCCTCCGGCTGCCCAAACTGGGATCCTTCACCTGCAGAAACTGGGATCCTCCAGCTGCCCAAACTGGGATCCTTCACCTGCAGAAACTGGGATCCTTCACCTGCAGAAACTGGGATCCTCCAGCTACCCAAACTGGGATCCTCCAGCTGCCCAAACTGGGAGCCTTCACCTGCAGAAACTGGGATCCTTCAGCTGCCCAAACTGGGATCCTCCAGCTGCCCAAACTGGGATTCTCCAGCTGCCCAAACTGGGATCCTTCAGCTGCCCAAACTGGGATCCTCCAGCTGCAGAAACTGGGATCCTCCAGCTGCGGAAACTGGGATCCTCCAGCTGCGGAAACTGGGATCCTCCAGCTGCAGAAACTGGGATCCTCCAGCTGCAGAAACTGGGATCCTCCAGCTGCCCAAACTGGGATCCTCCAGCTGCAGAAACTGGGATCCTCCAGCTGCCCAAACTGGGAGCCTTCACCAGCAGAAACTGGGATCCTCCAGCTGCAGAAACTGGGATCCTCCAGCTGCCCAAACTGGGATCCTCCAGCTGCCCAAACTGGGATCCTCCAGCTGCAGAAACTGGGATTCTCCAGCTGCCCAAACTGGGATCCTTCACCTGCAGAAACTGGGATCCTCCAGCTGCAGAAACTGGGATCCTCCAGCTGCAGAAACTGGGATCCGTCAGCTGCCCAAACTGGGATCCTTCACCTGCAGAAACTGGGATCCTCCAGCTGCAGAAACTGGGATCCTCCAGCTGCAGAAACTGGGATTCTCCAGCTGCCCAAACTGGGATCCTTCACCTGCAGAAACTGGGATCCTCCAGCTGCCCAAACTGGGATCCTCCAGCTGCCCAAACTGGGATTCTCCAGCTGCCCAAACTGGGATTCTCCAGCTGCAGAAACTGGGATCTTTCACCTGCAGAAACTGGGATCCTCCAGCTGCAGAAACTGGGATCCTCCAGCTGCCCAAACTGGGATCCTCCCGCTGCAGAAACTGGGATCCTCCAGCTGCAGAAACTGGGATCCTCCAGCTGCCCAAACTGGGATCCTCCAGCTGCCCAAACTGGGATCCTCCAGCTGCAGAAACTGGGATCCTCCAGCTGCCCAAACTGGGATCCTCCAAGTGCAGAAACTGGGATCCTCCAGCTGCCCAAACTGGGATCCTCCAGCTGCAGAAACTGGGATCCCCCAGCTGCCCGAACTGGGATCCTCCAGCTGCCCGAACTGGGATCCTCCAGCTGCCCAAACTGGGATCCTCCAGCTGCCCAAACTGGGATCCTCCAGCTGCCCAAACTGGGATCCTTCACCTGCAGAAACTGGGATCCTCCAGCTGCCCAAACTGGGATTCTCCAGCTGCAGAAACTGGGATCCTCCAGCTGCCCAAACTGGGATCCTCCACCTGCAGAAACTGGGATCCTCCAGCTGTCCAAACTGGGATCCTTCACCTGCAGAAACTGGGATCCTCCAGCTGCCCAAACTGGCATTCCCCAGCTGCAGAAACTGGGATCCTCCAGCTGCCCAAACTGGGATCCTCCAGCTGCAGAAACTGGGATCCTCCAGCTGCAGAAACTGGGATTCTCCAGCTGCCCAAACTGGGATCTTTCACCTGCAGAAACTGGGATCCTCCAGCTGCAGAAACTGGGATCCTCCAGCTGCCCAAACTGGGATCCTCCAGCTGCAGAAACTGGGATCCTCCAGCTGCAGAAACTGGGATCCTCCAGCTGCCCAAACTGGGATCCGCCAGCTGCCCAAACTGGGATCCTCCAGCTGCAGAAACTGGGATCTTCCAGCTGCAGAAACTGGGATCCTCCAGCTGCCCAAACTGGGATTCTCCAGCTGCCCAAACTGGGATCCTTCACCTGCAGAAACTGGCATCCGCCAGCTGCCCAAACTGGGATCCTCCAGCTGCCCAAACTGGGATCCTCCAGCTGCCCAAAGTGGGATTCTCCAGCTGCCCAAACTGGGATCCTCCAGCTGCAGAAACTGGGATCCTCCAGCTGCAGAAACTGGGATCCTCCAGCTGCCCAAACTGGGATCCTCCAGCTGCCCAAACTGGGATCCTCCAGCTGCAGAAACTGGGATCCTCCAGCTGCAGAAACTGGGATCCTCCAGCTGCCCAAACTGGGATCCTCCAGCTGCCCAAACTGGGATCCTCCAGCTGCCCAAACTGGGAGCCTTCACCAGCAGAAACTGGGATCCTCCAGCTGCAGAAACTGGGATTCTCCAGCTGCCCAAACTGGGATCCTTCACCTGCAGAAACTGGGATCCTCCAGCTTCAGAAACTGGGATCCTCTAGCTTCAGAAACTGGGATCCTCCAGCTGCCCAAACTGGGATCCTCCAGCTGCAGAAACTGGGATCCTCCAGCGGCCCAAACTGGGATCCTTCACCTGCAGAAACTGGGATTCTCCAGCTGCCCAAACTGGGATCCTCCAGCTGCAGAAACTGGGATCCTCCAGCTGCAGAAACTGGGATCTTCCAGCTGCCCAAACTGGGATCCTCCAGCTGCAGAAACTGGGATCCTCCAGCTGCCCAAACTGGGATCCTCCAGCTGCCCAAACTGGGATCCTTCACCTGCAGAAACTGGGATCTTCCAGCTGCCCAAACTGGGATCCTCCAGCTGCAGAAACTGGGATTCTCCAGCTGCCCAAACTGGGATCCTTCACCTGCAGAAACTGGGATCCTTCACCTGCAGAAACTGGGATCCTCCAGCTGCCCAAACTGGGATCCTCCAGCTGCCCAAACTGGGATCCTCCAGCTTCAGAAACTGGGATCCTCCAGCTGCAGAAACTGGGATCCTTCACCTGCAGAAACTGGGATCCTCCAGCTGCAGAAACTGGGATCCTCCAGCTGCAGAAACTGGGATCCTCCAGCTGCAGAAACTGGGATCCTCCAGCTGCCCAAACTGGGATCCTCCAGCTGCCCAAACTGGGATCCTCCAGCTGCAGAAACTGGGATCCTCCAGCTGCCCAAACTGGGATCCTCCAGCTGCAGAAACTGGGATCCTCCAGCTGCCCAAACTGGGATCCGCCAGCTGCCCAAACTGGGATCCCCCAGCTGCCCAAACTGGGATCCTCCAGCTGCAGAAACTGGGATCCTCCAGCTGCCCAAACTGGGATCCTCCAGCTGCAGAAACTGGGATCCTCCAGCTGCCCAAACTGGGATCCTCCAGCTGCCCAAACTGGGATCCTCCAGCTGCAGAAACTGGGATCCTCCAGCTGCCCAAACTGGGATCCTCCAGCTGCCCAAACTGGGATCCTTCACCTGCAGAAACTGGGATCCTCCAGCTGCCCAAACTGGGATCTTCCAGCTGCAGAAACTGGGATCCTCCAGCGGCCCAAACTGGGATCCTTCACCTGCAGAAACTGGGATTCTCCAGCTGCCCAAACTGGGATCCTTCACCTGCAGAAACTGGGATCCTCCAGCTTCAGAAACTGGGATCCTCTAGCTTCAGAAACTGGGATCCTCCAGCTGCCCAAACTGGGATCCTCCAGCTGCAGAAACTGGGATCCTCCAGCGGCCCAAACTGGGATCCTTCACCTGCAGAAACTGGGTTTCTCCAGCTGCCCAAACTGGGATCCTCCAGCTGCAGAAACTGGGATCCTCCAGCTGCAGAAACTGGGATCTTCCAGCTGCCCAAACTGGGATCCTCCAGCTGCAGAAACTGGGATCCTCCAGCTGCCCAAACTGGGATCCTCCAGCTGCCCAAACTGGGATCCTTCACCTGCAGAAACTGGGATTCTCCAGCTGCCCAAACTGGGATCCTCCAGCTGCAGAAACTGGGATCCTCCAGCTGCAGAAACTGGGATCTTCCAGCTGCCCAAACTGGGATCCTCCAGCTGCAGAAACTGGGATTCTCCAGCTGCCCAAACTGGGATCCTTCACCTGCAGAAACTGGGATCCTTCACCTGCAGAAACTGGGATCCTCCAGCTGCCCAAACTGGGATCCTCCAGCTGCCCAAACTGGGATCCTCCAGCTTCAGAAACTGGGATCCTCCAGCTGCAGAAACTGGGATCCTTCACCTGCAGAAACTGGGATCCTCCAGCTGCAGAAACTGGGATCCTCCAGCTGCAGAAACTGGGATCCTCCAGCTGCAGAAACTGGGATCCTCCAGCTGCCCAAACTGGGATCCTCCAGCTGCCCAAACTGGGATCCTCCAGCTCTCCAAACTGGGATCCTCCAGCTGCAGAAACTGGGATCCTCCAGCTGCAGAAACTGGGATCCTCCAGCTGCCCAAACTGGGATCCGCCAGCTGCCCAAACTGGGATCCCCCAGCTGCCCAAACTGGGATCCTCCAGCTGCAGAAACTGGGATCCTCCAGCTGCCCAAACTGGGATCCTCCAGCTGCAGAAACTGGGATCCTCCAGCTGCCCAAACTGGGATCCTCCAGCTGCCCAAACTGGGATCCTCCAGCTGCAGAAACTGGGATCCTCCAGCTGCCCAAACTGGGATCCTCCAGCTGCCCAAACTGGGATCCTTCACCTGCAGAAACTGGGATCCTCCAGCTGCCCAAACTGGGATCTTCCAGCTGCAGAAACTGGGATCTTCCAGCTGCAGAAACTGGGATCCCCCAGCTGCCCAAACTGGGATCCCCCAGCTGCCCAAACTGGGATTCTCCAGCTGCCCAAACTGGGATCCTCCAGCTGCAGAAACTGGGATCCTCCAGCTGCCCAAACTGGGATCCTTCACCTGCAGAAACTGGGATCCTCCAGCTGCAGAAACTGGGATCCTCCAGCTGCCCAAACTGGGATCCTTCACCTGCAGAAACTGGGATCCTTCACCAGCAGAAACTGGGATCCTCCAGCTGCCCAAACTGGGATCCTCCCGCTGCCCAAACTGGGATCCTTCACCTGCTGAAACTGGGATCCTCCAGCTGTCCAAACTGGGATCCTCCAGCTGCAGAAACTGGGATCCTCCAGCTGCCCAAACTGGGATCCTCCAGCTGCCCAAACTGGGATCCTCCAGCTGCCCAAACTGGGATCCTTCAGCTGCCCAAACTGGGATCCTCCTGCTGCAGAAACTGGGATCCTTCACCTGCAGAAACTGGGATCCTCCAGCTGCCCAAACTGGGATCCTCCAGCTGCCCAAACTGGGATCCTCCAGCTGCAGAAACTGGGATCCTCTAGCTTCAGAAACTGGGATCCTCCAGCTGCAGAAACTGGGATTCTCCAGCTGCCCAAACTGGGATCCTTCAGCTGCCCAAACTGGGATCCTCCAGCTGCCCAAACTGGGATCCTCCAGCTGCAGAAACTGGGATCCTCCAGCTGCCCAAACTGGGATCCTTCACCTGCAGAAACTGGGATCCTCCAGCTGCAGAAACTGGGATCCGCCAGCTGCCCAAACTGGGATCCTTCAGCTGCAGAAACTGGGATCCTTCAGCTGCAGAAACTGGGATCCTCCAGCTGCCCAAACTGGGATCCTTCACCTGCAGAAACTGGGATCCTCCAGCTGCAGAAACTGGGATCCTTCACCTGCAGAAACTGGGATCCTCCAGCTGCCCAAACTGGGATCCTCCAGCTGCAGAAACTGGGATCCTCCTGCTGCCCAAACTGGGATTCTCCAGCTGCCCAAACTGGGATCCTCCAGCTGCAGAAACTGGGATCCTTCACCCTCCCAAACTAGGATCCTCCAGCTGCCCAAACTGGGATCCTCCAGCTGCCCAAACTGGGATCCTCCAGCTGCAGAAACTGGGATCCTCCAGCTGCAGAAACTGGGATTCTCCAGCTGCCCAAACTGGGATCCTTCACCTGCAGAAACTGGGATCCTCCAGCTGCAGAAACTGGGATCCTCCAGCTGCAGAAACTGGGATCCGTCAGCTGCCCAAACTGGGATCCTTCACCTGCAGAAACTGGGATCCTCCAGCTGCAGAAACTGGGATCCTCCAGCTGCAGAAACTGGGATTCTCCAGCTGCCCAAACTGGGATCCTTCACCTGCAGAAACTGGGATCCTCCAGCTGCCCAAACTGGGATCCTTCAGCTGCCCAAACTGGGATTCTCCAGCTGCCCAAACTGGGATTCTCCAGCTGCCCAAACTGGGATTCTCCAGCTGCAGAAACTGGGATCTTTCACCTGCAGAAACTGGGATCCTCCAGCTGCAGAAACTGGGATCCTCCAGCTGCCCAAACTGGGATCCTCCCGCTGCAGAAACTGGGATCCTCCAGCTGCAGAAACTGGGATCCTCCAGCTGCCCAAACTGGGATCCTCCAGCTGCCCAAACTGGGATCCTCCAGCTGCAGAAACTGGGATCCTCCAGCTGCCCAAACTGGGATCCTCCAAGTGCAGAAACTGGGATCCTCCAGCTGCCCAAACTGGGATCCTCCAGCTGCAGAAACTGGGATCCCCCAGCTGCCCAAACTGGGATTCTCCAGCTGCCCGAACTGGGATCCTCCAGCTGCCCAAACTGGGATCCTCCAGCTGCCCAAACTGGGATCCTCCAGCTGCCCAAACTGGGATCCTTCACCTGCAGAAACTGGGATCCTCCAGCTGCCCAAACTGGGATTCTCCAGCTGCAGAAACTGGGATCCTCCAGCTGCCCAAACTGGGATCCTTCACCTGCAGAAACTGGGATCCTCCACCTGCAGAAACTGGGATCCTCCAGCTGCCCAAACTGGGATCCTTCACCTGCAGAAACTGGGATCCTCCAGCTGCCCAAACTGGGATCCTTCACCTGCAGAAACTGGGATCCTCCAGCTGCCCAAACTGGGATCCTTCACCTGCAGAAACTGGGATCCTCCTGCTGCCCAAACTGGGATCCTTCACCTGCAGAAACTGGGATCCTCCAGCTGCCCAAACTGGGATCCTCCAGCTGCCCAAACTGGGATCCTCCAGCTTCAGAAACTGGGATCCTCCAGCTGCAGAAACTGGGATTCTCCAGCTGCCCAAACTGGGATCCTCCAGCTGCAGAAACTGGGATCCTCCAGCTGCAGAAACTGGGATCCTCCAGCTGCCCAAACTGGGATCCGCCAGCTGCCCAAACTGGGATCCTTCACCTGCAGAAACTGGGATCCTCCAGCTGCAGAAACTGGGATTCTCCAGCTGCCCAAACTGGGATCTTTCACCTGCAGAAACTGGGATCCTCCAGCTGCAGAAACTGGGATCCTCCAGCTGCCCAAACTGGGATCCTCCAGCTGCAGAAACTGGGATCCTCCAGCTGCCCAAACTGGGATCCTCCAGCTGCCCAAACTGGGATCCGCCAGCTGCCCAAACTGGGATCCTCCAGCTGCAGAAACTGGGATCTTCCAGCTGCCCAAACTGGGATCCTCCAGCTGCCCAAACTGGGATCCGCCAGCTGCCCAAACTGGGATCCTCCAGCTGCAGAAACTGGGATCTTCCAGCTGCAGAAACTGGGATTCTCCAGCTGCCCAAACTGGGATCCTTCACCTGCAGAAACTGGCATCCGCCAGCTGCCCAAACTGGGATCCTCCAGCTGCCCAAACTGGGATCCTCCAGCTGCCCAAACTGGGATCCTCCAGCTGCCCAAAGTGGGATTCTTCAGCTGCCCAAACTGGGATCCTCCAGCTGCAGAAACTGGGATCCTCCTGCTGCAGAAACTGGGATCCTCCAGCTGCCCAAACTGGGATCCTCCAGCTGCAGAAACTGGGATCCTCCAGCTGCAGAAACTGGGATCCTCCAGCTGCCCAAACTGGGATCCTCCAGCTGCAGAAACTGGGATCCTCCAGCTGCAGAAACTGGGATCCTCCAGCTGCCCAAACTGGGATCCTCCAGCTGCCCAAACTGGGATCCTCCAGCTGCCCAAACTGGGAGCCTTCACCAGCAGAAACTGGGATCCTCCAGCTGCAGAAACTGGGATTCTCCAGCTGTCCAAACTGGGATCCTTCACCTGCAGAAACTGGGATCCTCCAGCTTCAGAAACTGGGATCCTCTAGCTTCAGAAACTGGGATCCTCCAGCTGCCCAAACTGGGATCCTCCAGCTGCAGAAACTGGGATTCTCCAGCTGCCCAAACTGGGATCCTCCAGCTGCAGAAACTGGGATCCTCCAGCTGCAGAAACTGGGATCTTCCAGCTGCCCAAACTGGGATCCTCCAGCTGCAGAAACTGGGATCCTCCAGCTGCCCAAACTGGGATCCTCCAGCTGCCCAAACTGGGATCCTTCACCTGCAGAAACTGGGATTCTCCAGCTGCCCAAACTGGGATCCTCCAGCTGCAGAAACTGGGATCCTCCAGCTGCAGAAACTGGGATCTTCCAGCTGCCCAAACTGGGATCCTCCAGCTGCAGAAACTGGGATTCTCCAGCTGCCCAAACTGGGATCCTTCACCTGCAGAAACTGGGATCCTTCACCTGCAGAAACTGGGATCCTCCAGCTGCAGAAACTGGGATCCTCCAGCTGCAGAAACTGGGATCCTCCAGCTGCCCAAACTGGGATCCTCCAGCTGCCCAAACTGGGATCCTCCAGCTCTCCAAACTGGGATCCTCCAGCTGCAGAAACTGGGATCCTCCAGCTGCAGAAACTGGGATCCTCCAGCTGCCCAAACTGGGATCCGCCAGCTGCCCAAACTGGGATCCTCCAGCTGCCCAAACTGGGATCCTCCAGCTGCAGAAACTGGGATCCTCCAGCTGCAGAAACTGGGATCCTCCAGCTGCCCAAACTGGGATCCTCCAGCTGCCCAAACTGGGATCCTCCAGCTGCAGAAACTGGGATCCTCCAGCTGCCCAAACTGGGATCCTCCAAGTGCAGAAACTGGGATCCTCCAGCTGCCCAAACTGGGATCCTCCAGCTGCAGAAACTGGGATCCCCCAGCTGCCCAAACTGGGATACTCCAGCTGCCCGAACTGGGATCCTCCAGCTGCCCAAACTGGGATCCTCCAGCTGCCCAAACTGGGATCCTCCAGCTGCCCAAACTGGGATCCTTCACCTGCAGAAACTGGGATCCTCCAGCTGCCCAAACTGGGATTCTCCAGCTGCAGAAACTGGGATCCTCCAGCTGCCCAAACTGGGATCCTTCACCTGCAGAAACTGGGATCCTCCACCTGCAGAAACTGGGATCCTCCAGCTGTCCAAACTGGGATCCTTCACCTGCAGAAACTGGGATCCTCCAGCTGCCCAAACTGGGATTCTCCAGCTGCCCAAACTGGGATCCGCCAGCTGCCCAAACTGGGATCCTTCACCTGCAGAAACTGGGATCCTCCTGCTGCCCAAACTGGGATCCTTCACCTGCAGAAACTGGGATCCTCCAGCTGCCCAAACTGGGATCCTCCAGCTGCCCAAACTGGGATCCTCCAGCTTCAGAAACTGGGATCCTCCAGTTGCAGAAACTGGGATTCTCCAGCTGCCCAAACTGGGATCCTCCAGCTGCAGAAACTGGGATCCTCCAGCTGCAGAAACTGGGATCCTCCAGCTGCCCAAACTGGGATCCGCCAGCTGCCCAAACTGGGATCCTTCACCTGCAGAAACTGGGATCCTCCAGCTGCAGAAACTGGGATTCTCCAGCTGCCCAAACTGGGATCTTTCACCTGCAGAAACTGGGATCCTCCAGCTGCAGAAACTGGGATCCTCCAGCTGCCCAAACTGGGATCCTCCAGCTGCAGAAACTGGGATCCTCCAGCTGCCCAAACTGGGATCCTCCAGCTGCCCAAACTGGGATCCGCCAGCTGCCCAAACTGGGATCCTCCAGCTGCAGAAACTGGGATCTTCCAGCTGCAGAAACTGGGATTCTCCAGCTGCCCAAACTGGGATCCTTCACCTGCAGAAACTGGCATCCGCCAGCTGCCCAAACTGGGATCCTCCAGCTGCCCAAACTGGGATCCTCCAGCTGCCCAAACTGGGATCCTCCAGCTGCCCAAAGTGGGATTCTTCAGCTGCCCAAACTGGGATCCTCCAGCTGCAGAAACTGGGATCCTCCTGCTGCAGAAACTGGGATCCTCCAGCTGCCCAAACTGGGATCCTCCAGCTGCCCAAACTGGGATCCTCCAGCTGCAGAAACTGGGATCCTCCAGCTGCCCAAACTGGGATCCTCCAGCTGCCCAAACTGGGATCCTCCAGCTGCAGAAACTGGGATCCTCCAGCTGCAGAAACTGGGATCCTCCAGCTGCCCAAACTGGGATCCTCCAGCTGCCCAAACTGGGATCCTCCAGCTGCCCAAACTGGGAGCCTTCACCAGCAGAAACTGGGATCCTCCAGCTGCAGAAACTGGGATTCTCCAGCTGCCCAAACTGGGATCCTTCACCTGCAGAAACTGGGATCCTCCAGCTTCAGAAACTGGGATCCTCTAGCTTCAGAAACTGGGATCCTCCAGCTGCCCAAACTGGGATCCTCCAGCTGCAGAAACTGGGATCCTCCAGCGGCCCAAACTGGGATCCTTCACCTGCAGAAACTGGGATTCTCCAGCTGCCCAAACTGGGATCCTCCAGCTGCAGAAACTGGGATCCTCCAGCTGCAGAAACTGGGATCTTCCAGCTGCCCAAACTGGGATCCTCCAGCTGCAGAAACTGGGATCCTCCAGCTGCCCAAACTGGGATCCTCCAGCTGCCCAAACTGGGATCCTTCACCTGCAGAAACTGGGATTCTCCAGCTGCCCAAACTGGGATCCTCCAGCTGCAGAAACTGGGATTCTCCAGCTGCAGAAACTGGGATCTTCCAGCTGCCCAAACTGGGATCCTCCAGCTGCAGAAACTGGGATTCTCCAGCTGCCCAAACTGGGATCCTTCACCTGCAGAAACTGGGATCCTTCACCTGCAGAAACTGGGATCCTCCAGCTGCCCAAACTGGGACCCTTCACCTGCAGAAACTGGGATCCTTCACCTGCAGAAACTGGGATCCTCCAGCTGCAGAAACTGGGATCCTCCAGCTGCAGAAACTGGGATCCTCCAGCTGCAGAAACTGGGATCCTCCAGCTGCAGAAACTGGGATCCTCCAGCTGCCCAAACTGGGATCCTCCAGCTGCCCAAACTGGGATCCTCCAGCTCTCCAAACTGGGATCCTCCAGCTGCAGAAACTGGGATCCTCCAGCTGCAGAAACTGGTATCCTCCAGCTGCCCAAACTGGGATCCTCCAGCTGCCCAAACTGGGATCCTCCAGCTGCCCAAACTGGGATCCTCCAGCTGCAGAAACTGGGATCCTCCAGCTGCCCAAACTGGGATCCTCCAGCTGCAGAAACTGGGATCCTCCAGCTGCCCAAACTGGGATCCTCCAGCTGCCCAAACTGGGATCCTCTAGCTTCAGAAACTGGGATCCTCCAGCAGCCCAAACTGGGATCCTTCACCTGCAGAAACTGGGATTCTCCAGCTGCCCAAACTGGGATTCTCCAGCTGCCCAAACTGGGATTCTCCAGCTGCCCAAACTGGGATCCTCCAGCTGCAGAAACTGGGATCCTCCAGCTGCAGAAACTGGGATCTTCCAGCTGCCCAAACTGGGATCCTCCAGCTGCAGAAACTGGGATCCTCCAGCTGCCCAAACTGGGATCCTCCAGCTGCCCAAACTGGGATCCTTCACCTGCAGAAACTGGGATTCTCCAGCTGCCCAAACTGGGATCCTCCAGCTGCAGAAACTGGGATCCTCCAGCTGCAGAAACTGGGATCTTCCAGCTGCCCAAACTGGGATCCTCCAGCTGCAGAAACTGGGATTCTCCAGCTGCCCAAACTGGGATCCTTCACCTGCAGAAACTGGGATCCTTCACCTGCAGAAACTGGGATCCTCCAGCTGCCCAAACTGGGACCCTTCACCTGCAGAAACTGGGATCCTTCACCTGCAGAAACTGGGATCCTCCAGCTGCAGAAACTGGGATCCTCCAGCTGCAGAAACTGGGATCCTCCAGCTGCAGAAACTGGGATCCTTCACCTGCAGAAACTGGGATCCTCCAGCTGCCCAAACTGGGATCCTCCAGCTCTCCAAACTGGGATCCTCCAGCTGCAGAAACTGGGATCCTCCAGCTGCAGAAACTGGGATCCTCCAGCTGCCCAAACTGGGATCCGCCAGCTGCCCAAACTGGGATCCTCCAGCTGCCCAAACTGGGATCCTCCAGCTGCAGAAACTGGGATCTTTCACCTGCAGAAACTGGGATCCTCCAGCTGCAGAAACTGGGATCCTCCAGCTGCCCAAACTGGGATCCTCCCGCTGCAGAAACTGGGATCCTCCAGCTGCCCAAACTGGGATCCTCCAGCTGCCCAAACTGGGATCCTCCAGCTGCAGAAACTGGGATCCTCCACCTGCAGAAACTGGGATCCTCCAGCTGCCCAAACTGGGATCCTCCAGCTGCCCAAACTGGGATCCTCCAGCTGCAGAAACTGGGATCCCCCAGCTGCCCAAACTGGGATTCTCCAGCTGCCCGAACTGGGATCCTCCAGCTGCCCAAACTGGGATCCTCCAGCTGCCCAAACTGGGATCCTCCAGCTGCCCAAACTGGGATCCTTCACCTGCAGAAACTGGGATCCTCCAGCTGCCCAAACTGGGATTCTCCAGCTGCAGAAACTGGGATCCTCCAGCTGCCCAAACTGGGATCCTTCACCTGCAGAAACTGGGATCCTCCACCTGCAGAAACTGGGATCCTCCAGCTGTCCAAACTGGGATCCTTCACCTGCAGAAACTGGGATCCTCCAGCTGCCCAAACTGGGATCCTTCACCTGCAGAAACTGGGATCCTCCAGCTGCCCAAACTGGGATCCTTCACCTGCAGAAACTGGGATCCTCCTGCTGCCCAAACTGGGATCCTTCACCTGCAGAAACTGGGATCCTCCAGCTGCCCAAACTGGGATCCTCCAGCTGCAGAAACTGGGATTCTCCAGCTGCCCAAACTGGGATCCTCCAGCTGCAGAAACTGGGATCCTCCAGCTGCAGAAACTGGGATCCTCCAGCTGCCCAAACTGGGATCCGCCAGCTGCCCAAACTGGGATCCTTCACCTGCAGAAACTGGGATCCTCCAGCTGCAGAAACTGGGATTCTCCAGCTGCCCAAACTGGGATCCTCCAGCTGCAGAAACTGGGATCCTCCAGCTGCAGAAACTGGGATCCTCCAGCTGCCCAAACTGGGATCCTCCAGCTGCAGAAACTGGGATCCTCCAGCTGCCCAAACTGGGATCCTCCAGCTGCCCAAACTGGGATCCGCCAGCTGCCCAAACTGGGATCCTCCAGCTGCAGAAACTGGGATCTTCCAGCTGCAGAAACTGGGATTCTCCAGCTGCCCAAACTGGGATCCTTCACCTGCAGAAACTGGCATCCGCCAGCTGCCCAAACTGGGATCCTCCAGCTGCCCAAACTGGGATCCTCCAGCTGCCCAAACTGGGATCCTCCAGCTGCCCAAAGTGGGATTCTTCAGCTGCCCAAACTGGGATCCTCCAGCTGCAGAAACTGGGATCCTCCTGCTGCAGAAACTGGGATCCTCCAGCTGCCCAAACTGGGATCCTCCAGCTGCAGAAACTGGGATCCTCCAGCTGCAGAAACTGGGATCCGCCAGCTGCCCAAACTGGGATCCTCCAGCTGCCCAAACTGGGATCCTCCAGCTGCAGAAACTGGGATCCTCCAGCTGCAGAAACTGGGATCCTCCAGCTGCCCAAACTGGGATCCTCCAGCTGCCCAAACTGGGATCCTCCAGCTGCCCAAACTGGGAGCCTTCACCAGCAGAAACTGGGATCCTCCAGCTGCAGAAACTGGGATTCTCCAGCTGCCCAAACTGGGATCCTTCACCTGCAGAAACTGGGATCCTCCA
This sequence comes from Corvus moneduloides, assembly GCF_009650955.1. Classification (NCBI taxonomy): domain Eukaryota; kingdom Metazoa; phylum Chordata; class Aves; order Passeriformes; family Corvidae; genus Corvus; species Corvus moneduloides. Next base: position 75,872,454 of record NC_045511.1, read on the forward strand.
GCTTCAGAAACTGGGATCCTCTAGCTTCAGAAACTGGGATCCTCCAGCTGCCCAAACTGGGATCCTCCAGCTGCAGAAACTGGGATCCTCCAGCGGCCCAAACTGGGATCCTTCACCTGCAGAAACTGGGATTCTCCAGCTGCCCAAACTGGGATCCTCCAGCTGCAGAAACTGGGATCCTCCAGCTGCAGAAACTGGGATCTTCCAGCTGCCCAAACTGGGATCCTCCAGCTGCAGAAACTGGGATCCTCCAGCTGCCCAAACTGGGATCCTCCAGCTGCCCAAACTGGGATCCTTCACCTGCAGAAACTGGGATTCTCCAGCTGCCCAAACTGGGATCCTCCAGCTGCAGAAACTGGGATCCTCCAGCTGCAGAAACTGGGATCTTCCAGCTGCCCAAACTGGGATCCTCCAGCTGCAGAAACTGGGATTCTCCAGCTGCCCAAACTGGGATCCTTCACCTGCAGAAACTGGGATCCTTCACCTGCAGAAACTGGGATCCTCCAGCTGCCCAAACTGGGACCCTTCACCTGCAGAAACTGGGATCCTTCACCTGCAGAAACTGGGATCCTCCAGCTGCAGAAACTGGGATCCTCCAGCTGCAGAAACTGGGATCCTCCAGCTGCAGAAACTGGGATCCTCCAGCTGCAGAAACTGGGATCCTCCAGCTGCCCAAACTGGGATCCGCCAGCTGCCCAAACTGGGATCCTCCAGCTGCCCAAACTGGGATCCTCCAGCTGCAGAAACTGGGATCCTCCAGCTGCCCAAACTGGGATCCTCCAGCTGCAGAAACTGGGATCCTCCAGCTGCCCAAACTGGGATCCTCCAGCTGCCCAAACTGGGATCCTCCAGCTGCAGAAACTGGGATCCTCCAGCTGCCCAAACTGGGATCCTCCAGCTGCCCAAACTGGGATCCTCCAGCTGCCCAAACTGGGATCCTTCACCTGCAGAAACTGGGATCCTCCAGCTGCCCAAACTGGGATCCTCCAGCTGCAGAAACTGGGATCTTCCAGCTGCAGAAACTGGGATCCCCCAGCTGCCCAAACTGGGATCCCCCAGCTGCCCAAACTGGGATTCTCCAGCTGCCCAAACTGGGATCCTCCAGCTGCAGAAACTGGGATCCTCCAGCTGCCCAAACTGGGATCCTTCACCTGCAGAAACTGGGATCCTCCAGCTGCAGAAACTGGGATCCTCCAGCTGCAGAAACTGGGATCCTCCAGCTGCCCAAACTGGGATCCTTCACCTGCAGAAACTGGGATCCTTCACCAGCAGAAACTGGGATCCTCCAGCTGCCCAAACTGGGATCCTCCAGCTGCCCAAACTGGGATCCTTCACCTGCAGAAACTGGGATCCGCCAGCTGCAGAAACTGGGATCCTCCAGCTGCCCAAACTGGGATCCTTCACCTGCAGAAACTGGGATCCTCCAGCTGCCCAAACTGGGATCCTCCAGCTGCCCAAACTGGGATCCTCCAGCTGCCCAAACTGGGATCCTTCAGCTGCAGAAACTGGGATCCTCCCGCTGCCCAAACTGGGATCCTTCACCTGCAGAAACTGGGATCCTCCAGCTGTCCAAACTGGGATCCTCCAGCTGCAGAAACTGGGATCCTCCAGCTGCCCAAACTGGGATCCTCCAGCTGCCCAAACTGGGATCCTCCAGCTGCCCAAACTGGGATCCTTCAGCTGCCCAAACTGGGATCCTCCTGCTGCAGAAACTGGGATCCTTCACCTGCAGAAACTGGGATCCTCCAGCTGCCCAAACTGGGATCCTCCAGCTGCCCAAACTGGGATCCTCCAGCTGCAGAAACTGGGATCCTCTAGCTTCAGAAACTGGGATCCTCCAGCTGCAGAAACTGGGATTCTCCAGCTGCCCAAACTGGGATCCTTCAGCTGCCCAAACTGGGATCCTCCAGCTGCCCAAACTGGGATCCTCCAGCTGCAGAAACTGGGATCCTCCAGCTGCCCAAACTGGTATCCTTCACCTGCAGAAACTGGGATCCTCCAGCTGCAGAAACTGGGATCCGCCAGCTGCCCAAACTGGGATCCTTCAGCTGCAGAAACTGGGATCCTTCAGCTGCAGAAACTGGGATCCTCCAGCTGCCCAAACTGGGATCCTTCACCTGCAGAAACTGGGATCCTCCAGCTGCAGAAACTGGGATCCTTCACCTGCAGAAACTGGGATCCTCCAGCTGCCCAAACTGGGATCCTCCAGCTGCAGAAACTGGGATCCTCCTGCTGCCCAAACTGGGATTCTCCAGCTGCCCAAACTGGGATCCTCCAGCTGCAGAAACTGGGATCCTTCACCCTCCCAAACTAGGATCCTCCAGCTGCCCAAACTGGGATCCTTCACCTGCCCAAACTGGGATCCTCCAGCTGCAGAAACTGGGATCCTCCAGCTGGCCCAGGGTTCGACTGTGCCCAGATGAGCCCGTGCTGGGCACATGTGCAGCACAGGGAGACAGTGCTCTCCTCCCTCTCCCCAGGTGGGAGCTCTCTGTCGGGCACGTGGGCTGGTGGAGCAGGAGAGGGGATCTGTGGCTCTGCACCACTGGGAAGGGGCCTTTTTCTCCCCTGCCTGCACCTGGGTCTGGTTCTCTGTGCAGTGAGCTCCTCTGGATGCTTGGGCAGCTGGAGTACATCATTCCCCTAGGGTAAGGAGATCCTGCTTGTGAGTTTTACTTCTGCAACTGCAAATATCTGATTTGGGTCCTGTGCCCCATTCCAAGAGGCTCCGTGGTGAAAGCTGTCCCTGGCAGGTGGCAGATACCCAAATCACAGACTCACAGAATCCCAGAGGCTGGGAACGCCCTCCCAAACCATCGGGTCCCAGCTGTGCCCCATCCCCACGCTGTCCCCAGCCCAGAGCCCTGAGTGCCACGTCCAGGCCTTCCTTGGGCACCTCCAGGGATGGGCACTCCACCACTGGAAGAAAAGCACTGTGAGCAGGTGTTTCACAGGCTGATGCACTGTCCCTGCAAAGCCACACTCCTGCACCTTCCCCCTGCTGACAGATCCTGTACACCTCCGTGCACACACATGCTACCCCAGTGCCCAGCCTGTCTGAGAGACACCTTCCCTGAGCTGTGGTAATGACCCAGAAACCTCAGGATCTGCAGAATCACGTTTCTTCAGGGTGCAACGCGAGAAAACCTTTATTTGTTAACAGAGCTTGATTCACAAACTGCTCTGAAAACACCCCCTCGTGGGATTCCATTACCAGCAGTTTTATGGCATCTCAAAGGCAGCATCTGGAAAACCCAGACAATGACTCTTGACACCCTTCCTGGAGTATGAGAGCTGCTGAATAGCTCAGGAGTCCTCAGCTCTGGACTGGGGGGCCAGGATGGGTGACTCTGTGTCACCTGCACATGCTGCGTGTGGGGACATGGACAGCCAGGTGTGCTCCAGGGACGTGGGAACAGGAGAGGCCACGAGAGGACAGAGCTTGAGAGTGGCAAACCCAGCGCATTTTTCCAGACAGTGATCAGAAGGACTCCAGGAGATGTTGCTGCACTTTCCATCTTAGAGCAGCATGAAGATGGCTCCCTCCTTCAAGTCTGTGTCTGACCCTGACCCTGTTTTGCTCTGTGCGATGTTTTCTGGGTAAATCTGTAAACTGTGGGTCTGATTTCACTCCTGGTTGGTGGGAGACAGGCAGTGTGTTTAGCAGGGTTATCCCTGGCCTCATTAATATGATTGTATTTTGCAGCCGTGGACCAGCCTTGCCCTTGCTGGTGCAGGGAGCTGGAATTCAGAATGTCCTGCACCAGGATCATCTGCCGTACCTTGCATAAATCTCCCTCTCCTGTCTCTTAATTATAGTCCCCTGTGACTTTTTCCAGGACTCCAGGGAAGACTGAGGAGAGAAGGGCTGGTTAAGATTTCCCTGACTGACCCTGCACCCAGCACCCAGCCCTGCAGAGTGAGGAGAGCCCCAGAATTCAGCAGGTACCTCCCCCAGGGTGCACTGATCACAGCATCCCTCCTGAAAATGTATTATTATTATTATTATTATTATTATTATTATTATTATTATTATTTACTGTGGAGTGCAGCAACTCCACACAGGACCTAGGGGAAACTGAGCGCACAGATGCTCCTTCCAGAAGGTGGGTGCACATAAATTTCCTGCTGGCTTTGCTCACATCAGGAAACCACGAGCTGTGGCAAACTGCAGGCATCTGACAGATAACTTCCAACCTTTCATTTGGTCCAGGGAGAAACTGGAACAAAAATTAATGAAATCTAAATGATTAAAGATTTTTATTTTGAACTCCTTAAGCAGCTGAGAGGTCTCATGCTATCTCTACATCAAAGCAACTAAAAACCCGCGTGTTCTTTTTGGCAAACTGGAGCTCCTGTTGGAAGCAGCCTGCTTGGAAGCAAAACATTGCAGCATCAGTGCTGAAAGAACAGAAACACTGAAAAGCAACAGCTTCATCTGCTGTTTCTTCTCTTTCTGCCTCCCTCTTAGGTACAAGTCAATGTTTCTTAAATTTCTCAAGGGATCACCAATCAATGCTTCACTGCCCAGATGATTTTGGTGCTTGCTGATCTCAGGGTAAACTTATGACATTAAGTTTAAAAAAAACTAAATTAAGTTTAAAAAAACCTAAAAAACTGACTTTAAAAAACTGATGTTCTGGTTAATTAATGGACTTTTCTTCAACCTAAATTAACCAGTGCTAGGTCTCCAGGCGTGGTCTTGTTTGCATGGGCTTGGTAAAACCAAAGTAACGCGATTCTGCAGAATTAAAGATGTTTTGCTTTAGACCATGGTTAATTTTTAGTTATATTAATTTTTAATTACATTGTTTTTTACCTAGGTAACTTTACCTACATAAATCTGCTTTAGAGATTGATGTGCTGGGGCTGTGGAGCAACACTTTTCATTTTAGAGGTGAACAGAGTTTATCAGCTGCAGGTGTAAAGATGTGAGGTCACGTTTGTGCCATTTCCAGTTAACCCAACTTCCTCCGTACCACAAGATTTACATTTTTACTGTGGATTCAGGGAGATCTCTGCCCTTCAAGGAAGCTTCTGTTTGGGCCAGATCAAACAGAAGGTTGGCATAGACTTTTTTTGACCCATTCCATGGAGTAAGAAGCTGAATTTCCTCCAATTAGAGAAAAAATACCAACAGCTGCACAATTGGGTCATCTTAAACTACAGATTCTCAGGTAATTCATATTATTTTATTTTTTAGTTGTTACTTATTTTAGGACTGCATACAGAAGGGATTTATCAGCACTAAAGAGGGCTGCAAGATTATTTCCACGGTACACGGATAGATGGGGAGCAGATGCTCTCTTCTGCATGACAGGACTTCCCCTGTAGCTGATGCAGTGCAGGTCAAAATTCACTGCAGATACCTGAAACACCTGGATTCCGGGTTTTTTTTGGTTAAAAACTGCAGGACATGTGGATTCAGCACGCTAAGGAGCTTGTTTGAAATACTTCCCAGCTGCTGCATGATTAAACCCCTGGGACTTCGCTGTCCTTTGCTACCACTTTTGCAGGTGCAGTTACTCCTGGAGTGCCAGCAGGACCTGTGGCGTGCTCAAAACTCACAGCAGGAATGTTGTTCACCCCTCACACCCCCATGCTTCTGGAAAAAAGCTTCACTCTCTTCCAGGTCATTCACACTCCATTCTCCCCTTTAAAAGAGGCTTCCTGTGGAGAATATGGACTCCTCACGTGGTCCCTGATGAAAAACCAGTGGTCCCTGTCCTAAGGCCAGGGTTTCTGGACTTTGAGTGATCTGCTGGAAATCCACAGAGAGCTGTTTGTCCCCTGGTGCCAGAGGATGGTGCCAGGCTCTGTTCCGTGCTGCCAGGGACAGGGCGGGGAGCAGTGGCCATAAAATAAACCACACCAAGTTCCAGCCCAGCAGGAGGAAGAGCTTCTGTCCATGGAGGGGCAGAGGCCTGGAACAGCTGCCCAGGGAGGGCCTGGAGTGTCCCTCTCTGGAGACATCCCAAGGCCAGCTGGACACGTTCCTGTGCCACTGCTCCAGGGGACCCTGCCTGGGGCTGGGCAGGGGCTTGGAGTGGGTGAGCTCCAGAGGTGCCTTCCAGCCCCAAATATCCTGGGATTCTGTGATATTACCTCACATGTTCTTTAAAAAGATGTAGATGGGGAAAAACAGTTTTGGTTTTCTGAAGGTAAAAGCTGTCCCTTCATTGTGACAGCACCTCTGCATGCAGATTGTTGCTGCCTGCCTGTGGGTGCTGTGGGAGAAGAGGAAGGGAAGACGTGGAATGGGGATGGAAGAAGGGAGGAGTCTGTGGACAATGCTGTGTGCTTCATCTGAAAAGGAACAAACAAGAAACTCACCAAACGAAGTTCATTTCTATGAGTTCCTTACCATGATTATAAACAGAAATTTTTTGAAGGTATTTTTGGGCAATTTCTGCGAACAATCAACTAAAGAAGCACCCTCAGAAGCGGACTGCTAGTGTGGTAGAAGGTCACAGAATGGTTCTGGCTCTGTCAGGTCCCTGTTGCCTGTCCCTGGAAGACAGTGAGAGCTCAGGCACTGCTGAGATGGGGTGAGTGTGGGTGCTGAGCAGAGGAGGTTTGGCTCCCTGCAGTGGAAATTTCTGTCTGGGGGAGCAAAGACCCTCCAGCCGTGGGGCAGCCGCCTCAGGTGGGGCTGGTGGTAACACAGGATCACCACAGGATCACCAGAAAATGCCCCTAAAATCACCACAGAATCACTGCAGAATTGCAGCATGGTTTGGGTTGGAAGGGACCATAAAGATTTTCCCGTTCTTCAGTCAGCATTAGGGGTCTTTACAGATCTGTCCTGTTCTCTCCTCGTTGTTTATTACTGCCCCAGTCTTGCTGTTCTCTGCCAAGTTCAGCACCAACAATTTTAAATATTTACCCAGGATCATTCACAAAATGTTGTATGGTATAGAGTCAATAACTAATTTCTGTGATTGCAGTAGAAGCTCATCGTGTTTTTGGTTTTCTGTTTACAATTACACTTAGAAATCTGCTACTTAATGTATGCCACGTGTGGGTTATTTTCTTTTCTTTTTGGTTTTTTTTTTATAGTGCTCTGTGTCATGTAAAAGTATTTGTACATCACTTGCTTTATTAGACTGGCTGAAATGTTTTGTGTAACTACTATTTTCCGTCGACCCAAAGACTTTGTGAACTTATGATTGATTCAATAAAGAACTTAGGTTCAGGCAAATATTAAAATTCCGAAAAGAATAATTAAGTTTTTTTCAAACTGGAACATTAAAAGTTTTTGTCAAAAAATACTCTGTATTTAAACGGCAAATTAAATATTTAAAATATTTATTTAAAATAAAATTTAAATACTAATGTATTTAAAAGGCAAAAAAATGCCACTTTAAAAAGTTTAGCATTTCCTAAATCATAAAGACATTTGTGGTACTGTATTCAATGAGCTGAGATGCAAAATCATTCCTTTATTTGTATATTTATATATTTTTTTACTTTTCAAGAAGAATGCTGCTTCGTGCACTTTTGCCTGGCAGAATTTGCTTCTGTGGGCTGCAAGGCTGATGGCTGATATGTAGGAACTTAGAAAACTATGACAAAATAACGTCCCATGTTACCAATCAGGCAAAACCATATGGACTTTGTCTAAACAAGTCCTGAATGAAAGACTTAGAAATAATTTGACATGGTTAATAGGAGTCAATAGTAAGGTAAAAAAGATAGAGGATGCAATGGACTATTGTGTCAAGGTCAGACCATTATCATGGTCTAATTAGGATTCACCTGTCAAATGCTTATTTAAAGCTTGCTAATTTCTGCTTCTCACTGCCTCTGCCAATTCTGTGTGAGCCATCAGATTTTAAATAGAATAGAATAGATTATCATATCCTGAGCAGGAAGGGACCCACAGGGATCACCCAGCCCAGGTCCTGGCCCTGCCCAGACCCCCCAACAACCCCACCCTGGGCATCCCTGGCAGCGCTGTCCCAACGCTCCTGGAGCTCTGGCAGCCTCGGGGCCGGGACCATTCCCTGGGGAGCCTGGGCAGTGCCCAGCACCCTCTGGGGAAGAGCCTTTCCCTGATCTCAGCCTGAGCCTGCCCTGTGGCCTGGGTCCTCTCCCTGTCCCTGTCCCAGGGAGCAGAGACCGGAGCTGCCCTCGGGATGAAGCTGTGCAGCATCACGAGGTTTACACCCTTTTGTTGCTGTGCCAGTGCTGTGATTTAGCCTGACAGCCGTTCTTCCTCCCCAGGGTTTACCCACTGGTGTATTTTTAGAGATCAATCCGGCTGCCTCGCTTTGATATGCTAAGCAAGCCTTTCCCATATCCTCTGGGATGGCCCTGGCTCCTCCCCAGTGGTCCCAGCAATCCAGCTCCACTTCCAGCCTCAGCTCCTCTTTGAACTCAGATGGCTCAGCAGCAAAGGCCGTTCCAGATGAGGGTTCATCCCTGTTTAATGAAAGAGCATTAATGGCCTACCTGTCTCCTGGATCCCTCGCCTGATAAGCCAGAGGATGCATTTCCCTGGCTTTGATGGTGAAGAGGGTCTGATGTGCTCATCAGTGCACCAGGCACACACACGCCTGACCCCCATCTGGGGTTTGCTTGGCTCCAGCCAGGCATCACCACTCCGACTGCACAGTTCTACATAGAAATCTTTGGCACTGAATGTGCAATTCCGTGTGGCAGTTCTGGCATTCTGGGACGGAGCCGTTCCGTGTCTCCTGAGCACAGCACATCCTGCACATGGGCTGTGGTCCCTGCTGGCTGCTGGTGGTGGGAGCGTGATGGAAGGCACACCATCCACGTAACTGGTGGCATTTGGGATGGAAAATAAGGACCTGAGAGACTTTGGAGGGTAAAAGGAGGAGGAATACGTGTATCTAACCAGGGTAAGCAGAGCACACAAGGAGCTGGCAGCTGCAGAGGCCACTGTGTACAGATGAGGTGGCCCAAATAATTGTTTGGGGGTGCAGTTCAGGTCCGTGGGAGGTGGAGAAACAATTTCAATGCCTGGGACTGGATGCAACTGTCCCTTTGACAAAAATTGGGTGCTGTAGAAGGATTTGAAGTTCCAAGCACTGGGAGCTGTAAGGCACTCAAAGGTGAGGAGACAAGGTGGAGGACTTCAGCAGAGAAAATTCTGGAGATTTACACCAAAACTGCTGCCCAGTGCAGAGCTCCCATCCCTGCAAAGAGTAAGTCCTTGCAAGGAAAGGATTTAGATCTGGTTGGATGAACCATCCCTTCATGAAGAAATGCAGGGAAAGCAGAGGTTAATGAGGAATTGAAAAGAGTGCAATAATTTTAAGTCCAAAAGAATGCGTAGTGTCAGTATTGATTAAACCAGGGCAGTGTTAGACTTGGCAGAAATAAGACCACTGTCCTTAAACTATAAAAAAGAAAAATCAGAAGAAAATGAATGGGACAAGTCTAAGAGGAGAATTTTATGTGGTGAGTTCAAGGATTGAGCAGATGTGGCCATAGGTGAAACGATTTTATCTCATTTCTCACAGGGAAGGTGACAAAGCACAGCACGGTGGCCAGGGAAGGAGGAGGAGGAGGATAAGGGTGGGTTGGAACAGCACACAGTTTGTGCTGAAATCTGAAAAAAGAGGAATTCATCTTTACACTGGAAAGATTGTCACTTTTGTCTTATTTTTCTCTAGAAGAGTTATTTTCCTTTTCCTTTTCCTTTTCCTTTTCCTTTTCCTTTTCCTTTTCCTTTTCCTTTTCCTTTTCCTTTTCCTTTTCCTTTTCCTTTTCCTTTTCCTTTTCCTTTTCCTTTTCCTTTTCCTTTTTCCTTTCCTTTTCCTTTTCCTTTTCCTTTTCCTTTTCCTTTTCCTTTTCCTTTTCCTTTTCCTTTTCCTTTTCCTTTTCCTTTTCCGTTTCCTTCTCCTTTTCCTTTTCCGTTTCCTTTTCCTTTTCCTTTTCCTTTTCCTTTTCCTTGTCCTTTTCCTTTTCCGTTTCCTTTTCCTTTTTTCCTTTTCCTTTTATGCTTTTCCATCTTCCTCTTACTTTTCTCCTTTCCCTTCCTTTCCCTTCCTTTCCCTTTCCCTTTCCCTTTCCCTTTCCCTTTCCCTTTCCCTTTCCCTTTCCCTTTCCCTTTCCCTTTCCCTTTCCCTTTCCCTTTTCCACCTTTTCTCACATATATACATGCCCAAAGTCAGAAATTTCAGAGGGACAGATGTAATTTCACAGAAATACAAACTCAGAGGTTAAATCACTCTATTCCACCATCAGCTGCAGCAGTTTCAGAATCTGAAATTGCATCAGTGAGTTGCACCACCAGATTCAAAGCCTCAGGGCTCTATGAGGGGAGAGTATTTGGCAGAAATATACATAATTCAACATGCAAACTCAGTATCATATCTTTCACTTCACTCCAGAATGCCCTGAATGCTTTAGCTTCTTCCAGTCACAAGTGTGATTTGCTTGCTTGTTTTTGCCCGTGCTATTTGTGCAACTGATGAGGGAAAAATTTGGGCAGATTCACCTTTTTTATTTTTTTTTTTCCACAGTGATGGCACTGCATTGACAGAAACCATATTTCCCGGTTCTGGGTTCTAGTATTACCACTCTGGCAGAAGTATGTGCTTTATTTTATGTTCTGTTACAGAGAAAGAAGCTATTGTGATGATATGCATATAGGGAAGCCAAAAAAAAAAATTGATTTTGTTAAAACTATTATTTTTCTCAGTCTAAGAATTCTGGATCATATTCATTCAACAACAACAACAACCACCACAACAAAAAAAACCCATCCCCACCCCAAAAGCCAATTCCCCCACCCGCAAAAACCCACCCAAACCCCACAACAACGACGACAAAAACCCACCAAAAAACCAACTAAAAAAATAGCCAAAAAAAAAAGGAAAAAACCAAAGGATTCTAGGTAAAGCCTGCATGAAAATCACTTTTGATGAAAGATAAGGTTTGACAAGTGAACCAGGTTAAGCAGCACACATCATCTCTCCAGAGTTCTTCTGAGTCATGCTTTTAATTTAATGTTAGCTCTTTTTAAAGCTCAAGGCTTGATTTTTTTTTGTTTGTTTGTTTGGTTTTTTTTTTTGTTTTTAGTTAGGAATGTCTGATGACTGTTGGAAAAGTGGACATTTGCTTTGGGGAAAAAAAAACAAACCCAACAAATCACAAGGTCCCCTTATTTTGCTCACAGTTATGGAAAATGCACTTCTTGGCATATGCAGTTATGGATGTATAATCTGAATTCTTATCTTATATGAAAAGAAGCAAAAAGCTGGGCAAATTATTTATCGTTTTGCACATTTGTTGCTGTGAAAGAGTGGACAGGGGCTGACTCCCTCTTTGTTCAGTGGTAATTTTATGAAGTAGAAATGATGGTGGGGGAAAAAACCATCATGATTTTTGGGTTTAAATCTAAACTTTTGGATCTAAATTTGAATTCCACTGCAGTTAAAGGTAGGCGTGCGTTCCAAGTGTTGTGCTGGGCTGGGCTCTGCACCTGAGCGAAGTTTTTATAAACCAATCATATACACCCACATTGTTAATGCCATCCTTCTGTCTGTTCTGGGTAATTCTGTCCTTCTTAAAAATGGCTCTGAGTGTTTGATTCAGGGAAATTCAGTGAGAACAAGCCTTGGTCAGTGGCTCACAATCAAGAACATGGCAGATGCAGCTCACTCACCGGCGCAGTCCCTCTCTGGTTGTACGGGCAAATGGAAAAGATTGTGATGACGAAGTTGTAAACCATGCTTGCTGGCTTAATTTTGGCATGGGATGGCTGAAGGATTTATAATTTTACAATGAAACCTTCATCTCAGGCTGGTTAAAAACTGGGGGAGGGACAGGAGCGGAAATTGTGGTTCCAAGTTCACCTGCGAGCGCGACCCCGGTGCTGTCTGCATCCGGGTTCTAATTAGACAATATTCCTGGTCTAGACTGCAGCAATGATTAAAACCAGACCTGACACTCTCGTTTGAAGGAAAATTGAGTTAGCCTTTATTAACTTGCAGTTATTAACTTCACAAGGTACAAAGGAATCATTGAGCTGAAGCTATTTTGGGGTTTCAAACCATGAATGCTTTCCAAGACCAAGCTGTACGTGGGACAGTGTGGCAAACCTGGCTGTTTCCTTACTGAGCATTCAATCTAAGAGCCTGCCTTCAAACAGAAAGGACTCTGGCCACCTTGGACTCGCCACAAGAAGATTTTTCCTGCAGCCACTGAAGCCCAGCATGGTTTGGGTGGCTGCTCACTGCCCATGGTGCCCAGTGGAGATGCACTTGGGCCACCACACCGAAGGACTGCTCACAACTGTGGCACAGCCACCTCCTCTTCTCTTTTGCCCCCAAATTGTGCTTCTGGTTGGTCCTGACACCCAGATCTACCAAGGAGCTTAGGAAGCTGAGCTGAAACACACCCAGCACTTGCTGGTGTTTTGGTAGGTTCTCTTAGTTTGCTGCGGATATCTCTTTTTGGACCTAATTTAGAAGTCTGAGAGTTTTCCCATCCTCTGGATATAAAAAGAGGCCACAGCTGAAGCTCACTGTAGCCCTTTGGATTTGTAGGCTGTGAGCCTTTGGTCCCTTGCTCAGGAGCTGACATCCCACAGGACCAGGCCTGCAGAATTCCATGGGGATGCTCCTTTTTAGTCAGGTGAGGTTCAGGTTCACCAGGGGAGGTTCAGATTAGATATTAGGAGTTTGGTTTTTTACTGAAAGAGATGTCAGGCATTGGAGTAAGTTGCCCAGGGAGGTGGTGGAGTCAGTGTCTGAAGAGGTGTCCAGATGTGGCACGTGGGGACATGTTTTAGGGGTGGTTACGGTGGTGCTGGGGTGATGGTGGGACTGGATGATCCTGAAGGTCTCTCTCCACCTTGGTGATTCTGTGGCTCTGTAAATATGGGCGCACATGCTTACAAAGGAAAACCAAACCCCGGAGAGAACAGCCATTTCACAGGTTTTCATTTTGTTTTTTTCTGACAAATTCATTGCACAGCTTTTTGCCATGTCTCAAAAACATCAGAAAACATGAGGAATTTAAGTTTTCTAAAATTTGAGTGATTTCAGTTTCCTAATCAAGCAGGTGGGACAGGAGTTGCTTTCTTTTGTAAAGAGGAACAGACAGGGAAGAAATTCAAAATGATGATTTAATTGTTCACTGCACAAATGAGATTCTCCATGGAAAGTACCTGTAGAGTCACTGTGCTTTGGGATAGATTTAGTGTCCAGGGGCAGAGTCTGATTTGTGCCTGGGATGTCAAGATCAGCTGGTGGGAGTTTGCAGCGGGCTGCTTTTATTTTTAAAGCACATAAGTGACAGTGCAACGTTAACAAATTGCACACAACGTTTATTCTCCTGCAGGTGAAAAAATCATGGCATTGCCCGGTAGCAGCTCATCCTACTGGAAAACACTCGAGAGACCTTCCATCAACACCTTTTAAGCTGAGGCATTTGTGTGACAGAGCAAGTGCCAACGCCTGCCTGGAGCCCCATTCCTCAGCGGGATTTTGGCGATGAGCAGAGGAGTGATGAGCAGGCGGGGTGAAACGCCTGCCAGGATGGGTCAGCACAGGGAAGGAGCTGCCCTGCCTGACACTCATCGGGATCACGGCTGGAGCAGCACACGGGAAGGGGCTCTGGGTTCCTCTGGGTTCAGGGTGGCCTGAAAAGTAACAGAGGGAAAGGACATCCCCTCTCCTGGCGGAGTTCCCCTCTCTTTAATCTTCTGCTGGTTGTTTTACCTGGTCCTTCTGTTAAGAGCTGGCTATTAAAATTATTAGAGAGATGCCTCTGCCCCAGCTGAGGTGCATTTGAGACCACATGCAAAAGTCAATAGTATGGATTATTATTTACCAGTAAATGTGAAGTTGAGAGAAAGGTAAGAAAAAGGACTGGGAGGGAGTAGGGGGAGAGAAAGAGAGTGACAGAAAAACAGGTTAAGTAGAAAAAAAATCACCACTCTGTAGATTCTGGTGAAGTCCCATTGATGGTCTTCTTCTGGTCTTCTTGGTGGCTGCAGACTGTATCCATCGGGTGGTGGAGAGAAGAGTTCAGGGAACACAACCTCTGCTGGACTAGTGTTTGCCCAGGTTCAGGTGGGAATGCCCAGGGACCTCCCCCAGGGCGGGGAGTTTCACACTGGGCACTGTAATGGGCCACGGGACACTGGGGTGGTGTGATAGTGTGGATTAGGGACATCTCAAGAGTCCTTGACACCTTCTAGGATGTTGCAGCTGTTGCTTAGGTCAGTGTACCTGAATCCATCGTGGCCCGTCAGAGGTGAACCCTTCTTCAGAGGGGAGATTCTGCAGCTGGGTCAGTGTGTAAGGGAGGACTCTGCCATGATAAGATTAGCCCACCTCGAGTCTTACCAGCCTCCTCCCTTACCTGGGGACCCAGTTTGCAGCCTCAGGTTCTGCACCCGGCAGCTGCTCTGTGCATCATGAGCAGAGCACCCACAGTTGTTAGAACCCTCAGCACCAACAGTCCCAGCTTGTCCAACACCAGGTCCAGTGTTTGAGTCATTAACCAGAGTCCAGTCTCCCATTCACTTTAACTCAGGTTGTCTCAGTTACTTCTTCCCCGTGGTCATGGTTCCTGCGTTCCAACTTGCCGCTTGCCCCCTGAGACACCTCTGAGTTTAGGACACGTTGATTCTGCACATTAGAAAATCAGACACAATCACACTGCCCAAACTGCTGCATGCTCCCAGAGCTGAGCACCCCTCCTGGCCCCCTGCCTGCCTTCCTTTCCGTGGGAAGGGGACCTGTGCCCTCACGCAGGGCCAAAGTTCCCGAAGAGATATCAACAACCTTGATTCAGACATCTGGTCCTCCTCGCTGTTGCAGATGGGAAGGTGAAGCACCCAAAACATGCAGACTGTGGAGCTGGCGATCCAGTCCTCACACTGTCCCCGTGGTGCCTTCTGCAGCAGCAAAGCAGAAAAGAATTGATGATGAAAGCTGAAAGTGTAATAATAATGCAGCTCGGTTGTCACGTATAAAACGAGAGACAAACACAAACTAATGAGAAACAGAGTGGCCCGAGAGGAAGGGAGAAACAATGCCTGTACTATGGGGGGAAACATGAGAAAGGCAAATAAACTGCCAGCTGCAGGAGTTTATTGCAAGGGAAAAAAAACCCCAAACCAAACCATTTTGCAAGCAATGACAGAAAAAGACTGGAAGTATGTGCCAAGTGGAGAGTGACAGTGACATCTCCTTGGACAATAGGGGTTTCACTGCTTCCCACTGGGCTGGAGCTGGAGGAGCAAAGCCAAGAGCTGGCTTGCCCAGCTAGAAGTTCGGGTTGCATCGAAGCATGCCCAAGCAGGCAAGCTCCACACCTGGCAGCAGCTTGGCTGGCAGCTTAATGAGCTTTAAAAGCACAATTCTACGGAGTAACTTCTCCACACTGCAGGAGAGCAGCTCCTGTGCCCATCTCTGCACCACACGTGGCCAAGGATCAGGTTGACTGATGGGGGCTTCACTAACCAGGCTTCAAAACCTCTTCTTAACAGAAACCTTTGCCTCTGCCTTCAGCAGACAGCTGGGATTAGGGGACAGTCAGGAATTGTCATTTACAGGTGCAATTTGCAGTGCTGCCGATGGATCTGCTCATGCCACAGCAGGAGAGGGAGGTGCAGGGGCACGGGACAAAGAGGGTGATCAGAGTAATTTCAGGTGACTGGCACTTGAAGAGGTAGATAATGTGAATATTAAGAGCCAGTGTGTGATGGTCAGAGTGTGCAACTCCTGTGCTCTGAGGGACAAAAAACCCCCACTGTGACCTTTTTCCATATGGCCCTTTCTCCAGCTCTTAACATTTTACAATATGAAGGATAATGAAAAAAGAGAGTTTTATCATGTCTTTATTGATAAAAGCTTGATTAATTCTTCACTGCTTTCCACAATCTTAGCATATTTTGCCAGTTTCCTTGTAGATCTGCTTTTTATTTACCTGGAAAAGTATCTCTTGAGCTGAATTCTTCCTCATGAAGGCCCCACGTGCGCCTGCTGCTTCCTCCCTCCCTCCGCCCCTCCCCTGTTTTCTGCTCAGAGCTGCACTTTTCATGACAGCCCTTGTCAAATGCATTTCTTAAGCATCTTTGTCCAAAAGCTGTTGCCAGGAGGGTGCGGTGTCCGAGCTGTTTCTGTGACACGTCCTCAAAGGACACTGCTCTGAGCTGCTCTGGTCACTCTCTGCTTTCAACTTCTGCGCTGCCGAATTGTTTTCACCCGTGATGGCCCTTGTCCATCAAATGTGCTCTCCCTGTAAATACCCTCAGGCAGGAAACCCATTAGCAGATGGACTCCATGACCTTCTCCAGAAAGCACTGAAGTTACAGCTGTGTGCAGTGTGCACAAGAGAGGGAAGGTTTATTTACTCTTCTTTGTTTCAAGATTTTTAAAAATTATTTTTTTCCTGCGGCGGAAGATTTCTTTATACCTGGAGGGAGAAATCATCTCCCCGTGTTGCTTTCCTCACGTGGTTACTGCCTTTTAATTTAGTACCTGCTAACAGGAGGAAATCTGTATTTCAAGGACCAAGCACTGACAGAAAATGCTTCTTCAGGCGTCCTGCTGGAGTGAGATCTCACACCGAGGAGGTGGAGAGGCATCCTTTGTGTGGGGGAAAGAGAAATAAAGCCCCTGAGGGAGCTCCTTTCCATCGCAGCTGGTGGAAACAAGGTGCAGGCCAGGTGTGAGGCTGGTCAGGAGCCAGGGAGCGCTGCCTGCACTGAGGGCACATGCAGAAGTACAGACCTCGGAATTACCCCACCAAACTGTGTGGGACGCAGCCCTCAGAGCAGTGTGGGTGGAAAAGCCAGCGAGAGAGAGGCCACAGACAGCCAAAGGCATGTTTGCAGAGCATCCATAGGGAGAAGGGTAAGAAACAGTCTTCAGGAAGGGTCCTAGCTGGAAAAAGTTTTGGAGTTTTGAACGGAAAAGTCTCGTCTCCTGCTGCTCAAACACAATGGGGGAAGGGAAATGGGGCTTTGTACATTCACTGCAGAAAAATAGGAGTGCATCAGACAAATATCTGATTTCTTCATCAATTACTTCTCCTAATGGAAACGGCATGTCTGTCCCCAAATTCTGGCTAGCTGCTCGAACTGCAAAGGGTGACAGTGCTGCGGGATCGCCCCACAGAGCCAACCTCCCCCCGCTGCTGCCAGGGACGCTCTCCTCATGCTCTGTGCTTATCCAGAGAAGGCAGAAATCAATGTTTTTAACACTCTCCCCCCATTGCTGTCCTTCCTTGGGGATCAGACCAGGTGTCTCCTCAGGCTGAGGGACCACTGGCTGCCGAGGTTTCCTTCTCCCTGTCAGAGCAATGACCTGGCTCTCCACTGCTCCCAGCGCAGGGTGGCGACCGTAAATGCTGGTGGAACTGTAGCACTTAACAAGTGGTATTTTTATTACAATGGCCTCCTCTCCTTTCCCATGATACTGTAGGAACTGCTGAAATACCAGCACAGCATGTCACCTCTTCAAAACGGAAAACCTACAGTTTAAACTGTGATGAGCAGTTTGTTCTGTTAATAGATCTCCGAGCTGCAAATGTTCGCAAGAGCTTGTTGGCGGGACACACGTGTTTATTAGGAGTGGAAATGATACCTACTAGGTTAATCTTTGCAGGAACAACAGGATCTCTGCAGAAAACAGCAAGAACCCCTCAAGTGACAGCGGTGGAGCAGCAGAGGGCATCCGCAGCCTGCGTTTGAAGGCTGCAGCGAGGGGAGTGTTCGCTGGCAGAGCTCAGCAGGACAATGCTGCTTTAACCAGCGCATGGAAACCCTCAGAGCATCCCGCAACCCCGACAAAGCCAGCGCCGGGAGGCATTTCATGCTGCAGCACCTTCAGAAATAAATTATAAACGAGGCCAACAGTGTCCTGGCACTGGAACAGAGTGGGCAGCACCTAAAGGCAGTGATACACGGGGCAGGTCCCTCTGCTGTGCCTTGCCTCTCCAGCTGCAGCCGAGGGGTTTGCTCCGGATTAAACAAAGCCATGTGCTGTTTACAATGTGGTTTGAGTTTGTGCTCGCCGAGGTTTGCAGTGCCCCTGTGGAACAATAGCTTACTGAGCCGGGCAAATGGGGAACAGCCCGTGAACAATGAACAAACAGCGAGAGGGAGCTGGGTTGTTTTAGTTCTCATCCAAAATCCAAGGCAATCGGTTTCTTAACGGAAAATAAAAAGCTTATGAAGCTGCTGGTACATTGTCACCATTCGGCATCCTGGAAATTGGATTCAGATTTTTGGGAAGGTTCTTGGACCAGTGGATGGAGCAACACCGGATGGTGCCAACCTTCCCTCACGCTGCGGCCTTTGCTGTTTCCTTTAAAGGATTTTGTCACAAATGGAGGTTTCTAAGATGGCTGCAGCCAGAGAGACATTTAGAAATCTGCCCTGCGTATCTAGCTCTGAGCAGGGAGCCTGGGGATAACAGAAACAAAGAGCACTGGATCATTCCTGTGCTGTGAACACTATTTCTTGCATTTCACATCCTCTAAATTAGGGTAAAACCAGACCATGTTCCCCTAGGGTGAACCACTGTGCTCCTGCAGCCTAAGGGCAGGATTTTTTTCATCAATACAGAGATGAAGAACCTTGGCTTGCACGGGAAAGGCAATGAAATTCGTCTTGAAAGTGGTGACCATGACCCTTTGTTGTGAGAGATTTACTCTGCTCTTAGGGATATGAGGCAGTTTCTTTCTTGCCTTTCTTTCTCCTGTGTTTCAGAGAGCAGAGAAAGAGGGGGATTGCTAGAATATTGAACCCAGTGTAAAAATGTACAAGTTTTAGCATCTTTTCTTTAGAGGTGCTTGCATTTCCTCTGATTCTAAATCCCCCAGAAACTGATAGTTTCACTACGAGGGTGATGCTCAGCGAGGAAAAGCAAATGAAGACAAAGCCACAGATGCCAGTGAAATAAATGGTGCCTGAAATGTGAACTAAATGTCTTCACAGTTCAGAGGAGCTCGCAGAGGCACAGGCACTGCCCCGACATTTCCTGTCCCAGGATCTCATTTGTCACCAGCTCCTTTTCCAGCGAGGCTGGGGGCTGCTTCCTCAGGAGCTGTGGGTGCCTGGGGAGTGGAGCCTGTGGGAACCTCAGCTGTCCTGGTGTGCATCTGCTGCCCGGCTTTGACCCCTCCTGGCCAACACAGACCGCAGCCCCAGCAGCAGCATCCCCTCCCTGAGGCTGCTGCAGGTGTGACACCTGAGGACCACTCCAGACAGCACCTCAGGTCCAGGCTCCTTCCCAAAAGATGCCGAGTGCAGCTGACTTTGGTGCTTTCTACGAGAGCCTTGCACCAAGAAACAATTCTCTTCCCAGCTATCACCTGAGCTCCAGCATCATCTCTGCTTGCAGGAGCTTCTCTCACACGTTTTGGGCTGCCACCACCTGCCCCTGCTCCCTGGCTGCTTGGCTCAGCCCCAGGTGAGACGTCAGTGGAGGGTCTAAGATGCTCCCCCTGTGCCAGGGCTGCTGCTCTGGTGCTCTGATAAAACAGAGGATTTCTGGTGATCTCTGGGCTGTTTCATCAGGAGAGGCACAAACAATGGCTGAGAGGAGTTGCTCCTAAATTCCAGTAGAACTTCCTTGGACACAAATTGGCTTTTACATCACCAGGGCATGTGAGTACTTGATTACTCTCCAGATACAAAGAAACCTTCAGTTTTTTTGAACACATGGGAAAGATTATGTCAGGGTGAAAATGTGGGAAGGGAAGGAAGTAGAGCCCAGCATATTTTCCAGAGGTGTGGATAAGCAAGAAGATTTCATGCCGTCCAGTCAGTCATTATCTTTTATCTCTTCTGGAAAGCAAAACACCAGTACAATGGAAGTATTAAGTTTAAACCCTTTTCCAGAAAGCTGAATTTATCCAGAGGGGATTTTTTTTCCTGGAAGCAAGGATCAGTAATAACATTTGTGGGAATTATCCAGCTCCTATTGTTGAGCTGAGTCTTCTTTTTTCCTTTCATGATTACCTTCTCCCAAACACATGTTTTTAAAGAATCTCTGGAAAGGTTTTTCCCGAAATGGAGCTCTTCAAAAGAGGCTAAATCTTCTTGGCTCACTGGCCCAGTTTTCTAGTGGGTTGGTTAGTTGGATTTGTGCCTTTAGTGTAAGGTAAGGTACCCAGTAGAAAAAGACAGGTTTTAATATATTTTCATGATGCCTTTTCATGCTTTATTATAACCAGCCAATTTGACAATAATTGGAGGATATGGATACCTCCTAAACTTTGGGGAAAATAAATCTGTCTCCAGGATTAGGCTCCAGAGCAGTAACTGGGAGGTGACAGCAGTCTGGACCAAAGAAGAAAAGGCAGTGCTTGCATCCTTAGCTCTGATGAGGTTGTTCTCTCAGAAGAAGGACAATGGTTCTTAGCCCTGATGGATATTATCTTTGTTTATTTTGACTGCCCACCTTGAGAAGGAAGTTGGTCTCATTTCTGAATTATCAAGGCTGAGGCAGGCTGTGCCCCAGAATACTTTGAATAAGAAAAGAAAAAAGGGGGAAAAAAAAGAAAGGAAAAAAAAAGAGAGGAAAAATTAAGAAAAAAAGGAGAAAGAAAAAAAGAGGAGAAATAAAAATAATAAGCTGGAGTATCCTTGGCATCATGCTGGCCTCCTATTTTTTTTTCTAGAAGCATCATTGTGGATACAAATGGATTAGCACATAATGTTGAAATATTGTGAATATGCTGACATCTCATTGTTTTGCTCAGGAAGTAATTTGTCATTGTTACCAAAAAAAAAAAAAAAAGTATCATGACTGTTTCAAAGCTAATTGAGTGTGTTGCAAGAATTTTTAAATTCTCAAGTAAAACCACTGGTCAACAACCAGCTGTATGTCCCTGGATGGAAAGGGCTTCCCATAGGAGGGCGGGAAAGTCTCCAGACAACCGGTAGGAATTTATTCAGGGTGTGAGATTAATGTCATGGTCATGCTCAAAAGAGCCAGTGAGAATTCAGGGAAGTGAGACATCAGCCTGAGCAGCTTGGCAAGGAAGGAAGTTGATATTAAAAACCCCTCTTTTTCCAGAGCTCATTATCTCAGAGAGGTGGAATTCGGGAGGGCGGTTTCGGCAGTCTCCAAATCTGGGCGAGGAGGACTTCTCAAAGTGATGCCACCACTTAGAGCCTCACCACTGCGGCAGCAGGGGAGCACTCAGCCCCCACACCCCCAAAATCGGTGTTTTTCCTAGGAAATGGAACGGGTGGTTCCTCCCCACCCTGGCTTAGGGCACGTCTCAGTGGGGTAGGTTGCTGCTGTGTTTTCTGCATCCCTGAGAGCAAAGCCCGAACGCACCCAAAGATCTCTCTTGGGAACCCCTTCCAGGCTTAGCAAAGCCAGGCTTAAAGATCTGGGCCAGAGCTGAGGCTCCTGGGCATGCCAAGGAGGGGAACCTCCGGGGAAGTCAGGGTTTGGGGTTAAACGGAACTTTGCGACTCCCGACAGTGGAAACAAACCCGGGAGGCATCTGTATCTCTGCTGGGAACCTCGCCATGCGATTGTAAGCCACCGAAAGAAAACAAGAGGTGGCTTGAAGTATTGTTTGGCGGATTTGCCCTTTGCAGCGCAGCTCTCAGGTGAATGCATCCCTCCCGGTTCGCGGGAGGCTCGGGCGGTCCCGTTCCCATCCCGGGGGCCATCGGAAGGTGCTGAGAGGGCTCCGTGTGTGCGGCGGGGCTCTCGGAGCTGCTCGCCGCCAGGCTGAGGGTCCCCAGGGGCTGGGCAGGTTCACAGCCTGGAGCCCAGCCCCGGGGCGCTGCAGGAGAGGTGAACCTATTCCCAGTGACACGCTCAAACTGGTCCCAGCTTGGCGAGGAGGGGGATGCGAGTCCTGCCTCAGTGTGTGCCTGACTTTATCTGCCTCTCCAGAGCTCTGCTGGCCTCTGCAGAGGGCAGGAGGCTTCCAGCCAAACCCTGAGATGCAGCTCCTGCTCCATTGCCTTCCCTGGGTTGTTCTTCCTTTGAAAATAAAATTCTCATTCTTTACGGCACCTTTCTGCTTTCCCAGGCACCCAAACCTACCCACAGTGAACTGCAGGCACTCTTTAAAATGTCAGTGGGATGCCTCTTAATCCCATAAACACCCCGGTTCCTATTACACATTTACCCCGGGGAAAACAGCAATCCCTTTGGAACAAGGTGATTTAAGTAGGTTTTCCTCACTCTTTCACAAATACATGTAACTCTCTATTAATATTCAAAACACGGTTAATCCACCAAGGTGGGACTGGGTGCCTCTGGAAAATCCCAGTGCTTAGACATCAACGGGAGTGACCAGTCCCAGTCCCTTCTTTTTCTCCTGACTTGCAGGGAGTGTTCGGATGCGTTCCTGGACCCGGGCAGATGCTCTGATGGCTGGCCTCTTGGTTATTCAAAGTGGGTTTCTCTCATTGTCTTCTGCCAGAAAGAGCCCGCTCTGCATAAAGAAGATGAAATCCCATGACTAGGCATGTAAGCTTGTGGCTGCAACCCAGCACATTGTGTTTCCAGGCAGAGCTGAGCAGCTCCAAAAGACAGAGAAAACAACAACAAAACAGCCAGACCAGGGACAGCTGGGTGCTCACCTGGGGTTTGAACCCAAAATTTGAACCCAAGACACACCCTCCCAGCACCAGCTCATCTCTCACATCCCTTTGCATTGCTCTCATACTTAATTTTCTGTGTGGACAAAAACCAGCTCCCCAAAGTTTCCTCCAGCTTCGTCACCCCAAGGAAAGCTGCGTCTGGCCAGAGAGACTGCAGGAGTCCCTCACTGAACCTTCTCACTGTAGGCTGGACTCTGGGTGTGGGTTAT
This sequence comes from Corvus moneduloides, assembly GCF_009650955.1. NCBI lineage: Eukaryota > Metazoa > Chordata > Aves > Passeriformes > Corvidae > Corvus > Corvus moneduloides. Next base: position 75,895,239 of record NC_045511.1, read on the forward strand.
TTCTAGGGAGGAAATCTCTCATCTCTGGAGGGGACCAAACAGAGGGCACCTCCTTGCTGGATGTTTCCAAGGTGTGATTGGGCAAGATGCTGGATAATCGCATGGAGGGTCCCCTGTCCCACAAAAGTTGGATTAAGTGATGTTTTGAGGTCCCTTCCAGCTCGGGCTGTTCCAGGGTTGTAGGATAAAATGCACCCAAAAAGATAAGAAAGGTGGTCCTTGGAGCTTTCTTAAATGTTCCTGCAGATAAATGGAGACCTTAAACAGGTCTGCAGTTAATTTTAACATGCTCAGGAAGTGGCTGCTGTGACACCTTGTAGGGTAGAACTCTGGGTGCTCAAGCTGAACCAGTCCAGCTGACTCAGTCAACAGGTACTGATCTTAAATCAATTGCCTTCTGGGGACTCCCTTAAATTGGTTTACATTTGCTGTCTTTTGGCACATGTTAAATCAGAAATAAATGTTAAGTCAATAAATAGTTCTTCCTTGACTGGAATAATAGAGCTTTTAGGAGGAAGACTGTTATGTGCTTCTTCAGTGCCTAAGAAAACAGAGCTCTTATCTCTATTTAAGTAATAATTATAACCTAAAGTTGTTTATTTGACTGCATTTACTCAATTGTTTCCACAATGATGGAAGTAGATCTCTACAGCTCCCCTGCACTGATTGATCCTGGATCACAGGGCACTGATTTCTGCTTCAAAAAGCAGAACGTTGATAGCAAATGCAGGACAACATAAAGTAAATGGTGGGCAGAGGAGTTAATTAATTAATTCCTTTACTCCATATGATTGTGTATGTTGGTGTGATTATCAACAGCTTTAGTGAACAAAAGCCCATTTATGGGTAACAGCAGCAGCAGATAACAAGTGTTGAGGCTCATGGGTTCTCTCTTGTGGCATGACCTCTGTAGTTGTCCCACTCTTTTGTTTTGTGCCAGTCAGAATTAATTAGATCGAAACTGCTGGTAAAGTAAGACGATATGGAACGTCAAAAATAAGACTTTGCACATTATTTTGGATGAGTTTCTGCTCCTGCTTGGGCTGAAGCTGAAATAGATGACAGTAGTTTCACCGTCTCTGAACTCAAAGATTGTAACTGACAGCGAAATCTGTTTCCATATTCTGTTTCTATTTAAAATGTGCTGGAAATGTCAATGAATTCCTATCCTTATGATTAATAGTTAGCAACATTTCTGTCTTTTGGCAACTAAATGGCTACAGGAGTGAGGACTATCAGAACACGGGGAAGAGGTGGTTGTGGGAAAGGTGGTGGAAAGGCTGCACCTAATGCTCCTCTATCTGAGTGACCTTGGTGTTCTTCATCTGCTCTTTAATAGGAGTTGGACTGTGATGATAAGTTCTTCAATCAGAGGTACTGTCCTCCCAGTCCTTTGAACTTTTCCTTCTGGCTTTTTGTGACCTTGGAAGTAATTTTTCACTTCCAAGCTAAATTGAAAAAAAAAAAAAAAGCTGCTATTGAGTCACGAAAGTTAAATTGTAAAAAATGCTGCAATTGAGTCATGAAAATGAAAAATATACATGAAACCAGAACTGGGCATTTTGTTTCACTTTGGTGGCTAGGAGTGGCAGTGAAAATTGAAGGCAGTTTCTTTAATAGCACATTCAAACGCTTTCTTCCGCAGTTGACTTTCATGCTAAAATAATAAAAAAGAGATTAAGTAAAGAGGAGGACAGCAATCATTCCTTAAGTGGGGTGTTATTTTTCTGATGAGGTAAACCCAGCTGACATCAAGAATAGTTTAAATCTGCCAAATACATGCTGATGTTGGCTGGCTCTGCCTCTCCCCCAGCCACTGCTAGAGCTGAGATTAAAGTCAAGTCATCTTCCATGGTTCTCCACATTTGGGGTGTAATTAAGAGGAATGGGGTGAAAAAGGGAACGTGGAGGTGGTTGTAGCGGTGTCATGGACCTGTAGGTAAAGTATTGAAATCTAGGGTGTTTGGGGCATTTAAAACCAGGCTTACCTCGCATTAATGCAGGAACAATAAACCACAACTGCCAGGGAGCAAGGGAAACGTTTGGCATCTCCGAAACTCTCGAAACAGGACCGCGCTTGAGATCTTCAGATCCCACCAAACCCCAGACAGCTGCTGACAAGGCTGGGTCAGCACTGGTGGCTTTGGAGAGCCACCCCAGCCACGGAGGGTGGATCACCCAAGCAGGAGAACTGGTGGGTTTGTTTCCCTTTTGAGAGGTGGAGGTCAGTGAGGGGCTTTATGAGATGCAGCGTCGTAAAACAGCAAAAGGCAGAGCAGGAATCGTTTGTGCATCTGCCGTGGAGCCAGGAGGGCTGGCAAAACAGACAGACATGTCACGCTGATCTGACTGCAGGGAGCAAGAGATGCATGAGCATGGCTCCTTCCAGGCTCCAGGAATGAAAAGCAATTTTTTTTTTCCTGTTAGGAGCTGCTTTGGCCGCTAAGCAAAACGTAATAATGGCTACCCATTGAGTTTTAAGAGGTTTTGTCTTCTTCCTCTTTTTTTCCCTTAGGACTTCAGGGACTATTCTATTTGATGAGCTTGCCTAGAGACTATTCACATGGTTGAATCCTGTGGAAAATTTATTGTCATTAGAAAAATTGGGGGGGGGGAGGGGCGGTTGAAGGAAAAAAAAAAAAATCACACGAGTTTTCTTCCAAACCCTTTACCAGATCTTTTTTTTCTGCTTCATCTTTCATGGGAAAATCCATCTGTGTGGTTGTACATCTATTTTAGTGTTTTTACTTGTCAGTATTCTGTTTTCGTAGCTGCTCTGAATCTTTTAGCTCAGGAGCTGTTGTGCTGTTGGTTGATGGAGGAAGAAATGGCACTGGAGACTGCAGTGATGCCACATCTGGAGAGGCTGCAATTATGAGCCCAACTTGTCTCGTTAATAACGACCAGAGTGATGACTGGTGTTGTCAAGGCAGCAGCTGTGACTCTGGATGGCTTCACGTCAGCTCCACACCAGAGGTGGTCACTCATCTATCAGCTGATAAGAGGTGTCCAGGTCCTACTGGGAAAACTGAGGTGTAAATGGTCACTGGAAGGTGTTTCCTAAAGGTGAACCCGAAGGTGCAGCCCTGGCAGAGAAGACAAGAGAGAGCAAACACCATGCACTGGGCTGGGTCCAGGAGGGCTTTCTTCTCCAGGAGGGTCTTGCAGAATTGTGCTGGGCTACCCAGAGGAATCTCCTTCCATGGGGATGGACAAGAAGTGGGTGGGCAAAGCCACTCTGGAGCTGGTCTAGTGGTGGTGACAGGCCCTTGGAGCAGGGGGTGGGCTGGAGACACAGAGCCTCTTCCAGCCACAAGTGCTGTGATTGTATGGAGGGGCTTACAAAAGCATCTTACACAGCAGGAGCGAACAAAACATTTTTCTTCTCTCTGGAGTAGCTTTGCCTTTTGGTCACACATTTTGGGCTCAGGAGAGAGGGTATCAGTCAATCTGCAGGGGGAAGCTCAGAGAAGGAGTTAATCCAGTGAAGAGAAGGGAGTGTGAGGGAGTGGGAACTGGCTGATCTTTAGAGTCCCCTCCAACCCAAACCATTCCATGATTCCATGATAAAGGAAGAGCTCTTTTTACACGGATATGTAACATGTGCTTAGTTTTTCCAGCTGGACTTCACCTGCTACACAGCCTGCTGAAATGAGTAATTATTTTTTACATGCTGACACATTTTTAACCCCACATGAATAATTGAGAAGAATGCATCCATTTTTTTCCCCAAGAAAGGATTAATATGAAACAACTATGGAATGGTATTGATGTAAAGAGATGAATAGAGGTCTTTCCCAGGGATCAGATGCCCAAACTTAACAAAAAGAAATACTGGAGCTTTGCATTCCTGCAGCTCATTGCAGTGGAAAAACTTACACTGACAAAGACAATTGACATTTTCTGAAGAGGACAAATAAATTTACTGGAGGAGGTGCAAGCAAACCTGGACACAGTTAAAAAAAATGTGATTCACAAAGCCTGTCAGCATTTTTTTTCTTGTGTCTTAGAGTCTGGTCACAGCTCTGGGATGAGTGACTACATTTTATACAAGTGGTTGAGCATAAGGTGACAAGAACGCTTGGGGACTTGGAAAATTGTCCCTCTGATGACAGACTGAAGAGGTTGAGATAGCTGGTGATAGAAGGAGAGGAATAAATCAAGTGTAAAAGGTCTTAATAGGTCCACCAGTTTGGAGAAGGATGTTCAGAAGAGATGAGAGCCACCTTTCTCTCGTTCCTGTAACACATAAGAGGGAAGACATTAAATTTTGAAGCTGCAGGATTTTAACTTTGCACACAGAAAATAAATACTCTGTCCAGTAGCGTGTCCTGCCTGTGGACTCACTGCCAAGGGATGCTCCTACATCTAAAAAATGAGGGAAAATCAAAGGTCACGCCTGTAAAAAGAACATTTGGAGCCAGATGCTCCTGACAAGACTGTAAAGTCTCTTGAGCTTTTAAATTAATCTCTAATGTCTTGCAACTAATAAGAGATTTTACTCAGCAAATCACCCATCCTGGCTCTGTGTAACAGATCATGAATCCTCATTTGAAGCATTTGGTGGTTGTTAGATCCCTTATACCACGGAAATTTCTGGGCCTTTCTATGTTACTGTGTGCTCCCGGCTTCACTGTCCTCTCTGGGATTTTTACTTCCGTGGAAGAATGGTTTAATTGGATTCTAGCTCGTTTAATAATGATTTTTAAATAGCTTGAGTATTGTCTCCTGCTTTGTTTTGAAGTCTCCCATGGATTACACTCACTGAGCAGATGTGTTTATGTGCAGCCCTGGCTGTGGTGAAATCCCACTCCCTGTTTTGTGTCGGGCTGAGTTCACGTGTGGCTGCAGAGGATGGGCTGGGTTTGTGTTCACCCCTCCCACCCTTCACTTTTTCAGGTGTTCAGCTGAGGTTTTGAGGTGGGGTTTGAGCTCCACAGGCTGTTGGTGGCTGAGATTTGACTGTAGCACAAGGGTTGGTTGGCTGGGGGGGGAGTTGTAGGAACGCTTTTCTCTCATAGAGCAGATTTTATGGCTTCCCCTGCAATTAAAAAAAGCAGATACAACAGTAGTAGCATTGCCTTCATAGTGCAAACACAGCACCCACTGGACAGGGTGGTGATATGTGATTAAATTTATCTGGTGATGATTAATGATGGATCAGCATCCACCCAACACGCAGCCTGCCAAGGTGCACAAAAATATCATTTATGTCGTGGAAGGTAATTAGTAATTTCCATTTCTCTGATTGCCTTGGTCTGTGCCTCCAGACTGACCACAGAGAAGAGGGGATGCTCTTTTCCCTGCTTCCCTTTCCCTCTGCAGATTTGCAAAAACCTGCTCAGTAACAGAGCCGTTTCCAGGCTGAAATTTCCACAGTCAGCCACTGCTGACAGGGATAGAGATTTGGGAGCAGAGCTGGGGCTGACAGCTTCATAATCCAGTTGTGCTGAAATGTATCATTGTCAGCTCTGCTATTTAGAAGAAAATCCTCAGTTTGGCTCAGAAGATGATTTATTGGGAAAAAAAGATGAAATGTCAGCATCTGAGAAGACAATATGTGTACGTAACACACCAGGCTCACTGTCTGCTCCTGTATAAATGAATTAACACCAGAATATGTCTTCTGAGCTCCACATCAAAGCACTGTTCACTGGGGATCACACACAGGCACCCTTTTCAAAAAGAGGAAGAAGGCAGAAAGAATCTGGGGCATTTTTGGAAAAATTTTGTTCATTTATCCAGTCCTTTGGCATCCAAAGTGGAGCTGGTGGGACAATGCACAGATGCAAGGGTTTGCCATGCTGTGCTGTGGATCAGCCTAGCAGTCTCACATCAGATTTGGGACTCCCTGCCCTCCAGGAGCAGTTAAGCAGAGTTTCTTCATGACATCATCTCACCTGCCCTGGATCTGGCAGGTAAAACCACCTGGCTGAAGATAAGGAATGGACACCTCTGAAGTGGATCCATTTTTCACACCCATGGCTTTATTCCCTGACTCCTGCAGATGAACCAACACGACAAGAGAAGGACCCAGACTCTGTTTCACTGGTGGTGAAGTGTTGTTCTACAGGTTTTGACTCCTGTGAGAGGGAGAGGAAGAAAAAGAAATCTTTCTGTGGGCTGCTAGATGCTTCTGATCACTTATATGTTCTCCTTTCTTGGAATTCCTTGTGCATCTCTCTCTGTATGTATATGTGTGTATGTATCTATCTGCCTGTCTTTTAATTTACCTGTTCATCTGCATCCCTGTGTGTGATTAGGGATTGACAGTCACTTCTCGCTGCCTCGTGGTTGGTTTTATTGCTGTTGCATCCCTGTAATGAGGACACTGGCAATTTTATTAGGAAATATTACAGGACCCCTCCGAAATCCGGTAGTCCCTGAAGTCCCCACAGATTTTCTTGAGTACTCAGTGTGTCTGGAATGTCCAAGTGACCCTTGGAGATACCCAGCCTAATAAACCAGGCAGGACACTCATATCATGGTTATGATTATACATATTCCCCCACAATATAAAGCTGTGCAGCTGTGATTGCAGGCAGAGAGTTATCAGCTGGAAGCAGCTGTGCTGCTGAAACACCTGGTGGCAGGCTATGTAAATACTAACAGAGATACCCCAAAATCAACTCTGTCTGTATTTATATGTGTTTTGTTGCCCGCTGAGGCAGCTGTCAAGAGGGTTGACTTTGGGGAAATGGATGTGAGCTAGGAATTGCAGGGTTTGGAGCCCTTATGTTCATTTTGCTTGTCCATCAGCATTTAAATATGTGTGCCGAAAGGATACATTGGATATACAAGGCCTTGTGCTGTGGAAAGGCACTTCAAGGGCCACAAGGTAATTTTCCATCTTTTAAAAAACAGGAGGAACCATCTACTTTAGGGCAGACTGACCCTGAGCTGATTTTCTTGTAAGGAAACTCCTCACTTTCTTCAAGACAGCCTTCCAGGACTGTGAGTACAAACAGCTTTTCTTCTACCCTCAGTTATTTAGGAGATGTTAGCTCCAAGTGCAGCTCGGGATTGAGGAGTCCCTGGCACTTGATCATCTGCACTCACCTGTGCTTAAACACAGGAGAGAGGCAAAAGGAAAATGGTCAGCTTGTTTGTAAAGACAGTTTCAATTAAAGATCTGTCCTCATTAAAACACGCTCTGTGCACAGAGCATGCTAATTGCACAGGCCATGCATTATGGTTTCACAAGTGGCCTCCTTCGTTCTTTGTTGGTCTCAGTGAACTTAGAGGTCATTTCCAACCTTAATGAATCTGTGATTCTATAAGCTGGGATTTATGGTCTCCCCAGCTGTGACGCTTTCCTCGCTGTCCTAAAATCTCTGTCCCTACTACACGTACCCAGGAGATGGTTGTTCAACCTCAAAAAAGTCTTTAGTGTTTCAGTACTTCCTTTTATTGTGAGTCAGACAAACACTGAAGATTTTCTGTACAGATCAATGATATAAAAAAATACACTTAAAATAATCTGTTTTGCCTAACTCATTTTCTTCCAGCTAATTGCAACCTGCTGATTTTGAAGTGGGATCCTTTGGTGTGGCCAGAGGGGTTTTTTGGTATGTGTGTTACTCCACTCCAGACCCCCTTTTCCACTTGGGTTTATGAGGAATTCGGAGCCTAGTTCTGCTGAGGGAGGAGAAAAGCCCACAACAAATTCCAGCAATGAACATCTGGATAATTACACCCCTGTCTCAACTGAAAAGAAAGGGAAAAAAATGAAAAAAAGAGCCCAGCTGCCTTCTCATTCCCAGTCTCCTGCCAGACAGCTTCTGCTGACAGGCTGGCTGTCCCTGGGAGGGGTGGCAGGTGAGGGGCACACCTGAGCGCTGTCAGAGTGGATGCTGACAGACTGCATGAGCTGTGGTCTTACACACTGCAGATTCAGTCTAAATACCCTTCTGGCGTGTGTTCGCTTTCCAAGCACTTTGTCCCACTGCGGGTACTGTGTGGGGAGCTGAGTGTAGCAGGAGGAGGGAGGAAAAAAGCTCTTAACCCTATTGTTTTAAATAAAAGTAACGGTTACCTTGAGACTTCTAGTTTCTGTTAGGTCCTTCAGGACGTTAAATGTTTGGAAAACACTATCAAAAGGAGGCAGTTGGTAGATTCTACAGAAAATGTTGTAATACAAAGTGACATAAGCACCTCTTGAGGTCATGGACCAAGTTTGTTTTCTTTTCTTCGTGGTGTGTATGGGATATCAGTTTCTGCCTGATCTTTTTATTTCCTTCCTTCCTTCCTTCCTTCCTTCCTTCCTTCCTTCCTTCCTTCCTTCCTTCCTTCCTTCCTTCCTTCCTTCCTTCCTTCCTTCCTTCCTTCCTTCCTTCCTTCCGAATTCCTTCCGAATTCCTTCCTTCCTTCCGAATTCCGAATTCCTTCCTTCCTTCCTTCCGAATTCCTTCCTTCCGAATTCCTTCCTTCCTTCCTTCCTTCCTTCCTTTCGAATTCCTTCCTTCCTTCCTTCCGAATTCCTTCCTTCCGAATTCATTCCTTCCTTCCTTCCTTCCTTCCTTCCTTCCTTCCTTCCTTCCTTCCTTCCTTCCTTCCTTCCTTCCTTCCGAATTCCTTCCGAATTCCTTCCGAATTCCTTCCGAATTCCTTCCTTCCGAATTCCTTCCTTCCTTCCTTCTCTCCCCAACAAAGAAGCTTTTCCCTTTCCATGTGGATTTATCCCCTAGTTAGAGGGAAGAGGCAGGCCCCAAACCAATAGGCTGCTGAATCACTTATTTCCTCACTCGAGTAACTAAAGTTGTCATCCAGCAGGGGCCCAGGAGAATGCTTAGTGTTCGCCAGCCGCAAATGCTTCAAATTAATCACATGCTTAAATGTTTCACATATTTAAAAGAGGATAACTGTGATTTGGGAGAGTAATTCTGATCTGGGAATTAGCACCATATGGAAGTGCATTTGAGTGACTACACAGAGCACTGTTGGCAACACAGGGCTCCCAGGTGTTTGGTCCTCTCCCCTGCTCAAAACAATGCATATTTCAGGGTTGCACCTGTGTTATTTAAATGACGTAGTGAAGTTTACTGAATGGAAAGGAGAGACAAGAAAATCAGGGAAATGTCTCTGACAAAGACAGGACTATTCAGGGAAAGTTTAGCAGCCTGTATTAGGCATCATGGGTGTAAGAGCTGGCGGTGGTTCAAGTGTTTGCAAGATGGGTTTGTTTTCTCAGATCTCCAATTTACTCTAACAGGCATGTTCGAGCATGAACAACTAAATCTCACGTGAAATAAATGAAAATGCTCAAAATACATGGTACAGTGAACCTGGAAATGTCTAGGCCTTGACTTCTGTCTATTTAGGCTCAGAGTGAAGCCAAGGTTCACTCAGTTTTTTCTGTTTAAGCACAGATTTCTAATGTCTGGAGTTTAACCATCTTAAAAGGAAGGTAAGAACCTCATCATACCTGGATTCCTTGTTTGCCAGTGGAGACAAATGGCAAATCACCCCTTGGAAGGCAGGTAAGAGGGGCTGCTTTTGGGGCAAGAACTCACCTTTTCCCTTTGACTTAAGGGAGCAGTTCTGTTTAGCAAACTCAGTTTCCTTCCAGATTTAATGGTGTGAGGTGAATCGAACCACAGACTCACAGGATCATAGACTGGTTTGGATTAAAGCTCATCTCATTCCACCCCCTGCCATGGGCGGGGACACCTCCCACTGTCCCAGGCTGCTCCCAGCCCCAATGTCCAGCCTGGCCTTGGACACTGTCAGGGGTGTGGCAGCCACAGATCCCCTGGGTGAGAGATACTACCTGGGATATCAATCTGGGCTTTGATTCATCATCTTTCCCATCTTTCCTCGCTCCCCTTTGTCTCCTTTGGCCATTTAAGCCCACCACAGCTGCTGTCATCGTGCCCATGCTGGTCTCTCAAAGCAGAGTTTGTTCCTGCAACACGAAATGCCAAAAATAACAAGAATGGTGCAAGAACTAATCCCACACAGGAGAAGGAGGAGCTGCCAGTAGAGCGCAAGCTTTGAGCCTCCCTGACAACCAGGTCTTGGCTGTGTTATAAAGGATGCAGAGCAGGGCTGGCCAAACAGCAGGCACAGGGGTATCAAGAAGTGGTAGGTGGCTTTGTGAGCCTAGATGGATTTACTAGTTGCTAGCTAATTCCACTTTCAAGGACTGCAATAATTAATTTTGTTTAGGTTTTTTTTTCCTCTGGTGATATGACTCCTTTGATCATCACTTCTCTCTCTCCCTAATCATTCAGTTGGCATAAATGCCACTAATTTTTACCATCTGGCCCTTGGTTGAAAGCTCTTGCCTGCTACTGTTCACATGTATCCACCTTGACAGTAAATGATGGGAGTGTTTCCAGTGTGAACTCGAACAGCTATTCCAGCTCTGCTTGCTGTAAGCTTCAGCTTTTGCCTATTTGTGGAAGAGAGAGTGGGCACTTCTGGGTCTGTCTAGACATGTCTCTCTCAAGTGCATGTGTGATCATATGAGTTACTCACTCTGGTAATATTAATAAATGGGACTGGGCCAAATAAAAGACAGTTCCATTAAATTCTCTGAGCTCATAGGGTGGTTATAAAGTCAACATGCTGTGCAATGTTAACATCTGACCAGTGAAATAGTTGTTTCCTGATCCCAGGCTTGGCTTCCAGCCACAAAAAACACAAGACAGATGCTGTGCTTTAGCAGGGTCAGGGTTATCAAAGAGATGTGATTAATAGTTGGTTACTGTGCTTTTGTGACACTTTTGCTTGGTTGATTACAAAGGACTCCTAGCCATGATTTTTCCTTGATTTGGTGATCGCCACGGCCTAATCCAAGCTTTCCCTGGAAAAATACAGGCACGTGCAGTGTTTGGACCTCTAGTTTGCTCTGAGGTTGTTTGATGTGGATGCTACTGACAGTGGTATCTCAGAGGGCAAAGGGGCCAGTGCCTCCTTGCAGAGGCAGCAGCTGGAAATGCAAACAACGTGTTCTGAGCCATTTAATGATTTCCCATCAGGCAAGAAGGCTGGAGAATTGACTTTAAAAGTGCATCAAAGTAATTTGTTAGCCTTTGAAGTAGGAGGTTATTTATAATGGAGGGTGTTCCCTGATGGAGTGATAGCTTTGTGCTGTGTGTGAGCGACCTGAGTCGGGATGGGGTCTGTGAAAGGATATCACAGCATTATAAGATGAATTTGGGAGCGCTTTATTCCCTGAAACACGGGCATTCTGCACCCTTACTTCGGTTCTGGTTCAGTCTGTCCCCTTTCCCTAGCACCAACACAAGCCAGACTGAGTGCCCTGCTCTTAAGTGTGCAAAATAAAACCTTAAGCAGGACTACTCTCTCACTCCCAAACCACTGATGAGCAGGGATGAGACCCCTCCAGGTGCAGTGCTGGTGAGTCGATTGAAAACAGATACTCAAAACCTCAGAGCACGTGACTGAGATGAGATAAATCACCTGGAGCTCTCTCTGCAGGAGGTTTTTCAAAATTCTCCCAAAAACTAGATGAGGTAAAATTTGGCACTCATGTGCCAGGTCCTGCTGGCTGCAAGAAACTGCTGGTTCTCTTCTGATACCTACCATGTGCCAGGAGTGTTTTTCTTTCCCTATTTTTCTCATTTTTACCACTCTCCCCTTTATGTTTTAACATCAGGAAACATTTTGATCCTTACTGAGTTATGGCAGCCATTCAGAAACATTGTGTGATAGGGTTTTTCCCTGACCCAAGGTCAGGAAATTCTGCCTCTGGGACACCTCCTTGCCTCGACCACCTCAATTTTTGCAAGTGGCTGAATCGTTGGTGCAAAACAGGGAGTGAGGAACACAATGTCCTATGCTGGGCATTATCTGCCATTCCCATCTTTATCTTCTGGTGCTGTGGTATATGCAGTGCTCCCTAAGCTCAGGCTTATCCTTCAAATCTATCACCTTTTCCCCAAAGTTTTCATTATCTGTTATTTTCAGGTAATGCATAATTCCACGTTAAAGCACAAGGTCCTTGGCCCAGGAAACAGAGGAATAGAATAATTATAGTAATAACTTTTTTTTTTTTTTCAAATTGTGCACATGTATTGCTGTTGTCTTCCTGGCTTGATAAACCAAAATATTAGTTCAACAATGTTTGTGTACCTAATTAATTTTGTCTGCTTGGCAAATTTCATCTGAGCATTTGCACATGCTCTCTGTCTGTTATTCTGTTACTTCCTGTGTTTGTTTGCTTTTTATTTTTGTACAGCAGATTATAAACGTGCAGAATTTTTACTTCAAAGTAAAAAACTATGCCTTTCTTAGTAATTGCCAGAGTTGCAATGTGCTTGTTGTTGTTTCTAATTGCTGATTCTCTTGATGCAGGTCAACACTGTTTTGATTCAAATATCCCAAGAATGAGTCACAAGAACAACAGCAGAAGATAAATTCATTGTAATGCTGCTTGGAAAGAATAGTCGACATAATTACTCTGCCCTATTGCTCTTTTCCCTTGATTTAAGTGAGATAAAATCTCCCTTTGTCAGAAAAGTTGAGTAACAGGTTCATTTGGATGTCAGGAGGAGCAGTTTATAAGCCTTCTGATTTGATCCCTGAATGACTGCCTAATCTGCTGATCTCCCTAGTTCCTCAAGTGACATTCAACAAAATACGGTTACAGGAGGTAGCTGGGAGCTTAGGTGGGAATGAACCCTTATTAATTTTTTGCTTCTTTGAAATGTAAAAGAAAGTTGAAAATAAGGAGAAATTAATTTCATATAACACTGGGGAAAAATGGTAAAGAAAGAGAAAAAACTGGAATATAAATATAGATGGTAAAACGTGAGTGGTAAAAAACCTGATAAACTTCAGGAACTGTTAGCATGCATCCTACGGTTCTATGATATTGCTTAAAGGAAAGAGTCTGTTATGAAATTAGGATTAAATATTTACAGAAAGCAGTGAAAGGAATCACTGGACATCTGAGTGACTCTTTACCGTGCTGTAAATCAAGTCTCTCCTGATGGGAGAGAATTTGCTGAAAGTCCTTGCAAGGAGTTTCAAAGATAAACCGAGACTTTTCCTGGAGTTTCAATGCTTCCAGGTAGTTGTTTATTAAGTCTTATCAGAGGAACAGAGCCACTAGCGTGACCCAGGTACAGCATAGAGCACAGAAAGCAGGAGTGAAGTCTAATTGTCAAAATTTACACACCTTTTTAAAGATATTTTAACCAATAGTTACTAAAAACGGACATTATTTTGACTTTCCTACCAATTATTCAGTAACACAGGCAGGAACTGCAGAATTCTCTATCCAATCATCCCAAACTACTTTGACTGCAGAACATGGAGTGGTAGAAGAAGGAGAAGAAGGTCTAGAGAACAACAACAATCCTCCATTTTGGTATTTTTTATCTATTTACTACAAAGAGAAGCCTAAAACCTCTGAATTTTCACCCTGTGACAGTCTTACATAGTAGTCTATCACCTAATTCACACCACTGTATTTTCTAGTTCTTGTCTGACCGTTGGTAATTTTTTCCAAGGTTGGCGTTTAAAACAGTGTTGTTCAGGGGGGTAAGAACCCTTAAAAACAGGCAGAGAAATCCTCTCGGCACTCTGGGTTCCTACACCTGAGGAAGGAAGGTTACCTGTGTAAAAGGTTGCCTGTATCAGGAGGAAAGTGTTGTAAGGGGAGAAAGCACCAGTTCTGCTGACAGTTGTGCTCAGAACAGGTTCTGGGATTATTGCAGGAGCCAGGGAGGTGTTTCACTCTCAGCTCTGCACTGTTGTCTCCTCCTGATGAGGCTCTCAGCCTCAGGAGGGCTGTGTGTGCCTCTGCTGAGAGGAAAAGGGTGGCAGGAGTGTCCACCCCCAGGCTTTGCACTTGCTCTTCCAGGACAAATATCCGTTGCTTATCCTGAATGTTTTGAGAAGTTTTGGGTTCTGCTTGCTTCAGAATAAACAACGTTTCCAGACTCTGCTTGCTACTACATTTGTTGTCCCCACTGTGCTTTTATCTGAGTCCAGCAAGCTGAAGTCCGAGAGAAAAGGGGACCCAGCATCTCTTTTGGTGGAATAAGGGGAAAGAACAACCTCATGGGGTGGAGGGGCCACTCTTGCCTGGTATCTTTGAGCTTGCTTTGGGTCACAGGAGACTTGCCTAGAAGGTGCTGCTGCTTTATTGTTGGCCTTCTCATTGTGTTCTTCTGCCTTCCTGAATTACCCCACGAAGTTCTTTTAAACTCCGTTTTTGGTGTGGAGAAGTTGGCTATATACTCCTGTTAATGAAATGGGGTTTTTTTTTAACTGGCAGGCTTCTGGGCACAAGCACTGACTTCCTACCTGCTCTTTATGAAGATGTAAATAGTACTTATTTTTAAATTAACAATGGCACCAGGAAAAGTGTCACACATGGGTCCTGCTTTTTCAGATGTAAGGTGCAGGTTTACTTGTGGGTATATGGGTGGCTGATATTTGGCAACTGGCAGGTTGCTTCACACAAGAAAGCCAGCAGTCAGGTAATCCTCATTATCTCCAAGTCCTAGCCCAAACCCAGTAGAAACAGGAAATTTCTTGGCTCAGAGATCCAAACCTGTGATCTTTAGCTCTGGATTTCCTCCCTCTCAAGGCTAGATGCAACCATTAAATTTGTTTTCCACTTTTCCTTTGTCTTAGGCGCCCCATTTTCTCGCTGTCTCTGCCCTGCTGGGATAATTTCATGTAAATGCAATGCTGGTCTCAGCAGAAGCCCCTGTCCCTTACAGCACTAGGCAGTGGGCAACTGATTTTGCAATGACCATTCATTGCAAGATCATTCCAAGAGCTTTTCTCTTAAAAAAAAAAAGGAAATTAAAAAATCTAATAGCTATAAAAATTTAAGTGATATAATATAGCACATATTATATGTGTATATATATATCTGTATATATATAAAAATAAAATACAAATAATATAATATAATATAATATAATGTAATATAATATACCCTGAGCTTCATGACTCCATTTCTAGGGGCAGCCCAATACAGGTGGCAGTGGTAAGATAATACCGCTGCCTTCTGAAGGAATTTTAGCTGGGTCTTTAAGGTAAGAAATGAGAGATCATTGATTTCATGGAGGAAATTCAGGGGTTAGGAGGAATCTCTCCTCATTTTTCTGGGGACGCTTGTTGGACATCTCAGCTGGAGAAGGTTTCACAGTGTCCCTGTACTGCTGGGAGATGCAAAGCCCTAAAAAAGTCAAAGTGACCTCAAAAACTGCTGGAAAATATTAGAGGAGGCTCTTCAGGTTTGTCAACTGGACACTTTTTGAAATAAATTGACAAAGAAATAGGATATAAATGCTACAATTGTGCTCAGCATTAGACATCAAGTGGAATGTCCTGAACCTGTAAAATAGCAACTGGGCCACTAACTTACTCAAGGGAAAGACTCATCTTCAATTTATCTGCCAATTTATCTGCTTTTCAATTTATCTGTCAAATGATGATTAGCACATCCTACAAGACAAATTGCCTGCTGTGAGATAAGTTTTGGGACTTCTCTTCCTACTTTCCCCACCGTTGTTTGCTAGCCCTGGTTTTATATTTGGTGATTTTTCTTTGGGAAATGTAACAAACAACTTATAAACCAAAAGCACCAAATCTGTTTCTCCCTAATGAGCGATGTCAGAGTTTCATTTAAGTTTTTTACATCCAGCTATAGCTGCTAGGACACTCTCCAAAGAGCACAGCACTGGGAAAATTATGATGTCATTGTAGATGTCTTGCTTATTTCCCCAGAATAAATGAACATCATCACGAAACTCCAGGAGGAAAACTTGGCTGTGCTGGAGTTATGGAGCTATTAAAGCAGCTGAGACTAAGGATTGCATTTAAGTCAGGGGTTATTTGGAGGTCACCATCATGCACTTTTTATTTGGAGTTCCAAACACAGGTTTAAGTGCCACACTTACATAATTTTGTCCGTAATGAGGTTGGTTTGGCTTCTCGTCTCTGAAAAGCTGCAGAACAAATGTTTTACAGAATCACTGCAAATTCTTTTGAAATTTTAAAGCTATGAAAAGAATAATTTCTTTCATAATTCTTCAGATGTCTATTTTATAGCCTGCCTTAAATGAAAGCTGTAACATGAAATCACAAAGATTAGCAGTGTGCTGAAACTAGCTGTCTCTTCTTTCAAAGAACGAGCTGTCATTTATTCCTTAAGATGATTTACCCTTCTGGGTTCAGCAATTGTGCATCCTCTGAAGCACAGCAGGAGAGGGCCTGTATCAAAAGGAAGATAATTTCCAAAATGCTCTTCATAATTACTGTAATAGTGGCTCATTCCTGCAATTTTCAGGCCCTACAGCTGAAAGAACGATGAGCTTACACGCACTGGCTGTTTGGAACAGCATCAAAGGAAGGCAGAGACGCAGCAGGGGTGTAGGATTTGCCATGGTGGACACTGACATGGCTCTGGGGTTCACTGCTTTGGGCAGCATCACTCACGGTTCAAGCACCAAGATCTGGCTGAGGAGCTGCACAAGGAGTGGGCTACCAGAGAGATATTTCCAGTCCACACCACTGGCAGTGTGTACATGTGATTGGATTCCCTGCTGACTGTATGGATACCAGAAACTATCTAATACCTGAAAAATGGGATCCTTCAGTGCATCATGTGTTCGACCACACTGCACAGACAAACTGACAAATTTTTTGAATTCTCAGCAGAGGCACTGCGATGCCAGGAAGCATCACCTTCTGTTTTCAGGAGGTTGAGAAGTTCTGTTGTGCCCTTTATGTTTCCTTAGTATCTGAAATATACTCTTTTCCTTGCTCATAGGACCTTTCTAAGCCCCTTCAGCCCTCAGTGCCTATCATAAGTTTATCACAACCTTATCAGTCTCATGGTCTGGTTCTTGGGGTGTCTCGTGCAGGGCCAGGAGCTGGACTTCAGGGATCCTTGTGCACCCCTCCCAGCTCAGGATATTCTGTGGTTCTGTGATTCCATCTATAAAGACCAGCTCTAGGCAAACCCCACCTGCTTTTATCCAGAGTTGTACCTGCAGTGCCCCCATGGGTATTTATTCTCATATTATATTCCGTATTTTCCCGATGCATTATTTGGAGATCTTTTTTCCTTCCTCACAGTAAAAAGCATTATTTTTATTTGTGTTTCACTTTCCTTATTTAAAACTATAGCACCCCCTTTTCACTCCTGTGTGCCCTGCCCTAGGTTTTTTTGGTGAAGGGCCACGGCTCCTCACAGAGTTCCCTCTGCAGAAGGTGATTGTGAATTTCTTTTGCCAGGAAGGAACATTATTCTTCATGGTGCTTTTGCTTCATTCACCACTCTCTGTTTTTTTTTTTTTCATAGCTTCTGGTTTCTTTCTGATCTGAACAGCCACTGAAGATGTACTTTATTTTAGATAATGGTATCATTGATCAAGAGCCTCTCTCATTTCACGGCTGGGCCAAAACGTCACATTAGATTTTTATTGGTCGAGTAATGTTAATTCTGAAGACAGGGATCATCTTGTGAACATGTGTGGTTTCAACTAAGTTCTTTCCTCTGGCTATTAATCAGCAGGAAAAACCTCAGTGCTTTATTCAGCCTCTTTTTCTACATGCCAACAACCAAAGTTTTAATTTTCTTTTTGAAAATACGTTCAACCACAACAACTGTTTCAGCTCTCAAGTGCCATAAGTGACAGCATTTCTTTTCCAATAATGAACCACAATTTCTTCCAACTGTTCCTGAGCTGGTGATGCAGGAGGAGCAGAGTGATTTCAGAGTACGCAGGATTCTGGGTTTGTGGGCCTTTGGGCAGCTCTTTGTGCTGTTTTCCAGCCACACTGGTGGATGTTACACTCTGATTAGTTAAATGCTGGATGCTTTCTCTGTTCCTGTATGGGGAAAAGCCAGAAAACTGCAGTCTAGGGTCATAAATCTGGAAGCATTCATAAGCATTAAATTCACCTTAAGGAAAAGCAAAAAAAAAAAAGAAAAAAAAGGGAAGGAAAGGAGCTTGCACAATGATAGATTATGTTTGTACATCTCTCTCAGTATTTGGTTCAGCATTATTAGCATGTAGGGTTTGATTGAAACCCTGCTTATTATTTTACTTGGTCGGGATTCAATGTACAGTGAGTCAGCTGCTCACTGCCAAGGTTAACAATTCATAGGACAGAGAATGGGACTTACAGACTCTGCCTTTTGCATGGGTTTTGCACTTTTTCTTTTAAAAGTGTGTTGTTCTTGTCCATCCTTCTACTCCCAAGACACCATTTAAAGATTTTCCAGCTACCCTGCTTTTCTTTTTTCCCCATTGCCTCTAGCAACCTTGGTTTTACTTTTAATAATATGTACTTCTGATTTATTTTGGAGTTGTTTCAGAAAATAAGTGAATGCAAATATAAGACAATAAATACAAAAATATAAAAGAGGTGTGATTATTTTTCTGGACTTTTCCCCCCCCCCCCATTTATGCATCAAATATCAAAGTAATGATTGCAAAAGCAATTCAGAATGACTTCAAGTCACTCTGCAACAGGCTGCCCAGGGAAGTGGTGGAGCCACTGTCCCTGAAAGTGTTCAAAAAATGAGCAGATGTGCCAATACGGTTTAGTGGATGTGGGGGTGCTCAGGTGAAGCTTGGATTTCTTGATCTTGGAGGTCTTTTCCAGCCTTAATGATTCCACGATTCAGTGATTATAAGTGCCACTGTGATGCCATGAAGATTTTTTGCCTTTTCTTTTATACCCCTGTTATACCTTTTCACAACTTCTGTATTCTCAGTGCTTTTTGCCTACATTCTTAGACTTGTTTGTCAAACTGAGAGACTAAACATTTTAGAAGCTTCGTAGCCAGGGATCAGTGTGCCCCAGCCCCCAAGGTCCTCTCCAGAACACATTCTGTAAACTAAGAACCATCCAGGGGAAGGTTCCTTAGAGAAGGGGGCTCACTTGAGCCTCTCATTGGGGAATCTTGGATAGATATGCTAATTAGTAAAACCTATAATGTTATACCCGATGCTGGGGAGACACACACATGCTCAGCAGGGTGCATCTCGATGCATATGACCTGGACGTGTGCACCTAAGGATCCTTAAAATAAATACCAAGGTAAAATCCCTTTTCCCCTTCTAACTGTGTATGACTCTTGATTTTAAGATCAGGAAAAGGCATCAACTGAATAAACTTTAGTCAGCAGCTCCCCTCATGGCACTTCCCTTGAGAAACCCAACCCAGGAAAAGCTCAGAACTTGCAGACTGAGGGCTGTCTGCTGTTCTCCTAACTCCTGAGGCTCAATTCCAGCCTTTAGTTTGCAGCAAAGAGTGAAGGAACATCCCAGCACAGCCTGCACTGAGCTCCTCCAGACTGGCAGTGAGGCTTGGATAACCTCTCAACACACGCACTGCCCCACAGCTATATCAGAGAAAAATGTGCTTTATACCCCAGCCATGTTCTGTTTGCCTGCAATCCATGCAATGATCCTGTTCACCTCCTTCTGGCACAGACAGGCCTCGCATCAGAGAGCTGACTATGGGTATTTTTTTTAGCAGGTTTACAATCCCATATTAACATCTGGTTCCTCTGCTGCCTCAGTGATTATTGCCCATTTCCTGACTGTATAATTCTTTCCCCTCAGCTGGTTGCTGCAGCTACCACGAAGTGTTTTATTGCAGAGGTGACTATTTGATAACTACAGCAGTGAAAATGGTAGATCCGGAGTAAAAATGCATCTGCTGCTCAGCAAATGGTGCTGTGTGGTTCCTAAACTTTTGTAATTCCTGCTATACCTTTCATTATAATAATAGGGGAATTGTGGTTGTGCTGTGAAGTGTTGTAAGGCATAACAGCTACTGCGTATGGTGAGAGAAATTGCAGCATTGGTCTATTTTCCAACACCTTGACAGTTTTATTGCTTAGTGGTTACCATGGGCTACTTTTTTGTTGTCATTTTTAAATGGATTCTCTCCTCTTTGTGTCTCTGTGGCACTCAACGTTACCTACTGTGTAGAAATTTGGGCGTTGTTTTCAGCTCCTCTACCACATCACAGGGCTGAGGAGCAGAAGCTTGGGTAGTCCTGACTTTAGTAAGGACTCACCCAGGCCTCAACTACACACAGAAGCCTGTGAGCTTCAGAGCTCTTCTATTGGTGAAAGATGCTCTGAAAACAGAAACACAGAATCACTGAGTTTGGGAAAGACCTCCAAGATCATCGAGTCCAACCTTTGAGAGATCCTCACCTTGTCACCCAGCCCAGAGCCATGTGCAGTCATTCCTTGAACACTTTTTTATTGCCACCACCTCCCTGGGCAGCCCCTTCCAATGCCTGACTACCCTTTCAGCGAAGAAATTCCTCCTGATGTCCAACCTGAACCTTCCCTGGCACAGTTTGAGGCCCTTTCCCCTTGTCCTCTTGATGAAACAGACACACAAACATCATCATCATTCATCCTTTGAAGGAGCTGTCAATCACTGATCCCAGCCTGTCCTTCACACAGCCTCAGCTGTGGTCCTACCAGCTTGGTTATCTTGTGTCATGGTCTCACCAGCTCCACGTTTATCTGCGTGGCTCCACCTCTTTCCTTGACCTTTGGGCTGTTAGAACAAGAATTCTAAATTGTTACACTTCTTGTTAGAACAAGCTGGGCTACACCCTCATTTTGGTGTTTTTTATTGTTTCTTCTGCTGCTGGGTTGCAGGAAGCATCTTCCTGAAGGATGCAGGCTCCTTTGGCTATTCGATGTGGCCTGCACTCTGAAAAAGCCCTTGGTCTGCGTGGAGCCCCTGGTCCAGCTGAATTCCCTGCCAGTCCCTCCCCATCCCTGCTGCCCACCCAGAACCATCTCCAAGGCAACCCCTCTTCCACACCACACACTTCATATCCTAGTTTTGTGTTTCCTAGTTTGTGATGTCTCTCAGTGCTGACCTCTCACTGCTTCCGCTGACCACGTGTGGACAGTCTGGCCACAGGGACACACGAAGGCTGGAGAGGTTTGTGGAGGTGGTGAAAGAGGTTTCTCTGGCAGTGAAAATGAGTCAGCAGACTTCTTCAGGTACTTGTTTCTCCCTCCCCTACCCCCATGCCACCAGTGAATGCTTAAGTTGATGTTTTTGTTCTTTGTTCTTCTTCCAGGGACTGCAAGTTCCGGGAACCTGCAGTTTAAA
The DNA here is from genome assembly GCF_009650955.1 of Corvus moneduloides. NCBI lineage: Eukaryota > Metazoa > Chordata > Aves > Passeriformes > Corvidae > Corvus > Corvus moneduloides. The sequence continues at coordinate 75,916,337 of NC_045511.1, forward strand.
TAGCCCAGACTTGGAGACTTCTTTTATATTTTAGTGCTGGAAATCCTGCTCTGGGGCAGTCCAACTATTAAAGTCCTTAACTAGTTACCAGGCAAAACTGCAGGGCACCTGGCAGGCTGCTGTACTATGAAGAAAAAAATTAGAGTTATTTCTGTTGATGGTGTAATGATCCCACAAAATACCTAAGATGTGCTTGCAGCCACTGAGTTGTTCCTGTGGGGAACAGGGGAAGATGCTGCTCCTTTACACAGAAGAGTGGCTGCACAGCACTAAGTGCTCAGTGTTGTCTGTGATGAGACCAATACAGGATTTCTGACAGTCACTATATTGTTTTTTCCTATGTTCAGATATGCAAGTGACTGCATATATTAATGTACATAGAGTATGCATATTAATTTGCATATATTACAGTATATACAGTGTGTGCGTCCAACTTCTGCAGGGAAACCTTCAAGGCATCTTCCAGAAGCTGGAAGTGTGGAAAACTCAGCATGGGCCAGCCAGGCTGTCAGTGTGCATTATTTTGGTGGATCCTTGGGTGAGTTTTTCTTAAAAATTCTGGTTCTGCAAAAGGGGAGTTAGAAACTGTCCTTTTGGGATGGTAAAGGATGCTCCATAAAATTAGAGTGGCAAAACTCCCAAGTATATGGAGTGTACATTTGGAAAAACATGCTCCACAGTAGTACAGTATGTTAGTTTTAAAAATAACTTTCAGTATGTATTCGCATTAGAAACACTGGCGCAGTGCGCCTTATCAGAGTTTAAAGCATTTTTTTTGTTGCCTTTTCGGTCAGATTAAGTAACTAATGTAACCATTTGAATAAATCAGCCCCTGGACTCCTTTCATGTACGATAAATGGTATCTCTTGCCAGAAGTGTAACATGATTTAACAGTTGTGCTTCATATTATACATCTCTGCAAGTTGGAAATCTGGATGATAAATGGTGTGATAAACATTGGAGAGGCACCAAATTCCAAGGAGATTACTATTGCCTCCGTTAAAGAAAACTAAATGGGGAAAAAGCTACTTTATGTTAACTTTCCTTCGAAACTGACAGTCAGGGGAACAGTGAAATGTGGTTGGATGGCAGTCAGACTTTCTCCATGTCCTTTGTCACAGCCACTCTGACGGTGTTTCCTCCACAGAAATCCTTGTGAAACTCCAGCTGGGTGCGGGATGCCCCGCTCACAGCGACAGCTTCTTTCAGAAAGGCCTGTTTCCCAGACATGTGCTCACGCTCTCCTCCACCCATTAAAACAACGCTGTCATTAATTTTCTCCCCTTTCCAAAGGTGATGGCTTTGAGATTCACAGTTGCAGCTCCCTTTCTGCTGCTGGCAGCAGATCTGTAGTTTTTATATCAGTCTGGCTTGTTCAGTCTCCTGCCTGGGATAATTTTTTTTTTTTTTAATAAGGAGTAAATACTTGTGAGAACCAGCAGTGAGGTATTGTTACTTTAAGTGATGCTGACTTTTCCTGGAGGGTTTCAACACCAGGATGCTCATTGGCTACCAGACTAATTTCTTTACACTGCAAATGATGCCCAGGGGTGAAATAACATGAATACTGAGGCAAATTTTCCAACATGTGTTCTTAAAACTCCCCCCCTGAGCTGGGAGAATGACCTTTGGTGAACAAATGTTCTTTCACCTTCAGTGTTCAAAACTAATAATGTTCTAGTATGCTTACATGATTAATTCACAGGCTTTCTTTTCAACACAGCCATTTATGGTCTCTGCCTTTCTTGTGGCCTCAGTTTTGGGGCAATTTGTTTTCCAAGTCTGTCAGTGTTTTATTCAGTTGTTTGTGATTTTGGTGCACTAGTTAGGTAGGACTTGGTTTGCACTTATACATAACATTTTTAGCACTTATGTGGAACCTGTTCAGCATAACTTGCTCACCAGCAGGAGCTAACTTTGCCCAAGCCTTGGGCTGCAGGCACTGAACTTTCACTGTGACGGTGAGCTTTTACCTTGTCAATAAAAGTGGCCTCAGAGCCACTCAAGCATGTGGAAGCCACATTCATTAGGAGAAGCTGCCACCTTAGAGGTAAAAGAACGAACCACCCAAACAGAGACAGTGGAAGGGCCCAGTGAAGGATGGGAAGACCCCAGACTCAATTATCACCTCAGGTCAAAACCATCATGGAAGAGCTGGACAAATTCGGTTGTGAGGGTAAGAGTGCCCAGGGGCTTCTTTGCTTGAGATCCCTCTTTGGCGGCATTCAAACCAAGTATTTTATAGAGGAATCTCTCTTTTAGATATCTTTAACCTATTTCAATAATTTAGCAGAAATCTACAGCTGAGCCCTATTATGGTGGTGGTTGTGTGTGATTTCTACAGCACAGTGCAGCTGTGTTGGATTTGTATCTTCAACAGTTACAGCATAAGAGTTGCTCTCAGTTACCTTGGCTTTAGCCCTTCAAAAGATGAGCCTTTTAGTCCTGTTTTTCTGTAATGCTGGTCCTTACATCTTGCTGGAGGGTTTGTAGGCTGGGAAGATCCACTGGTAACATCCTGAATTTCCCAGCAGTGTTCCTTGCTTATAGCTTTTCATGGCAATGAGCACTTTCTATTACAAATCTTTCCCTCACCTTGCAAGTATTTGATCTTTCCAACCTTAATGGTTCTATGCCTCTATTTAAAAACCTGGTAGGAAAAAAGCTGCAGGTTTTTTCTTTTTTCTTTGATACTTTCAGTTCTCTTAAGCAGGAGAATAGCAAAGGTGATACATATCCCTGAGAGTGAGCTGTGGGGGCAAAAGGCCTCCCTGATTCTCTTCAGGTCATGGAGGAGCCCAGATTCCTGCTCTCATTTACCAGAAAGTATATAATTTAAAGCCTGCCTTAGGTGAAGTGGCAATTACTTTCTCGCACTGAACCCCATTTACATTTTGTTAATTATGCCATCATTTACTGCCCAGTAACTACTGCAGCTGGAAGAACAGGAGAAATATGTGTATTTCTGTGTCCTTTTACTTCTGAGCTACTCTAGACTCTCTGATAGAAGGTTTCCACTTGCTCAGATTTCATTACAGCCTTTGCTCAGCACTCCTGGGATTCCTCTTTGAAGGGCCTGAAGCGCAGCTCGAAAAACTACAGGCTCAGCCAAGACATTTTCCTGGATGACTTTTATGTTGCTAATAATTCACTCCTATTCTTTTGAGCTAGATGGTTCTCTCTCTCTAAGGTTTATTAAATAAACAATTCTGAGTAATTCTCTCTTTGTTTTTTAGTATCATCTTTGCTCGCTTGGTGTGTATTAAAGAGGAATCCTGCTCAATTAGACTTTGGCTTTACAGGTCCATGTGTGTCTCTCTCCTGCATTTTACAGGACACTTGGAGACTTTTGTAAATGTGATGCCAATTACCTCCTATAAATTTAATGTATTTATATCTCCCAACCCAAACCCAGGGACAGCTGCATCTGGTGGTACAGAGTCAGATGGCATTGATTGTGTCTGGCCTGTGGGAAATTCAAAAAAAAGAAATAGCTCTCTGTCGGCACAAACCTTTGCAACTTCTCATGGACGGAACATTTCCTTCCACCTGTTTTCAAAACAACACTGATGCAGCACGAGGCCCCTCCGCCCTGGCCACAGGTATCTGGGTGGTTTTTGTTGTGCAAACAAGGGATTTAGGCTGCAGATCTCCAGAGTGTCTGTGGGCAGAGCGGAGAAGCCCCGAATCTCGTGGCTCCTGTCCTGGCTGTCTGTTGGGTGGGCTGCTGGGCCAGCTGGAACACTGGCCTGGAACCAGGCAGCTGCTTTTCTTCAAAGCATTTGATGAAATCAAAATGTTCTGAGGGACCATGCTGATCTCATGGAATCGATATCTTTCTAAAGGAAAAAGTCAGGTCGGAAAATTTCCAACTCTAATTGGAGTGCTCCCCTCCAGAACACAGCTTTTGACTTTTCCTGTGGGAAGTTATGGGATCTCCATCACAGACAATGAGTGTATTATCAAAGTAAGGAGAGATAAAGTCTTTGCATATGTATTGCACTCTACCTATCCAACCCTGTTCTTGTGAGACTGTGATGAACAGCCCTTATCCATTCAAGGGGCTTGCAATTTACTGAAATTAACACTTTATTGGAGTCTCTCTGACTGCAGGAGTCATTCCTCACTCCATTTAAGCACTTTAGGTTATTCAACAGCCATTCTAATCCTGGTGTCCGTGTCTCACTCAGCATCCCTGCTCCAGAGAGGATGATACAAACAAGGAATGAATTGTCCTGTGGGTACAAGAGCTGATTCTGAGATTTGGGGTGAACATTGTGTAGCTAAGGAGAGGGGAATACAAAATCTCTTGACAGTTGTGCTCACTCTTCCCGCTTCCTCTCCCTGCAGATGGTTCACAAATGCAGGGTTAGGATGGGGAAGACTGAGCTGGGCATTGGTCTGTGCTGACAAGAAGGGTATGGAGTGTTGTCTACATCAATAAAGCAGTGGTGGGTTTAGGAAAGATCATTTGATATGTGGAAATGGAGATTTTCTTTTGGGAGTAGTTCAGCTTGGATGAATATGCACAAAATGTTTTGAAGGGGAGAAAAAAATTAAAATTGATGAGACATTGCATTTAGTCATTGTTTTTGTTTGAAAATATAGCAGGGGAAGTATGGTTGAAGTTAAAAGGGTGGTGAACAATACATATGCTGCTACTCACTGCTTTTTTTTTGGGGGGACTGTGAAATTCAAACTTTCCTGCCTGAATAAAGAAGATAAAAACTCCCAAAATTCTAATGTTATTAGATGAGAAAAACGTGGGGTTTCTTTTGTCTGATCAGCTATAAATTATGTCTTCTTCCAAGGAAGAGTACCAGGAGAGGCCATGTATTTAGGTTTATGGCTCTGAGAAGGGCAACTTTAACAAAAATCCTGAACAAGAGGAGCTACTTAAACATGCTCCTTCTCCAAGCAGATGTTCCTTTTGTGCATTTGTTAGAGAAATAAAAAGGAAAATAAAAAAACCAGCAATAATAAGTAAAAATAGAGAGCAGTGAGTGACTTTTTTCCCCCCCACCTATTAGCAACAGTAACAGTTTCCCATTTGTTTTGTCTGCTGTTGTTTAGGAGTCACAGAGCCTATTTTTGGTAGCTGTGGTCCAGAAACCAAAGGCACTCAAGTTTGAAGGGAGGGAGGGAGGGATTTCTTTTCCTTCCTGTCTGGCAGCCCTTGCCCTGGCTGGGAGGTGAGCTGCTGGTGCTTCTTCCCTTGCTCTGGTACCCCAGCATAGCTCTGAGGGGGACAGAATCCTGAGAGAGCAGTGAAATTGGGTCTCTTGTGGCCGTACTTCATCATTTGAGTCATGCTGCAAAGGCAGTGACTGACCCTCAGAGGGCTGGGGAGGGTCATTAGAGGGAAAGGAAAATGCAGTTTGGTGAACCAGGAGCTATGAAAGAATTCAGATGAATTTTGTGCAGGACACGTGCCCAGAAGTTTAAATAAAGAAGTAAAAAATGACTTCTACTTGATACAATTGTCTCTTTGAACGGACCCATGGGCATCTACATCCCTCTCCCCCCTTTCTTTTCCCTAAAAATCACTCAGCACCACAGATAACTCAAGAAGAGCAGAATTCACACATGGATGGTGGCAGAATGTTGCTGCATTATATGGAATATAATTATGTGGAATACCTAGAAGCTGATATGTGTTCACACAGAACTTCATTCATCAAGAGAAAACAAAACCCGTGCAGCCTCACAATGCTGAGTATCAGGATCCCATTTAATGTAAGTCCTATTCAAACCACTTACACTTGTCTTGTTCTCTTCCTGTACAGCAGCAATTCTTATTCCCTGAGCCCAGAGGGGCTTATTTCTTCTGGCTGTTGTATTGTTGAGGACAGGAGGGAACCGTCTCCACCCATTGTTTCATGCATTTGAAGTTGTTCTGCTGACAGAGCCCACGTCTAGCAGCCAGAGTCCCTGATTCCAAGTGCAGAAAATATTAATTGAGCCCAAAGGGTGGCTGTGGAATTCCAACATGATCTTAAGAAAACAAAACTTTAATAGCAGTTATTACAAATTTCAGCCTGATGAGTCTGGGAAGATGAATATGTTCCATAGCTGCTGCATGTTCCATGGACACAGAAGAGCCATGGGTATAGACTTGGAGGAGTGTTAAAATAAAAAACTAATATCCCACAGTGTCCTAGCAGCAGCTGAAACACGGCAAAGCTGAGATGGGACACATTCCTGACCCTCTTTCTCCTTGTTGAAGAATTCACATTTCAGAAATGTGATGTCCTGGGCTTCTAGTGTGTCTGACAAAATTTAAAAGAGAGGGTTTTGGGTCTGGAGCAGCTCTGTGACGAGCAGAGACTGCGGGAGCTGGGCCTGGCCAGGCCGGAGAAGGGAAGGCTGAGAGGGGATCCCATCAATCCATACAAACAGCTCCAAGGGTGCCAGAGGATGGTGCCAGGCTCTGTTCCGTGCTGCCAGGGACAGGGTGGGGAGCAGTGGCCATAAAATAAACCACACCAAGCTCCAGCCCAGCAGGAGGAAGAGCTTCTGTCCATGGAGGGGCAGAGGCCTGGAACAGCTGCCCAGGGAGGGCCTGGAGTGTCCCTCTCTGGAGACATCCCAAGGCCAGCTGGACACGTTCCTGTGCCACTGCTCCAGGGGACCCTGCCTGGGGCTGGGCAGGGGCTTGGGCTGGGTGAGCTCCAGAGGTGCCTTCCAGCCCCAGATACCCTGGGATTCTGTCTTTAAAGGATTTCTTAGTTCATCATCACCAATCTGAATCCTTTCACACCCAACACCAGGGCAGTGCTCTCCAATTTTTTATGACTTACTAACAAGGAGGAGTAACATTCGCTCCATAAATGTCTTAATCTAATATTGGGGTAACTGCCCAATTAAGCAGTTCATTAAAACCTCAAGCAACTTGACTGTATGCACAGGAAAATGCTTTAAACATATTTCTTAAAAGCTATATTCGGGATTTGCCTATAGGGCAAAAATATATTCATTATTTCCCTGTAGGGCTGTTACACAGTTGGCTTTTTATCTGTGTGCGGAAAATGTGGAATTGTGATAATTGTTCACCTTCTTCCCAATAGTATAGTTGCTTAATTTCATGGGGGTTAATCTCTAAATAGAAGCATGTGTAAAAAAAAGCAGCAATTTTATTAAAAAAAAGAAATTTCTAGGACTCTATAAGCTAATTGCAAAAGAGACGTAAAAACTTGGTCTCTAGAGGGGAATTGAGAGCTTGAGTATCAGTTTTTTATACTTCACTTTAGAGATGTAAACCACCATGAGGTGCACATAAAACTGATGATTTTAAAGATGTATTTTAATGACCGAGGGACCTCTTGCTTGGATGGCTCTGGAGCCACTGACACCTCCTTGCCTCTTCCAGGTAATGCAGGGAGAGCAAAGCTGGAGCAGTTTAATTCCAGGGACACAGAACTCAATGTGGGACTTGTCTGGGACCAGGCATGGGGAACCTTGGATCTTCCCTGTGGCAGAAGGTCCCCACCTGCCACACTCTTCCTCTGTTTTCCTTTAGGATTTTCGTGTTGAACCTTGGCATTGCTGCTCCAGGTACTCCAGTTTTCCCAAGGCAGTCTGATTGCTTTAACACAGTATTCCATAGAATTAGCAATGCTCCTAGGTGTCTAATTGTGATCAGAAAACTCCCTGTAAAGCATGTACAAAATAAATACTTGTGCTGTTATTACAAAATGTACTTATTCTAAGTTTTTCTTTCTACCTCATTGTTTAATTATTTATTAATCTTTGTTTCAGTGTTCAGAGATGAGAGGCACACTAGGCTGCTAGATTTGCTCTAAGCTGTCTTAAAAAAGACTTTTGAGTGAATATGTCCCACAGGGTGTGATAAAATAAAACCTAATGTGCTTTAGGCCAATATAAACTCTGCAAAATTGAAACCTTTCGTATTGTTGGAATCATCACCAAAGAAGCTTTCCAAAAGTGCCAGGAAATCATTTTGTGTGTCTGATTAACCCTGTCTGAGCAGCAAAACCATTAGCAGCTGATTAGATAAAATGCTGCTCTACACTTTTGGCTTCCGTGTTTATTTATTTTTTTATTTTGTTTTTTTAACCCGTTTTTATAGCAAAATTACAATGTACTGAAATTAATTCCTGTAAGCACCAGTGCTTCTGGTTGAATCACAGGATCCAAGCTTCTCTGTGAGTAAGAACATGCCTGGCTGTGTTTGCAATTACCCTGCATTCATAGCCTGGGTTTTTTGTTTGCCTCTGGAGTATCTCTGTGCCTGGGCTCGCTGGGGGGGGTGTGCAGGAAAATGGAATATTGGCTCCTCTTGGGGAACTGAGCTGCTGTGAAGCCTCAGCCTGGGCCCAGACTGGTGCTTTTCCAAGATGTGGTGTGACAATCTGGGGATGCTCACTTGGGCTTGCACACCCACTGCCTGTGTTCATTACTGAATAAATGTTCCAAACATTAAACACGATTGCATTAATCTTTAGTGAAAGTGATGTGTATCATCATGACATCTGGAGTGCTGGACTTCGGGTTTTTTCTCCCTCAAGTATCTCAAGTGCTGTGGAATCAGCTGGAACCCAGTAAAACGAGAACACATTTTGCTCATTATGTTTAAAATAGTGACTCGTATTCTCTTCTGTAGTTATGTAGGCAAAGCAGACTATTGTTACAACAAGGATGAATTTGACCTGTTCCTCACACATCTGCCAAAATTTTCATTTATTTGGCTTCTCCTGTTATCAGAGGATTCTTTCCTTTTTTTTGAAGAGTTAACCTTCTGGCATGAATCGCAGCTCCTTAGAGCCAGTTGTTGCTACAACTGAAGCTACTCATGAGATAAAAATGGAATAGAAAAGACATGAAATGGGATCATGGCTGAATACTCTTGATGGTTTCCCTCCCCAAAAGGACAGGCTGTATCATCCCTGTGTTGTACAGCCTCATGTTTTAGAAGCAGCATTACCTCTCCCATCTTTTACCACCTGCTGTGGACTTCTTTTGCTGCAGTTCAGTAGTCTCAGATTATTTCTTGCTGGACAAGTTGCAATTTTAGCTGGGTTGTGGTTTTATTTTAAATGCTAGAAAAATGTTATTCTGCTGTGGTTGAAGGACAGACTAATTAAAATTATTGTTCCAACTCCTTCATAGGGAAATAAGAGCGTAAGTGCCTCCTTTGAGTGGAGATGGAAATGGATATCAGAGGCTATTGTTACTGTATTTTGATTTTTCTTTTTGAGCACTTCTTTGGAAGTGTTTTGACTGGTGAGCTGAAGGATCCTGCTTTCTTTGTGGCTGAGAGAGCGGGAGTGTTTTAATTTGGCAATTATATCCCTTTCCTAAGGGTGTCTTGCTGAGTTTTGAAGTTTTCTCTCACTTGGGAAGTTAGTGACTGCACTGACACAACTCTCAGTTTATAAGCCCAAAGCACAAGGCATCAATAAGAAGAATGAGCTATTTCAACTTGAAAGTTGCCATTTTTCTCTCCTCCTATGCAGTTGGTGTTGCAGTATTTGGTTCTGATTAAAATGTAGCCTGAGGTTTGATGTCTGTGTGGAGCAACACTGTATCTGGCACATTATTTAATGTACTGAGCATACAAACTGGTATGTTTAGTACAGCAAGCTTTCAAACCAAGTTGATTTAAAAAAAAATGTACGAATTCCTCACTACGAGAGAGCATCAACAAAATGTTGTAGCAGTTGCTGCCTGAAAGAACTCTACATGCTTGCTATCAGATTGTTGGTGTGTGGATGCCTGTAATGACAACATGTAAAAGTGAGATCAGAGGGAGAGAAAAACAACAAACTTCAGAGTATCTGTAACAGAGCTCCAGCCCCATCCTTCTCATCCTGTAAATAACAATCAAACTGTTACTCTCCAGGGCATGACAAATCTGACTGCACTTTTTTCCTCTCTTTTTGGCTTGGCTATTTATGAATTTATTGATAATGTTCATTGAAAAGGTCCCTTCTGTTGCTGGCAGTTGGTTGCCAACTCTTGTTTTTACTGCCCTTGCCAAATGGTCCCTCTGCTTTGCAGAACATCACCTGGGCTTCTCTGAGCTGAAGGGAAGGCAAATGCTGGGAAATTTGGAAAAGAGTTTCTGATCTGCTGTCAAGGGTGACAAAACGTGGACTAGAGCTACTTTGTGAACAAACTGTTTGTAAAATTTACCAGGGAAAAGTAAGAAATATTAATGAAATTATGAACTGATAGTGTTGAAGGTCTATTTAAAATTGTATTTGTTGCAAAGCTAGTGTGAGATGAGACAGAATTGTATGTTCCTATCAGGAAAAAGAGGACAACCATGCCTTTACCAGAAAATAATGTTGGTCGAGACTCTGGTAACAATTTGCATGGCTGATTTGTGTCCTTGTGGTGGACATCTGTGCCGCAGCAGTTACCAAAGACATGTTTGCTGAGGAAAAGGTAAATTTTATCATGGTTGCTGCTATTTCTATTAAATCTTGGGGTTCCATGTTCTTGTCATACTGATGGGACTTCATCACCCTTTGCTCAGGAAGGGAATTTGAGCAGCTGAAGCCTGCCTTTTTTGGTCTCCTTCTTCTAGGCCTGTCTTTCCTCTGCCTGTTTTGCCTTCTGCTGGAAACGGTTTTCCTTAATCAACCCAGATTTGCACTGTGGCTGAGGTTTGCTGAGCAGAAGACCCTACAGGCAGCACTTTGAGGAGCACAACAGCCCCATCACAGAATCACAGAGTTGCTTGGATTGGAAGGCACCTGATGCCATGAAGATTTTTTGCCTTTTCTTTTATACCCCTGTTATACCCTTTTACAACTTCTGTATTCTCAGTGCTTTTTGCCTACATTCTTGGACTTGTTTGTCAAGCTGAGAGACTCAACATTTTAGAAGCTTCGTAGCCAGGGATCAGTGTGCCCCAGCCCCCAAGGTCCTCTCCAGAACACATTCTGTAAACCAAGATGGAACCATCCAGGGGAAGGCTCCTTGGGGAGGGGTGTTGCAGTGGGGATCCTGCAACACGCATATATCAAACCAGGAGTCCCGTGGAAAGGAAATATATATGGACAGACAGATTCTTGATAGCTGTTTCAGAGATGTTTGTTTCTCCAGCCGCATGGCCGGAGCTCTGCCCGAGGAACTGTTCCAGTCACGGGACCAAGGGTCCTTCTGCCCGCGCAGGGAACACAAACCAACCAATGGGAACGAGGCTGAGCAGGGGCAGGGAAGCCCCGTGTCTGTGCCCTCAGGGCCCCTCTCCCAGGGCTACACGGCAGGGGAGAGACCCCAACACCTCACCCGTTTTATTTTAATAAAAGGAGAATGAAAACAACTGGATAAACATAACAAGAACAGTTTCAAAACAAAACAAGCCACCCTCCTGAGTCTTTAAATGTCCAAACAGATTCTCTGGAACATCTTAGGGCTGACAGAAGGGAGACAGGACTCTCTGAGCATGCTTTGTGGGGAAACTGAGGCAGGAGAGGGTTTAACTTCTTCCCTTCCCCTTTTCATCCCCCACTCGGCATTGGAAAGGGATTTTTGGGGAAACAATTGGCAAAAGCATGGTTTTGTGAGGGAAACCATGGGTGAAAAAACGGATTGGGAATACACTGGGGGTAATAGGACACAGGGTAAAAGGGAAAGGTGGGATTAGGAAAGGGAGACTGTAGGGGGGGTTTACAAGGGAGATATTGTCTAACATGACTACAATTTTTAGCATATATACTGCCTTTTACAGAAACACCATCAGGCCCAGTGACCTGCGATGCTTGTAACCCTTTTCTCCCTAGTACAATTTTGAATTCCACTACCTCTCCATCTCCCAAGCTTGGGATGCATTTTTCAGGGTTATTCTTTTTAATAGCGGTTCTATGCACGAATATGTCTTGCTGGTTGTCACACCTTGTTATAAAACCATAATTTTGCTTAACATTATACCATTTTACTATCCCTAAGGTCTTAGTTACTATGATCTTTTCCTTTTTCCGAGTGGCTGCTGTTTTCTGTCTCGCTGCGTCTTTGCTCTCTCCTTTGGTCGCTCCCGTGTTGGAATTGTCGGGGCTGCTGGTGCCTGCGCGCTCTTCCCGGGGTCGCGTTCGGGGCTGCGCGGGCCGGGCCGGGCCGCGCCGCTCAGTTCTCCGTGCGTCGCCTCCTCTGGTCGCAGCTTCGCTGCCGCTGCCGGGCGCTGCACCCACGTCTCGGCCGGGCCCCCGAGCGACGACCCCCCCGCGCCCTGCTCCAGCGCGTGTTTCGGTTCGGCGCGGCTCCGTTCCACCGCCATCGCCGCCAGCCGCCGCCCGCGCGCCGCCCCTCTCGGTCGGGCGTTCCCGGGGCTCGCTCCACCACGCGCTGCACAGGACCGGGTGGGCACCGCCGGGTCCCGCCGCTCCCGCCGCGCCTCGCTCCGCCACCGACACTGCGGCTCGCGTGGCTCCGCCCGCGCGCGGGAACTGCCTCGCTGCTGCTCGCAGAGCGCTCGGTGCACGTGGCCTGGGCCGCACGGTCCCTGCGCCAGGCTTCCCTTCGCCAGGACACAGCTGACATTGCTCAACAGTCTCGGTAACTAAATAATATTCACGAAAATATTCTTCCATCGGCATATATTTTGACTCCAATATTAACTGTGTCCAAATGGTTTTCCAAAAGCCCTTGGTAAGAATTAAATCCCAAGAAACATAGAAAAAGTTCTTAAACAACCATGCCAGGAAGTGTTTCAGTTCTTTTTGAGCTTGAATCAAGCTAAAATTTACAAATCGTTGTTCAAGAATCATTTTAAGTTTAAGATAAATGTCCATATGCGGCTCTGAGAGCCAAGAGTCTTCCCACGGTTCCTCCATAGTTTAGATATGGAATAGCAAAGCAAAACCAAGAAGAGGAATCCAAAGTTTCCAGAGTTTACTCACACAAATCAGTCGCTTAGGGATCGGGGATCGTTCTGCTCTCAATTCTCCACCATTATGTTGCAGTGGGGATACTGCAACACGCATATATCAAACCAGGAGTCCCGTGGAAAGGAAATATATATGGACAGACAGATTCTTGCTAGATGTTTCAGAGATGTTTATTTCTCCAGCCGCATGGCCGGGGCTCTGCTGAGGAACTGTTCAATCACGGGACCAAGGGTCCTTCTGCCCGCGCAGGGAACACAAACCAACCAATGGGAACGAGGCTGAGCAGGGGCAGGGAAGCCCCGTGTCTGTGCCCTCAGGGCCCCTCTCCCAGGGCTACACGGCGGGGGAGGAGAGCCCAATAGAGGGGGGCTCACTTGAGCCTCTCATTGGGGAATCTTTGATAGATATGCTGATTAGTAACACCTATAATGTTATACCCAATGTTGGGTGGACAGAGATAGACTCAGCGGGGTGCATCTCGATGCATATGACCTGGACGTGTGCACCTGAGGATCCTTAAAATAAATACCAAGGTAAAATCCCTTTTCCCCTTCTAACCGTGTATGCCTCTTGATTTTAAGATCAAGAAAAGACATCACACCTTCAACCCAAGGGACCTCTTCTTCCCATCCCGCTGCATGGGCAGGGACACCTTCCCTTCCAACCCACTCTACGATTGCTTTGCACCAGATTCCCCAGCTGGGCACCCAGGATGGATGAGTGCTGTCTCTGTGTGTAGTACCGAGCACAGTGTGAAATGTTGGTGAAGGAACACTCCTCTGAGGAGGTCCAGCTTGACTACGAGCAGCAGTCCTGCCGTGGGGGCGTGGAGCTCAGTACAACACACATTTTACAAAATATTTGTGTTAAGTCTGTTAGTCTAGCTTCCCCCAACTCCCCAAGTAACTGCTTTTGTAGTGATTCCTGTTCACAGTTCTAACACATACCCAGTCCAAGCTGTTGCATACTATAATCTGCTAAATTTTCTGGCACAACTTGGCACTGTTCTTTTTCTTTTTCCCCTTTTATTGACAGCATTAATGCTCTCTCCAAAAAGTAGAGAGGAACACCGCAATTTATGAGGGTCAAATTTGACTTCGGATGGGAACACACTGTTCCCGCTGAAGGCTACTGAAGCCTGGGGAAAAGTCTGATGGCAGAATTTCATTCCTGAGCAGAAAGATGTCACATAAGAAACACACTTGATTTGGCCTTGTGGAAGAAATCTGATGTGATCTAGACCGTAGCTGGAGGGCACAGGACCTTACTTTGTCTGCTGTACGGAGTACAGCAACATTTTGTGTTTTTATTGCTAAGACCCTGGTAACAAAAGCAATGAACACACAAACTGGTGGATGTTATTATATAGAGCTCCACATTCCTCCCAGCACAGCCAGAAGTCCTGAAGTTAGCATAACTCACTTAAATGGTGACAATTTTGTAATTTTTCAGCATTTATGCTGTACTGGATTTACTAGGCCAACTGTCCCTCTCACTCTAGAAGTGCTGTAAATCTGTAGTAACGAGTTTGGAAGAAAGCCAGAGGCATTTACAAGCCAAAGAGAGGACCTCGCCCCCGATTAGCTGCTCACTCCTGGGCAATCTTCACGAACCACAAGATGTCAAAAGCAGTGTCCTGTAACTTTTTGAAAAAATGGAATAATTTTCCAGGGGGAAAAAGAAACAGCCTGGCCCATAATATCAGTTTTACTAATTTTGCTGCTGGAAATTTAGGCAGAATATACTGGAGTCACTGTGAGCATATCCGAACACCTGGACAGCTGTGGGAAGGGCTTTAGCAAGGGCATGGAGACTTCTGAGAACATCCCAGGGATGACAAAAAGGTAAATTTTTTGCAGAGGATATTGGGAAAAAACTGAGGGTAGAGAGCACCCCAGGAACAAAGATGAGGGACAATTTGTTGACCTGGTTCAATTTTCATCATCTTGGGAAGCACAGTGACCAATTGAAAAGAAAAAAAGGTGAAGAGAGATACTGACAAATCTGGAATACTTATTGTTAAAATCATGTGATTTAGGAATTGAGGAATGATCAGGAGCTAGCAAGGATCAGGAACAGTGGACCAGCATGTGGATTGAGGGGAAACAGGAAGAAAATAAAATATATTTAGACTGATGCCCTGTGTTCTGAACCTTAGAAGGCCGCAAGCTACTGAGGAATGGCTGGGCCTGGCTCTCAGTGCTCTGGTCTGGCTGACAAAGTAGAGGTTGATCAAAGGCTGGGCTTGATCAATCTTGGAGATCTTTTCCAATCTAAAAGATTCTGTGATTCCGTAACTTCACTGCAGAAATAAAAGACCCTTTTAAAATTCATTTTAATTGTTAATTGTATTTTCTGCATACTGCCATGTTGGGTTTATTATGAGATTTTGCTAGTGCTAATTTTTATTTTTATTCTGAAAAACAAATCGAGCAGCAATCATTCTTAATAAATCCATTAATCTCTATTAATACTGAAAAGGAAATAGCATCACTGAGGCTACTCGAGATAGATCTGTGCGCCTCAAAGCAAGTTGTGGTTCCCTGCATTGCTACAGGCACTGGGAGTCTTTCTTCAGCAGTGCTGAGGACAGCCCACAAACTTGATGGAACCCGGTCAAAACCTATCCTCACAAGCCTCTTCTCCTCTAACAGTTTCAGACTGAACTGGTCACAGGTTTTGTTCTCTTCTACTGCTACATATAACACCTTGTGTGTCATGAGCCAGCAGCCCCAACAGCTGACTGAGAACAGCTTCTTTCTTCCCTGGCACTGCTGCAAAAGACTTTGCAAGTTATTTGCACTTTATTTTTTAACTGTGCTGTACGGTTTGGTGATTTTAAACAGTGTAATTTCATACATTTTTATGGTGAGTCTTTTATACTTTTCAGTCCTGTCGGGGTGGCTCAGCCCGCTCTTGGGCTGAGGCCATGGAATGCCAATCAAACCAGGGCCATCCACTGGCTGGATTTCCCCACCCAAGACAGTGGGTCGGAGGGCGGACCGGAGCATGTCACTGAAGTCTAGGTCACCTCCCCCGGGTGGTTCCCGGGTGCAAGTTACCTCCCTCGTTCTGGAAAGTTCTTCACTGTTTGGTTGTTTGTGGTGATGCGAGGTTTTTTATTGTATTTTTATATGTTCTCTGTACCCCGATGGTTTATCCCTACCTTGCCCACTCCTATTCCCAGTTGGTTTGTCCCAGATCCAAGCTGCTCCCCCAGTGCTCCCTATATGGTTATCCCCTCCCCTTGTTCTGGCTCTTTCTCTATCAATCACCCAAACCCCTCCCGGAGTTCTGGATTGTTCTGTGCCTATCACCAAAGCCCTCCCTTGTTGGAGAATTAGAGGATCAGGGACATGCATTATTGATAAAGGGTACAAATCAATAACAGAACTGTACAAGCAAAAGCCTGCACAAGAAAATGCCTCCATGAGAAAATGCCTGTGTGAGAAACAGGCCTGAGAACCAAAAGGGAGTTTTTAGGAGGTACAGTCCTGTGCTGACAAAATGTACTGACCATGAGAAGGGAGGAAGATCTTTGATTTCTCAAGTCAAAACATAAATAATAGAAGCTTGCCAAATGTAGTCTTTTATCTAACGCAACTATGTAGAAGTACGAATGCGCTTTTGTAAGCTTAAACCAATCAAGAACTGACAAGCATATATCCTGATACGATATAAGTGCCTCTGTATTGCTAATAAACGAAGCTTACTTTATCAATCACATTGATTGTCTGCATGTCTTCCCCTGCCGAAAAGTCAGCACCCCCTAATTACCCTTATATGATCCCTGTCAGTCCCCCGAGATCCTACCCCCTCGGATACCTCCCCTCTTGGAAATCCCCTAAATCTCCACACCCCATTGGGGCATGTGACCCCTCTCCCTCCACCCACTGAAACCATTGGACCAGATGTGAGTCCATCCTTCCAGCGTCCCTCCCTCCTAATCCGCTTATTGGTCCCTGGTTAGGTTACTCCCCATGTTCAACCCTCCTTTATAAGGCATGGTCGCTTTGCAACTGTTGCTCATCCTCTGTAGATCCCCTTCAATAAACCTGGATTATCTCCCCAGGCAAGCCTCCCCGCTACTTTTTCTCTCTCCCTTTGTGGAGGGCTGCTGGCTGCTACAGTGCCTGGAGCCTTCGCTCCCCTGGGTAGAGCAGAGGCTTCAGAGGAGCAGCTTTAAAGCTCTGCACCTCCGGCTGCTCCCCACTCCTGCTGCACACCGCTGGGGCTAGCCTGGGCAGTGGTCAGCAGCGGTCACTGTGACAGTTGTTCATTGGTTCCCTGCTGTGACTCCCGCCTCCCTGTTTTCCCCACTGGTTCTGGTCACATTGTATCCCCTTTGGCTGTACCCCACTGGTTACTTCCCTTTTCCCCGCCTTGTTCTGCCCCCCCATAAAAGGCTGTGCACGGTTCCCCTCGGGGCCCTTCTGGTCCCTGGACCCTCCTGCTAATAAACTCGCTGGAACCCACACCAGAGGCCCCTCTTGCCTTCTTTGCCTCCAGGCTGATGCAAGCCAAATCCAACGGCCACCTGATGTGCCTCCTCCGAAGAGAAGCCAGCACGTGCATTCACCTTGCGCCTTTTCCCACTGCGAAGTCGCCCAGCAAGGACGCTGTGGAGGCTAACGCTGCGTCCCCTCTGTCCGAGGGCATGCCGAGGTTTGTGCTAACAAGCCACAGGTTACGGTAGTCCCCCTTTGAATGCACAACCAGAATGCAAAAATATCTTTGGAAACGCATGGAGAACACAAAAATAATTTTGTAATAATTTGCGCAGAAGGCAAACTCCCTCTTCACCACAAGCACTAAATGGGCTGTTTATGCCCAGTGTCCAAGGCCTCATTTCACTTCATTATTAAACAGAAAATGTCCCGTTCTGTGTGAGTGAGGGAGATTTTTACCATCCCTCCCTTTTGAATACTTTTAATTGCAGGGATGTATTGTATTGATTAATTTTTCAGCATAATTTTTTAATGTGTCCAGCCCTGGGGCCCAGCACAGGAAGGACTTGGAGCTGCTGCAGCCAGGCCAGGGCAGGCACCAGGATGAGCAGAGGGATGGAGCAGCTCTGCTGGGAGGAAAGGCTGCCAGAGCTGGGCTTGTTCAGCCTGCAGAGGAGAAGCTCTGGGGTCACCTCACTGGGGCCTTGCAGGGCCTGAAGGAGCTGCAGGAAACCTGGAGAGAGACAATTGCCAAGGGCTGGAGGGACAGGACACAGGGAATGGCTTCCCAGTGCCAGGGGGCGGGGCTGGATGGGATCTTGGGCAGGAATTGTTCCCTGGCAGGGTGGGCAGGCCCTGGCACAGGGTGCCCAGAGCAGCTGTGGCTGCCTCTGGATCCCTGGCAGTGTCCAAGGCCAGGCTGGACAGGGCTTGGAGGACCTTGAGAAAGAGAAAGTTGTCCCTGCCTATGGCAGGGGTGGGAATGGATAAGACTTATGGTCCCTCGCAACCCAAACCAGTCTGGGATTCTATGATTCCTATGATAAATATGAAACCCCTTTTGCTTTATTACATTCAACAATGCCTTGCCATGCTCCTTCTTACACATTTGAGAGGGACCAATACATATGCTTCAACATATGTCACAAATGAAGTGAAGAAAATTTCAGTTAAAAAAACCTGTGTTGCCCTGTCCCCAGAGAAAGCCTCCCTGGTTGGACTGCGAGCACCTCCTCCCCCAAACGCTGTCTCCCACACGCTGTCCCCACATGCTTGCTGGTGAAGGCGAGTACCCGGATGCCCGCGAAAAATGGGCCCATGAAGCCGAGTCGGGGCAGGAGTTTGGGGGCACACAAAAGCAGCTAGCTGCAACACCGCGAGGTTTTGGCCTTTTCATCTTGTCAAGAATGACACCACTCTTGATGTAAATTAAAAATTAACATCTGTTTTATTAAAAGAATAAATAAAAAAACTAAGTTAAAATAATCCAGTCCGGGAAAATCCGTAAGTAAAAATCCCAAAACCTGGGTCTGCAGGATTAGAGACCTTTAGGCCTAACCGGCACAAGGCCCCAGTGCAGGAAGCCTGCAACGCTGGGTTAACTTTGGCTACTCCCAAGTTAGATAATTAAAATGGTCTCTCTGGGAGATAGACGCCTGAGTCACCAGCGTTGGGCTTCGCCCACCACTAATCCGAGGCAAAAGTGACTGCAGACCTGTGCACTGGGTTTTATAATGTCCATGCTCCGCCCAGGTCCGCCCACAGTCCAGCCCCCATGGTCAGGTGCGATTGGTGGAGTCTTGAAGTGAGGTCATTTGATCCTGCCAATGGCTAGCTTCTTGTCCAGGGGGCTTGAAAGGCGGGAAAATGTCCTTATTGACATTCATATTGCCAAGGAGCTGAGCTGCAGGTTAACGGACAGAGACTAAAAATAGCCCTTGACAGTTAAAAGTCTGCTCTTGGAGCTGGGCTTAGGAACCTGTAGAACTTAAGGACAATTAACAAAAGCATTAAACTGCACTACAAACACTTCAAGGAACTTTTAAGACAGAAGAATCAACAAACATTTTAAGGAACTTTTACAACTGAACCATAAACACTTTAAGAATCTTTTAAAAATATACTAATTAACTTGGATAACTTGGGTATGTGCAGGAAGCAAGTCGTTTGGAAGTTTAAGGCTTAAGGAAGGGATTAAATTTGGGAATATTTTATCAACAGGGATTTTTAACTAGGAACTGTGTGATTAAATGGTTCTGAGAATTAACTTAATATCTTTAACTAGTTTGATGGGCATTCTAAGTATGTAAATACTAATGTGGCAATTAAAACCCTTGATATGCAAAATGTAAAACTAGGATATTTAATCTCTTATCATGCAAAATCAGGGCACTTAGCATGCAAAGGCCAGTTGCAAAGTCGTTGCCCGCCGTAACCAGCCCGGAGCACAACCCAGTTGTAATAAATGGTTAAAAGGTTTTTTTTTTGATTGAGAAGAAGTTAAGTTGCTTGTTAGAGGAGTGGGGGTATGCAGTTAATGAGTTAACTGTTATTATGATTGTACGGGTGTAATGTTGCCATGTGCCCACTAGATGGGAACACCAATGGGGGAAAGTAATGGGTCTATAGAAAGGAGGAGAATGTTCTAGAATGTTCTTAAGATAACCTAGTAATTATGATGTAAACACTTTGGGGGATTATTGGTTAAGGGGCAAACCAATCACGCGACGCCCCAGAGACTGACGGAGCTGAACACCAATGAGGACCCTGGCAACGAGCCGTCAGAGGGAGGATCTGAGCTGCACCAATCATAACATCAAAAGAGACGATAAGAACTGCTCCGGGGCCCAGCCCCCCCGGTCTTCCTGAGGAACCTGAGTGCAAGGGAACACCCTGTTCATCGCACAGTTTGTTTTTCTGGGTTGTCGAGTGGGACTTGGGCTTACCTCGAGTCTCCGCTCCTGCTTTTCTTTTTAGTAAACGAGCAGACTTTTATTCCACCCAAAAAAGTCCAAGCCTCGTTTATACCATGCAGTGTCCAGAATATAAAGTCGTAACTAGTATTTGTCACCTGCATGTCAGAACATAAACCTATTAAGTTCTCAGAACTCTCTGGCACCTTGCAGTCCAAAATCAACAAGATACTTGGCCCTTGCATGCGTAATTTGAAGGGCAATGCTGTAAGTTTGCTACAATCTAGGGAGCTGCAGTGACTCACAAGAATGAACAGTACTTGGAATTTGTTAAATAGTCATTAAAAGTTACTTGATATGAACATTAATATTTTCTTTGAGTTACTTAATATTGCAGACTTGAATTCATGACAATATCAACCGAGAAGTAAATGTGGCGCCGAAAGTGATTTATTCTTGCAATAATGGAAAAAAATCTTCTAGTAAGGCATGTGTAGGGACCAGAGGGTTTAACTGGAGATGTATGTGAAAATAAAATAAATAAATATTTTACTTTCTTTGGGTTTTTCCTTAGCCAGTCCATGTGTATTGAGTGCAATGGCAGCAGGATCGGATGCATCTCTTTTAACCTTCATCAATGCTCTGAGGGAAGCAATGCTGCTCAGAGAAGTTCCAGGTGGATGATGCTTTCTCTCCAATAATGAAAGGAAATAAAAGGTAGAATTTGCTGTGGAAGAAAAATTGTGAACAACTTTAACTCAAAAAAATGTGGAAAAACTTTTGAAAATCTTTTAAGAACTTAGTATGGCATTTTAAAAATATTTTTTACCTTTTATAGAGGAGCCAAGAGAGTTTCTTCCTCTTTCTGAGCATATTTATTGCCCACAAAGAGGAACCAAAATTATTTTGGTTTAAACCACCGAAATAATAGTTTGTTATGAAAATTTTTATGCAGAAAATGACATATCTTGCCAGATTATGGACAGTGGCAGGTAGACATCCCCTGAGTGATTCCATCCTAGTGGAACAAATTGATTCAGAAACTAAAGAAGGGACCAAAAAAAAACCAATCCAAACCAAAACTGATTACCAGACAACATATATTTCCATTGGGTTTCATTTTAGTGAGACCAGTTTAGTCTGAATATGACCTTTTCAGTGATGGATGCCACTTCCTACGCTCTCCTCCCCATGTCACAGTGTCCATCTGCACTGTGTTACACAGAACACCAAAAAGAGTTTTGGCAGAGTGCTTAGAAAAATTTTCAGCTAGAAGTGGAGGATTCAACAGCATGTCAATAAACAAAGATAATCCTTTTCCTGCGCATGTTCTCTCTGTGGTATAAAAGTGACATTCTTCTTTACCCTTGTTTTTGTGGATGGGAAAAGAAGATTTTGAATTAAAGTGGGACATGCTGTTTTAATAAATCTGTCCTTATCTTCAAAAGATAGTAATTATGTTTCAGGCAGGTTTGTGGAGATTAATTAAATCATGCTTGCACAACAGAGATTCTTGAGAAAGGCAGTGATATACAGAAATACACCAAATACTCTGGGTCTTATGCCAAGGCAAAAAAGAACTGCAGAAGTATCTTTAAAATAAGATCCTTTTTGTTTAATAGAGTGGTGTTTACTGACATTTAATCAGTTCTTCTAATTACTTTGCAAGTCAGTTTCTGGAGTAGGATAATGGGATAGGATATCCCCAGGTTCAGTTTCCACTATCAAAACATATATCAAAGTATAAACTAAGTTTAGGAAACTTGGGCTGAGATAGTTATCTTTAAAGCAGATAATCTTGGCTGGGATGCTTTAAAGTTTTTATTGGCCTTCCAATGTGAGAAAAAAGAAATTGAGACTGATACGAGAAGAGACAGACCTTATGGAGGTGGAGGCTGTGGGACCTGACGGGTTGTCAGTGCATCCTGGGCCAGAAAACAGCTGAAAACCCTTCCTGAAAACCTGAGGATCGTGAAAGTCTGGATAAAAAAGCTCCTCACGAGACTTGATGTTGCTGTTTTTTGAGGGGGGATCTGCAGTCAGTAGCTGTGCTATGTTCTTTATCCTTTCCCCTGAGGCAGGCTGGACTCAGCAGCTGGTTATTAAGAATTATTAAGGTTATTTTGTCCTCATGTTGTTGGAGACTGGCAAATACTTCTTCCTCATTTTCATGTTTGAAAGGCCAGTGTACATGACAGCATGAAGGACATCTCTGTGCAGGCTGGAGCTAGTTTAAAGCTCAGTGAAAACCTGCAGAAATCCCATTTTACTGCAAACTCCAGGAAATAATTTTGTTTTGTATTTAGAGGGGGAGAAAATATGACATTACCCGAGGCTAGAAAGTAATACAGTAATAGAAGAAGTGTACTACAGTAGTAGTTCTGAAAATGTACTCAAAGCAAAACCAAAAAAACAGGAAACTGGTACTGTTTTTTATGTAAAAACCAAACTATATTAATATTGGTTAAGCTTTTTTTCTTCCTGCTGGCCACTGTTACAGTCTTAAAATCTGGGAACATCTATTTATCATTTAATAAACATCCCTGCTTTTCTACATTTTAGATTTAACACTGTTATATAGTCCTGTTACAAGACCTTTCCTCCTGATTTATTCTGGGCTAAGCAAGGATAATGAAGTCAAGATCTTGGTGGAAGACATGAAATGTGAATTACTGCCAGTTGTCTGCAGAGATAAGCCTGAGAGGTCTGGAGGTTATCAAGGAGGGATTTGACTTTGCAGAAGACAAGGCTGGGCAAGTCAGGCTTGACCTGGACCTTACCTGGAACTCGCTGACCTGACAGAGCCACTGGCAGAGGTTTGGGAAAAGCCTGGGAATGGTTTGGGAGAGATGTAGGGCAGACACGACATCTCACTAAACCTCTCAAACTGTGAGAGCTGTTCTCTTTTTCCTAGGGCTCTTGCAACACCTTTTTTACTCCTTCTGCTGATAGCCCAGTATTCAAGCGGAAAACTCATTGCCTTGGCTGCCTGCATGTGCCTATGTCCAGCTGGGGAAAAAACACAAAGAAATAGAAACTTTTAGGAGTGTCAGGGTTTTGCCCTACTTCCAGCCACTGGTTACTTTGGTTTTAGCTTTGTTTTCTTTTAAATAAAATCAAGCAATTTCAGTTTGTTCCGTCTTTTGGGCTGGACAAGACTGTTGCTGCCCAAGTCACTTACAAGAGGCTGCTTTTCTGCAGATTGAGAGGTTTTATAGAGAAAATCAGCATATTTAGCATGAGAGGTGCCAAAGTGAAGAACTCTTTGTAGATACCTGCAGCGTCATCAACCCTGCACTTACCTGAAAATGCTTTTCACTTTCTACATTGTTCCAGGTGATTAATTAAAAAAAATCTGACTGTGATAATACCACCCTGATTTTGGACTGAGACTATATTAAAATGATTTTTCATTAAAAAAATCTCTTGACCACAATTACCTAATCAATGCTGATCATGAAGGTAAATGAAAAATTTTAACTATTTTAAAACACTTAAAGTATCTGTTTTAAACAAGAAATAAAACCACAATATGTAAAGTTGCTGTTTATAAAGTTTGTCACTGGTTTATTCATTTGCAGCTTCCATTTGTTCTCTCTTTCTGAAGGTTCTGAAGCAGAATAATAAGTGTTTTATTCTCTTCAGGAAGACTTACCTGTTTTAAAATTCAAAACTCATATATTTGTATAGTTTGTGCATCAGCAACAGGAATGACATGTCTGTGCTTTGCCACGCAACCCCCCTGACATCTTGCAATCCCAGTTCTGTAATGATGTGTCTGTTATGAGGATGAAAAGCAGAAGTGTGCTACAGGGAGTGAGAAAGATCTGCTGACCTGGAACCAGTCAAATCTGCAGAGACGTTGAGACTGAGTAATGCATGAGCCAGGAGCACTACTTAACAAAGCATAAATTAAAACTTGGGAGAGATCAATTTATTAAATGTGTAAAGCATCTGTGATTCCTACTCTGAAAAGCACTTTAATGCTCATAAAAATGAGGCATGTCTCAAAGCAAGATCTAATGGCTTTGGAAGATTCATAAATTTCAGCAACAATGCTACTTTGAGCACTGATGAACTTAAGCTGTATGTATAGCATAAAGAATTCAATTAAAAATTCAGTGCCCATGCAGGTGGACAAAGGAGCTGATTTTTTTACAGGTAATTTGGATGGGGGGGATTGCAATTTCCCTGATTATGATTTCAGTTCATTTTTACTAGCCATTTGCAAATTTTTTATGTGCTGGGGGGAAGGCATGCAACCAGAGGGACCGGGACAGCCTGGAGAGATGGGACCACTGGAACTTTACGAAGATCAACAAGTGCTGGTACTGCACCTAGGCCAGAGCAACCCTTGGGGCTGATCCAGGCTGGGGATGCAGTAGGATACAGTGATTATGACTGTGAGGATGACAACTATTAGATTTATTGCCAATGCAGTTTCTACATAACAACTCTACCATCTATTATCCACTACTGGAGTATATTTGGGTTTTGGTCCCTCTTGTTGAGTCACAAGCTTCAGTGAGACCCTCCTGGCTTTCCAAACTACTCAGAGGAATCTCAGAGTATTCTTAGGTCACAGTCTATAAAGGGTTACAGTGTAAGCAGGTTCAGCTGGAAACACACAGATTCACAGTCTTTGCCTGTGCAGAATTCACAACTGCAAAGCAACAAAGTGCCTATGGAGTTGTTCTAGGATTTTCCCTTTTGCAGGCCAATGTACACCAAAGACAATGGCAAACATCTAGAGACCACAAGGGAGATGGAGAGGGACTTTTAATAAGGACATGGAGTGACAGGACAAGGCAGAATGGCTTTAAACTGGCATAAGGGAGAAATTGTTCCCTGTGAGGGTGGGCAGGCCCTGGCACAGGGTGCCCAGAGCAGCTGGGGCTGCCCCTGGATCCCTGGCAGTGCCCAAGGCCAGGCTGGACATTGGGGCTGGGAGCAGCCTGGGACAGTGGGAGGTGTCCCTGCCCATGGCAGGGGTGGCGCTGGATGGGCTTTAAGGTCCCTTTCAACCCAAACTGATGGTAGAAAGACACCTTTCCTAGCTAGTAGCCTGTAAATGTGGCAATAATCTTCGAAGATACTCTAATAAGATCTTCCACCCTGCCATATTATCTTGAAGGTGAATCTCATACTAGCAATCTAAAAATAGTAGTTACAACCACTGGGTCTGTGCTTTGCTTTTCAGCCCTGTGAAATCAGCATAATTTCTGTTTTCTTCTCATCAGTTTTGCTGATGTGAAAGTCACAGTGATGCTACCTGAGTTTGAATGGTATAAAATTGGCCACACAGGAAGATAACCAGGATTTGCATGTTGTCAGTACCATTTAGCACTCTTTGCTGCCAGTAGATGTTGCAGTGTGGATCCTGCAACACGCATATATCAAACCAGGAGTCCCGTGGAAAGGAAATATATACGGACAGACAGATTCTTGCTAGATGTTTCAGAGATGTTTATTTCTCCAGCCGCATGGCCGGGGCTCTGCCGAGGAACTGTTCCAGTCACAGGACCAAGGGTCCTTCTGCCCGCGCAGGGAACACAAACCAACCAATGGGAACGAGGCTGAGCAGGGGCAGGGAAGCCCCGTGTCTGTGCCCTCAGGGCCCCTCTCCCAGGACTACACGGCAGGGGAGAGACCCCAACAAGTAGATGCACTTTGAAAGGGCGGAGTTTAATCTGTTATCCAAATCTGAGATTTTTGAGCTATTTGCCCTGCAACGATACCTCTGCACAGCTTTCTGTACAAAGGTAATTGTAAAATTCCTGTTCTGTTTGGGTTTCCACTGTTTTTATCAAGTCACATAGGTACATGTGTGTGAACACATGTACAACACACACAGAGAGGTTTTATCTACAGGTGGACAAGAAGTCCATGACACCTTTTTGAGCAAAGCCATCAATATTTGACCTTTTCTATAAGGACTTTCCTGAAGGAGAGTGATGACAGGCATATCTTCTTTTGATTTATTAGGAAAGAAGTGGGACAGTAAATATTTTCTTTCATACAGACATTCCCATATATCTGTTTATTTTGTTTATGGCACAACCACTGAAATAATAATGACAACACCTGGAATGAAAAATCAACAGGTTTAAAAAAAAATCATAATTTGTTTTTTATCAACTGGTATGAAGTTTTCTTGCACAGCACATAGACTTTGTATCTCAGGAGTGCAAGCACATCAATGTGGGTATGATTTTTTCTTTCCTGAAGTCATTGGGGTAGCCTTTACAAACCTACCTATTACTTTGGAAGAGAAAATGGTTTTAATTCATTGTTCCCACTTGCTCAATATTTATCTCTAGGATGTACAGAACCCTGCAAAAAAATGGAGGAGGAGGTTTGGAAAAAACCATTATTTTCTGGATTTAGAGCTGAATAATGACCTTGATGCTGATTGCTGGTCATTTCTTTGGATGCTAGATGTTATTATCTATATAAATCTAATCAGAATGTAACATTATTTACAGTTGCAATGTACATATAAATGCTGTCTGTGTGCAGCTCATGTGGGTCTTGCCAGAATCAGTCCAACTGCAGCTGGATCTAGCCCAGCTGGGGGGTCACATTTCCTGGCTGCAACATTTCTTTCTCTTTCTTTCTCTTTCTTCCTTTTTCTTTCTCTGTCTTTCACTTTCATTCTCTCCCGTTTTCTTTCTGCCTCTCTCTCCCCCCGTCTCTCACATTAGCTGTTCAGTAAAAGCCACACAAATGACTTTGGCATATGCTCTCGTTTGCACTTCATTCGGGCCCAGGCACTCCTGACCGTTTTAATACCCGGCTCGGAACAAGGGGCTGGAAGCCCACGAGGCCGGGGGCTGCCCCGTGCCACGTGCAGTCCTTGGGCTGTGCAAGGGGTGCCGCGGGTGGCCCTTTGTGACACGGGCGCCTCGTGTCAGGGCCCTCGGCGATGCGGGACATCGTGGTGCCCAGAGGCCTTTGTGACACGGGAGCGCCGCGCCCGGCTGAGGCCATACACGGGACCTTGCAGGGCCCTGCGGTGGCCAGTCCCAGGAGCCGCTGTGTCCCGGGAGCTGTCTGTGCTCCAGGCTGCCACAGATGGAGGAGGACAAGGCCTACCCCAACTCCCAGTCCCCCAGCCCCTTGCCCGGCTGGCCGGAAGATCAGGCCCTCAGCGGGCAGTGGCTGGGGGCAGTGGGCAGCTCAGTCCTGCCCCTGTCACAGACTGAGGAGGAGGAGGAGGGGACCTGTGTCACCACTGAGCAAGAGTGGGAACACGCCGTGGACGAAGAGCTTTCCCCACGGGCAGGCGTCAGCGGCCGACAGCTTTGCCTGTGGGAAGAAGTGACGGTGCGCCAGTTTCGCCGGTGGCAAGAAGAGGTGCCCCGTCAGGAGGTTTGTCCCTGGGCAGCTGTGAGACCCCAGGAGCTGCAGCGCTGGCAGGTACGTGGGAGACCGCAGCGGGCAGATGGGAGACAACAAGAGCTGTCCCAGTGGGCAGAAAGGGTGCCAGCGCAGGAAGCGTACCAAGGGGATGAAGATGAGGAGGTGCCACGGGCAGAGACACAGAGCCCCGTCCCTGCCCCACAGAGCCCCGCAGGCCGCAGCCAGGCCCTGCTGGACTCAGCGTGCCGCAGCAGCCGTGAGCCTGGCAGCAAGGCTGGGCTCCGGGTGCCGGGCTCTGGCCAGCAGCCAGAGGAGCAGAGGCACCCGGAGCCCAGCGTGGCTGCACGAGACCAAGCAGCAGCTGCAGGAGAAAGGGGAGAGAGCCCCATCTCTGCCCCGCACAGCCCCTGCTGCCCCCCCAGCCCCTCGCCCAGCCCGCGGGGGGCCCAGGGCTGGAGTGAGCAGCAGGAGGAGGCCAAGAGGGGCTCAGTCGGGGCGGAGCGAGAGAGCGAGGAGGGGGCCTTGACTGGGGACCTTGAATTTTCCCAGCGTGACGGTGAGGAGGAGCCAGAGCTCTCCCGAGGAGAAACCCAGCAGTACCAGCGAGTGCCTCCAGGGCAAGCCTGCGCTGAGCCAGAGCTGTCCCCAGGAGATGCTGCTATCTGCCAAGAGCTCTCTGATTGGGATGAAGGCCTTAAGCAGGAGCTGGCCCAAGGAGAATCCGGGAGCTACTGGGATTTCTCTGACTCGGAAGAGCACAGCGAGCAAGAGCCCTCCCAAGCAGAGGTCAAGCCTTCCCCAGCAGTCTCGGATGAGTGCATGGAGCAAGAGCTGGCCCAAGAAGACATTGAGAGCTGCCAAGAATTTTCGGACTCGGGAGAGTATCTTGAGAAACAGGTGTCCCCACTAGAAGTTGGTAGCTACGACGAACTCTCTGACTGGGATGTGTGCAGCGAGCAAGAGCTGTCCCAGGAAGAAGCCAGGAGCTACCAAGAGCTTTCTGACTGGGAAGAAGACACAAAGCAAGGGCTTTTGCAAGGAGGATTTGCTGGCTCCTCAAAGCTCTCAGACTGGCAAGAACAAAGCCAGCAAGAGCTGTCCCCCAGAGAGGTCGGGAGCTGCCGAGAGCACGTGCACTGGGAAGAGCGCAGTGGCCAAGCGCTTCCTGAAGAGCAAGACTCCAGTGGCCAGGAGGCGGCCAAAGGCAATGCTGAGAGAAGAGCCTCCGTGCAGTCCAGCTGGGAAGACGACAGCGACCGAGAGCCGGCGCACGACAGCGGGGAACACGCCGGCGTCCGGAGCACGGCGCTCGTGGCCTTGCCGCAGGAGGACGACGAGTGGGACGACGTGAGCGTCCTGGAGCTGCACGAGGAAGAAGAAGAAGACAGGGAGCAAAGACTGGCAGGCTTGGCACGAGATGGGCTCTCCGTGCCTGTCCCTCGGGAGGCTTGGGTGGAGTCGTGGGTGCAGGCATTGGAGTCGTGCCCCCCAGAGCCGCTCTATGCCACGTCTGACCCTCTGGAAGCCCAAACCCCCGTGGAATACCTGTCTTCTCCTGCCTCGGCCGAGCAGGTGCCAGCAGCAGGGCCACAGAGGCCGGGGTCTGCCCCGCACGGGCCCCCCGGCCCCTCACCCACCCAGCCGGGCGCCCAGGCCCCACGTGGGCAGCTGGCTCCCCACAGGAAACGCCCCTCGCGCTTCAGGCGGGTGCTGCGGGCGCTGCGGGGGCTGTTCCGCTGCCCCTGCCTGGCGGCGCAGCCGGAGGATTAGCGGCCGCTGCCAGCAGCAGCAGGCCGGGCCTGGAGACGGCGGCCGGCCTGCAGCCTGCCGGGCGGCCTGAGGGAGCCGCAGCCGCTGCCCTGGCCTGGCCGCGTCCCTGCGGGCCCGGCCAGCCCCGGCTGCTTCGCAGCGTCCCCACTGGGTCTCCCCAGGAGCAAAGGGGACCCGTGTGGCCAGCCCCGAAGCCGCAGCCATGGGGGACACTTGGTGCCGGGGGGCTCGGCGCTGCATCCCGGCCCATCGTCCAGCTGGGAAGGGACCTGCAACGTCATCGGCTCCCACTGCCAGCCTGGCACCACCACCGGCACCCCTAAACCGTGCCCCCAAGGGCCACATGCACACGACTCTTGCCCACTTCCAGAGACACTGACTCCAGCACCCACCTCCCGGCTGGAACTCCTTCCAAGGCCTGGCCACCCCGCCAGGGAAGAAGTGTTCCTCGTATTGAAGCTGCACCTCCCCTGCTGGGATCTCAGGCCACTTCCTCTCATCCGGAAAGGATTCCATGCTCATCCTTTGCCATTTCATCCACGACGAATGGGCACACACAGGAGCTGTTGCTCCCAGGACACGACCGCACGCTGCCGGACGCGACACACACCATTCTTGCAAAACAAAAAGAAGGTTAGGGTTAAGAAATAGAAGTAGTAAGGAAAAAAAACAAAAATCCCACACCAAAAAAACCACAAAACTCCTCCAAAAACCACAAAAAGAATAAGAGTAGGAATAATTATATTGTATTATCTAATATTATAATATTAGATAAATAGGAATAAAATAGAGAAGAAGAAGAAGAAGGATAAGAAGAAGGATAAGAAGAAAATGAAGTTGATGAAGAAGTAATAGTACTAAAACAGAATAAGAATAGGAGTAACAATAGGAACAAAAATAAGAATAAGAAAATAAGAATAAGAATAAGAATAAATAAAAATAGAAATAAGAATAAAAGTAAGAAAAAGAGTAAGAATCAGAATAAGAGTAGAAATAAGGAAAAACATAAGAGTAAGAAAAAGAAAGAAGGACAAGAACAAGAAGAAATAAAAGACCAAGACCAAGAAAAAGACCAAGAATATGAACAAGAAGAAGAAGAAAAAAACAAGAAGAAGAACAAGAAGAAGGAGAACAAGAAGAAGAAGGAGAAGAAGAAGGAGAAGAACAAGAACAAGAAGGAGAGGCAGGGAGGAGCCATTATCCCTCCGAGAGCCCCAAAGCGCTCCCCAGGCTCACTGCGGAGGCCTTGCAGCACAGCACTGCACAGGAAGCAAAGTGATGCAACAGATGCAGAGGCTGTTGCAAGAGATTGTGCCAAACTTCTCCCCCGCCAGGGGAGGTACCTGGCCATTCCCCCAGCCCAGGGGTCTGCCCATGTGCTGAACTCAATGTTTTTGTGGCACCCTCAGCACCAAGGAGACCTGATGGAGAGCGTCAACGGGAGCGCTGGCATGCACGGAGGGGTGAAGTTTTCAGCCTAATCTGCCTCTGGCACTCCTTCTCTCCCCCCACCTGATACCTGTTTTCTTTCTTTCTTTCTTTCTTTCTTTCTTTCTTTCTTTCTTTCTTTCTTTCTTTCTTTCTTTCTTTCTTTCTTTCTTTCTTTCTTTCTTTCTTTCTTTCTTTCTTTCTTTCTTTCTTTCTTTCTTTCTTTCTTTCTTTCTTTCTTTCTTTCTTTCTTTCTTTCTTTCTTTCTTTCTTTCTTTCTTTCTTTCTTTCTTTCTTTCTTTCTTTCTTTCTTTCTTTCTTTCTTTCTTTCTTTCTTTCTTTCTTTCTTTCTTTCTTTCTTTCTTTCTTTCTTTCTTTCTTTCTTTCTTTCTTTCTTTCTTTCTTTCTTTCTTTCTTTCTTTCTTTCTTTCTTTCTTTCTTTCTTCTTTCTTTCTTTCTTTCTTTCTTTCTTTCTTTCTTTCTTTCTTTCTTTCTTTCTTTCTTTCTTTCTTTCTTTCTTTCTTTCTTTCTTTCTTTCTTTCTTTCTTTCTTTCTTTCTTTCTTTCTTCTTTCTTTCTTTCTTTCTTTCTTTCTTTCTTTCTTTCTTTCTTTCTTTCTTTCTTTCTTTCTTTCTTTCTTTCTTTCTTTCTTTCTTTCTTTCTTTCTTTCTTTCTTTCTTTCTTTCTTTCTTTCTTTCTTTCTTTCTTTCTTTCTTTCTTTCTTTCTTTCTTTCTTTCTTTCTTTCTTTCTTTCTTTCTTTCTTTCTTTCTTTCTTTCTTTCTTTCTTTCTTTCTTTCTTTCTTTCTTTCTTTCTTTCTTTCTTTCTTTCTTTCTTTCTTTCTTTCTTTCTTTCTTTCTTTCTTTCTTTCTTTCTTTCTTTCTTTCTTTCTTTTCTCTTTCTCTCTTTCTCTCTCTCTCTTTCTTTCTTTCTCCTTTTCTCTCTCTCTTTCTTTCTCTCTTTCTCTCTCTTTCTTTCTCTCCTTCTTTCTCCTTTCTCTCTCCTTTTCTCTTTGTTTCTCTCTCTCTTTCTCTCTTTCTTTCTCTCTTTTTTCTCTTTCTCTCTTTCTCTCTTTCATTCTCTTTCTCTCTTTCTTTCTCCTTTCTCTCTCTTTCTCTCTTTCTTTCTTTCTGTCTTTGTTGTCTTTATCTCTCTTTCTCTCTGCCTCTCTCCTTTACTGTTAAATAATACCTACATTACAATGGGAATGACTTTGGAAGTAGGAAGTTGAGCCTTCTCCCTGCGCAGCTGTACACGGGATAATGGCTTCACAGGGATGTGGCAAGAGTTAAACCTTTAGGCTTCAAAAACCTTTCAAAAGTTTTTGGACAGGAGTTGCTGCAGGAGTGAAAAAAATCAGTGTCACCCTCATGCTGTCCAAGTCCGACAGCTAAGAGAGAGCCAGAGATGAAAAGTCTTTGGATTTGGTCACTCTAAGTGTGCTCTGGACCCGGGGGATTCTGTTCCTCGATGTTAATGTGTTTACTTTGTGGTAGTTTATATCTTGGGTACCAGTGAGAGATTAGTGCAGAGGAAAAGCAATGGGTGTGTAAGTTCTCTGACATGTACACACGTAATTAATCACTTTATGCCAACCCTGGAAGTCGCGCAGAGAAGGTGCAGTTACAGCAACAGGAAATGGGCCATTTTAAGAGCTATTTGTTGTGCTTTTTCAGTGTGTGTGTGGTGACTTTAAATGGAGAAGGCTTATTATATTAATAACTCAGGAAGCAGTAAGTAAGTAAAACGTGAGACAGTTAATCTAAATTTAAGTGCTAGGGCTTGGGTCCAACTTTGGAGGATAACACAGGAAGCTCCAAAAGTTGTAGTACTCTTTGCAGGGGAAGTTCATCTCGATGTGGCTGTCTGGCAGTGAGGGATGGGGGGCCCTGGGGCTGGTGGTTTGTGCAGCAGGGCAGCCCAGGGGGATGGGGTTGGCAGCTGAGGAGGGTCCCTGCCCCTCCACGCACCCCAGCAGGACCTGTGAGAGTTTCCAAGCCAACTGTCAGCTGTGGGTTATTTCACCTTCCAGGAGGGGAAGACCAAGGGGAAAGTAAATCTGCGTGACTGATGTGGTCTCTTCTTCTTCTGGATGGGGCTTGGACCTTCCTCTGTTGCAGAGTTTAATGAAATTAGTCAGTGGAGACCATCAGCTATTTTGAGATCTGTGGTAACAACAGGTATTGATAGCCACTCTTGTTGATGTACTTGCAAGAAGAATGATTAATGTTTAATATAACAGCTCAGAATTGCCATTTATCACACTTGATTTCTTATGAGTGCATTGCCTCTGATGGAAGTTTTGTTAGCTATAACAGGGCAAAAGATGAACCTTGCCTTAGAAAACTCACTTGTAACCTTCAGCATGAATGAGTGTTAGCTAGAGCTAGTTAATTCTGAAAGCTACTAGCAAGTGTAATTAAACCCTTTAAAGTAATGGCTCCCTAGGGAATAAGCTGCTTTAAAGAGAAAAATGACTTTACACTCCCTCCTCCTGTTTGAGGAGCCGTGGGTGTATCTTATATCCCTTCCAGGCTGTTCTTTGCCCAAAGGTTCTTGTGTGACTTGGTGCTCTTCAAGTCACCAACATCTTTGCACTGGGTTTTGTACAGTTATTTGTGTGCAGAGTCTAAGGCGTTCTCTAGGTATTGACCGAGTGAGGTTGTTCAGATGTTTTATTATTTCAGCAAGTCCCAAAGACCCGTAAAGTTAACAGAGATCCTGAAAATAATAGGAATGACGTGGTAAGAGTAATAAAAAGACCACTAGAGGCCAATATGTCTCCCTTAATAAAGTTGTATGGTGCAGATTTTGTGAAATATTTAATGTTTTGCAAGAATACCGTTAAAATAGGTGTGTTACAATGAGGTGAAAGTCAACGGAGTTTAAAGACTTGGCTTTTGGTCTGTAATTACTGCAGTTTCATCAACATTTTCATGTTGTGGCTTTGCCAATCAAATACATATTTCTTTCTGCACTGTTTTTTTGTTTTTGGTTTTTTTTTTTGAGTCAACTGTGCTTATATCCAGCCAGGTTTGGGGTTTTTGGTTTTTTTTTTTTTTTTTTGATTTGAAGTTTTTATGAGAGCAAAAATTAAGTTCACCTTTCCTTGCATTTGAAATTCTCAGTGAGCTCAGACTCCTTGTGTCTCTTCTGACAAAATGCTGCAAAAAGGGTGGTGGAAAGTACGATGCTGGTTTTCTAAAGAAGTGTTTCCAGTATGGTGCCACAAAGGTGCGTTTCTGATGCTGTTTCCAGCTTTTAGGAAGCTGACCTTAATTTCCTTCCCTCTGCCCCTCACATTTGCATTGATGTATGCTGATATGGAAATACACATAATGAAGTTAATTTACATGCAAAAAGTAACACAAATTATTCCATTTGTAGCATGTCACATGTGTTCTCCAAAACTGTGGTTCCACTTTATTTTTTGGCCACTTTCTAGGTTGTACCTGCCTTTCACTGACATTTTTTTCTCATCACTCTTGGAGTTGAGGTTGTTTTTGGTAATGGTCCATCCCCTTCCACCCCAACATTGAAAACTTCTTGGTCTTTTAGTGATTTTATTCTCAAACCACAGTAGTCATCAGGAGAAAAATACGTTATTTTGCTTTACTGATTTGGAATTCTTTTTTGTGTAGTATCTGCCAACGCTTAATTTAAAAATATTTCAAACTTCATATATTGAATTTCTGGGAGTTTTCCAGCTGTTGTTAAAGCTTTTTCAGAGGCATTGCTTCAAATTTGTGAAATATATATTATCTCATTGGTGACTGCTGTGGTAAGATTAATCAGAGTTGTAGCCTTGAGTGAGAACTACATACTTTTCTGACATATCTTTTGACAGCAGGTGTGTAACAGTGAGACAAACTTCTGTGTTGTGACTCCCTTCCAGCTTTTCCCTGTGTCTTGTTTCACCAGGTTTTTGATTCACACCCACACACACAAAAAAATTAAATGTATTTTCTCATCTCCTTCATCAAATACGTTTCAGAGGAACGGAAGCCATTAAATACGTTTTGTGCTTGTGTTAGGCAGACAAATGTTTTTGATTTCCTTTCCTGTTATGTGATATAGTCCTGGAAAGGGAAAGACTCAGCTTACTAGAGTCACTTCATTATTTTCTTAAACAGGAAAAGAATCTAACAATGCTACTTGATATTGAATCCACTTTTCTGCAGTTACTCTGACTCTGTCTTCATCTCTTAGGAATTTTACCTTTTTCTTGCCCCAGCTGTCCAGTGAGGAATAAGGCCGTACTGCATCCCTACGTGAGAGGGACCCTTCCATGCCAGAGCTCAGGATTTCACCAGTTTTCTTTGCAAGATCTGTGACTTGAACATGAAAAATATGTTTACATCTTCATTCCTGTTTGATTGTAGGGTATCTGCAGCAAAAATAATTTTCATGTGTCAAAGGCCTGAGATTATAATTTGTATTAATATGCATTATTATTTATCTCAAATACATTTAGGAGCTCGTTTTGTGCAGGTTTTGTTGGGCTACCTACTGAGAGCTGCTAACATAAGTTTTCATTTGTTGTAAAAAATTACTGCTTTTGTAGAATAGTAACTGCAAGTAATCAAACCAGCTGCTAGTGGTTGCATGTACCAGAGTGGTTTTTAAAGATTTCTCAGTGAAATGTATTTGTTTAGTGGATACATGGTGGTTTCATACAATAATAAGGATTCAAAGATGCTATAAAAATTTTTGTTAACCATGAGAATGTTACCATTTCTTTCTATTATTGTCATTGTTCCCAATTCATTGATGACATGACCAAGAGCATAGAGAAAGTGGGAGATTTTGGGGTTACAGATTCTCAATATCCATTTCAAGGTACATTTCAATGTATTCCCAGGCTAAATAAATAAACAATTGTAAACCAAAGCAGAAGAACAGGTGTAAGAATATTGAAACAGGGGAATATGACTAAAATCTCATGTGAAGTGGGATAAAGTCTGGAAGGAATTCAGGTGTTTTGTAGTCATCTCCTGATCCAGGATTCACAGTTTGGGTGGAATGGACCTAACCAGAAGCAAATCTTTCTCTTAATGCAAGTTTATGACCTTCAGTGCAAACAGCTCTATGTAGTTAAGGTATTTAGGGTTATTTTGGATGTAGGTAAGAAAAAGTAATGTTGCTAGATCATTGCTATGGTGCAGTGGTCATACGGGGCCACTGGCAGGTAAGTTTTTAGGAATTCATCTGAAGAGAAGGTTCAGGGAGTAAAGTGCTGCTGTATGCCAAGGCCCTCATAATTCAGTTTTATTTTTTAAATGCCTTACAGCCCAAATTGTAATTGTTTCCAGCTGGTTGTGGAAAATATGTACGTATAACAAATTAACTTTTTGGGACCCATTTAGTAAGTTGGCTTCTTCTTCTTCCTCTGCGGATGCTGCGTTGATACATTGATTTAACTTATTCAAAGTAAGACCACAGATGATACCTATGACATTTTCCTAGGTCCTTTTAATACTTATATTTCACACCATGGGAAGAGGTGTGATTGTAAAATGCAGGTACAGGTATTTCCTGTCGCAGGTATATCCTTTGTCTAAGCCATTTCTGAAAATAAAAGGTGCCTCTCTATAAAAATTCAAGGCCAAATTAATTCTGTATTTGTGCTGAACAAGTGAGCCAGAAGGGATTCATGGGGACACAGAGAAATGTGCCACTGATTTCAGTTCAGAACAGGCTCTTGTAAATGCACATCCTTATACATTCAGGCTGGCATCTTCAGTGCCATGTGCTGGGGCTAAATATAACTCTGAAACCTAGTATTTAATTTATGTTTTCAAAAATATTGCTGTTCACCCATGGAATATCCCCTATGAGAGGAAAGGTGCCTTTTGGTTAGTTTGAAAAATGTGTGGATGGTGGGGCTTTGACGAGATCTGTGGAATTTTGTTGTCCCAAGGGAGAGCAAGGGAAGATGCTCAGAGTTCCTGCATGGGCAAAGAATTTTTTATCAATCCTTTATGTTTCATAACAAGAGGACTAATTCTTGCTATGTGTCATGTTAGATTTTTAAAATTAAGCCACAATCTTCAGAAACGATCTTTATGTACATCGCTTACGTAAGGGAAGATAAACAGGTGACGTTATTGAACATGTAGCCAAGGAGGTGAGCTCTGGGAACACGCTCTCTTTAAGCAGACTGAAATCTCTCAATCCCTGTGGTACTGCAAAAATATTGTCTCTTTCAGGATCCTTCTCTTCAGGTTTTCCTTTGGCTTATGGAGGTTTATTTCTGGGGTCAGAAATGAGTTGCAGCTCCTTGTGTAGCAGTGGC
Source organism: Corvus moneduloides (assembly GCF_009650955.1). Taxonomy (NCBI): domain Eukaryota; kingdom Metazoa; phylum Chordata; class Aves; order Passeriformes; family Corvidae; genus Corvus; species Corvus moneduloides. Next base: position 75,953,404 of record NC_045511.1, read on the forward strand.
ACCACGAATCCTGTCTGCAGGTGGTCTGGAAGAAGGAGACAATAATTTTAATAAACCTTTTCTAACAGTGAGAATATTGTCTTTGTAACTTAGGAATGCCATCAGCACTCCTAAATTTTTTGTTGTTCTTTTGGATTTGAGTTTGTGGGGGATTTTTTTTGTTTTGTTTTGGTTTTGGTTTTGTTTTTTTCTTAATTTTTAATGAACTATGCTCTGGAATTTTTAATTGGAAATGAGTGCATTCAGTTTGCCTTATTTCTAACATTCCTAAACATAAGGAGTTTAAAAGTTTGGTTAAAGCTAAAATTTTCTTGACCTTATGCTTTTCATGAGTGATTACAGTGAAAAAAAAGAGAAAAAAAGGCTTATGGGCGATCCAATATACAAATGTAAAAGTGTATTAGAAAGATGATGGGGCAGTAAAACAAAAAGGTAGATGATTCTCTCCTTTCCCATAAAACCAGCTAGAGAGAGTGAAGAAATCCGCATCTGAAATGAATTAGAATTCACTTCGCCTAGCTATTTTGGAGGAACATGTACACGATTCTCTGCATTATTTACACATAATTATTGACAAAAAAGCCTCTGTTTTAAAACTGAATTGTTCTTGGGAAAGAAAATGGTGTAAATGAAAGGAATAAAATTTTATATATTTTGAAAACCCAAACAGTTTTCTGGGAGGATTGCAAGGTGTGGACTTTGCAGCTTTCATCCATTCTGACTGTTAATGATTATCCTAAGCTCTGTGGAATTCAGAGATGATCAGAAATGCTAAACAGGAGGCTTAGCTCTATGGCTGCTGGAAAAACCAGAAAATGATAATACAGTTTGGCTGAGGTTTAATCATTCTGAAGGCATTTAGAGGAAGAGCCCGTGGTGATTTTGGGTGGTTTTGGTTTTTGTCTGATTCCATGTCCAGGTTCTACCTGCAGCTGTTTACATCCAGAGTCATTACTTTCCCTAAATGATCCAGAAGAAAGCGTCTGTTCCATTGGGATGGCAGGAGGGGGAAGCTCTCCTTTGTTCAGGTTTTCTTCAGGCCTCAGACACCTGCAGCCTAAATTTTCACTGTAAATGTGGTTCCTGTGGCAGAAAGAAAAACTGAGAAATGACGTCAGCTGCAGCTGACAATTGTAAGTTATCCGTGAAAATAGGTACCCAAATTAATGTAAGGTCAATGATAAATATCTCAGTTTATCCACATTTAAATACCCTCCAAATTTAACAGCATGGTAAAGCAGTTTCTTTGAGAAAAGGCATTTCTTTGCAATAGGCTGTGGCTATTTTAGTAGCCCTTGTCCTTCTCTGGATGATGGCAACTCAGCTTTTGGATGCTGTTTATTTCCTCAATTGTCCAGTACTGTTTGCTAACAGGGGGCTTGGAGTGTGGTGGGTATCACCTACGCCAGATTTAAAATACCGGCTGGAAAGCCACTGAAACAAAGAAAGGTCTCATTTTATTTCCAGGGGATACGTTGCATGCTCTGCATACAGATCTGGCAGTGCTTGGCCAACACTGAGCTCTGTGGCCCACTCAGTACTTCTAAATTGTATTTTTTTAAGTTCAAAATACATTTATTTTTGGCCATGGAATGCACTTTGGAGAAACATTGCTTTCTAATTTTCCTGCCACAGTCCAATCTGCCTCTGCTCAGCAGCTCTGTGGTTTCCCTCTTGAGTGAACTGCTCAGTTGTGTTGAGGGGGAAGGAGATATTTTGAAAGCTTTTACCTCATTCTCTCTCCAGCATTTAATTTGAAATCCTCATATTCTTCCTGACTACATTTTCCTCCTGCAGAATTAGGAATTTTGGATTTCAATATGTCAAGAAAAATCATCAGTGCGTATATCTCCAGACATATGGATCCTATTTGCAACCTCAAAAGACAGTTAATTTAAGTATTGAATAAATAAAAATAAATTACCAGGTGAGCACCAAAAAATGTTTTCTGATGAATATTTTTTGTGAAGGTGAAGGCAGGTGCAGAAAAAGGTCACAGCATGCTCAGGGAAAATAATTTCCAGGTTCAAACGAGGAGTCAGCAGATCTCCAAGAAAATGTGTAATTCGGATCCACCTCAATCATTAATAAAGACTGTAACCAAGTAATTTTCACAGCAATTGCTATTTCAACACTATTCTTGAGTCCAGAACCATTCTGTGTAGAAGATGTACTTGGTAAAAATGTTTGTCCAAAAATCTAATAATTGTGTAAAATGTAAAAAAGAATAAATTTTTTGTCTGCTTTCAATCAATACGTACGTGCTGAGTATTTCATTCCCACATAATAAACTCAGAGGAATTCCAAGACACCCAGAGACTGATGAGAGTCCATGAAACATGAGTGTAACGCAGTTCATACAATAGAAATAAAGCCACATGCTCATGCTGCATGAGCTGAATGCTGTGGTATGTCTGGAAATTAAGAGTGCTCTGGGGATATTTAGAGCAAAACACATTTTGCTTTGTGGAATGCAAGAATTATTAATTCGTAATCTCCTTCTAATTGAATTTCCAAACCGCTCAGATTAGCAATATATTTATGGCATCTTGATTCATCATAGTGCAGTTGATTTTTCCAGCCTGTTCTTAGGAATTTTCAAAGAATCCTTCGTACTGGTGAAGTTTCACAGGGGAAAAAGAAAATAAGGTTTGGACCGTGAAAATTCTTAACAAGGTTGCGAGCCTTCCCCCCACTTTTTATAAAATGATTTTGACGTGGTTGCTGCATACTGAGAGATGTACTGTGGTTTGTGGCTTGGATTCCCATGCACTTTTATGCTTCATTATTTTCTTTCCTGGTGGCTTTTCATGATACCAGAAAATTAAATATCCATGGGCCTGTAGTTTTCTGGGTAGGATGCAGTGGTGAGGGGGGGTCAGTTGCAGCTTAAGGTAAATGCATGACATTGTTTCTGATTAGGGCTCCACGTCATGTGTACATAAAGGTTTTAGGAAGAATTCTGCTGTTTTCTCCTCATGGATTTCCTCTGTTAAGAGGCTGCTGTAAAGCTGTGGCCAAAAACGAACAAGTTTTCATGCCTTGGGCATGGGGCAGAATGTCAACTCCTGTAGTGCATCTGTTTCTGTAATGTGAATATATTTACCTTTATCAGTCATACTTACAATCCCACAACAAATATGTATTTTTTTCCCCGGAAAGATGCATTTCCCATAACACCAAGATGATTGGCATAGCCTCTAACTACACTGTTGCTTTCTAAGTGAATACCTCTCATATCAGCCTTTCACACATTTTATGTAGACCAAAATCATGTTAACCTGGCTGTGACTTCCTGTGGTATGTTGTGTGTGCTTATTAAATTCTAGCACAATATTATTTTTTTCCCTAGACCTTTGAAATTTAATCGACATTCAGAGTTCACTAAAGGCCATTTTTTCTAGGTGTAAGGAGTTCAGTTATCCCCTCAATGTTATTGATGTTTTTGTTGTAAGAAGTAACAGTTGTTACTTGTACCTTAACACCCTCCATGGCTGGTTGTAGAGTATCTATCTGCAATATCTACTTCTGCAATGAGGTGACAGGAAACCTCTTTCCTCCTGCACCGTGATGGACAAGACATCATTCTTATTTGGGATTGGATAGAGTCATAAGGTAGGATTTTACTTACATTATGTCTTGGTTAACCCTCGTGGCTTAACCCTACACCTCTATCACCTGGCTATCTCCACGTTTGTTGCTGGCATGTGTCCCTGTTTGGTACAAGTATTTATTTCACTTCCATCCCCTTTATTAACCAGGTTTCCACTGGGAGAAGCCTTTCCTCATGGAGCATGCCCAGTTATCCTTTGTGTTTCCCTTGGTTACTGGTGAGTGGGAGGTGAGTGGGATATGGACTCACCACATGGAGGTGAGTGGGAGATGGATGGTGCAAAGAGCTGAGCAGAGGCCAAGGAACACAGGGAGATCACTCCAGAGTCCTACAGGAGTCTGTTTCTTGCTAGAGCCTGCTCTGAAGGCTGCAGGCTTTGGTGCATCTTTCCATTGGTGGTGCTTTTTCATGTTAAAGTTGATGGCAGAGATAAACCTCAGGGATTTACCGTGATTTCTACCAAACCAGCACCACGGGACTTTCAAGTCAATCTTGACTTCTGCAATTAAAAACAGTGCACTGCACATTTTTTCCATTACAGCGAGATTTGTTGGCCAGAAGGGAATATCTTATTCTTTGTTGAGTTACTTTTTAAAATAAATTTCTTATTTCTGTTAAAGCATGGATCTCTAATTCACCTTTACGTTGGCTTAAAACTGACTTTCTGAGATGTCTTCCCTGACATGACAAATTTTCCTTTTTTTTTCCCCCCTGAAATTAATTTATTCTATTAGAACAGATTACCCTATTTCTTCCCTAATTTTTTGGTATCCAACCCTTTATGACAATTTTTCCATCCTAGTCATGGCTGGGTGAACTAAACCATTTGGAGCTGTGTGTAGAACAATTTAAATTCAAATAAAAACATGGTGATAACTGATGAAAGTCCTACAGAAATTATTGGAGATGCAAATAACTTGAGAAGCTTATAAAGTATTGTATATCTTCTCTGCTTTTCTAATTCTCTCATGTAAGGCTTTGCAGTTTGGAAACTTAAATGCAGAAAAATGAGGGGTAAAAGAGTTTTGTGGTTGGATGGGTTTTTTCCCACAGAAAAGTGATTTTGGACTGGGTGGGGATGACATCTAAATGTTTGCTGCTTTATCAACAGAAATATTATTCCTTCCTCCTGTTTGAGAACCAACTGGGAACGACTGGGAAAAAAAATGAAGAACCTTTGTGTTAATATCAACATTAGGTAGATTTTGATGTAGGAAGAAGTAATGTTGTGGGTCATAAGGCAGTGGTACTAACTGACAGCTTTGTTTAGAATCTCTACTTGCTTACACAGATTTTAGCAGCCTCTACAAGACCCTTTCTAATCAGAAACCACAGCAGAGTTTCCATTTGCAGAGCCGTGGCTTCAGATTTTTCTCTTTCCTGTCAGTACAAAGAGCTTTTCCTTTCTCTATCGCAGTTAGTGCAATGGATCTCTTTATTTTCATGCATTCCTTGCAAATTAAAGGGTCAAAACCAATAATATTCACAAAAAGACACCACGCCTAGGACAGAGGGGATTTTATGCTGTATCTTTTGGGTAGGACCCTCTGTCAGGAGTGTGGTTCTTACTTCCAAGAGGCTGCACAATCTTGTGAATTATAGCAGCCCCTAAATGAGCTTCCATTGGGACAGGTGCTAAACCCTCCTGAAGGCTTCATCCAGGGAGATGTGATGGCATCCAGGAGATTGTTCTAGAAGGAAGCCACCTCTGTTGCTCTCTGTACTGATGTGGGGTCAGCTCTGCTTTTTGAGGATCCCCTCCTCCTCCTGTCCAAACTCATCCCTGCCATGCAGGAGCAGACCTAGGACCACATGGATGGGAATGGCCCCACCCTGCTCTGTGCATGGCAGGGAAAATTAACCACGAGTAGACTTTCACAACAATTATCTGGATTGTGGTAGTGCTCTTGTGAAGAAAATGTAGAGTAGAGTAACAAAAAAAAAAAAAAAAAAAAGACAAGGAGGAGATTAAAAAAGGTTTCAGGAACTGCAAGGAAAAATCTCCAGAGTTTAGCAGCATACAGGGAGCCTTTAACAGAGAAAAGAGAAAGCCTTCCAAATCAGAAACAAAGAAGATTTTTAAAAAACCTCATAGCTCTTCTGACTTTGCTTTTGAAAATCAGTTAGCAGAGGTGACTGTATTTCTAATATGGTTTTATTTAAAAGCTTTTAAACAATGTTGGGGAAAAAAACCTGCTACTCGGCTTGACCTTAGCTCGGTGTGTTAGCAGTACACATGGTAGGAGGCCTTTTTGGTAACGAGAAGCAGCTGTTACTGCCCTCAGCACATAATCTACAAAGCTATTCAGTGGAAGTGAATAACTATTTATTATCCCTTTTCTTGCAAAACTTTTAGGACTAAACAGTAGGTTCATAAGCATGCCAGAAATGGCACCTCATTTTCCATTGAATAAGGTCAAAACAAGTCATTGGAAACTGATGATCACCTACTTTAGCAAATAAGAAATGCATGAAATATCCAGTGCAAATCAACCACCCGAGAACATCTTGCTGTCCAGCATTGCAAAGAGGGTAGCTCCTGGTACCTAACTTTGGAATTTTTCCTGGATGACATCACCACTGGATTTACAGTTTTGTCAACGTTATGTCATATATCTCCTTGTCTCAAAGGAGATTTTCTAAAGAAAGTTAAAAGAACCCCAAGAAGACCAAAGAAAACAATCTCAGGACATGTTTTCTGTTCCCTTTTTCTTCATGGGAGCATTGAGAATTAAAAATTACTAGGATTTTAACTTTTTTTTTTTTCCCCCAAAAAATAAGCTGCTTTATCCACAAAAGAAGGTGTTTCACCCACAAAATCTTATGCCTTTCATAGGTCTTTGTGAAAACCCAAAGGGATGTTAAAGTTTCCCCTCAGTAGGGGTGTAGCTGTTGTCTCAGGGAAGTCTGAGCCCAAAATTTCCTTTGCTCTGACAGTCTAAGCAAGAAGAGGCTTCCTGAACCCATGTGTATGAAAATGATTAAATCTGATCTAATAACTGATACCACTGCAGGAGGATTAGAGTAACCTGAATTACAGACATTAAATCAGACAGATCCCTGTGACCATCAACTACAATGGCCTCCAGAACATCTCAGCACAGCAAATTAAAAGTAAGGAATTTGTGTAAGAGTGCAATGTGGCTCTTATGGATCAGTTGCTGAGAACTAAATTCTCAGAAATACACAAATAAGGAGTTTTCAACACAATTTTGCAAAAAATTCAGTCTTATTTAGTGGATATGTTTGTATAAATGGAACAGGAAAGTGTTCTTAATAACCACTTTCTCCCTGCTCCGTTCTCACCAAGATTTCTGGTATCCCTTAGAGTTGGTCAGGGTAAAATCTGCCATCCAGCACTAACTGTTTTAGGACAGGAGGTATGGACACTCTGACTTTGTGAGCAGGTGAGTAGACGACAGAAACAGCTGGGGAACCAACTCAGAGGTTTGGAAATCTCCTGGGAATTGGGCCACCCGTTGAAAAGTCATAAACCTCTATAGGTGTTGGATAAAGCAGAGAGATTTTACTTTGTGGAATAGAAAGAATTTATTTTCCTGCAAGAAAGAAATAAAACCCCCAAACCGACAGGCCAAAAGAAAATAGACTCCTTAATAGCTGCTCTGATTTCTCTAAAATAAAAGTGAACAGATTTTTGAATGCATTGTTGCAAGTTAATTTCTCTGCCTAAAACCCAACAAACTTGGTTTTGTTTGGCAGGTTCTTGGATATCCATTTGGGTTAATAGCAGTGACATTTTATTTAAAAAAGAGTATTTTAACTGACGTTTCTCATGTAATAGGGAAGCTAAGAAAGGTAACTCTCTTCGAGGAAATCCTAATACATCTTTCTCTGGGGTTTGCAGGTTATATTTGACTTGAATGACTAACTCAGTCCTGAATATGAACTAAATAACTAAAAATGTATTGAAGTACTTAAGGTGTTTTTATGCTGTAAGTTTTAATTAACATAAGAGTGTGGCACAAAGAATTTTTGTTTCCACAGCAGTTGCCACAGAAACATGACCCACCTCTAACCTTATATACTGCAGAATAAATATGAAAATGGTTAATGACAGAGCAGTATTTTCCATTTACTACTTCTGAGAAAATTGGAAGCATATGTTTAAACTGTGTGTCTTTCCCCACCGTCCCCCCACCCCCTTTTCATTTATCTGATAAAATACAAATGAGAGCAGGTTCAGGCCTTATTAGCTCCTTCAGTAACTGAAGGATTCCTATTTATACCTGGCTGCTTCAGCTTTCATATTTCCCTGGTTGCCTGATTAGGTAGCAAAATGAAATCCCTGAGCTGGTATGTAAAGAGGTGACAGGGCAGAGCTGAAGCTTGATTGCCTTCAGCAGAGATGCTCTGGCTTTGCCTCTGTGTGGACTGGAGGAGACCTCCTGCTTCTCAGGGGCCCCAGGGTCTCAGGAAGATTTTGGGGGCTGTTGGTCACTGATGCTGAAGGGTTGGGTACAGTCCCTGAGGGCCTCCCATTTTGCAGAAAGCTCAGGATAACACCAGTGCAGAGTGTGGCAGCTTCACCACGTCATGTCTGCTGCTAATGAGAGATCACCCCCTTCCCTCTACTCGGTCTTAATTAATATCGAATCATTAATATGAGTGAAGCACACCTGGGCTGTGAGGAGCTTTGGATGGGTATTAGAGCTGTGTGGAAAAGGCACTGGTTTTAATTGGTCCTCACTACCTTGAGGGAAGCCCAAGAAGGAGCAAAAGCTGCATGGATAGATGTTAGACACAGGCTGATATTTTAAGGGTTGTTCTCCAGCTCTGTGTGCCTTCAGAAGGGTCTCACTTGGGTATTGCACCAAGTTCACCACACACACGTCTGACCACACCCTCACCAAGAGATGTCTGAAATGCCAAACCCACATTTTGCATCCACTCCTTGTTTCCAGCTCCTGGGCTGCCGTGCTGGAGCCTCTGGCGATTGTACACCATTCCCATGGTTCCTAAATTTATTTGGCTTTCCCAGGCTGGTTTGGGGAGTACAGAGCTGAAGGTACCATCCTCCCACTTGATCTGTGCACGTGTGGGATGGCAGATCTGCTATAGAAGATAAAGCAGCAGAATGACGTTAAAGGTTTGGAGGTTATCTGTTTTTAAAAAAATGCTCTTTAGATATTAAAATTTATTTAGTTGTCACTGGAGGGAGTGGCACTTTAGAAATGAGGAGTGCTGAGTTGTGGGCATAATTTTGTGACCAAGATATTTGACTGAGAGAACACTGGTGCCTGTTTGTGCTTATTTGCGTGTGAGTGTGAGGCAGGGTAGTGAATTAAATGTTCCACCCCCGAGAAACAAGTGAAGGGCCTGATTTTGCAAACCCTGAGTAGTACTGTTGGCATTTTCTGTGGAGGTGTAATATGGATCTGTTCTCTAGAGTTTTTCTGGGTGTTTTTGCACTGCTGAGCAGAGCACACTGACCCAGCACACATGTGCATGGGGCACACATGTGGTGGGCACACCATGCTCAAAGGCTGGTCTGTGTGGCTCTTCAAAGACCTGTACTGCTCTGTCTAGTATTTTTATTTTTTTTTAAGATTCCAAGCTCTAGATTTTACTTTTGAAATTTGACTGGCAGCCCAGGTCAGTGAGTCGAGTCACAAATCCCTCATGCTGATGTCTCCTTTTCAGGTATCAAACACAAGCATGTTTGAGGAACAGAGCCCTTCAGGCTAGAAAAATAAACATTTAGATGAGACCCTTTTCCCACTGCTACCACAACCCTAACTCACAGACAAATGAAAACCTGATGAAGGATATATGACAGGACCTATTCCACTCCCCCTCCATGACCTCAATCTATCACGAATGCAACTGGCCTGTATCATGGCAAGCAACCCAGACAACTGTCAGTGCTGCCCATAAATCACCTCGATCCTGCGGTTATGAGCTCCCCACAAATGTTGCCATAACTCCTGGTCTTCAAGTAGCCACACGCCTCAGGGTTGCGAAAGCCTTGAACAGGGTTTGATGGCGTTGTGCTCGTTGGATCAAAAGGAAACGTGCCTTCCTCACAGAGGGAGAGACGGGAGCAGGTTTATTGTTGCTTCATTCTTGGGGCAAAAAGCCTCCTTTGTTCTGCTGCCGAGGCACCCACCACCTCGGGAAGCATATGACAGATGCCTTTCATTCCTGGGAGAACAGAAGGTTTTCTAAAACGAGTGGGGCTTCTGGTGCCTCTGAGGGAGTTGCCATGTGAACAGTGGCTGGAAGGTAGAGCTGTGCTGGAGGCAGCTCCTGCTCTGCTCTGCACGAGCTGGAGTGCCTACGGCGGAGTCCGCTGAGCACTTTTAGTGATCTTACCCCGTTTTTGCCTCTTTCATCTTGCCTGCCATGAAACACAGGCAGTTGTCAGAAACAGAGAAACTTTCTTTTCCACATTTTAGCCACTGATTCTCCACGCTGACATTACAGCCCCAAAAATAACATGGTCATAATTCTCTGTCATGTCCATTTCTGCAGTGTAAATGTGATTCCAGTTGGCCCAACACAGTGAAGTTTCAACAGGCCTAGCCCAGAGAATATTCTGTGCAGGAATAATAGCAGCATTCCCCACAGATGGCACCATGGCCAGTCCTTGCATTACAGCACGGAGCCCTGAGCCCTTTGGACCCCACAGAGTTGGGAGCAAGGTGTTCCTGCCTTTGCCCATTCCTAACAGGAGTTTGTTGTTGCATTGCACAATTTTAATTTTTTTTTTTTTTTTAAGTGAACAATGCAGCAATTGCTTCTGTGCTGACAAGAGAGATGCTTGTGACTGTTGGATGTTTCAGTTCAATCTTTTTTTTTTCTCCTTTTCCATTTTAGTGGCAGTATGATCAAGGAACACAGCCGCTCTCTTGATGTTGTCATCCTACATGCTGGCTGTCATTTCTGTCATTTTGCTCCCTCCAGGATGACAGATACATTGCTTCTGAGCAAGCAGAGGCTTCTTGTCAGTCAGTCAGATGTAGTTCTGTTTACACTGAATAACCTAAGCGTTTACTGCCACACACCACAATAAAAACGGAAAATAAAACCTGCTTTTTTTTTCTTAAAAAAAAAGCCTTGCCAGATGTGATAAGAAAAGCATCAGTCTTCTGTTAGGAACCGAACATCCAGTTTTAAAATCTGCTTTGAAATATGGTAGTAACAGTGTTGTTGTGGGTAGGAGGATCTAGGAAGAAAAAGAAAAAGTTTGTAGGGAGGAGCTATAGTATTTGTTAAATCAACTTGTAGAGTGCAAAAAGAAACAATCATTAATGAAAAAATAAAGCTTTTTCAGGGTGTGAAATGCAAGTATGAAATACCAAACTAGGGAGTAACCAAATGCTCTGCTCTTGCCTTGATTGTAATAATCAATTACTGATTTGTGAGCAGAGAGGGCAGCAACACCTGAGAACTGAGCTAGTGGAAATACTGGTCAACTATTCCTTCTGTGGCCCTGGGGTGAAGTCATTATCCACAGAACTTAGCAAGGAGCAGTGTATTTAACATGCTTAGGAAAAAGTGTTAAATAAGGAAAGAGTCATGGAGCATGGTCTATTTAAATGGGAGGAAAAAGCTCTTTTTGCATCCTGTCCTGAAACAAATTTATAGCATGGAGTCTGAAATACCATCATGGAATTATCAAACTGTGCTGCTACAAGACTCAGGCATCATTTTGTTAATTTCATTCTGCCTTTCCTCTCACTACGACATTAGGTTAATCATAACAACCCTTCAATTATCTTCTCCTAAAAATCCTGGAAGACCCAGGCATGGATGAAGGCTCTTAACTAGAGTGCCTGATTGTCCTCAAGGTCTCCTCAAGTGCTTTAACATTAAAAATGCCTGTATAATGTGCAGGTCAGAGCACGTATTTATAGATTTGGCCTGAAACTCATGTTGTTTTGCCAAAAATATCTTGCTGCTACTTTTATAGATAATTTCACCTTGTCAGGATCATCCCTGTGTTTCGAACCTCTCACAGGTTTTGGAAGGAGTCAGACTAGGGATGAAGGAACTGATGGATACACATCACCTCCTCAATGCAAATGCCCCAGCCACTGGTGGAGCTGTGCCAGTGGGAAAATACTGCCCCTAAATCCTGTGGCAGAAAAGGCCTTTGTGTGGGTCAAAGAAGGGATTTCCCCCACCCCCTCCTTTGTCCTGCTACAGCTGGAGAAACAGGGTTAATTTTAATGTCTCTTGTTACTCAGATCCCATTCCATATGTCCTAATTAACCCTGTCTCATTCTGGCTAAAGGTTTCTGTTAACACCTTCTTTTCAGTGTTTCTGGCATGCTGAATAAACAGTCTCGTGCACAAAGCCCCATTAACATGCAAATGCCCAAGTTACACTTTGTGTTGGGCTTCATTAGTATGGAGAGATGCATTTCCCAGTGGGAGGTCCCTCGGACAAGAATTAGTGCAATTATGCAGTTTGGGTGACAGCTCAATATCACGTGGGTGAATACTGCAACATTTTCTTGGAGTCTTTCCTCTAGTGAGAAATGAATTTTCTTTGAGAACGCACCCATTTGCTCAACTTTTCTTCTGAATAAATACATTGCCAAGTAATCTCAACAAATTTGGAATCGGTTTATGGGAAGATTTGTGTGAGGTAGCATTTGAATGCATAAGAAGAGTTTTCCAGGGCCAAATTGAAGAAATGTACTTTCAGAATAATTTTTGACTAGTGAGCAAGTGTAGATATGTGCATGTCCAGTAAAATAAATTTAGCTTGGATTTTGCTGCTCATTTTCCAAAGAATCAAACAGAATGCTTCAGTTCAATATTAAAACACCCAAAAACCAAAACCCAAACAACAACAGAACCAACCCCCACACCTAATTATAATTTACCATATAGTTTTAGGTTTTAAGATCTGTGTGGTTTAGAAATCATACACAAAAAAAGAGGATAAATTGATTAATCTAAGAATTTTGTTACTCAAACTCCTTTCTTCCTACTCCACTCATTACAAATTAGTCACTCTCTGTGGTGAATGTAGAACATCAATACTGGTTATCTTTAATTTTAAGGTAGAAAAAAGATGTTTTCATTATGTTATTCATTCTAATGTATAATAAAGATATAATATTTGGCCTAGAACATTATAATGAGCTCAGCTGGGTTCAAAAGTAACTGTCTAGCCTTAGGTGCTTACATTATATATGTAGGGATATACAGTTAGCTGTGTGACCAGCTAAAAATGCTGTAAGAGTGGCTGTGATTCTGAGGAGAATGAGAGTCTCACTAAGAGTGGCTTTGCTGCAATTACATTACTTGCAGGAAGTCGTATGCATGTTGGACCTGTGGTATGTTTTGGGCTGCAGTACTGCCCTGTGACGATGAATTTCACAGCTTTATTATTCTATTGTATAAAATAAAGTATTATAGCCTTCAATTAATTGCTGCCAGGTCATTGAACAGTCTGTGGTTTTATAATTATTGTCAGAAAGCACAAGGCAACCACTCTTTCAGTCAATGCACTCTTGCAATGTGTCCATCAGTTATCTTCTCTGAGTGCCCTCTCTGAAGTAAACATGCCAGATATTTCCAGTTTCTCTTTTCATGGAATCCTTTCCATATGTTTTTATGCCTTTCTTTTGAGACCCTTCTGTTAAGTCTTTTGCAGTAGCCAGTCTTGCAGATGAGTTCTCCACCAATTTACTGAGTCACTCCATAATCCCTTTTGTATAATTTTATGCACATGTACTTTATATGTCCTTAAAACCCCACATCTGTCCCTGCACATTTCAAAAGATATTTGCACATATCTCTCTGTGGTGTCACCAGATTTTTTTAATGAATTATTTTCCTGCTGTATAAGACATTATTTCTTGCAGTACCTACAGTTTTTCGTCTCTTTGCCAGGTTGGTGTAAAACTGTAGCTTTTCCAAGTCCTCTGAGTGATCTCTCATCTCAGCAAATTGAAATAATTTAATCTCTATTTATAATTGAGTTTTTTTCTCTTCTGATGGCTCTTTCTACCATATTTGAATTCCTTCTTCAGAGATGTTCTCGAAAAGCTCTCTACTGCCAAGTACAGTGTCTTTGCAGAATGGCATCTATTTCTCTCATAACTATTCCTTCTCCTTGTCTGGCATTTCCTGTGAATAATAGTCTATTGAATGATTCAATATATATATTACAAGGAAAAATTAGGGTAATAATTTTTCCTCAGGATATTAATTTCTTTGTTTTATGCCATTGATATTGGGGGTCTGTCAGAAAGCTGTGGTTCTTGCAATGCCATAAACATTTTCTGGGGGACTAGAGGACAGGTTGGTCTCCAGATCAAATATTAACTCTCTGCACAGTGTCAAGAGAAGTATAACTTTACCTGACTTATGTAGACTGACAACCGTATCTGTTTTTGGTAGATTTAATTCACAGTTGGGTAATGACTGAGCTGGCTGGAGAACGAAGCAAGGAAAGACTGCAGGAGTTTCCCAGCGGAATTTTTAAAAGTAGAAAACAAAGCAGCAGTTATGGAATGTTCCAGACTAAATCGTGTGGAGTGTGTGTGTTGGGAAACAAATGGTTTGTGCTTCCTGTGGAATTTTATTTGAAGGGAGATCTGGAGGGATCTGTAACGTCTGCACCTTACTACCGTGCACTGTAAATGTTTTAGCTCAGCTGAGAGGTGGTGCAAGAACAACTGCAACTTTCAGGGCTCAGGTTTCACCCTCTCCAGAGAGCTCAAACTGCTTCAGGATCTGTTTGCATTTATTTCACCTTGTGCTGTGTGAGGGCAGTCCCCCAGCTCCAGCTGTGTCTCGCTGGGCTTCTGCTGGAGGTGCGTCTCAGGCAGCGGCAGTGGAATTTCTCCTGGTTTGTTGGAGGGTCTGAATGCAGAACCCCTCCACAGTGTCCTGCTCTTACCAGGGTCAGCAGCACGTGTCAGGTAAAAGGGAGATGGAGCTGAAGAGGAAACCTGACACAACCTATGTGCTTCAGGAGAGAGAGAGAAAACGGGTGGCTTATCGTAGTTGTCTTTGAAATAAAGACCTTTCAATGTAATTTTAGATAACTTCAGAATGGACAAAACCGAATTAAAGCCTAAATCACAGCAGAGATAATTTAGATCATCTAAATAATCTATTTCCAGGTAACTAATTAAAAACCATTACACTGTCCCCCACAACCACTCCCTCTGTGATAAGAATAGTAGTACAGAAGACCAAGTAACTTAGTAGTAATATGGACAAAAAGACAGCAGTTTTGTAAAATCTCTCCTCTTTATCCTAAGGGGAACTTTTCTTTTCTGATTTTCCAGGTTAGTGTGTTGGTAGCAATTTACCGTGCAGCAGTATTTTTCCAACGTACACAACTTTACAATGCCTCCTACTAGCTAAGAGATTAAAAATTCAACTTTCCTTAAAAGGTTGAGAGCTGACTTGAGATTAAATACTTCCTTTTTTTTTCCCCTTGAAAAAATGAAATTTTCCTTCTGAATTTTAATGAACTCAAAAGCAAAATCACAATTGTTTTTTCATCTCAGAAGAATAAAGATTTAATCACTACCTTTTAATTTTTTTTTTAAATTCTTTTAAAAAGTTTTAAATTTCTAAATTTTATTTTTAATTAAATTAATAATTTAATTTAATTTTCAATTTAATTGATAGGAATATCTTCATTAACAAATTTGCAATATAGAAGTCTGAAGTTTTCTCAATCCACATTGTTCCAGTACTTTACAACACAAAATAAATTGTTTCTATAGAAAATTCTTACAGAGAATTGACTTATTAGAGAAAGCTCTAAAAGGAAAAAAGAAAAACTGTCCACACTGGTATTATTTGGAGGGGACTCTTCAATGGTCATGCCATTTTCTTTAAAAAATCCCCTCCCAATTGCAATTTTTGGATGAGGTGGTGATCTGACATAGGGTTAAGGGTAGTATAGATACAGACCATTACAGAGTCACAGTCAAATATATCCTCAAAAACTGAATCAATAAAATGCTCAGAAATAAAAACATCTCTGTTCTTCTGCCCATGCTGCTCAGCATCTTGTTGCTCACATCAAGATGTCCATATCTAGGGAGCAAAGTTTTGGTGTTTGCATATTGCTTTGAATTCCTGGCTGAGGGAATGGCTGGGGTTTTCTCGTGAGCTCCCAGCACATGCAGAAACAACTGCAATAGAAATGTCTGCCAAAATCCTCATTTTGGGTGGGGGAGAACCCCCTCATACCTCTCCAAGTCACAGCAACAGCTCATTTCTAGCATTTAACATCACAGTAAGTGCACATTACATGTGTACTCTGCATGAACTGCATTTTGAAGTAAATGAAGTTACAAGCTCTGTTCTTTAAATTCATCTGACTCCCAGCAGAGCATATGTAATGTCTCATAACAGACTGCAGACAGGATAATATTTCTGCCGTTTGAATTACCAACAAATCTAATTCATGAGTTTTGGTCCATTTTTAAAAGAGTGCCTGGCCAAGTGGTTTTGTTTTCTTGTTAAATATTATGCACAGAGTTCCTTGAAAAGTTACCAAGGTCATGTTAATAAAGGCTTACCTTTTAGCAGATTTATTTCAAATGTATGATATGGGGAATAAATGAGATTTTCAAGCATTTGAAAAGGAAAAAAAACCACCTACAACAAACCTGTTAGGATATAGACTATTGTGAGACCTCTGTAATTAATGCAGTTTAAGAAAGTTTGATTTCTGCACTGTAGCAGCACCCAAAGCTGCTCTCCCGTGGCGATTTGGGGGTGTTGCATCATGACTGCAGAAGAGCCCCCAGGTGTGCAATTGGTCAACGCCAGAATCTGCACCACGGATCAAGTTTTGGGCTGAATTTGGGTTTTCCTGTCACCTGCACTTGCTCACAGTAGTGGGTTTGGAGCAGCACACTCAAACACTGTGCTTTTCTGTGATTCAGCAGCTGTTGTGCTGAGCTACATCATCCATGTAAGGATTTGAAGGGATCAGCTGGGCAATCTTATAATTCTGAGTGTGTACTGAAGTCTCACTATAAATCATGGTTGTGAGATGGGACTACAACTCAGGCTGGATTTTGCTGTGAAGAGCTGTAAGAATGGTTGTGTTTCATCTCTACAGATGGGCTGAGAAGCTGAAAACACAATTTTCTGGGGGAGTATAAGGCTGCATACGTTTGGCCTGGATATGTTTGAATTTTTCAAGTGAAATGAAAAAAAAAAATATTATTTTTAGCTGAGACAGCAGTTTAATTCATGTTTAATCTAACCCACTCCCACTCCTAAAAAGCAAGCAAACAAAAAGGTATTTAAAAGTGCTGTTAAGAAAAAAAATATTCAAAAAACTGAAATGAAAATCTGAATTTCTCTTTCTTTTTCTTGGTTAAAAACCTTTGTAAGCAGTTGACCAAGGTCTTTAGTCTGATCTTGCATTGTAGATTAGAGTTTTAATGTTGGTTTCTACCCCCAAATGCAAAAATAAGGGTCCAGGGGCGGGCTGAGGTCCGTATTTTGCATAGGATTGGAGGCAGAGAGAGAAGCCAGTCCAGAGGGAACTCTGTGTAGCACAGAAATTATGGAAACAACATTACTTGTTTGAGCAAACTAAGACAGCTGGAAATAAGTGATTTTGTAACCCTAGTTCACCCACTGATTGGAGAGAGAGAGAAAAGCCTTGAATCTTTGAGCTGTGGTAATGTTTAGAACCAGAGACGCCAAGTACACTTTTGAATGATATTGAATCCTACTGAATATTGAACAATTGACTGTAATCTTTGGTGTTCACAAGGTTCACACATTTACAGTGTGACTTCCATGGGTGCATTCTTTATCTGCAGCCTTGGCACAATGGCTGGAGGTTATTGATAGAACACCACTGTTGCTGCAGGTTTCAAATCTCTGGTAACTCACCTCACTCAGGACTTTTGCCCTTTAACAGGCTTATTAAAAACCTTTGATTGACAATGCTGCCCTACAAACTGCAGTAGCACAGCTCAAGCATCACACTGTGCTTTGAAACTTTATCCCTTCCTGTGGAAGCTGTTACACTGAAGAAACATATTTTTTGACCTTAATGATCCTATGATTCCATGAAATCTACCTCAGGATCTCATTTTGTATAGCTGAGGGGGTGAGGAAACAGAGGATGTAGCAAAATTTTATCCTTAATTTGTTTCTTGACTATCTTAAAAAGTAAATTTATTGTTTTGATGGTACTAGAGAGTAACAAAGAGTTACAATCTTGAGCTTTATTGTGCTTTGTGGGCTCTCACTCAGTGTTGCGGCCTATATGCTTTCTCACAGACTTTCATCCAAGGATCTGCCTAGGGACAATTAGACAAGTATTCATTTCGAGTATGCATTATGAGACAATTAAATCAGAGCCGCGCTCCTCAGAGGGGAGATGGAGTGCGATCTGGGGCACTAATTACCGAGATGTCATGAGAAGCCGTGGTGAAGTAACTCATCTGGTTCCAGGGCTGGACACACAGCCAAGGCTGCAAACCCACTGCAACGTGATCCTGCAGCGCAGACCCCGCGTGCCGGGGGGAAAGGGAGGCAGGAGCAGGGAAAAGAAACTCTTCTCAAACCTTTTGAGAGAGCTGGGAGATCCTCATAAGCAAATAAAGCAGCTGCCCTATAAACGTTCAAAAAGAAAATGAGGGAAATTCTGGCGATACTCATTGGTTTTAATTTTCATGTTGGCTGAGTGAGGAAAGGCTGGGAGAGTTGGGAATGTCCAGCCTGGGGAAGAGAAGGCTCTGGGGAGACCTTAGAGCCCCTTCCAGGGCCTAAAGGGGCTCCAGGAAGGCTGGAGAGGGGCGGGGGACAAGGCATGGAGAGACAGGACACAGGGAATGGTTTCCCAGTGCCAGGGGGCAGGGCTGGATGGGATATTGGGAAGGAATTGTTCCCTGGGAGGCTGGGCAGGCCCTGGCACAGGGTGCCCAGAGCAGCTGGGGCTGCCCCTGGATCCCTGGAGTGTCCAAGGCCAGGCTGGACACTGGGGCTGGGAGCAGCCTGGGACAGTGGGAGGTGTCCTTGCTCATGGCAGGGGTGGCACTGGATGGGCTGTAAGGTCCATCCCAGCTCAAACCATTTCAGGACTTTGTGATTCCATGCTCTAGTGAACTGTTTAACCTAAGAAGACTCAAAATCTGCAGTTTAACATGTTCTTAGTGTGCGTCTTGGGGTGACTTTTTGGTGTGTATCCCCTATTGCTGCCCCTTGCCCAGAAATTAACTTTGTGCCTTTCTGTGCCTTTAAACTGAGCCTGAGAGGGGGAAGAGACAAAACTGAGGGAACTTTCTAAGCAGTTTGTTTTCATGTTTTCAAGAACACAGAGACAGCGAGGGCTCTTGTGTTCAGCTGCAGCAGCAGGGCGAGAGTGGGGAAAGCACCCTGCTTGCTTTCGGCCAGTTTTCTTCAGCTCCTTTTTCTTTCTCCAGAGAGAGACAGAGAGTTGAACTTCTGTTTTCCTGGGACTTTGTTTTTTCTTTTTTTTTTCCTCTGCTGGACTGTTTCAACATCAGAATACATCAGGAGGCATTTCCACTGAGGCCCTGGGCCTGGAGGTGGGCCCACCACCCCATCCCAACTCCAAGGAGGGGGAGAGAGAGATCTGTGGAAGGACTCTGAAATTTTCCCAGGTTTCTCTCAGCAGAGCAAGAGGTTTTATTATTTAGCATCATTATCCTTTTCCTGTGTGTTTGTTAAATAAATAGTTTTTATCTCTTTCACTTTTCTTCGAGGAAAATTTATTTTTTTCCCGAACCTGGTGGGGGAGAGATGGTTGTAGCCTGCCTTCTCTCAGAGGATGTATTTCTAAATTTGGCCAAGCTGGAACAGTGTGTCAGGCCTGCTTGTATGTTACACACGCTCTCTTGTGGTTAATAATATTAGAAAAGTAAAATTAAAAAAGGCTTTCTAAATCAATCGAAGGGCGAGTTTTAAGTAGGAAAACCTTGAAACATCCAGCTGCTGCAAAGCGCCCTGTAAGGAGCACTTTAACGAATTTAGCCTGAGTTCTCCATGACTGCGAGGCCCAAAGCAGCGAGGAGGTGGCTGTAAAACTGGTGATAGTTTTGGTGCTTTCCAAGACAGTCCCACTTTTTTTTCTGGGCATTGTGGGTCTGACTTATAACTTTACAACTCCTCTCTGCTTTCTGTGTGATGAGATGTTGGGCATGATGGCTGCAGGAAGGCATTCACGTCTGATGAAGAGGAGGAGGAGGATGTAGAGGATGATGCTGCTGCTGGAGGACCAGGTCATGACCACCAGCAGCAATATTTTGAGTGGAGGTAAGAAGTGTGAGTTACTGTGATACAGCTGGTGCCACAGCCAGAGGAAAAACTGTAATAGGTGTATGGGCAGGAGAGAAGGCTGTGCTAGCTCAGGCACAGAATTCCTTAAATGACTTTACTGGGTTTTGAGGCTCAGCTCCCTCATGCCCATCTACCTTGGAAAGTCAGCCCTTGCCTGACACTACCCCTGCATATAGACATTCCCCAGGATGATAAATCTTACACAAGATATAGGCAGGAAGGATTAAATCTTCAGATGTTCTGAAACTGGAGGTGGCAGGTGAGGGGCAGAGTGTGGACTGAAGCAGTGCTCAGGTTATGAATTTTGATGGGAAGGTGGAGGAATCACCCATGACGATGCTGGAAGTCAAGCTGAGAAGGAGGAAGAGATGGGGAGGAAAAGATCAGAGCTTGTTTCTGAGCAGTGTAAGTTGGCAGATGGACCTGCAGCAGTGGACGCTGTCAGGGTGGTAAGAGACAGCACGTTGTGAAGTGGGTGTAGCCTTGTCAAGGATGGATTTGTGAACCTCCTCTGAACAGATATCATGGAGCTGTCCTCAGAGGGATGGGGGGGGGAAACGGGAAACAAGTTTGAATAGTGACACTGAAGATACCTGCTGGGTTTCCTTTTGTTATATAAGTTATTTTTACACTCGTTACTTTCCCTGTGCATTGGGTGTGTTCAGAAATTCAGCTGGCCACGGCACCCTCCAAGTGTGCCTTTCTCTGGTGCCAGCCTCTCACACTGCCACACAGTCTCACCAAATTACGGTTAGCAGAGAAATACCACAAGAATCAGAAAATTCCAGACTGATGTGGGTTGGGAGGGACCTTAAAGTCTGTCTCATGCCATCCCTGCCATGAGCAGGGACACCTCCCACTGTCCCAGGCTTGTCCAAGCCCCAATGTCCAGCCTGGCCTTGGGCACTGCCAGGGATCCAGGGGCAGTCCCAGCTGCTCTGGGCACCCTGTGCCAGGGCCTCACCAGCCCCTCAGTGAAAAACTGCTTCCTAACATCGAGCCTAAATCTCTCGTCTTTTAGTTGAAAACCCTTTCTCCATGTCCCTTCACTCTCTGTTCACGGGAAGGAAACGGAATGTGGCCCAAACTTGAGCCTGAACCTGTGGTCATCTGGCACGAGCAGCAGAGCTGAGCAGTACAGGGAAGGATTTAAATGCCTTGTATTTCAGTGCATGGAAGCTGATTTCTGCAAACAGCAGCAAAACACCACAAGAATGCACACATTTGACAGGCCCTGCGAGGAAGTGCCTTCCCAGGCAGCAAGAGAGCTCTGTGCACTAACTGGGGCTAGGAAGCCAGATCTGCTCCCTGCGCTCTCTGCCGTGACACCCCGAGGGTTCTGGAGTGGAGGAGCCCTCGAACACCCTGGTTTGGATGCTCTGTTCCACCCACACAACCCCTACAGAGCCTCTGCCATGTGCCCTGAGCCATGCCCGTGTTCTCCCTTTGGCAGGGGCAGACCCAGCCTTGGGTGGGAGTCAAGCCCCGGGGCTGTTCTCACTCCCTCCAGCTGCTTGCTGACCACTGGGGCTCTCCTGCTGATAAGGATGACCTGGGCAACCACAATCTCTGAATGATGGCTTTTCTTCTGGCTGTGTTGAGACAGGGTGAGGGAGACATCAGATTTGCTGTGGCAGTTCCTAAAACAGGAGTATTTCCCGTAGGAAGGGATGTTTTCTTTCCCTTTCTGAGCCTTTGGTGGCTCAGAGGAATGTGGAGGGACATGGGTGGGAAATGGGCTGGAGGAAAATAAATTCATGTTAGAAGACCCAGAGGAGTGGAACTGAACTCCCTAAATTTGCCAGGAGTACTTTTTTCCTGCACGAATCACTCAGATTTGGTGTTCAAAAATGTTATCGATGGGTAGATGCTTACAGCTGAGTCTTTACATTTTTGGGGGTGAAAAAAAAAAAAGGAACAATAAAATCTTGCAAACTCATAGCTCAGCTTTCTCTTCTATTAGGTTTGGAGCAAAAAGCAAAGAATCTTGAAAGCCCACAAATATTTGTATTTGGCAATTCAGTGGTTTTATCTCTGCATGAGACCAGGCCAGGATAGAGAATGCCTTGGAAACACAGATTAAAACAGCTCCTTAAATAGTGGTTCCCAACACCCTCCCTGAAATTTCTCATGGCAATTTAATTAAATTAGGAGAATGAGTCTAGCTAACACCTCTGAAACTCAGGGACTGAAATACCTGGAACTTCAGTCCTCTTATGCAATGTGCCTGCGTACAAATACTGAGCAGTGTTTTAGTGTGGATCCCATCTCTGCATGCCAGACTGCTTAAAAATGTGTCATCTATTATTATTATTTCTGAATTCTCCATCTAGGAAAGCCAGTGGGAAACAAAACATATTTGTTTAAAGCAGTCCAAAAAGCCCTGCCTGTGAACAAGCTGTCTTCAGACCAAGCCTGAAGCTAGCTTGCAGTCCGACAAGTCTTTGAATTAATTGCACCCTCTCCTTGCTAGCAAATGAGAGGCTTTTGAACATCCTTTTAAGCTTGCTGAGTGATTTTCTGAAGTTTTCATAGTGTGCTGCTGCAGAATATTGTGATTTTCAAGATGTAAGTAGTGATTGTTCAGGTTTGGAATAATTAGTATCAGCCAGGGTTGACTACACCCAGTTTGCTGGCCCAAAGTATTTATTGTGGGGAGTTCTGCTGTGGGGTGAGGGCAGGCAGCAGCTCCTGTGTGCCATACAGTGACAGTGGCAGAAGGATACGGAGGGGACAGACAGGGACGTGCTAAAACAGTGAGTCCAATTTTGATACCACGAAAGATATTAAATTTGTCCTATCCTTCCTTGCAGCTGGAGCCCAGGACAGGCACCTTGACCGCTGTGGCATTTTCAAGGACATTTCTGGGGATGAGAAAGGTTGTGAGAGAAAACATTTCTCCCTGAGCTCTTATTACGTGCATTAGTTCATTTTTCCTTAGAGCTTCCAGTCAATCTTTTCTCCAAGGCATCAAGCAATAGGACAAGAGGAAACGGCCTGAAGTTCTCCCAGGGGAGGTTTAAATTGGATGTTTTCCTCACTGAAAGGGCTGATGAGCATTGGAATGGGCTGCTCAGGGCAGTGGTGGAGTCACCAGGCCTGGAAGTGTTCAAAAGAGGCTGGGGATGTGGGTTAGTGGTGAGCTTGACAGCACTGGGGGGACTCTGGACTCCATGGTCTCAGAGGACTTTTCCACACTTAGTAAATCTGTTATTCCCATATGACACTGCTGGCGTGCCAGGGGAGGTCACAGGGCTGAGCTGCAGTGGTTAGAAACCAGGAGAAGAGAA
Organism: Corvus moneduloides; assembly: GCF_009650955.1. NCBI lineage: Eukaryota > Metazoa > Chordata > Aves > Passeriformes > Corvidae > Corvus > Corvus moneduloides. The sequence goes on from NC_045511.1 coordinate 75,976,585, forward strand.
ACAGATCCCTCCAGAGGGAATTTTTCATACCCATCCTGGCTTAGGGCAGGATGAATGAGTCAGGAGAAGGGGCTGTCTCTTCCCTCTGACCACAGAGGAAGAAGAGGCTGCTGGTTTAGGCAAGACTGTGGGTTTTCAGTGAGTGAAATTGGATGGGATGAGGCTTGCCCTCAGAAAATGGGTGTAGAGAAACAGCATAGCATGACATTTGCTATGGCAAATAGGAGACTGACAGTGCTGTCACTGTCCTGGAAGCCAGGAAGCCACAAGATTTCTCCTAACACTTAATAATGCCTAAAGCAGTTATTGTTTTGGGATGCAGTTCCTCTTGCAGCTCACACTGTTCTCCCACAGCATCCACAAGAGTCTCTGCATCTGGTTCTCTGAGACCTGGTCAGAGATTTCATGGGATCAAAAGGTGTTTTCAGGCTTTGTCTAAATTCAGCAGGCATTTTTTTGGGTTTTGCCTAAATTCAACAGGTGTCCACCTCCCCCTGGAGTCACCACCAGCACAGTCAGATGCAGTACAAGATCACCTGGAGCTCAGGTACCCAATAAACCACACTGGAGACTGCAACCAATAATTTACCTTGTCTGCCATGCCCATGACTTGTGAAAGCTTCAGGTGTGTGTCTGCACGGAACTCCACAGCCACTTTTCTTTGCCCAACACCACCTACATTAATTTTTCTGATTTTCCTCAATTCAAAAACCCTTAACTGGTGAACACCCGTGGTTTTCCCTCACCAGACTGATGTGATGCTTTCTCATGCTTTTATGGTGTGCCTGAATTTCTGTGTGTAGAATATCCAACACCTCTGGCCAGATGTGTTAAGGATGATTTAAAATTAAATTGTCTTGTTCTGGACATTGATTGCCCTTGGAAATGACTGATACAGAAGTGAGAGAAATAATGCATTTGGTGGTTATCTTGACGTAAGAAGGAGTTTCTTGATGTTGTGCCATAAATAGTCCTTAAAACAGTACATAAAAAGTGGAGACACGAGAGAAAATGCAAGGCTCACGAATTCCTGCTCCTGGGTGGAAAACAGCGGTGCAGATGTATATGAAAACCAACTCTGCCACCAGACATCCCCATGAACTGGCACTGGAAGCCAGTGGCACAGGCTCAGCCTTGACTAATCTTGTTAAAAGGATCTGGCTTACAAAGGAAAAAAAGGAGTCTAGTAAAAGCATCCAAGGATTTTGAAACCCAGCACAAAATTGCTGATGCAAGGGAAAAAGTGAAATAATTCCAGCGTGGGTCTGTAAAGTCACACACTCAAAGGACCTGAACAACTGCAAATGCAGTTCACACATCCAATGTGAGGAATAATTAACAATATTAAATGAAAAATGGAAGCTGAGCACACATAAAAAAGAGGGAACCAGCATGAAATGTCTTACTGCTTCCAATCAAAACCTCTTTCATGAACAGCCAAAATGTGTCCCCTCACAATAGTTTTCTGACACAAAAGGTAATCTTTGGTGCTCTGAATGCTCAGTTGGCTGCACAGGGGATGAAGAGAAGAGACACATGCACAAACTTGGACTCACGACATCTCTTTCTCACTTCTGTAGTTATTAGCAGATTTTTTTTTATATTTATCTTATTGAAAATGGTAGGACTTTTTCTTTCAAAATGAGTGAAAAGCTCCTCATTTGAGCCACAAAGCCTAAAAAATCAGGAGCCAGCAATCAAACCCAATGTGAATACACTAAATTATTAAATGATAAAATTCAATGTAAAAACCATTTGAACTTTTTCTAATTGAGATCTACCCTTCTGCCTCTAAACATTTATGTTTATGATGAATATCAAGTCTTGGCCGTATTTAATGTACTTTATTAGTATTGTCATACTGGCATGGTTTTCTGTTCCACTAAAGATGCCAGGACTTATGAAAGCCTTTCTAAGAACACAGAGTTTTATCCAAACACAACCGATTTAAAAATTAATTGCTTTGCTTCATGAAAAAAAAAAATTTAAAGAAAGGTTTGGACCTAGCATCTTGTTTAATCTTGTGGGTTGGAAGACAGCAATGTTAACTTTGTACTGATACCTATTTTTTGTTTGCATCTGGTCACAGCAAAATGCACACCAAAGGGACACTCTGATTGCATTTTTATTATAGAATTATAAAGTATTTTAAACTGTATTATATTATTAAAATATTTATTTTATTTTTAAAAACTATTTTATTGTTTTTGTTTGTGCAACAGAACTGGCCAGAAGCAAGAACACTTCTGAGCTGAGTGCTCTCCAACCCAAGAATGAAATGATGATTCCTTCCTTCCAAAATCATGCATCAAGGAAATAATAAGCCTGTATAATTTGGCAGGAATCACAGTAATCTCAGCGTTTCAGCAACTGAGCTTATATCAAGTGACTTTTATGTCACTTCCTGAGGAGAAGAGTGTGCCTGTGAGATATCAGCAATTTACCTGGCACCCATGAGACTTATGAACATTTCTAATTCTTTTTGAGAGCTCAGAGTAAGACATTTTGAATTTTCATGCTTAAAATAATTCCTAGGGTTAAGTGAAATTCCTACCTCCATAAAAAAGAATTACTTTGTGAGGTGAATTTGGGTTCTTTATCATGCTAAAACCCCCTGGTTCCCAAATTGTTCTTCTTGTGGATTTCAGTCAGTTCCACCTGGAGAGGAAATCAAGTTACTGCCTGCATAGAGGACTCACTTGTGCATGTGCACACCCATGGGCAATCTTTCACTTTTAGTCTCATGTTTTGACTTATAGGAGAAAACTACCCAATAAATAAACATTACATGTGTTATCTCCAGTGTTTTCTATTCTCTCTGTCCAGAGACTCCACTGAAGAGCAAATCTGACCAGGAATGAGAAAACCCCTACAGATGGAAAAAGACAGAGCACCCATTTCTCTGCTTCAGAGAAATTTTAACAATATGCCATTTTTAGCCTATAAACCTTTTCCTGTGGCTTGAAACACCAATATTCCATCCCTATGTGGAATTTCAGCTTTAGCCAGTTCAGTGATTACCCAGTGGAGGCATAAACTGGGCTGCCCACACTGCCAGGGGATGTAAAACTGAGCTCCTTGGGACAGTCAGGAGCTGTTCAAACCCCCCGATGTGAGGTCTGGAGTGCTTCCCCCAGCCCACACAAAGGCTGAACAACACAGGTGACTCATGGAGCAACAAATCAACCCCTTTTTTTTGCAAGAATCTACCATATTTCCTGTAGTTCTCCCCTTTGGTGCCAATAAGATTTCAGGAAACCAGATGGGAGACCCATAACACTTTTCTGCTGAAGGAATAAGTGATATTCCTTCAAGTGAGAATCAGGCTACAGTGTACAGTTCTTGCTTCATAGCTGGACAGGCTAAAGCAAAGATGAGCAATAACAACTCTTCCCAGGTAGAAAAGTGCAGTTAAATCATCATCTTTATGGCTAAGCTTACATGGGCATGTGTATAACCGGTGCATCCTTTTCCCCCCTTAAGTGCCTGAAATGTGTGTGAAATTGCCTTTTTTTTGCAGTACAGGCTCTGGATCTTTGAGGTTGAGCCCTGCGGGGGTGAGCAAAAAAAAAAAAAAAAAAAAATAAAGGAGATTTGCTGGATGGGTAATGCTTTAAAGCTTTGAAACATTCTCTCCTCACCCAGAAACAGCCTGGCTGAGGTGAGACCTTGTGGGCTTGCTGGAAACCTCCTTTGTTTTTCTGGGATGTAAGGGAGCTCATGGGAAAACCTGTGGCTGAAGATGTGATCTGAAGCCACCATCCTGTTTCAAGCTGGGTAAAAGTCATTACTTGAGTGTGTGGGAGTGCTCTTTTAGAATGGTGCTAGGAATCAAAACTGGGGAATTAAATCTGTGTGTGCTTAACCAAAAAACCGTACACCAAGCTTATCTCTTGTCCTTCAGCAACCACATTTACTTTATCTGCCTTCTGTTGTGAAGCTGATGTTCCCTCAGGCAAGGAACAGAAATCTACACCGTTCTCAAACGTGATTACAAATTAGGTGAATGCTATGAGTAAGCCACGAGGTCAGGCTGATCTAAAGCCTTATTTTAACTAAGTTATCTAAACTGGTCAATTAAATGACTATAAAGCAATTTAAGGACTGGTTTCCTATGGTTCTTGTAGTCCTCTTGGGTGAACACGTTTAGAAATAATTTATGAAAATGCAGTGCACTGGAAAATATATTCACCCAGTTCTTTTCTCAGCTGCGCTACTTTGCAGTCTGCAGCAAATTGGCATTACTCTTCCCTGCTTCTGCAAAATGCTCAGTGAGTTCAAATGGCTCTCAAATCTACTGAGACAGTTGAATTATTGCAAAAGTCTGTCTAGGGCTGTAGACATGTGTTCTTTTGACTCCCCCTCCATCCTACTGAAAAATAAACTACTGTTCTTCATGGCTTATTTTGTCTCTGTCAAGGAAACTTTCTGCTCTCATCTCAGGAGGATTGTACAATAGCAATCTGATCCTGACCTTTCTACCTCTTCCTTGAATAACAGATGAAAATTGGACAGTGAGAAGTGGTGTATGCTCCATAAGTTGTATCCCAGGCACAATCTAATGACACTCTTCTCCTAGTAAAAACAACAGTTGCAGCAAAGGTTAAGGTAAACAGGTTTAGCTAATTACCTCTTAATCAAATCCAGTTATAATTTACTGCTGTCCTCTGAAGCTCTGTGCCTGCTAAACTGTGGGCTTTGGTTGGATTAGCTTATCTCTGATAAATGCAGTGTGATTAATTTCTCCCACAGTACAGCAGCATGTAAATATCAAGTGAGAATAATATATGACCAAATAAACTCAGCTCACACACCATCACAGCAGAACTCTCCAAGGCCCCCATGTACCAGGCACTGAAATAGAATCCCTTTTTTTCACAGAAGGTGATGGTGGGGAAGCAATCATTTCTGTGTTATTCTTTGTCCCAGGGACAAAAAAGAAAACACCAGGAGCGAAACACACCGGCGCTTTCTGGATTAAGAAAGTCACGCTGCATTCATGTAATGTGCACCTTTGTGTGTGAAAATCCTTGCTGCCAGTAAATCAGGTGTATACATAGGACAGAAACATCCATTTCTCCTCTGGAGCTTTGTAACTGTGGCTGTGGACCCCTCAAGTGTCTTATTTTTTGTAAGTTGTCTTTCTAAAATGTGAAATAGTCTGTTTCTCAAGGAAGAGAGAGGGAATAAAGAGAGCTCAATTAAAAATCCATTTGGAATGTTTATATGAGATCTGAAACTACATATACTTCTTGAGTTTATACTTTGGTTTCAAGCTCAGACTGGTTTAATCAAAACATTTGTTACTTCTTGAGCAAACTTTAGGCTATTTTTTAAAGAAGCTGCTTGGAGGAAAAGTTCTGTGTCAAAATAGTAAGAAAGCCATAATCCCCAGAGCTTTCTTATAAGCCCTGTGAAATGCAGCAGTTTTGATTCAGCTGCAGTTTGTTTTTTTAACTTTATACAAATCCAAAACCTGAGGCAGACAGAAAATGTCTGCCTGAAGCCCTTGCTGTGGCAGGAAGCAGCAGGGCTGGATATGTCTCCGTGTGCTGTCAGTGCTCTGCCATCCTCAGTGGGGTGGAACCAATTGATGTAATCTGAAGTGCAAATCTCACCTTGCTTTGGCAGTAACTTGACTTCAGTGCCCCTCACTGCCAAGCAGCAAGTTATTGTTTGCAAGAGAACAATGATTTCACCCTAACATTGCCCTCACTCTCAGCACTGCAGGCTTAGTTTAGACAGCAGGAAAAATTTCTCCATGGAACAGGCTGCCCAGGGCAGAGAGGGATTCCCTGGATGTGTCCAAAGATGTGTGGATATGGCTTTTGAGGACATGGGCTAGTGGTGAGCACAGGGATGGTGCTGGGTTGACAGCTGTACTCGATGGTCTCAAGGTCTTTTCCAGCCTTCATGGTTCTGTGACTCCATGTCCTTTCCTGGGATGTTGAAGAGCTGTTGCTACACTCAGCAAACTTTGAACACAAATTTTCATGTCTTCATTGTCAACCACAGACTGCTTGGTGTTTTTTTGGGGTTTTTTTTAAGTAGCAAAAGTCAGGAGAAACTGTTTCTCAGATCCCAGCACCAGCCTACATTTAGTGTTTTGGGGAGTCCTGACCGGCAGAGACACCTTCCACTGTCCCAGGGTGCTCCAAAGCCCTGTCCAATCTGGCCTTGGACATTTGGGGCAGTCACAGCTTCTCTGGGAAATTCACATTTTATCTCTGCTGCTCTACAATCACCAGGGTTCAGTGTTTGAAGGGAGAAGTGAAAGGAAGCTGAGAAACCCAAACTGGGCACAGCAGGTTTGAGTATTTTCTAAGCAAGGACCTAAACTTCCACAGATCTCTACTCTGCAACTCAGAACCAGACACAACAGGTTTTCTGCACTGTTAAACTGGCCAACCTGTTGAAGGAAGGCAAAATTTAAAAACAGAGAGCAGGATGTAGAGGTGGTCCCGAAGTAGCTGTGGTAGAAAATTACTTTGAAACAGATCCACAGCCTTTCACAGAAATTACTAAATCCCTTCACTGGGATTGTTTCATACTGACATGCACACTATAAACAAATGATGGGCCAAGTTATAGGAGCCTTCATACCTTCTCTCTGCTGGGCAGATTTGCAGTTGTCACTGCCCTTTGTTTTTCTCCTGCTTACATATGTTTTTTTCAGCTCTTCTGTTGTGTGCCTCATGAACAGAGAGCCCAAGTTCAAGGCTGTGTGGGATTTTTCTCAAGCCATTGGAGTTTCAGCCAGTAAGTAAGCATCCCAGCACACAGGCCAAATTAATTCCATCATCATCAAATGGAAACAAAGTGCCTGAGACAAAGTGACTGAGAGGTCAAGGAAATCTGCAGCTGAGAATCAAACTGGGGCCGGTTGGGAATTCAATACGTTAAAGGTGAACGAGGGGGCATTTTTAGAGCTTGGGGTACACTCCAGTGATTGCACGCAATCCTTCATACTTCTTGTGGCTTTATCTCAGATTTATTGTTGACTGATGCACAAGATGAAACAACAAGGGCTGTTCTGGTATGTGAATTTCCTTCTTTGAATTAATTTTTGTACTGCAGACGCGATCGCTGTATGAAGTGACTCCTTAGAAAACATTTTTAAACTCTACACTAGTGCAGGAAAGCTTTAGTGTGTCTGACAGCTCTGGAGCTGCCCGGTCAGAAGACGGGTCAGGGTTCAACCTATTAAACTTTTGGTAGCTGCAAGATGCGACGAGCTGAATTGTCCATCCGCCAACACAGACCTGATTGCTGCTCCCATTTCCTGATGCCGCAAAGGACAAAGCATGAAAGAAATTAATGCACACATTTCATCCCCTGCAGGGCTGACATCTTTCTGGCTGACTGATAAAAACCCTCAGATGATCAGATAGGAGAACTGTCTCAGCTACATGGTCGGTTTGCCTCAGAGCAGCACTGTTCTTTTAGAGTCACTTCCAGTCAATGGCAGGTCTGGGAAAATAGGCAAAAAAACATAAGCTAGCTTTTGGGTGAAAGCAGCTGTGTGTTTTCAGTGCAATTGTAATCTGGCACCTTAAATTTGTGACCCTTTAAATTTGGTGTCATGTGAACCCTGATTACTCATCCCTTGGGGGAAAGGAAGCCTATCTGAGAAGCTCTCACACTTCCAAACTGCCCAACTCTTTGTGTCTTAAAGCCATATAAAAGTAATACCCTTTCCATAAGATACTGCTCAGTGGCTCTTGGAAATGACTTGGAATAGGACTTACTCAGCAGATTTGAATAAAACCCAATCTCTTGTTTTTACAGTGTCTGTGGATTAAAGTGTGAAATGTAACCCTTCTGATGAAAATCTGTGCCTTTCCACAACGCTCTTTCATATCGAACCTGGAGCATTTTGGGTGCCTGTTGTGGGATGCCATCTGGCTCTCTTCTGCCATAGCAGGACACTGGGATTGTGAACATTGTTCGTGTTTCCAAGAAGTGTCTCTTGTACCTGCCCAAGCCACCCGACACAGCCAGGCTAGCCCTGAGTATTCTCCTCTGGCCTCATTTCTTGCCTCCTTGCTCCTATTTCTTTTAGCTCCTCTCTGCACACCCTCACACAGCAGTGAGCTCATAATTCAGTTAATCTTACCTCAGCCAAAATATTCTTTCAGAGCTTTGCCTCTTGGCCCAGACTCCTCCTCTGCACGATATGTAGAGGAAATTATATGGAGAGGGTTATTCAACCTGTCACCATCTAGATGTGGAGTCAATTATCCTGGAAGGCTCCAGGACACAGACACTTCAACTTTTCATTGCTCTATTATGGACTCGTGTGTCTGGTCTGATCACCTTAGATATCCTCCATTGTTATGGAAGACAGAAACAGGTGTTTTAAGGTTTTCTTTCATCTCATGACTGATGTTAGGGAGATAAATCCCTCTCTGGTGTTCCCAGGAGACTCTGGGATTGCAGGGGGCTATGGATCTGAGGTGAACTGTGGTATCTGGCTACACTTCTGGTTCCCGGTTTCTTGAGGAATCCCATTCTGAAGTGACTCGATTTTGAAGTCAGGAGCCTCCAGTAAGATTCTGATAGTTTCTTAGGATGAACCGTGGCAAATCAAACCTGTTTTTTCAAAATGGTTCCTCTGTGGGACAATTAACTCCATTGAGCTATGCTAAATCTCGTTAAAACAGATAATTCTTGGCAGATGTTAAGAGAGTAAGTGTTGCAGGTTATTAACATTCAATTGTTGACTATTGAGCTAAGTAAATTTTATCTTTCCTTTACCCTTCTCATTAATGCACAGAAATAAATACTTCCTTTTCACACGGCCTGGTTGGTTTTACCTTGGCAGTTTTCAAACCTAGTTTATAACGTTTGGGAAGATTGTCAGCTGATGCAACAGATGACTTTGGAGGTATTGATAAACATAACCTGCACTGGGAGGGCTGCATCAGCTGGAGGTTTGAGAGCTTAGCTCCAGAGATATTAGGTCTGAAGAGCATTTCACTTTTGACAGAGCGTGGAGTTCTTCTTTCGGCATCTCCACTGGAAAACACAGATTAAAATGTATGTGTGTGCTTTTCCCTGCCATGGTTCCCATTGTGGGGGAATTGTCTGTGTGTTTAGGGCAGGCCCTGCCGTGTGCCACAGGGCTCTGCCACTCGTTTGTCAACAGCCACGGGTTTGTTGGTCTGTAATGGCCAAGGCACTGGGAAAAGGATGGTGCTCTGAACTTGTCTCAAGCTCATCCATGAGTTTTTCCTCATTGTGGAGCTCCTCCTCTGCTCCATGAGGACACCAAATCCAAATCTGTGGGTCCTGCTAGGAGAGAGCTGCTGAAAAGCTGAACCTAAATCCCCTTTGTGAATCCAGTCCCTTTGTAGATGCCAGCTGTGCGTGGAAATTTGGCTTAGGATCTTAAAATCACTTTGTAGATCCAGCCCTCAGGCGCCTTTGACAATCCCTCCATAGGAAATGAGGTTTTTTTCACCGTAAGTGTGAAGTAGGGTATAACTCTTACTGGTTTTAGCACAGCTAAGATCATGTAGCACTTTTTATAGACTGCCAAAGGGTCTAAACATGGTCAGTAAACCAGAAGGTGTTTAAAGGGGAGTAGACAGAAAGGGGTTAGGTCTGCATGGGTTCATTGACATCTGTATTTAAGGCATGGGGGGCTACAGTGATGCCTTTGGGGAAGAATGCAGCTACTTGCACTTTATTTCATTCCTGCAATTTCAGTGCCAAGCCACTGGACTTGAAGAGGGATGATTCTTTTCCTTTTTCTTCTGAATGTACAGGCAAGCAAATAATGAGGCACTGTGTGCTGGTCCACTGCACAGAAAACTAATTCATTGACAAGCTTGGCCTTTCAGTGATTACTTTTACTTCCAATTCGTTATTTTATGCAGGTTGGGTTTTCTGCACTCAGCTTCCCCCTAGGAGAAAAACAAACCAACACTTTCATGTGTTAAGGTGTGTACATGAATTTTGAAGAAAAATTGACTGTCGAACATTGAAGGTCCAAGCTAGAAACACCCCGAGCTCTGCAGCTGAATGGATGCATGTCTTTGCTGTAGTGAAGGGCTCTCACAACCAGGCTGCTGTCATCTACCTCTTGGAGCCTGAGGTGAGCACTGTGGGCCTCGTGGAGACTACAATCGCTTTTGTTTTGCAAAGGAAAAATATGTAATGGTATATTTGTTTTACCAAAGAAAGGTATCCTGTGAAGTGGGCTCCTGGGGAACTGAACCTTTACCATACGGACTGCAGGTTGCAACTCTAAGAAAGTTTGGGACGGTTTGTGGTCTACAGACGCACTGACAAATGTGTGATTTAATGTGGAGAAACACCAGCACAATGATCCTTTCACAGACCTCTTAAAACATTATTGTTTCCTGTCTTCCAGCAGTTACTTCTGGAAACTTGAACGTAACGCTGAACCCTTCACTGGTTTTAATGTCACCTTCACATAACTGCTCCCCTCTGGAAAGAGATGCACAGGTGTTAATCTACTTATGCTTTTCATCTGCTTTAAAGGGGGCTGTGAGAAAATGCTCTCTGTGTTTCGCATTGACCAGCTTTCTCTGCCTTGTGTTACAAGAAGGCTTTGTGAATGCAACCGAAGAGGTTTTCTTTTGCAAGCCCTAGAATCTTCCGAGGAATTGCTTCCTGAGTTTTATCCTGTGCAGCAAGGCTGTGGGAAATCCATATCAAAACCATCAGCTCTAAGCTTTGCTTTGAAGCAGGCTGATGTTTTCTGGAAGACAGTTTTGGAGGCTGGAGCTGAGGACACGGCAAAATTTCTTCTTGTATTCACACAAAATCTCATTTGTGAGACCCAGTTGAATCCCAGTTGCAATCCCTGGTTGCTCAGCTCCTTAGGTGACACAGTCAGTAAGAATCTACTTTTACTAGCAACTTATACCAGAGTTTATTTACTTCACTGGAGGTTTTTAACTCAAATTTGGATTTCCACGGGTAGGTGCATTGAAACCCGAGGACTGTATACTGTGAGTTTTCTCATCACCTTTTTATGCTGCCTGTAAGGGGTTTAGTTGCTTCAGGGACACATGGTTAGATATTATTTGTTGGTCTTGGTGATCTTAGAGGTGTTTTCCAACATGATTCTCTGATTCTCCTGTGTGAATATGGAAATGTGAAGCTGTTGGAGCAGATGAGCCTTGTTCAGGGGGAGCAAACTAATAAAATAGATATTTTTTACCCTGACAGAGCTACAATTGCAGTTTTTCACCATCCTTCCTTGCAGCAGAAAACTTTATTTCCACAGAACCTCCTTGATCAGCTCATTGGTTCAGCACCAGCCCAACCCAGAGGGAGTCAGAGGACACTGTGTGCAGGAGGCTGCACCAAACGCCCTTTGGAGGTATAATGAGGTGTCTGGGATCTGGAGAGCTCAGGCTGCGACACCAGGGAGCAAACGTGCACATACTGGGAATGTTATGGGCTGCTCAGAGTGGCTTGGGCAGAGTGGCATCTCTCCTGTGTGAGGAGATGGATGGAGCCTGTGCCTGGATGGCAGCAGGACCTCCCAGCCCCATCCTGTGCGAGGCTCTCTGACATCTGAGGAGCCTCTTGCAGGTGCCAGGGCAGCATCTGCTGGAACTGCTGGGCTCTGCGTGGTGCTTTTTGCCCACCAGCTTGTCTCCCCAGAGATCTGCCAGCTCCGTGTCCACCATCTGCTGCTCTGCAGCCTCTCCTTTTATCACATCTGTTGGATTTGCCCGGGGCTGGGTGGATAAATGAGGTGTGACTGCTGCGAGCGCTCTGGAGCAGAGGAGCCGCTCGAGGTCATGCTGCAGCTTTAGGATCCTGACAGTCCAGGCCCTGGTTATCAGACCCGGGCTTTCTGAGTTTAGAGTTTGATTTTAGCATCTCATAATATCCCCTTGATTTGCCTCTGTGGATCACACCTCCACACGTGCAGTGCTTTTCTTTCAGGTACAGATGAGGCTGTGAACTTTAAGGTCAGAGAAGAATCAAGCAGAACAAGATGTACAGTTCTTCTAGATGTGAGTTCTTTCTTTGATGTGAGCTTTCTATTCCCGTGCTTTCTGCTGAATCAAGAGGTTTATCTAAAAATAAACATTTCAAGAATTAAAATAAAATTCCCCCATCCTCCGCCATCTCTTTGACTGTTCTGTCAGGAAAGCACAGTGGAACAGAGCCAAACCTGATACTGGGTTCATCAATGACAAATTCTGATTTTGAAGTTGTGTTTGCTGAAAAACCAGGAAACCTCAGTTTGAATTGCTTCAACAAATGTTTTCTTTTAACATTTAAATTCACAAAGAGGATCTGAGGACAAGGAAACCCAAACAACAGCTTCATAAATGAAAAAGTCGGTCTATTTTGTCACTGGCAGCTGAAAAAGTCTCCTTTCTATCATCAGTCTGTGCACGATAATTAAATGTGTGTGTTAATTAACATCTTTTGCTGTCATGTGGCAGTGTCAGACCTAAGTGGAAGGGTCTTCAGCCACACATGTGGACAAGAAAGAGGAGAAGACAGTCGATGCCCCAAAACAGCTTAAATTAATGAATCTTGTGGCAGGAGAGAGGGAGAAGAGTCTTGTGAAGGATGGGAAAGCAGTGGGATGCAGGAATGGTTCCTGCAGGTCAGCATGAACACGTGTGATGGGAAAGCAGGACCACCGGAGTCTCACGTGCCAGGAAAACATCACACTACCATTCCCAGGACTGAGAAGCAAAAAGCTGAGATTGATAGAGAAGTGCTTTGCCAGAAATGACAAGCAAAAAGGGATGTGGAAGGATGTCTGACCTGATCCCAGCCATGAGCCTGAGAGTCAGGGGTGACCAGGAGCAGAGGGGCACAGGGGAAGGAGACAGAGCTTTGTTCCAGTACCTTGGAGGTGGGAGCTGGCATTTCACCAGGAGACACCAAAGAGGCAGCCTGAGAGGAGACAAAACAGTTTGGGTATGTCAAATTGAGCAAAAGGAGAAAAATCAGAGCAGAAAATAGCTACCAGGAGCCAGCATGGAGATGCCAGTTGTGTTCATGGGAATGACAGACGTTCAAGAGGGGCACAGGGTTCCCCGAGCTGCAAGTAAGGATTTTTAATGCAGGAAATAAAATAAATAAATAAATAAATAAATAAATAAATAAATACATCAGATGAGTAATGTTCTCATTGTAAAGCTCCCCTCTTTTCCCAAAGAACGTAAAAATGAGTGCTGTGGCAGTAGTTGCCATGATGGAGATTTATTCAAGGTGTAAAGGAATTTTGCAGCCAGCTATGCTCTGTGATTTATCAAACAGGGATTCCTTATACATGAAATATCACTGTACCTCAGCACAGGAGAAATCACATAACTGTTTTCTGAGACCCAAAATACCACAGTCTTCCCATTATTACAAATAGCTCTCAGCTGCAACTGGGAAACCTTGGAGATAGTTAATCTTTTGTCATATTCTGCACAAATAGAGACAAAATGGAATACATTTCCAGTATCAAATTACTTGTTCATTTATTCCAAGTTAAAGATGCTAATTACTATCTGTATTTTCACAGCCTTATCTGATCATATTAACCTGACAAAAGAGCAGCCAAAATTCAAGATTAAGTTTCCAGATAATGCTAATAGATTCATTTTCCCTCATCTCTTCTGTCTTTTGGCTGATTTTCATTAGTTCATTTGTAAGGCTCCTATTAGCCCATGGTTATTTCAACACAGTGTGCAACATAGATGTGGAATTTGATCTTGATGTTATTCTCCACTATTTAAAATCTGACTTCAGATCTGTCTGTCGCCCGAGGAAAGCAGGAGAATGCAAATAATGATCTAAGATTCAAGAAAACAAATAGACAGGGAAGCAGAAGAGCCTGCTTTGAAAATGCCTGCTGGAAAGGAGGCACAGAAGGATGGTGACAAGGAGTCACAGACTTGTGTTTTACTCACTTTCAGGATGAGAGAACCAGTCAGCAACACACTCTGAAAATTTTCCAGAGTACCTCTCATGTCAGCAGCCTTAATACTCTCTATAGGATGTGTGAACTGTAAAAAGGCAGAAAAAGACAGCAGTTTTGTCAGTGCTTTCAATGTTATTATCAGTTTCAGGATTAAAGACTCGGGTCCCAAAGTTTATGCTGAGGTCTAAACCATGTTTTGCCTTAAAGGCAGGGTACATTGCTGAGCCTCAAAAACCTGTGTGCAAGAAGCTCTGTCTGTCCAACTCTATGGCAAAAAGAAAACACTGTTTTTAGAAGTCTGGTGGAACTCCAGCCAGTGCTCTGAGGTCCTAAATCAAGATCTCTAGATGACTGCTGTTGGAGAAATCATGACTTTTGTCCTATTTCTGTCAGAGTTAGTGGTTAGTGATAGCTGGAATCAACTTATAACACTAGCTGATTGGATTTCCAACCCTTTGGGAATTCCAACCACTTGGGATTTTTGACACAAGGAAGATGCTGATGTCCTGCATGGGCCTTCATAGCTCCAGAGTTCAGAAGCTCATTGACGTGTGTGTGCACATGTTTTGAAATGAAGAAGACAGGAGCTTCTGTAGGGACTAAGGTAAAAAGGTGGGATGGAGAAGCACCTTAGGGAAAGGAAGAACAGGAATTAATGGGCTGTGAGGATCAGTTCTGAGGCAATGAAATTTGCTCTTATGTATATTTGCCATGTTTGTATAATCCTTCCCCAAAAGGGACCAAGCTCTGGCTGTTACTTACACCCAAGGAGATGTTTTACAGGAAGAATGATGAAAATCTCACCGTGTCTGAGCAGCAAAATCCCCAGGTATGGCCAGCTGAGATCCATTTCCCTAGACCTGGGGAGCTGTTACAAGAACTTATTTCTCCCCTTGGATGAGGGAGAAAATTCAGGTGGAGGTGTCAGAGGTAGATTTTTTTGGGTGATGGCTGCAGGGCTGTGCTGAGTGAAGGCTACTCTGCCCCACTGCTGGGGCTGTTCTCCTCCCTCCTCCTGACATGTGCAGCTATGAACGCTCCTAATCCCACTCCAGTCAAAATGAGTCTGCCAAGAAATGCCTACCCCAAATTTGCCCGCCCCAAAAGGCATTTCAGGAGTGTAGGAGCTGATTTGCACACGTGGGAGCAGCCTGGGACCTGCCAAGGGGGACAGTGCTGGGACACTGAGGGTGGTCTGGGGTCACAGGGGGTCCTGGTGGGAGAGGGGCTGTGCCTGGGAGCTGTGGCTCAGGTCCTTGCCCAAGGGCCACCATCTGCAGCAGGGGACAGGCTGAAGTCAATCACTTCCATTTTAAATGATTTCATTTCTTCAGTGGAAACAAGGTCAGATGGAGGTTTTTGGTGTGGGTTTCACTTGTCTGGCTGGTGAAAAGGAGAAATAGTTGTCATGGATCCTGAAACAGGAGCAGAGGATCTGGAGCAGGCAGAGTCCCCCGAATGAGTGGCTACGTGTGCTAGTTTGCTTCCCTGGCAAAAGCTGGAAACAATCTGTCCTTCTTTGGATGGTCCAAAAACCTACTTAAAAAATCAAACATTGAGGTTGCGTTCTTAGTTCAAATTATTTGCAGTGGATCCATTTTATATTTTCAAAAGGATTTGATGCCTATACACATATATGTGGCTTTACATTAAATATTATATAAAAATAATGAAAAAAACTAGTGAAACCACCTCTGAACTGATCACAGAATTCATTAGTTTAATGAAGGTAACATTTTTCATTAAACTAAGAAGACCAACAGTCAGAAATTGGCAACAATATATGAATTTAAATGATTTCCTAAAGCACCGATAAGGAAAGAATAAAATGAAAAACGTGCAAAACTCAATGTAAATGCTTTCACAAAACACAGCTTTTTTTGGAGAGAAGTATTTTCCACCTGAGCTGCCCCCCTGGAAATTTTACTGATTAATTTAGGAATGTGTCTGTTTGTGTCTCCTGATTTCAGAAACTTGCACCTCCAGCTATTTGTTTTCATTATCACTCTTCTCACTGCCACACTGCAAGTCTGTGTGCTGCTAAACCCACAGCCTTGGCACTGAAACCTTGAGAGTTTACCTACAGTAAATCAAAATCCTTTTTACATTGATACATGTTCCGGATGAATCATGTGCAAGATTTTTAGCACTGTCGTACTTTGTGTTAGATGTGGACAAACGCTTAGGCATCCTTTACGCAAGGGCAGGGGGAAAAATTACACGTTTGAGTTTGTGTGATGCCAGCAGGGGCCAAATCTGGGATTTCTGTAGAGAGCTGGCATGCAAAACTGTGACTTCATAAAAAAGGAAGAGGCCGGTTCCTCCAGACCGTGACCCTGTATTTACAGGCTGTCTTTCTACCATCCCCGGTAAATTTGAATTGCACTTAAATAATGAAATGGCGTGGCAAGGCGTTGATTAGGGCACGCGTGGCACAGTGGCGCTGGTATGTCATCCAGACGCATCGGACCGCGCTGCCCACGGCGCCCCGAAATCCTTTGATTCCAGGATCCCCGATGGTTCTGGCTCCGGGAGCCGGACCCAGGCAGCACTAGAGGGCAGGCTAGACCAGAGCTACCCCCCAAGCCGGGACTAAAAGGATTCCGGTGCACGGCTCCGCTCCGAAATACGGCTGGAACCAGAATGAAAGCCTTGTATCTCACCGAAAGCCTTTAAGGGGAATCGAGGCGCTTCACAAGGATTATTTTGCTCTCGTTGGAGGGGCTTTATTTCAGAGCGGCTCTGCAAGGAAGCAGACGCGGGTTGCAGCGGGTCTGCAGCTCCCCTGGGGGGGTTTGCTCTTCCCTCCCCACCCCAGAGGGATGCAGAGAGCCTGTGATCCTCCATCCTCCTCCTTCACCCTCCCTGGACCTGTTCTGAACCACGGTCCTGCCTCTTAGATGGCTTGTAGAACAAGAAAACATCTTTCAATTGTTTGGGGGGTGTGTGTGTGTGTATGTGTGTGTTTGTTTTTTAGCTATTAATGTCCCAATTCTGCAAGTTTTCCTAACTGCAAAGTTGTGTTTGCTTCTGGCTCACTCATGCACTGGGGCAGAATGAGCAAAAGAGAAGGATTTGGGGTGACCTCACTGGGGCCTTGCAGGGCCTGAAGGAGCTGCAGGAAACCTGGAGAGAGACAATTGCCAAGGGCTGGAGGGACAGGACACAGGGAATGGCTTCCCAGTGCCAGGGGGCAGGGCTGGATGGGATCTTGGGCAGGAATTGTTCCCTGGCAGGGTGGGCAGGCCCTGGCACAGGGTGCCCAGAGCAGCTGGGGCTGCCTCTGGATCCCTGGAGTGTCCAAGGCCAGGCTGGACATTGGGGCTGGGAGCAGCCTGGGACAGTGGGAGGTGTCCCTGCCATGGCAGGGGTGGGATGGGATGGGCTTTAAGGTGCCTTCCGACTCAAACCATTCCATAATCCAGTGATTCTGTGGTTCAGTTTGCTGGGATGCAGAGCTGAGCCCTCCAACCCCTGCCCTGCAGGGAATCACTCCCAGTCTCGCAGAACCCAAACTGCAGTGACCCGTCCTGGTGTCGCTCCTGATTTTGGACTGTGATTTCTTTCTTCCTCACACAGTCAGTGACTCCGAGCTGAGCAGGGGGAAACAGCCTGGCCTGGTGGCATGGAGCCACTGACTGAGGCAAAATACTGCTGTGGATAAATTACCCCTGGAGCAGTTCACAGAGGAGCCACAGAGCTGGGAGGGAAGTGGATGTATGAGTTTTTCTGTTCTCTCTCTTGCATTTCATTTTCACCCCTTATCACTTTCTGTTCAGATTAACCACCCACCCCAAATTGTCAAGGAAACTGTAGGCCTGGTGATATGCTTTAAGTGTACTTTTAAAAAATATATCCTAACTGTGAAGGAGATGTCTTTTTATCTGTTCCTCAGTCAAGATGCATTATTTCTTTATAGTGTGTTTCACTCTGTCCAGCTTGAAAGTGCCTTTAATTTAAGAGCTTATTCCAGCATTTTTGAGGCCAACTCTGTCCCTGGTATTACATAAATTGTTGAAACTCTCTGATTCTTGGTCAGAGTAAAAGTGATCTGCATTAAGATCACAGGTTCAAGGTATATTTCCTGGTTTCTTATGATGAATTCTTCCCAGAATTTCCCACTGCTGCTCAGCCTATCTTGGCTATCAGCTCCCCTTTTACTTTCTAAAACCAAACTGGAATAGTTGGCCTGGATAGCTAACAAAATCAACAAATTTTCATAAGGCTACCAGGGACACATAATTTGAAGAGTACATTGCTTGGCATTTTCTTTTCTGACACAGCAGTGGTGGACACAATGAGATGAATTATCAGTGTCTGCTCTTATTTTAGTTCTTGAGACTTTGCGGGTAGAACAGATCCTGAGTTCCCAGGATAAACAGGAATTTAGCTGAGCACCAGCCAAATAAAACCTCCCTTAACACCTTAGGATTGTGCCCTGACTGAACAAACATCCTGGAGGGAGTTTTCTGAAGCTTTCTGCCTTTTCTTGACCTCGTGTCATGGGAACTGGAGGAGGTTTGATATTGATTTTTGGGGGAATGGGTTTGTTCTGGTGCTGACTTCTCAGTGCACCATAGCAAGGGTTTCTACCGTGACATCCTGAGCTGGTGGCTAACCTGAGCTGAGGTGTGCCTTCAGAGGAGTGGTTAGAGATCAGGGAAGAAGCTTTTCTTGCTAAGGAGAGATCAAAAGCGTCAAAAAGTTCCACTTTTCCTTGTAAAATTTTCCTACTCCCAGCAGTTTCCTGCTGTGTGTGCTCCACGAGGTGTTGGGGATGGAAGTGAGAGTGCAACAGCAGATGAAAAATGGGGAGCACACACTGAAAACCATTGGAGATGGTGGATGGATCCCCATGGCTTTTGAGGGACTGAAGTGTCCAGGGCAGGGAACGGAGCTGGGGAGGGGCTGGAGCCCCAGGAGAGGCTGAGGGAGCTGGGAAAGGGGCTCAGGCTGGAGCAGAGGAGGCTCAGGGGGGACCTTGTGGCTCTGCACAAGTCCCTGACAGGAGGGGGCAGCCGGGGGGGTCGGGCTCTGCTGGCAGGGAACAGGGACAGGAGGAGAGGGAACGGCCTCAGGCTGGGCCAGGGCAGGCTCAGGGTGGACAGCAGGAAGGGCTGAAGGGGCTGTCAAGCATTGAAATGGGAAGTGATGGAATCACTGTCCCTGGAAGTGTCCAAGAAGGGTGTGGATGTGGCACGTGGAGACATGGGTCAGTGGTGGGGGAATGGTTGGGCCAGATGATCTCAGAGGGCTTTTCCAACCTAAAATAACTCTGCGATTGTGTGAACCCGGCCTCAAGGGCCAAGAGCAGGACCCTCACTCACTTGGCCCCTGCCAGACTCCCGGCTGAGGATGAATTAAAGAAGAGAACATGATCAGAGTGCCTTTATTTCCCGCCTTGCACAGCTCCATGGAGTGCCAGAGAGGTTTTTTGGAAGCCAGCTGCCTCCTGGCTCTGAAGGAATTCATACCATATTGTCTTGAAATCCTGCATGAACACAGCTAATCTGTGAGATTTCACAGAGTAGATGGTGGTGCTTCCTTCTGTTACTGTCCAGGCCTTCTGAAATTCCTCTGCAGAGCCCCACACTCCAATTTAAAGGCATTATTCCCTGCAAAGAACAAGTTTCAGCAAAACATTTCAGCATGAACTTTACATCTTTTATGAGGTTTCACGTCATCTTTGGGTTGCTGAATTGCAACTTAGATTATTTTTACTGTAGCATTCATTCCATGGATCATTAGAGAATTTATGGCCTCCGTGCTATACTAAACAAGCCTCTTACTAGAAATTATATATTATTTTTTATTTATTTATTTATTTTTATTTATTTATTATTTATTATTTATATATTATTTATTATATAGTATTTATATATCATA
The DNA here is from genome assembly GCF_009650955.1 of Corvus moneduloides. NCBI lineage: Eukaryota > Metazoa > Chordata > Aves > Passeriformes > Corvidae > Corvus > Corvus moneduloides. The sequence goes on from NC_045511.1 coordinate 75,996,392, forward strand.
AACTAGATCTGTAATGTATATGGTATAATACATTATGTGTCATGCAAATTCACAATAAATAATGCATAATATATTATCTACAATATAAAATATATAGTACATAGTAGTATTGCAAAGTGTGTAATATGCAGTAGCATATCTAGGACTCCAATTATTTCAATGTAATATATAAATTTTTATATTATATCTTGCATTTTACATGCTATGTGTTACATATTAATTACTAATATACAACTACTATTAAAGCATAATACTATGTATTTATATACTGTATGCAATAGTGATAGCTATTATATTTCTATATTAATTATTATTTATTTTACATGTCATTTGCAATGTATCATTTTATATAGAGTAGTGCATAACATTTAGCATAAAATACATAGTTTATACCATCGTTTATAATTTATATACTCTCTCTATATAATATTAGCAGTGCAGTATAAATCATGTTACCTGCTTTTTACACCTGCATTTGACATTTTTAACTTGTCTTTTAGTATTAGTTCCTTCAGGTTAGTTTTCCAAATATCGTCCGGTTGAGTGCATGAGAAGCTTTGATTAAATCCCAGCTTTTGCACATTTAGAGCTTTGGTCCAATATTCTTCCTCTTGCAGGAAGGAGGTGCAAGAGCAATGAGGGAATAAAAGTGTGAATGAGGTTGTGGTGAATGACTCTGGTGGGCTTTAGTCACTGTACAGTTATTCAGTTTCCTGTGGTTTCCTTGGTTGCTTTTTGTTTGTTTGTTTGTTTGTTTGTGGGCTTTTTTGCTTGGTTGATCTGAATGAAAACTTCTTCAGAATGGAGGAACAGCTCGAATCCATGAAATTAATGTGCACAAGTTATGTGGGAATTACATTCATAGCAACCTGTTTTCCTATTGAGAGCCTGATTTCTCTATTAAGGAAGTCAAGATTATGTGTTTGAAGTAAAAACTCGTCTTGAAGTCATTCTAGAGGCCTTTCAATCCCATCCCTTAAAACCTGTATTTATGTAAATCCACATTACACAGCCCATTCCTACTCTGCATGCTCTGTTCTTGTACATGTCTGTACAGCAAAAGCAGGTAATGCTCCTGCTATTTAATTGTAAGTTTGATCCTCGTTCTCAGAAACGAGCCTGAACTATGTAACTGGACGATTTGTTGCACGTTGGGTAAATGGAATATAATCCTGTATAAATATTTTAAAAGTTCTCCGTATTTATAGGGACAATTCCCTGGGGGGAGCACAGTCTCTCAGGGCGGGAGTTAATTCAAAGCCAGAGCAGCTGACTTTTCCTGTCCCCCCACACTGCTGAAATGTTGATTGATTCAGGAGCTGCTCGGGAAAGTGATGGCGTTGACGTTAAAAAAATATAAAATTACTCGCCCTCGGTAAAATACACAGAGAAGGGAACCCCACAGTAAGGTCTAATCCTGGCTGAGATGTCACACAGGAGATGATTGCTGAGGAGGGAAGTGTGCCTGAAGGTTTTTGGGCAGATTTGTGCTGTTTATCCTCGCTCTGAGCGTGCTGGAGCTCGTCAGGCAGGAGGGACGCACGCGAGACCTCCTGCTCAAGGTGGAGCCTGTTTGTGAGGTGAAGTCACCATCCCGTGGAACTTCCAGGGGATGCTCTGCACTTTGGGAGGGCCACGCTCTGAAAAACAGCTGCAAACCACCAGGAGAGTGATTTAACCAACAAGAACTGCAATTGAGTGGAGCCTTTTCTACCCACGACTTGGTCAATATCAACACAATTTGCACACTTTCTATTTAACACCACAGCAGTGCCCCAGACCTCTCCGTGGTGACATCATAGAGGAGCAGAAATGCAAATATCTTGGGGAAAATTCAGATTTAATCTTCCCAAGCCACACTTTCACTGTCAAGAAGAAGTTAGTGTTAACAAAAAAACACCTTAGTGTGCTGAAGACCCCTGGCTGCACTCTATAATAAAAGATGTTCTTTCATAAAAACAATCCCATTTTTTTTTAAAATAAAATGTTAAGCTTTATTTATAATGACCTACTACAATGAAACATTAATAATTTTTTGCCATAATTTTAAGCCAAAAATATGTGTGGAAATTTAAAAGGATTAGAATGATGTGCCACTTTTAATATTGAATCACATTTTACAATTTAGGTTTTGGAGGAAATGCAAAAACACTTAAAAAAATATTATTTTGCAGCAGAAGGACAGCAAATACCTTTCATTTTTTCCATGAGAAAAAGGCAAATGCAAACCTTGCCTTCCACAGGTGCTGCTGTGGGCAGTACTATTCGTAAGGCTTGGCTCTTTCGTGTGTTGTTGTCCCTGGGCAGGAAAATGAACAATAATCATCTTTACCTCATGCAAACTGTAGCATCTTTTAATTCTCTTACTTATTTTTGCAGTGTTTTAGGATTCTGCCTGGAAGTACCTCTGCTTCTCAAAAAGGTATATAAAGAACATCAGAAGAAATCCCGCCTACATTTTTAACATTTCACTGGTTTTGTAGTGATTCTGTTTTTAAATTTTAAGCATTTAAGTCTTGAACACAGGACTGGGAGGCTCTCCTGGTAGAATGGGTGAGTCTTTGTTGATTTCCTGACTGCAGGGCTTACCCAAGGTGGGATCACCACTGTGTGCTTGGAACTGTGGAAACGCTTTTTGACCTGTTAAATCCAGTGCCAGAAATCCCTTTTGCTTCCATGGCACCAAGGTGGTCCTTGTCTGGGAACTAGAGACCTCATCACCCTTTTTGGTGGGCCAGGAAACCTCTGCAGTGACCCTTGCATGGTGTAAAGGCTCCTATCAAGGACTCAAAATAAAACAAAACCCAAGGATGGGGCCCATGCAACAGTCCAAGTCCCTTTGTCTCTTCTCTAGCACTCCTTGCAGACCCCTCCATTTCTAATTGGAGTCTGTGAAATGAAAAATTCATTATTATTATTATTATTAATTATTATCTCTCCATGGTGTTTCTGGGCAGAGGCAAAGGCTGTTGAATGTCACTGCTGGTATCACACATTTAGACATATCGACACTGACTTTACTGAATGTTGGTTAACTCCTCTCCCTGCCGTTTATTTTTCGTTTGGTTGTGGGGTTTGGGTTTCTATTTTATTTAAATTATATAATATAAAATATAAATTTTATTTATTTATTTATTTATTTATTTATTTTTAATAGTCTCAGACTAGAACTCCCTGCATCTTTTATCTCCTCTTTTGGAAATACCTTCACAGTAGGAGACTCCCAAGCTCAGTGCCTGCAGTGTTCTCAGCATGTTAAGGTTTTCAACATGTCTTATATTTTAATCCTGGATAATTCTGCTGAGTGAGAAGAGTCACAGGTGGGCATGTGCTGTCTTTTGTATGCTGGAGATCCAGGGCTTCTAAAAGTGGAGGGGAAAAAATTCAGAGTGAAAGAAACAGAATATTTATCTATTTTCCTTGCAAAGTGCCCCTTGCTTCTCCTGATATATTTCAGAGGAAGCAGAATGACTCTACTGCATCTATGGGTTTGGTGTGGCAGTTTCCATCTGAATGAACTTTTCTAGGTAGGAGATACAAATAAATCATGCTGTTAACCCAGCCTGTCCCTCTCTTCTTCTGGCAAGAAGTCTTTTGTTGACTGAGATAAATTTACATCCGCAGCAGGTTTGTGTGGAGAGTTAATATTAACAGCTGCAGTCAGAAAAAAAGGGGCAAAGAGCTTGGATATGTAAGTTAACTGGCTACCTCAGCTATTTTATTGGCTCTGCCCTGCAAATGTTGTCTCAGCTATAACCTGAGGGCATCACACCCACCAGTTAAAGCACCCCCACTGTATTCTATCTGTCCATGTACATGGTGTTCCTTGGGAATTTCTTTGAGAGGCAGTGAAGAACTGGTCAACTCCACATTTCAAGGAGTTTGATCCATGTTCTCCTGCAGAATACAAACATTTGATCCATTTGCAGGGTTCCAAAAGCAATCCAGTTGATCTTTTCACTCCTCTTTTTCAGACAATTTGTGCTGTATCCCATTTGTGGTATTGTGAAGTTTTAGAAGAATGGGTTATTGAAACTCTTGAAACTGTTTTTTAATCACATCTTATTCTGTCAGCAGATTGCCTATTTCAGTAGGCTTCTGCACATTTCAGTTCCATCATTGTTCCCAGAGCTCAAGTGGAAAAAAGCCAGGGATGTCTGCAAAACATAAAAGGAAAATATGAACAAAATAATCATCCTAAGCCAAGTATTGGTGGGAAATGCTATGCATAATGGGGTAAGCCCATGTTCCTACAATAAAACCATCACATGATAGAGGATAAAGAAGAGTCGCAAATAATGGTGGGAAAGCCTTCTGTAAAGAACTTCAAGAACAAATGTAATTACCAAAGGCGTTGTTAATTGTGGGGAAAGGCACTTTGACCAGCCTTCCCCATGGTCTAGAATGTTTACCAATGGAGCACTCGCAACTCGCCAAGCCAGTGGAAACCAAGGGCTGTAAAAATGTCAGCAGAGGGAGGGAGGAGCCTCTGTGGGTGCCTCCAAGGGCATTTTGGCAGTGCTGAACAATCTTGTTAATTCACCCAAGCCTGATTCATCTTGTGCCTGGAGCACTATGTGATGCGGCCTTGCCAGTCTGCACTGCCAACCCTTACCATTTATATAAAATATACCTACAATGTACCTGTTTTGTGCCTAAAGTGGCCCCTCTACAGTGCCACGGCTCCAGCTGGTGTTCCCTCCCTGTTCCCAGCAGCATAAGCCATGTGGTTTAGTGGAAGGTGGCAGGAGTTGGAACGAGAGGAGCTTTAGGGTCCCTTCCAACCCAACCCAACCCAACCCAATCCAAACCACTTCTATTCTATTCTATTCTATTCTATTCTATTCTATTCTATTCTATTCTATTCTATTCTATTCTATTCTATTTCCATTCCATTCCATCCCATTCCATCCCATTCCATCCCCTGCCTGACAAAATCCCAGCAGTATTTGCATCTGGTTTGCAAATCCCTGCCCCATTCCATCGCATTAAGACCTGTGCTGAGATGGTCAGGGCTAAGTTAGTTGTTACTAGCTAGAAACTATGTTTTTATTTATGTGATAGTGTCACAAGGATATATGATTGTCTTTGCAAGTCTAAAGATAAATCACAATATTTCTTATTTTTATTTTTAGCTGTAACAGCCTGAAATATTCCCTGCCGTCAATTAGCGGAAAAGGAAGTGAAGTCACAAAAGATTGTAAGCCAGATGAAATGGAATCTTGGGAAGATATTTTTGAAGAAACAGACACTAACTGTGCAGAAAAGTACTGTTCCTGCTCCCAGTGACTAGAAATTTGGAAGATTTATCATGTGTAGGACTCCAGCTTCTTTCAAGAATGGTATGTAATCCTGATTTAAATATATAAATTCTGTGTAATATTTGAATGGAAAAGGTCAGCATTTTCATGGGTGGATTGTACCATAGAGCCTGGGGCCTGTTTCTGTGCTAAACTTCATATCCTTTCACAGCCCTGTCATAGGACTGACTGTACAGAAAGCTCATTGTTTGCAAGCTGCAGAGGGAAGCCCACTCCTTTGTGAAACAAAACAGCTTTTAACTCTGTGGCACATCCTTCAGCAGAAGCATGTCCACAGAATGGCAATTTATCACTGAAAAAATGGCAAGCGGACCTGGGGACTTGACAGCAGTGTCCTCTGGAAAGACCCGGTTTCAGAATGCACTGCTTCCTTGGCCAAAAAAAAGTTGAAAAAGCCCCTTGAGGCTCCTTGTGAGGGACCCTGCCCGCTGCAGTGAGCTTCCAGACAGCTGCCAGTATTTATCTCGCTGAGCCCTTCATTTCATCTTTCTGTGCAATCAGACGAAGAGGGAGAGAAAGACACACACATAACTTTACGAGCACTGAGCCCACACCAGGGACATTTGATATTTTGGCAGCGAGCTTTCCATTTTCCAGCTGTGCCAAATCAAGAAACATGCTAGGAAAAGAAACTAGTGCATAATTAAGTCTTCCTTTTTTTTTTTTTTTTTTCCCTTGGAGACTTCTCAGTTGACTTTTATTATTCTCCTTCTCTCTCTTTTTGTCTCCCGTCTTGAGAATTTACTTAATTTTAAATTTTTTTCAAGGGAGCTTTCTCACCAAACAGGTTTGTTTAAGTTCTCACCATTCTCCTAATTACTAACAAAACAACTCAGCTTTCAAATATCAAGCCAGAAGAAGAGTTATACTGTGGGGAAAGGGAAATGGGGATGCAGTGCTAATTTTTATTTTATTACTATTGATGTTACATTGTCAGTTCTGTTAAATGACTCCTGCTGTTGGTGACATTTCAATCATGGGTCCTCCCCTTCTGCTTCCTGCTCCTGGTTGTGGCCTGTGTCCTTTTCTCTGTCCCTTAGGTGAGATTATCCTCCTGTCATCTTAACACTCATCTTCTTCATAATGTGATGGGTTTGGCTCCTTGGACAGATAGGAGGAGTTGCTGTAGGGAAAGACAAAGAAGATGTTAATAACAAAAGTTCTTGGGCTGTGCCCTGCCTTGATTGTGGTATCTTTTCTTGCAAACAATGCTGAATCCCTATCAAGGGGAATTCTGAAACATAACTATTAGTAAAGGAACTTCTGGGCCATGATTGCAAACCTCTCAGTTGAAGGTCCAATACAATTGTGATCCTTAAGACCCCAGAGCAGAATACATACACACCTACATTATTTTCCTTTCCTGTCTGCCATGCTGGGGAATTGTTACGTTACTTCTCATTTAAAGGAAAACCACCAATTTTCACTACCTGAGTGTGACTTCTCATTGAAAAGATCCTTATTGGTAAAACCTAGGACAGTGGGAACCAGGTTGTGGTGCTGGGAGCTCACTCCAGCTGTTTGTGGGGTTGTGCTGGTTTTGGCTGGGTAGAGCTCATTTCCCAGTGTCTGCTGCGGGCGGTGTTTGGGGCTGTGTTTGGGGTTTGTGTTTGGGGCTGTGCTGAACACGGGGCTGATAAAGCAGAGCTGTTTTGTCATCGCTGAGCTCACCCAGAGCCAAGGCCTTTCCTGCCCCTCGTGTGGCCACGCTGGGGAGGCTGGAGGGGGCACAGCCAGGACAGGTGACCAGAAGGGGCCGAAGGGATGCTCCAGACCGTTTGGCATCGTGCTCAGTGCGGGAAGGGGAGGCAGCAGGGGGGAAGGGGGATGCTGGGAGCGATGGTGTTTGTCTTCCCGAGTGGCTGCTGCAGGTGACGGCCCTGCTCTCCTGGAGGAGCTGAACGGGAAGCAGGGAACGACTTCCTTGTCTTGCTTTGCCTGTGTACATGGCTCTTGCTTTCCCTATGGAACTGTCTTCATCTCAGCCCACGAGTTCTCTATGTTTTACCCACGCAGCTCTGAAGAGGAGACATCCAGCTGCTGGCATGGAGATGGAGTGAAATAAAAAAAGGATTGTTGTGATTCAGCTCTTTGCACTCCTCCCAGAACAGCACCAAGGAGTCTCTAGATCAATTAATGTGAATGGTGTTAATTAATCACCAGGTTTGGTCTTACTTTAGGTATGTGTCTTGGAATCTATGGTCCTTCTACTCATGGGAATAGAGCCATGTAATTGTACAAGTGCCAAAAGTTGCTTTTCACAGATCAGACTTGCAGGGAAATGGAGTTGATACTTTAGCTAAGAAATTGGATGGTTTTTAAAATTTTGAAATATATTAAACAATTTTTTAAAAATTAATAAAGCATATTGTCCTTTAAAAAGAAAACCTTTGGATTTGCTTTCTTTTCGCCTTTTTTTTTTTTCTAATTAAGTAAGTTCAGGAGATGAAAAGATCTTTTGAGCTAAATGAAAGAGGTATCTTGTCTCAAAATGTGAAATCTTCAGAGTGATTTTTGAAAAACAAAAAAATGCCTAAAAACCTGTCTTTTCAGCCCAGGCATATTTCCTTCCTCTTTTAAAAAAAGCTGTTCATCGAAAGACAAGCATTGTTTTTCCCCAGGTGTAATTAGGACCTCCTGTGCTGTCATCCACACTAAAAGCTGTCTTTGTCTTATGTCTCCCTGAACACAAAACCAAGACATTAAAAAGAGGACCTATGCAAAACAATTCCTTTGTTGGGCTAAACTTTATAATGCTTAGAAAAAAAGTGCAAGGGAAATATTTTGCATTGTATCCTGAAAGTTGTCGAAGACAACACTGAAGTTTCCCTACTTTGCAAAATTTGTCTGTAAATGTTCAGTCAGTTGCTCTGTTACTGCCTTCTGACTCCTGCCCTCATACTCAGATAAGATTTTTCTTGGGATTCCAGGAAGAAAGGACTGCCAAGCACTTGAATTTGATTTTTACAACCACATTTAAACTGAGGCTGGGTTTTGCAGAGGTGCCTAGGGGATCCAGATGCTTCTTTTCAAGAAAAACGAGCATTCACTTGGAATTACCAGATAAAATGCTTTCACTCCATTCAAAAATAACATCTTTTTACATTTTCACAATATCAGGGAAATGTCTGGTGCTGGCAATTTTGTTTTCTTCATTTGTTTTACGTGTTTTGTACGAGGAAGAGGAATCTGGATCTCGCACCACAGACTGGAGAGGCAGCTCAAGTTGAGTCAGACAATGAACAACGGGGAGGAGGAATGCATCCACAAAACCAGTCAGGAGAGGCATTTCTGCCCACCAGAGGAGAATTCCTCTCGGCCAGCTGTGATATCATTTAACAATGACAGCTCTCTGGTTTGGGAGTGCAGCATGTGTTTCTAATGCCTGATTTGCAACCACTTCACCAGATCATGACTTAAAGTCACATCCTGCTCTTCCTGGGTCTGCTCCTGGTGCTTTCTGTGACAACTGCCACCACGGAGGTGAATCGCCTTGTATCCTCCCAGAGAGAATTCCCAAAACCTTGGACACATCCCTAGCTAGCAAGAGTTGGGGATAAACTTTCTCCATGGGTGGCCTGGGCCAGCCACGTCTGCCTTTGAAGTGGAGCACACTGGCCACAGTTGGTGACAAGGTATCAGATGAGACAGCAGCTCCCTGTCCCCCTGAGGTTTTGCCCTGGAAGCGTCACAAATACCTTGCTAACAGCGTTCTGCAGGGACTGCTTTGGGAAGGGAAGGGACTGGAGACGTTCCCATGAACTTTGTTACCCCTTCCTCTGCCCACCCCCCTGAAACCTCAGCCTCAGAGCAGCTAGCATGTGTCTGATGAAAAGCCACTAATGTATGTGCTCATCTTGCACTGAGCTGGATATTTACATGGCTCAAGGAATGCTTGGTGTTTCTCAGGGCCAAGAAAAATAAAGTCACCAGCCACCCCCCATAATGAAAAATGAGGTGCTGCTCCCAGCCATCTGCAGCAAGCTTTGCTTGATTGTTTGTTTGTTTTATTTATTTTTTTTTAATAACCTTCTAAGGCTTGGTTCAGATTATTTTGCTTCCAAAGCCTTTGCCCCTAAAGAAACAAATAACCCTTTTTTTTTTTCTTTTCTTTTCCAAAGAAATATATGTATGGAGGGAAATCTCTGCCTGTTTTTTGAAGAGCATAGCACACAAGAAAGCAGGTTAGCCTGGGACAGCTGGAACTACAGGCTGGCAGCAGGAGGTGCAAAGAGGACAATTGTCTTTGTCAAAAATAAATGCAAGCTGGAAGAAATTCTATCCTTGTATTGAAAACAGCATCATCCAAGGAGCTTGCAGCATTAATTAAACCACCTATCCCTAAAATACAATTTTTGCCTTTCCTTTTGGGTCCCAGGCAAGAAATAGCAGCACATGTCTGGTTCTTGCCCTGAGCATGAGCAGGGGAGGATGTGTTTGAACAAAGGATTGCCATTAATGGAAGCCCTGGACAAGGGTGAGGGTGAAGGAAGAGAAAATCCTAATCTACTGTATCATCCCACAATATTAGTCACCAGAAACCACACTTAGCTGGGAGCTCAGCCTGCAGGAGGGGAAGCCCACCTGCCAAATATGCAGTGATCTGCAAGCACCAGAATGAGCCACTGCTGGCTGTTCTCACTGGGAGGGAGGTTTTTCTGGGTGAGATAAGGCCTTGTCTCTTCTAGGAGAGCAACTCCTGTCTAGTATTGGCAGGATCAGATGATCCATGAATAGGTCCAAAAATCCTTCTTGCAAGCAATAGTGAAAAAAAAATTACTGATCTGAGAGGTTCTGATTTTCTGTTTTAAATTCAGGATGTATAGTATCTTGTGGCAGGACAAAATCTGCTGAGGTGACTAGTTCTGTCAGCCCCAAAGAGAGCATTACAAGGGAAAGGCCCTCAAGAAATTAAAGCTTTGAAACCATTTACATTTAGAAAAGTGGCGTGTTTTACTGCAGGTTTAATCCACATCTGCGTGTGAAGTCTGCAAAAGGCATTGCAAAGTTTATATTGCCTTTATCAAGGGTCTGCTCAATAATATTTAGCCACTTTTCTCCTTGTTATCACAAAGTGGAAATTATGGAAGTAAAGGAAAATTAGCGGTACCGAGTTTCTGAATGTCTGATTAATAGTACATGAAATTAAGGGCTATGATGGGTCAGGCTGTGTGAAATAAGGGTTTAATTCCTGATGGAGTAGTTCAGAGATGTAAGAACTGACTGCTTGCTTTAATTGTTGTTAACATAGCTAAGAAGTGGTAAATTGCACTTATCACTGTTCTTAATAGCCTGGTGGCTTGTCCACAGGAGAATCACAGGAAAGTTGGGGTCGGAAGGGACCTTAAAGACCATCCAGTTCCAACCCAATATATATGCAAGGCTATGAGTTCTTGTCCATCTGTGAGATATCCTGGCACTGGAGGGGTTTCTACACAGCCCAGGGCTGGTGTGGGGTGCTTGGCCAAGGGCTGAGACCCCGTGAGGACACGGGGCTGCCAATGCTGCTGTGCACAATCAACAGCGTTGTAACAGCAGTGACAAATCAGGGGCTGCCAGCCACAGGAGCAGATGATTGTGTCTGTTGGACTGCAGGGAAAACATCCCTGGTCTTTGTTCAAAGAGTTAACACCAGGATTTCACCTTTGCCTCATCCTAACTAATTAGAAGAATTCACCTAATACCACTGGGCAACGCCCACTGAAGAAAATTCTCTGATGAGAGTCTGAGTGGACTTCTGGTTGCACTCACAATATGGTGTTTTCTCTCTCCTCACATGTTTTTTCCAGCCAAGCACAGCTCTTTCAGCAATTTATGGAGGGAAATACTCCTGACTGTGAGTTGTTGTGTCTCCAGGCCCCAGCAACCTGGACTCATCCCACACCTTTTGCCACAGCCAGGTGCTGCCACAGAGCCTGCCAGCTCATAAATAAAACGAGGCATTTCTTTTCCTTCCTATAATTTCTTCACCCAGAATTTCCCAGGCCTGCCTCTTCCCCAAATGTGAGTGTTTCACAATAGCATCTGGTGTATGAAATGAGATAAAGCTCCATTTGTGTGCAACAAGAACAATAAACGGATGTCACGTTCTGCGTAATACTTAAGGCTTTAATTGCATCCCTTCTCTTAAAAAGGGAGGGGAGCTGGTTGTGATAACAGGCTGTCTATCTCACATTTGTCAGCAATTAGCCTGAGAAGGTGCTTGTCCTGACAATTTTCTGACCAGCAGCAAGGGTGCAAGGAAAAGTGTTTTGTCACGGTGCATTTTCTCACTGCTGTTAATCCCCTCCCTTTGATTGATTATTGGCCACATGGATTGTTACCAGGGGGGGATTATCCAAGGCACTGATAGCAGAAGGCAGAGGGGATCTGGTTTATTTCTTGCTTGATTTACAGAGGAGGGTAAAGCTGGGAGGGAATGAGGAGTGTGTGGATGTGCTTCTTTGGGAGTGTTCACTTCAACCTCAGCCGCTCCGTCTGTGATTTATCCAAGCAGGGTGCACCCAGCATCCAGAGCTGTCCTTGCTAAAGCCACAGGAGAAAACACCACTGCAAAAAAAAGGTTAAAACCAGTTTTTTTCTTAAATTTCTCAATTGTTGTGTTGACTTTGCCGACTGGGAAGGTGACAGACTGTAGAAGGTTTTCAAAAGCAAGGAAGGCTGGAGGGAGACAGGTGATGTTTTGAAGATGAAGTGTTTTGAACTCTCTCATACCACTAAATCATAAGGACAGGGTATCAGGTCTCCTTTCTCCCCTAAGTTTTACCCTGAAGGAACCTCACTGATGGGCAACCCTGGGCGTTTTCCACTTGCTCTAAAAGTCACTTGTCTGACAGGGTTGAAAATATTTACAAATCTTAGGACACTGTGTCTTATGTCAACTGATGAGGTACGACAGGTGACATCAGTGTAAATTTGGCTTGACCACGGAGGGGGAAAAAAAGAATCAATGTGAAATTGTGCTGTACTAAACCTTTGAATGACTCAAGGTTCCAAAGTTTCAAGAGCTTTCATTCTTTCCAAAAGCAGCTCTGAAAGGAAGCTCACTACTCCTAAGGTTTAGGTGAATTATTTTCAAGAAAATGAAGAATAATCTTTATTAATGTTAATAAAAACAATTATGATGAGCAAATGCACTGAAGAATAATATCAGAACAGATGAGTAGGTTTCTTTATCTATTATTTACTTCAGGTGACAGAAAGTGTATGAATTTCTCTGGAGTTTCTTGCTAATACTTTTTATTTATCAGCTATTTTCTAAAACAGTTAATTCTGAAAGGGCAGATTTAAAGGGCTCAGACTTAGAACTGAGCTCAGACTTAGAAATTAGGGTCATAAAGTAATGGGAATCATCCTTTTGACAATGCATTTACAGATCATAATCATTCAGGCTTAGCACTCGGTTTATAAACTCTGGTTTATGAATTTGGTTTATAAATTGATGTTTTGTGTTCACATGCACCAGACTCAAAGTTGTCAGTTTGAGAAGTTTTAGTGATGCCTTCTGTCACAGGCGAGTGAGAAGCTGAGACATAAACAGAAAATGTTTAAGGGAGTCCAGATGAAAGCTGTGTGGACAGAGCAGCTGATGAAAAGCTTCCTACTTGAGGTATGTTTTATGTGTGGAGTACTGGGGTTTGGTGAATGAATTTGTGCCAGTAGTGAAGGTGAAGGAACCTATTTTTTTTTCTCATGCAAATGCTCTTGTGTGTGAAATTTGACAGAACAGCAATGCTGCAGCTCTGAGAAATTACTACTCACTTGAATAAATCAGTAACTGAATTAAAGCACGCTGCAGACAAGTTCCAAGTAAATTAGTGGGAGTTTTTATGTGACTGCAAACTCCCAAAATTTCTTATTTTCACCTCGATTCTGTTTGCAGTTATTGTTGCAGGACTTTCTCTTTGTTACAGGTGAGGCTATTTTTATATTCCCTTATTGCTGTAATACAACCAGAGTCAAGCTATAGGTTAAAAGTTTTTTTCCATGAGCTATTCGGTATGAAACTGGTATCTGAGACACAGGGATTCAAGATGCAGCTGGGGAACAACAACTTTCTTGTGTAAGGGGATAAGTGGACATAATAGGGTGGAAATAAGAAATGGAGGGTTTGGGATGTTTATCAAGGAAAAAAGGCTTCCTAATGAGGTAGAATAGGCTGAAAATAATCATTCACAGAAAGCATTGCTCAAGACAACTTAAGCTGATGGGACAGAAAAGCCAAGAAACAGCAGAGAGAACTCAGCTGATCTTTTCTGTCTCCTTACATAAATCATCAAAGGGAAGGAAAGGAGAGAAATGAGGAGTGAACATTTTTGAATGAAGACAGCACCACCGGTATTTGTACCCTCAAGGAGACCAAGATACACCTACAACAGTCTTGCAGGCAGGCATGAGGACTCTGGTTTCCAGCATTGGTGTGAAATGGTCATTTTTACATCCTGAGACTGCACATTTTGGAGTCCATCACCCTGCTGGACTTCCTCGAGGGGTGGAGGCTGGACCTCCACCCTCCTCCACCAACACAGCCACTGATGGGAGACTTCTCCCTGCACCCTTCTCTGCCCCAGCAGTGCTGAGCTCCTCGTGACCCTCATCAGAGCAGCAGAGGTGGGACTGGGGGATGCTCTCACCCGTGGGCACCCCAGCTGTTGGTGCAGGCTCCCGACAGGAGCATCAGGGGAATCTCCTGGTGAACAATGAATCCAGGTCCCTCAGCTCCAGAGGGATGGCTGCCCATTTCAGACTCAGGCACCGTGTGTGTTTAGTAGGAATCAGAGTGGCCAGGCCTAGCTGCACAGGGGATGGGTGGAGGGGAAGCCACAGGTGAGTCTGCACAGGAACAGGACTCGGTGCAGGCTGAGGAGCACACAATGAGATTGGCTGCCCCAGGTCCCCACGGCAGCCAGGTTTGGGAGAGCTCTTTGGGCTGGGTACTCTTAAATTCATCAGTGAAGCTGGGGATTGTTGTTGTTTCTCTCCAGAAGGGACATGGGAACTGAGAAGGGCCCGTCCCAGTGCACGGGCTCTGAGAGCTGTCCACACTAAACACACCCACGGAGTTTTGGGTTTCAGATGGAGTTTGTCTGAAAGTTTGATTGACTGTGTGAAATGACCCATGTAATCCCTGCTGAACGTTTCTTTTCTCAGGCCAGAAAGGAAGTGAAGCTTCTGCTGTGTCTTTTATGTATTAACATGCAAGTCTCTGTATTTCCTGGCTGACACACCTGCATCAAAGCCTGCATTCGGTCTGTCTTGGTCCAGAAGTCCCTGTGGATGTCCGACAGTGAATCCAATGGGATTTGCCATGTTACATCTTCCTTCCTTGAGGGATTTGAAACAATTTGCAAAATCAAACAACAAAAAGAAGCCTATCAAACACAAATCTCTCCCTCATCTCTCCTCGAGCACCCTTGATTAGGCTTTCATGGATCACATTCCACTTCCCCACAAAGCCTGCAATGATAATTTTCCCCCTCATGTTTGGAACAAATGGGACTTGTGCAGATACAGCCACACACAATGTGCTGGAAAGCTGAGTGCCCGAAGCTCCAGCTGAATCACAATGGGTTTGTTGGAACAAAGAAGGAGAGGCACAGCTAAAGCCTGAGCTCTGGAGACTTGCAGAGCTGCACAGTTCCCTCCATCCACGCCCAGGATTTTCAGCATGGAAATGCCAGGGGTGAGCAAGGTGCAGGTGCTGAGCTCTGTTCTGCTGGGTGCTTTGTGTCTCAGGCACTGAAATGTGAGAATATTAAAGGAGCTAGTTAGAAAACAACAACAAAAAAAAAACAACCCAAAACCTTATCCTTTCCAATGACACATCTGGAAGCGACTACAACTTTGTCACTCCTTCTCGTTCTCATTGCATTTTTCAGGAAACATTAATTTCTTATAGATTTAATATTCACTGAAAAAGATTCTGAGGAGCTGGCAAGAAGTGTCCTGTCACAAAGTCTTAGAAGAAATATTAATAATTATATTACAATGCATTTTCAATGTACATTTCAGTGTCAATAATTAGAAAGGAACACATTTATTTCTACCTGCTGACTTTTGGGTGCATATATGAATTTCCAGTTTTCAGTGTTTTGGCTCTTTATTTGAACTGGGGGGAAAAAAAGAGTTTTCAGAATTCTGCCTCCCTCTTTACCACTTTTTTTTTAATTTGGTGGCATAGACCTTTTTGAAGGCATTTCATCAGGAGATTCTTAACTATTTTTCTTCACTTGTGATCATGACCTTCTAGATGTCATCCCTTTCAGACATATTTTTGCTGTTTTTTAAAGGAATTGAGAAATTATTCATCTAATCACAGACTGTTCTGTCCCAGTGAGGCTCCTTTCAAGCAGTAGTACCGGGACAGTATAAAATCAGGGCCTTGGAAGAACCTGTTCATCCATCCCTGGATGGCCACTTTTGACAAGAAACGTGGAAGGTTTAATCAAACCCATCACAGGGTAAAGTTTATCTGTTTATTCACTTCGTTAAACACACAGAACATGAGACAGGACTTTCAAATTTACTGGTTTTGCTGACAAATCTGGACTCAATGGGGAGCAGAGACTGATTTGAAAGGTCAGAGAGAACTCCTATGACCATTGTCAGCTGGGCAAACAAATGGTAATGAATAAAATTAATTATTTATTCAATTGTTTATTCAAGTGTTAAGTAATTTAAAAAATGGTAATAAAGAAGAAAACAAAAAGGATTAGATTTATGAAAACCATAATAAAGAAACCCTATGAAGACGTTTCCCTCTCCCATAAGACAATCATATTTTAACAGGAGGTGAGAGGTTTTGTATCTTTTCCTGAGAATATGCTCAAACAGCTCATGCCTCTTGATCCAAAAAGCTGCTTCAACCACATTTTCCAAAACTTCTCTTTTTTGCCTCTCTGCCTCCAGTAAAGATCACACAACAGGCCATACTGTACCTACACTGGGAGGACACATCTGCCTTTTTTGTCAGGAAACACTGAGCGTGAGGTTACTGCAACATCTGCCACGACAAGCCCCATCTACAGCGTTCTCAGATTGGGCTGGAACAGGAAATAAGATAAGGTTTTTGGGATGGAAAACTAATTCTCTCACTTTGGAGGGGGAAGAACAAACCTCAGGACTATTGTGCCAGCCCAAGATTAATAATGTTCTTACACCTCTTCCAGAAGAGTCTCGCAGAGTTTCCAAGTGCTTCAGTCATTCCGAAAGAGCTTGTAAAGTTTTGGAAGAAGCAGAGGAAAAAAAGAAAACAACCTGGGAAGTGCCAGCTTGATGAAACCCTGTTCTGCCCACAGTGGTAGGTGGGTACAACACAAATAAAGGATCTGTTTGCAAAGCAGATGTCACACCACAGGGCTCGTGGCTGCAGCATTTGTTTGGGGCTAGATTGGGGAAAACAAAGAGAGGGCTTTGAGAAGACCAGGGCTTATTACTCTGGGAAGGACATGAGGATGTGTTGTCCTTCCTCTGAAGCATGATCCCTGTCCAGGTTCCTTGTCAAAGGGAGGAAAACTTACACTGTTACCATCCCAGGTGAGATATCCCTCAGTTTAGGAAGAGTGGGATTTTCTCTCTGGCACAGATGGGGTCTTCATCCACCCAGGTTCTGCAGCAGAACTGGTGCTCCTGACCCATCCCACCCCATGTCTGGATCTTTGAAAAAGAAATTATTGAAAAATAATTGGTTTTGTTTGGCATTTTCAAAAGCAAACCTCACTCGAATTCTGCCTTTTCACTTACATATTTGAGCAAATAAAAAAAACCTCCAAACCCTCACAAATACAAACTTGATATGTTGGAAATTGCACTCAGGGATAGATTTCAAATTTCTGTCAAAAAAGGCACACTAGATCATTTGACTAATCAAGGCTTCACATAAGATACTCATCTTGGGTTTGGTCCCCAGTGCAGCTTTCAGTTTGGGTGTTAAGTAAATGCACACCAAAGCTCTTTTGAAATTCCTCGGTTTGGTAAATGTATTTTGCTGACACCATGGCAAAATGTAAATATTGTATGAGTTTTCTGCTGCTCTGCAGCTGACCCCAGGTACTCCAGACATTTGTCTCGAGTGCACTCCAGAGGTTTTTGACCCATAGCCAGGCTTTGGCTCTGCTGCTCTGAGTTTCAGGTTTGCAAAAAAGGTTAAACAGTAACAAATTTTATTCAGTAAATGTCTAAAGAATTACTATAGCCACTGCCAGAAAAAAAAAAAAATCCTCTCTTTGGAAGATAAATATTCATTTACATCAAATGAATTAAGCATCTATCAGAGAAACAATTGGAAATTCCTTGTGAGATATATCTGGAGCTTAGAAGTGCATCTCCTGTTCCACTATATTTGCTATGCTTATAGAGGAGCTAAGGCACTGGGGATCTGCTTCCAATTACCAAATTAAAATGCAATTAAGCAGTTTAAGTGAACAAACAATGATTTCTTTTAAATCTGATTTTTAAGAAATGTAAAAATGTTTGTGGGAATCAGATTTCCATGGTTAGGATGTTTTCACTTAAGGAAATCCTGTGCATGACCACACAACAACACTGATTTCTTTCTTTCTTTTCTTTTCTTTCTTTCTTTTCTTTTCTTTCTTTTCTTTTCTTTCTTTCTTTCTTTCTTTCTTTCTTTCTTTCTTTCTTTCTTTCTTTCTTTCTTTCTTTCTTTCTTTCTTTCTTTCTTTCTTTCTTTCTCTCTTTCTCTCTTTCTCTCTTTCTCTCTTTCTCTCTTTCTCTCTCTCTCTCTTTCTCTCTTTCTTTCTCTCTTTCTCTCTTTCTCTCTTTCTTTCTCTCTCTTTTTCTCTTTCTCTCTCTCTCTCTTTCTTTCTTTCTCTCTTTCTCTCTCTCCTTCTCCCTTCCTCCCTTTTTCCTCTCTCTCTCTTTCTCTTCCTTCCTTCCTTCTTTCTCTTCCTCTCTCTCTATCTCTTTCTTTTTTTTCCTTCCCTCCTCATTTCCATGTCTGCCGTGCATAGAATTGAGTCATTTGGGTTACACAGGAATAATCTCTGCCTTTATTAAAGTGGTGCTAGGTGGCAGATTCTCAGCTGAATTAAATGACCATAAAACCCAGTCTTTGTGCAGACGCAAAATGGGAAGGACCACAATGGCAACTGTCTGGAAAAATATACACCTTACTTGTAAATTTGAGGGGGAAGCTGCATTTAACAGAGCAATAAACTTCCACAATTAAACACCTGAAAGTAAAGGCAGTGTACAGATTAAAGTTTGTCCCTACTTATAAAGCAGACTGCAGTGAGTTGCTTTGAAATTAAAGGAGTTTTCAGCATTACTACATGCATTTGGGTCCAGCTCTTACCTGTGCTGGACCAGCTTTTCCACCACAAAGGCCATCAAAATTCCCAGATTATGGCCAGGCACCCCTTTAGAGACCCCTGTGCCTTGCCAAAGATGTTCCAGCATTGTGGAGGGTCATACCTGGGCCTCTCTGAGTTTCCATCCTTCTGGCTGTTCCTGGCTGTATCCCAGTGGAGCTGATGGGTGCAGCAGGATTCACTGCTGAGAGCTGAAGCCTTGACAATGCCTCCTGAAACTGAAGCCTGCCTTGCTGTCTGGGAAAGCCGTGGATTTTCCTGCACTCCAAACAGCCTGGGTGACTCTCAACATGAGCTCTGAGCCTGATCATGGCCTCAGCTCCTGACTGCTCTTCTGTACTATTGTGTGATGTCGAAGAAAGCTGAAACAGAGAGTGAAAAAAAGGAAGGACAGAGGTGTAAGAAATGCCATGGATATCCCATGTGCAGTTTGTGCAGCTGAACTGGCACACTGGTAGTCTTCAACCCATCTGCCTCTGCATCACCCATTGCTGGCCTCTGCTCCTTCCATCCCAGTGTCACAGGGGACTTGGGTACCCCTTTTCTGCTCCTTGTGATCAGCCCATGATCCTTTAGGGTGCTCTCCTTCCCCTTTAAAAACACCTTGCCATGATCTTCCAGCAACGATCCCTTGCAGCTTTAATGTCCAATTATGGTCTCCTTGTGGCAGTAACTGATACTCGCCGTGTGCTAATGAGCTGTTTCACTGCAGGCTTAAGCAGACATTTCCATACTGTGTGTACCCCATGTGGACATTTCCATGCATATTACTTTGACAAATGGGCAATTAAAAAAACCCCACTAACCTAATACCAGCATCGCTGCCACTTCTTCCTTGCCTATCCTGCTCAGTATTCCCTCAAATGTGATTTTTTTTTTTTTTTTTGAGAATTTGTGTGTTTCCAGCCATTTTCAGGTCTTAGCACTCTTAGCACGAGAGCCTTAAATTGGTCTAAGATACAGGATGGACTCACAGACCTGAGGCTGTATTAAACAGTTCATAAGTGTCTGTATTGTGAGATGGTCGGCCCTTTTGAGTAGCACACGATCAACACTGGAGGTGTGATTAACCTGTCTCATATCCGGCTATTACAGGCTATGATGACAAACTGGAAAGCGGGTGAACATCTGGGCTTTAATTCCTGGTTAAAAGTCAAGGTAAACAACGATTTGAAAAAGGTTTTGCAAGCCTGAATGGGACTGCTCGAGTTCAGGTTGCTGTCAGACACTTCAGTGTGCCAATCCACTGCAAAAGGACAGATTTTATCAAGCTCCCCCCTCTTCCCACCATGACATGAAGGAGAGGGTGGGGACATCACTGTATCTCCTCTCATATTTCACATTTCTGTGGTCCTCTGGAATTACACTCGTGCTGTGCCCAGGGTGAGTGACACTTCCAGACCTGTATGAAGGAACCTGGCATCATCTCTTCTAATTTCTTGCAGCATTTCTTGTTACGCTGACCCAGAAGAGAAGGCCATCCAGTGTGTGAGGAGCACGACTGGAGAGGGAGGTGCAGCAGGAATTCCCAAATGCGTTCCTGTGCACTCCCCAAGCCCCTGGAGCGCTCCAGACCTGGCTGGGGATGGGAACCACCACCAGGCTGGGTCGGTCAATTTTATTTGAAGAGACAACGATGCTTTACAGACACCGAGGGACACATTTGCAAGCACTTGGTGGGGTTTTAGCTACATGAGTGCTATCAACATCAATGGGACTCAAGCAGCCAAATCCACATGAGCTGCTGGTGAAAATGTACCCCTGAGGGCCCAATTCACAGCGGCAGAAACAACACAAGCCGTTTTTACCCCCAGGACTTTGGCTTCCGTGATCCATGGAGAGCAAAACACACTTTGTGGCTCATTAAACCCTTGCACAGCACACGAGCAGCTGGGTAATGGTTGGTGCTCCCTGGTCCCTGCATGAGGATCCAGGGCGGCATGCTGTGGGGAACGTTCCTCCTGCATTTAAATATTGTTCTGAGATTTTTTCCCGTAAAAAGACACATTAATTATCTTGAAACCCTGGTGCTTTTAAAGCACTTGCACCTTTCTCTGGAGAAATGTGTTTAATGAGCCTTTTAGCCTCATGTCTGACTGTTCCAGGGATTGGCAAATCTGTCATTTTCTTGCCTTCTTTCCTCAATCTGATCGTTATTTGGTGGGCTGTGTAAAAGTCTCAATCCTGACTTCTACTGACACAGAAAAACCTCAATTAAGCATGAAGCTTCTTTATGAAACATGTGTCTAACTTCTCTTTTCTGGATATTTATTGCCTTGAACATATTTATTATCCTGCAGGGAGTAAGAATCCTAAACTAGCACATGAAGCCAACCAAAGAGGTAGACAAGGTCTCGAAAATAAAGAAGAAAAAACACAAAATAAAATTATTACTTTTCCCCTGGTTTCCAGTTGCTGCTATTTCTGCTTACTACGGCTGGGAGCAGAAGTTCAACATTCAAGCAAGCAGTTAACATTTATTCTTGCTTCATGTCAGGCCTCTTGTATGGAAGAGCATCTGTCTGTTTGCTGTTCTTTGCCAATTCTCATGGGGATAACTTGATATCAGGTAATTCTGGAGTGTAATAGCTGTGCTTAGCTTGTGTAACAAAGCAGAGAATTGGGTTTAAAAGTTCACTCGTAAATGAACTACTACACAGTGTAGTATTACTGGTTATCTCTGCCTATGTCACTAGTGAAAAAACATATGTTATTTGGGCTGTTATCCATAGGTTTGGGGGGGTGGGGTGAGTGATCTGAGTTTTCTAAACAGCTGGGATTTATAAAACTGTTGTAAGCCATTCTTTTTCTTTGGGAACCTGCTGGTAAGAAGGTATACACTGGGACCTAGAGCTCAGGTTTGGAACAAGTCCATGAGTGAAAAAAAAAAAAGAAAAAGGCGTTTCCATCTGTATCTGCCTGGTCCTGGTCCAGATTTTAATGAATAGCCATCCATATAAAAACCCCCATTGCCAGAGCTGGCAGGCACAGTGGAATTGTCTCGTGGTGCCTCTGCTTCCAGTGCTGAGTCAGTCTGGGGAGGTCTCTTCCCCTCCTGTGTCCCAAACTGATGGACAGGTGTCAGAGCAGAGCTGTGCCTTGGGACAGGCCACCAGCAGCAGCTCAGCTGGGACCCACCAAGACCTGGATGGGGAGGAGCTTCCCGTTTAATAATGGGAACCTTGCAGGTTGGAGTGTTGAGTGAAAGGTTGGGAGATTCACTCTTTGATTCTTTGTGCTTTCAGTGGGATGGAGGTTTTTTGGTGAAAGGTGCACCCAGGCTGCCTGTCGTTTCACCTTGCTGGGAGCACGGGTCCCACACTCTGTGCTTGGGCTCTCTGTGTGCAGCCAGGCTGGCACCACACGGCTGTGACACACATCAGAGCCTGCAGCGTGGGGGGAAATGAGGTTTCTGCTGGCATTCAGCCCCAGGGACAGCGAGGTCCCTCGAGACAGAGGTAATAGGTAGGATGAAGCCTGTGAATGACCAGCCAATTGCTTCACTCTGCTGTGTTTCCTGTGGTGTCTGAGCAATGCAGCACCTTGTCCAAGCATGTCCTGGGCGCACTGCAACACCCTCAAATGGCTTCTTTTGTGACTTGTGTTCCCTGGCCTGGACAGAGCCCGTGGGCAGGATGTCTGACTGGCAGCTCAGTCAGAACCAGTGGCAGCGAGCCCTGAAACCACCTTGCTCTCATCGCTTCCCTGCTCTTTTCCCCACTGTCTGTGGCACGATCCTGCCCTTCCCAGCTTTTTGTTGCTTTGTTTGGACTCCGTGTGTCAGGCTGTCAACCCCTGTTTTCCCCCCAAGAGATTAAAATCAGGGGAGTGTCAGGGCTGCCTCGGAGCTGGGGCTGTGCCAGGGTGGTGTGTGTGGGGCGGGAGGGCTGGTGGGTGACTCTGGCTGTGTCACACGTCCTTTCCCACCAGTGTGGTCTGGGGCAGGTGGCAGAGCTCCAGCGCTGCCTCCCACATGCCGAGCACTCAAACAGCGACCCAGAGAACACAGCTCAGCAGCACTGGGCTGCTCCCCAAGGCAGGGCTGCTCTGCCCTGAATGCTGTCTGGGAAAACCTACATCCTGCACGACAGCAAGAAGCCCCGAGTGCTTGCCCAAACTGGAGGGGATCGGCTGCGTCTCATCGGTTCTTGCCCTGGAGGAGCCAGCTCCACATCTGCAGTTTGCTCTGCAGCAGAACCAGGGCCTGTCTGCGCTGCTCCCTGCACACCTGCCCTTCAGCACACGCCCAGGGCACAGGGAGGCTGTAGGTGGGTTGGGATGGCAGCCCTGAGATGTAGTTTGTGCCATGAGCCAGAGATTTGTCCGCAGTCAAAATACCCCAGGACCTCAAGGAACCACAGTAAATAAAAAGGGAGGAAAAACATCAGTATTTAATTAAGAGATGCTATTGTTGTTTGGGTTTTTTTTTCCACAGGGAAAAGAAAAAAAAAAAAAAAAGAAACCAAGCCCCTATTCATTTATATTTATCTTGTTGTGTATTTTGTTTGAGACTCCTGCTTTAGCATTCAAGACAAAACTTTGAATTAGTCCTGAACTTTTTCTCAGTAACCTGTCCACTCTGTTTACCAAGAAAGAGAGAACCGTCACTCTCTTTTTGTGAAACAGGAACAATTTGCTTAAAAGTAAGCTTCTCTGCATGATAGTTTTTATATTCACCACCTCCTGTTCCTGTAGGTGCTAATTTTCTACTGCATGCATGAAGCTGGGAATGCCTCCTTGTGTGCTGGAGGTTCCCTGCAGGCATTACAATGAAGCAACACCCAAAAGAGAGTAAAGCAAATTCCTGCATGGAAGTAGGAAGAAGAAATTAAGGAAAATAGGCCTCAGAGCTAGAGAAGAACATCCTTCTCCTTTGCTGAGGGTCAGAAGAGCACATCTCTTGGGCAGCTGCAAGCATTTGTGAGTGGAAACTTTGTGGGTCTTATTATCCTGGTTTTCTAAAGCTGCAAAGAACACCTAAAACTGAGTGTTCATCCTCAGAGCTGCAAAGCTGGAACACCTTTACACCACCAACATCTTGTGACATGGAGTTGTTTTTGTTTCATTTCTTGCTGCCCTGTGTCCTGCAGGCAGGCTGGGGTGAGGTTTTAGTTGCTGAAAATGGAGTTACCCCACTGCCCCATCTCAGTCACAGGACACTGTGGGCTGTGACAACTCTGTGACATCTCCCCTGGTGGCACTGATGCAATTCTGCTGTGATTTTGGTTACAAAATGCATCGTCACTCGACTTGGCCTGGCAGCTGGTCCCCAACGTGGCTTCATGTCCCTGCCCTCCTTATGCCACTTGTAACTTTGCTGTGCAGCTTCTAGCTCTGGCATGAGATGTCGAAAATATTTTGGCACTTTCTTAGCCAGGCAGTATTTCTTCAGTTTCAGGCACTGGAATTGTGAGCCCTGTTACTGGTGGAGTTAGAAGATATGATTCTACATAAATAATCAGCTTATGCAATAGGCCAGTGGCTACAGGGCTGTTCTGATGGGTTCTGTGACTTTGAGTATGATACAAAAATGTATGTTTAGCATCATCTTTTCTCCACAGCATGTCCAGCTCTTCCTTGGTCTGGTTTTTATGTCTCCTTAGACAGCAGCAAGGTCTCTGTGCTCAGTCACAGCACAATGGCTCTTTTCAGAGTGGGTCACCTTCTGAGTCAGCTGCAACATCCATATGGAGATCCTCTCTTTCCTGGAATTCAACTTCTGTTGATAAGAAACTATTAAATGTGGCACTTCAAAGGACTGAGAAATACTTTTTGAGTGTTTCTGGCAGTCTGCTTTGGTCTTCCAAGTTCTTTGTTGACAAAAGAGCTGCTCTTGCTCTTTTACAACTTGTAGTATCTATCATTTAAATTTTTCCCCACTCTGATTCAACCCTTAGCAAATCTGCTGTCTCTTTCCAGTTCAGGCGTCTGCCCCCTTTCATAACTACCTAGCCTAGGGACTAGAATTTGGTTTTGGGGGTTTATGTTATGCTCTCATTATTACATTGTTGTCTTAATCCGTATCTTGGGGTAGAACGACTCGAGCTTCTGGAAACTCATGTTTGCACAAGTCAAATTATATTTGCTACATTATGAGCTGTGTAATTGCCATGCAGAGATGAGACAAAGCAACATCAGGGCCTTTGTTTCTTCATCCAAACAGAGGATGAAGATGGATGGATGGATGGATGGATGGATGGATGGATGGATGGATGGATGGATGGAGAAACACTAGCTAATTTTTGAAGGTTAAACTATTTTATTATCCAATTTTAGATCAGTCAGTGCCATTTGTGAGTGGCACTGAACATGAACCCGCTGCAGAACTTGCTGCAATGTTGGACAGGGACCAGCAAAATCCAAGGCAATGGTTCTGGACACGTGAGTGTGCGGGGTGGGGCTGCAGCAGTGTCCTGGTGACCCTGTCTTACAGCACAGATTGCCAGCTGAAATTTGAGGGGACAAAAAGGGGAGAGGTGATGTGCAGGGCAGAGTCAGGGCCCTCACCTGGGACAGGTCAGCCCTGCCTCACCTGACCTTCAACAGCAAAAATGTGCAAACTGGTTCAGAGCTCCAGAGTGCCTTGTGCCCCACGTCCTCTCACAAAGTCACGCTCCCTCCTGTTGCGCTGTGCTCCACTTCTTTTTCAAGCCAACGTTGAATACTTCATCTTTTATCAGAGCAGCAAAGGCAGATCTCCAGTTCTGCAGGGAATAACCTTTGCTGTGGGCCAGCACTGGGTGAGAAGCGTGGCAATGTGTGTATTTACTGCCCTGCTGGCCGTGTGTGTGTGGTGTACAGGTGGGAACTCCTGTGAAAACACAGGTGGACGAGGCTTGCACCTGTCTGTAGCCTGTCAGCACAATGTAGAGCACGTGGCTCAAGGGAGACAGAAGCCTGGGATTTGTATTTCTCTGCTAATATAGCTCGGGAGGTCTTTCCCAAAACTCAGCAGTGAGAGAACAATTGCTAATCTGCTTCTGGGGGCATTGCAAAGTCTGGGACAAACCCTCCTGAAATTGGTGTTTCTATTATAAGTGCATGAAAAGCCTTACTACTGTTTTTTATCTCCTTTCAACAGTACCTCTGTCTCCCTCCATTCCTGAGATGCTACCTTCATTTTCATATTTTTTAGTAATTTTAAATATTATTAAACAAGAAAGGGTTGTTTTATTGACTTGAGTGTGATAAGAGCATGCTCATCACTGCCACACAATTGCAGCCCAGGACTACTGGAGTGTGGGACAAGAGAGGAAGCTGCAGGATGAGGTAATTTTCAATTTGAAACCGTCAAATATTATATGTTTTGAGTTCTTTCCCTGGCAGAGATAAACTCTTCAAGTGGGAAAATATCTAAAGGGTTTTCAGTCTTGGCTGATGTTCAGAAACCAGAGATGGCTGAAGGCTCTGGCTATTAGCACAGCAAAGAGAAGACAGAAGGATGAAATGATATGAGAAAGGATCGATCAGTGAGGGGCTGTGAGGGGAGATGGCTGCATTCTTGTTGCCATTGTTTTCCCTTGGTACTTCAGCTATTGTATTTGTATTGTGAGTTTAAGGACACAGGAAACACCTGTTTATAATGTTTCATGGAGAGATTTCTGCTTTCCACTTATTTGAGCCACAGTATTAATCAGGTTAAATAAAGGGCAGTGAGGGTAATAATTGCTTTTGTTAATTGGATCCACTTTGGATGTAGGACTCTGTGTCCCTTAATGGTGTCACGAGACAATCTGTGTCTTGAGATGGGTCTGCTTAGAGCATTCTCTTGTACTGAGTTCCCTGAAAAAAATGGCTTGTAAGAACAAAAGGTCAGGATTTATTTGAATTTAAAAAGAAAAAATATAGTGCAGTGCGAGTGTAAACTCGGAGCAGCTAGGGAAGAGAGTGCAGAAGTAAAAAGGTTTGTAAACAAGGCTGCCATCAGCCCCTCAGCCTTCCTGTGAGCCTGGCTCTGGGCCAGCTCTGTGACCTCCTGCTCAGCAGTGAGTGCTGCGGCTTCGCTCCTGTCCCCGGGGACAACCTCGCCACCCACCCACCCCAATCCTGCCCTCGCCTTCCACCCTCTCCATGCTGCACCTCTCTCACTTTGCAGCCTGGAGAAGCCTGGAGGACCCCCTTGAAGGAGCCTCCTCCCCCTGGCTGTGGAGCACATCACAAACCGGGCGCAGGTGCCGCATCCACCGTGGGTGTCATCGCTGGAGAGGGACCCACGAGTCCTCTGTGAACACTTCTTCACAGGTCTAAGGTGTCAGGCCATCCTGCTCAGATTTGCCTCATGTTTTAAAAGCTGTTTTATGTTTAGCTCTTTGTTGTCCTCCAGCCGTGCTTGTGAAAGGATCCCCAACCCAAAACCTGACCCTGACAACGTGAACTGTTGCTGTTGGGTGGGAACGAGAATGTGGCGTCCACCCAGCAACCCTTCCCACACCAGAGGCCATCCCACCCTGCTAGATGTGCCAGCCTTCCTGAAGCACCACGAAGGAGGTGGTTTTTACCTGAAATCCCAGTGAAGAAGGTGACAGCCCAGGCACATCTCATCTTTGGTGGACCAAGAGCAAGGCTGTGGTCGGACACTGCTCAGTTCCAGGGGCATCTCCCTGTGCTGCCATAGCCACAGGCTGTGTGCTGTGGCCCTTGTCAGGAATCCTTCAAGTGCTCTTTCATTCAAGAAGCTGAGAGGCCAAACATCAAGGATTTTCGTTTTTTTCCCCCTTCAGGCACAATAGACCCAGGGCAGTTTAATACTACAATTCCTTTGCAAAGTTACACGAGTTATTTGATAACCGTATGTGGTTAATGCCTCAGATTTATTCACCATGTGAAAGATGAAACTTTCAATAATGTATGTCCCTTCCTACAAGTAGATTTTATCATTCAAAGCAAATTCAAAGAAAAAAAATACACTTCTGTTACCTCTCCTTGTGGCACCAACATTTTCTTGGCTCCCTCTCCTGAATGATGTAAATCTCCAAACCCACTTACTTTGAGTACTTAAAAGCCACAAGGCAGCATGAGCAAATGCCAAGTGTAGAAACATAAAGGCTTAAAAATTAGATTCTACCAAAAAGGATAATTCTTTCTCCTTACAAGTTTTCATCACTTCTGCCTTCCAGTTCATAAAAGATAATCACACAGTCCAGAATCCAAAAAGTCTCTCAGAGCAATGTGGACACTGAGGTATCAGAGGGATTTTAAAGTGTTGTAAAGGACTGCACAGGGCTATTTCTCAATATCTATGCTGCTTGGATAACTGCTTGGATAATTTATCTGCAGTTTTTGCCACAATGGTCCTGTCATTGTCATCTTCAGTGATACTCTGTCCCCATGGGCAGCTAAAGAAAGCATTTAATGATATAGATCATTCACCTTAATCAGTGAAAGGATTTATGCTTCACACCTTGCACTGGTTGTAATATGAAATAGCTCCTCTCTGTGTCTTAAATGATTTATTTGCAGGCAAGTACATTCAATGCAGGAAGTTCCAAGTTTAATTTTGCTCTTAAACTTCTGTGCAAGGGACCCTCCTGGTGCTTCTTGGAAGTGATTTCCTTGTGCCTGAAGCATAGCATAAAAAGCTATTTAGTAAATGTGATTTTTTTCCTGTCTTAGAAAGGATCTTCTGGGAGAACACAGGGGAAAAGGCAAATATCAGCAAAATTATCAGGCTGGTAACAAGGAGATGTTGAATCTGTCAGAAAAACAAGCAGCATTCTCTTCACCCATGTCTGGTATTAGAATACCTGTAACTATAGTTATACGTTTTTTACTATCATACTTAGAGAATACTGCAATATGTACACCCTAATCTTAAAATAAAATAACTATTGAAGTTGAGTCCTGTTCTGAGGCGTGACAGACCATCCAGGGATATCAACAAAGACCCCTTCAAAACCAAGAAAGAAGTGATTCAGCATAAAGACCTCCCGAAACAGGAGCTGCAATCCAGAGAGTCACCACCCAAGGAACCTCCCATGAGCTGATTGAGAGCCTGCACACCCTCCAGATGCTGATCCTGAAGGTTTTGTCCCAGCTCACTGAGCACAGTGCATCTGATTAGCATGTGCTTCCTCACCCCTTCCTCTACTTCCTAAAAATTCCATTTCCTAAACATAAATTCAGGGAATTTCCAAAGATATAATCTCTGAAACAGAGGTGGTTGCAGTGCCTTGGATGGAATTCCCTTTTTAATTACGGAGGGACAAAGTACCGAGTGATCCCAAAAAGTCAGCACTTTCCTTCCACTCCCTCCTCCAGGGAGCTCCCAGTTCCCAGGCTCCCCGGGAGAGCAGTCACGGCACCAAGGCTGTTGGAATTCAAGGAGCATCTGGATGACTCTCTGAGCCATATGGCTTAGTTTTGGGCAGTCCTGAGAGGAACTGGGAGTTGGACTCGATGATCCTCAGGGGTCCCTTCCAAACTGAAGCAGTCTGTGATTGTATAAGAGGCAACGGGGAGAGATGACCATTTAAATCAGCACAGGATGCAAGAGGATGGTTGAATTTAAGCACAATGGTCATCTAAGTGAATTTGCCCAGTGAACACCAGGACACATCAGCCCTTATGCATGCAAGTGACTAATTCAGGAAACAAGCTCATGTTTTAATTTTCTTTGCCGAAAACGTTGAGAAGACACCATTTTGGTTAAAATGACCATTCCTTAAATTGAAAGAAAACATTGACCCTTCAGTTTTTCGGGAGATGAAAGTGTGAGTGTATAAAAAGACCTGGGAGAACGTGATTGTCTTTACATGAGGGAAAAATACACCTTCTCACAAGTCTTCAGAAATTCATTAATTTGATTATTTTGGGGCCTATAACTGTTGCTATGGGCATTGGAACAGCAGCTAACAGCTTCTGAACCTGAAAGGTACTTCGTGGGTGCACAATCAGTTAACAATCTGAAATCGTGTGAAGATATGACTTGTTAGTTAAAAGTGGGATGTGCCATGCCAGCTGTGCTTCTGCATTTCCCTTTTGTCTGCTCAAACAGCTGGAGCAGCCTGGAAGAGTAAGAGTTTCCTTCAGGAATTCCAGCAGGCAGTGGGAAGATTCAGGAGCTAGTTTGTACTTCTAAAATTTCCACTTCTGCAGTGTTAAATTCTGCAGTGTTTCAGAACTGTGATGTCAAGCACAGCTACATAAAGCTGTGGTCTTACAGAATTCCATAAGCAGCTGACTCAGTACAAGAAATATGGCATTGTGTGAGTGTTTTTAATTTTTTTTTTTTTTTTTTTTTGGTCAGGAAAATATACTTTTGGGGTGTCTCCTGAAGAGTAGCGTAACCTCTCTGCGTGTCTGGATGTTGGGTATGACAGATAAACATCTACACCCACAGTGTTATCAACTGGCTCCAGGTGCTGACTGATGGATAAAGAGATCCTGAAAACCCCACCCCTTGGTGACATCTATTTTTCCGACTAAATTCTGCAGATTCTGGTGCCTTCAGTGTGACTCATTAGCACGGCTGTGTGATTACAGGATCACTGAAACCTAACAACATTTTGTTTCATTTAGTGAATTAATCTCAGTCTTGGGAACCCCACCCTTCTCTTTCCATAGCAGCTCTTTAGGGGAGTTATGGTCAAGAGAAGACCTGTATAGATTAACCTTCCAATATAATTTCTTTGCCTGCCTCACACCTCGTTTTACCATAAACCATCACTGTGTTCCTGCTCTATGTCTCTTCCTTCCTTACTCTCTGCTTTTTCTTCTTCTTTTTTTGGGTCATACTGTGGTGTTGGGTAAAATAATGAACTTTTACCAGCAAAGTGCATCTGTCAGTTGCTAACCTGCCCCACAGTTATTGGTACCTATGTCCATTAAAATGTGGAAATTATCAAAGGAGTGTGGAAATTAAAAAAACACAGAAACACTTCCATGACATGCATCTCCCTGAGGCTGCAGTTTGTCACTGACTGGGATTCACAAAATCCCCATTTAAATATGGCATTTTTAAATATGATTCTGTTAATGACAAATCAACTTTCAGTGAAATTTTCCTGCTAATGACAGCTGTGAAATCAGTTCAACAAATACTTGTCACTACATTTAACAGCTAATGTTTTATTCCCAAAAGCCATTCTTGACTATGGAGCTTTTCAAGTGCCTTGTACAAAAGAAGTTTGAATAATGCAATAATAAGTGAATTAAATTAAATTATTACCAACACTGTTGTGTTTTCTTGAATTAGGTTGCAAGCATCATTTGGAACAATAAGGATTTGGTTCAGATTTGCTGTGGCTCACCCTGTAACAGGGATTTTGTCTTCACATGGTGGGTTTTTCTCTTGGTCTGATCTTTAAAGTTTGCTGGGGCTCATTTCAAAAAGCCTAGCTTGGGGTTGTATGCAGTTCTTCAAGCTGAAATCACTCCTTGCTCTCACCAAGTATGTTTTTGATTAAAACCCAGTTTTATTGTTGGTGTGTATTTCCTGTTTTCCACCTATCTCAATTCCCACACGTCACATAAGGCTCCCCCGAATATGATGGATTTACGGAGAGACCTGTTAACGTAGCAATAACCACAGCTTCCCTCCCAGCTACTGCCTGTCAGCACACCCCAAATGGGTGCAGGATGATTCCAGTTCAGGGATGTCTC
Organism: Corvus moneduloides; assembly: GCF_009650955.1. Classification (NCBI taxonomy): domain Eukaryota; kingdom Metazoa; phylum Chordata; class Aves; order Passeriformes; family Corvidae; genus Corvus; species Corvus moneduloides. Next base: position 76,027,641 of record NC_045511.1, read on the forward strand.
CTTCTCCTTGTTTTTCTTGCCTCCAGGCTTTTCCACAGGAGTGGTTGAGATCCATCAATCTGCTGTGGATAAACTGAGCTGGGAGCCCACGCCTGCTGTTTGCTCCACAGGGGGTGGGACAGATGGGCATGGGAGGGTGATATCGACACAGCAGAGCACTTTGGATAGAGATTTCCTCCTGCCTTGAGAATTCCTGGTTAGGGAAATCCAGCCCTGAAAAAATCTCATCTCATCTGAGCTGTAGTTTTCAACAGTAACACTGAGGATAATAGAAATCAGTCATTGGTTGACAGAAGTCTGTGATTTCTGTGCTGGTGTTAACACAAAGGAAGCTTTATGTATTTAATTGTTTTGTAGAATCTTTTCTAATGCAGGGATCAAGTGGATTGGATACTAGAAAAAATTTCTTGGCTGAAAGATTGGTTAACAATTGGAACAGGCTGCCCAGGGCAGTGGTGGAGTCACTATCACTGGAGGTGTTCAGAAAATGAGTGGACGTGGTACTTTGTGACACGGTGGTGTTCAGTCTAGGGTTGGACTTGATGATCTTGAAGGTCTTTTCCATCCTTGCTGATTCTGTGATTCTGTGAGTCATGAGCACGTCCTGAATGCCAACCTCCCTGAGTTCAGAATCCACTTTAGAAAAGAGGGAGGAAAAATTGAGACGGGACCAAATAAAGCAATGTGAATCACAGGTGCAGGTGATGTGGAAAGAAGTGGAAAGGGGCAAGAGGAAAATCAGTCAAACACTGTGGTGCAGACCCATTGATCTAAACAAACCTGTGGCTGTTTCATTTCATTAGAGTTTGTTTTCTTTTGCCATGTATTGAACACATGACTGTGACAGGTTTTGGGACACCTGTCTTTTGACAAAAAATAGAAATTCCTGTTTATGTGTTAGGCTCCTTTGTGATTCTTGGGCGGCAGCTGGGACAGGACAGTGTATTCCCACACAGAGCTCTCACCTGCCATCACTCAGCTCTAGATGAGCTGGGTGTGTGCTCCTGATGTCCCTCTACTACAGCAGGAGGAAACACTTCTAGAGAAAGGCAGGTCAGATCCTGAAAACATGTGTTATGAGCTTTTGCAGCCCACCTCCTTTCATACATTCAAACTGGCATGCTGAGAGCAAACATCAGTCTCCTTTGAGGTCAGTGGGTGGGCCATTAATAATTCCTCTGTATCAGTATTGTTAAAAAGTCTATAATGCCCATGTCACATCACTTTTCCTCACATTGATTTTGACCTGGAAAAATAGATGAGTAATGCATCTGATGTTCCCTAGAGCATAATAGGCAGCATTATTCGTTTTGTGGAGAATGTGCCATCACCTCTCTGGAGGAGAGGTGCTACTTGAAAAGCTGTCTTCCTCATCCATGCGTTCCCCCCACCCTTACACTTGTGTTATTAATCATTAGATCATCACTGGAGGAAAGCTGCTGGAGGCACAGGTATGCCTGGTTAAGAGGATAAATGGGTCTTGCCACAGGAAGGGAGTTGTGAGTTTTGTCATAATTCTTCCCCGCTCAGACTCCATCCAGATGTGGGTTTCAGGGATGGTATTTGGGAAAGCCTTTTGTTTCTGATCCTCTGTGCTGCAGCAGCCTGGAGCAAATCAGACTAACCTGGGATTGCTGGGTGAGGGGCTGTGCAATTTATCTCTGGGTGGCTGAGAGGCACAGACCACATGAAGGATTTCATCACCACATTACTCCAGAGATAGCCTGAGCTCATTCATCTGCAAAAGAAACAAAGGGAATGAACAACTTGATAATGCTTCACAGTTTGAAGATTGCTTCTGGATGAATGACCCACTTGTCTGTGAGTACAGGGCTGCTGCTGCAACACATGATAAGAATAGTGAATAAATTTCTTCAAAAAGGATTTTTCATCTGATGGTATCTGATATGTGCACACAGATTTGGAAAAATATTCTCCCTTACGTCTCTGTTTCACCATTAATTAGAATTAAACCAAGCGGTACCATTTACATTCAACAAATCTAGTTTTGCTTTCTGTCCTATTTTACAATCAAACGTGATGTTTCTATTTGAATGTCATATTATTATATTCCAACTAATTCAGCAAATTATTAATGTGGGCATATAATAGCCAGTGGCCCCTCAGCCTATTTGCTAACTTGGCTGATTTGCAGTTCATAATTTGTTAATAGTTCTCACTAATTATCAGTAATTTATCTGCTGCTCTTTTATACCCTGTGTCAATATTTTCCCAGACCAGACCAGGTGTATGAAACCTGCACAAACGCTTCTGTAACATCCCTTTTTAGGTCTGTACTGGACTGCTACTCATACAGGTGCTTATGCAAATCATGTAAGGGAGTTACTCTGCTCATTAAGTGCTGCATCACAGCACACCTGTATGAGAAATTTTATTTAGTAGAAAAGAAAAAAAAAAAAAAAAGAGAAAGCTGCAGATTGTGTGGCTGAGAAGGGGTTTTGAACACACACACACCTTGTCTTACCTGGAGGGCAGTAAAGCTGTCAGATGCAAGAGGAATCCATTTTCCTGCTGCCAGAGGAGCAGTTTACACCACATAGTGTTAATATTACTTTTTAGTAAAATAGTTTATTATCACTTTTTACTTTCTACAGACTGGTTGAGGGGATATGGTCTTTAGCTGGTGGGTGCCAGCCCAGCTGAGGCTACAGAGATCATCCAAATCCCTGAGCTAAGATGCTGTGCAAGGGAGGTAAGAGTGGCTCCCGACCTCTGAACGTTGTCTGCTGCATCAGAGGTTGGATTTTCTGGGATGGACACTTATGGAAACAGTGGCTCACTGTTCGAAGAGAGGTAACAGAGGTGGACATCTGAGTGAGGTTCCCTTGGAGGCTTCCTGGTACCTGAGGCAGAGGTTCGCTTTTGCGTATACATTTTTCCCATTTTCCCTTTTATTTTGTGGGCTAATTTTTAGAAGAGGCGCACCTGAAATCTCCTTAAACTTACTGCATGTGCCATGATCCAATTTTTATCGCACTGGCACGAATATCTAATATCTCATGAAGCTGGGGATAGTTTAGGAATATTAGGCACACTGACCAACCTGTCCTCCACCAGTAGCTCTACTTGCACGGCTGAACCTCTCTGTAAAGCTTACCAGCTAATTAGATTGCATTAAAAATGACAGTGGCTGTTGACTGTGGGGCTGGAAACCAGAGATTATGGTGTCACACAACACCACGCAATATGTGAGTCAGTCGGTGCCCTTTGAACAGTCCTCACATCTGGCTGGTGCTGAATGGAGCCACTGTCCGAGGGGCTGCTGCTGCAGTACCTGGTTCCTTATGTACTAATTACAAGCTCTGAACGCAGGAGTTAGGGGAGTCTGGGGACTTGTGGCTGGAGTTCACACGGGCTGGCAAAACAAAGGATGCCCTGTTCCTCATTACGCTCCTACACTTAATTAGGAAGTGAGTTTGTTGATCACTGGCTGCTTTAAGAATCACCCATTTATAGCAGAGCACTTTGTGATTTTTTTTTTTTCCCCTTTTTTTGGTGAAAGTTTATTTAAATGACATCTTGCACTTTGGCCATAAGGGACGTGCCTTTATTTTATCTGAGTTTAAATATGTCTCTTGTAGTCTCCCGGTCTGATGGAAAGAGACACAGGGGCGTTTTGTTCTGCGGGGCGAGCGGGAAGGAGAGGGGGGTGGGCCGGGCGAAAGAGCTGGGGCGATTGTTTGGGGTTGGCACTCGGCAAAGCCATTTTGGAGACCTGTGCCCTGGGTTTAGAGAGGACTGTGGCTCCTGCCTTCTGCTGAGGGTGTCAAGGCCAAAGCACTCTGTGGGTCTGAGGGCATGTTAAGCTGGGCCCAGTGTGGCGCTGAGCCAGGCCTGCACCCGGAGGCCGAGGGGACAGCAGTGGTGGCCACCCAGGGGATGTGGACAGCCCGAGGTGCTCCGTCCTGTGGGATGCACACGCTGCAGCAGCCCTCTCAATGCCGCCTGTGTTGGGAGACAGCCGTTTCCCCTTCTCCCTTACAGGGATGGCATTAATATCCAGTGCCACTGTAGGAGCGAGCAATTCCTCGCTGCTGCAGCCAGCGGGGATGAATGATGGACTGTTCTCCTCACGCAGAAACGGAGTGCTGGGGCTCTGACACTTAGTGGCAGGGGAATCACAAGAAAGCAGAGCGCAGAAAAGCTTTGAGAGAGAAGCCAAGAGCGAGATACAATGGGAAAAACAGAAGCCCATCTGATTTTTCTATAGGAGCTCTAACTGGGATTAATCGGCCTTTTACGGAAAGAAATGTACTGTCATCTTTGCTCAGATACCTCGTATCATTATTCTTAATTACAGACACCTTGGTGCTGCCTTCTATGCAGTCTGGTTCCTCAAGCATAAAATGCCTCCAATCCCACAATTGTTAAGCAAATTGTCTTCCTAGCTGCATTCCTGCAGGAAAGCCAGCGAGCAGCAGTGCGGGAGAGCTGGTGGGGTTTCTTGGAGGTCTCTTTACAAAATATTTTAGGTTTAGTGTACATGGAGCCGGTTCACTAGGCTGAACACGCAGTTTAGAGACTGGAGCAAGGAAAAAATTCTGTATTGTTAAAATATTTTCCCTGAATTTAACTAAATTAAAACAGGTTTCTGTGGTGTTTTGTAAATTGCCTTATACTTTTACATTTACCTGGCTACAAAGACCATTTCATCCTCTTTTTTGAGTTGTGTATACTGCTTCCTCCCCCACGTGAAAGAATAAAAATCAACTGATAACAGTTTCAGACTCGACAGGTAACAGTTGACCTGAGCTTTTGCTCACATAGTATTTTCCAGATGAGAGACTGAAGGTTTTCCTTGCTTAGAGGAAGCCATTCATTCAGTCCTCAAGGAGTGCTTGGACCCCACCCAGAAATGTGAGTGGATTCCTTGTTGTTGCTGTTGTTGTTTTCAAACACTGTCTGACTGTGAGTGGAGGAAAAATATAAGATTAGACCCCAAACCAATCATGTTAACTGTGAGAGATTTGCATAAATGTTATTTTCATAAATAAAACACAGTAGTGCTCATGTGAATGAGGCAGGTAAGGGAGTGTCTCAACTTCTTCAGATCCATGACCCATTTATAGATTATCACAAGAAATTATGCATAACTCACAGGCCACCAGGAAAACATAGTGGGGTATATAATTATGTTGCAGAAGTCTTGCTTCCAAAAAAAAATTGAGTTCAGCCTGGAGTCTATAAACATTTACATGTGCATTTAACTTCATTAAATGGCAAACAGCTGTAACTTCCTTTACAGTTATCCGCTGTTCTTCCTCTTGAAAGAGCTCTTTTGATGTCTAGGGCTCACGGAGTTTAGACCTTCCTTGGGTCTGGTTCTGACCGGTAGAGAAGAAGAAATTCTCCCTTTTGATTAAAGCAGTGGATACCCCAAACACGAACTTGTGTGGGAGCGTCACTTAACAACATGCCCCATTGGTTCTGCAGGAGTAATCTCCAGTGGTAAGTGAAAGTAAAAAGCAGAAAGAAAATGAGGAAGAAGAATAGTAAAAAAAAAAAAAAAAAAAAATCATGGAAGGGTGGGAGGCCAAATCTTCTCCCTGTAGAATTTTACATTGTCTTTAAAAATGTGGAAACATATTATTACTTTATGATGAGTGTTGACTCAAGCTTTTACAGTGAAACTGTGACCAATCCCCATCTTGTCACCCAGCCCAGAGCACTGAGTGCCACGTGCAGTCCTTCTTTGGACGCCTCATGGGGTGGTGGCAAATCAAGATCCTCTTGACTTCAGCCCTCAATCCAGCATGGATAGCATTGAGAAGATGAGCTCCTATCACTGTTGGTATCTACTTCCTCTCTGAACTAAAGAAAATGATTAGTCTTTCTTGCTGCTTCTAGTTCTGAGCTGACTAACTCAAGAATGGGCCATTTAAAGAAAGTCTCTGCATAAACAGTGTTAAAAACGCCCTGTAATTGGTACTATTGCCAACGAAACCATGTCCAGAAACAACATTTTTATCACAAACCCATTACATTTCCATTTTTTTGGTATGCTTGATAAAACCATGTCTTTCAAATACTTACGGGAGTGCCCTAAAAACCAGGTGCTCTTCTGGAGTTAATCTCTCTGACTCAGTAAAAAATGCCCTCCTTGCATTCCTCTACGAAGCAAAATCCAGCCCCTGAAGCAGCAGTGTTCCATCAGATCCATGTTCTTCAGGCAGAACGTAGCTACCAAAGACGCTATAATTCTGAAATGACAGTTCTCTACATCATTTTGATCCATGGTTCCCTATGATTCACATTTCTGGGGAAAAAGCCCTGCTGTGTATTGTTTAGGAGCAAGCAGGACCATTTTTCTAATTTCTCTCAGTTTGCATTTCCAGTCCTGGATTTGGCAGAGGGCTCTGAAAAAAGGTTGTGGGTAAAATCTTGTGTCACAGCAGCAGAGATTCTGTTGTGTGAGAGCCTTGGCTGGTCTCTTGGAGATATTTTGGGGTGATGGCTTCACGTACCCATCTTGCATGTGTGCTTCAGTCAGCCCTTCCAGATGTGTTTGCCATGCTGCTAGTGCATGATGCACCGGCAATCTTGACGTCATCCAAGGAATACACTGTCTTTCCTACAGGAGAACAGTCTCATGCTGTGTTTCCTCACATATGGAACGGGAAGGAGCAGCATTTCCAGGCTGATGCTGAGGATGAACTGAGGGTGACTTGGAATGGATGGCTGCTCTACACGAAGCTGGGAGCTAAGCCTCCAATGAAAAGTGGTTTCACCAGAGAAGCTTTGCCTTTCCATCTGCTCCTTGGATTTAGATTCCTCATGTTCTGTTGTGTTCGTATTATCATACAGCTCTGTGTCTGGCATAGGTATTAAAACGTCTGGGTGTGCAGGTTCCATAATCCTGCCGCTGGCTTCGTCTTTCATGGGCTGCAGGACTTGGTTTGCTGCATTTTTATTGTTACCACTGTAATTGTGTTGTGAGGGCTCCTGCTCCAGCTCTGGCTTGTTAAATAAACAGAACATATCCTTGTGTCTCATGCCTCCGCGTCTGGAAGGGATTTAAACCTCTTCTTTTGTCTGCGTGTTTTGGCTGAACTAAGATTTTCTCTTGAAAGACCCTGAGAGTTTCAGGGTCTGTGTGTATTATACAGAGTTTGCTTTCATTAAGTTGTGAGTTATTACAGCTTTGTTTGTGCTCGGGGTGTTGAGAATCACGGAGGCCAGTTCCTTTTAAACACTGAGGAGTACAAATAACCCAGGAATAAGGGTCTTGATTGATGTAGCTGCTGCTGTGGCTCACATGTGGAGTAACTCTACATTGTTGTGTTTCCTAAACAGTGGATTTCATAAACTGTATCATCCCATGGTGGCACCTGGTAAAAGGTCAAGAAGTAGAAAAAAGAAAGAGAGTCATTCAAACACAGCAGAATAATAAAGAATATTTTTCTAAGATCTCACCCCCTGTCATTATTCAGCTGTGTTCTGACCTGCTTATTTTCCTCTATTCACTCAGAATTCATCTCAAAAAGTATGTTATTTATGTGAGTGTATTGGAAGGATTCATTCTTCCCACAAATGCTGATATTCAATATAAATAAGGCAATTTTTTTGTGGAACCTGATTTTGGAAGACTCATCTACTAAAAGATCTCTAACTTGTCCTTCCAGCCTCAGCCAGAGGAAGCAGAAATGTGTGACATTCCTTCATAAAATCTGGATGGGAAAAATTAGTTTTCTACACAATATTTAGTCTTAACTCATTTTAACATCCTTATGAATTGAAGATTAAAAAACATCCTTAGTCATTTTATGTTAGGGCTTGGCCAAACTACCTCTTGTTTTCTTCCCCCACTTCCCTAGGCTCCATTTTCCCAGACTGGATAGAACTATATTTCTTACATGTAAGGGGATATGGTCAAGATTTACACCATTGAAGTAATTTTACTTTATTTTCTGCCATCTTCTCTATGCAGCAGTCCTTCTCAACTTTTCACCCTGCAGGTTCACCTGTGGCCCACGGCAATCCCCATCTACTGAATTCACAACTGGTCGCCAGTCAGTTGCTGGCTACCTCCTACTTGCACAGTCAGTTTGGGTTTTTATCTACATCTTGTTTTTCTTCCATATATTTACCAATTACTTCTACCATTGTTTTGTCTTCTACTTATTTCAGACAATCACCATGGTTGTAGAAATCTTGCAAAATTTGAGTGCTTTGTTACGAAGTGGCCCAGTTGCAGTCTGATTTAACCTGTAAAAGTAACTGAGATACCTTTTTCCACTGGTTAACACACATCATAATGCCAAATTTTGCCACATTCGACCCAGACTCATCTGTAGCTGGTGGTGTTCGGGTTTTTTATGAGCTGTAAAGCCTTTGTAATACTTGGCATGGAAGACACACGTGGCATATCATGATTAAATACTGGGTTTGCATAATATATCTATGCCTAATTTATCAATACAGCAAAATACAATTCAACAAACTGGTCCCTCTCCAAAACATCCACATATGTTTCTTCTTTCCTTTAATTGATTTCTCTTTGCCTTCCCCAATGTGGAGCAGCATTTTGTTTTTTTCCTCTGCATGTTTAGTAGCACAGTGAAGACAATAGATTTTTTTTCCCTTTAGCTTCATGGACTGAGTGCATTATAGAGCGGGAGGAAAGTTTCCAGCCTCTTGAAACGAGGAGGAACTGCTCAGACTACAGATAGGTCATTCCTCAGCACAGGAAAAGTTCTCTGCTGCAATAGATGACTGCTTATTGAGTTTCACTCGGTCCCAGACCCCCAGCTCAGGCTGTAAATCCAGCAGCTCCTCTTTTTCCCCAGCCCCTGTTCCATGGGTGAAGCAGGACCTCACAGGACCCACCTTGTGGAGCACACGTGCAGGAGAACAGACCTCCTGGAGGTTTCTGGAGCACAGCTGCAGGAGCAGCTCCATCTGCACTCGGATCCATGCTGGGACAGTTCAAGGCTCCTCTGCACCACAGGCAAAAAGGAACTTTCCTGACCTGAGGCTGGGGGGCTGGCAGAGGCTGGGGAGGCACAGACTGTGCTGCAGCAGGGACAAGCCTCTTGCTTTTGCAGCTGCAGAGCCTGACCTGGCTGCAGCTAGGTGGGCTTGCCTTCCCTCCAGCACAGCCCCTTGTCCCCTCTTGCCTCAGTGACACTGGCCTGAAAGACGGTGGGGCCACAAATGTTTTGCATCCCCACAGCATCTGCAGAGCTGAGCTTGTTTTGCTGGTACATCAAAGTCAGACCTGAACATACACAGAGGACCTGGTGTGAAATGCATCATTCTTCAGGTCTGTGTCTAAGATTAAACCACTGGAGAGTTCGTGTTATTCTGCCTGGTTACAGTTTAGAGGCTGGTTGAAATTTTTAAGAGTGCTTCCTTATAACCTGAGTTTCACATTTCCCCATTTGTGCTGTTTTTCTGGATATATCTCCTGTCAGAGTGATCTGTGCTGTTAAAAGAGTATTGACTTTGTCTGAGTTGCCCATGGTTTTATTGGCTTAGCTGAAATCAGAGAACCATGGAATTATTTGGGTTGGAAGGGACCTCATAGCCCATCCCATCCCACCCCTGCCATGGGCAGGGACACCTCCCACTGTCCCAGGCTGCTCCCAGCCCCAGTGTCCAGCCAGGCCTTGGACACTGCCAGGGATCCAGGGGCAGCCCCAGCTGCTCTGGGCACCCTGTGCCAGGGCCTGCCCACCCTCCCAGGGAACAATTCCTTCCTGGTTTCCAATAAGAATCTACTCTCCTTCAGCTTAAAGGCAAAGGAGCCTCTCTGTATTTGCCTGAAATCACTTCCACATACATATTTCTCCATGTAATTAACCCTTCTGGGTTAATTACATGAAAAAATGGCAACTTCTTTGAAAACACATGGACTATTGAAGACATCTTTTAGGGCCTTCCCCTGTAGAATCATGGCAAAAAATATAGTGAGGATCGCTGCTTGTTTTTCTTGCAAAACATCTGGTTTTTTTTTCAGGTAAGAAGAGCTCCAGTGATCAGTCAAGTTGTTACCTTTCTGTTTGTACCACAGGGTTTTAACAGATGCTTGAATTTCAATAAGAGCACCAATAATTTCTGAGTATGAGTTATTTAATTCTTACAATGAGAAAAGGACCAGGCTATAGTCATGCTTATAATACATAAAAAAATACAGTAATTTTATGCCTTCATGGTCTAAATGTGGTTTTGGAGTGTACATGGTGATCATTACATTTCATTATATTTCATTATATGGAGAGCCAGCCTGAGGAATAAAAAGCAGTCTGAAACACTTTATGAAAAAGCTTCTACCTTAAAAAAAAACATGCATCACATTAATATGGTGACTGGGCAAATACACAGCAACATTTATGCTTTTTGGAGTCCTTATTTAATGACTCTGGTGATTTCCTTCTCAGACAGACTATGCCTTAATGATGAAGCTGAAATCTGTTCTCAGTTACCAGAATATCTCCAGATTTAACATGTGTGAGAGAGACTAGTTTGGAACGAATCTTTTTAAGGCAACTTCCATCATTTCTCCTGTGGATTTTGCAGCCTTATCATCAAACATGTAATTGAAAACACTCTAGAGATGAGATAAGTGAAGTGAATTTTAATATGGATCTGTAGTCGTTTAGCCATCTCCTGGAGACTAGCACTGCTCAGCAGACAGCAGTTTGGTAATGTCTTAATTTGTTTACTGAATTACATACTTGTCTCATTGCTTTCTGTTGTTTCCTCTGTTGTAGGATGCCTTTTTCCCCCAAGTATCTCAAAACTTCCAGATGTTGAGTGCTAGCAAGGTCTCTCTTCAGATCCCCTTCCTGCAGAATTTTTAGCCTAGTAAAAATGACCCATGCAGACACTAAGTAGACAAATGACAAAAGAGTTTGAAAAGTCCAAAGCTGTTTCACTTTGCCAAGGGTGTTTTCACCTGGCAGTGAAAAAAAAAAAGGTTCAATATTTAAAGATATCTTCAACTTTATCGGGGAAGAAAATGTTACATTTCAACTTTCACCCCCTGACTGGAGTCTCCTGCTGAAATGGGTCTGCAGTGATATAAAAACCTAAATCTTCTCCAGGAATAAGAAGATAGGAAGAAAGAGCAGTAGATGATAACTTTTCACAGTGTCTCTCAATGTCTCTGCTGGGATCCAGGTTTTTCAGTTTATTCATGGATGGTATGAAAAAGGAACAATTAATGACATAATTAAGTTTGCTGATATGCAGTTAGTTCAGGACAGATGAATTTCTAGCTATTTGCAGTGATTTTTGGAAAGATTTTCCAAGATTTGCTAGTAGGAAACTTGATGATAGTCAGCCTATAGGAAAATCCCTCAGTATACCTGCACTAAAGACAAACCCTTACTGTAGTTATTATTAGTCAGGAAAAAAAGCTTTGGCAATTTTTTTTGGGTGGCTCCCCAAAAACTGAACACATTGCTGCAGGATATTATGGAGGACAGATGTTAGAAATGAATTCTCTAAGGGCTGAGATGTATTCATGGGAAATATATAATTTAAAGGCTGTTTAGGACTATTGCACCTAGGCAACTACTATCTCAGTCCGAAAAATGCTGATTATTGGAGGTGACAGAGGACAAGGCAGGAAAAATAGTGCTCAGTGAGTGATAATATTATTTTAAAATTCTTTATTCTTATTTATTTTAATTTTTTTTTTCATATTTCATATATGTTCATGTTCCTGAGACATGCACAGCCCACCATCCTGACAAGATCTTCTCCAAAGCAAAAATGAAAATGTTCTGCCTTTGTGGGCATTATCTGGGATACTTTTTTGAGACATGTCCCCAGACTGCGGTGTCCCTGCCAAGCAGTTGCAGCCAAAGCTGGAACAGGTCTAGCAGAGTTGTGCAATCTGACAATTTCCATTTTGGGGCCGCCTCAGGAAATGTGACCCAAAGTGGAAGGTCTGTCAAGTTTCAAACCCACTTGAATGGGAATCATCACTAAATGGGCAAATTCTGCAGTGACTTTGAAAGCTGTCTGAGATAATACTTAAATATCTTGCTTTGTCTTCCTTTCCAGCTGAGTTATATAGCAGCAATCTGGGTAAACAGAAGTTGGTGCAAATTCAAGCCCTTCTGACTTTGTCTGGTTGCTTTTTTTTCTGTTGCTGGTGATCAAGAAAATTCTGGATTTACTCCCTTTGCAAACACTGCACCCTCTGAGTGACTTTGAATGGCTTCTGTTCACAGTGTGGTTGGAACGGATCTGGATTAGCTGCAGTGTATAAATGTGAATAAAATGTAAACCCTCCCCACCTGAAAATTAATGATAAACTTAACCACAATAACGCTGAATTGCTTAGTGTGGAAACAATATTTCTTCAGTTATGGGAAATCAAACTTTTTTTTTTTTGGTGCCAAATACAATAGAATGTATTACAAGATGACTGTTACTGAGAAGTAACACATTATTTTTCAAAAATTGAATCAGTGTCACAAAATCTGTTTTGGTTTTATTCTCCCATACTTCTTCATTTTTTTCCCCCATATTTTTACCCCATTGGTTGCACTGAGAAAAAGTGAGGGGAAAGGGAGAATGATAGTCTTGAAATTGAGGAGACTTAAAAATTGGCAAAATGGGAAGGAAGGAAGGAAGGAAGGAATTCGGAAGGAAGGAAGGAAGGAAGGAAGGAAGGAATTCGGAAGGAAGGAATTCGGAAGGAAGGAATTCGGAAGGAAGGAATTCGGAAGGAAGGAAGGAATTCGGAAGGAAGGAAGGAATTCGGAAGGAAGGAAGGAAGGAAGGAAGGAATTCGGAAGGAAGGAAGGAATTCGGAAGGAAGGAATTCGGAAGGAAGGAATTCGGAAGGAAGGAATTCGGAAGGAAGGAATTCGGAAGGAAGGAAGGAAGGAAGGAAGGAAGGAAGGAAGGAAGGAAGGAAGGAAGGAAGGAAGGAAGGAATTCGAAAGGAAGGAAGGAAGGAAGGAAGGAAGGAAAAGAAAGAAAGATAAAGAAAGAAAAGCAGGAAAGAAAAAGAAAGAAAGAAAAGAAGGAAAGGAAGGAAAGGAGAGCAACACAATTCTGGCACAACAATTGTTGGCAGTTTTGTTGAAGCTATTGTTCACCTTTGAAATGGAAATAGTTAAACAAACTGCAGATGGTTCAGTCTCCACATCCTCACTCAGTTCCAACTGCCCCTCGGAGAATTGCAAATGAAGCAACTGTTTACACAGGCTTTTCCCTCCTGCAAAGGAGCAGCACCAGCGGAGTCCTGACAGCCTTTCCCAATCCTCCCTCACACAGGGCTCCTCCAAGAGCAGTTTTGGGTGAGTTGGGGGCCTGTGACTGGAAAAGGACAGAGTTACCAGGCTGGGGGGCTGCCTCTCATTTCACATTGCCCTGTGGAGCTCTTTGTTACCAGAAACCCATCTTTGCGTACAGTCACCTGTGAGATCCTCCTTCTTTGTTGGATAACCTGGTGGCATAGTTAAATTCTGTCGTGGGTCTCTTTGTTGACTGATTCAAGAAGAAAAATGTCATTAAATAAACTCTACAAATGTTCCTTGCCTTGGAGGGGACAAAAAATGGTGCCTTGGATTTTGCTCAAGACTTAGTCGAGAAAATATTCTATGAACATTCTGGAGGAGAACCTCAGAAACAGGACATTTATTCCACCCTGCAGCAGTGGCAGCGAAGCCCTGGACGGTGGGTTAAGTGTCAGTCAGCAGTATGTGTGTGCAGGCACATGGATCCAGTTTTCCTGCCCTCGGTGGAATTACAAGATTGTTCCCAGAGACAGCTGCTGTAGAGAGGCTGGGAAGCACGGGTTCCTCCCCTGTGATACCTTTGTAGCCCACCAACACAATGTGTTCCACAAGCAATGTGTTTTCCATGGGGAGAAAGCCAGGAAAGCTCCCAGATGGAGTTCTTCATTGAGTTAGAGTCTATCTTTACGTAATGGACTCTTTTTAGGAGCAGTAATTTCTTAACAAACGGTAATAAAAGCTTTAGCTTCACTGCATAGCTGTAGATCTTTCAGGTAGGATGAAATGCAGGCTTTTTTTTTTTATGGGGACTGTGTTCTGAAATTAATTCCCATTAGTACATGTGAGAGCAACCTCTAGCTTTGGTTTGCATCCAACAGCTTGTGAAGAAACAGCTGCTTTTGGTCACTTTTATGAGTGAAAATCTAAATAATGTTTTACATCTATTAGACTAAATAGAAAAGAAATTTGAAAGCAGTTCAGTGATGCCAAAAAATAGAAGGACATCTGCAGGAATGTAAATTATATGCAGAGATGCTGTGCTTGTAGGAGTAAGTGAGAGCAGCTGTTAAAGGACTGGGAAACTGGTGCTGGGCTTGATTTGAAGACTTAGTCCAGGTTTCCCCAGGTGTGACTGAACCACATCTGAGTGGTGGTGACACAGAGCTCTGTGCTCCCACTGGAGGGTCCTGGTAGCACTGTCAGATCTGCAGCCTGGCGGGGCTTTGTGGCTCAGGGGCAGCACTCTGCAAAAGTGGCTGTGCCCTTCTGTGGCTCCAGCTGCTTTCCTTGCCCCCATCTCAGAGCCAAGTGAGGAGAAAATGCCATCTCCTGATCCACGTAGGAACCATGAGCACTTCTGTGTCTTTGGGATCTGGAGTCCCTGGGGACCATGCTGTCAGCATCACCCAGAGTTCCTGATGGGAGCAGTGGAGAAGAAAGGCCTTCTGCCCCAGGGTGAGAGCTCTTTGTGCTGGCTGTGTCCACCAGCTGTTGATGCTGCACAAGCAGATTGCAGTGTGATTTGGCCTCTCCTCCTCCTTGTCCCTTATCTCCTTGTCCCTTAACTCCTCATCCCTCATCTCCTGCTCCTGTTCCCTGGGACACGCAGAGGAGCTGGAGGTGAGGCTGTGCTGGGTATGGCAGGAGGTCATGGCAGCATCTTGCTTGTGTTAGGCAGACCCTTGATTTTCCATCCTGAAAGTGAGAACAGGACTTATTATAGTGACTTCTCAGAAAGACAACAAATGCAAAATAAAGTAGCCTAAAACTTTCCTCTGTCTAGCTCTTTGTGACAGCCAGAGCTTTTTCTGGGAGGTGCTGTGTGATTTTAACTGACTTACCCAGTTTTTTGCCTCTAGTAGAATTATTTGGGAGGGAGGGGTGTATGTACACTCACTTATTAAATAACAGTTCATTGGATGAAATTTTTTTATTTTAATGGACCAAAAAAAAATCCTATTTGAAGACTGCAAGTCAAACACAAGTACTGCTTCAGCCAGAAGTCTGTCTTGACTGCCTTGCCTATGGCAAACTATGAAGTATAAAATATTTTACAAGGAACTGAGACTTCCTAGAGGATGGTATAAGAAGAGCCCTGTTTTTCAGTCTCATTGTTGCATGTTTGATCTTCCTTCCACTTTTGCTGCTGCAAAAATTGTCTTAACTCCACTGTTAGCAGGGGACCTGAGGAACTGTGACTCTGGCAGAAAGGGTCAGAATGTACATCTCTGAAACTGATCACTCAATTAATGTCATTATTTAGAATGCTTTTATTGCTGGTGCTGATTAACCATCAATACTTGGGAGGGAACGGGCAGAGAGCTCACTGCTCATTTAATTGAACATTACCCTATCAGTGGAACAAGTTCTAGCACTGCAGCAGCCCCATACCCCCTGCATGAAGGAATGCCAGATCTATTTCTTCCTTTTTAGGCTTATGTGCTATTCCCAGTAACCCAATTATACGGCTTTCTTCACACTTTATCCATAAAATACTACTAACACATCAAAAACAAGTGAATCCTTACATCCTGCCGTTTTATAGCTCATAAAGCCAGCTTCACCCATTTTACCCAAAGGAGTGTGCAGCCAAAAACAGGACAAAGCCAGTGGAAAAAAAGATATGTGTGTGTGTGTGCTGGCTCTGTATATGAATTATGATTATTCAAGGGTAAAAAAAAAAAATTGAATGATTGCCAAAAAGCCAAGTGTGTAAAGGGACAGCTGGAGTTTTATGCTGGAGTTTACAATGCATTACTGTTCAATAAAAAAAAAGAAGCCCTTTACGACAGCAGCTCACGCATCGCATGAGACATAAGCTACCTCTGAATACAGAGCACCTTCCTCAAAGGAAATGCCACTCCATTCTGAACTCTCCTTTAGAGGAACAATAGGTGACCTAGCTGGAAATGGGTGATCAGAAAAGATCTGATTCCAATCATTATAATGGTTATAATGGTTTGGTAGTGGACCTACCAACTGTACCGATACTTCCCTTCCCATCACAGTACTCGTGTCTCAGCTCTCAGCCTTTTTCCCCTTTCAAGGGTAACAGGCTTTAAAACCCAGGCCAAAGTCTTCAGGTTTGGCAAGAGGAAAGAGCTGATTCGGTGCTCACAATGACGGAGGAGAGAGAAAGGAAGAAAAGACGGGAGGAAAGCTGAACCTTTGTCCACAAGGAAAGCTGGCACTGGTTGTGTCCAAATTGTCTGAGAGCTTTGAATTTTCAGAGAAAGTTTTCTCCCTCAGCAGCTTTTCTCTCTAAAGGCCCATCAAGCTCTGTTGAATGCTTATAAGTTATTCTCCCCTTGTGATATTAGAAGTATTCATTACTTTCTTGTATTATTCACGATACTTAATTTTCTTCCAACTGTTTCATGAGTCCTTGAGCAATCTGATTACAAGCAAGGCTCAGCTTTGGTTCTTGAGAAAAGTACTAAATGGTAAAGAAACTCTGAACATGTGGGCTCTGAATTAAGGGATGGAAAATCCCCAGGATGATTAATGTCACAGCAAAACATGATGGAGAAGCCTAGAAACAAAATGCAGCATCTTCTTGAAGCCAACCAGACAGGTGAGAATATCTGAGGTTGGAAAAGACCCCCAACACCAAATTTATTGTGTTTTGTTGGGTGTTTTGTTTTTTACTTTTTGAGGGCTTTTTTTGCAACGAAGAACACAGTAGTGTTAACTAAAAGAAAACAAGTTGAATTAAAATGGGGAATAAAAGGAAAAGAAGTAGCCAAAAGAGTAAATAAAATAGTTGCAGGTGATACTGAGATTTTTTTTAGAGTGGCCCAGTATAACATGACACTAAAAATAAAACAAATAATACAAATGTGGAAGGAAAAAAAGCCAATTCAATAATGGTATAAATGAGGCTGTTTGGTATGGGAGTCTCTCAGGAACAAGAAATTTTCTTTAAGTAGCAGACAAACAGGGAAAGCAGGAAGAATTATAAGTAGAGGCTAACTGGAAATCTCCATCAAAAAGAAAGAGAAAAGGGAACAAAAAGGTCTTGAAGAAGAACCACTAAAGGCAAAAATATTAATAACCTCTTTTTGTAAACATGTATCTTCCCAACTCTCTGCATGGCCAGTGGAAGATGAAAGGATAATGGAAGTGCTTGGGGAAGATAAGAACTGGCAGAAAACGGAATTAATTATTTGTATCAGTGCTCACAGAGGAAATGCTCAGGGAGTTTCTTGCCATGGATGAGTCACAGCAGCTTCCTTCAGTTGTGGTGTTGTCTGTCGCGAATGGTTCTAAATCCACTCTGCTTCCAGAGGTGACAGTCCAGTTCTCCTGCTCTTCCCCCCCCCCGACTCTGGCCATGCCGTCCCACTCCCTCCCTTGGGCCAGAATTAGATTCCTTGCAGCTAAATCAAGAAACTAATCCCATCAGTCATCAGGAACAGCGTTTAAGACAAAAAAAGAAGAATAATTCTCTTTTTTTTCTACTGTAGTGCACAGTTAAATAGTCCTATGGGATATTATGGGTAACGGAAGGACAGCAAGTTTCCAAAGGCAGCTGGTAAATTTGTATAAATTCGTATAAATGTCCATCCAGGGAGAACAGAACTTCTCGTCAAGGAACAACCAGGTCCCTGAGCCTCACCCTGGTGGGCAGACATAAGTGAGATGTGTTGCTCTTATTTTATGCCCTCCCCAAACATTTCCTAGTGGACTCTGAATTGACTTCTGGCCTGAACAAATGCCATTGTACTCCTTATGGCATCAAAAGGAAACCAGCAGCAGCCAAAGGGCACCTCTCTCTGAATTTTATGAATTCATGCCAGTCTCAGGAGAGCTAGAGATGTAGCACTTTCTCTGGTAACAGGTATCTGGGTGCATCCTGCACACAAAGTAAATATGGTGTTGATTACAGTTGGTTTGTCCAACATAAATTGTTAACAGGAGCGTTTGTTTTTTTTTTTGGGGGGGGAGTAAGGGATGTTATAAACGGAGCCTGAACTTTTTGGGTGAGATAAAAGTCTGCTCGTTTATTTAAAAAGAAAAACCAGGAGCGGAGACTTGAGATAAGCCCGAGTCCCACTCGGCAACCCAGAAAAGAACAACAGTACGGCGCGCAGGGCGTTCCTTCGGACTCGGGTTCCTCAGGAAGACCCCCAGGGACTGAGCCCCGGGGCCGTTTTATAGTCTCTCTGATGTTATGACTGGTGCAGCTCCGATCCTCCCTCGGGTGGCTCGTTGCCAGGGTCCTCATTGGCGTTCAGCTCCGTCAGTCTCTGGGGCGTCGAGTGATTAGTTTGCCCCTTAACCAGTAATTCCTCAAGGTGTTTACATCATAAACCATTAAGTCATCTTAAGAACATTCCAGAACGTTCCCCTCTTTTCTATAGACCCACCACTCTTCCCCCATTGGTGTCACCATCTAGCGATCACATAGCAGCAACTATTAACTTATTAACTGTATATAACAAGTAGCTATTAACTTCTTTTTAACCAAAATAAAAGAAAACTTTTAACCATTTATTACAAGGGAGAAAGAAGCAAGCCTTTCTTTATTAATCCACCATCCTCTTCCAGTGTGAAAAAATTTCAAAAAACTTGTGTCTTTTACTCTGTGCAAGGACCCAGAAGGGTCTCCCTGCTCTCTCACAGGGACCACGATTAGCAAAACCTGTCCCTTTCCCCCGCAAAATAAATCTTTTGATCGCACTGAGACTAAACAAAGATTTCTCTGTTTACTTTTGGAAGCACTGAGCATCAAGACACTAACACCAGGGGATAATCTATTGAAGAACTTTCTTTGTGTTAAAGTCCAGACTTTGTGGAAGACTTTGTCAACAAACCTTATGAAAATATTGATATGTTACTGTAGTTTTATGGTGGTATAAAAGCATTTTGAAATGTTGATTGGTGACTAATTGTCTTTAAAGCAAAGGAGTAAACAGTGTGCATCTTGGAGCATTTTGGTTTTTATCAGCAGCTCACTCATGGTTAAAGACTTCACATTTCTGAATCTCTTGGTTACTACATGTTGCAAATCATCACAGGGTACAAACACCCCAAGACTAAGTAGGGTTTTTTCATACTCACAGCTTCCACAACCAATGAAGATTTACTGTTAAGCTAAAGAATTAAGCCTACCACATGCTACCAGGCCTGAGGCTACAGAAAGTATCAGCTGCAACCACCAGGCTAAATAGTGGCATAGAAAGGGGAACAGAATTTATTTCTACTACTGGATCTGCAAGAGACCGAGACTTATTAGAGGGCAGAAGAATGAAAGCAGATGGGAGATTTAAACTGAGCCAAGTGATTTAAAGATGCATGGATAACCCTTTTATTACATGGGATGATTGATGATGCACCAGCAACTACTGCTGGCCACACTGGCAAGAATTAATTTGGAAGCCCAATTAGAGATGAGCTGCTACTTAGTTCCAGGCTGCGGAAGAAAATCCAGCCATTTGTCCAGGGATGGCTGAAGGTTTGGGGTTGTTATCCAGAGAAGGAAATATGGTTATGCCTGGCTTTATTGTGTTGTTTTTAGTGTGTCTGCCTCTCATTTGGTCTCACATGTTTACTTTTCTTCCTCTTAAATGTAAACTGCACCACCTGCCTTGGCTTGGGAGTCAGCATGCAAGGCTCAGAAAGAGCCTGCTCCAACACTGACTGTGACTTTAATACTCAACCTTTTTATGAATACTGTCTGGCTGGGCTGTAACCTGCCTCTAGATGGACAAGATAGCAGTGTGTTGGTGCTCTGTGCTCCTGCTTATTGTCAGCAGCTGTGACAAATATGTTTTATTTTGCTTTGAGCCTGCACCAACAAGCCAGGAGCTTCCAGCGGGGCCTGCACTGGGGTCTGTCATTCTTATCTGCATCAAAACCTGAGGGCAAGGAATTTACTGCATGTAAATGTGTTGGCTTGTTTTGATTAAACATGCTGTAGAAAGCCCAAATTCAACACCTATGCAGCCACAGGGAAATGGCAACATTATTTCCACCACAAGCAGCATAATTTGCTGAAGGCCTTCCGTTAAACATACATGGGCCTGTTGTGGGTGAAAATTGAGTGCCATGCTTGTGAACTCGCTAAAAACATTGTCAAGGCTGGTTTTGGTTCACAGCCTGTGCTTGTGTCAAAGATCTAGTTCTCTGTTAGAGAGTGCTGGACTTTTCCCTCCCTTTGCTGCGTCAACGTGTTGAACTGGGGTTTCTGAACTCCCATGAAACCGTGGTTAAATCTATCGTCCAGTGAATCTGACACTGATGTTTTCAGAGATTGCTCCAAGCATTTTGGTCTGAATTTCCCTTCTGCTTTGCCTCTGAGAACTCATAACTCTTTACCACAGAAAGTGGGTGATGCCTAAGGACACATTTTTGGATACTAAGTCCTAATGAACAGGCCCAGGAAAGTGCTCTCAAAATTTTGTGAGGCATCAGCTATGCAGGAAACGTCTCCTTCACCTCACAATAAACATTTTGGGTTTGCAGTTGTGATGCTGTTGATCTCCCTCAGGATGCTTGCAGATCAGCCTTAGCTCATGATTCAGTCTCAAATTTGTTCCAAATGTGTGACAGCCAAGTGACGGTGATGTTTAATTTGTTATTGTGGTTGTTCTAAGGGCTGTGGCTGGAGCAGCCACCCTGCACATACGCCTCCGCAATGTTTCACAGACCAAACCTCTCCATCATCCAAAAACCATGGGATTCCTGCCATCCCCAGAGGCATGCTCAAAAATCACCCTTGGAAGTGAGTTAAGGGTTTTGGAGATGCATGTGGTGCCTGACAGCAAAACAAACACGTGGAGATGCAGAGGACAGCAGCAAGGGGGATAAGTCCTCTGAGCACTGATTTGGGCAAACCATAATTGCTGTTGCTCCACATATGTCAATCAGCCAGATTGGCATCCAGGCATTCGGATCTCCCACTTCAATCTCTCCTCCTGAACTGTGCTCTGGGTTGGTGCCACTGGTATCAGACAGTCACAGGTGTTTTAGTGTTGTTCTGAGGTCAGCACTTCACATCTACATGGGATAGTATTAAGGGAAATGAAAGTTTAGGAGGGCAAAGGGCAAGACAGATAAATATTTTGCTGCGCCAGCTCTTCATTGGTGTCTTAAGGACATCACACTGCTGACACGGGGTCCTGAATGCAAGTCCAGGCACCATCTGGCAGCCTGCTAGAAGCAGTTTCTTGGGGCTTCCCCACATCCCCTTCATCTCCCCTGAGGTCTTGGATGGAAGAAACAGAGTCAACAGAGCCAAGCTGACTGCTTCACCCATCAATTGAGACCAAGGTTCTCATGAAAGCTGACTATTGCTGTCAGGTTTTTTAATGGCAGACCGATAAACTGGGATTTGCTTATCTTTTTTTTTCTTTTTAGTTTTTTCCTTTTCCAGAGAGACTGCCCAACAAGGGCTTGGAATTGACTCAATAGAGTGTTTAGTTGCAGGGGAGTTAATATACTTTATGGCCAGAATGAAGACATTTGAACTCATAAAAAGTGAGACTGTGCTATAAATCCTAAAAACCCTGAAGATGTTTAGTGGCTGTGTAACCTGTGTTAAATAAAGAGGTACATTTTTGGCTGTATCCAGCTATTAGACACATCTAATAGCAGTAGATGTTCCCTGTGAGATGCCTTCTCCTTCCACAAAGTTTGTCTTTAGAGCAATACAATGAGGCACATGCACTGAAAAAACTTGGGAGACTTTGTATAATATATGTGCCCTTATCAGAAATCTTGTAAACTGTCTCTGTTTACCAAAAACATTTCCTGGCATGAAACAACTGTGTATTTTGTTTCCACAGAACCAGAACTGGAAAACACTTTTCTTTCCAAGCTCCTTTTGCTCTTCAGAGCATTTTCCTGCAAGCTAAATCTCCATGCCCCTTCCCTGCTTGAGAATGCCAGTGAGAGATGAGAAGCAGAAAGAAAATTGAGAATCATGTAAGTTTCCTTATAGGGAAACCAGCATTTCAATATTGGCAAATATTGAAACCAATATTTAGTGGTTTAAATATTTACCAACAATTGCCTATAAATTTGGTAGAATTGAGAATAGCTGCTGAGTGCCCCATCCCAGGCGAGTGTCCTGGCTGCTCCAGGCGTCGCCTATGCTGAGGTTTCTCTTTTCCATTGGGCTTTTTGATGAAAAGCTCAGAGGGTCCTTCTTCACCTCCTCTTGGCCATCGATACCCTTTCCTTGCGCCTGGGCCATATTCAGTCCTGGACAGTGACAATTTCTTAGCCCCTTTCCAGCCCAAATATATGAATGTAGTTCCATTTACCACTTTAGCATTTTACAATGCTGAGCCTGATGTGAGATGAACAGCAGACTCATATGAAAACTCTTTATCTCATTTTGTTTAATTGCTCTTATCAGCATTTCACTCATAACTGCATTAAGGGGACAGAACCCATTGGATCCATGCGTTGCTTTCTAATTAAGACTTGTAGAAATTCACTAAACCTATTTTTCTGTCAAGAGACCTAAGCCCGTACAATGGCACTTGCCACATTTGCACTCTACCTTCACTTCCACGCTGAATTTCAAACCCAAACGAACAAGTTTGCTCTAAAGTTACTGCAATATTGTTTTTTAGTTCAGACAGGAGGCACCAAGTGCTGCTGTTGCTGTCTTTGGAGGAAGTTCAGGCTATTGCATTTGTCACGCTGCTCCGATGAACTCACTGCCACACACAAACACAACAGAGCAGATGATGAAAAGCATTCACAGTTGCTGAAGGAGCTTGTTACGTACCAGGACCAGCATGAACCTGAAAGTGGGTATGGAGATTTATTTATTCTTCTTTCTTTTCTTGGATGGCAGGGGGGAAGGTATTTCTTTCTTTGTCTCTCTTTTTTTTTTTCCTTTTCTTTAAAAGCTGTAAACAAAACAAGATATTCCTGTTCACCTTAGTAAATGGACGGATGTTTCCCTTGTTGTAAAAATAAGCAGCAGTCAGTGGCTGAATGTGTGGCCGTAATAAGATATATCTACATAACACATGTGTTTTCAGACAAAAGCAGAGAGAATAAAGGCCTGGTACAAATCACAAGTTCTCAGAACATCCTTCTGCTTTCTGCCACCAGCACCTCATGCTTGCATGGTGCTCCCCTTGCCAGGAGACCACCATTTCTTCACTGTGACATGCCAAAATCTAAACAATGACTATGTTCTCGTGTGCTGTGCCTGATTTCTGTCATGGAAATAACTTTGTCATTGTTTCCTTGCCTCTTCCCTTCTGGCCCCCCTTTTGGGGCAGATTGCGGGCACAGCACACGGCGGGTGCTGCTGCTGTAGGACAGAAATCCTCTGTGTCAAGCCTCACATTAGATCAGAATCCAAGGGCTGTTCTGCCAGCTCTTGTAGGGAAACACATGGGCACAGAGGAGAGATGAACTGCTTTTTCCTGTGATTTTTCTTCATGCAAGGAGAGTTTCATTGTATGCATGCACAAGGCAGGGTCGTCCCAGATGGTTTTCATGGGATTGATCCCAGTGAGCTTCATTTGTCCCAAAGGTAAGCATCAAATATAACCTGGATTTATTGAGGTCTCTGGTGTTGTTGGAGAATGTCAAGCTTTTAAGGGAGTATTTCAACTTACATATGTTAAAATGGAATATATTATCCATCTTTCCCTCTGGTAACTCCTGGCTATTGAGTCTAGGTAAGTAGTTCAGAGTAGAAACTCAACTTAGAAATAGCAAAAGTTTGGGCTAAAAATATCCCAATCCAAGTCCCTGGTATTGGATTGCTTGGATCTTTATCAGACTGGAGGATTTTGCTGTCTGGGACACAAAAATTAAGTCTGAAATAAACTATTTGGGTCAATATGTGCTGCAGCTTGCCTTGAGATTATTATTCTACAACCAGGCACAAAAGAAACTGGACTTAAGACCTTCCAAGCAACATTTAGAATGTCAAGTAAAAATTCCTACAACTAATTTTTTTTCAATTTTGAGGGTTCATGTTGCTGAAGAAACCACGAAGAAAGCACATTGAGCACCAGTTTTTGTAAGTGGGCAAAAATAATGTATTATTGTGATCCAGGATAGAGTTACTCCAGGTTCTTCTGGCAAACAGGTATCTGACAATTGCACTTCCTCATCTGAAATTTACTGGAACATTGCCTCAACGCTTGCAGGACCAACAGCTCCAGTCCCAGTTGTGTGCCGTGCCCAGGCAGAGATGGAAACTCCTCCTGGTTTCCATACACATGTTTCAGAGCACCTTGAGGAGTCTCCCAGAGGATACATGAGGTGTTTGACTCACCACACCACTCTGTGACCAGCAGTGCTTCCACACCAGCCTTGCTCTCCAGCTGGAAAGCCAAAACCTCATCTGGGGAGGATGCAGGGCTGCCCACACCTGGGTGTCACACACGGTGTTCCTACGAGCCCCCACCTGTGCTGGTGCCTGTCAAGCAGTCCCTCCGAGGGCCACAGCTTTCTGATAAGTTTGTGGTATTTGTTTATAGCATGGCCTTGAAGGATTACAGGATAGATGAAGTTTTGTTTCAGGCTGTGACAGTGCCCTGGACTAGATAGGCTTGGCAGGGTGTGCAGCTCCTTTGCTCTCTGGGTGTATAAAACTTGCGTGGTCTTGGGCTCAGAGGTGTGGAGCTGAACACACTGCTTGCGTCTCATGGTCACATTCCCTTTCCTGCGTGGAAGTCATCTGGCCCAAAGCCTAAATTCTCTGGGAAGACAGGTCAGGGCTGGCTCTGATTCGGTGGAACAGGGTTTAATCTGGTGGCTTTTGCACCAGGATCTCACCAGCATCACACTCTCCCAACTGCACAAGAGTATCCAGAGCATACAAGGCGATTTTTGGGGGCTTTGTTCATCCTTTAATTGCCTTATTGTATCTGCATGCAATGTCATTAATTTCTGAGACTTCCTCAAGTTATTTGGTCCATCCACGAAAGAACAAAAACTCTTCTTTGAGTCCCAGGATGCACATGTCTATCCCCCATCCTGTCCTCATTATACCTCTGCTGTAGGTAATTCTCTTTTCCATAAGAAATAGTATTATATGACATTTAATCAGCTTGGGTGCCTAATTACATTTATTGACCTAATTAATTGTTATTGTCTTTAGAATATTAACTTCATCCAAGGTCCCATTTAGAGGGTTTTCCGGTAGCTGTTCCTTATTCCTTTCATACAATGTGTGACAGCTTTCTATGTTTCATAATTTTCCATGTTCCTGAGGTACTTCATGTTCAGAAGATGCTATCAGCATATTTTGTTTACCAGAGAAACTGATTATTAAGGAGGCTGAACAGCTAATTTATTGCCTGGGGGAAAGTCTTGACAAGAGAAACTGAGTCTGAGAGAAGGAGAGAGGAGTTATTAATCTCCCAGGCGTGTTTTGTTCAAGGAAAGGTTTGACAAAAACACTCCTCAGAGGGTTCCTGTCTCCAGCAGTGATAAACTACATTTTCTAATAGAGAAGCTTTAGGTTTAGTACCATGTGGAGAAGGAACCTTCTTTTGGCAGTGGTGATCATGCCTAGAAAGTTAATACTGCTGGTGGGTGTGGTCAGAAAGATATCTGTAGTGGTAGCTATCAAAATATTCTCAGTAGTGCCTTCAGATAGTGGGTTTGCCTTCTGGTACTTCTCTTAAAAAGGTTTGCTGAGACCACAGTGAGGAAAAAAAAAAAGCAAATTTGTCCTTGTTGCTCTCCAAATTACAATTTGCACAAATGTGGAAGTGACACAGGCTTCCAGTTACCTCTTGTAACTGTGAAATTCTGGTGCCAGAGACAGCTTGGTGATGCAGAAAATATCTCAGCTCCTCAGGAAAAGAGGCAAAGGGAATAAAACCCCACAAAACACTTGCAAAAAGATGTTTCCTTAGTGAGAAAAACAGAAGGGGCAAGTGTTCCTCATTTTATCAATCTGACACCTTAGTCTAATAATTTGAATATCAGTAATATTAAGCATTTTCATATGTAAGTCAATAAAATGATAGCAATGTAAGATGTACTGTTTTCTTTGCGACAGACAAAGTGCAGACTTCTTGTATAAAACTGAACTGTTTAAAGTCTCCCTTTGCATTTCTCCAGGTTTTGGGGGATTTTCTAAAGAAGAGAAGAGAATCTGTAAGCAGCAGACCCCTCAGCAAAACCCCAGAGTTTCTTGGCTTTTGTCTTTTTCAGCAAATGCTGAAATATGTTTTCAGGACTTTAGGCTGTTGAATATCCAGCCTTAGGACTGTGGGTATATTTTGGATTTTGTGGAATTTGTCGTGATGTGATACTGTCACCTTCTTTTTCCACAATTTCTGGTATTTGCTGTGCTGCCACCCTTGTGACTATGGCTGAATTTACATTTCTGATACTGTCTGTGGGGTCCCTGAGTCAGCCGCTCTTCTTGATGGATTGAGTAATGGGAAATCCCCCATTCCTTACTGTTTCAAAACAAGAATATGATTAAGTATCATCATCAAAATCACATAAATAACATCTTTCTGTATGTTTTTCAAGATTTCTGGGCTTTAATAATGGATAATATTTTGTTTCTGATCAGTGCTGGCTATTTTAGGCCTTTGACTTTTACAATATATTGGACCTTTCCCAGAGCCTATGTTTGCATCATCAAATGAGTTACATATTTTGAAGTTGGATGGGTTGTGGCTTTCCCTTCCTGATCTCAGGAAAGACCACATCCCATGAAGTGCCATTTTGAGGTAAACATGCAGAGAGTAGAAGAGGGGAAAGATTTTGGTGAGTAAAAACATTAAAACCACTCCTGAGCAACATACAACTGCATTAATGAGATACATGGCTGTGGTTCTGAGGGCTTTGTTGAGTAATCTGCTTTCTTATGGGCTTTTTTTCCCCACCTTTCTGGGTGTGAGCCCCTCAAGGAAGGATTCTGCCAGTGCCTAGGCAGCTTTTCGTGTGGTTGGGAAGCCGCTGTGGCCAAAGTTTCCCTGAATGTGATGGCAGAAACTGGGTCTGAATTGGGGAAATAAAATTTCATGCTCTAACCCTAGCTTGTGTGAGACACAATAGCTGAACATTCCCCGGTCTGAGCCCGCCATAATGAATGCAACCCTCAGAAAGAGAAAAAATTACATTGGATCAGTTTTTTTCCTTTCAAGCAGTAAGCTACCAAAACACACGATTTTCATTGTTTTGTGTTGTTCAGGGGATAACTATTGCCACACCAGGTTGAAGGTATCAAATACTTCCTGTTCTTCCTGCTACCTCTGTGACCACATCCAAATGCCCAGGAAAATTTATCAAGCTGGAGGCATTTCGCTGTCAGTTTCACATCCTAAAAAACGAGTTGAGAGCAGACTTAATCCAGCTGTTTTCTGGGTACTTTGCTCTGTAGTCTGATGGTGGTGGAACAGTTGCAGATGCGCAGTGTAATTATATCTGTATGATCCTGATTATTTTACCAGCTGCCATTACTTTAGATTTTTTCCAAGAATGAGTAGTTTGTGAGCAAGTTGTGGAATGAGCTATTTTGCCTTTGTGAGATGGTGAATTTATTACCAGACTGGGGACTGCTTTGGATTCTTATCAAATCTTTCAAGATTTATAGCATATTATTTCCTCTGCAAATGGATTTCTAACATACAATTTGTTTATGTTGTAATCCCACCAGTTTTTTGAAAGGAACCTTTAAAATGAAAAACTGCCTTTGAAGTAGAAACTGAAAGCAGTCAGTTCAGCAGTTTAAGGGGGCAGAACCAATGAAAGTTTCTGTAAATTATTATTTGAGGAGCGCCATGCTCGTTTCTGTGGTCTGTTGGTGTCTGTGTCAGCTGGGTCACCTAATGGAACTCAGATGGGAGAGAGGGCGTTATCCCCATGGCCCGACTGCAGAGGTATTCCAGATCCAGACAGACATGTTCCAAAACACTGAGGGGGCAAAAGCAGCCACAGATGCTCCTGGGAGATGGGCCTCAACAAGTGAAAATTGTTGGTTGATAAGTGTAAAATCAACGTTTGGAGTAAATGGGGAAAAAAGACCCGAAGCTGAAAGCAAGTGGATAAAGATGAGGGCCAACCATAGAGCAGGTAGTTTGCTTTTGGGTTTTTTTTTTTTTTTGCTTTCCTCTGGTTTATGAATTGTTCATTCTTAGTCCACATGATTGTGATGCAATGGTAAGAAACATTACCAAAACTCATGCAAAATGGGATGCTCAAAGGCTGAGAGGATGGAAAAATGGAGACAAAATTTATTTAAATCTGGTGAAATGCTGATAGTCTAATTCATGTGTATTCCATTGGAGTGGACAGGGAGGACAATGTTTCCCTGCTCATCTTCCTCACCTCAGAGCCACCGACCCCAGGGGAAATACCTCAGCTTCCAGTTAAAGCATTTTCTGGGAGATGCCATTTTATGTCAATCACTCCATGGTTTTGACTGGTTGTTGTTTGTATGATTAATATTCTTACTAGAGTTCAGGTTTCTGGTGGAGAAAAGGAGTATCACTCGAAAAATATAGAAGAATATAGAGAAATGTCAAAAGACCATCAAAAGAAGGTGCTAGAATTTTGAAATGTAACACAGTGGAATCACATACTTCGAGGAACCTGTAAAAAGGAATGGTCTGGCAGCACTGCTTCAGGTGAGCAAAAAAAGTCCAACTAGAAGAAGCTACGATGACAACGAGAAGAAGTAAGAATTTTGTGCTCGGAAAAAAGGGTTTTAGAGAGATGGAGAAAGAAACCAACAAGGTCAGTTAATATTTACTGTTTCATGGGAGTTTCCTGTCATTTCCCTTCAAAATATTATGAGAAAATGATCTGAAGAGGGAGAGGTGCTGTGCTTTGTATCTGTTTGCCACTCACAGGGAGCTCTTCCTTCACTTTTCTGAAACAAAAGTAAACTACATCAACCATTTTCAAGTGGGGAGCTGTCAAAAGTTCTTTCCTTGTGTGCAAACCATGGGTCAAACCAACTTGGTACTGAAAAGGTGACATTTTGCTTTCAAATGGCCAGTTTACAGCACCGATAGCTTCAGCGACAAAAAGTTGTCAAAACCCCAAATCCCAGAAAGTAAAGACAATGTGTGTGCTGCATGTTTCCCTGGATAGTGAACGTGGTGGAAACACACCTGGAGGTGCACACAGGATCCGTGACCAGGAAAGAGCTGTGTGCAGGATGGTGCTTCACAACCTTCAGTTTTTCACATATACCACCTTGCTCATTGCTGTTCCCAAAAATGCTGTTTACTGAGAAGAAAACCGAGGTCCCAAAGCTTGGGAAATAAAGCCCGGATTGTTTCTGTCTGCTCCAGCAGCCGCTGCCTCTCATTTTCATTTCCCCTCCGCTCTCTCCCGCTCCCATTGCTCCTGTTGTTTCAGCTGCTGCTCCCTTCCCCTTTCATCTTCTCGCTCCCCGCCAGAAGAGGGTCCAGGTTCACCTTCCCCCAGGGATGGGGGCAGCTTTCCCGTGCTTTCCCAACACTGCTGAGAGGAAAAGGCCATTGCAGGGTTTCATCTCCCGTGATTCATCTTCCTCTCCAGTGCAGAGCCCACCTCTCTCCTCCCGGGAGCGGCTCCTGGCCTCGGGGATGTTCCCCTGTGGGGGTTCTGTCCTGCTGAGGAGCCCCTGTCCAGGGAGGGTGAGCTGGAGGCTCTCACCTCCCTGGGGCTGGAGCCAGGTGAGTCCAGAGGGAGAGGACGAGCAGGGATGAGGGTGATGAATAGTAGGGACACTATTGCAGAAGTCACCTGCAGCTGGACAAATTTTTCACCCCAGCTCAAACCTCTCTTCAGGCAG
Source organism: Corvus moneduloides (assembly GCF_009650955.1). NCBI lineage: Eukaryota > Metazoa > Chordata > Aves > Passeriformes > Corvidae > Corvus > Corvus moneduloides. Next base: position 76,057,596 of record NC_045511.1, read on the forward strand.
AGGCTTGTCCCTGGCCAGGCTGTCCTGCACCATCCCTTTGACCAAATTTATAGGACTGTAACTGTGAAAAAAACCCCCACATAAGCCATACTTGTGTTCATGGTTGACGTGTGTCCTTTTGCACAATTGCACAGACTTTCCACCCAAATTTGCAGCCAACAGCAGTAACCAATATTGTCAGGTCACTGCCAGCAGTGCACTTTGCTGTGGCTCAGAGGGCCTCACAGGACAGCAGAAGGTGGAAAGAGTTTTCTCTTCTTCTCAGAAGGACCAGGTTTAGGCACCCCAGAGTTTCAAGGAATGCCCACCATGCAGGTGATTTTCACATAGAGTGAAAACTAAAACATATATTGGTATACGTGTATTATTACTCACAATTTAAAAGTGACAGAATCTAATTCTCCTAATTTATTTTATTATTATCAATGTGATGAAACTGATGAAATTGTCTGTGGTATTTGGACAAAACTTTCCTTTGCTTCAGTCCATTACTCTCTCTTTTTCTCTTTTCTCTTTTTTTAAAACCACCAATATGCTTATTACCACATTTTTATTATATTGTCAATCAGGTAAACATAGAAATATCAGCTAATCAATTCAGAGGGTTTTTTTTCCAATAAAACTGAGGGCTATGAGTTCTGAAGAGAGTTTTCAGCGGAAATCAAAGATGTACAGAGCCTGTGCTCTACTATCACAGATGATCTCTATGGTTAGGGAAGATGGAGACTTATTTCATACCAGAGAAACGGTGTAGAAACTTGTAAAGAAAAATGACACAAATAAATGGCAAGGTGTGCAGTGTCTTTTTCCAGAAGGACTCAGCCAAACATGAGCAAATCCAAGTGTTTTTCATTGGTATATTCACTGCATGGGTAAAAATACAAAACAGTACTAAAAACTGACATCTCAGTGAGGGCATTAGTGGAAATTGTGACACTGAAAAACAAAGTTAAAATCAAACCCATAAATTCCCCTTTTGCTCAAGGAGGCTAACAAATACAGACACAACTGTGGGCCTTGCTTGGTGTTGTTTAAACATAAATGGAAAAAGAACACTTCTGGTTTAGGCTTTTTGGCAGAAGTATGGGAGATGCCTGTGTGGGAAATCAAATAAAGAAATTGACCAAATTGAAGGTAAGGAGAAATAAATATTAGCAGAAAAATAAAATGAAAGGCCAAGTAAAAGCTGGCTGTGAATGTAAACCAGCACCTTGAATGAAGTTCCAGTTCTCATCTGTGATTTATTGATACAGTCTCTGGGCACTTGTGGTTTATTTAAACAGGAAAAGCAGTTGCTATGTACAACTGCCGTTGCTTCGCAGCAACCTGTGGCGTTTCTGGGCACTGTGATGACTTCTGAAAGCAGATTTACCACTCTGCAATTAGTGGCTTCTGGTTGTGGCAATATCCACTGTTGACAATTCCTGCCTCCGATTCCCTTCCTGATACACTTCATCGCTATAAATCAAATTGTGCTGTTTGCTGAAGGACCTGGGGGAATGATTGGTGGCAGGGGAGTGAAAGGTTTCTTTGCTGATCTCTCTTGGGGATCAGATGTGCAAAGCTTGAATGGCTGAGTAACCTGACCTGCATTTTAGGGGACATTGTGGAACAACTAGTGCACTCTTAAAATCAACAGCTATTATTCAGCCAAGATAATGAACCATGGGAATTAATTCAGTGGCTGTCAGCTGGGAAGACTAAGAACAGAAGACCAGATATTTACAACCCATCCTACAAAGAATCAGAGGATGCTTGTGTGTCCTTGAGAATGTAGTGCTGAGACTCAGGGTCTCAGCTTTGTGTGTACCTTTGTGAGGGCTTGCCAACCCCACAACATTAAGAAATTTAACATTGAGATAGATTATAGATGTTCAATGAGTGTGTGGATGTCTGTGTAACCTAAAACTCCTCAAGAGAAAAGAAAACTCAGTGAACTGAGGCCCTTTGAATCCAGCATCCATAAGGAGCAGGGGAGGGAGAGCACTTAGGTGTCATCAAAGGAAGATGTGAATTGCTTCAAAGGCATCCTCATTGCCAGCCCTTGGGTAATAATCACTTTAGTGTCCCCCTCTGGATGTGACTTAGGTATGTGTATGTCCTTTCTAAAGTCCTTAAATCATGGATTATTGTTGACTTCAGTCAAAAAGTTGTTTACTGCCCTTTCCTCCATGAGCTAAAGGGTGCCCTGTGGTGACTTCTCATGGTGCTGTTACTGGGGCAGAGCAGCTCCCAGCTTTGTGCACGTGCACTGATTCTGCAGTGCCAGCTCATCGAGTAACAGGTGACATTCAGTGACCAGTGCTGTCCCTCAGGGGTCTTTGCTGGCACCAGTGTGATGTAAAATCTGCATCCCTGACACCGACAGAGGCACCCAGGGCACCCCCAGCAGTCTGCAGGTGACACGAGGCTGAGGGTGCAGTGACACTCCTGAGGGACAGGATGGCATCCTGGGGCACCTGGACATCCCCAGAATGACCCATGGAGGTCTCATGAGGGTTAACCAGGCCAGGGGCTGGGGCTGCCCCTGGGTCAGGGCAGCCCCAGGCTGGATCCAGGCTGGGGATGGGCAGATGGAGCAGCCCTGGGAGAAGCCCTGGGGGTGCTGTGGGGGAGAGCTGGGACCCCAAACCCTCTGTGCTGGGCTGGGACCCCAAACCCCCTGAGCTGGAACCCCAAACCCCCTGAGCTGGGACCCCAAACCCTCTGTGCTGGAACCCCAAACCCCCTGAGCTGGGCTGGGCCCAGCGTGGGCAGCAGGGCAGGGGGGATTCTGCCCCTCTGCCCCCTCAGCTGAGCCCCCACCTGCAGAGCTGCCCCAGCCCTGGGCCCAGCTCAGGAAGGAGCTGGAGCTGCTGCAGCCAGGCCAGGGCAGGCACCAGGATGAGCAGAGGGATGGAGCAGCTCTGCTGGGAGGAAAGGCTGCCAGAGCTGGGCTTGTTCAGCCTGCAGAGGAGAAGCTCTGGGGTCACCTCACTGGGGCCTTGCAGGGCCTGAAGGAGCTGCAGGAAACCTGGAGAGAGACAATTGCCAAGGGCTGGAGGGACAGGACACAGGGAATGGCTTCCCAGTGCCAGGGGGCAGGGCTGGATGGGATCTTGGGCAGGAATTGTTCCCTGGCAGGGTGGGCAGGCCCTGGCACAGGGTGCCCAGAGCAGCTGGGGCTGCCCCTGGATCCCTGGAGTGTCCAAGCCCAGGCTGGATATTGGGGCTTGGAGCAGCCTGGGACAGTGGGAGGTATCCCTGCCCATGGCAGGGGTGGGATGAACTTTGACATCCCTTCCAACACAAAACTTTCCATGATTTGTGATCTATCTACCCAATTTGGCCCTGTGCCACCAAAATGTTGCAGACCTGAGGAACACAAACTGTGCTGAAATGCCCCTTGTGCATGACAGTGACTTCCATGAAAGACGTTAATTGTGGTTTTGCTCTGTGCTGTTATGTTGCCTTTATGACAAAGAACAGTGGACATAATTGAGACTTTATTAAATGATCATGGATTTTTTTTTTTAATGAGATGTAAATAAAATGAAATTAACAGACTTAAATAAAACTTTTGTATGACTAAAAATGTGTTGTCAATGGGAATGATTCACGTGTCTAATTCTATCTCTCCAGTACTGATTCAGACACCTCTGAGTGTCAAGAGACATTTGTTTGAGGATGTCAAACAGGTAATAGGACCCTTACCTACCCTTTTTGGATCATCTCTTGGAGGACAGCTGGCATATTTGTGGATGTGCTTTGAATGCCTTCAGATGTTAGAGGCCTATTCCCATTCATTCTGTGATAATGAATTGTGAGAAGATACCAATGTCCATTGATTAATAAATATGTTCCTTTTCTTAAAAAGACTTTTGAAGTCAAACAATCATCTCCACAATAATTACAAGTCAGAGTGGTAGGGACGTGATGATGTGAAAAACTCTGAAAAGCTACAGGTTGCAGCTAAAAGACAAGGTTTCATAACTACAATAAAAAATACACAGCTTTTCCTTTGGATGCAGCACCACGTGGAGATTGCGATCACGACCTTTCATTTCTTCAGTGAAGAGCTCAAAAGCAGATTCATGGTGTTTTGTCTCCAGGCCTTCCTGAGCCTTGGCCTTTCCCAAGATATTATGTCTAGGAAACATTTCAAAGAAATTATTTCGAATTTCAGTCGTTCCTTTCAAGTTATGGGTTTTTTTTAGAACTTCGATTCTTCTTTTTTCTCTCCCTTCTTGAAATGTTGCACAAAATTCCGATGGAGATCATCCAGTAGAGCAGCAGGATTATTTCACTTGTTTTTCAGAATGCAAGCCATTTTCAGATGTCCCATGATAGCGTTATCTCTTTTTTTGTTACAAAATGTTAAACTTGTGAACCACCATCCAACCCCACACTCCTTTATCTCCAACCACAAACCCCACTCTTCTGCTTGTGAAACTTGTTCTGTCCTGCCAAAGAGAAGTACGTCTTTCATCCCTATTATTTTCCTTTCAAAATGCAAAAATAATCCTCAGTTTGCTCTTTTAAACCAACAGTTATTTAACTGTTGGTTTTAAAAAGCAAACTGAGGATTATTTTGTGCAGATTTAATATGCGTACATCATCCCTTCATTAATTTTCTTCGGGAAAATACTTGCAACCAAGTGAAAATAATCACAATCAAATTATTAAAACATCGAAAAACACATGTGAAAACTTACTTGAGAGATTCTTTCAATTTAAGAGGGGACACAAATAAATACCCAATAGTATCCATATCTCTGAATGTTTATGAGAAATTCAAAGTATTTTCTTCTAGAGTTTGTTTGGAACGTTACATGAAGTGGCATTACATGCTATAATTAAGCCATTACATTCTCTAAGAGTAACAAGGTTCATGGAATCATGACAAAAGGTGGTTTATTTGATTTTTCTTAGTTTCCTCTAGACAAGTCAGTTGCCTGGTTATCAGTGTGGGTTTTTTCCTGGCATCTGGATGGTACCAGTAGTCTGAATATTTAATCAGGCACCATTTTAATCAGTTATGTTTGCCCTTTGCACCTCTTCTCGTTCTCCGCACGCACAGACTGTGGGCTTTCTGAGAAATAAATGCTCAGAAGGTTCCTCATCCAATTCTCTCAGCTCCCTCAAGGAACAGTCATCAGACCCACACTGCTGAAATAATTAAATTACCTGTATGCTCTGTTAACTTAAGGTGATGTCTTGCCTCCTTGTCCTGCATGTTAATCAGTCTGTATGATGTTAGTTGGTCCCAGTTTAGGTATTTAAAGTACATTCAAGTGAGAGTTCTTCAACACTACCAAAAAATCCACTTTGGGTTGGAGTGCAAGTACTGTAGCACAATCAATCATGTTTGAATGAGAAAAGCTTAATTTCTTTGTAAAGCTTCATTCTTGAAAAAAAGTGATAAAAACAGATTAAAAGATGTTCACAATAGGTTAATTATACACTGCTTTGGTCAACGTAGTGTTGACTAAAGAGGGAACTCAAAAGGAGAAAGTTAAACCCCAAGATTGAGGCTCCTGTTGCCAGACCAACTATTGAACGATGATATTGACAGTAAACATATAAAAAGATGACACTGACAGACAAGCCAAGACATGCAGAGTCTCATTTTGCCATGAAAAGGAGTTTTTACCTGCAGATGAAGAAATTGGTGGTGTAAATTAACAGTGGTAGATCTCTCAGCAGTGCCGGTAACGGGATGGGGCAGCAGAAGCTGGAGGTGTGGAACAGGACCCTGCTGAAATCTCTTTTACAAGAGTCTCAGGAAATGGAGAGATGGCATTTCAGGAGGAGATGAATTTGCACAGCTCCGAAAACTCCTGCAAAAGGAACAAAGATCACTGCAAAGAGAACACCGTATCTCGCCAGCAGTAAATGACATAATTCCTACAGTGAATGGTTCCATTGTGTTCCTGAAGCTTGATCTCATCAAAGGATATCATCAACTGCAACAAGCTTCTGCTTTCTATCTGCCAAGTGTTTCAGCACGTACTGGTCTGAGATGGTATGAAAAGCTAACATCTGGAGTTTATTCAGCCACAGCATTTTTTAAAGACGTGCTTTCATTATTTTAGTACACCTCCAGTATCTTCAATGGCTCTGATGAATTCATGGAGCATGACATAATCCATAAAGTCATGCCTCACTGTCCTGTACAAAAAATTCCCCTCAGAGTAAACAGAAAAGCTTATTGAACAAAGCCATCCTTTAAATTTTGGTCATATTTCTTCACCCAAGGGATTGCTTTTTAACCTGAAGAAGGTAACAGCAACTGACACAGCAGTGGCTCCCAGAGGGGCAAGGCAAGGTCAGATTTTTCTCATGGCTGATCTGCAGACACCAAGATATTTCATTGTTAATGCCTCTTTTAAGGCAACTTTATATTCATCCTTCACTGGATCTCCAAGGCTGAGAAACACTTCTGAGATCCTTGAACCCAACCATTAAACAAGCCTGCCATGTTTGCCACTAAACCATGTCCCCAGCTGCCAGATCCACGCTTCCTACAACACTTCCAGGGACTGTGATTCCACCACTGCCCTGGGCAGCCCTTCCAGTGCCTGACCATCCTCTCAGTGAAGGAATTTCCCCAATACCCACCCTGAGCCTGCCCTGGCCCAGCCTGAGGCCGTTCCCTCTCCTCCTGTCCCTGTTCCCTGCCAGCAGAGCCCGACCCCCCCGGCTGCCCCCTCCTGTCAGGGACTTGTGCAGAGCCACAAGGTCCCCCCTGAGCCTCCTTTGCTCCAGCCTGAGCCCCTTTCCCAGCTCCCTCAGCCGCTCCTGGGGCTCCAGCCCCTCCCCAGCTCCGTTCCCTGCCCTGGACACTCCAGTCCCTCAAGGTCTCTCTTGACATGAGGGGCCCAGAGCTGCCCCAGGATCTGAGGTGGTCCCTCAGCAGTGCCAGCACAGGGACGGTCACTGCCCTGCTCCTGCTGCCACGCCATGGCTGGGACAGCCCCGTGGCCATTGGCCTCTTGGCCCCTGGGCACCCCTGGGCTGGGTCCAGCTGCTGTCACCAGCACCCCCAGGGCCTTTCCCAGCTTTCCAGCCCCTCTGCCCCAGCCTGGAGAGGCTTTGGTGTGGCCAACGTGCAGGACCTGGCACTTGGTCTTGTACCTCACACCACTGCTCACACTCCATCCCTCAAACAGTGCTGTGCCACCCCCAGGCCTAAATAAAGCAACAACTGCACTGACAGACAGGTGCTTGTGAGGGGAAAAAAAATTAAACTTTGTAAGACAACATTTGCTATTAAAGATTTACCTGCTATTCACAAGAGGTGTACCCAAGCGAGCTTTAATTAATTTGTTTAGTGCTTGGGGAGTGGCTATGCAAGCACAGACTATCAACCAAAGAATTTGCCTGGTGTCTCAGGCAAGTTTTGCAACCTGTGTTAACTGAGAACTATCCTAATAAATTAAAACTAAGGTTACACTGTTATGCTGTTAACTCCAATCAAAGTAAAAATAAATACTTTTTAATAAACTTTGTCTTGTAGCTTCAGTGTGGGCAGATAACAGCACTTTTTGATCCAGATTTATCCACAAAACTGGCTACTGTAAATGCCACAAGGAAGTTTAGCTCAGCAGAAGCAGAGAAATGATACTCTGGAGTAGGTGGCACATTCAGAACTTGCACAAGATGAGTGGAATAAAATTATTTCTTTTTAAAGGTTGAGTATTTACAAAAGAAGGAGGGACAAAAAGGGCATAATGATGACAAGGATTCGGGTTCTGTTAAGAAATCTTACTCTGAGAAATCTAAGAAATTCACCCATTTATCTCATCAAAGAGAAATTTAGAAGGCAGTTTGCTTTCGGCCTGTAATTAACGCCTTTAAGTTCTTTTTTAAGCATTCAAGTGCATAATAATATCCCATAGTTAAAAAGGGAAGATAGAGATAAATTAAATGAAGATATTTCCTATCTAGGTTTTTGCAGAGATTTCTGTGTGACTGGTTTTCACCACTGAAGCGTCTTGCAATGGCTTTGGGAAGATTCCCTGTCATTTGGGATGTTCAGCTTTGGGCGGGTGTTTTCCAAGAGACGCTTGTTCAGTCTGACCACGTATCATGTACTCCGTGTCTAAGTCACCCAGGTTGCTCTTCAGCCACAAGGGCTTTGTTTGTGTGCCTTGATGGCTGCACGAGAGAGGAATAACGCTGGTGAAGTGCCTCCTGCTGAAGAGTTTTTCATTTGAAAGCTGGAAATACGCAGGGTGGCACCGTGACCTTGAAAACTCAGGAAAATCATTATCATCCAGCACTATCTGAGGTAATGCACAGGATAAATGGATGAAATGCAGAAAAAGCTGCTGTTTCAAGGGCTTCAGCTGAGCACACCTAGGATTGCCAGGGGCTATTATCTGGACTACTTATCTTGTCACTTAATGTTCTTTTGATCATGTCACCCTATTGAAGCTGCAAATGTCTGTGTCTTGCACAGGCATCAAGTCATTCAAGGACCATGAGCAGCCTGACACTGAAGATTTAGAGTTGTCAGATTCAGTCTCTTGATAGAGACAGAGATGGTGATGGGAGATTTAATTAATGGGAAGGCTTTCCCGAGATGATACGCTCCCAGCTGCAGTACCATACACGACTGCAGGGGAATTTTCTCTCAGGCTTCGTATCACTTGTCTGTGTTAATGTGGTTGTCTGACCTTCACCCTGTTTCTTTTGAGCTCCAAGGCTCTGACCCAGCAATGTGCCAAATATTCAAATTCTTTCCAAACTGAGGATTAATGTGAGGGCCCCATTGTTAGAACTGGCTGAAAGGTCCGTGATGCTCAAGATGATCAGTGCTTGTCAGGCCACTTCAGGATGGGCTCTGGCTGACAGCAGGAGAAGGATAAAAAATCAGTTCAGAAACATTATTTTTAGGTTTCCTTTCCTTTCCCTTTCCCTTTCCCTTTCCCTTTCCCCTTCCCTTTCCCTTTCCCTTTCCCTTCCCTTTCCCTTTCCCTTTCCCTTTCTTCCCTTTTCCTTTCTTTCCTTTTCCTTTTCCTTTCCCTTTCCCTTTTCCTTTCCCTTTCCCTTTCCCTTTCCCTTTCCCTTTCCCTTTCCCTTTCCCTTTCCCTTTCCCTTTTCCTTTTTTCCTTTTCCTTTTCTGTTTCCTTTTCCTTTTCCTTTTCCTTTTCCTTTTCCTTTTCCTTTTCCTTTTCCTTTTCCTTTTCCTTTTCCTTTTCCTTTTTTTCTTCTTTTTTTCTTTCTCTTTTTCTGACCATTTCAGGGGTAAACTAAGGTGCTGTTTTGTCAACAAATGCCTGCCTGTTTCTATTCCTGTTCTAACTGTTTGGGTTTTTTGAGGGGGCACTGCAGAATTACAGGAAACTTGAGGTGGAAGGACTCCAGGAAGTTTCTGCAGGGCTGTTCTCTGTGACCAATTTAATGGGAACTCCAGCAAATGGGATCAGTCAGGTAACCTTGACATGGAGGGCTGGAAAGACACTTCATATCCATCCTGAGTGCTCACAACAGGGCTTTTAGTCTGCTCCTGGAGTAAGCCAAGCTGAGAGGCCGTTCCACTCACTGAGCTGCTCTGTGCTCTGACCTTGTAAACAAGCTCTTTTCTTTTGTGTAGCTCTTTGTGGATTTTGTGGTCGTCCTCTTTATATTGAAAGTGCTAGAACACATTAAAGTGCAGCTCTGTCTTGACATCTAATTCCCACTGGGAGCAGGATCTCGTACCCTGTTACCGGCCTGCTCTGTAGGAAGAATTACAGAGACAGTGCAATAAACCAAGGAGAAGATGACTTGCCAGCAGGGCAATACTACCAAGCAGAGAATGAGGTTGTTCTGTGTGAATCTGGTGATTTTTTTGTCATTTCTCCAGATGCAGCAGGGACTGCAGGAAGTGACCATATAACCACATTTGTCAGAGACCTCTCTTTGTTCCCCAAACCTTTTCATTAAGGGAACTGAAGAGACAATGCTCTTGTGCTCACAGGCCAAAAAAAAAAAAAGAAAACCCAAAACCCCCAGATTAAAGCCAGAGATTTGTTTTTTAAAGTTCACTGAGGTAATTTTCTGTTGTTATCTGTCTCTGTTTCCCATAACTGGGCAGAAGGATAAATGGTACATCATTAGTGTTGTATTCCTTTTGAAATGATTGTTCATTAAGGGCTGGCTGGCTGGTGGGCCTTCCCCTCGGTGTCTTGTTGTGGCCACGGTGGTTTTTAACATTTTCATTTTAATCATTTGAAGGTGACCCCCAGAGTTTGGGTGGACTTGTCACTATTTCTGCATTACCAGAGAACATTTCTTGTGTTGATCTGTGTGACAGGAGTTCTCATGCAAGCCAGGACAACTCCAATATGGATATTCTCTTTTACTCTTCTGATTCTCCAGGTTGGGCATTGCCTCTGTCTGTTTGCCTTGCTGAGGATGTGTTTTTAACAGGCTCCTTAGCTTGGAGTTGGTTTCCATGTCCCAGGTTGGAGTCATTAACAAGAACCTCTCAAATGCAATTTGGTGGAAGCACCCGAAGCATGCCTTTTCCTCCAGCCTCTTGCCTGTGCTCCTGTGAGCTTTTGTGAACACATTGTTTATTTTATACGTTATTAATAATGATAAACGTATTTATGTTGCGTAACACACAATGCAAATATTCATTAGGCTTTTGCATTAGCCTGTCCTAAGTTAATAATTGCTCCAAGTTAACGGGTTGCTGAGAAGGTAACTTCATCTGAAGACTCAGTAAATTACACAACAGGGATACTGGAATGGATTGGCAATTACCCAAGGTTCCCAGCATGTTTTCTGGAGCATTCAAATAGTGGCAGACTGTTCCCTGCTGGAGTCAGAACAACAAGTCTCTCCAAGAGGTGAGGTTGTGTGGAGCCTTGGTGGGTTGAAGAGCTCTGTGGCATCAGGAAAGGGGAGATTTATCCGTGTGAAGGCTTTCCCTTGGTGTTTAGATTGGCTGTACTGAAGTCCAGTGAAAGTGCCACTTTTTGTCTTGAGAGTGAAAAGCAGTGGTTTGTCCTTGCTCAGGATGTTCTGGACGCTCTTCTTGGGTGGGCATTGTTTTGGCTCCTGGTGCAAGCTTATTCCATGTGCAGCTTTAATTAAGGCTTTGAGCATCACCTTTCGTATCTTGAGTGGTGGGAAGAGTCAATTCCTGCCACTATGGAAATACTGCAAGTGATTTCTTCACTTTCAGAGTTTGACATTCTTGTTACCTCTAAACCTCCTCAACATGTTCCCTATCTATTTTTTTTAAAATTTACTTTTTTGTAATCCCGGAACCCCTTTACAGTCTTAAAGTAATAAATCCAAACTCCAAATCTGCACCAGAGAAAGAGAGGCAGCAGTTGAAAATAACTTCCTTTGGTCTCTAACATCCCCTTCTACTTTCTTTTCTAATAAATATTTTTCTCAGTGAAATATGTTCTTATTGAAAACTTTGAATCTGGATGTAGCAAAAAGGAAATCTTTGGTTTTACCTTGGTAGTTTTTTGCTCATCTTCAATTCTGGGACATTCATGATAGGATATGCTGGCTGTTTAAAAAGTGAAAAGTCAGTTAAAAATGTTGCATGAATGTACAGTGCCAGGGAGAGACATGGAAAGAAATAAGATGACTTACTTTAAAACTATGTTATAATTAAAATTACAATTAATTTTAGTAATAAGACAATAGCCTAAGCAGGACAATAATGCAAGATAGGAATGAGAGGGAGAGAAGACACACTCAATTCACTAATTCTGTAAATGTAAGTGGGCTCACTGAGATTTCTGTACAGACCAAAAAATGTCTTGTACTTACTACCTTTTCCCAAGCACATTATTGAGTATTTGAAGAATGTTTAGGTAGCATTTACGTACACATGCCAAATTTTAAATGAAATTATGCTGTCCAGGAGAGCTCAGTATGACAAAGTGAAAGACATTGGTGACTTAATTAATAGGCATTCTAATTGTGTTTTGTTCAATATGAATCCCTTGCTAATGTTGCCTCAGTGGGGACAGGATTTTAATTAATATCCCACCCAGAACAACCTAATTAGAATTCATGTAAATGAGCAATGAGGAAACAGAGGTAAGAACAACCCACAGGATTAAACACAGTTTGTTATGCCTGTGATTTTATTTCTGTAATTGGATTTTCATCTGTCTGTAGTGTCATTCTCACTATTGCTTATGAGCAGGGCCAAGTCAGCCTTGTCTCTTTCTTTTTGCTTTCTCTCCCCCTCTCCCTCTCCCTCTTCTTCTCCCTCTCCCTCTCCCTCTCCCTTTCCCTCTCCCTCTCCCTCTCCCTCTCCCTCTTCTCTCCTCTGTTTCCGTGATGTGGATCCCACGGGAGTTCCCATGTCTGCTTGCTCCCACCAGCTGAGTTTACAGGAAACTGCTGAGCTGCAGAAATACTTTTGCTAATTTCCAGTTTGTGTTTACAGTCATTATCTCCTTTCCTTTCTTCACACTTTCCTTTCTTCACACTTTCCTCATCCAAACAGAAACAAAGTTCAAAATTACTCAGGTCAGGTGTTTTGGAGGAGCTTCAAATTTGCCTGGAGCTTGATTTCCTAGGTGGAATTCCACCAGCCAGGGATGTGTCTCAGGTGTGTCCATGCACACTTTAGGAGGCTGGTTTGGTACAGAGACACTGTGGTTACTGAGGAGGCAGATGCAATAAGGCAGCTACCTGCACAGGTACCACATGTTTCCATGGCATCATTGGGCCCATGCTTGTGTTGAATCTGGAGCGGTTCATCCCCCGAGCCCCTCTTCCACAAGTTCTAAACCCAGGAAAAGCATGTTTATTTTCAAGCAGCCATGCATCTCTTTGATGGCTTTTCCACCTCTCTTTAGTGACTTTCAGTCCTCTCTGCCTTTTCATCTACATGTGCTAGTTCAAACACTTATTGTTCTTAGATGTTTTAACTTACTTGTTATTTTACTTATGGATAAAGAGTGTTTAATTCCAACTGGCATTTCTTATGCAAAAGCAAATCATAAATGCACACAGAAAATCTTTCTTTTCTGTAGAGACTGACTGAGGGAAAACCACATTTGAGCCCTGATTGGCAGCACCTTGTGCTGGTTGTTTATGGATGGCTGTTTAGTAGCATGTGCACATATCACATCTCAAAGAATCAGTCGTGGCCATCTCCCTGCATAAATCTCAAAACCTGAATGTCCAGAGGACTGAAATGCCACTGGTAGTCCTTGTTGGTGGTTCCATGGTGCTGCTGATGTTGTAGCACTGCCCCCTGCAATGGAGCTCTTGGCTCAAAAATAGGAAACAATTTCCTTCTGCATCCCTGCAGAAACTAAATTTCTTGCCCTGGGCTTAGAACAGACCCTGGCATTTTGCTGTAATCTGCAAGTTCATCATTCTGTCTGTTTTTTAACTGTTTGTTTTTGTTTCCACTAGGGCTGAATTAGACAGAGGATGGGAACAAGAAGAAATGGTTTAAAAGGACAAGGAGCAGTGGTTTAACAGAGCCTGTGGTGGCAGATGGCCCTGATTACAGGTACACGTTGGGCAGACCAGGATGTGAGTCATCGCTCTGTTGACATGAGTGAAACTGGAGTATCAAAATCAACATTTACAGAAATATCCAGTAGATCAATCAGCAAATTTAGATGACACAAAATATACATTTACAAGCTACGATTGAAACTCCGTCATCAGAGGGAAAGATTATTTAAGAATAAACGAAGCATACACAGTTATTGTACCATATATGGCAGCATTAGATGGGGGAGACCAATGGAAGAGGGTTGAAAATGTCTGTGCGATTTTGATGTTGAGAAGTCAGTTCTGCAGCAAAACTGAGTGATTGGTTTGGTCAGGAGGAGAGGCTGGACACAGGACAGACTCTCACCTCCCTGTGCTGAGCTGCCTCCCTGTCCCAGGGACACGGCCCTGGCCCACGAGGTGAAGTAGTGGCAGCAGTGAAAATGAAGCGTGAAATTAAGTCACAAAAGGTCAAACACAGTTCTCATTTCGATCACCACAGACAAGTTTTATGGTCCAAGAAACAGGACCTTAAAGGCCTTTAGCTACATTTTTAAGAGGTAGACAACTCTCCGAGTGTGTTTCTCCCACCAAGTCCCAAGCAGTGTAATGAAAACAGTCCTTATTAAAATAAAGCACTTGAAGTATGTTGTCAGAACATATATGAATCAAGGGGCAAGGCTTCATGGAAGAACGTGGAACACAAATGTTAAATTCCCCTCAGCTGAAGTAGAGGAGGAATGTATACAAAAGAAAATTACAAATGGAGAAATGTGTTTTTACATTGCTGGCCAAGGGGCAGCTGACTGGGGGTGATATCCAATATGGGAAATGATGTATTTTCACAAATAATACCTTGGAGCTTGATGAATTAATGTGTTCTTTTGCCAAAGGGTGCTTTGTGTGTGGACCATTTCAAGTCACATATATTTTTTTCGCTTACTGTGCATTTGAAGGTCAGTAAAACTTATTTACAAGTGGATAAAACATCTACCTACACAGATTAAATTCACTCATCAGTGTAAAATCCCTCATGATGTAGCAGAGGCGTGAGAAGATATCAGGGAATATATTTACCTGAATAAAAGAGAACAGTAGGCAGACGTTTTGGATGCTGTGATTTATATTGCTACTTTGGAGAGAGGATGGTGCAATTTGGAATGTGCATATTCCATTCTTCACCCCCTTTTGCAGCACCTGAGCTAGGCCAGGACCACTGTGCATCCTGCCCAGGGCCCCAGACGTGGATAACAGCCATTCTCATGGCTTCTGGAGCAATTTTCTACCTTTGCAATCTTCCCAGGTCCTGGAAACATCTGGTGGATGTTTACTCACGGGAATAAAGCTTCTGCTTGCTTGTAAATCAAAGACAGGAATTAGACCCACCCCAGACTTCTCCCATGTCATCCCCTCTGATTTCCATTCCTAAAGCATGGGACTCCTACACCAAACCAGTGCCTCTCTATGTGCTTCTTTTAATAATCTGTCACCAGGACCCTTTCAGTGGAACTTCCTTTTTCACTGGAGTTAAGAGCAAGCACATGCGCCAACTGCTCTCTGGCCACAGCTGATTTTCTGTTTCAAGCAGGTTTTGTTGCTTGTAGGCAGCTAAAAGATTTGCCTACCCCCATTTCAATTACTCCCTGATTTCCAGTGTGACTGGAAGAAAGAATTCTCTGAAAATAGGAGAAATGGTTGCTTGAGCCAGTGTCCAGCATGACCGTCTACGGGGAGCAGGTCACCGTTCTTTAATTGAAATATCCATGGTATTGAAGCACTGCCACCATGTAGCTGACATTAACTAATTGGGGGTCATTGAGATATGGCAAATCTTTCACTCCAGCCGCTGCAGGTAGCTAATGGCTCATCAACTCTGTGCTTTAATGGCTCAATTTTCCATACTATGGAAGAAATTCCCAATTTACAGGTAACAATTCTCAGTTGAGTGCAAATAGTGAGTGAAAACAGACAGAGAAATCAAGGGACACAAGATCTGGATAAATACTGAACACTGGTTATACAATAATTCAAAAGTTAACATCTAAGGTAAAAACATGCTTTCAACATTTTCATCTTTTAAAATTAAACAGTAAAACAAACCCAGCAAAACAAAAAAGAGATTAGTTATTATCCAGCATTTCGACCTGCTTCAGGAGTAATGTTTTTCCTTTAATTAGCAGATTTTTAAAATATAACAGTTCAGAATATAAAGACTGTTTGGCTTGTTGTACAATATAAAAAACCCTAAGCAATGCCAACTTCTGCAAAATAACATTAGTGATCAGTAAACCGCCACATGGAAAAAGAGCTATTATTATTTATCCTGAATTAGGGGATGAAATAGAGTGGGTAAAAGTTCCATGAGAATCTGACTGGATTCACTTCTAATTCCCACAGTCTTGGTTCAAACTGAAATGTGGGCATTGACAACTGAAACAATGCCACGGAATAAAAAGAAGCTCTCACTGGAAGAGATAGACTTGACCATGGATATTTTAATGAGGGGCCACACTTGTATGGCAGAGATAATAATCCCCTTTCATGGGTGAGATATCTTTTATTTCATCATGAAAGCTACACTTGAGTATTACATTTGTCCACATTCAGCTTCGGGATCCAAGTGTGCGGTGCCGCTTTGTCGCCCCCCGAGCTGTGCTGGGACTCACAATGCGAATGTCACACTGGGGATGGCTGACATTGACAAGTCACATTGACAAGTGATTTCTTGGCTTTTAGGGGAAAAAAAACCCCAACCCTTCTCCACATGACAGGTCCATCGCACTATAAGGCAATTGTGCTCTTTCACTCCCCGTCTTGCACAGCAAGAAATGCACAGATAAAATACCGTGCAGGGCGAGAATCGAAAGAATGATGTTTTCCTTGATAATATTTTTATTTCTCCACTGTGCATTCTTTTAACTAAATCCCTTATAAATGAAGAGATTTATGAATCCCTTGGGGCGGTTTACTTGTTGTATGCCACCATATATATTCAGAATGCCACAAGAAATATTAAATGCGGTAATTCACGGCGCTGTGCTGCATAACCCTTCTCAGGTAATAAAGTCCCTGATTTTAACCCCACTGAAATACCATAAACTGGATTTCATGGGTTTTGGATCAGTACTCCTGGGATTCCAGTCCTGGAGTCAGCTTCTTGGGGAGTATAGAGGATGCAGATGAAAAATGTGTGCTGTGTGAGCAAGAAATTTCTCCCAAGACTTTGTCCAGATTTGTGCACTGTTTTCTTGAGTTCATAGTGAGAGTTACTGGGACACAAAATTAATTAATCTTTATCCAGACAAAGCATATCAGAAGATGCCGTCAGCAGTCAGCTGGTCCATGAACTGGAGATCAGAAGCAGGCAGGAATGTGTTCTGATTTCAATACTTTTCGTTGAAACAATGAAGTCACAGATTAGGGCAATTATCAGTTCTGGTTCTTTTTCCTTTTCAAACAAACCTCACACAGTCACTGGAATGCAGATGAGATCCACGGTTTCACTGTCAGTTCTTCTCACATTTTTGGCCTCACTGGAGCCAGGAAGTTTATTATTGATTTGAATTCATGAATCATGTCTAAATTATAGCCTTTGTTTACTGTGTTACACCCACCTGAAAAAAATTAGATATAAAGCAAGTTCTCTGAAAGTATTCTTGTTTCATAAATGTGGAAGTGGGGGAACTTCTTCATGTAATGTACCAGTATGAAGAGAAAATTTTGAGAGTTACTGACTTCAGATACAGATGCAGAGACCTGGCAGTGGAAGGGAGGAAAGCAAAGAAAGAGAAACTCAAATGGAAAAGAAATACCTATTTTAGGACTTGCTCATTAAAAAAATTATCTTTTCAGTTTGTAATTTCAATGGTATCATTATTGCAGAATAACATCACTGTAACAATAAGCAAATGTAAGATAAAATAAATGCTACTTAGAGGCCATTCATCCACACTACCAGTTCTGGGCAGCTCTGCAGATTTTAAATTGCACCACTTCCTTTTGATCTGGAATACAATCACCAAGTTTTAGGGAACAAAAGGATTGAATGGGGAGCAGCAAAGTAATTAGAACAGAAGTTAAAAGACCAATTCCTCACAATATCCTTTCGAGTTGCATCTCTCACATTTCTTGTAAAGCTGAGAATCCAGCAATGACCATTCCTAAAGACTGGCCCAAATGGAGGTCTTGTTCGTATCTCCTAAATGGGCAAAACAACTTCTCTGTCCTATTTTTACTCAGGGCTTACATTTACTGTTAGGTTGTAATTCTTCTCTGAACCTCACGCCAATCTCAAAATTTGGTTTTCTCTACCACCTTGAAATCTTTGTAACATTCTGACAGCAAAACACATCATAGTGTTCTAGGCTGAATGGTGGGTAATGCCTAAATTTCACCCCTTATCCAAGTTATGGTGAACCCTGTTCTCTGAGCCAGTAAAGCTATAATACGGCTTGTATTCAAATTTTTCTGTGCTGGCAATGAGTTGTTTGGCTGCAGACTGGATGTCAGGAGTGTACTAATGTGTGTACAGCATGGACAGCCAGAGGGGTTTACAGATTTCCCAAGAGGGCAGGGAGGCTGGTTTACAAAATGCATTGTCTTTCCCCTCATACCCATGACAGATTGTCAAAACAGAAATGCACAAAACCAGGTCCTGTCGCTGCATTTTGGAATTATAAAACTGGTGAAATAGAGCCCCTCATATTTACCACCCTAATTTCACAGGTTGTGCTTTAGATGAAGCTTCCCTTACAAATTCCTTACAAGAATTCGAGCCCATTCTGAATTAGTTTTTCCCAGAAGTGTGAGGTTTATTAGCAGAAATAGATTTTAGATTTAAAATCCCTCCCCCTCCACTTGTGACACTCGCGTGCAGAATGAGCCACACACCCGCGAAGTAACCGGGACCCGAGGCACGTGCTACCAAACCCAGGAGCTAGTGTCTCTGTTATGTAGGATGATCTTGTTGCAGGTTGTGGGAAAACTCAGGAGAATTTTTCTCCTGTCAGCACCAAATGGATTTTTTCCAAAAGAAAACGTGTTGCATTTGTTTGTCGTCTCCTTAGCATTGTCATGTGTGACCTTTGGCACCTCCTAAACATGGGAGGCTTCTCATAATCCTGGAATTATGTTGAAGATGTATAAGTGCATTAACTATTCTCTACAGATACAGGTCAAAAAGGTGCTAAGTGGGGGCTCTGTGCCATGAGGATGGCTTTGTGTGAGCCATGGATGGTGGGCAGTCATGACTCTTCCCACCAGCACCAAGGGCACAATTATCTGACACGAAATCTGGCCACTGCCAAATCAATTTCTTTATTAGATTTATTACTAAAGTATGAAGGCCTTTAATCAGAAATTGTCGATGTTCCAGTTAGGGTGGGACAGGGTCCTGAGGAGAGCACAATCTGTTTAAAACCATGGGTGGCACTTACCAGTATTTTTACCTGCCTGTACATGGGGAGCATTCCTGCTAAAACCTGGGTCTCAGACCCAGGAGGGAACAGCAGGTCAGATCATAGCCTGACCTCAGAGGCTTTGAATTTTACCCATCATCTCCTAACTGGAGTGCATTTGCTCAGGCTGGTGAGTCTCAGCCTGATTGCTAAAGCAAGGCACTGAACTCTTGCCTATTGCGAGGGGGGAGTGGGAGCCAACTAAGACACCCCCAAGTCCCAAAAGCCTCTCCAAAGGAAAAAAAGAATGATGAATTGAGTTGTCTGCAATGGGATATAAAAACCTGCAAATGTCTCTGCTGCTCTGGCTTTGAAAGGATTTCCTTTTAGCCCTCAAACACAGCATCTTCTTTAGCTCAGGGCATACTAGCAAATCACGAATCACAGAATCATGGAAAAGGTTAGAAAAGACTTCCAGACACCAAAAGGATGGGTCACAGCATGCAGAAGCTCTGCCCTCTGCCAGGCACCATCCAATCCACCAGCTGCTGGAGGAGGGAGGAGGAAAATGGAAATGGTGCGCTGAGAAATTTTTCCTGGCTCCTGAGGGTACTGGAGTGGGAACTGCAGTCACAGTTGTGGGAACAAGGCAAAGCAGCTTTGAGCACAGTCTGACCTGCTGGTCCGTGAGAAGCACACTCTCAGCCAATTCTTTTCAAAATGTCAGGGGGGAAATGTAAAAATGTTACAAATTGCCCTGTAAAGTTGTCAAATGAAACTCTGAGCTGGAAAATGGCATTTTCATTCAATCTTGACTGCAAAATAAAAGCATCATAATGCTCCTAAAATAAAATATTTCATTTTATTAGGCTCTTCATTTTGGCATACTAACATGTTCCATTTACTCTGGATTGATCCCCCCCTCCCCTCCTCCCCTCCCCTCCCCCGATTTATGATTCGTGGTTTCATTCCGATGGAACAAAAGAAATATATTTACCATTTCTTCTGTTCTAATTCTGACCCATTTTGTCAGCTTTGAAAGCTGTCATGAAAAGCCCTGGACAGCAGCTAGGTGGCATTGCTATTGTTTCTACTGCTCTTCTTGACATTCCTTTTGTTATGCAAAGATTACATTACCTCTGTTTCCACAGACTGATGCTCAGAGCACTTTTCGAGGCAGTTATTTATGATGTTTCATAAACTTTTCTCTGAATCACGGCTTTCTAAGAAAAGTTGTCTGCTTTCTAAGAACAGCCTTTCTTCTTTGTACCCAAGGAGGAACATTTTATTACTTTTGCAGTGTTTGCAAACATGATCATCAGAACTATTAATGAATGATTCCTAATAAGACTAACTCCCCTCGTTAATGTCATCACTAAACTAGGTGTTTTAGACACAAAGTGTTTTAGTTATTGAATGTTTTTGCAGGAGCGTTACACATAAATCTCAAAAAGAAATAATCACTAGTATTCGTTTGCACATGAACCTACTTTTAAAATTAATACCACATGATCTTTTAATTTTGAAATTAATTACATTCTCTGGTAAAGTGGAGCAATCACACTGGCTTCACGTTGCTGGCTCAGTGATGCACAGAGCAATCCTGGAGCTGAAATCAGTTCAAAATAAAAATGCACATGGTCCTGACTTCCTTATAGTCAGATTTTCCTTTACTAAGGAATTATTTGTCTGAAGAGCTCACTCTGTTTGCAGTGGGACCCTCTTGGTGAGTGCTAATGCTCTCAGAAGAAATCGTACTGAAAATCAACTAGGCCCATTCTCCCCATCCACTACAAAGTCTTCTTTGAACTGTGCATGACATCTGGCAGTCTCAGGTGTAAACATTTCACCAGTTTTTCACTAAAGATCTGTTGTGGGGGACAAGCCAGGCTGTGGTCTTTGAGGTTGCTCTGGAGAAATCAGCAGGTGATGGAGAAGCTCTGGCTGGGGCTTAGGGAAGCTTCCACAGAAAGTTGATTCTGGTCTAGGGGAAAACGTCCACCAACAAATCTAAAAATGCATCCTTACCCTCAGATAGGGTCAAAAACAGATGGAAAAGATGATCAGGAGAATACAGTGATCCTCTGTGTTGTGCAAGAACTGCTGCCCTCCAGCACTAATGCACAATAAATGGGTCACGGTGTGGATGTTTTGTAGAAATCCCCAAAAGGTAAAAGCCTTGCTGATCCCCAGTGTGACTGTTGCTTCTTTTAGGGGGATGCAACAGCTGCGGTTCCTTGGCCCAACTTCCACAGACACTGAGTGAGTTTGAAGAGCAAACATGGTTTGTGTGTGGGATGAGGTCACAGCCAGATCCATCACCAAAAACCAGGCACAGTGGGGATGATCTCACTGACATCCCGCACTCTTCCTCCTGCCTTGCACCAAGATAGGGCAAGAGGGGAACCCTTCCTGTCACTTTGCAGCCTGTTTGGGATTTTTTTTTAATGGTGGGCATCACTGCAGGGTTTTTCTCAAGCCTTCTGAGAAGGCATAATAACATTGTCCCTCCCAGACTGATTTTGAAAGCAGTCCCCAGCCTTTGGCACAAACAGTCTGGATCCCTATTGCTGGATTTGTTTTAAAAAAACCATGCATCTTTTTCCCAGCACAGTCTTCAACTAAACCCCAATTGCACCAGTTATGAGTGAAGACAGACACCCAAATGTACTCCTGCCCTTTGGTGGCAGAGAAGCAATGCTGGGAACCAATCATGGGCCTGTCAGCCAGGCAAAACTATGCCAAGCGGCTCTTTCAAATGTGACAAGGGGCTGGGGTGCCCAAAAGCTCCCCTGCTCTTTCCAGGTCTGTCCTTTTGTCCAATAAAAGCCACACGCTCTTTGCAGCCCTGCCCAGTCCTGGATCAGGGAAGGGCTCTCCATTTGGCAGAGGTTAAAGCAGCCATAAAGCCCCTCTGCCTTACATCTAAGCCAAATTAACTCCACGATTCCCCTGCCAACAGGGAATTTTTCGAAGTCACTCATAAACCTTCCTTATCTGCCTTGTCCATAAAATGACAAATCCAGCAGTTTTACAAATCTGCTGTGTGCCTTAGTATGCATCATCATATTTCTGTGTTGGTTTGAATACTGTTCTAATCTGTGCCACTGCCAATCAGTAAAAATCAAGGAATATTTCTTACTGCCTGTCACTGAATACATTTATGTGTGTAACAGATACAACGTGCTGTTAAAGCAAACCTACTCTTGCGAAACATTCAGGGCAACAAAGCCTTGTTTAAAAATTGCTTTAGAGGAGGAATGAAGAGGATAGAAATTGAATTTTAAGTCCTACAACACCCATCCCTAGAGTTACCAGGAAAAAAAAAAAAGATTAACTCACTCTGCACTGCCAAAGGAAAAAGATAGTGGGTAGACTGAAAGACTTTGACTTATCTAAGTCGTAACAAATAAATAAGTAGTTTTGCAAGGATTTATCGCAGCTGGTGGGTTTTTGCAACAGAAGAGACAGACTTGGGGTGCATCCAAATTATATTTGTGCTCTAGTGCCTAGAGAGGTTTGGTTAACAACCTCTGATAGCTCTTGGACAGGAGGACAGTGCTACAAAAATTGTGGGGAAGAGTGTTCTCGGATGAATTGTGTCCTGGTAAACAATACTGAAGAACATGAAGGAAACCTTTGATGTCCTGAACACCTTTCTTTTCACGGGGTAGAGAATGTTCCTTCATGCCAAAACCAGAAGGTATTGGAGCACTCATCAGAGTCCAGGATAACCACAAATATGGTGAGATTTAGCAACTAGCTTAACAGAAGAGAACACAAAAAACCCCAGCAAAATAACACCGAGCAGTTGAGCTTATTTGGATCTGCTCCTGGAAGTAGATTTTGAGCCAAAGTGAATATAGTGTACTAAATCCAGCACGTACAATATAAACCCAAAAGCTCTCATGTCTATAAAACAATATATCCTCACCAACACACACAAAAAAGCACAAACAAATCTCACCAGACACCACCATTAAAAATCTGTTCTAACACTGTCTGTGCTTTTAAAAGTCAAAAACCTGTAGTGTTACTTGGCTTTGTCTATGCATTTGTTTTTCCAGACCCCAAGCACATTAAGAAAGGTGGATAGTTCAGATTCCAGATCATGCTCATTTGAAGCCCAGAGGCTCTCTTGGTAGATGGTGAGTTTTCTACAGATGCCACCCCTGCCAGAATAAATCTGATGTGACCCCAAGATGAAAATTACAATTTGCATAATTTTTCTATCACCTGAAAAGATTAAAAAAAAAAAAAATACACAATATGTTTATTCCCTGCGTGTTACACCTTAAAGTTTCACTCTTTTCTTCTACTGGTAGGATTTTTTTTGTCAATCATTACAAGACTTGTCTCCCACAAGTCTGTTTTGTACTTGTCCTTTGAAAAAAAAATTCTCTTTGAAGTGTAAGTCTTAGAAGTATTATTTTTATAAGACCAGCTCCAATTTGCCATGTAAGTTCTGTTAAGCTTAGTCTTCTACAATACAAACAGTACTCTTCTCAACCAAGTTTTTTTCAGAATTTTGATTAAGTTATGGTTTTTACTTGCCTTTAAATTACAATTTTAAAAAGTTTGCGGCTTTTTTTTATTGGTGTTGTCCTGTGCAGGGCCAAGAGTTGGACTCGATGATCTCTGTGGGTCCCTTCCACCTCTATTCTGTGATTCCGTTTTCTTCCATTTGTTTTACAAAAACAGTGGTGAAAATGCCTTGTTTTTATATCAGTTCTGAAGCCATTTAAATGCTCACAAATTCAAGTATTAGGTCATAAAGATGTCCTATTATGGACCCAACCTTAGAGAGTTCCAGCCTGCAGTTGCGATATCACTGAATTTTTTATAATACCCCTATCTTTCACAGAGAGTAGGGTTATTCAAGGGCATGCCTTTCAGAAATAACTGAATAATTTAGGAGAGCCAGTCCCATAGCAGGAAGACAGTGGTTCTGAAGTAAAGACTGTAAACCCATAACAGAGGATTCATAAAGGTTCAGCTTCATCTTGCCTGCTACTTGGTTTTGAACTTGAAATCGACATGCCTTGAAACAAAGACAGATGAGGATCCCGAGGGAATATTTTCTCCTGACAGTGCCTTTGGGAGTCTGTCTTCTCACAAAATGCAGCCTTGTCTTGGCTGCTTGCCTGTGTTTGATGGCTGCACTGATAAGAAGAGGTCATAACCTTTGGGAATGCTCTGGCTTGGTAAAATCAAAGTATCTTCCAAGACTACAGCTTTGAAACAGCAGCAAAAGGAAAGCTCTTCTCAAGGAAAGCAAAAAGTACCATTAAGAGGGGCAGGAATTATGGAAAAGAGGGGATCTATGGAGAGGTAGAAAATGTCAGGAAAAGATGGGATGGAAAAGATGAGATGGAAAAGATGAGACGTGCAGAAAAGAAGGATAGCAGCAAAAGGTAAGGAAAGGAAGTTAAAGAAACAGAAGGAAATTGAAGGTGTCAGTAAGAAGACAAAGGAGAGAAGCAGAGATGATGCAAAGGCTTCATGGGAGCAAAAGGTAATGGAAAAAGACAAGGGGAGCCCAGAGTAGTTGCCCCTGGATCCCTGGCAGTGTCCAAGGCCAGGTTGAACATTGGGGTTTGGAGCACCCTGGGATAGTGGAAGGTGTCCCTGCTTGTGGCAGGGGTGGGAATGGATGGGCTTTAGGGTTATTCCAACCTAATTTTGTGATTTTCTGGGAAGCAAAGCTTCTTCTGTTGAAGACTCTGAGAGCCAGTTGATGAGCACTACTGGGAAGCCCATGAGGGCGATAAAGATGAGACCTGAGGCAAAGTAGCAGCGGAGGAATTGCCTTGGCTGAGATCAGCTGAGGAGAATTGCTTTTTGCCTCCCAAAACTAAGTGTTAATTGCCCCCTGGGATGGGAAATTAAATCTCCTCTGGCAGTCTGCCTTGCAGATGATATTATCCTCCCAGAACTGTGAACGTGGATCTGGATGATGTTTAATCTCCAGATGAAGAACCACTGTCAACAGCCTGTGGGAAATGATGGAGTGCTCTCCACTGAGTCGGGAGGTGACACCAAGCCAGGGAAAAGAATGGATGCACTGGAGAACAGGGCTGACACCACAAGAGTCCAGACTGGGGGAATGGGACAGCAGGAGTCACACCAGGGTCAAAAGGCAAAAGTGCAAAGGCCTGCCCTGAGCAAGGAGATCAGGGGGATAAATGCTCTGTTTTAGGATGTCCAGCTTGGGAAAGACCTGGATAAGCCAGAGTGAGACTGGGGATGTCCCCACACAGACTGGGACTGGAGTCTCTACCCTTTGCACCTCGACTGCTGGGGGCAGCTCTGGGCCCCTCACAAGAGAGACCTTGAGGGGCTGGAGTGTCCAGGGAAGGGAACGGAGCTGGGGAGGGGCTGGAGCCCCAGGAACGGCTGAGGGAGCTGGGAAAGGGGCTCAGCCTGGAGCAAAGGAGGCTCAGGGGGGACCTTGTGGCTCTGCACAAGTCCCTGACAGGAGGGGGCAGCCGGGGGGGTCGGGCTCTGCTCCCAAATAATAATTGAAAAGACAAGAGGAAATAGCATTGGGAAGGTTTAGGTTGGCTATTAAAAAAAAAATTGTCACTGAAAGGGTGTTCAGACATTGGAGTCACTGTCCCTGGAGCTGTTCAAAACACGTGTGGCTGTGGCATCTGGGGACATGGCTTGGTGGTGAAGGTGACCGCGGTGCCGATTTGGTGGTTGCAGGGTGATCTCAGAGCTCTTTTCCAACCTTAACAATTCTGTGATTCCATGGTTCTGTGATGGGAGGCTGTGGGACTGGGGCTGATCCGAGCCAGATTGAGGGTAGTGTCTGCAGCCTCAGAGCCTGGGGGAAAGCCATCGGGGAGATGGAGAGGGGCCCTCCACAGCACTGTGATTAACTGGAATTTCAAGGGTTCAATGAATGAGTAAGAGATCATTATCCCCACACCTCCCAGAATAAAAATTTTCCCATGACTGTGATTTGTATTAAAGACTGAGCTACACAGACTGAAATCCTTCTGAAAGAACGTTGATGGAAGTCTGGTCTCAACCCTCCTTGCATCAAATATGTAGTTATAGTGGCAGCTACAATTTGAGTGGAGCAAGATTGAGCTGTAATTCCATCGGACACTTAAAAATACATTATAGCCATTAATTCTGCACTTATCCCTGAATGTCCAGGACATTCAGAACATGATTTCCAGCTGTATGGTCAGCAAACAAAAAGGTCTCACCTCCAAAGAACTGTCATGTACATTTCACAGTATAGTCTAGACAGCAGTGAACAGCAGCATGTGGAAATCCGGCCTTTCATTATTTTCCAGGACATGCCATTAAAAAACCAAAGAGTTTGTCAGTCACTCTGGTGAGTAAAGCAACACTGTACGTGATGTTCAGCATGAGAAACAGGCAGTACTTTATCTGGAATTGGGAACACTATTATTTTCTATCAGTATTTAGGATTTCTGTGTTTGTGCTGATTCACTTCCACTAGAACCAACAGAAGGAGAAGGATGGAGGAGTGACTGCCCTCCTTTTAATGGTGGATTATGCATTTTCACAAAGGGCCTGATACAAGGCCCTTTGTCTAAAGTGGATTGAAAGGCTTTTACTCACTTTGATGGCAGTTGTATCAGGTCCTAAGAAGAATAAAAGTCTTATGAAAAGCTGCTGCTACTGCTGTATTTGGAGAAGTAATTAATAGCAAGGTTAGAGGGAGATCAAAGGGCTATGGTGGGTAATTAGAAACGTGGGGGAAATTGCTTCTTATAAAACAAAATTGTACAAAAATAAAAGGAATAAAAAATAAAGCTGCGCATTGCTGTCCTCCCTAACGAAAAGTATGTTTCTTATTTCTGTTTCAAAATAGGCTCAGAAAATAGACTATAATTTGTTTCTCTCTGCTACTTTAACCAGTCATGGTAAAACTCAGTTATGCCAATAAGAAGCAATAAGAACAACCTAGACAGATGACTGCTCACTCGTTTTTTCATTAGGAGAGCAGCAGTGACAGCCCATTTCACTGCAGGCAGAGAATTAGAGGATTAGGTTCATTTGCTGCACTTTTACTTTGGGCTCCATGTGGTCCCCATCTGGAGCCGTTGGAAGAGGGGAGCTTGACAACACATGCTGGCCAGCTCTTTCCCACTTTGTTTGTGCTGACTCTTGGGCCCAAAGCAGTGACACAAACCCTCCCTGGGCTGCTCCAGCTGCGCACAGCCCAACCCTGAGTCTCTCCCACGGGTGCCCATCCTCGCTTCAGGCATCCTCCCCTTCCTCAGAACGGAAGGGAGGGTCACGCTTGAAGGGAAAGGAAGGATCCTTTCCTTTGCAAAACGGTCTTTTATTTGGGATTCTGCATGGCAGGCAATTTCTGTCAGGGCAGGAGAGCGGGTCTGGAAACCAGGCTGCAAAATGTGATGCTCACAGTGTCTTCCCCAGGGTCCTGCTTACTTTCCCCTCTGACTGCCCCCCCAGCCAGGAGATCCAGGAGTGGCCTTCACAGCTGCCCAGAAGAGCCTCGTGGGCCTGTATGACCAAAACACCAGCTGCCATTTGCTGTGGGCCCCACAAGCAAAGGAAGAGCTGTTCTCCTGCAGCAGGAAGGGGGAAGAGCCCACGGCAGTGTGTGAGGAGAATGTGGGGTCTGGGTAAGAGGCATGGGCTGGGGATGAGGCAGTCAGTGACATGGGATCAGGCTCACGGCATGCAGGAAGGACAACAGATGGCATAAAAACCCACTCTTCCCTCCTTTTTCTTCAAGGAGATCATACTGATGGGAAACATGCCAAAATTTTCCGGGGTCTCAGAGCCTGAGCAAAGAGTTATTACATTTCCATGATTCAGGAAGCAAGAATTTTCATCCCGTTTCAATCACAGTGTCTTCTCCAGCTGTGGACGACTCCCCACATTTGCTTCACAGGGTACCTTTGAACCGTGGAGAGACATCCACAGCCAGGAGAGACATCTCTCTGCCCCCACAGCCAAGACAAGGAGAGCCCTGCTAGCGGGATGCTACCACTCACCCATTTATGATTTCTCATGCAAGGTGGTGCATCCCATAGCGATGACGAAATCATCATCAGGCTTTCAATCTCTTACATCACGTTGACATCATCCTCTCGGTTTTTTGCCCCCTTTTAAAAACTCCGTGTGCTTTTCTCTGTGAAATTTGTGCTGTGTGGTTCCACCTGCTGTTCCGGGCAGGTTCGGGGCTTGGGATCCAGGCCAGGGCAGCACGAAGCCCAGCAGATGCCTGTGCTGTAGGTGGCACTCTGGTCTGGCTCAGCCGAGACCCAGCCCTGGCCTCTGCTTGCCATCACCCTGCAGCCGGAGGTGCCGCCCTTCCACAAAACAGAGGTCCAGGCAAATTGCCACCATTAAAAGCGTCACTTTCCCTGCAACGGTGGCAGTGTTACCTCCAGAGCTCCAGCCAGCTCTGAGTTCGAGTAATTTACATGTAGCTTACCTAGAATTCTCCTGATGTTTTCAGCCAGACAAGGCAATTTAGGGTTTTCCCGGTTGCTGCCGCGTTCCGTGGTGCTGCGCAGCTGTTGGGTCTCACCTCGAGGTGGCTGCACGGCAGCTGTTGACAGAGTGATTCTACATTTGCAACATGTGTAATTGTGTTGCTGGAGTTCGTAAAGCATGTTGAGCCCTCTCTGGATTAAATGCGCATGCAAATGTGTGGTAATTACCATCGCGCACATCTTCGCCCCAAATACGTGCTTGCAGAATCATTAGCCCTAATGGGAGCTGCAAGCATGCAGCCGAAAAGGACTCTCAATTCTCCTCAGGCACAATAGCTGCATCAGTACAAGACGTGTTAATAGCAAATGGCTCTATTCATGTGAGCTTATCAAAGACAAGCTTCGACTATTTTGCTCGGTACAGCGACTTCAAAGACGTCTTCATTCATTCATGTGCTGCAAGCCAGCCTCGCTGAGGATGAACGCTGAGTAAACACTGTGAGAGAGAAAATAAGATAAGGCGTAGGGGAGGTTCAACAAAGAGAGAACACATTTCACTCTTCCCACCGCCCTACATGGGTTTAAGTGCCTGACCGTGAGCCCCGAGGATGTTATTGCTGAAGTCCCTTTGAAGCACTGTGCAAGCTCTTATATTCTGAGGAGCACAGGAAAGGATGTTGCCGTTGTTTTTGTGCAGTTCACCAGTCCTTAATGGACTTCATATGGTCTCTGCTTTTTCAAAGCAGCCTTCCTTATCACAGCTACAGAGCAGCTCTTTTGTCTTATCTGCAAATTCTTTGTAACAAATTTATCACTCTCCAAAACCCTACTAAAATAAATCTCCCTCCAGTGCTGAAGATGCACATGAAGCAACAAACTCGATCAAATATTAATTCAAGCAGAAGTCAAAGCACAAACACTAACTTCAGGTCAACTGCATTGCTGTCTCTCCTGGTGCATCAGGTCCAGACTCAGCACAGAACCCAGACTTGATGCTAAGGCCACAAGCAGAACAGAGCTGCTAAGCAGCACAGCCTGGTCTCTTGGATGTTTTAAAGCCTCTTTGACTCTTGGTTGAAGCATCCTGTGTTGTGGGGTTTTTGTAGGATGTGGGTTCTTTGGTTGATTGGAGTTTTTTCTGGGTTTGTTTTTGGGTTTTTTTAGCTTGTTATTTAGTTACTTGGTTTGTGTGTGTGCGTATGTTTTGGGTTTTGCTGTCTTCTTTTTTTTTAATTCTGTGCGTGAATTACAAAGGAGATGAATTAAATATTAACTTTGACTTCAAGAGTGACTTATTGAAAGGAAAACCAGCCATGAATTGACTATTTCAAAGTATGATGTTATTCATCTAACCCTGTTGTGAAAGTAGCAAAGCTACAGCCTCTTTTTTACAGCTGTGTGTGTGCGACACAAGCCAATGAGGCTCTTGGCTTCTTGCTGCTGGGCTCAGAGAGAAAAAAAGGAAAAAAAAGGAAAAAAAAAAAGAAGAAAAAGAAATAATGGGCTTATTATCTGCTTATCAGTCTCTTCCTCTAGGAGTAGCTGCCCACTTGGTTTGAGTGAGAGCAGCTTCCGCAATTCAAAGCCTGAAACCTTCATCTGAACCTGATGCTACAGCTGGGCAGGATTCTCAGCTGTGCCCTGCACAGATAAGGCAATATTTCACCATGCACCCGTTGGGCTGGGAGATTTAGTATGTTCAGCAAAAAAAATTAGGTTTTTTTTTTTAGGGAGGTGGACTTTTATTGCTCTTATTTCCTGGCAGCTGGTGACTGTAGTCCACACAGTATCTTTAAAATAGTTTACATGCCATCTAAACTGTAAAATAATGTTATACAAAATATACGTACGGGTACTTATTGTCTTGTTAAGGAAGACAACACAGAAATTATGAGGCAAACCTGACTTTAAAACTCAAAAGTCAAGCTTTTAATATAGATATCTATCAAGCAATTTAATATAGATATCTCCAGCCAGCTTTGTTTTCCACTGGAATATTTAGAGCCCATTAAGTCAAAAAAATGGGCTTTGTGACCAAGCTGATCTTTTTTTGTTCCTGACTTTTACACTGCCAAAAACACCTTCCCCCTGTTTATTTTTTCAGTCTGTTTAGATTTTGTCTGAGCCAGTACTCTTCCACTCATAAGAGCTCTATGTCAATGAGCAATCTTGATATGTGCATCATATCAGAAGTGTGTTATCTTCTCAATGTCCTTTATTGCACTGCTTGGTTTCTAAAACTCGCTGCTGAAATGTGAAATGGTCCTTTCTGGAGCTGTCTGTACAGAGAAATGCTGGTTTCTTGGTCTGCAGCCAGGTTGGCTGACTGCCCCTTTCTAAATAGGGAGACTAAAGTGGATCTTTCAAACTTAAATTTAAATTTAAATACTCTTAGTGGCGTAGGAATGAGATCACTTCCTCAGTTAATAACTGCCAGGGACACTGCTTTACATTGCTCAGTGGAAAAAAGAATAAAAATTGTAGACATTATTAGCTAGCACAGATTTCTGAGAATTTCCCATTTTACTCTAATATGATTTAAAAAAAGAAAAGATGTCCCATGACTGGTAAGCACACAATTTTTTCAGGTGGTTGGAATGTACACCAATTATTTACATCATAAGGAAAAAGATGTATAAATGACATTTCATGTATTGTTATTCACTGGCTGATTTCTTCTTTTTGTACTAGTTTACTAACTAAATTTGTGTGGCAGTGTTTTGGTTAGCAGAATCAAAAAGCAAGGTGCCATGATCCAAAAAGAGCATGTTTTTTATTAAAAAAAAAACAACAAACCTGTGAAAAAATAATCTTTTCCTAAGTAATGCTTGGTAAGTTCCCTGCTACTTTCACCCACATAAGTGATCTGCAAGGTGTATCTGTATCTAGGCAGAGTTTTTCTGCAGACAAGAGATAAGAAAGTCTTTATTCAAGCTGTTAGATTCCTCTTCCTGATCTGTGCAGTCAGATGTAGTACAAAGAAAGACAAAACCAACAAAATAAGTAAAACACTTAAAATAAACCCAAAACCAACCCAGAGGCTGTATGGCATGGCTTTCACTTATTGGTAAAATGGTCCTGCTTGGTCATTTATCAAGATAAGCTTCCTTTCCTTTCCTTTCCTTTCCTTTCCTTTCCTTTCCTTTCCTTTCCTTTCCTTTCCTTTCCTTTCCTTTCCTTTCCTTTCCTTTCCTTTCCTTTCCTTTCCTTTCCTTTCCTTTCCTTTCCTTTCCTTTCCTTTCCTTTCCTTTCCTTTCCTTTCCTTTCCTTTCCTTTCCTTTCCTTTCCTTTCCTTTCCTTTCCTTTCCTTTCCTTTCCTTTCCTTTCCTTTCCTTTCCTTTCCTTTCCTTTCCTTTCCTTTCCTTTCCTTTCCTTTCCTTTCCTTTCCTTTCCTTTCCTTTCCTTTCCTTTCCTTTCCTTTCCTTTCCTTTCCTTTCCTTTCCTTTCCTTTCCTTTCCTTTCCTTTCCTTTCCTTTCCTTTCCTTTCCTTTCCTTTCCTTTCCTTTCCTTTCCTTTCCTTTCCTTTCCTTTCCTTTCCTTTCCTTTCCTTTCCTTTCCTTTCCTTTCCTTTCCTTTCCTTTCCTTTCCTTTCCTTTCCTTTCCTTTCCTTTCCTTTCCTTTCCTTTCCTTTCCTTTCCTTTCCTTTCCTTTCCTTTCCTTTCCTTTCCTTTCCTTTCCTTTCCTTTCCTTTCCTTTCCTTTCCTTTCCTTTCCTTTCCTTTCCTTTCCTTTCCTTTCCTTTCCTTTCCTTTCCTTTCCTTTCCTTTCCTTTCCTTTCCTTTCCTTTCCTTTCCTTTCCTTTCCTTTCCTTTCCTTTCCTTTCCTTTCCTTTCCTTTCCTTTCCTTTCCTTTCCTTTCCTTTCCTTGCCTTGCCTTGCCTTGCCTTGCCTTGCCTTGCCTTGCCTTGCCTTGCCTTGCCTTGCCTTGCCTTGCCTTGCCTTGCCTTGCCTTGCCTTGCCTTGCCTTGCCTTGCCTTGCCTTGCCTTGCCTTGCCTTGCCTTGCCTTGCCTTGCCTTGCCTTGCCTTGCCTTGCCTTGCCTTGCCTTGCCTTGCCTTGCCTTGCCTTGCCTTGCCTTGCCTTGCCTTGCCTTGCCTTGCCTTGCCTTGCCTTGCCTTGCCTTGCCTTGCCTTGCCTTGCCTTGCCTTGCCTTGCCCTGCCTTGCCCTGCCCTGCCCTGCCCTGCCCTGCCCTGCCTTGCCTTGCCTTGCCTTGCCTTTTCTTTTCTTCCCCCCCCCTCTTCTATTTATTTTTCTTTTCTTTTTCTTTTTCTTTTTTTTTTTTCAGTTTTAGTATTTGCCTCCATAACCTTACAGCTTATTTTAGTGTAATTTAGAGGAAAGATGTAACAGCAGCCAAGAGAGGAAGCTGAGCCTCTTACCAGCTTACGCCTGGCTAGCCGAGTCTGGGAAGCTTAGTTTGCCTTTGGAGGGAACTTTGAAGCTATTAACATCCTTGCAAATTGGATAAGTGTTTTGTTACAGCAGCTTGCAGCCCGTAGATAGGGCCCTTATCTACTTTGAACTTCAAAAACAACCTCAGAAAAATCAAAATGCCCTTAGCAGGCAAGAACTCACTTTCCACACTCAGGTTCAGATTTCCAGAGCATAAAAAAACCTTCCTTTTTTTTTTTTCAATCCACTGAAAGCAGGGTTAGCACAACTATAGCAAAGTAAGAGCTCCAGCCTTCCTATGTAAGGTCCTTTGAGGAGGAAACCCTTGTGATTGTGGATATATTCCTGATACAGAAGAAATGGGCTGTGTAAGTGTGTACTGCTCACTGGAGCAGCATTTTTATAGTCAAGCCCCGCAGCATCATTTTATTTGGGCTGAGACAGCTGAAACCTTTTGAAATTGTTTGGACTGCACATGCCAGGAACATAAATCAAAAAGTTTTTCTTTTACGCAGTCGCAGGTTCTTGGTGGGTTGGTTTTTTTCCTTCTGCTGGAGTAATAATTACAAATGTAGTTAATCGAGCTGAGACGGTGTCAGGAGATAGATGTAATTAGTTCTGGCCATGAGGCCCTGCCAGCCATTTATAAACATGGTGAGAAGGGATTTGGCTCTGCTCTCGTCCTCCCAGGGACACTGCTGAGACTGCAAACCAGCCCACCACGGGCCTGTCCCTGCTGCACACAGTGCTTGCAGCTCAGAGGACACAACAGCCCCCAAAACTCTAGCAAACCACTGCATAAATATCCTATTATTCCTTCCATCCCAGCAAAATGCTACTTCTTAGCCTAACTCTGACTTGTATGCGGTTATTCCCCATCCCAGTGTGATTTCCCACTGGAGCACAGGGCTCTTCAAAGCTTGATGCATGTCCCTTGGAACAGAGGAAGAGAGTCTCTGCGCTCCTTTGTCTTCCTCAAATGATGTGTCTTGTTTTATTTATCTTGGTTCAAAACAACTTCTGAGTCTGTTGGAGGCATCACTGATGTAAAGGATCTCACAGAAGTCCATAAGAGCTGCCTGCAAAATTTGTCTGGGAGGTTCAGTCCTTGGGTAAAATCATGACTGATGAAGTCAGGCAGAATTTTGCCACTGAATTCCCAGGGGGGAAAAAAAGGCTGTATTCCTATTGTTTAGCACTGGCTTTATCTGAAGACAACATGTGTCAAAGTGAGTCCAAGTGGATTTTCGCTGCCTGCGTTTCCAGTAACTGTTTGTTGATCTTTGTTCAGAGATGCGATGGCTGATCCTGGCTGTGGCCTGCACCAGGCCGCAGTCCGCGTCACCCCGGCCCCCGCGCACCCTTTCACCTCTGCTGCAGTGCAGACATGTCGCACGCCCACACCATCCACGGGGCCCTTGAAAGTTCAGAAGTTCTATTTTTACGAGCTGTGACAGTTCCAGTAAGTGAGAAATGCATCCGCTCCGAGATAACACAAATATAGCGCACCAGCGAGTGGGTCACAGGACTTTTACAATACTTGAGAAATGTCACGGCAAAACCTTTTCCGGTGCTTTCTGAACTCTCACATAACTTTGCCCTCAGATAAATTGCGACTGATCCTGCAAACACTCAGTGATTCCCCACCACAGGCATGGAGTGTGTGCCCAGTGCCAGCCCAAGGAGTTTGCTGAGGACAGGAGAACCACTCCCAGATTAAAAGTCACCCCACAGCCTGAGTGGCCTTTGCTGGACAAAGGTCAGAGCAACCAGTGTGTTAGAGAATTAAGCTCCCAAGCTTAGTACTAACAATTCAAAGGGACAGGCCTATAATTCCTACAGCTACACCCAGTTCTGATCCCAAAAGCAGTCTAAAGTCTTCTATAGCTCTCTTGTGTCTCTTAAAAACAAATGTCTGTATAAACAACCAGACAGAGTAACTGGGTAGGGTGAAATGAGCCACCATATTAATCCTGTGTTCATGGATTAATATTTGATTCACATCAATCACTGAAGGCGAAGAGCCTATTTGAGTGAGCAGGGATTTAATGAATTGACTGAAGGGCTCCTGCATCTTCTCTTTAGTGTCAGATGAGCACTGAACAGCTCAGGTCTGAGAAGGACTCCTAGGACCAGCAGCAGCACCACAAGTCTCTGTGCCTGCTCAGATGGGGAGGGCTCTTTGGAAGAGAAGTTCCCAACCACCTCCCCATCCTGTGCTTTCTTTTGCTTCAAGGAAGGATGCACACGCATCAGGGTGAATGGGGTCACTTTGGATAAAACTGAATCGATGGAATGGGTCCAGGAGCATCTTTGCTGCATCTTGGTCTCACACAAGTTGCTGGCAACCAGTTCACAAGACCACACTGGATATTTTCTGATGGAATGGAAATTTAAAACCCCAGAAATGTGTAGAGTGGAGATGTTGGACCCTGAGCATCACCTGTTCAGGTGCCCTTCCCCTGGTCCTCACAACACAATGGTGTGAGCATGGCACAGACATCAGAATCCCACCAGTGGGGACGATCTTGACACATCATCCCTTTCACAGAGTTCATGTACTGCAGTGCTTAGGAATGGTATTATTACCTGGGATCCCATGGCTTGCCTCATTCTTAGAGGTCCCATTGCAGCTTGACATCTTTTTCTCAAACTCACTTCAGTTCTTTCAGGTCCCCTCAGAATCTTCTGCTGTTCTTGTCCCACCTCATCCCACCACTAATTTTTAATTAAAATACTTTACTTAAATATTACTTTAGGGCCTTTGTTGTTTCCTAAAGTTAATCCTTTTACCTGAAATTTTTACTATGATGTGGCACAATAATTTCTTTTTTGTAGTATATTTTCTTGCATGGAGTACTTATTACTATGGGAAGTGAGAGTAGCTGACTCTGTTCCTTTGGGCAAAACAATACCGCAAGGGTTAATTTACAAATTATATAAAATTATTTACCAGATAATAAACAAGGGTTGTTGGCCCCAGATTCCACAGAATGGAGACAAAATGCTTAGTGTGGATCTTTTTGGAGCTGGAGCTTGTGCCTTTCTGTCAATACCCAGGTGCCTCTGCCATCACCAGCTGCCTCTCCACTGCAGTTGGCTTTCAGATCCTGCAGCATCTTTCACCAAACTGCATGATAAAACAGGCTGAGACCCACTGGGAAGTGGTGACAAAATAAGGCAAGCTCAGCTCAGCCTTCAGAGCTTGCAGGCTTGCTTTTTTCTAGAGAGGATGGGCACCTACATCTGGGTGTTTCATAACATAAAGGCATTGTTGCCTCAGATAAAATTCAAGCTGTTTTGTCCGAGCCACAAACACCAATTTGGGACTGGTCCTCATGAATGCTGGGGCTTTGTCCAAAATGTAGCTTTGAGGAGTGAAAAAACCCAGGTGTGGCTGCTCTCTGGTGGTCCCCACATCAGGGTTCATCCCCTCCTGAAGTCCTCTGGAACTGGAGGAGGCTCGCTGAGCCACCAGTCCTTCAGCTGTCCCTTGAACCCACGTGTCCCTCAGCCACTCGCTCATTCCACATCTGCCTGGGAGAAGGAGAGATGGAACAATGACACAACTCTTTGTCCAACTGCTGTCCCTGTCCTGTCCCTGCCAAGGCAAGCAGCAAACCAACCCACCTCCCAGGGCTGTGAGGGGAAAAGGGCTGCACAGCACCACGCAAGCAGTTAAACTGAGGGCTGCAAGTACAGCTCGTGGCAGTTTATAATTGCCATTTCCACATGGCACTAAATGCTAATGTAAAAGTACTGAGGGCTCCTTTCTAATACGTTTCAAAGCAAAATTGGAAACATATTTCTGTGTAACAAGTCACTAGGCACAACTTCTCGGGGAATAATGGTCAATGTTTTATGGGATTGCTTGTTAAAGCTATTTCTAAATGGGAAGGACCCCAGGGAAGCTGGCATGAACAGTAAACATTCAAAGGAATAATTTGTGGGGACAAGTGATTCCTTCAGTATTTATTTAACATTTAAAATTTGTTTGAATGGAGAAGGAGGCCAAGGTCTGTGATTTGCTCCTGACTGTCTGTCTCTTGTTCACCACGGGTTCCTCCAGGTTAAGGAAGCCCCTGGGAGGGGAGATAGCCCAGCTGATTCCTGGAAGCCATAAAGCCGAGGTGATTTGCTCATTGTCCTGCGTGGCTGGCTGTGCTCACACGGACCTCGTAACACACACGCCACACTTTGGGTCGTTTCCCTTCCCCTGGTGAAAAATAAAGGAGCACAGTTTTCATTTCTTAAGTGCTCCATGAACGGCATTTTCCGAAGTGCAGCAGTACCAGAAGGACCCAGGACACTGTGCTGAACTCAGAGCCTGTTTTTGTAGGGAAAAGAAAAAAATAAATAAAAAGAGGACTGAAAGGCCGTGATTCAGCCTGCTCTGCCATCCCCTTGGCCACAGCCGTGCTCACCCCAAAGTGCTGAACCATACACTTACGGTGCAGGGACCTCCCTAGGGCAGGATAAGGAGACTGATGCAAGATAAAAGCTAGTTTAACCCTGAGTTTTGTTCTGATCCCATCAACTAATTTTATCAGGAGGGACTTCAGCCCCTCTCCTTTCTGAAATCTGTACAGAAGAGCCCTATCTCCCCTCTGGCCAGCCTCGTGTCTGCCACCTCAGAGCTGTTCAGAAACTGAAGATTGTAGTGCAGAATGTATCAAATATATGATATTTCTTTCACCAGTGCCAAACAGGATTTGCTGGAAAGAGAAAATACACATGACAAATATTATTTCTTCAGTGAATATACTCTCGGACTGATGAAGGGTGACGATCCTTGCAGAAACTCTGTATTTTGAATGGCAGCATTTTAATCACATTAAAATAAATAAAAAGCAGACGTAGAATGGAAAACAAATACAAAAAGGTTTCTGAAAGGCCAAACGAGGTTCATTTTGAATTTGAAATTAATAGTTGGAGAAGAGATTTATCAGTGTTTCCCCAGATATATTTTCCCCTAGGAAAATAAGCTTGAATAAAATTTCATATTCTAAAGCACTGACAGATGTAAGGGTTTAAGTAGGAATCTCTTTCTTTTTTTTTTTTTTTTAATTCACATGAGCATTGTTTCCAAAAGTTTTCTGGTTTCCAAATAACTTAAACAAAATTTTCTGGGTGTTGGTCTCCAAGTCTATTTGGCATGCTATCCATCTCTCTTCCAGATTATTTGCCTATTTGAACACCATTCAGTCATTGTAAACATAATTAGTGTTTAGTGTTTGAAGAATCTGGGTTTGGGGATGGGTTTAGGGGTGAGGGTGTCATGATGAGTATTTTTGCAATTAATGGCTTCTTCCTTCAGGACTAGAAGGACAACTGGTGTTTACATTTTATTTATGTCCAAATTTTTACGATTTCTGAACTAAACCTTGAAGATACTCATGCTGGCTTCTGAGCACATCACTGAATAGTTTTCCTTGTTAAAAATAAGCAATAATCCAGATGTAAAGATGGTTTTTCCTCTAGTAATGTTTTGCCCTTACTCTTTTTGTTTGTCAATTATTCTTGGCTTCTGAAGGAGCAAAAACACAGGCCATGGTCTGAAGGCGTGTTCAAATAACCTACATTTGCCATGTGAGTGGGGGCCAGCATGCCTGCTCCATGTGCACATTGTTGGGGCACTCGGAGAGAAGGTCTGATGACACATTTTCATCAAATGAACAGAAGATTGCTGGAGGATATGCCAACATATGTCTGGTGTTACACAGACAGGCTGGCATGAGATGCCCCCAGAGCACTGCCCAATTTTAAGAGGTCTAACACACTCTGAACTCCCAAAATGACTCTGAGTGATAGGGATATTTACACTCACAACTCAATCTTCTACTTGTCTCGAGATGAGGGGTACTAAGCTCGTGTTTAAATTGGACATCATGGAAGTTGGAGCTTACCTAAAATTCACATGGGAATGGGGAGCCCGCAAGAAGGATGGACAGAGATTATTTACAAGGGTCTGAAGTGCCCGAACACAGGGAATGGCTTCCCAGTGCCAGAGGGCAGGGCTGGATGGGACCTTGGGAAGGAATTGTTCCCTGGGAGGGTGGGCAGGCCCTGGCACAGGGTGCCCAGAGCAGCTGGGGCTGCCCCTGGATCCCTGGAGTGTCCAAGGCCAGGCTGGACATTGGGGCTGGGAGCAGCCTGGGACAGTGGGAGGTGTCCCTGCTCATGGCAGGGGTGGGATGGGATTTAAGGTCCCTTCCAACCCAAACCATTCCATGATTCTATGAAATCTGAAAGACAACATTATCCTTGGTTTTCATGAGACAAAATTCCTTTCAACGGTATCCTGGCCTTGTCCTCAGAGAAGCGCTGTGAAGATGGAGCTATAAATGTACCTGGATTGCATAGCTGCTCTCTGTGTGCGCAGAGAAATGAACAAAGTTCTGTTACTAGAGGATCTTTATCATTGGTGTGTCTGTAACAGCAAAGAAATGGTTATCGATATTCCAAGCCCTTGGACAGAAGGAGAAAATGGACCAATTAAAAAATTCAGACAGGAATATATTCAGAAGTGTGGCAATACCTACTTCACTCTAGGCTGTCATACTGTGGGCACAGCAGGATGTCTCTAGCAGGTACCTGCAAATGGAGGAGGCAGATAGACAAAGACAACCCTTGGTCTATCAAATCTGGCACTTTTCAGGCAGTTAAAGGTCCAGATCCCTCACATCACCACTGCAAGCCACGCAGGTATCCAGTATAACTGCACACATTGTCATATGTTTTTGCTTCCCCTCAGCCCGGGGTCCGTGGCAGCTCTCCAACATCCTCTTCATGTGTTATTGTACTGCTGCCATCCCCCGTAGCACAGTGCGAGGTTCTTTCTCCTTTGAAATGATTTCCCATGCCATTCCCAGACCTTGGTCCTCTTCCAAGTCCTCCCTAATCAATCTAGCATTGTAGGATGTCAGCTCTCATTTTCTTTCCTATGAGCTTATGTGACTATACATTTTATATTTGTGGCATAACAGTCTCCTTTCTGTTCCCAACTTTTGTTCATTAGTTGCTTTCTTCCCCAAGAGATTTTATTCTCTTACTCTTTGGCCTCTCCCTGAATCATCACCACCTCCTTCTTCCTCTATGTAGCGTCGCTGTGAGAATATTTTCAAGCAAAGGCAAATCAGCAAAATGTTTATTTCCTGATGTTATTGCACTTATTGGAGGTCCTGTGCTCTGTCTTGGGAAAAGGTACATAACAAAAGGTGCAGTCTGTGCTTCTCCTTCAGGGCTGCACTGAAGGCGAAAAAAAGACATAAATTGAGAATACAGAACTTGTCAGACTTCCTCTGGGGAAAGGCTGACACGACTGTGGGACCAGACTGTGTTCTAAATGAGCAAGTTCCATGAAAGCTCAAGAAAAGGCTTTATTTTACCTTTACTTATGGTTTTCCCTCTCTGTTTTCTTCTGAGTGTTCTTATGCAACTCTGGGCTGCGTGTCCCCCTGTGCCACATCCAAGCCCCCAAGGGACAGAAGAGGATCAGGCTGAGGAGCTGCTGCCTTTTCTCTGATGCCTTTATCACAGAGAGCACCAAAAGGCACAATGGGCAGTGCTGGGAGGACTAAGGGTGGAGGAAAAGGGGAAAAGGGACACCAGGACTGGGAAGGGGGTTGTTGTTCTCCCTTCCCGTGCTGTTGCTGCAGAGATCACACACCATAATGCACAGAGAGGTGATGTCTTTCTGCTGTGCATGTCTGGATGAAGATGAAGCGATGGAGTTAATTGGCATCATTTCAGGAGGTTCGCTTTCCAGGCTGATGCTGTAGGGCTGAGGGAGACCATTAGGTCAGATGGGTTAATTTTATAGTAGGGAACCATGAGCCAGCAAGAGCTGGGTACAGCATGTTCTGGCTGTGATCCTTCTCTTCTTCTTCCTTGGCAAGTAAGACTGACAAAACCAAGTATTTTTATTATTTTGTTTGTGTAACACCCCCTCTCCTTTAATGTGTGTAAATAGTCGTTCTCAGGATGGTGTCTCAGATGCAAAACTTGATTTTTCCAAGGGGAAAAAAAGGCTAATTTGTCAGGATTCAAACAGCATAATGGATTAATGCTCTGCTTTTCTGGAACAGATTTTATTAACAAACGTTTTCAGTTATCACAGGAGAAAAATAATTGCACCATCAGCATCTATGGAATAATACATTCATCCCAGGGCATATGCTCTTTTTTTAACTATTGCATTCCTTTTGATTTTGAGCCAATGTATACTTGCAGGGAATTAAGGGGAGGAAATGAGTACAAAGCAGGATGACTGGTCAATAAACACCGCGGTGATAAGGTTTCACGTTCTTCTTCCTTGCTTGGCACGCTGCATCACTGAACCCTGTATGATAAATTGTACCAGGGAGGACACAGTTTTCATTGTAGTGACAGGAGGACAAGCATCCTAAGCAAAAGAGGCATTTTGGCAGAGGGAGAGGTGAGGGGAGGCGTATGCCAATACGTGACACTGTTTTGAATTAGACAGGAGTTTCCTGCTGTCATCCAAAAGTAATAGCCGTGAATTTTGTCCAGGAGAAAGGTACGTCCCAGGAAACAATGCAAGGCCCTTTCTTACCCCAGTTCAGATGACATACATCTTTCATGAGCAAATGTTGTAGTGAAATACTGAAAGCCATGGCAACAGCCAGCACTGGAGCCCTGCTGCTGGCTGTTGCTAGTGGAGGCTCCCAGGGTGAGTCACTGCCTCCTGCAAGCAGAGCAGAGAGCACCGTTCATGCGTGGAGATGTGTTTCGGGGTGGGACAGACCCCACCCGGGAGCCTCAGCCTCACCCTGGGGGCTTTCTGTGCTGGGCACACCCAGGAGAGCATCTGTGAGCTGGTGACATCCCTGTGGCAAGAGGTGACCGTGCTCCTTTGCCTGCAGGCTCCTGTCAGTTCATGTGGCCCCTCTCTTTGGGCTAAGATCATCCTAATGGGATGCCACAACAAAAAGAAAATGCCTCTTTAGTTATTTTGTTCTAATTTTCCAGCACAGTCAAAATAATTTCTTTCTTCGTTTTTTTTTGGTTGGTTTGGTTTTGTTAGTTTTGTTTTCATTTTGTTTTAATTCGGTTTGGTTCAGGTTGGGTTTTTTTTTTTTGTAATCTGTTCTCCTTCTCAACAATTCCCCTAGTTTATCCCAAGCTGGCAGCTCTCTACCTTCATTTTCACCCTGGGTTTTAATACCATCAAGAAGACAGGGAGGACAGCAGAGGCAGCTCCATGATCTCAGGGTTTTTTTCCCAGCCTACGTGATTCTGTGATCCTATTTCCATGTGTGTCCATGAATATCACGTACAGATACATCTATAGACAAAAACATAGTGGGTGGGTCCTTCCTCCCCCCTTTTTCCTCTTTCACAGATGACTTCAGGTCCCAACACCACCTCTTCCTGCAGACTTGTGAGTGGATGTGTCTGCTTGGAAGGGAGCACTAAGATCACACTCTTTTACACCTGCTTTGAGTGAAACCTGATCCCAACACCTTTTCACAGGAGATTTGCTCTTCATATGGTGTTTTAGGAGTGGCAAAGGAACACCACTAGGCCACGAAGAGCTATTTGGGTTTCTCGAAGACAGGGTTGCAGAATAACCCAAGAAATGATCTCTAAGAATAAAGAGGGTAAAGTATATATATTTAAAAAAAAAGGCATAACAGGAAAAAAAAATCCCCAAACCCACCCTTTTCCTGGCATACCAATTCAAGCTACTGGAATTTTTGTTAAAAAATCAACTCATTCTTTGTAAATGGATGAGCATATGCATCACTGCCTGGAAATCCATCTGAGAGCATTAAATGGTCTAGTCAAATCAATCCATTCTTTTTTTTTTTTTTTTTAATTGCTGACCTCCCATCTGCTTCTTTAAGTAAAACTGACAGAAGTCTCATTTCTGTGTGCAAGAGAGGCCGGGGTTCCTTGCAGACCCACCTGTCTGACAGCGATTCCTGGGATTGTCCCCGCTTTGCAAAGTGTGCCTTTTAGTCCAGGGAAACGGGACAGAACTTTTGCTTGAAAAAGGATGGTAAATCCCAACGTGGCACAAGCTCTCATATGGAAAAGTGAATTTATAAGCTAAAGGTGCAATGGAAGATAATTTTTTTCCAAATCTTCATATCCTCCATCTTCATGCGGTGGCATATCAACAGTTCTGGAACCTTACTCCTAATAATGAATTTTTGGACACTTCTTTTGGCTGAGCAGCTCTTGAGTATGACCTCAGGGATATTGGTCTTTCTCATCAGGAATTAAGTGTTTTTGTTGGTTTCTTGTGCAGGAGTTTCATGTCTTGGCCAGCTTGCAGGAGCCTTGTGCATTTATATAGATCTCAGCTTGCTGTTGAACTGGGATCTATGTGTTCCCTTCGAGATGTTCTTGATGCACTGTGGAGAGATCTGTGGCTGCTCTCCATTTGTTTTGTCATCAGTGCATTAAATATATTTTAATGTTCAATATTTTTATGTCACATGGTTAAATAACCTTCTAAAAAAGCCATCTTTAAAAATAAAAGAAATATCGAAGTTGTGTGATGCAAAGGATACAAGCATATATTTCTCACTTGTCTTATAATCCATGTGGAATAATGTATTAATACTTGGTGTAGTGTGAAGATCTCTGGTTCAGCAGATTTTGATCACAAGACCTTGAATTTCAATTAGGATGTTATGCCTCCACAAGCAGCAGGCCTGAGGCATTCAGAATATTAATATCTGCTTCCCAAAACCTCTATTGAAAACCCCCTGCCACATTCATCACAATAAAAATGAGAAATGCAATAAGAAAATAAAAAAAGTGGACTCTGGTTTTGTATGTAATTGATTCCTCTTCACGATGTGACCATTATTTAAGAACTGTATCTGCAGGCTTGACATTATTAATACAAATAGTCGCCTTTTAATAAAATCTTTCAGTTGACCCAAGTCTTACCCGCGTGGCTCATTTATAATCCTGATTGTGAGGAGCCAGGCTGGATGCTCAGCTTTATCTGTTGCATCCTGCATACTGGGAGTCTCACAGGCACTGTAGCTGTAGGAGTGATTGAGCTTTAATAACATTTTTATTTGTGTTCAGTATGACCTGACTGGCAGGGGCAGATGTGTGTATTCTGAATTAAACAGAATATAACTCCCATGTGCCTCTGCTGGGCCATTTATTTGCAAACAAAATCTCTTAGAAACAACCCTCTTTGTTCCCTTTCTTGCTCGCATTTTGCTTTTCTGGACCGGTAAATGTTAACACATGTGATGGAGGAAGGAGGTGTACGGAGTAGCACAACATATCTGTGCACTGGACAGATGTCCCCAAAGATAAACGCAGCTTAAAATATAAGCCACTCCTTCCTCTGTCACTGGCACTCGGGGAAATGAGAGTAATCTCAAATACCATCACATTTTGTGCTTGGAGGACATTGCTGGAGAATGTATTTTTTGTGGAAGTGTCAGTCAGCAGGTTCTTTTTTATCTCATTGTCGGAGCAAAGATGTTTGTGTCCCTGGGTCCCTAGGCTTTAGTGTCACAGCAGGGACTACCCCAAAATATCCTGGGGTAGGAACCCGACACTTCAGCTGGGGTTCCTAGAATGAAGTAGGACACATGTTTGCAATATAAGTATGTATATGTATAATCATAAAAATCAAGCAAAACAGCACAACAGGGAATTGAAATTGCAGTTACGGCATTGTGTAAAATTGCTGTTTCAAAAGAAGATGATGCTTGGGATTTATTTAATTTATCTTAAAGACTTACTCCAGGGACCACAATCAGGTGTGCTTGCCATGGAGATTTGGGGTTTTTGTGAGGAGGA
Organism: Corvus moneduloides; assembly: GCF_009650955.1. NCBI lineage: Eukaryota > Metazoa > Chordata > Aves > Passeriformes > Corvidae > Corvus > Corvus moneduloides. The sequence goes on from NC_045511.1 coordinate 76,102,100, forward strand.
GTGAGGAGGAGTTTTTGTGGCTGCAGCTAAAAGGCAGTTCCTAAGGCCTTGGCCTTGCTTCAAGCAGACCACCTTGTGCTGAGGGACAATGATCTAGAACTTAAAAATTAGCAAGATTGATTACAGTGAGAAAGCACTTTCCTGTTAGCTGATGCATTTGCAGAAAGCAAAGAGATTTCTGTGTTTCTATAACTTCTAGTTTTCCCCTTTTTTAAGTAAAAATTATTTAGGGCTTGGCAGATGATTCTTTCAGCACTGTTCTTTCTGAGGTCTGTAAACTCTCGCTTACATCCCTACAAACCTAGACTGTATTAACAAGCAAAAAATAATTTCAATAAAGATTTTATTAAAAAAAATTTTTTTAAAAGGTCCAACAACAATGTGGAAGTCATAATGAGAAAAAAACAAAGTACAGAATAATTAACTTCTCAGTTGGGCACACTGCTGCTTGCCATTTGGAGGGTTTGGCCCATTCAAAGCTGCAGACAGTGGGAGAAAGTTCAGAAAATGTTTTCAAATTTCGATTTTCACGCGATTTTTGAAAACGGAGTGACAGTGAAGTCTGTCCATCTTCTCCTGGGTGTGTGGCCCTGACTTCATTGAGGTGTCTCATTTGGATATATCAACATTCACATGAGGTACAGTCCATTTTTGAGTAGCAGAATTTTGCCCATGGCAGAAACTGATGTAACTCTCATTTTCTGTGCCATCTGACAGTTTGGCCTACTGCTTTCCCAAAACCTTTGAAAGAGAAAAATAAGGTGCTTTTTTTGTTGCTGCTGTATCTTAGCTACAGAAATCAGGGGTTCGGCCAGGGCATAGCATGGATTAAATTGAGTGGGCACTGGTTTCTGTACCAAAAAAGTTGAAAATAGGGACAATGAGGCCTGAAAGAGGAGGGTGATGTGTCTTAGCGATCCTTTCCCTCTAGGCAACCACAGTCCCTGAACCAGAGCTAAACCAGCTAATTGGAATCCTCTCTTTGAAGCATTGATCAGCTCCCAGATAGCCTAAAGAACTGCTAAAGCATCCCAGGCTGGAATCAATTGTTATTAAAATCTTGCTGTTCCTTAACCAGGGAAAAAAAAGAAGGAACATTTAAAACCACAAAGTTCAGCAATTCATAACCTAGAAGGAATAACTGCTCACAATCAGAAATATTTTAACTGCTATTTGACCTGAAGACCAGAAAAAATATTATGGTTTTGCTGTCATGTCTTCAGAGTCTGCCTATCATTAATTAATTTTTTGTACTGGAATTTGTAACTTCATACTGGAAAAAAACCACAACCCAACCTCTTGCTGACTCATAATATGATATTTATTTTATTAATGCTTAAATATTCCCTTTCTCTTTCAATCATATTATAGCAATATGGCAAGAACACAAAGGAAAATGAAATTACCGGTTATGCTGCAAATAAAGTAAAGTAAAATAAAATACAAATATCCGCTGTTTTGATGTGCAGCCTTTTCTGATTGAATGAGGTTTTAGGAGGCTTGATGGCACAAAAATACAGTTGTGAAAGTAAAAAACAAAACAAAACAACACAGCAACAGGACACGAGTTAAGCAAAGTGTTTGAACATTTGTAGGAGAAAATGATTCCTGGAAGTTATAGTCTATGTAGCAGGGATAGGGAAGAACAGGAATACATGGATAGAATGGAATCTGGTGGTGGTCCTTGAGAAGATTGCACGGAGAGATGTTTGCCTGGGGTATGCAGTGGTAGGCACAGGTGTCTCTTGGAAATGAGAATGTATGTAGGAAACAAGGTAGGAAAAAGTTATTATCCTGTCATTTCCTCTTAAAAGTGGTGCTTGCATCTGTGAATGTCTAATCAAAGATGAGGCCACGTCCTTCATTTCTATGTGGATGCTGAGTTTCTCTTGCTGTCTGTCAGAGGAATCCCTATCTCATCATACTCCCAATTAATTAATTAAAGACTAAGAGACCTGTGGTGCAGCTCCCTTGCCACTCTAGCTTGAGTGACAGAGCTGAATCCAGTGCCAGTGTAATTTTATAGCAATTTTTGTAGTCATTTATTTGTCTGATGGATAGCTAGAAACGTTTCTCTGTTTCTCAGAAGGAATTCAGACAGTTTCTTTGGAGGATGAAATCTGTGTGTATTGATTATGGCCTCAATTATAATGTTTCCTCAAAATAAAGGTTTCTGCCAGGCAGAAGTGAGAATGAGCTCATCCCAGATTGGGTTCAGACAGGAATCTGGCCCAGCAGAGGCTGAAGGAGAGGTTTTGTCTCAACCATATCAATCCCTGCATAGAAAAGAGGGGAATGGATGTTAATCCAAAGTTTTCCAGAATTTATTTAAAGCCTCAGCTTGGGTTAGGGCGTAACACGATGTTTGGCACCCAGTTTGCAGCCAGCTGCTGATGGCCACAGGAGTGGCAGCGTGAGGAACAGGAGGAATTCATGACCTCAGGCACATGAACTCTGAGCCCACGCTGACACATGAACCTGCACGTGAACGTACTGTTGTGTACTCAGAGAAAAAAAAACCACCTGGTTATATTTGTGGGGATTATTCCCTTTCAGACTTTGATTTTGCATTGTTCCCTCCCTCTTCCCCGTGAGAGAGGTGAAGCAGAGATGCATTTTCCCCAAATCCGTGCAGTAACTCCAACATGAGGATTATGACAGAAAATTCAATATTTTTGGCCTAGGGAAACTCTCTTGGAAGCAGAAAATTCATCTGTGTGTGGACAGGTTTCAGGCTACCCTGTGACAGCAATGGGAGAGATGGAGAGGGCTGGAACAAGGAATATGCTCAGTCTTTTCCCACTGAATGAAAAAAAGCAGAAAATCAGAGGGTGCTTCTCCACTTGTCCCCAGGCAATTTGGGAATATCCTGCCTAAAGAGATCCTTCCTGGGCTACTACACCCTGGGATCAGTCAAAAACTTGTTACCTCAGCCCTTCTGCTGCAATAACAAGGTACATTGCCCTGAAGTGGCCCTAATGAGGATTAAAAACCAAAGGTTGCAGGTGCTGCCTGGATGAGAGACACAGATACTTCCACAAGAGATGCTGGTCCTGCCCCACCAGACGTGTGCCATGCCTGGAACCTTTGTTTTTGCAACTAAGATACAATGCCAAACCCGATAGATTTTAAAAAAAGGGGAAAAGCAGTAGTGCAACCCCCCAAATCACCAGGAAATAAGGGTTTCTTTGGCTCCAGCCAGTGTGAGCTGCCCCACCTGACTGTGGGACACACAGAAACACACTGCAGAGCAAAGCTGCAGAGAGCTCTGGGAGCAGCCCTGGTTTCCCAGCGGAAAATGTCAGTCTGAGCTCACAATCAGACCTGACGGCATCCACAAAATCTCACAGAAGAGAGAGATAACAGGGCTGCTTTATTTAAATCTTTGTTTTTAAAATTCCCTTCCTTTTTTTCCCGTTCACGCAATTATCTTATTGTCCTGTCCTGTTTATAGCAATAGTGGAAAATTGCCTGGATTTTTACATTGCAGTGGCTCAATTACAAGCTCAATATGATGATTGTATTTAAATTTTATACGTATATATATATATTTATATGTTATGTATCAATTATAATTTATGCCCATCCCTGGAGTGTCCAAGGCCAGGCTGGACACTGGGGCTTGTCCCTGCCCATGGCAGGGGTGGCAATGGATGGGCTTTAAGGTCCCTTCCAACCCAAACCATGCTGTGATCTTGATGAATTTAAGCTATTAAAGGTTTCCAGCAGTCACAGGCAGAGGGTGCCAGGGCCAGGCTACAAAGGGTGCCACAAATACCCAGACCATGGACCAAATGCCTGCTTCCCGTGCTGGTTGCTCCTGCCAATACCCTTATCCTACATCAAGTGCTGCTCCAAGGAGGAGGCAGAGGGATGGAAAAGAATGGTGACCGCAACCTCAATAACTACGTGGCTGCAAATTAGCAGTGCTCATGCCTCTGCCAGCTCTCCTTCAGTCTGTCCAGTGCCCACTTGATCCCAGCTCAGCTGAAAAGCAGCAGAGTTGGCTGCTAACAGCCCCCAGGCTTCCAAGCACCTCTGACTACCCTCCAGGTTTGTTACTGATTTTCCTGTGTGTTCCAGCTCCACGCTGTCCGCTCTGATTTATTCCATATGTCCTAAATTGAAATATGTCATGGTATGGAGGAAGTCAGTAATCCCTCTCAAGTTTCTGTTGGACACTGCTGAATGTATCTGCTGTCTGCTCTTTATGCTACCCCCTGGAAAAGCCTGAAATGGTCTGAAATACCAGCTGCTTCTTTCTTCTCCACTCCTGCTTTATCTTCTGATAGTTGACTTTTCAGTATTAAATGCTATGAACCCACTCTCGGGCTTGTATAGGAAATGCAAAGGCCACAAGAAACATTAGATGTTGTCACCTCAAGCTGTGTTTGCTGTGGTGCAATCACCTGCCTGTGATCTCAGGGGTGCAGGTACCTCCTGCCCTGCCCCGTGCCACCCCAGGGTCACTCCTGGGACAGCAGTGGCACAAAGGTAGCATAAAGGACTGTGGCATAACTACAGTTTGCAAGGAATTTAGGCATCTCTCCTGTTTCTAGAATGCATGGCTCCTTCATCATTCTGCAGAAGAATAATCCTTGCTGCACTCCCTTATCTGAATAAGAAACAAAAATCATTCCCTGCTTTACTGCAGAGCTGAGTCTACTGTGCTACTTTTAAAACTAGATTCTGAAAAACCAAAATGTTGATGTTTTGAGCTGTTTTAAGCCCTGTTAAAGGGGCACAGAACAATGTACTTTTCTACCGTGGATATGACCTGCAGGGAACATTAATATTTCCTTAGCTCTGAATTTCATGAAATGATTTGTACAGGACCATTTCCTTTTTTTTTTTTTTTTTTTTCTTTTCCAGAGAGAAAGCCTATAGGTCTTGCATAAAAATGAAAATATAAAATGCCTGTAGGGCTGCACTGCTGTATTTGCATCCTCATTTATTCAGGGTGTGTGTCCAGACCGACAGCTGGCAAAGGCGAAATGCAGGAGGCAGCAGTCCTTTCTCAGGGCTGTGAGAGTGGAATGAATCAAGGGCCTTGGAAAGACCCAACACTCTCTTTTCTGGCTGTCAAAGCTGTAACTTTGACTTTCCATCTTCCAGCAGAAACACTGCACTGCACACACGTCCTTCTGGGGACAGAACAAGGAATATTGGAACACGAGGGATTGATGTCCTGTTGTTTAAAGCACAACCAAGGCTGCTCCAGGTGCCGCAGCAGCGGCAGCAGGAAGGGATGGATTTAGAATAGACTACTGCAGAAGCCACAATACACCTGTCTAAACTGCTCAGTAGTAGAAAAAGAAACAAACTATTTAAACATTAAATGAGGATGATAAAATTCTCGTTGATCACCTGACTGAAGCCTATACAGAATTAGGCTTTCTTGCAGTAGGTTTCTGAATTTACCCAAACAGGGAGTTAATATAGATTATATTACCTAAGAATAGCCAATATTTCATTTTCTTCCAAATTATTTTGTCTCTTCCATGTATTTATAAGTCTTCTTCCCTTTTTGATGAATAATTCTAGACCATTGAAATATGTTGTTATCATCACTCCTGTTAACTTTTTCTCTTGAAATACCAATAACAAAGATGAGAGGAGTTGGTGGGAAAGGTGATTCAGTCTGGCATTGAATTTCAGGTGGTTACAACACTGTCCTTACTGGTCCATAGGACATCTATTTTAAATGCAGTGCACACGCAGGAGCAATGAATGAAATACTGTGTTAAATGGATTCATGAAGAGCAAATGGCTTTAGGGGAAGGCAAGAAAGCCCCTGGTAACTTCCCATGCATCACAAGAAATAAATCCAGAAAAATCTTCCTGCTGTGGTTATGGTCTTTGTGCTCATCTTTTTTTGATTATTATTTCAATAAATAATGAATTATCAGCATATAAAAATTTAGGCCAAACGAATAAAAAAAATGTGAACCACAGACTGATGCATGTTGGTGAGTGTTGGTGTTTGCTTGGGGACTTGTAGCATGTTTATCAACCCTGATCAATTCACTGATCCTAAAATCCAGTTTGTGTGGAAAACTGAGCAGGCACCCACACGCAGCAGCATCACACCTGAACCTTTTGTCACAGGCTGCTGAGGTGGATGGGGTGGCTGGTCTGTTACTCTGCTGAAGCAAGTTCCACTCATCAAAGAGGGAAATTTTGGAAATGGAATTTCCAAATTAAGAATATAATTTAAAAAAATTTTCTATCACCCCATTTGTCAGTGTCTAAAGACCCACTTGTGGCTCCTCTGAGGCCAGTTTTTGATCAGTCAGACTGCTTTGCTGTGAGCTGATAATTGCTGTATTCAAGACTTTCCCTTTCTCCCCAATAGTGATGAATATTGGTAAAAAACACATTAAATATTTCCATCCATTTTATGTAATGTGGATGTATTAATGAACATTAATAATTTAATTTTTTACTTTATAAATAATTAACATATATCAAAAGGAGAAGCACAGAGGGGAAATTTTGAATTCTCCATGAGAAGCACCAGCAGGCTTTGAGAATGTTTTCCTGAAAAATGTGTATAATCTGTAGTAATTTTTTTATATGCACGCATTGCTGTTTTATATGCAATGATGCTTTATCAAAGAGTTATGTACCATGTTGAGAAGTACTGTTGTGGCAGCTAGAAAACAGCATTTTCATAGGAATTTTACAATGATTTTTGTTTGTAGATGGGCTATTTTGATAAAAATACACATGTATCAGTGTCTGTGATACCCAACACGCTGGAATGGTTCTGGAAATCCTCTTTCCAGGAACACAGGGAGGCTGTATCTTAGAGAGAGAATGGTGCCTGTGAATTTTTAACTGAGAGCCTGGCTGCAGGCAGCCCTTGGCAGCCCCCAGTTTAATTTTGAAGGATCAATAAAACCTGGCAGATGCTGCAGGAGGCTTCATCTCCTCATCTTTTAAAATCAGCTTTTATTATCTAGGCCTGGAGCTAGTGAGGAAAAGGAGCGGAGGAAAGGAAATAATCAATCCACACATCCTCCAGAATTCCTTCTGTTCCTGAAAGTTGAAATGTGAATATTGTTATTTTTAACCATTACTGGTGCTTACAACGAGCAGCAAGGGCACATCTCCCCCACAAAGCAAGGAAAGATCAATCTGGTGCCTTTTTCTCTGTTATACTCATTATCAATAATAATATCATTTAATAATATAATGCTTAAGGAACATCTAGTTTATTTTAATGTGTATTCTAAGAGAGGAAATTCCCGAGCAGGGAAATGTGGGACATGGAAACAGACTCAGAAATGGGTGAGGCACGCCAGGAGATAAGATTAGGTCCATCAGGATCATCATTGTTTTACAAATAAATCACAAGGCACTTCTTAGGTATTTCAACATTTTGAGTTATACCGGCTGGAAGAATCGAGGTTGTTGCAGCCTTTTGTCCACAAACTTGTGCACAGGTAACTGCAGCTCTGCAAAATGACACTAATTACCTGAAGATTGTTAAGGAGAGAGAGGTTCCCGTCCACCAGAGCAAGGCAACCTGAGCACAGCCTCTGCTGCCCAGTTGTCTTGTGGGTTTCCTTTATTTACAATATTTGGCTGTGTTTTTTGTGTTCTGTGAAATGAAGGAGTAGCATTTAAACTGCACTTTAACACAGTGAGATAACACTGTTCTTCCAGCTTGGTTTCCAGGAAAAAAAGGCTTCTCAGATGTTCCCCAGCAAGAAGTTTCATTTGTTTTCTGTGGGTTGCATCCCAGTCTCTTGGAAAGTGTTTCCTATCACTGTTGTGGAAATGCAACAAATGGGGTCATTCCTGTTTTTGCTGGTGATGGACAGCATTCAAAACCCCCAGAGCTTTGGATCAGCTTGGACAAGCACTGATAAATCTGAATTTCTGAACTCCAGGAGGCTCCTCTGGCCACCTCTTTAATGCTCCACTTTATTACAAGTTTCTAGCAAGGAGCTCTCAAAGTTTGTTTGTTTTTATACTTTTTGCCTCACTGGTCACAACTTGTTTTCACTTTATGGCAGTGAAATTTGTGTTTCCATCACGGGGCACTGGTGCCAGGCATCTCTGTTTCAGTCTCTGATGCAACTACAAGACCTTTATCAGCCCTGAGGCTCCAATGAAAAGGGTAGCAACAAAATAAGGATGAAAATCTGGCTTTGCCCACCTAAACCAGTTGTTTGGAAGAGCAAAGCTGACTCATTGCCCCCAGTGCACCAAGAAAATGTTGTGCAATTCTCTGCCTTCACCTGAGTGGCAAAGATATGAAGCACACAAGGAGGTTACACATTGTTATATTTAAATATTTTTCAACATTACACATTGTTATCTTTCTTTGAAGGAGGTGGCGACTAGTTATAAGCCAGTTATTCTTCTTCCTTTTTTTTTTTCCCCTGTCCCTTATGCACACTTAAGAACTTTTAACAAGTTAAATCCCATTTTCTTCAGAGTTTTGTGGACACTAATTATTTTTTAAATTAACTTCTTATGACTTAGAACGGAAGGCTCTTCTTTCTGATTTTATCCTCCTTACTTAAACATCACTACACCTAAAGACCATCCTAATGCCCTAATTTCAGAGTATACCTAAACTAAAGAAGGTGAGATGCCAATAACTCACTTGCCATGTTGCTCCAGGAGCTTTGGATTTTTCTGAGGAAGCAAAATTCCCAATTATTGTGAATTCAACAGATTTCCACCCCGCCTGATTCTAGGAAGAGATTCCTTGTGAATGTCAGAAATTTAACTCATGCCACTTCTTCATTTGGAAGGCACAACACACTATGTAACTATTAATAATTACCAGTCAGATTCCTGACTGTATTTTTATCATGGGAATGTTGGACCTGGAAATAGCAGCACAAGCACACACACCAGGCTCCCAAAGAAAACACTTCCAGAAGAAAGCAGTACCCATAAAATTCGAAGTGTTAATTCACTGAGTTCAGATGATGAAGTGAATAATTAGCAGCCTTCTACTGAATAGTCTGGTTTGTAGATTATCAAATCTGTTGCCAGTATTAAAATTTTCCTGTCCCCACAGTGGAGGATTTAAAAGTCTAAACCAAATAAACTGACCAATATCTCATCAAAATTTCCTGTGCTTCCTCCACTTTTGCACTTGGCTGCGCTTGTTTGCTAAATCCTTTAGCAGCAGAGATTTGTGGACATTTGAAAAATACACATTTCTTCCAGGCTAAATATCTGGTAAATACTCCTCTCTAAAAAGAAAAGAAAGCAAAACAAATAAAAGAAACTCTGCTTAAAATAACTCCAGAAAATAAAACTGTTATCAAAACATTTCTGTTATTACTCATGGATTAATAGCTGATTAATGACCAAAATAATTTATGTTTTCAGAAAAGAAAAGGCAAAATTTTCAGTACAGACCTTTTCCCCTGCAGTGTGTTCTTCCTTTTCTTTGGTGAAAAATTCTGATATTTATTGGTGCTTAATAAGGACTCAGGGATTTATTCAGCAGTGCCCTCCAAGAGAATAAGTTTTCAGATTGCTGGATAAAAGGAAAACAAAGTGAATGCAAAGTTTCTGTTCCAGCAGAGTGCAGGAATTTTGCAGACCACAAGAATGAACTTTAGATTTGCAGGAAACCCAAGAATCAGGTGGTGCTTCTCCTGTCAACAACCCAGAGACTCTCCTCTCACTGCAGAAATTCCATTATTTAATCTTACAGGTGACGGTATGTATTGAAGGCCTGGTCTTGCAGCGGTTGGGGCATATTAGTGCTGAGAGTTTTGGTACAAAACGAGGTTCCCAGGTGCCACAATCCACACCTGCAGGGCTCTTGGCTCTCACAGCACTGCAGCTAACAGTGGCACTCCTGCAAGCAAGGCAGATTGCCTCAGATTGCCACAAAAACATGGGAATTAAAAACCCCAGAGAGCCCCCACGATGCCCTCTGAGCTGTGCTCCTCGGCACAGGCATCCCTCAGGCTATCACACCCTCTTTTTCACGCGTTGTTGGGGAGATGCAGCTACTTAGGCATAGGCTGGACTGGGTTTATTAGGATTGATCAGTCACAGGTTCACACTCAGCTCCTGAGGGGGCAGCTGCTTGCTGTTTCTGGGTGCTGTCCTTTGGCTGCTGCCTGTGGGAAAAGCTGGAGATGGAGGCCAGGCTCTCATCCCCTTGCTCTTCTGGGATCATTTTAATTGGGAGCACTCCCAAGTTCAGAGGCACAGACTGAGAACAGGAAATTGTAGCTGGACTGGCAGAGGCACGGCCACATTCTGGCACCTTGTCTGTACATATGTGCTGGAGGAACACATACCTTTGAAGGTATGATGAACTCCATGTGCTACTTTAGAATGTTTATACATGAAAAACTGGTTTCAACACTGGCTTTGGTACCTCTCAAATAAATGAGACAAGAAAGTAAAACACTACTGTTTCACAAGCTCACTAATCTGATCCTGATTCTAGGCTCTGCAATGTATTTATAATACTTCACAACATGTGGTGTCTAGAGGAAATGCTACCTTCTTTCAGCAGTCTGGCAAATGTGTTGTGAGATAGTCTAATGACAGGAATGATTCAAGAGGTTTCTCTGGTTTGCTCTGGCACAGGGGTAATCTGGTCACAAGTGCTTTTAAATGGCATTTTCAAAACTTTCCGTGAGATAGTGGTGGTCCTTACATGATTTACTTCAAAGCAGAGCAGATATCTCTGTCCCCTCTTACACATCTAAAGGCACCATGCCTTGGAGTCAGGCATTATATCCTTCTGTGCATCAGAGTGAGGTGGGATAATTTATCTCTCCAATTAAAAGAAGCTACGGGAATTGTAAAGTTTTTGAACAAACTTGTGCTTGTACCTTGAGAGGTGTAATCTTTCCATTTATTGGGCCCTCCTGTGCTGGCTGCTGTGAGAAGTGGCTGCATCAGCACAAGGGAAAACCCACCAGACACAGCTGGGTTAAAAACTATTGTCATCTGACTGCTGAATTCTTACAAAGGCACTTTGGCTGGTGGCCTCCAACAGCTGGCCCCGTTACAATCAGGATTTGTTAGCGCTGCTGGTGGGGTATTCTCTATTTTTGTGCCCCTGTTTCCCTGGCTGGGATGCCTGAAAGGTGTCAGCATGTTGTGCTGGCCCGTCACCGCCTTGGGAAGGTGAGGCGTTGATGGATCCTGTGCTGGGTGCCAGCCCCACAATGGGAGTCACAAGGCTTGGGATGCCTGAGACCACTGAGGGGAAAATGAGACAGGGATGAGACGATCGTGGAGCATTTGGGATAGGAAAACTGCCGAAAGGACCCTTTGCAGGAAATATTTTAATCCTGGTAATTGCTTGGTGATCTGCAGCAGAATTCCATGTGATTGCACACTTGGACTGCTCCAAGGCACCTCTCTTTTGGTGTCTTTCGCTCTCCATTGATCATCTGATGTACAAAGCTGTGCTTTTTTAACTCACATGCCCAATATTTCCACCAAAACTGAAATGAAATGGGAGCAGAGAAGGTGGGATTTGATCTCCCGTGGAGCTGAGCTCATCAAGGCAAACATGCAACACCAGCCAGGGCAGGCAGACACACACACAGGGTGCCAGGGAGAGCAGACTTGGAATGGTCTCTGTTCTCTTTAAAAACAGAACAACCTCTTGTGTCTTTCTTTCAGAGCCAAAGCCAATTTCACAAGTGCAAGAGTCCAAGATTGTCCCTGTTTAGTTAAGTGAGTCCCAAATTAGGTGCTGTGGCCATGGAACACAGCTAGTAAAAATCACTGAGCAGTGACAAGCCTCCTGGTTGCCCAGTCTGATGTCTTGATGTCACAGGTGCTCTGCCCTGTCATGCTCTGCATAAACTCAGAGTTATATGGTGCCTTGGCCTTCTATATTCACATCCTAAATTGCTCCTAGAGCTCACTCCTCTGAAGAAAGGTGATTCCAACTCAGTATCTATTTTAAACAAACTTCCACAGAGAAAAAGCTTGCAGTCTTTGTTCAAATTAGCCATACAAGACTTGAAATTCATTCTATAACTGAAGGAGTTCCACAGTAGGAAGTACTTAGAGTAGTGCATAGTAGTAGTTAGCACATTCTAGAAAAGGGAGAAGTCAAAATCCAGCAAAAATAAGGCAGTTTCATAAAACAGAAAACTATCCAGAGGCTCAGATACTAAATCTTTGTCAAAAGTCATTGCTAAGATGATAACAACAAAATATGGATTGAATCTTCTTTTTCTTAAATGAATGCCCTTCCTCCTCTTCTTTAAATAATTATGAAGGACATTACTGTAGCATCAAGAAGGGTCTTTTTCTAAGTCAATGGATAATTCAATATGCAATCTCCATCAGTTCCTATGTTTACACATTTCCTTGCCAAAATGTCAGTGGAAAAGTGCTTGCCATTGTTTCTGAATATCAGCTATTAATTAAGTTGCTTGGATTTTTCTTTGAAGATAAAGTTCACTCATAACAAATGAAATATTGCTTTGAGACTCAGAAGAGTTAGCATGCAGAAAAACCTGGTTGCTGAGACACAGGATGCACTGAATTTTCCCTTTCCTGTGTGTTCTCCTATTTGTTAATAAAGCAAAACAAATCCATCAAAACCCAAAGCTGAATGATCTGCAGAGAACAAATTAATTGAAAGACATCAACCATTTCTGCTTCCCCCCATCCTCCCTGGCCAGTGATGTAGCATGTGGTAGATCCTTTAGCACCACAGTTAATTGTTTATACTACAAAGTCAGCCTTCCTTGCTGGCTTGGATAATCTTGCCAAGTGGAATTATATCTGGTCCCCTGCCAGAGTTTACTCCCAGACTTCATTATTTACCCATTTCTTTGTGCAGGACTGGGCTGTCACTGGGGCTGGCAGGAGTCGCTGCGCCACTTTTGTGCACACATTCACCAGGGCTGTGGGAACAAAGTGCGGGATCCTGCATGCACACACAGATACTACAAAAAGGGGCCTCGCTTCCTCTTCCAGCAAGTTACCAGTGTGTGGAGAGGGAAGCTTGGAAAACCACGCATGGAGATCACAAAGGAGAAATGTGGATTTTGCATTAGCATCCTTAATTCCTTGCGGAACTTCCTGGAAGGTGGCTCCTCACTGGACACCTGGCTGTGGGACCGGTCCCCCCCGCCTGCACAGTGTGGTGTTTGCAGATAGACAAAACAATTTACTGCCTAAAACATGTGTTTTTAAGAGCACAGAGGCCTGCAGCCCACAGTCAAAACACGATCCTGGCCACGCTGGAGCACTGCAGAAATCCCAAAAAGCTGCTGTGTGGAACCAGGCCCTGCCTCGTGGTCCCCACCGTGGAGGTTCTGCAAGCGCTGCAGGGCACAGGCCTTGTCACAGTGTGGAGAGAATGAAAGCTGCTGTAACCTCACAGGAATCCTTCATAGTTTTAAGCTGACAGAAAGGATGAAAATTCTGATAGAAGGAGCTTACCAGCGGCCAGATGAAGTTGAACAAATATTTGCTCATTAAGAATACAAAAAAACACTGATCAGATGCATCGTGGAGTGGATATACAGAGTATAGCAGCAACATTATTTCTCCTTCCATCCCCCTACTTCACTGGCATTTCAAAAATTCAGGGCACAAGCGTCCACCTGAACAGCTGAAAGAGAAGAAAAATCTTTTCCCCACTTCCTGCATCCTTAAATCTCTGTCTTCTCTTTTATTTTCTTAAGACTTTTCCTAGCTAATATTCCTAAAAGAAAATCTTCCATGGTACAGTGAAAGGTTTGGTGAACACCATCCTGTGAGCTGAGAACATGCCCCATGGCTGCTGCTGGTGCTGAGGTTTTTTCCTGGGCTTCCAAGGCCTCATTGTGGTCTTCATGTTTCTGAAGAGCTTATTTCAGTGACACGAGGAAAATGGCACCTCTCAGTTTAGTTCTGCCCCTCAAGGAAACAAGGTGGACATTTTAAGCACTTTCTTGTAGTGGAGTTTCTAAACATAGAGGAATGGTTTTTATTTTTTTCTAGAAACAAGAAGGAATGGCTGGGAAGGACAGACTGGGATGAATGCAGTGACAAGAGCCAGGAATTCCTGCATTCTCCATCTGACTCTGATCTCCAGGGTCTTCAGTGCATGACTTGGTTCTCGTTCCTTGGTGCCCCTCCCTTTAAAACAGCTATTTTACATTTCAGTAAAAGCCGTACAAGGTAAATCATTAGGTGTTGAGGAGGAATTCATTAGCAGATTCTTGGAAGGTGGCCTTATAATCACGTTGTGGGGTGGTTGATTTACCTCAGGAAAGACAGTTAAATATCCACAAGAAAGGCTGTGACAGCTCATAACTTGTGCACTTTGCTTGCCAGGGCTGCAAGCCTCCGGGTCCGTGGAGTTCTGAGCACTGGGAAGGCAAGAACTTGTGCAAGCACCAAGGCTCCATAAGTCTGACACAGGAATGAAGAAATATGTCAGTGCTGCTGAATCCCTTTTGTGAATCACTAAAGCTGCTGAGGACAGGAACAACCAGAGGCTGAAGATTTCCTCAGATGTCCCTTGGGGTCATGCACGGTGGGGTAATAGCTGACCCTATTTAAGTCCAGTAGGTGCTCTGGGGCAAATATGTAAACTGTAAGCAAGGGTTTTGACCACAAAACAAACACTTAAAAAATGCGTGATGAGTTATGACAGACTGTTTTCCTACAACAAAGTGTGACATTGCAGCTGGGGCTCTTGGGACTGTGGAGCAACATAACCCCAGGTTGTGCGGGAAGGGTGAGGGAGGTAGAAGTTGAAAGATGCTGCTTTCAGAGCTCTTGTGTAGGCAGGGAGCTGAGCTGTAACTTTTCCAGTTCCCTGAACCACAACTTGGCCTTGAGGGAATTGGTCCTGCTACAGCCTTGCTCCATGGCTGCCTGCACCCTGTCACCCTCTCAGTGGGCTGTAAACCTTGGATCATACCTTTCTTTCCACAGTAAGCTCCTTCTGAGAGTCTGCTTTAAAAAGATTCTTAGGCTATCTCTTACCCTTGCCTCCTCTATTCTCATTTTACAGCACCTCTTTTCCTTCCTGCTGTCTCTGTCTTTCCCTTCCTAAAGCTGATCCAACTCAGAAAATGCTGAGTTTCCCAATATCAGTTTTCCTTAAATTTCTTCTTTTCTCTCCATTCTTCCCACCATTTTTCAAAAAAACTTATACCCTATTTTTGCTGATGTAAGGCATCCCTGAGTGTCTAGGACCAGAGAGCAGAGGACCCTGTGTACCCCATCCTCACGTCTCACCCACGAAAGGTACAACCACGGCTCCATTTCATTTCCAGGAAGGCTTGGCATATTCCAAACCACAAAAAGAGTTTGACCTGGCAAGGCAGACACTGTATCTTATTTTTTGCAGGTCTCATCCAAGCTCCTTGCTTGGATCCATCCCGGATGGAGCCGGGAGCCTGGAGAAGGCTCCCCAGCCCCTCCTGCCTTGCCGGCAGATGGCAGCTGCTGTTGTTGCAGGAGGAGATATTTCCTCCTCTCTGCCTTGCCATTAATCTCTTCTGGAAGTTGTGGCTGCTGCTGCTGCTATCTTTGGTGAACCCAGGAACAACGACAGCTGTTCCTTCAATGAGCCTTCCTACCATCAAAGGAGTCTGGGAATCTGTTCCCAATTGTGGACTGGAAGAGGCTGTGCTCAACAACTTCACCACTCCCATATTTTTTGCTCCCTTTTAGAAGAAGGAGGTATCGAATAACTTTCCATTTTAAACCATCAGGAAAATTACATATCCTCTGCTTCAAGCGTATGACCTTGGAAATCATAGGGCAGGAGGCCTCAGGGTTGTGGCTGTCTAAATGTAATTACTCCCTGCCTGACTGCATGGTGCTGTCACTGTTTTGGAACTGCTGGTTGTGGCACGCAGCATCACAGTATCCCAACACCCCTGCAACCAAAGACCTTCCATTAAAAGCCCCAGGGCCCCTAAATTCCTATTTGTGTGAAATTGTCCTGGAGCACAGCCGGGCAAGCACAGGCACACTCTAGATAAAGGAAATTTGAATTGGAAATACTTAAATGTTCCACATTTACGCAAATCAGGACCTTTTTTGGATGCTGGGTCCTCAGAACACTCCTGCTAACTTCAGTTCAGCTCCTGCACGTGCACTCTGCAAGGTTGTGAGTGTTGGGAAATCACAGAATGTAATCACAGAGTCCTTGAATGGGTTGGGATTGGAAGGGAAATTAAAGTTCTAATCGTTCCAACCCCCCTGCCATAGGCAGGGACACCTTCTGCTACCCCAGGCTGATCAGATCTGATCATGAGGTTCATCTCTTCAGTCACTGTTGCTGACATCACCTTCTCTTATTTATCCATGCTAAAGGATGGTTTCCACTTGTGGGGTTTTTTTGTTTGACTATTTTTTGTAGGTTGACTCCCTCAGTGTATTGCCTGAGTCTGAAGCACTCTAAAACATACTATCTCTTCACTGAAAACAAGACAAAGAGCTCTGTTCCAGGAGCATGACAGATATGGCTGAGGTGCTGCTACAACTCACTCCATTAACCTTTTGAGTACGATTTAAAAAGTTATTTTATTCCCATGTTTCTGTTCACCTGAAATATCACATTCAGCAATGCCATAACAAAATAACTACTAAAGCAATCAAAAGCCTCTGTAGAAGTATCCAGGGCCTGATCCTTGAGCTCCTTAATGTGCAGTGACACATTCTGTCCTTACAGATGGCTCCAATACTCTTCAGAAACAACACACTGGGTTTTTTTCCCCTAAGAATAATGAGTTGAAATTTTTCTACTGTGCTGAGGAAGTCGCAGCTACAACCCAGAACTTGTTTAGGCAAGATGTAGAAAAATGAGGTTTGAACTACAGACAGAATAAATAGAACAAAAGTGAAATGACAGACAATCTGTTTCAGTGGATTTCCCATATGACTTGTTTACTTTTTTCCCAAGTTATATACTGTTGCTGGTTTAAATATCTGTGGAAATGGAGCACTTATAGCTGAGACCTAATTCAAATATACTGTACAATGCAGCAGAAGGCTGGAGATCTGGCTCTCTGGCTCTATTTGATACTGACAGTGTATGACAGGTCACTTAGGTAGTTAACTTCAGATCTGGGCTTAAAACACCAAATTGCTCATTTTGCTTTTTGTATTGATATTTGAAAGATGCTTCTCCTTGGCTTCAGTTTCCTGAAGGAGGGGTGGAATGATGTCCCAAATTCTCCTTCTTCTCTGCCATCATTTCCTTCCTAATTCAAGCATTGCATAAGGGCTAATTTGAATGAGCTGGAACTTTTATATTTTCCTTATGCATTTTTTATTCATTTTGCATGTGACCATGAACCAACACCTGAGTTGGAGTTATCCCGATGTCTCTGAAACAGAAGCTCAAGGTCTGTTAATATAACAACCCCATCTGGCAGAAAAACAAGCTCAAGGAAATTTTACAGTTTAGGAAGTTTGGGAGACTTGAATTTTTTTGTATGCTTGGATTTTTACTAGTGCTGACCTCAAATTCCACTTTTACCAAAGATGGATCTCTTTCCAGCGTGTTTTCCTTGCCATTTTGGAAGTGCAGATGAATTTGTTAAATGAACACAAGTTAATGTTGTGTCGGAGAAGGGGATCAAAACTACCACGAGACTGAAAAGTGAGGCTGAGTTAAGAACTCTATTAGATTTTTTTTTAAATTCAGATTTTTTAATCCCTTAGGGTGTTTAGTTTCCTTCTGTTAGAGCTTATTGACACAGATTTCTTTTTAATCATAGCTCTTCAGGCACCATCCTGCTTCTAAAATTTACTTCAACCATTCACCCTTAAAAAGAGCTTAGCTGAAACATCTTTTTAGAACATATCTTTTGAATCTTTTCACTCAACGGAAGTTATTTCTGAATTATTATTCTTTTCCCCCTGGGAAGATATTGTGGTCTCCAAAGAAAGGAGGGTTCCAGGGCATAAAAAAAGTTGTCTTCTTTGTAGCCCTGCTATTTTTAGGGCACAGTATGTACACGTGTTTCCTGATACTTACATATGATGACAGAAAAAATACATGTTTTCAAAAAATCTATGTCCCCTTCCCTTCCCTTCCCTTCCCTTCCCTTCCCTTCCCTTCCCTTCCCTTCCCTTCCCTTCCCTTCCCTTCCCTTCCCTTCCCTTCCCTTCCCTTCCCTTCCCTTCCCTTCCCTTCCCTTCCCTTCCCTTCCCTTCCCTTCCCTTCCCTTCCCTTCCCTTCTCTTCCCTTCCCTTCCCTTCCCTTCCCTTCCCTTCCCTTCCCTTCCCTTCCCTTCCCTTCCCTTCCCTTCCCTTCCCTTCCCTTCCCTTCCCTTCCCTTCCCTTCCCTTCCCTTCCCTTCCCTTCCCTTCCTCTCATTATTTTCTTTTTCTTTTTTTTTCTTTTTCTTTTTCTTTTTCTTTTTCTTTTTCTTTTTCTTTTTCTTTTTTCTTTTTCTTTTTCTTTTTCTTTTTTCTTTTTCTTTTTCTTTTTCTTTTTCTTTTTCTTTTTCTTTTTCTTTTTCTTTTTCTTTTTCTTTTTCTTTTTCTTTTCCTTTTTCTTTTTCTTTTTCTTTTTCTTTTTCTTTTTCTTTTTCTTTTTCTTTTTCTTTTTCTTTTTCTTTCTTTTTCTTTTTCTTTTTTCTTTTTCTTTTTTTCTTTTTCTTTTTCTTTTTCTTTTTTCTTTTTCTTTTTCTTTTTTCTTTTTCTTTTTTCTTTTTTCTTTTTTCTTTTTCTTTTTCTTTTTCTTTTTCTTTTTCTTTTTCTTTTTCTTTTTCTTTTTCTTTTTCTTTTTCTTTTTCTTTTTCTTTTTCTTTTTCTTTTTCTTTTTCTTTTCCCTTTTTATCCTTTATTTCTTTTTCTATTTTTCCCCTTGTCTTTTTGCTCCCCTTCCCATTCATCTCTCAGTCTATCCCTGTCTCTCCTTTTCTCTCTCCTCTTTCTCCTCTTCTTTCTCTCTTTTTTCTCTCTCTTTCATCCATGCATTAACATGAATAAAAGGTTGCAGTGAAAAAAAAAAGAAAAGAAAGAGAAACTCAAAGCAGAGTTACACCCCCCAAACCCTCCCAAATTACAGTACAACACAGCTGAAACTTGAACCTGGTTAGGGAGAATATATAAACTTTGCAAGTCTAATAGGAAACAGATTTTGAGGGCTTTGTACTTAACAACTACTAGGAAATTGAATGTAAGAAATATTTAAGCACAACATGAAGATTTCAAAAGCAATGTTAACCTGATCACATTTAAAAACTCTTATGTGATACACTATGATAAAAGCTCTCTTTTTCAGTCAGGATTTAAGTTAAATACTCATTCCAAAGCTGAAAGCACAATATCTTTACTGACTCTTCCTATATTATAGAACTTCGTTACTAGATTTCAATTGGCTACTAATCATAATTTAAAAAGCATTAGGAGGTTGATTGTCTATTTCCAATGTAATAAACTCAGAGTAAAATTGCATGAGACTGAAGCAAACCAAGTGAATTACAGTGTGAGAACACTAACTTTTCAATTTCCTTTTCAATGCAGAGCTTATGTCACCTTGTGATTTTCACCACATATTTTTCCCTTTCACAATTCTTGCACAATTCCTTGGTTTTGCCAGTAGCTCAGGAAAACAGTTCTGGCACAGAGCATTTTTTAAAGAAAGGAATCAGGTGACTGAACATGCTCTGAGTATGGAGAATTCAATACCCTGGTTTCAACACCCTCATGGTTTTAGGGTGGACGAGGAGGAGCTCAAGCTCTATTGCATCATTGCTGGGTCGAGAAAGTGAAGAAGAAGTAACTGTACAGTCATCACTCTGCAGAGAGAAAGCAGAAGATAATTCTTGCCCTGTTCCTGGACAAGAAAATGAAACTCTGTGAAGAGGATCAAATCCAGCCCCTCTCACTCTTATCCAAACTGGAAATCCCCACCCTGAGCAATATATGCCCAGCCACTCTTTCCATGAGTGAACAAGATGATGGCAGATGCAACACCCTCAAAGACCATAAGAATATGTATTTTAAAACATGTGCTGATATTGTAAAAAGCAAGTGAAGTTTGATTTTCAGCGCGTAACGGGAATGCTATTTTATTTTATTTGCTCAGACTAGCTCCTCCAGAGACTTTCTTTACAATCAACATCTTCCTTTATCTCTGTATCATTTTTGATCCAATCCTGCAAGGTACCAGCCAATAGCCAGCAGTGTTCAGCAGTCCCTCACAGGATGGGAAATCCTGTACAGAGTTCAGCAGTTGGTCTGTCCGTTTCAGCCTGTGCTGATTTAGCAAGGTAAGCCTGTGCTGGAGGCAATTTTAAAGCTTTTTAATCTTAAAATGCTTGATTTCTTAGACACAGGAAGAACTGCTGTTTGAAGCTGATCCAAGGAGGGGGAGGAGAGACCTGGCAGATGTCAATTTGAGCCCCGGTAAAAACAACCTCCTCCAAGCAATCTAGCTCATCAAGCTAATAGTTACTCAGTCTGATCCTGCAGGGCCTTGTGTTTTATTTCTGTTTGGGCCTTCCTGAGATAAGGCTCTAAAGGGAAAAAGAAAGAAAAAAACCACAACAGTGGAAAGCAAAGCACACGTAGTCAACTGCCTGCAAATTTCTGGCACAATCCAGGCTGCAGTGAAAAGCCTGCAATGTGACTAATCCACTGACATTTGTTGTGAGAATGGTGTCCCAAAAGCACTGTGACATGTGTCTGGTGTTAGGCTGATGCACAAGACTCCACACACCTCAAGAATCCAGGATTGAGCTCAGGTTGCAGCTAGAGCAGCAGCTTGTGGGCCGTTGACCAACAGTGACACTTCAAAATGAAATAAATTAGTTAAAAGAAGTAAAACCAACAAATGGAGCACGGCTGAGATCTGTGCTGCTGAGACCAGCACTTGGCTGCCTGAGGTGACTCCACCAGCATGGCCGATTTTTGTTCTGTTGGGCATAAAACTATCTTTTCATGTTTGGTGCCATTAGAGACTCCGGTCTTGGAGAGCACGGGGGGATACAAAAAAAAAAAAAAAAAAAAGAAAAGAGGGATGCTGCCAGTAACAGTAGATAACATTTAAATGCAAAATCTTAACTCCACCAAACTACATGGGAATTTCACCCCATAGCATCATGTCCAGAAATTTGGTATAGCCTAGAGCACAGGGTGTTATCAGGTCCTCCTACAGGGAGGGAAGAAGGAATTACATTTAAAAGAAACCCCAGTATTAAAATACCACCTCTTTCTTCCAGACACGAGATAGGCAAGTTCATATTTTCACTTCTGATGGTAGAAGAACTGTGGTTCTCTTGACCACATCAAGCACAAAGCCTCTGGGAGCTTTCCCTAGGTGATGGCATAACCCAACCACACATAGTCCTTCATGGAAAAGATGCCCTGAAGAATTTTCAGACAGTTGTTCATACTTTCAGGAGTGAGAACTAAGAGTGACATGTGGGTCTGCTGGCATGAAATAACATCCAAATACTTGTTTAAGCTGTTTCATGTAAGTACTTCCACTGGACTTTAAATGATACCCACCCAGCTTGAGGCAGGATGCAAAGACTAAAATCTGTAACTTAGCTTGACACAGGTAAGTTGTGTGGTGAAATCAGATTCTGAATGTGTTTGCAGCTTCACACAAGGTTTTCCACTCACAGATTTGACACGTTCTGGAGAAAACAGACATTTGGAGTCTTCCAAAGACTCTTTTAAATTACTATTAATTTTGGCATGCTTGAGGACAAAATGAATTGACAGTGTCTTTTCATGTGCTACTTCTGCCCCGGACTGACGTGGGGCAGGGAGAAATTGAGCTTGTGGCTACTAAGTTATGGACTTCCCTCCACTCTAGGTCAGGACTGGCATCAGTGTCATTGTCTCAAACTAGTCCTTGGAAGCTACAGCAAAATCCATTAAAATTATTAGGCACCGAAAAAGGACATGAAGAGCAAAGTCTGACTCAGTGGCAGGGGCAGGGAGGGGGGACACAATGAGCTAATTTACAGTGCTTTATGTGCATGGATCCAAATTCTTACCAAAAACATTTATGTTGTGGATTTTGAAATAAAGCATTCTCTGTTTTGTAGCATAATAAATTGGGTGGCACAGAAACACTCGGCAAACTTGACAGATCAGTTACTGCTCCTTCACAGCAACATCCATCTCACGCAGAGTTTGAATTTTTGGACAAAGAAAATACTGCTGAAAGAGAAAGGGAAAGTAAATCTGACTCCACCGTCCTGCTTTTACATCTGGGCACCCCTCAGCCACACCATTCACCATCCCCCTCTGGTGCAAGGGATGGAGGAGGGAAGAAAAACCTTGTGAAAAAAGCGTTTCATGGAGTGTGTTTTTCTCATGTCTTCTGCATAAAGTCAGTGCCCCTTATAACCAAAAGTCTTTGTGATGGTTTTGGCCCCAGGTGTCCATCCACTGGCAAAGTTGTGACAAACAACCACAGGAGTAACAAACCAAAAAACATGTAGGGAAAACAAGGAAGTAAAGCTGCAGCATCGTGCTGCAGATGTGGAGATAAAAGACCCACCACAGCACCTGAATTTTTACTCACCTAGCCCAGAAATGCACAAAAGTGCCGCAATTCTTTGACACTGGAAGCAAAGCTGCTCGAGATATTCCTTCCACCCACTGGCAGGGAGTGCAATCTATTTGTGTTTTTTGATCTTATACATTAAAACAAAACAAAACTCTCCTGGCTTCTGGACAAGCAGAACTGGTGCTAAGGTTAAGTTAATGCTGTAGCTCTTACAGTCCAGGAATACATTTCTTATTTGTACTCCAGCCAAGTTCATTCACTTGTACTTTCACTAAAGCCACAGCCTTTTGAAGATGTCGCACTTGGATTTCCTCCCTGCCAAGTTTCTAAATTACAATGTGCTGTGTCCATGAGAAAACTGAAGAAGATTTGTTAGAACAAGGTGCCAGAATGTTTCTCCCTGCCCCACGTCAGTCCGGGGCAGAAGTAGCACATGAAAAGACATTGTCAATTCATTTTGTCCTCAAATACATAAAGATTTTTTTTCCTCTCCTTTCCCAAAATAGGTTGTAAAACCATTGAAAATAACTTGAAAGAAAATGTTTACTGGACTCTCAGATCTCCTGGTACTCTTCCACTCCAAAAGAGCCTGCACCTCCTGCCACTCTCTTGTTACCAGAGCAACAGGCAGCAGAAAGAGCCATCAATTAAATTCAAACTATAATTTATAGCTTCATTGATGAGCGTTTTACTGATTGGGGATTGGCCAAATGGGTGAAACAAAACCAGAAAATCAAATCCAAGCTTTTTTTCAGTCGTATTGGAGAAGAAAAAAATCCAGGATGTGAAATCTATCAACAAGGCCCACTGTGTTCCTGTTTTGGGGTTATATGAGAGAGAACACACCCATTTACCTGCTTTCTTGTTGAAATTGCTGTGCAGGAGCTCCCAGCTTTTAGACACAACCCAATTCTTCCACTGTGCTGCTGGTCTTGGTCCCTTGGATCAAGTGACACCCGGGTGGCTGTTCTGCAGTTCACATCCTCGCGGTGTTTTATGACACCGTGTTCCTTCAGAATCAGGGGTAGGGCAGTTTTTTCATTCCACCCTCCTGGCTTATTTTTGTTGATAACTAAGCTTGCACAAAGTTTTTAGAATATCCCGTGGAACACTGAGATGGCACTACTGTTAGATACGTACCATGACTGATATTAAGACATTAAAAACTGACAATAATTTGCATTTCATGGCATGGCTTGAGACAGCACATTGTCTCTCGTGTGTGACGTAGGAAATAACCCCTGTACAGCCAGCATTGCTATGTGGAAATGTTGCATTCCTCATGGAGACCACGCTTCATTAGTGACTACCTTTTCAACAGAACATGCTGCCTTTATTCTGAGCTCATTTAAACTCACGAATGTGAGAAGCTCCACGTGGGAAGGAGAGAGTTTGAGTGTAGGACACAGAGAAGGAGAAAGCACTTGGGTTTTCAAACGGGACACAGGTCAGAACAGTGTGTATTGCATGTCATACACACAACTTTTCCTGAGGGCACAGTGGCAGCACAAGCTGAAACCCTCCTGGAGAGAATACAGAGGAGTCTTTGAAAAGCTTGAGTTGTTACACATTTGTTACTAATAACCCCAATGACTTCACCCATTTTCCTAAACACAAATTGTGATTATCGTCTTCAAGCCAGAACAGGACTTCATGATTTAATGCAAACTGGTCGTGTCCCACAGGCACAGTTGGATTTGAGAGTATGAGGATCGAGTTGCTTCTCAAAATGTCAGCAGGTAAAATAAATCTGCGCAGGAAATTCATTAACAATTGCCACTTTCTCCCTCCCTCTGGTTGTGAAGGGCTGAGTAGGGTTGGCACAGCGTGAGTATGTATGTTGGATGTCAATAGTTCCTTATTATCCTATCAGCATCATGTCAATAGCAAAGCTAGGAAAATCGATTTTCCTTTGAAATATTAGAACACCAGTGGGGGCAGCGTAGCAGAGGGAGATTTGTCACCAATTTCAGACAGGCCAGTATTTCAACCTGTTTGTTTGTTTTTCTTTTTCCCAAGGCTGAGTTCTCCTCTCAGACTCTGAAACAGATTCCTCTCCTTTTCAGGGCTTTATTTTGGTACATTTTTATGTTCTGCTTTGATTACTTAGACAAAGTCCACAAGGTGATATCGAAACCCACTGGAAAGCAATCACCAGGGTCTTCCCTCAAGGGTGAGTTTTCCTAAGCAGTATTAACACATCAAACAGAGCACATGATGGAGTTTCTGTTTGTTGAAGTGCAAACTGTCGTTTTTCAGCCCTTGGTTCACTAAAACGGGCAGAGGGAGAAGATCCAATTCCAGAATGTTGTTCCTAGAGACCCTCATTGGTGCAAAACATCAGCCAATGCTCAACTGGCAATGAATAGTTCATGAAATGGTCTCAAAGAGTTCCTTTAGGCCAGGCAGCCACTGCTAGCCAAACTTGACCAGATGTACTAGGTTTGGAGGTTTCCTAGAGCCCTGGGGGAGCAGAAGACGCAGGGCCACGCTGAAGGGTGCCATCAGAGGATTGATGTAACCACTGCTCTGTGCCTCATCCCACCTCCTTGTTCTGCCTGGGAGCTGCCTCTTGCTCCTTCTGAATGTGGTCCTGGAGGAAATTTTCTGATGTCCATCAATTCCAAACAGATCACCCACAGCTCTCCCCTTGTAGGAACTTCAGAGTGAGCAGGGGTTGGGTTGCCTTGTGGTGTGCACGTAAAATATCTCTACAAGCATCTGTCCAGACCATCCAGCAATATACAGAGGTTATCTCAGTGAAGAAACACATGAAATACATACATAAAAGCACATGTCCAGCATTGATTCTGGCCTGTTTAAACTGGATCAGGGATGTGTTTAATTGCAGCTCACATCAAATTCTCCAAGAGAATCCTGACAAAGAGCAAGAAGACACCTCACAAGTAATAATTAATTATCTAATAAATTGTCTAATAAATGAAGGTCCTTGAATGATAAAGGATTATTTTCTGGCAGTACTAAGGCAGCAGTGGCCAGGTTAGTCATCTCAGGAAGGTTTTGGGAGGGAAAATGGCAGACATAAGGAAGAAAAAGCCAATGTACACCATTCACACATCTTTAATGGTATCCAGCACCACAGGTGTCAGTTAGAAGGGTATTGAGTAAATCACAATTTTTGGAATCCAAGAAAAAAATGGTTACTGAAAGGTAACCCATATTAGACAAGCCGTTTTATCTTTTTCTTTTTGTCTTTTTCTTTTTCTTCTTTCCCTTTCCCTTTCCCTTTCCCTTTCCCTTTCCCTTTCCTTTTCCCTTTCCCTTTCCCTTTCCCTTTCCCTTTCCCTTTCCCTTTCCCTTTCCCTTTCCCTTTCCCTTTTTGTTTTTCTCTGTATTTCTTTGTTTTTAGCTATATCTTGATCTTTTTGATATTTAATTATATTTTTACTTAAATATCTGCTGGGAGTAAGAAAGAATGAAGAGTATTACTATACATATATCAGTATCTTAGTTGTCCATGAGTCCCCAGTATTCCCAGGGCTGGTTTGAATGATGAGCAGAGCACCTTTCCCACCACTTGGGTCACTTTGAAGGAGTCGATTCTGTATTTGTTTTTCATGAACAGGAATTTTAGGGGCAGATTTGCTGCAGAATTCACTTCTGGTTTTAAACCTCTTCCTTTCACTCCTATTCTTTCACTGGTAGTGGAATTCTTGCATAAATATGGGCACTGAAATTCAGAGAAATGGATCCAAGGCTTGGTGCCTGTTGATCTGGACCAAGGGATGTGCTGTGGGAGAGAGCAGGAAACTGAGCCATGATTTTCAAAACCTGAGGAGGAAGTTCCATTACCAGATCCTTTTTCTCACCCCAGTTTCAGTTCTGACCCAATACTGAAGACATGAACTCTTCTCTGGTTGGCTAAAATGGTTTCCTCTTGCGCCAGACCACCTTTTGCTAATGACCAGGAAGGAGTTTTCCATGACATTTAATGCCCATAAGTAACCCAATCACAAAGGAATCCTTAGTGGGATTCCACTTGGCAACCCCACTCTGACCGTGCTGGGCCAGCCAAGCCATTGGATGCACAAGATTAAAGCTGATTTCAGCTACAGTCACACATTTCCACTTTTCTCTTGCTCATCAAGTAGCAGTTCACTTCTTTCTTGTCTGTGCAATGCAGTGTGGCTGGAGCACCAATCATGTCTTTATGATAAATATATATATTTATATATTTATCCAAATATAATGAATATCTGTTCCAGTATGTGATATTATAGTCATATGACTGCATGTCCTCATACCAAGCATTGGAGGGAGGCCTGGATAAGTTCTGAAGGCTGGAAAGAAGATACAGATGTAAATGAGAAGAAAGTATCCATGTAAATACACGAATACCTTTACATGCATTATTTATGGTTCCATGCACCCAGGAACATCTCGCTGACCTTGAGATACAGGTGGAACAAGGCACAGGCCTGAAGGGTGAATGGGAACATCTGGTTTCAATAGGTTAAAATGTTTTCCCCGAGTTTGTACATTTCTTGTATTGTTTTGGCAGATGGGAGTTCTCTAATCCCAGCTCTGCTGCAGGGTTTCTTCAGGATGATGCAACACCAAGAGAGACCTGAAAACCAGCCAGTTCCAGGCTCCCAGCCTTGCTTTGTCCCTTGGAAGCACAGCTCACTCTTTCAGCATCACTGTTACGCCTCACCACGTGCAGGATCAGCAGATTCACCTTTCCCTGGACTGGGCTCTGGAGAAGGAGCACAAACTCCTGGCAGGGTGCCCTGTGTGGTTGTACACGAATGTTGTACTGCCTGTTCATGTTACAGTTCCAGGAGCTGGAGCAGGAAAAAAAAAATTACTCTTTTGCCATGAAGAGCACGTCTAAGCAAGGCAATTCAATAAAACACTGGCCCAAACCCACATTTTTAAAGATTAAAAAGCCGTGGTAAAGGCACAGTTAATGCAGTATAGCTCTAGCAGCTATACAGATGTTATCATACCCACCTAGTTTATTACATGAAAAATACAGTAAATCTGTCATGATTGCAAGAACGCTAGATTCAAAATCTAGGTCCTGTAGCAACAACGTGGTAAAACATGCTGCAGTGCAGTTTTAATCTGGCATCTACTAAATTTATTTGACAGAGCATGGCTTGAGAGCACTGAAATCCCTAGAAAAGTGTTATGATGATTGGACACAGTTTTTAACGGGCTATTCTAACTTTCAGAAAATGCTTCAGTACCACTGGAGATGATGCTTAATGAGCTAATGGAGAAGTGTGAAACAGCTGGGGGCTGAATGTGTTCTGACATGTCATGGTGCACACATAAATTTTATGTCTGTTGTGCTTGCAGGTTGATAGTGCTTTGCAGCTTATGAAAAATAAAGCAGCATCGAGGAATTAGGAAGGAATCATTCTTCACACCTATCCCCAGGTGTGAATCCTTCTTCTTGTGAGCTTGGACGTGCTGCAACACCAAACTATAAAAAAAACCCTTCAAGTGAAAAAATAAAATTAAGACAAATAAGTGACATATGTTTGCAGTCATTGCTGCTCTACTTGTGTTCACTTGAGTTTTGTCCCCTTTTGCCTGCCATACAGGGAAGTAATCCCAGAAGTCTTGACTTATTGTCATTAAAACCTTGGCTATGACTTTCTCCTGTGGGCTAGGTGACACAGCACCTGTGACAGGTCCAAGGAATTAGCTAAGAAGTCACTGTGATGGAGGGAGTAACAACTGAGTGGTGACAACTGAGACAAAATGGTCTGTCAGCCTAGAAACACTAATACACGCCTTCCTCTCCTCACCTCATCCTCAGAGGTGACTGGCAGCACTAACTGCCACAAGGAAAGTGTCTGAAACTGGATGTGAAGAGGTGCATTTAAATTAATAGGAATGGTAACACGTATTTCAGCACACATCAGGGTCTGTGAGCTCATTTGTAGGTCCTGCTGGAGGGCCTGCGTTTGAAACTGGCAGTAAAGTCAATAAAAGTGTGACTGCAAGAGGGGATAAATCAAATAACTGCAAACATCTTAAGCTGCGCCTTTAGAAGATGGCAGTGATTGCCTGCAGTCATGGGGCAGCCACTGAAACTGGGAGTGGGTTTCTTATTGAACTCTGTGTCATTATATTCACTCTGTAGCCTGCAGCCATCCTTTGGAGGTGATAAAGGCAGAAGGGGGCTGTAGGGGATGATCTGCTGGGGCTTTCTGAGCCTGTGAGAAGATCAGATGGCTGGGCACATCAGAAGGTGTCTTTTCTGAGGGGTTCTGGCAACGAGCTAATTAGTGGAGGGAAGCAGGAGAGAGCCTGGCCCCGTGCACCTTGAGTCTTCCCTGATTGCCTCTGCCCTCCTCCCAGGCTGCTGTATACCTTGTTGCTCCTCAGGAAGATGTGTGGAGCACCTTTTCCCAGGTTTCTATCACTCACAGAGTTATAGGACCACAGAATGGTTTGGGTTGGAAGGGACCTTAGGGACCATCTTGCTCCCACTCCCTAGAGTGTCACCCTCTAGACCAGGTTGCTCAAAGCTCCATCCAGGTTGTCCCTGAACATCTCTTGGCACTCTTTGGCTCTACCTTGGCATCCTTTACATGGCAAAACATGGACTATGGGGCCCAGGGAGGTGTCTTCATTGCTTGGTTGCAAATATTCGGATGGTTGGGTTGTTAAGCTGTCATGGCAAGCTCCTTTGTGCCTGCTGAGATTGGGAGGGAAAGCTGGAGGTGTTGGCCGCAGATATTTTGAGTTCAGCCTGTAAGAACACGGCTGCTGTCTGCAAAGTAGTAAACTGTATTCCTTCAAATCTGTGTCCTACAATTTATCTCTTCTTTTAAAAGAAAGGCCTTTGCTTTGCTTTCTTTTTCTCTGATGAAGTTCAGGGTCAGCAGTAGTAAAATCCTGACTTTCAGAAGGTGGAATTAGCAGCAAATTAAGTGGGTGGGGAAAAATGCTTTTTTTTTCAATGTTCAGGTCAGTGATTTAAAGAGAAGATATCAGCATGTATTAAATTAAACTCCTTGGGCCTGTCTCTTTGTCTGGTTGTGCAGGTGCGCTGATCTCTGTGAGGGACTCAGATTTGTTCTACTCCCCTCTGAAATGCACTTAGAAAAATGTAGGTGGTCTCCTATGGAAATGGTCCTGTGCTTAGATCTTAAAATAGACACATTCTTCATTAAAGAATAAGGAATTATCAGGGAACATCTGCATCTGGAATTATTTTTCTTGCTGTGCCTTTTAATAGACTTGTGTAAATGCACACCACTTTGAAGAAATTGCAGATTCCTGGATCAGCTTAACTTCCCAGAAAAGGACAAATTTAGACACAGGTCTGGGAAAGAGAAGCTGGGAAACAGAACTGTCAAGGAGCAGTGGTACAGCTGAACAACAGCAAGAGTTTGAACAACTTCAAATGAGCAACAAACGCAGAAAAGATTCCTTCTTTGAATACATCAGGGTCAGTGCTGCAGACTGCTGAGGGAGTTTGTAGGATGAAGTATTTACAGAGCCAGTAGAAGTTCGAGAGTTGTGCTCAGATGCAAAAGAGAGAGAGAGAGGGGATTTTGACACCAAACCCCTCTTTAGAGAGGATTAATTAAAAGACTGCTCTCAAATAGGAAATGCTGGTAGAACTGGTGCAGCATGAACAGGTAAAATGGTGTTCACAGAGTTGCCTGTGTTCTAGCAAGCTCGGGGATTGCACTGTTGGTAGAGCCAGAGGAACAGAAAAGTGGCAAATTCGCCTCTGTTTCTTAAAAGAATTTCAGGGGATATTGAAAAGAGAAGGTCTGATGTCTTTATTTGCTCAGTAAGAACAGAATAACGTACATGAAATAAATCAGGCATCGAGGAAGTTTTTACGTGGTTTCTTTTCGTAATAGGGAAGAATGGGACTCAAATCCAATGTAGTTAACTAACATTTCACCCAAAGAGGTCAAGTTAATACAATCTACTTGGATTAGTGCTGGGCACAGGCCAGGGACATTTGGTAATCTCACACCACAGGCTTTTAGAGAAAGAACACTGAAAAATGCACAGTGTCCTGCTCCAGAACACTATTCCAGCCACCTGCACTTCAGACACTTCCTGCAGCAAGTGTGGGGCCAGTTTTCTACATATTTGAATTTTTTTTTTTAATTCCAGGAACCTGTTGTTTTCCTGCTTCCCTGTAAACCTTCAGCCTGCGGTGTATCCTGTGGTAAGGGGTTCCACAGCCCGTCTGCATGTTTGATAAGGGTTTGTTGAACCTCACAGCCAGCTGGGTTCGTTTGATGCCCTCTCATGTTGTTCTCAAAGAGATGATTATTCCACATTGGACATGGTAAAATGGATGTCAGCCCTGTCAGCTTCCTGTTGCCTTATGCTGCTTTCTTCCAGTTTCAAGAATTGCAATGTTTAGTTATTTGTCTTGCCAGCATCTAATTGACCTTTTTGCTGCTCCCTGCAATTTTTCCTTTTCTGCTGTTATTGAAGACAGAGGGCTAAAAGTGCTTGGAGGTTCAAACTGGAAATTAACATGGATTTATACAGTGTCAGAATAAGGGCTTGACTTCTCCAGCTTTCCTTCCTTCCAATTGTTACTGTGTAAAAAACCATGCAGGTGCCTCTGTTACAGCATTCATTTCTACAGATTGGGTATGGTTAGATTTAAGATTTGCTTTTGTAATGGTCACATCTTACCCAGTCAGGTAAGGCATGTCTCTGACACTGAAGCACAGCAGCAAATTATCTAGATTAAAATGGGTTTCTCAGAGGCAAACCTTGAGTTTAATGTTGCATGTCTAATTAAGCTTTTGTGATCATTTGTCCAGAGAAAAAACTCCAGAATCAACCATAGCATTTGTCTATCCCTCGGCTGTTTTCGTGGTGCTGTGATTAAGGCAGTGGCAACACTTTCATAGTTTTAAAGCTAAGATGAAATCTGGCATCTGGGATCTTCATGTAGGAAAAGAGTTTAATTTCTTTTTAACCACTTAAACAGAAATTAAACACACCACTTCTAAACCACTCTGTTTCCACACCCCTTCATCTGAGATTCATACTGTGAATTTCAGGGTGATCAAAAAACCTGTGGCTGTTTAAATGTTCAGTGAGTTTAAATACATGTGCCTAGAATATGCTTTTGGTTGTTGAAATAAAACCTGCATAACTTACTCCTTTTATTATTAAATAATCTGTTTAAATGCTTATCCAAAAGACACCCCTTGGTGGTCTCTGTGCCACCATAAGAATGAAGAAATTCTTGTGGTGAAATTCATTATCTGTTGGTCAAGGCTCTTTTCCCCAGGAGTGATTAGAGTTGGTGAAAAGCTGTCAGGAGGAGCAAGTTCAGCCCTGTGTCATTGGTACTCATAATATTCATATCTTAGAGGCAGGATCCTTTCAGCACTTGGCACTCTCAGTTTGCCATCAGGAGGCACAGACAGAGGGCTGCACTTGTACCCTGTAGCTTTGGACAGCAGACAGGTAACTCAGCAGCTCAGGGGTTTTGTTTGTTTCTTTGTTTTATTCTGGGGCATCCATGTCCAGAACACTGATAGGGGAGTGGTGCAGCCTTTGCAGCTCCTCCTCCTGTTCCACAGCCTCTTTCAGCAATTTAAACAAAGAAGAGTGAGAGGAATTCTCAATGCTCTGACTGGAAATCGTAGCATCAAATTGTTTCAATAGTGGCTTCTACTGTTGCTTTAAATTAAAACCAAGCCGCTTTAAAGTATAAAATTTGTCCTTTGAAACTTCCGTGAACATAATTTTTCTATCCTGCCTCAGCATGCAGCTGACCCAGAGTCACTGAATGGGAGTGTGTCAGGCATAACAGTGAAAAATTCCAGTTTGTAGGTAGCCAATTTCATCGCAAAACATATTAGTGTGACAATATCAGTAAGTACAGAATTAGTTTTCAAATTACTTCTCCTTTCTTTAACTTCTGACATTCTCAGTTCTCAGTTTTAGCACGGCAAAGGTGTTTAGTTATGGCCATGAATACTGTGAAAGAGAGAAACAAGTGAGAATCTTCAGAAATTGTTTTGTAGGCTTGGCAAAAGAAAGATCAACATTCATTCACAAGGGATATATCTTTTTTTTAACAATTTAAAATAAATGTTTAAAAAAAGAGGGGGGAAGGGTGGGGGGAAGCCTTGATTCTGATCCAGGTTTGCTTGTTTCCATAACCCCCAGGTGGATTCTGACCTCTGTGGTGTGGAGGCTCAATTCCACCCCTGAGCCCAGGGTACAACGGGTCATGCCCTTGTCTGAGCTACACCCGTGTGATGATAAGCACATGAGGTCAGTGGGACTGCAGGGTGGCAGTGAGAGCTTCTTTTGCCCCATCATCACGTTCTCTTTGGACAACAGAGACAGGCACAAGCTGGTGACACACAGAGACATCACCAAGTAGCCAAAAAATTATTTGATCTCATTGAAACTTGCTGGCATCTATGTTCTTTAATTTGTTGAACTTTCGACAGGTGGCTTATTAAGACATATTTCTGCTTTTGATGCATTTCCAAACTGGATCTCAGATATTCACTATTAGTGTTTTTTTTTCTGCGGTAGCTTGGAGTTGTAAGTTGCAGATGGTTACTACAAAAACAATTAGGGCATGAGCAATTAAACAGATTCATTAAGTCCTGCGGCTGCCTGTGTGTACACAGCAGAACTCACTTTTCCTTTAAGATGTTGGTGTGATAGTCCTTAGACATATTTCTCTTAGGACATGATGTATTTGGTAGTGATCTTCTCCAAGCAGAAATACACCACGAGAATATCTGGATTTTGCTTTATTTTCTGTGACCTGTACAATGGGCCACCTCAGAACCCACTAAGGCAGCACTGGGGCTTGATGGGTGTGAACAGGGTCAGTGTGATGCCTTTGGTGCTTTTAACTACATATGATTTCAGATTTGCTTTATCTTTCCTGGGAGCAGATTTTTTTATGATGTAGCTGAAAGCAAATGAGGATGGATGAGGATTAGTTCTAGGGAATGTGCAGCTCCCTGTGGTGGCCTTGTCCAGGTTTCACCAGAACTGATGAATCCTGAAAACTCCCTATGCAGCACTCTTCACTGTCACTGCTGTCCAGACCACTTTGCTCTAGGGATGAATCTCCAGCCCAAGAGTGACACAAGAGATCAAAATGATCAGGAGACTTCACCTTGCC
Organism: Corvus moneduloides; assembly: GCF_009650955.1. Classification (NCBI taxonomy): domain Eukaryota; kingdom Metazoa; phylum Chordata; class Aves; order Passeriformes; family Corvidae; genus Corvus; species Corvus moneduloides. The sequence continues at coordinate 76,135,692 of NC_045511.1, forward strand.
ATGAAATTTACGGCGTCTGTTCCCTTGGTTTTATGCTTCTGCTCTTTCCTCTTAAGTGACTGAGGAGTCTACAATAATGGATTGGGAAGGAGGAGGAGATACCTTTGACTTCTCCAGGAAGCTGAGCTGTCAGTCCAGGTTTTCCTCAGCCAGAGGAGTTCCCTCATTTCCACACCCTTGCTGATGTCCCATCGCTCTGCAGAGGTGAATGCAAGGCCAGCGTTTCCCCCGATGCTCTGGATCCATAGCTTTCAGCCTGATGGCTGACAGGCTCCTGGAAAAATATTCTTGGTTCTGATCCCTGTTCCTACCTCTATGTTGTCTGTACCTTAATCATTAAAGATCCTTTTTAGAAGCTGGGGAATGAAGGATTAGACTTCGTTAGTTTTAAAGAAGGTGCAGAACCCCAGCCTACTTCCTGTGTAACATTGAGATGGTGGTTTCTGCTTTGCTTTATGAGTTAAATGAAAGTGCACACATGTTACGGAGGTCCTGAACGTCTGGGCAAACCTCATGTCCCTTCAAAGGCTCCAATTTGGGGTCTTCTTCAGATATAAGCCAGACTCAGCTTCCTGCAGAGATGTTGAACCCTCTCGCTGGGGTAAAACAAGGGTGGGAGATCAGAAAATGTGGCCACAGTCAGGGGCAGGCTGCAGGAGAGAAGGAACAGATTTCTGTTTCATGCTCCCATGCTTTACTTCCAGCTAGGACATGGCAAATTAGGACTTAAATTAATGAGTGTGTTAAAATGCATAGGAAACCTTGCTGTATTTCCCACCTGTGACTCTTTGGGGTGTTTTTTTTCCCTGTAGTGTGCATGTGGTACTGCCAGAAGAAGTGATGTAGAGGAAATGGCAAAGATTCTGAAGGTTATTTTGGGCTTTGCTGAAGGATGAAATACAATATTGTTACAAATTCTGCAAACAATGTCTTTCATCAAAGTTTTGGTTAATGTCCTCTTGGGTACTCGTGCTCATGACTTCAATGGGAGTCACAGATTACATAAAGAGGAGTGGAATTTTCTCTGAGTCACTAAGAGAAAAAAGAATGTCTAAAAGATAATATTTTTACAATTAGGCTTTTAAAACTTCTTTGTGAGTTTGTTTGTGCTGTGGTTCGTTCCACCCCTGAAACCCTGTAATTGAAATGCTTAATTCAATAGAACCAGGGAGTTAGTCTGCAATCTGGGAAAATATTTCAGACTGAATCAGGATGAAAAGTCAACTTAAAAGCTTTACCAGGATTCCTCCCCAGAGATGTTTTCACATGTAGATTGCTTTTAAGTGATTTCTTTTAAAGGTAGGAGGAAGGATGGTTGTAGTTGATTACACTAACCCAAGGAATTTGATGCTGAAATCAAGACAGGCTGAACCAGGGTGACCCAACAGGATGCTTTGCTGTGATGTGATTGCAGTTATTTTCTTAGAATACGTTTAAAATAAGTTTTTAATCTGGTTGTAATGGAATAAACCCCCAGGATTTAGCTGGTGGGAGGTGCCTCTTGCAGTTTTGAATTAGCTGTTCTTATTGAACCACTGATTTTAAACGCCAAGACCTCCTTTTGCTACTTGAGTCCATGTGCTTTGATCCCTCTCCAGGGCTGCAGTCATTTGGATAAATCTGTGTTTGCAGAGAGAGGTTTATGAGCATCCAATACATACCAGAGTCTCCCTCATGAAGGGACTCACAATGGTACAAACAGCAATGGAAAAAGCTTCATTCTGGTAATTTTATTTCAGAATATAAAGCAAATAGAGCGAGATCTGTGTAGAAGACTGCCAGCTCCATAAATTCTTGAAATTCTGCTCTGTGGAGCTGGAAATGAAAATGAAATTGTGGGTTTTATTCTTTATCGTATTTCAATGTTGTTTATAAATTTTATTGCTGAATTTGCAAGTAAGTGGGGAGGAAAAAAAAAAAAGGTGAAAAATTCCTATTTGTGCAACTTGGAAACTCAGCTTGGTTCCTGAGCATCGAGCTGTTTTGATCAACTTCATTTATTATTTCTAAAGTGTAGGGGAAGTTCAATAAGCAAAACACTCCTGTAGTTAAACACAAATTCAAAAGAATGTTTCTAATTTCAGTGTCTTTGTGCACTGGTAGTCAATAGAGACCAGATTTCAAATTGGTATAGAAGTGCTCATAATTTTAGTTGTCTGAAAAAAGGATCCTGACTTCTAAATTGTTTGCAATTGCCACATTGCCTGGAGGGAGACAGAGCTTTCCTTCCCAGAGATTTATGGTGTTCAAAAAATTCAAGACATTTAAAGTCCGTGGGAGTTTTGTATCTTTAATAACTATTGCTTCTAATCAGAATAAATTGAAAGGCAACAAAATAGTCACTTGTGTTTGCCATGCTGCAAAAAATCTGTTTCTGTTCAGAGAACTGCTCTGATGGGCTCTCACTGAGACGCCACAGAAGGACAGAATCTGAATCTGTAACCCTGAAATAAGTTCTGTTTGGGAAACTGATGGAAGTAAGTTTTATGTGAGAAACTACTTGAAACTGTTGCAAATAATCACATTTTTAAATTTTTTGTATTGCAATCACACATTTGCAAATCACGTTTTGATTTTTTGTATTGCAAATAAATCTAGTTTTCCAGAATACTCTGGACATCCATAAAATTTCACTGATCCAGAAGTTACTTTTTGGATAATGATGGCTTCTCTTTTATACCTTATGTGTAGCTTTTGCCCTGTCTGATTGTCTGGACTTGATTTCATTTCCTTGCTCTGATTTTCCACGCCACCGAAGGAGATTGACCTTGCTTGCGAACTCCTCTTTGGTTTCTGGACACCAGGCTGTTGTATTATACACAGCACATTACTTATAAACTCAGGGGGAAGCTCTTATTTGGGCTTTGATTTTTGCCTAAAACTGGGAATTCTGATTTTTACATGGAGTTGGAACATTTGTTCACATTTGGAGTTAACAGGAAAGTGATTTCCCTGTTTGGGACCAAAGCATGTTGTACCTTCTTGGACCACAGTCCTTGTAAAGGCAGGGAGTTGGATGCTGCAGAGTGAAAGAAAGATGGCAATAGCTAATTTTCTTGGTTTGTTTTTTCCACTTCCTGTGGCTCAGTTTGCTACAATTCTTTGCTTCAGAGGCACTTGGGTAATATGGTATATTTAGGAATACAGGAGTGCAGCAGCAAGAGCCTTTTGCTTGACAGGTCTTTCTCACAGCAAAGAGCCGCGGTGTGTTAGGCTCGCCAAGAGGCAAACGTGATGGCAGGGGTTTCAAGCTGAGCTTCCAAGCCCTGCTAATGCAAAGGACATGTTACAACATCTCTGCTCTGACAGCTCTTTCTGAGCTCCGTGGTATAAATAGAGCCTTAATACAATAATCCCACCCCATTCCCCCGCTGCTGTGGTGCATCCTCTTGCACACGTTGTCAGAGATAAGAGGGGACAAGGCTCTGGATGTGGGGCTATTTTTTTTTCTCCTTGTACTGTTGTTTTTTTTTTTAAAAAAAAATGGTGGTATTCCCTTTGTTTGATTTTTGTAAGAGCACGACAGGGCCTCAGTAAATCCAACTTAAAAAACATTTGGCCTTGAGAGCTCACTAAAAACTTCCACTCGGCTGAACAAGAGAGGATGCAGCATCAAAGACACAGAGTTCACCAGCCCTAGATGCTCTCTAAGAAAAACACTGTTTCAGACAAAGCAAAATGTTTTCTGGAAGCGCGAGCTGCAGCACACTCGGGAGAGAGCAGATGACATTTCTGCCCAGCTTTTACAACAGAGCCAGTTCTTGGTGCATCTGTGCCTCGTGTTTTATTTGCAACACACAGAACTGTGATCTAAAAGTAAAAAGTGAAATACATCATGAACATTGGAGGAGAGGCTGGCTGCAGCACAGTTTAAGGGTGCCTGTATTTTCACTGCTTGCACTTCCCTGCTACTTTAAAGTCTGCTCAACATTAATCACTTGAACTTCAGCTTCCCAGGTGAGATGTGTGCCTCAGGCTGACTGTAATTATGAGGAAAATACCTGTTTGGGTTTGTTGTGCTTTTTTTTTCCAAAACCAAGAATGAATAAAACCTTGTTATTTTGTTCATGTTGGAAGGAATTCTGGCAAATTTTCTCTGAGAAGTTACAGGAATTTGAGTGCTGGCAGCAAAAGCTCCTTTAATGATGCATGCTCTTTTGAAAAGCCTTTATTAATTGTGAGCATTTAGAAGAGATTATTAGCACAACTCTGGAAGTGATGAAAATACTTGTCCATGCTGAACTTGTCAAAGCCAAGAGCTTGGCAGGACTTCCTTTGGAATTTCACCTGTAATCTCCTACACAGTTGGATTTTGGTTAAACTGTAGATAAAATGAAGGGGAGACTCTCTCCTGTGCTTCCTTGATGTGCTCCAGCACCATGTCATAGACTGCTTGATGTGGATGTTGATGTCAAAGTGCAAAAAAATGTTGATAAGGAGCCCAGGAAGGAGGGGATGGCGGTGGAAACGTGAAATAGTGAGAGGGAAGTAGAGTTTGGAAGTCAGTCAGTGGGTAAGAAGGGATTAGGAAAGGAGGAGTGAAAAAGCTTTGAACTGGACAAAAAAAGGGCTGAACCTGACATGATATGGAAGAGGAGAAAAGTAGATAATGGGGTTCGAAGGTATATGGGAAAAGCTGGGCTTAGCTGAACAAAAAAGTCAGACCACTGGGCCCAGGGATGTGAAAGAAAAGGGTAAATGAGAGCCACCTGTGATGAGTGCAGGTCAGGAAGAGAAAAGGAGATTGTGCTAAATCAAGAACTGACAGAAAAAATGGAAGCAAGGAACAGCTGCATTTGGGAAGGGAACACAGGCACTGGGCAGAGATGCTGCCAACAGTGAAAAACTGTGGTGGCAAAGAGGGTGGAAAGGGAGAGGGTGACCTGGAGGGAAGAGAGCAGCACAGAATGAGAATGGGTGGGAAGCTGCACGGAGTGCAGAGTTCTCTGGAGCCAGGGACAGGCCTGAGGTGCTCCTCTTCTCCTTCCTCTCCCCTCTCCCTTCCCCAAAGTGGCAAGGAAGGCTGTTCAGTGATTCAAAAGGCCTCAGTGTTGTGACTCACACTACATGGAGATGGGATGTCACGTTTCAAACTCAATGTTTCCCCCCAGATCTGAACCATATCAGAAGTTTTTCTTGGAGAGTGGGGATGAACTGCTGTTATTAATTATGTTACTGCCTTTAATCAGAGGCTCAGACTGCTTTAAACTCTATCTTTGCTCATTTTTGAGCACACAACCTGGCTGATGTTATTTTACAGCAGGTTTGTGTTGGTGCTTGTGCAATACACAGGTGATTTGATACTACCCAGGCTCAGGCTGTGAAATACCCCTTAACAAACTCAATGTAATAAAATTAGAAAGCCTTCTTAATCACTTCAGAAAGGAAAACATTAGAAAGTCTCTTGTATATCAAGAAGAAGGGTGGGGAACTGGTGGTTTCAGTGAGGTCCTAGCAGAAGCTGGCATTGTGGAAACAAGCAGTCACATATTGGTTATGGATGAAATCTAATCCACTTAAACTAGATTTAAAAATAAATAATAGCAGAGAAGAGAGGAGAGGAATAATGGTGGAGAGAGGCTTGTATAAACAACTTTCTTTATAACCAATTTGTATTATTGCATTTCAGCTGAACAACAGATACGCTCCAGGTTTTTTCTGGGTACAGAAACCAGACGTTTTCTACAGCAAAACATTAATCGCGCTTATTTACTCCGACAGTGACAGTGCACATTCAAACAATGCATCTCTGTTTTCCTTTTCAGAGATTTATTGAAGCAGACAACTGTTAGTGACTCTCAGGAGCCACTCAGAGAGTCAGATTCAGAGCACAAACTTGATGAGGAAACCAGTGGTGTGTTCTGGTGGTCCCTGGAAAGAGGGAATGGTTCCACGGAGCAGCGTTGGTGAGGCAGGGAAAGGCAGGGGCCATGGAAGGTATAACTGTGACATTTGAACTTTTTTCCCTAAATTAAACTTGTTTGTTTGATTTGTGGCCTACCACGAGGTGAACTCATTGTGACTTTAAATTGTTTTGTTTTGATTTGCAGGGTTTTTTTTTCATTTTTCCCTTTAGTTTTGAGAAGAAGGTTGTTACACTCGTTCTCGTCCATCAAGAGCATTTAACAGTTTGATTTAATCCCTCATGTCTAGACTAGTAATCCTGTTATCTGACAGTCTATCCCAAATTCTTGCCTCTGTTTTGAGGACTGAGCTGTGGGGGAATGAGAGGATGGGGAGCAAGGTAGGAGGAAGCACAAACAGGTTGGGATATTGCAGACAAAATTTACCCAGGCACGTGGGACTCCTACTCAGTAATTCTGCTGTTTCTGAGAATTACCCATTTTTTTCTGAGGTCTGACTTTGGGGACAGACCTCAGAAAATCTTTTCTGTCCCCTTTCTCCCTTCCTTCCGCCTGTGTTCAGGATGTGGAAGGAATGAGTGTAGGGCTTCCTGTAATGTCTTTTAGTCTGCTGAGCACCACATCAAGGACACAGGCACGAGTGAATTTTCAAGCCAGCTTTTCAGGTATGGTTGGCTTTGGTGACATGGGTGATGAAAAATTCCCAGAGAAGCAGACATCTACCATCAGCTTAAGGAATATGCACGGGGAGGAGTAGGTGAAGTGGCCAGATGAGCTCCATCTCCATGGCAATACATGTTATTTTCTCCTTGTGCTTGTGTGATTTTACCAACTGCTGTCTGAGTAGTCTACAAAGGCTAGAAGAAAAAAACCAAAAATCACAGTAAGAATTATTCTGGATGAGTTTTGTCTCATGATTGAACAACAGTGCTGTTTTCTTTGCTATTCCCCTTGACAGTCTTGCTGTGGGGCTGTAGAACCTGCACTGGAGTGAATGCTGCTGGAAATCCAGAGCTCAGAGTCAGCTTGGTGGGTGGCGGGAGCGAGATGTCAGAACCTGACCAGGGGAAGCTGTAGGCATTTGTTGTGCAAATAGATTTGGCTTCAGCTGGGCAAGCCTGAGTTTGGCTTCCCCAGGTAATTCCCAGAATGAGATGTCTTCAGGGAACAGTAAACTCCACTTTTCTCCCAGTGCTGCCTTTCTAGGAAAGGTGCTATTATCTCATAGCAGGAGCTGTACTGAGCACCTCCCATGGAGCTGACTCCAGAAAAAGGCATAATGACTACGTGTCAGATCAGACAGTGATGAACCATGCCTCTTCAAAGAGCCAGAAGGAAAGTTGCCTTCCCTCTGTTGACATCAGAAGAAAATCCATAGCCCACAGGACATTTAAAAGCAGGTTTTCTATTTTCAAAGGAGGATATTACTGCTAATACAATAATTGCCTCTGGCTAGATTCCTTTGAATTCCTTTGTAATTTTTTTTTTTCTTTTTTTTTTGGTCAGACAAGTTAATTATTTCAGCATTTAAATCGTGGAGTGGTAACAATCTCTCCATGACATGTAAGCCTTTACTGTACCATACTAATGTAAAAATGTGAACAATGCTTTTTTTTCTTTCTTCCCTGATGAAACCAGGCCTCTCTGTTTGCCACAGTTTTCCATCAGATAAATGGCTTGCTTAAAAATCCCACAGGTCTCATTTTCTGTAGCAAGATTATGGTTGCACATATTCCTTTAACCATAAAACCAACTTAAGTTGCATTTCAGAGGCTCTACAATAAAATGATAAGAAGAACACCAGTGTCCTTAAAGTAACTTTGCACCATCGAAATACTACAATAATAAATCCCAAGAATGCATTACAAAAGAGGCCTTGCTCAGGGTATCTTTGATACTCAACATTGGTCTTAATGTGCATTACCTGAAAATCATAAAGGAGAAAATTTAGCCTTCAGGTAACTTTCTGTAGAAAAACACTGCAAGCAAAGTATGAATAAAACGATTTAAAGATCTAAAATACTTTAATTTTGAATTTTCTCTTAAAAAAAAAAAAGGGAAATAAAATAATCATTTTTCTTTGCTACATTATTCAGTATCACTGGTGCTGCCTACAGAGAGGTTTTGAAATGAATTCACTTTTCATACAGAACAGTACTCAAAGTCTAGCATTAACAATGAATTTTATATGTTTTAAATTCTTCTGAGCTGTGGTGAAATGAGTGACAGAGCCTACTGCTAGAACTGCAGCTCTGGAAATATTTGGCTTTATTTTTCCTTTAATCACATGCAGAGAGGAGTTACTTTCACTCCCTCTCATGTTAGTCCCAATAAACTTTAAGAGTTTCCTGTTCTGACACTGTGAACTGTTTGGGCTTAGGTCTGGGTAATATTTATCTGGTTTAGAGCTTTGTCTGGGGCTTACAGCTTCTTCTGGTGGCTCTTAAATGCTACATCTAGGGTCCTATTGCATGTATTTAATTTGAAGATATTGCATTGGCCTCAGGAGCCTGATAGTGAAAATTTTAGTCCCTGTGACTGTAGTGAGGAATTGTATAATCAAATTACATTGCTAATGTTTGTGGCCCCTACTTTGTTCATGGGAATGCCTCTTTTACCACAGCTGAGTGGTACTCAACAGCTCCCCAGCTTTAATTTGGTTTGGTAGCTTGGCATGAGTTGTGCTTGCAGGGAAAAGATCCTGAGGAGATTTCCAAACATTTTATGTCAGAACAGAGTTTGATGTTTAACCTGGAAAGGGAGAGGGCTGTACTCTGGCCCTCTTCTAAGGAATTATACACTCTGCTCTGCTGTATTTGGGTTAAACAGACGTAGTTCTGTGGCATCCTGGTGTCCATGTTTTTTTGCATAATTCTGCATTTATTTTTAAGGCATTTTTAATCTGGTTATAAAGGCTGATGCAGATGTGGTGTGCAATGTGGCTGGTTTCACTCTCAGCTGGCACAGCCCTTCTCAGATGCACGAATTTCAGTCCAGACCACTGATAACTTGGGAAAAAGGCTCAACTGGAGGCAGCATGAACTTTGGGAAAACCTGATTTATTGTGGTGGTAGGTGAGCCCAGAGAACACCCAGCCTGAGGGGGCTCACTGGGGTTGGACATAAGAGAATTCTGAGCTGCTGAGCCCTGAAAGGCTTGGGGTGCTCCTGCTGCAGACCAGAATTTTGGTGGGTTTTTATTAAAAAAAAAAAAGGGTGATTGTCTGTGTGGTTGGAGGACGGATGGGATCCATGGGATGCAAGGAGTATCTGAGGACCCAGTTTGGATCCAAATGTTCTCCTAACAAAGCCATTTTATAGGTCTGGCCAGATATATTTGCACAGGTTTGTAGGTGTTTATTATAAATTCGCTCTATCCAAGTTATTCTCTGGACATTTTACAGTTGACGGGATTTAATTTTCATTGCTTTGTAACCTCTGACAGCAATTCTTACAGCTGATTGTTCTGTGGTTGTTACAACCAGCATGCATGGAGAGGTAAAACACTCTCAAATCCATATCCCACTCTTCCCCATGATCTGTATGTGAATGTCTTCCTTCAGTCTTTAGGACCGAACCTGGTGCCTCTCATGATCCCTATTTTGCAAGAGCAATTTTCATTTATGATTTTATAGACATGTGTTTAAGACAAAGAATTTATTTTTTATACCTATATATCTTGGTTCTTGATACAGTCAAGATTATTTACTTCTTCAATCAATGAGCATATGCAGTAAATCAGCAATTTATTTAATGATTTTATAAACCCTTTTATTAGCTCAGCACAGCCTTTTAAGTGCAGTTACACCTGTGGTGGATGAAATAAGGGCTAAATTTCACAGTGAAATTGGGTTTTTTTTTGTCCTGAAGGTAGAATAATCACCCAAATTCTAGTGCCAAACTAGTTCCTTTGCATGAGGAGCTTCAAGATAGCTATTTTCAGAGGGACAAAAGCCAGTGATGGGTGAAGCAACCTCCTAATCCACAAATATCAGTAAAGTTACCCAATACCTCGTAGGACTGAGCTGCAATATTTTGGTCAGTTTGACTTGCAAGACTCCTGTCCTATGGGTCTAAACTCAGTTTAGGTTTGCTGAGGGGAATACATCCCAGCTGAGGCTGGAGTGTTAGGGGCCCAACAGTCTCCTTCCTGCAAAACATTTTCATTTTAAAATCCGTGAAAAGGACAGAACACATACTCACATATTTCAAAAAATGATAGGAGAAACAGTGAGGGTTTTCTTGGTTTGCTATTTTGGCTTGACTTTGTTTTTGGGGATTTTTGGGGTTTTTTGGTTTTGTTTTGTTTCGTTTTGGTTTTTTGTTTGTTTGTCTTTTGGTTGTTGTTGCTTTTTTGTTTTGTTTTGTTTGCTGCTGTTGTTGTTGTCGGTTGTAGTTTGGTTGGGTTTTTTTCCATAATGGTACACAACAGTGCAATTAGTTTAGGAAATTGTGCTAAAGCGCATCCAAAGGTGGTTCTGAAGGGGTTTAGTGCAGGCAGGCCGTGCTGGCTCACCTGGAGCCACCCCACCAAACACCACAGCAGGACTTTTTCTGAGGCAGGGTCAAGTCTCTCAGCTGGAAACTGATGATGGACAGCTGGAAAGGTTGGGGTAGAGCTGGGTTAGAGCTCCAAGTGCTGCCCTTTGCTGTGTGTGGATGTCACCAGGCAGCTACAGAGCAACTGGGACACCAGAGATGGGTTTTGATCTCTGCCAAAAATTAAAAAAAGTGATCAGTTTACCAAGCTTTAGGAGAGGAACACGCTGGTGGCACCTGACAGGGAGCTCCTTGGGAACCTGATCAGCTGAGGAGCATCTGCAAAGCCACGGAGAGCCCTGGGCACCCCCTTCCCATGTGTGTTGGACTCATTGCAGTGCACTGATTATTAGCCCACATGGCCTTTCCACTGGCCACCTCCAGGCTCCTGGCAGCCTCCCCCAGAGGGCGACGAGGAACACAGCGTCCTTGGTTTTCCCTCTGTTCTGGTGTCAGTGGGAAGGGAGGTGGTGCTGCTGTGCCAGGTGGGGATGTCGGACCATGGGAGCAGCTCAGGGTCCTGCCCTGGTTCCCTGCTCTGCTGGAGCTGCCTGGAGGTCACCATTCCCATTCCCACACCAGGGAATATCTCTGTGAAAAGGCTGCTGCAGACGAGGCACAGACTTGAGGTGTAAATGTTACTTCGGGCAGACACCCTAATTACTGCTGATGAACTTAGCCCCATCAACCCCTCCGATCCCTCCTGAAACTGCTCATGCTCTAGGTCTCCATGACATCCTCTAACAGTCAGTACCACAAATACAACACTCCGTGGGACAAAAACAGAACAGAAAAAAATCTTGTCCTTGTGTTTGGGGTTTTTTTTTTAGCTCTTCTGAGAAGTTTTACCTTTTTTTCTCTGATAACTTCACTAGGCGACCTCTCTTACGACTTAGAATTGTGACATGTCCCTCACCAAACACTTCTTTCCCAGGGATTTTAAAGCTAAAAAAATTACAGCAAATCATTAGATGCGCATCATTAAATGACTCGGTTTACTGGTGAACACAGCAGCGTTGGGTTAACAGTTGTGGACTCAGAGATTTTAGAGGTCTTTTCCAATCTTAAGAACTCTATAATTCTATGAAATTAGCATTAATTGCTGGATTAGCAGTTCAAATAGATGGCTTTTAGTTTTTAAGAAAGCTTTTTGCATGATAATTGCTCCTGCAAGGAGCTCTCCGTGCAGTTGTCACTCTAAGTAACATTTCGAGGGCTTAAGAACACACCTTGAAAGAATAAGTTTTGAGCTATCCCAGAGTTCATTCTGTAGCTTATAAACATTTTGTCTTGCTTTTCAGCTTTTCCTTCTATTGGACGTTTATTAAAAACAGTAAGACATGCCAAGCTTTCCCATGACAAAGTCAGTAATAATATCTTGTATGTCCATCGTTGTCACTCCCAAATAACTCAGTACAATGGGAAAGGAAAACACTTTTTTTGGTGAATTTCACTTTGCAATACTTCGGAGATTCTGCTTTTCTAAAAAGAAGTGAAATTGGATTCATGACAATAATTCTAGCTCGTGGAAAGGGGAGAACACCCATCCTGAGACTGCATTTCTCTTCAAACAAAAAAGAATCAAAACGTGAGGCAATACAGAGACATGTCAAAGCTCCAGCCAGGTTTTCCCGTCCATGATGGTTTTTAGCTGCAGAGACCCCTTCTTGTGCAACAGCCTGTGCTTAGGTAAAGCAAATCATCATGATGGGCAGAGAAAATGGGAATTTTCTGTTATGACATCTTATGTTCAAATTTACAGGTACTTGTGCCACAGGAGAACTGCCTGAAAAGCAGCTGCAATTCGTATTTAGCAAGAGATGGTACCTGGAATCATTCCAGTTCTTTCCTTGCTATCTACCCACAACAGGAGGGGAGTAGAGATTCCCTTCTTTCCCTTGTACTAGAAAACGAAATTAAAAATATTCCAGTATTTTCCCCGTGATCTTAAAAATAAGTAAATATATGTGCATGCAAACCTCAAGAAACTAATGTTTACTGTCTTTTTAGAAAAGTGCTTGATTGAAACCATTTTTGGTGAGTTCAGGGAGTAAAATTCTACAGTTCTGTGTAGGTAGAGACAAGGAGAACCTGAGATCAATGCACTAAGCAGCAGAGCTGCTGCAGAAAGGGCTTCATCCCTGCTTTAATCAGTTCAGGCCAATTATTCAGTGAGAAGGTATTTCTAGGTAAAGATCAGTTTTTTTTAATACTATAAGGGGAAACATGTTTTCTCTAATGAAGAAAATGAGAAATGCCATCATCTGGTGTTAAAACTTCCTTCATTTCCCTGTGGTCCAAAGAACAGTTTTTTTCTGTCAGTCCCTTTTACAATTTTTCCTTGAGCTGATGTTGCATAATTACAACATCAGGGGGGAAAAACACCCTCACAAGCTTTTTAAATTTTTGCTTGTTTGTTTGTATGCTTTTGGTGATGGTTTGTTTTTTTTTTAATAGCAGGAACATATTTTACGGTTGAAAATACACTGTGTTTTTATAGAAAAAGAGGCATGAAGTGTTTAAAAAGCAAACCAAACAGAAGAATCTGTAGATTACTATCTTCCTGGTACAGGGATTTTTAACAGTCATTGTTGTGCTGTTTTGGAGAAGAAAAATTTAAGTTTTCTGCCATGAGCAGGTGGGCAGAGAATTGAGAGTTGGGAAAATCTGCCCTCTGCTTGCCCTGTTCTGGTTCCAGTTTGGGTAAGGATGCTGCTATTCCTGCTGTGCATAAAAATGACCCAGGAGCTCAGGACCTCTCCTGTGCTGCTCCCTGAGTTGTTCCAGAAGATTTAGGGGCAGGCCCAGAGTGGATGCATTGTTCAATATCTGAATCTTGCATTTCAGTGGGAGGCTCAACTGGCACTGATTTTCAAACGTAGGGTGACTTTTGGATTTTCTTTTTAGAGCATCTCTGGGCAGGACTTGGATAGGGAGGCCTGAATATGCAAAATCCCAACTGAAAAGGTGGTGGGTGAATTAAAGCCAAGGACATAAGCAAAGAGTGGCAGGAAACATGAGAGAGGCTTCATGCCTGGATCTCACCACTGCCCCCGAGAAACGAGCTCAAGCTGTGGATTTGATATGGATGCATATTTCAACCCTGAAATAGTCCAAAGGTCTTCAGCTCCGGGGATTTGATTTGTGATGTATCAAAGGCAGAAGATGACTGAGAAACATTAGATCTGGGCTCAAGTTTAAATGTAAGCAGTCACAGAGTCGAATGGGGCTTGCATTAGGAGTTGTGGTTGGAGCCAGTGTTCACCTCTAAATACAAATTCACTTGCACTAAAACACACACAAAACAAAGTGAGACACAGCTGAGAAAGAAGCTGCAGCTAAATGAGAAACAGATTTGCAGCTAGCACAAATGAAATTAAAGGGATATGGGTGCAAGCCAGCCAGTGTATTCTGTTGTGAGACAAAATGTTTAATTTCCCATTTGTGATAACACTGAGGAGCTGAATAGGGCTGTGGCATGAATGTTCCTTCACTGATTGCCAAGAGCTGGCAACGTACAAAACCTTCCCACTCCAGGCTGCTTGCCTAAAACCTCCTACCCCTCTGCCTTGACATTGCAACAGCCTTCTTGAAGACTCTCAGATATGCCTTAAAAAAAAGTCTGCGAGAAAAATACTGGTACTTCTGCATTTCCATGTATTTAGGATGCCAGCCACAACATGAGGGCAATTTGCAGTAGGAGCTGCGCATCTGTTTTAGCAGTGGGTGCCTTGAAGTATCAGATTATGAAGGCCAGAGGTAGAAGTATTCCTTCTAAATACAAACATTGCTGGACTTTTAAACTGGTAATTTTTAAGTGGCATCGATTTATCTGCCCTCCATGAAGGAGATAATTAGTTTACAAGCCATAAGTAAGAACAAAGGGTGATATTTACTCCATTTTCTTCCTCCTCTTTTTTACTCCTCCCTCCACATTGTTTATTCTTACTATTTTTTTAATTACTTTTTTTTTTAACCAGTGATTAGACCTACTGGATTTAATGCTTAAGCTGCACAGGGTTAAAAGTACAGCTTCCCTTACATTTCTGAACTTTCTTCCATAAAAATCTTAAGGAAGATGATCTCTAATTTCACTTCCTCAGCATGAAAAGCAAAACATCTGCTCGTGTTAGTTTCCCACCCTGGCAGCTGACTTTCAAGACAGCAAATAAGCAATGACATGCTTAAGATTAAAACACAGAAATCCGCTATGTACATGTTGGCATGGGAGAGCAGCAGTGCAACGGGGGGAAAAGCACCAAGTTTCTATCACACTCACAATTACAGAGCAGAGATAACAGCCTGCAGTTAACACTTTAATGTATCCTGGCCCCTGCTCTGTTTTTTCTGGCCGTTGCCAGTGGGAAGGGGATGGATGCAGCTGCATGGGGATTCCCCTGCAGGGAACAGAGCCCAGCTGCTGCTCGGGGGTTCTTGTGTCCCCACTTCCTCACACACACAGACCGTGGACATCTGCAGGGGACAGGGATGGTGCTGCGGTGGGGATGGTCACGGCCAAGTGACCAGGAGGGGATTTCAGCAGGAATTTGGTCAGAACGCTCTGGAAATGAACCTTTTGGTGTCAGTTTGCTTCCACAGAGCCCCAGAGAACGGGGAGCTTGGGAAGGAGGCTCTGTGTGCTTCTACATCTTGTCTTAGCTGATGTCTGGGCCCAGTAGAGGATATGACTCTAAATTTGCCCCCCTTCATTTATGGTTGAAAGTTGGACTAGATGGTCTTGGAGGTCTGAATAGTTCTATCACTCTTTTCTATTACCTGTTCCACTCGCTCTCACAGTGAAATTGAGCTTTTTTCCTTTCTCAGTAATTTTCCATGTTCCCTTCAATGGCCACTATTATGATGATGACAGATATAAGGGGGTAACCTTCCTATTTCAAGTTATTTATTCGTAATAGAGCTCAGCCAGGACAACCGATACTTCACCTGTGTTCAACACCTTTCAGACAGAAATTCGGCAGCGATGGAAGAGTGGTACAGCTCTTCCATTTTTTGTGCAGTGGCTGTTAATTTTAGAAACACAGCCTGGCTGCTGCAGGACCTTGCACTGTGGTTCTGGGGGGAAGGCAATCCTCTGGAGAGGGCTGGAAAACTCAGAGAATCAAACTCTTCTGGTCAGAAGTGACCTCTGGGCCAGCCTCCTGCCCAGAGCAGTGAGAGCCCTGACCCTGTACAAGCTTTCTCCAGGATTTTGGGAGACAGGTTGTGAAAACCTCCAAGGCTGGAGGTACATGGATGCTTCAGGCAGTTCCAGTGTGCCGCCGCCTCCACAGGGAAGGGGCTTCTTCTTACATCAGCCCCTGGGGAAGGTTCTGGAGCCCCAGGAGAGGCTGAGGGAGCTGGGAAAGGGGCTCAGCCTGGAGCAAAGGAGGCTCAGGGGGGACCTTGTGGCTCTGCACAAGTCGCTGACAGGAGGGGGCAGCCGGGGGGGTCGGGCTCTGCTCGCAGGGAACAGGGACAGGAGGAGAGGGAACGGCCTCAGGCTGGGCCAGGGCAGGCTCAGGGTGGACAGCAGCAGGAATTTCCCCATGGAAAGGGAGCTCAGGCCTTGGCAGGGGCTGCCCAGGGAGGTTTGGAGTGCCCATCCCTGGAGGTGTCCGAGGAAGGGCTGGAGGTGGCACTCGGTGCTCTGGGCTGGGGACAAGGTGGGCATCGGGCACAGCTGGGACCCTCAATGGTCTCAGAAGTCTTTTCCATCCTCAATGATTCTGATCTTGCAGCTTCCCACAAAGTCCTTCTGGTCTCTTTTGGAGATGGATGCAAGATTTGCCATTCTCCAATCATGAGGGGCCTTTCTCAGTTCCCAAGAGCTTTCGAATACAAGAGAGAGAGCCATTATGAGGTCATTCCATTGGATGAATGTGCTATTACCCATCCTTTCTACAGTTCCCCCCTTCACCAGTGAAGGGATAACTCAGGAATTAATACAGGAGAGGGGATGGTCTTTATGTTCCACAATACAGTCAAAGAGCATGCACTTATCCTCCATAAAACTCTGTATTCAAGAGTGTTGAGTGGCGCCAGGAATAAATTTGTCTACCCTGCTCTGGTTTATTTCCTTATCTTGCTTATATGTGCGGTAATTCAGTCACTGGAATTCTACAGGCTCTATGAAATGCCAAGCAAGTAATTTATTCATTGTTTTGCTCTTCCTCCTTTCCCACATGAATGGTTTCTTAATTATAAAAATGTGACTTGTCTGGTTTTGCACTAGTATCTGCAGGTTCTTACCACCACAGCTGATGGAGTTAGCAGGGACAATAAGATTATTACTAATAATTTGGTGGCCTTAACATTATGCATCCTCCTGGATTTGCCAGTGCACACCAGACACTGCCTTTGTACTGCATAACTAACCTAGAATGTAGGAAAAATCCATTTTAAAATCAGGGCTTTCCTGTTTATTTGTGTTATTATTTCCTTTGTTTTAATCAAAAACCAGAAGCCACCATCAGTCTGAGAGGGAAACTGCAATCACCTATGCTAATTAATAGCTGAATTGGAAAGTTTTGGGTTTTTTCTTATCATTCCACCATTTTCAATATGCAGGGTGGTTTTGGTGATATAAATATTGTTTCTCTTCAGTCAAATAGGAATGCTTGATTTATGCAGCCATGCAGTGGATTTAACATAATGATGGAATTGTAATAAATCCACAGAATGAATTTTGGCATTGCTGTCACATTACCTCTATCCTTCTTATCCAGAATAAAAATAGACTAATCACGTAAGAAAAGTTGATCTCTGAATATTTTTTTGCAAACCCAGAAATTAAAACCTGTGGATTTACTATATCCTCGCAGGCTAAAACCCTTTGAATTCATGAATGTTTTGGCTGAGTTTGCCTAGGCAACAAAACTTCCACTACTGACTTAAGCCAGCCTTTCCCTCCCATTGTGATTTGCCCATCCCTAATGAAAATGTGAGTAGACAGTCTAGGACAAAACAGGTTTAAGTCCTCTTAAGCTGTAAAAAGAAAGGAACCCAGGGATGTCTGGGCTGGTTTCTTCATCAGAGACAGAAGGTACACACCCATCATACAGCAAACATCTGGACAGCATCAAACTATCCGGGTGGAGGGGGCAGAAGTCTCTGCTGAAGTCTTTCATTAAAGATTAAATCTCTGCCTGTTTTTTCAAATACAGTTGTTCAAAGGTGCCTTAATTTCATGTTTCCAATTAGTCTGAAAATTTAAGTTACCCATTTTTAGACATGGCTATAAAACACAGATTTCGTTTTGGCAACAACATAAAGAAGAGATTTCAATATTTCATTTTCACTTGGAGGAGGAATAAATTCTAATCTTGATTATCGTGTTGTAGAAAAGCAGGTCTGTAACAAACTCATGCCACCATCGTGATGGTTTTACAGATGGCAAAAACAGAGGTAGAAAGAAATTGAGCAGTTTGATTTCTGTGAGTGAAGAGGGTTTGACCAGTGTTCTGCTGTCCTCAGAATTACACTTTCTCACATTTCTGCTCTGTGCTGGTCTGTTCTGTGACGTTACAGGTGTGGTTTCTCCTGGGGTGGTTTTATTTGGAGGGATTTGGGGTAGCACGTGGTTGTGCAGGAGAAGGGTGGAACAGGGGAAGGGTGTGAGGTGGGAGCCATGCCTGAGGCACATCCTGGGCTGCTCCCTTCCCCTCCCCTCCAAGGACACTCCAAGGACTCATCCCAGCCATCCTAACACGGTCTGGCTTTCCACTGATGGTGAACACCACTGGCAATGTCAGCTGAGGCAAAATAAACCACATCTGCTCGGGTTTAGCCTGCTAAGACCTCATGAATTTGGTTTTTGACCCAAAGGTGTTTCTGTGTCCTGTGTGCTGTAAGATGCTCTCCACGATAGTCCCAGATTTTCTGAAATAAATGTAATGCTCCTGCTTTCTGCTATGTGGGTGTAAGTCTGATTATCAAAGCATTTCACAGCTGTGAGGAGGCATTGCAGCCCCTGCAGGAGGACTGGACACCAGAGAACAAGAGACCAGCCTGGCTGTGCTTCCCGTGTGACCTTGGGTTGCGATGTTTAATCTCTGAGAGTTTCCTCTCTCCCCCACGGCCCCGAAAAAGGGGGATAATAATAGCTGCCCATATCATCAGGGGGGTGTGAGGATTAATAAGTTAATGCCTGCAGGGCTCTGTGGCACTCTGCTGACAAGGAGCTGCCTGAGTGCTGTGACAGAGCACAGGAGCTCATAGGGCAGGAGTTGTTCACTCCACAGCGTTGATTAGGGGGGAAAAAAACAACCAGGGGAGAGCAGACAACAGCCATAAAAGCTGAAGGAGCTGCAGAGGCTGGGCTGCAGTGCCCAGCAAGGCCAGGAAACCCACTGCATGAACAGGTTTGTGTTATAAATTCCATCCCACACCCAAGGAGGAGGCCTGGTGGCCTTTGACACACCTGTATGACATCCTGCATGGGATAGGAGCAATTCAAGGCAGCTCATCCATGGCGCTGCAAAAGGGTGGGAGGAAGAGGGGTGGAGCAGCAGAAGACAAGGAAACCAGAGCCACGTTCTCAAAGAAGTTTGTAGCAGCAGAAGTCCCCAAGGCTTGTGCCTGTGTGTGCCCAGCCAGTCATAAAGGATGGCAGAGATGGGCTTTTTGGATGCTGAGAAGGCGCCAGAGTCAGTTTAGATCCTGGATTAGAGGCTGTGATTCCTACAGGCACACCCACGTATCTGTTGTTGACAGACTCTGCTTTCCTTTATTTCTTTTCATAATGAAACTGCTTTTGCTGGAGGGTTTTTTTTTTCCTTCTTATTTCCTCCCCAGTAACTGATCCTAAAGGGAAAAAAAAGAACTTAATCCATTAGCTATCAGTGACACGGAATAACAGTTTATATGTTATGAGAAATTATTTATATGAAAAATCTCATATGTCAGAGCATTTGGTGTGAATTTCAGCTTCTGCAGAAGATTTTTGTTGCTCGATTCACACAGTTACTGACACATTATTTTATCTGTGCGAGCATGGCCAGGACTTGAAACAAAATTCTGAGTGATCTAAAAGGGAACCTCTCCAATGTCAGCCTAATGAGGGAACAGATCTAGAGACAGACAGAAGGGTTTGCAAACCTTTATGTCAAAAAAAACTCTCAAAATAAGCTGGCAGTGTGTGCTGGGAGCCCAAACCCCCTGAGCTGGGACCCCAAGCCCCCTGAGCTGGGACCCCAAACCCCCTGAGCTGAACCCCAAACCCCCTGAGCTGGGACCCCAAACCCCCTGTGCTGAACCCCAAACCCCCTGAGCTGGGACCCCAAACCCCCTGAGCTGGAACCCCAAACCCCCTGTGCTGGGACCCCAAACCCCCTGAGCTGGGACCCCAAACCCCCTGTGCTGAACCCCAAACCCCCTGAGCTGGGATCCCAAACCCCCTGAGCTGGGACCCCAAACCCCCCGAGCTGGAACCCCAAACCCCCTGAGCTGGAACCCCAAACCCCCTGAGCTGGAACCCCAAACCCCCCGAGCTGGAACCCCAAACCCCCTGAGCTGGAACCCCAAACCCCCTGAGCTGGGACCCCAAACCCCCTGAGCTGGGACCCCAAACCCCCTGAGCTGGAACCCCAAACCCCCTGAGCTGGGCTGGGCCCCAGCGTGGGCAGCAGGGCAGGGGGGATTCTGCCCCTCTGCCCCCTCAGCTGAGCCCCCACCTGCAGAGCTGCCCCAGCCCTGGGCCCAGCTCAGGAAGGAGCTGGAGCTGCTGCAGCCAGGCCAGGGCAGGCACCAGGATGAGCAGAGGGATGGAGCAGCTCTGCTGGGAGGAAAGGCTGCCAGAGCTGGGCTTGTTCAGCCTGCAGAGGAGAAGCTCTGGGGTCACCTCACTGGGGCCTTGCAGGGCCTGAAGGAGCTGCAGGAAACCTGGACAGAGACAATTGCCAAGGGCTGGAGGGACAGGACACAGGGAATGGCTTCCCAGTGCCAGGGGGCAGGGCTGGATGGGAGATTGGGCAGGAATTGTTCCCTGGCAGGGTGGGCAGGCCCTGGCACAGGGTGCCCAGAGCAGCTGGGGCTGCCCCTGGATCCCTGGAGTGTCCAAGGCCAGGCTGGACATTGGGGGGCTGGGAGCAGCCTGGGACAGTGGGAGGTGTCCCTGCCATGGCAGGGGGGTTTGAATGACTTTTATTTAAGGTCCCTTCCAGCCCAACCTGCTCCATGATTCTTCAATTCCATTAGGTTTTCATTAATAACTCTTTCAGGTGTTATTTTCTTGGTCCTTCATAGTGTTTTCTGTAACTGCTCATTCGGATGGTGTCCTACTGCTTTTACTGTCCTTAGTAAAATCCAGCCTGATTTAGGTGGGACTTCAAGGTTTCCTATTAAAAAAAAAAAGAAAAAAAAAGAGGGTGAGAGAGAGAAGCTTTAGCATTTAGCTTTAAGGATAGATGACAATTAGTACACTTACTCTCTTTCTAGAACCTATAAAGGCTTTGGTCAGAGGCTGACAAGTTTTAGGGAAACTGTCCATGCTTTCATGGTTTTGACCAGCAATATCACTGTAGAAATGCCTCTGCCTCATGGCAGGGGTTGGCTACATCCATCCTGTTGGGATAAAAAGCCCCTTGTGACTGCATGTGCTGCAGGTACCTCTATTTCACCCACAAATTCTGCTGGGCAAACAAGTTCATTTCATTCTGGAGACAAGGCAGAGAAAACCTGATTTCTTGTAGAACTGCTAAACCTCAGGTGGGTGCCCCACTTTTCATGCCTGAGACTTTATGTCACAACCAAGATCTTTCAAAATGAAAAGTATTTGTGCACAGGATACACATCTTCATGGCATGTATCAACATTGAGTGTAATTACCTGTTTTTGCAACTTTCTTCATGTACTTTACAGCCCTGCAATTCAGATTTCTGAGGATATTTATAAATTGCTTCTATCTCTGAAAAAAAATGAGCCATATGCATTTCAGCAGTGCTTTGTTTTTATCCTGGAGACTTCATAGTGCAAATAACTCACCAACAGTGGGGTTCCTTCTGGTGTAAAATGTGATGAGAAGTGATTCATTTTTATGCCCAATTCTGCCTCTACTCACATCACCATTTTACATAAGTCTTGAAAATAATTTGTTTTCCTGAAGCAGTAGAGGAACTTAAATATATTGTATAGACTGAAGAGCAGCATTCTACCTTCATAGAATTAAGGCTGTAAAAGACATTTAAGGTCATCAAACCAAACCATACACCCCAGGAGTTGCAGGGGAAGATGTCAGAAAGCTACAACTTCTTTGGTGGGAATCACTACACTGTCCTTAGAGAGGAAAATATGCTCAGGAGTGCCCATCCTAATTCACAATGCACCATACAGGTATATGGGGAAAAAAAACCCAACAGAAAATCTTACCTACACCCCTCTTTAGGGCTTGGCATGACCATCCCAATGTCCAAAAACCAGTTTTTTCGTCAGGAAAAGCCCTTTCACTGTCCTTTCTGTGGGAGGGGAGCCCCAAATGCAGAGTGGGTGCTGGAAGAGGGGGCGATCACTTAGGCTGGACATGAAGGGAGGGAGGCAGGGGAGTGACTGGGGAGGAGAGAGGCACTCCTGGCGTGCCATGGGACACACTGACCCAGCCAGCAGCAAGGCCTGGACACCCTCTGGCCTGCAGCCAGCCTCGAGCTGGCCTGGGGGCTGTGTGACCCCGGTGGCCTGGGGACACGTGTGGGGCACAGCAGGGAGAGGAGCCCCGGTGTGGGGGCTCATGCCCAGAACAGTGCAGCCCCCTGTAACCCTCACACCCCCGGCCCCACGGAGCATCCAGGCCTTCCAAATTAGTGGGGCTTGGCACGAGTCTCCCACAACCTGATTTGTGTGAGAGTGGCCGGCCGCTGGCTGGAGAGGTGCCAGGCCCTTCCTGGGATGCTCTGGGAGAGGGACACGCTGACCCTGGGCCCTGCCGAGGGCTGAGCTTGCAGCCACAACCCCAACCCTCCCGTGAATCCCACCCCCTTGGCCAGCACAGCCTCCCTGGCAGGGTGACAGCTCTGAAATCCCTCTCCCCATCCCCTAACAGCCGTGATGAGGTGCCGAAACATGGGAGCTGAAATCCCCGCGTTATTGTTCTCCAGCGGGCAGCCTTGCAAGCGAACGCGCCTCGGGAACATCTGGTGCTGCGCTGGGAATTAGGACCAGATACGGCTTTACAAGGGCCAGATTATTGCACATGACACCCCTGCCTGCAACAGGGAAATCCTTGTTTTAGCTCCCTCCAAAAACAAAACAAAAAGCACGTTAATTTATTTCTTTATTTTCTCAGCGAATGCGTGCCTTTGTCCGTATCGCATTCTGGATAAAGTGAGGAAAGAATCAATTTTCTGTGATAAGCCCGGAGTAAAAATAAATTATGATTTCCTATATCCTGCAGAAATTGCATGGCTATGAATGTCAGCGCAGCAGTTAACATTTCCAGTTCTCCCTCCTCCAGGGCTGGGTCTCTTTACACACCAACAGCTGGGAATGGGAAAGATGACACACACTGCTTTCCTCTATTCTGCTTAAAGAGTGAGTCTCTAATGAGAACAATTACTCTAAAGAGTATCAATGCTCCCTGTAAGAAAAAAAGTACTGGTTCTTCTTCTCTGTACTACAACTTCTCAAATAAATAGGATAAATAGAAAATCTGTGTATTTTATGCTCTTCCTAGGTAGATGTGGACTATATTTTTACTTTTTTTTCTTTTTTTGAAAGTCAGTGAGACTTCGGAGTACTTGGAAATTTTCTTTTGTGGGGGGAGATTTTTTTTTTTTGCAAACATCATCAGTCTTGCTCTGCACAAATACTGAATCTTTAAGCTGCTCAGAATTGATGTCCTTTAGGTGCTTGGAGCTTCCTCCTGCCAAGATCTTAGCTGATGTTGGGAAAGACTGCCTAACTCTGAACAAGAAGTTTTCTTTGGAACAAAGGATCTGATATTTATCCTGGAGTATTTTCTGCCTCTGCCTGGTGATTAGCTCATCTACCTCAAACTTTCCCACTTCTTCCACCTCCTTTCTTCACAGCCTCCCTTGCCCAGCAAGCCTTTCCTACCAACAGCTCTTCCCAGAATCCCAGGGCTCTGGGAGGGATGGTGTTGGGAAACAGGAGCAAGTTGCCAAGGTAACTTCTTGTCACACGAACACGTGTTAGATGTTCCCAGAACTGGGAAATACATTGGTGCTGAGGAGGCTAGGAATCACACTGAGACCTGAAATGAGGCATCTCCCCTTCCAGTGGCCATTCAGACCTGCGAGAAATTAAGAATTCTTCGAGGATTAAATTAGCTGGGGTTTGTCTAGAAACCTGTTGGAAACATCAGTGCATGGCTGACACCCGTGGAGGTAATGCCTGTCATGCCATGAAGGTTTAAGGGAAGCAGTGGAATGCTCTGTGGCTAAGCTAAGCCTATTTATATGCATAAATACGAATAAACCTATACAACATACACATTATAAAATCCTTAGCCCTTATAGTAGAAGAGTCAGATCAGTGCTGCACATTTTTGCTCATTTTTAGTTGCTTTGTTCCAATCATGCCACTATCCCATTTATTCTTGTGTTGCCCAGTCCAAAATTCAGCGGCCGAGAATTAACGGAAAGTAAAATTCCCACTCCCACTGGCAGCAACGGTTGTGCCACGAAGTGTTTTCATGCTGACTGAATCAGAGCAGAACTCCTCTTGTGTGAGCTCACTGATCACTATTAACCTGCAGCAGGCCTACCTGCCACCAAGGATAGTGAGCTGATGGGAATCCCTGTGGGCAGCTGGAAGGGAGGAAGAAATGTCACAAAAGATTCCAAACAACACATACCTCCTGAAAAACATCACACGTTTTGGGTGAAACCCTGTTTCTTTCCATGAAAATGCCTCTCCTTCTCTCCATCCAGGATTTATCACTTTAGGAATAAGGTGGTGGTGGTGTGAGCTTCCTGCTGGCTTAAAAAGGACTTAATTTCCTTAATTAACATCCTGAGTTTCTGCTCAGGATCAGGTTAAACGGTGAAGAAAAGGGGTGTTGTGGAGGGTGACTGGGAATGAGAAAGAAATTTAATTTGTTTATCTTGACTAGTGGTGACCATCTACAAATAAGGGCATCACCCAGTGGGAGTGGCACAAAGCACAGTCTGGATTTTGGATTGTGGCACTGGAATGAAGCTCCACAATCCAGCAGTGCAGCTCCAAAATCAAGGAGGTTTTACAGAAAGCAATTTATCTTCTGAAACAGCTGGGATCAAAGCTGGCCTCCTGCACATCAGCAACAGTTGTCCTGGTAGTTCACCTGCTCATTTCTCTACTGCACTTTAATGACAAGAAATTGTACAGTACATTTTGATGAGGGGGGATTTTCCAAGCACACAATGTCTGTGTGACTGGCACTACTTCCTATAAAATTTCTGTGGGAGTCTTCTAATTCCATCACGATCCTTTATTTTTAACTTTCTAAAACCTGATTTGAAGACACTTTGTAGTGCTCTGCTCTATCCCAGTACAATACAAAATGAAGATAAAAGAGATATAATGTAATTTTAGTTTTGTCTCTAGATTTCTTGTCAAGCATTATTATGCTAAGGAGGAAAAAGAAGACAAAGAAATGAAAAAACCAAAACTCTCAAGAAGATGCTTTTATAGATAATTTAAAACCTTCATAAAAGATGAAGTTTCTGTTCAGGGAATAATTTTTAGAAATTACCACTTGAGTATTACATATTGCACAAAATATTAAGAACCTCACAGATGAAATATTTCTTGCATGTTTTGGCCCAAACGAAGGAACTTTTTTGAGCAAAGTTGGTTAAAATGGGCAACATGGTCGCTTTTATTTGGGTTAGGACAAGTTTAAACTGCCAGAAGGCAGGGCTGGATGGGATCTTGGGCAGGAATTGTTCCCTGGCAGGGTGGGCAGGCCCTGGCACAGGGTGCCCAGAGCAGCTGGGGCTGCCCCTGGATCCCTGGAGTGTCCAAGGCCAGGCTGGACACTGGGGCTGGGAGCAGCCTGGGACAGTGGCAGGTGTCCCTGCCATGGCAGGGGGTGGGAATGGATGGGCTGTAAGATCCCTTCCAACCCAAGACTGTCTGTGATTCTGTGATTCTTTCATGACCATAAGCAGTTTGAAGACCCAAGGAGGACTTGTGGGACTTTTTTTGGGGAAAGAACTTTCCTAAATGCAGGAGGCTTGACCTCTACTGTAAAGTATGGCTGGTCCTGAAGAGAAGGTGATAGTTTTAAGCTTATATTTCCTTAGGCTACTTTGAGATAAAATAGATGTAGATAACTCAAAATTTTTTCACTCTCTTTTGAGAGACATGCCTATAAGTGAAGTCTTGAAGACACTGGAGCTTTTGTAACCCTGACTTAAATGCACATGCTGTTTAGATGAAAAACAGGCATGCTGCAAGCTTCCCATTTAATTTGTGCAGAGTCTTCGCTGCACCAGCTGGATTTCTTTTCCTGAACATTATAATACTCACTAATGGGAGGGCTGGAGCCAAGAACAGGAAAAATGACTGGCCCAAGTGAGCAAGTTATTTAGACTGAGAGAAGGAAGATATAAATACCTCCTTTTGCTGGGTGAGATTCAAGTCAGAGCTGCCTGGGATAACCCAAGCGTACCATGAATTCACAGCCAAAATTTAACTTCTTTTACCACATGCATGCCAATGTTCACCTGTAAGGTCTGGTACCTTTTACCAGCTCAGGATAAAGGGAAGGACTGCTGCTGTTGATGTATTTCCTGTGGCAAAGGAAGCTCTGGAGGGGCTCAATCTCCTCTATCTCTGAACTTTGTGGCGAGGTCTGTGAGCAGCTCAGGTCACGCCTCTCAGCACACCTTTTACTGCCCATGCACTTGGGCCTTCCGAGCTCTTCTGCAGGCACTGGTAATTTTAACTAAGCTAAATCACTGTATTTTATCTTCTGCCTGACTCTTGTAGCACCAGGGGAACTGACCCTGTCAATCTTATCACTCGTGACTGCAGATGCTCGTGCGTCTCCATCCCTGACCCATGGCCCTGCTGTGCCCTTCCCCTCGTGCCCACGGGCTTCTTATCATCAGCCTCTTATGAGAGGCCCTGTGAAAGAGCTTCTGACAGTCCACAAGCAAAAAAAAAAAAAAAAAAAAAAAAAAGAAAAAAAAATCCCAGCAAAAACACCTTTAGGACTTTTCCTGTACATGAGAAAATGAGTTTCCCCTTTAAAGACAGTGGTTTTTTGTTTGCTATTATGTTATGTTTGGAATATTGGCATATTTTGTGTCCTGGTTCAATCTGCTTGCAGCACTAAGGTAAATTGTGGCACAGTGCTATTTAATTTCAGATATTTTAAAAAACCCTAAAGCAGAGTCACGTTTTTTAAGTGAAGAAAGTCATGCAATTACCTGTGCTAGTGTGACATCACGGGTATCTGAGTTAAGAGAGCAAATCTTCATAAAATATCGATTTTTCCCCTTACCAGTTTGACTTAAGAGTATGTATTAGATCTTCCCTAGAAAAAGGTTAGATCTGGACTTCGATTAGACTCTGACTTAGGCTTTACATGATCTCTTCTCAGCCCCTCTCATGAGAGCAGTCCAGTTGACACGATGCCTACAACAATAATGCATGTTGCTGAGACACCCTTCTCTGATGAGATGCTAAAAATATATATCTATTGCTTGGAAAACATTCAGTAACGAGTTTGGAGCTAATTGTTTCCACTAACACCTTGTCATTAATTAATAAATGCTCAATACATGACTGAGAAAGCCAAGAATGTCAATCTTAGGTCATGCCATTAACATTTGACAGTAGACTGTATTAATTTAGGCCAGAAAATTTAAATATTCTATACATGAAGTTCTCCGAGGTATTTTTTTTTCATCCCAAACCATCTAAAAATATATTAAAAATCAGTTTAGTCACTGACTCAGAGGATCACTGTGCACATACTAAGAGCTTGCATTGAAGGCAGGCTGCAGAAATAGCGATTAAACTCCTCGTCTCTGCTTCCACATTGTCTTTTAGATAAAGGGGCTATCGGTTTTCTTCACCGGGAAATATGCTCCATAACAGCCCAAGACCATCATAAAGCAGCCTTCAGGCTGCAGATACCTTTGTTTACATCTGAGTCATTGCTCTGTACATTTCTGCCACTTTGTTTTTGAGGCAGCGTGGCAAACACTTCAATAAGGCAGAGGCAGCGAGGAAGTAGAGATGGGCTGCAGTTTTAGTAAGGGCCTAGGATAAGAACAAAAGCCATCTTTTGTGATGTTAAAGCTGAAGGGGCTGATGAACTTGACAAGAGTAAAAATGAGTAGGTACACGTGGTTTTCCTTCTAGTTAGGAACAGCTAAATAGTGAAGTTGAGCATGTGAATAAAGGTTCATCTACACTGTAAATGGATTTTCAGTGTTGGTGTATGAGACTGACACCTTTGTCATCTGACATTACCATTGGCAAGAACCTACATTCCTTTGGGAAAGCTTAAAAAAACATGAAATATTTTTGGATACATAAACCTCTGGTAATGTGTCCTAATGGTGGCATCACACAATTTTTTGCTTTTACTCACATGAGGCTGAAAACATCTCCTCAGACTTTTCCCCAGTCAGCAGTTCAGTGGTGGGTTCACCCTAAAGCTCCATGTCCTGCAGCTTGCTGCAGTCCAAAATGCTTTTCCCTGCTTATTGTTTGGAATAGGACTTGCTGTAGGAAAATAATTGAGAAAGCAACCCACGGCTATAAAAATGGCCAGGAATATAATGGTGATAGAACCATCTTAAATTCTATGGTTTGGGATTATCTGAAGGTTTCTTACACAAGGGTTTTCTTTCCAGTCTTTGCTGTGTGGATGTCCATAAATCATTACAACACACGTCTTATCTTGGGAAGTCTGGCTTTTAAAAAAAAGAAAAAAAAAAAAGGGAAAGAAAAAGCATGAAGTATGATGGAATTTTCTTCAAGTACAGTGCAATCCCAATCCTACCTTATTTCCCTGCATCAGAAATGCCTCTGCTAGACACAATAGAATTGGAATTGGATTAAAAACTGTGGTTTCACAGCACAAATAGTGGTATGCTTAGATTTAACATGTCAGCAACTCAGGGGTGAACTCTGGTTGTCCTATGCCAAAATCCCACGATGGTAAAACTGAAAGCTTTTACAATGCAGGTATGGCTGAGATGCTAAATTTCAGTGCTGCTGCTTTCCTCAGGCTGGTTCTGAATGGCAGCTTTAATTTCAGGAGCTCAGCTCCGTGGATGTCTGGAATTTCCTGCCAGCTCTGTGCTGCAGGGAGGAAGGGGGCTATTAGGCTCTCTTAGCTGGGGAGTCTTTTATGTCAGCAGCCCTTATGGGAGAGAGTCAGCATGATAAATCAGAGCAGCTTTGTTTGTGCTCCTGTATGGATTTGCTGTCCCAAGAAAACCTGGCATTTTAGCTGTCACTTTTGCTCCTGTTGTTTTCCTTCCCAAGCACAGGTCGGGATTTTGGAGCTGGGGCAAAAAGTCTGACCTTGTTTTTCCTGCAGTCCCCAGACTCTGGACAATAGCATTTATGAAAAATTACTCTCAAATGTGTAGAAGGTGTCTGAGAGTTCCTCATACATTTATATTTCTGGAAGTCTTTATAGGCTTCATTATGCACCAAGATAAAGCACGGATGTGCCTTCCTGCTGCTCCTCTCCTTCTGTTTAGGACTTGGACCTTGTTCCTTACCACATTCCTCATCAAGGCACTCGGTCTTGGTTAATCAAAGTGAAACTGAGGTTTAATTTCAGTGGGATTGTTTTTCCTGACTGCTACCTCACCGAAACATAAGTGGCTTTTCCACTAAAATTCCCTTTCCCCCATGAAACATTGACTCTGTGAGACTTCCCCGTGCTTATCCACTCTCCACCCAAGATTGCCAGGTCTCTGGCTTTGTCTGTCTCTTCAGCTGCTCAAATTTTTTCAGATTATTCCAATAAAATAATAATTCTATTATAAAAAGGTATTTTTAAACTTTTGTTATTACCATTTTCCCCCCAAACCCTTGTTCTACTTCAGAACAAAATACACTATAGAATGCAACTTCTTTCACAGAAAAAGGAAGAAATCTAGTTCTTATCACCATAACCATAAACAGGGTTTCATCAGCACCTGCCCTGCTTTCAGACATCTTTTGTGGCTTCTCTTACCCAAATGTCCATGTCTTGCCTCAGGCTTTTTGAGTGGCAGTGGGATTAATTGCTCCCCTTCCATGAAGAACCTCTTCTGCTGAAACCTTTCTCTATATATGTTGCAGTTTATATTGATCTGTATTTTCTAGTAGGTCTAATTAGCATTTTCTAAAAATTTGCTAAAATTTCCACTGTCCCAGGTTGCTCCAAGCCCCGTCCAACCTGGCCTTGGGCACTTCCAGGGATGGGAATGTTTCTCTGTAGAATCCACAGCTGGAAAATTTTCCTTGAAGTCCTGAGTCTTCTTCAAACCCCAGCCTTTCCCAAAGGCATGTGCAGCTGCCCTTATCCTTGTGCCCTGGGCAAACATGTAGAGGACTAATCCAGGTAGGACACAACATTCAGGTACATTCAGACAGCATTAGGAATGCCAGTGGAAATGTTTCAGGTTTAAAATATTTCCTAGATACAAAATTTATGGAGGGTTTATGCCAGTTGAGCACTGGTGAGAAACCCCAAAGAAGGGCAGAGTCCTGCTTTTGCTGAGGTCTGTGGCAGTTTGGTGAAGATGCTGGTTTTTGTGGTTCATAGTCTGCGAAGACACTTGATCCAAAGTTTGGGAATAATTGTAACCAATGATGACCTAATGGTTTAAGAGCTGTGTACTTTGGAAATCTGTAGGAACTCTTACCTCTGAAATTGTTTGTTTTAATGCCCAGACATGCAGAAAAATGCCTATTACAAGCAAATGTGATATGAATCATAGAATCACAGCCTGGTTTGGGTTGGAAGGGACCTTGAAGATCATCCAGCGCCATCCCTGGCCACGGGCAGGGACACATTCCACTATCCCAGGGTGCTCCAAGCCCCATCCAACCTGGCCTGGACAACATCAAGGAATGTTTTAACTTAAAAATGCAAAGATTGAGGCATCTCTAGAGAATCTCTAAAATGATAATTCATGTCCTTTCCCTGAGGGACAGTTAGGAACTTGCCTTTTGAGCCCTCCATGAGAACAGACCGGCGAGGCTACGCCACTGTTTGCATGTCCTTCATTATTCCAGGTGCAAGTGGTGAAAGCTTCTAGTAACAAAAGGACACGTGGCAAACAAAGGCCAAACGCTGACTTTTGTGGGGAGAGCAAATCTAACATTTTTGTCCTGGTTATGCACAATGTGGCAGCCTCTTTGCTCTTTGCAAAGAGCCTGGGGCTGGAGAACCAGGGGGAACCACATTCTCTCTCTCCAGATGATGTTAGAAAGCAGAGAGCAGTAGAAATGAGAAATTTTTTTGCTGGGAAAATGGCTGCACCTCTTAAGTTTTGCTGTCTTGACTGATCCCTGCTGCTGTGCAGCACCAGGGATGTTTCGTGTCCTGCGCGTGGGTAAGGAAGACGTGCAGAGGTGGCACGTGGGGACACGGTTTAGTGCTGGAATTGGCGGTGCTGTGCTCATGTTTGGGCTCCATGACCTCGGAGGACTTTTCCAAACCCGATGACTCCGTGATTCTGTGGATCACAGATCCACCCACAGTGAAAGAGGAGCTGCTCACTCCAGCCAGATGAAGGTGGCCCTGCCATCCGCTCGGTGCCGCAGACGCTGATTAGAGATAAACAGCCTGGTGTTTGTTCTCCTACGTGATTGAATCTTGACAATCAGCCATAACATTTGTGCAGGTTGGCAGCAGCTTTTCCTGGTTTGATTCATTCCCTACCACTTCCATAATCATAATCAACCAGCTTATTTTCTTTTTTTTTAGTGGAAAACTCCTCTTTCCTCTCCATTTTCATGCTTGCCTAGAAAAACATACTCTTTTTCAACCAGATGTGGTAGAAAAGAGAAATATCCTCCTGTTTCTAGCCTCTTCACTTTTATTACCATTATGAAACAGATCTACTTAACTTCTGCTGAATTCACTGGTGCTAGATTTAATTAATCCTAGTCACCCAAGCCTTTAGAAATGTAAACGGCCCGAGGAAGGAAAGACTTTCATTTACTGTTTGTGTCACTTGTAATGATGCCATTTGATTTCCCTGGTGGCCCCACAGCTTTCCTTGACTCTCTCTTCCAGGCTGCTTGTGGAAAGGAGCCACCAAGCAGGAGCCAAAAGAACAAGAAACAATGGTCAAGAAAAACTAATTCCTGAGAAAACAGAACCAGTATTCTTTCTTCAGTGATACAGCCAGAGAACCAAAGATATTGAATATCTTCCTTGTACATTTCAATAGCTGACTGTTTCTTTTCTCAGAAGGGGAGGAAAATTCTGGGCAGATCAGCTGTCAGGTGTGACAATTTCAGGTGAGGTGCTACTTCTGTTAGACTTAGCAGAAATAGTGTCATGTGAGCTTATCCTGCAGGAACAAACTGGTGATAATCCAGCGTCTGAGGAAAAAGGAATTGTACGTGAAAAAGAAATTGTGAGGGAAGACAGGCTTCCAAGCATAAAGACAATGGAGAGTTATTATCACAAAATGGAGCATTGTTGTCACAAAATGGCAGAAACGGGGCTAAATGGGTTCTGGAGGCATCTTTGCCTCACATGAATGATGTTGGGCAATTTTGGAGCAGTTGAAAAGACTCAATATATGAGTTAAAACTATTTTGGTCCTATTTGGGTCTTGATACTACCAACATTTTTTAGATTAGTTCTCAGTGCCAGTGAGTCTAATCTATATACTCACTAATGGATACACAGAAACACAGAGGAAAACCCAGAGCGTTTTATTTCTGTTCGTGTGTTTTACATTGACAGGCTCCTTCTCCCCTTCAACAAACACATTCTCTCCCTCCAGTGCAGGATATTTCTCCCTGTCCCTAGTGCACATGCTCTTGCTTGCCAGAAAATGTTGCTAAACTGCTTCCATTAGTGCTGTTGTAAATCACAAGGACAGCTAAGATTAGTTAGCACTTTTGGTAGAGGGGTAATACCCAGTTGGACACACTCCTATTGTCATTCTCTATGAGTATCTTCTGGTAGCATCGTACACATTAGTGAATTGTAAATTTTGTAGACATTTTGATGCATTATTCTTTACATTTACATTGAAATCTTTCTTTTCCCTCCAAAACAAGAACATTTTATGTTGAAATGGGGGCTAATAATGTCTTTTCTGAGATTAAAAGTTTTGATAAGGGTCTTCTTTCTAAGAATAAAACTTTCAAGAGAATAAAACTTTCAAGAGAATAAAACAGCAGTCTGTTGGAACAGAGGTTTTTGGAAGTAAAGCTTTTTTAGTCATCCCAAGTGAGTTTGTTCCAGGTGGGCATGCAATAGACAAATAAGAGTTTGGAAGGTGGAAATGGCCAAAATCTGTAGCAGCAGCACAGCAGAAGAGCACAGGACTGAGAATTTCAATTATAATTTGTGATAAAAGGATAAAACATGTTGGATTACAGATGTTGGAGTTACAGTTGTTTAAATGACTAAGATCTGGATTGCAGTTTAAATCACTTGGCTGATTTAAAGTCGGCATAGGTCCCATTCTTTCTGCCTCTAAATACAATTTAGGGAACATCCTTCACCTTATTTAGTGATAATTAATAGTTCATCAATAGTCTTGGCTCTCTCAGAATCAGAACCAGGTAAGGCGTTCCTTTCCTGTCCTGAGCTCTTTTTCACGTGCTGAGTGCTGCTCCCCATAAAGCTGGTGGGTGTTCTGACGTGGTGGAATGTCCTCATCTAGGAAACGTCCACAGCTCCATTAGTGGGCAGCTGAACTGCCCAAAAACGTGCAGGCACCAGGGCACAGGTGAGGGGGAGGCTCTGGCTGGAAGCACAGCAGGTTCCGTGCAACCAGAGATGGCCTTGGGTTCAGCTGCGTGAATTCAGTGCTGCAAAACAACTCAGGCAACCCCCAAGCCTCCTAAGTAAGATCACAGAAAACTTGGTGCAGTTTTTTTCTCTGACTCCAAAAAGCTTGAAGTAGAGATGCCTCAGGATTCCTAAAGGGGCTGTGGAACTGCTTAACAGCAAACCCATCTGTTGAAGACTCCACTTGCTTTGATGAGGTCTCTAATTGTCTCTTGGCCAGTTTCCCCATCAACACTACGGCATGCTCTAACCAGGAGTGTTTTTAGACTGAGTTATTCTATCTCCAGAATGCTCAAGATTGAATGTTTCATAACAAAGTAAAAATCTGCAGTTTGTTGAAATACAGGAGGAACTGCAATAGAAACTGCTCGGACACTTCCAAGGATCAGATGCTGTAATGCAGCTTCTAGAGATGGGTTTAGAGGGATAAAAGGAAAGTCCAAGTAGGACTACTGCTAAGCTCTGGAGCTCACTACTGTGTGTCTGTGCTGGTTCAGCACTGTCTGAGCGGATTTCACTCACCCTGGCCCAGACCCATGGCCTGGGCAGCCTCTGCAGCCCTGGCAGGTGGAGCTCTGTGCTGCTGCCTGGCACAGGCACAGTGCTGACACAGGGATTTCCTCACATGTCCTGCGCCTGGTCCAGTGTGAGGGGTGAAACTGTTCCAGGGGAGAATTTGGGTGGAATAGGGACGGCACCCTGCTGCTTTCACGGACGAGGTTGGGGGGTGTACAGTCAATATGTTCCTTCAGCGCCTGAAGGAGCCACAGGAAACCTGGACAGAGACAATTGCCAAGGGCTGGAGGGACAGGACACAGGGAATGGCTTCCCAGCGCCAGAGGGCAGGGCTGGATGGGAGATTGGGCAGGAATTGTTCCCTGGCAGGGTGGGCAGGGGCTGGCACAGGGTGCCCAGAGCAGCTGGGGCTGCCCCTGCATCCCTGGCAGTGTCCAAGGCCAGGCTGGACACTGGGGCTGGGAACAGCCTGGGACAGTGGGAGGTGTCCCTGCCCATGGCAGGGGTGGCACTGGATGGGCTTTGAGGTCCCTTCCAACCCAAACCATTCTGGGATTCCATGATTCTAACATGGATGGCTTGATGCTCACCTGATCTGTAGGAAAACTATGGGATTTAATTTTCTCTTTCTATCTTTGGTGGTGTTGTTACCTAATCTCATTTTTCCTTCCATGCTCATTAAAGCTACTTTCCAGCATCGATTTCTTCTCTTAGAAGTGACTTCAGGCATAGTTCTAAACCATGGGATTAGTGCTTTTAACATATGAAATGTTACATGGGGTTGAAGAGTTCTGGAACACCGTCTCCCAGGTCACACAAACTAGGTGTTCAAAATTACTGAATGTTACCGATATAAAAACCCTCTGTGGCCACTCGAGAGGTTACTGTCCTGGCTGTGGCGGGGCTTAGGTGAAAGGCACAAGTCTAAACGTAAGAAAACAATTGGGAAGGCCTGAGACTTGGGGTATGGGGCACAACATCTCCAACATCATCATCATCCCCCACACTGCCAGCCCACAGCAGCTCTTGTGTGGTTTGGGAAATGAGGCAGTGAGCTCTGGGGGATACAGGGTTCCTCAACTTCATCAGCCTTGGGTGCTCTCCTCCTCTCTGGGGACTGCTCCTGCCCTTCAGCCATGACTGAAGCCACACAAAAATCCAGTCCATGACACTGTTTTTTACTGGCTTGCTCTCACCCCTTCTCCTTGTGTTGTTCTTCACTGGGTATTTTGTGAGAGTCTGTGCTCGATTAGGGACTGACAAACCCATTTTGAAACCACCACAAGCGGTTCAAGATGCTTGACGAGGAAAATGTTACAGTTAGAGAGGCCTGGAACATG
Organism: Corvus moneduloides; assembly: GCF_009650955.1. Classification (NCBI taxonomy): domain Eukaryota; kingdom Metazoa; phylum Chordata; class Aves; order Passeriformes; family Corvidae; genus Corvus; species Corvus moneduloides. The sequence goes on from NC_045511.1 coordinate 76,170,886, forward strand.
ACCAGACCAGGTCAGTGTTCGCAGGACACGGACCACAGTGGACACGAGCACTGTATGGTCACGCATTGCTTACAATGGTGGTAAAACTGGGCTCTAAAGGCTCTTTTGTTTCCTTACTCCTCCATCTGGAGTCTGAACCCTAAGCCTGACAAAGGGCAGGTGGTGGTTTGGGGCCTGTTAGGATGCAGTCTGCTGTCTCAGCAAGGAGCTGATAAATAACTCCCCAGGAGAAGTGGATTATTCTGTAATGGAGGCAGAGGGGACAGAGCTCCCACTGCTGCACACAGGTCGTGGCACTGGAGCTCCCCTCTGTGTGTTATATTGTGCTTTATTGTGACAAGGAGCAGCCAGGTCTGTGAGAGCGTGCACAGCTCAGAGCTCCTCACACTAAATAAACATAATAAACTTGTCACGGGGAGCACTTCTGTGGTTTGTGTCGTTTTTCCTTTAAAACATGTTTTCCAAATGCGGGATGAGCTGTCTGAAGGGGTTTAGGGAAATAGCCAATACTGCCACGGTTCTTGTGAGCACCTACTGAATCATTCCTGCAAGTCTGCAAGCCAGCAAGATCATCACCTCAAATGTACAGAAGGGAAAAACAGGGAGAAGCACGGAGTGCCTCTGTGGTTGCAGCGTGTGGTGCTAGAGGGGCTGCACAAAGACAGGAGTGGAAAACAGACTAAATAGGAAGAAACAAAGAACAAAGCTTCAGCAGCTGGGTCTTCCTTTTTAATGAGATTCTGTATTTCTGCTTGAGGAGAGGAGGCATTCTTCCTGGGCAGAGTAGGACTGATGTGGCCGGGTAAATATCTAAGTGCTCAGGTTCCCCCAAGGTTTTGGGGCTTACCTGCTGATTTATCCTTTTTTTTTTTTTTTTTTTTTTTTAATGGAGGGGAACAAGGGAGGAAAGTTTGACACAAGACTGGAGTGTCCAGTGCCAGGGGGCACAGAAGAACAACGGTGCCTTAAATTTTGTACAGATTCTTGCACTGTGCTCAACACCACCTGGCACATCCCAGTTAACAAGCTTCAATGTGTGCAAATACTATGGATGGATCTAAAATGAAGGGCAGGATGATGATGCTTTATTAGACCCATGTTTTAGACATCGTACCTGCAAAAAAATACCCAGCAAATGAGAGAAGAGCATTGCTTAGAGGAAGTTTTCTTCTAAAGGTGGTGCTACTGGGTTTGGTTCTGGACCAAAATTAAAGAGGATGACCCTTCAGTGGAGGGAAGGAAAAAAAATTAAGTGGTTTTAAGTGCAAACACGAAAATCTGAATAGGGATTGGCTGGAGAAGCTGTGGCAGCCCCATCCCATTCCTGGAAGTGTCCAAGGCCAACCTGGCTGGGACTTGGAGCAGCCTGGGGCAGTGGAAGGTGTCCCTACCCATGGCAGGGGTGGCACTGGATGAGATTTAAGGTCCCTTCCAACCCAAACCAGTCTGTCATTATATGAATGTGAAGGTGTTCAAACCAACCAACCAAGCTATGACCAGAAAGCAGCTGGATTTCAAAGGATTTGCTCTTCCTTGTGAGAAGAAGAGGAGGAAACAATTTTTATTACTTCCAGAAGCCACGGTGAATTCAGAGATGAAAATCTTTTCCATGCCTCCGGTCTGTGCAGGAGGGGTATCATTAAGTGACCAGATTGATGTCAGAACGTGTCCCTGGGCAGGCAGAAGCACGTTCTGTGCAGGGCAGAGGTGGGGGGAGAACTCACTGACTCTTTGCGTGTGCTCAGAAACCCCTCTGGAGCAGGCAGCCCCGGCCCCAGGCATGTCTCCAGTGATGATGATAATTTCAAGTGCCATCTTTGGTATCAGGGTTTTATGTCCTTAGTAAATGACAAACAATTCAAATGTCAAGAATGCCTTATCACTGGGAAGGGATTTTTTTTTTCCCCCTGTCTCCTGGAGTTTTACCAGTCTGTATGAATCAATTGTAAGAATTTGGAGGTGATTTGTTCCAAAAAGACAGGGATCACTGCGTTCCCTTGGCTCCCTTTATTAGCTGGAAAGGGTGGGGGAAAGAAAATGAGCATGTAGCTTAATAGGAAACCAAAACTGGTCTGTGAATGTGTCTGGACTGACTTATTCATGACTGTGATACACATGTAAAATATGCTGGTGGTGCTACACAGTCAAAAACGCAGCTTGCCAATGCTGTCAAATTACTATTTATTTCCTCTTAATTCCACTGGGTGTGACATTTATACATCCAAGTGTCCAAATACATCTATCATTTGGTTGGAGTTTTCGTTAGCCCTACTACAACTCTGAAAGGTTATTTAAGTTTTTGCATATGGGAATGACCAGCTGTGAAGATTTTAGAATTGAAAAGGGTACTTTATTATATTTTGACCTGACTTGACTTCACTTTAAAACAATTCCCCCCCCTCCCCCCCCCCCAGAATAAACGAAGCCATATACAATTTTACCCTTTTAAAACCTCCTTGTCTTCCTTTGGGGGAAAATAGACTATTTTAACCACTGAGTTTGTCAGTAAGTGCTGCTATGTGGTGTGAGTGTTGCGATAAGCTCCTCTGTTTATGTAAACAGGTGATGCAGAGGGTGTCAGGGAGCCCAGTGCAGTGTGTTTAGATTAGGTGTGCTTGTATTATTTTGAAAAAGAGATGATAGAGGTTGATTGGGCCTGCAAACTGGAGACTTGATCTTCAGCTGAACCAGTCTGCACAAACATGGCATTTACTGAAATGTGGTGGCAGCTGGGGATGGGCACTGCCTGCTTCCCACTCACTGAGAGCTGTGCTGGAGGGAAAACCTCTTTTCCCGTGGCACAGCTTCCAAAGAGCCCTTTCAAACAACGGAACTGATGATGAGATGCTCTCGTAGAACATTCTGAATGTGACAGACCAGCAACGAACTTCCTCGCTCCTTAATTAAGTAATTATCTTCTCTACTGACATCCCAGGAGCTGGCAGCAGCAGTTGTGTCCCTGGAAATGTTTACACCCAGGTCCTTGAGGAAATGCTGGCATCTCCCTCCCACAGCAGTGGGGATTACATGAGTTAGTGACAGACTCTTCTCAAGGTCTTTTCCATGCAGATTAAGGACGTGTTGGACAACCTTCCTGCAGCTACCGGTGAAGCAGAAAGAAATGAGGCAGCTGCAGTGCCAAAGGCGATTTTATTCCCGAGGGCTCTGAAGCCTGAGCGTGGCTGATGTTTCATCAGAGGAGCCTGGGCTCCATCTGTCACACAGCCAAAGGGGAGGGTACCCTGTGAAGAGACAGGTAGGTCATGCTTGAGTACCTGTGCTCCACGAGACCGGGAACAGCTCATGGAATTTAGGCAAAATCTCTGGAGATGGGACCACATTCTGTCAGGCACCAAATGCCTGAAAAACACAGATGTGCCTTTGGGCACATAAGCCCTTCAGGTGTGAAATAGAGTAAAAAAATTTAGCACTGAGTACAGGTTAGGTGTGTGACACTGGTCATGCTGGACCTGGGGAGGATTTTCTGCAACTATCAGATCCTGCAGAATGACTCTTCCTCCACACCTTCTGCCTTATGGCCTCGGGGTATCACGAAAAGAGGTGCTATTTATAAAACACAAGAACAGACAGGTAAACAATTCAGGCCTCATGCTTAAAACCTGTTTTTCAGTGTACAGATGTGTCTCCTATGCCCGGCATGCTGACTACACTGCAGTATGGGAACTCAGGGAAAACTGCTTGTCCAGGCAGCCAGATGCCATCAAATACACGTGGAACCTATGTGGGCCTCGTAATGGATGCTGGGAGCACTCCCCAAATGTGTCTGGAATGGGTAATAATGCTCAGGTAAAGCAAGAGAAAAGGGAGGGAAAAGAAACCCAGCTGGAAAACCTTCCTTAGCTGGGAATGTTTGGACTAGATAATGTAAAGTTGCTGTCCGAGTATGAGAAGCAGGTTTAGATCACACTTTCCTGGCTTCTGGTGGGCTTTACCAAGTTCAGCATTTTAAATCATTAGGAAGATGTTGGCTGTGTTTTCTTCTTCTTAGGAAAGGGAGAAGGGGGGAACGAATCCCTTGGTCATGGTGAGCCTTCCTAGGCATTATAGAGTGGGCTCTGCCCCTGATGCCAGTGGGACAGAACTGGACAGAACTGAAAGAATAAAAGCCTCAGAGCACTAGCAGAGCATTTATTCCCTCCACCACAGCGCAGCTTCACCTCTCAGTGACAGTGTATTTCCACTGTTCACTGCTGTGGTTACAGAGGTAGAAAGGGCATTCACAGAACAGGGACATTGTTCCAAGAACAGGAAATCTTCCTGTCATCCTTGGACTCCACTTTGTCTTTCCTCCTCCACCAGCCACGTCTGCCCAGCTGCTTATCAGTCCCTCCAGATCATCAGACCTTCACAGTGATCCCATCTCTTACTCATGCTTTACTCATTTCCCAACATGGCAATTACTGCTGTTCAATTCGGCCTTCCTAAATCCCTGCTTTGAATTAGAGGTCATTTCTAGTGCAGACATGGATGGAAGTTAATATGATATTAATCCATAGCAAGTACATGCAAGAGCATAAAATACTCTGTGTGTTTGAAGAACACCATGTTGTGTTTTAGATCTTTGGGCACTAACAACATCCATGATGCTGTTTAGGAAAAAAAAAGGATGAAGTCCCAGTGTGGAAATGTTTCTCCACAGCAGCAGGCACAACTACAGCCTTGGTCACATTTAATCACTGTCCCTTTTGCACAGGAAAAGGTGTACAGACCTGCTGCGGGTGTAAACTCTTTTGCATGAGAAAAAGAAAGCCAAGAAAGCAAAATTGCATCAAGATTCGAACCTGGGAAAGAGTATTTTCTCTGCATCTTACTAAAAGAGATGAGGTATCAATCTCTTCAAAGCCAAAATCTTGAAAACCAAAGAACTAATCCTGAGGAAAACACCTGCCTGAAGCAGCAATTTCAAAACAACTGCAGTTTGTCAGTTTAAAGATCTTGTTTCCAGATAGATCTGTTGAACAGCCATGCAGCTAGCACATAATGAATAGTCTGAAAATGTCATTCAAGGAGGAAAATTAAAAAAAAAAAAATTCCTACTAGGAAGTATTCACAATCTGCATTTAGGCCAAAAGGATGGACTGCCATGTAAGAAATAATGGTGAAGTTTGAACAACAAATAACAAATAAAAAGAGGCCTGTCTCAACTTCTTACACGATAAAACCTTAACAGGGAAGGTTTTTGCAACAGTCCCTTCATGTTTGTAGGTTTCAGATACTCAGACCAAAACATTCCATTGGGTTCTTTCACTGGTATTCCTACTTGCACCTAAACCCTAGAGATTATTAAGAATTCATCTGGTAATTAGCTGACCTGGAAATGTGTATCATAAAAATGCCACTGTTTATTACAAGAAGTAGTAACTAGAATATAACTGCTCAACATAAAGAGTTACCAGATGATTCTCTGCATATTTTGGACATGTATGCACCTGACAGTCAAACCCCAAGACTCTTTAGGAATTTCCCTTCCTCCTGTTTGGGAACGGTTACCTTTGAAATCCAAACCTGAGCTGCTTTGATGCCCTGTTTGAGCACCATCCACATTTAAAGTTACAAGAGCAGATTTTGCTCCCCCCACACCTCTTGCCCAGTCCCAGGCTTCTGTGTGTGTGCATAGCATGGTCACAGTCCTACAGCTCTGCACACCTCTGGGTCACAGCCAGGGGTATTTATTTAGCCCAAACTGGAGAAATCTTTTTTTCCTGGGCCCAGATTAGAAAAGTTTTGGATGGGTACTTCTGATGGTGACTTAGATTCACAGGTGCACGAGAAAACATAAAGGTCGTAACTCAAAAGCACTTTTTTTCCTAGTTGCAGGATAATTTGGATCGATGAAAATAAGGTTTTCAAACAAGAATTACAACAGTTAACATACCTTTCAGTGTGTTTTACTGTCAGTTTTGTTCCTTCTGATCACAAGCCTTTCCAGAACAAGAAGTACTGCTAACAGGCAACTCTCCCAAATGCAGTCAGTACGAAGTCACACAGTTGTCTGGTATAACACACACCTGTCAGGTGTTATTAGAGAAGTCACTAGATTACTGAAAGTGTGCAAAATTAAGAAATAAATGCTAATGGCGTGTATCATTAAAAGTAAGCTAATCTTTACTACTGGTGAGTGTAATTTAGTTGCTACAACCTTTCTGACATGCAACTTCCTTAGCTGCAGCCAACTGTTCATTTTGCTAATTTAAAACCTTTCCATCCATGCAACTGCAGCAGCAGAGCCTCTGAAATCCTTTTCTCAGCATTTTGGAAGAAGCTGGGAAACGACATACCTGAGAGACCTAAACCTCTAACAGTGAGTACATGTGGTATTTTACAGAGAGTCCAAGTGCCTCAAAATCTGTGCCTTCCCCCCAGCTAATCAGACATCACTACAGTTATGGTCCCTGCCTTTATTTCACATCTTATTTCAACAACAGAAATATTGATACATTATTTGAGAAATTACAAGTTTAGAAACAAATAGCTGAGTGTAACTTAGGTCAGAGGTCATATTTTTACGATGAGAGTGGAGCCCTCACTCACAAATCGAGAGGAATTGTTCAGGCAGCAAGAACTAAAAATACTTCAATAAACATCCCCTAGAGTCACAATGCTCTTTTATTCTTCAAAGGGTGGTCTTATTGCTGTGGCTGATTTACCATTTTAAGCTTTCATTATACAGGTCTACTGCACAAGAAATTCTAAAGAATTAAAAACAGCAAGCCTTTTCAAGTGCATGGTGTAAAAGAAAAAAAGAGCTCCCCTGAAACTCAAGACACGCATCAGACACCCTTCCACCAGTTACATGTCATCTGGGCTATGGTCACTAACGCTGGTCCATCTGCAGGGGTGTCCTCCAGAAGACAGGTGATCCATGGAGTGAGAGGAGACTCGGTGACGCTTTCCCATCCTTCCTGACACAAGCTGTTCCACGCTCTGCTGTTGGGTACTCGGGACGCTCGCCAGCTGCTACTGCACGAACAGGATGCTGAAGGCCATCACCACACAGCACACGGCCACGTAGGGGCTCTTCCGCTCACCTGGCAGGAGAGGAGAGAGAGCGCAGAACAAACAAAAATTCAGGCATGGCTAAACAGACCCACCTGCTCCTTGTCTGGCGCCGTAGCTGTGCCACAGCACGTGCGAACTGATATTCAACATTTGTAGCTGGAAAATGCTGACAGAAGTACAGCTGTGTACTCACGAAGAACATGCACGGGAGTGGAAAGCTCAGATGTTGAACAGGTTATTTTGCTACATAAAAACAGAGCTGGGGCTCTTTGCTTTAAGAGAAGGACTTTAAACAAGGGCATGGAGTGACAGGGAAAGGGGAAATGGCTTCAGGCTAAAGGAGGGCAGGGCTGGATGGGATATTGGGAAGGAATTGTTCCCTGGCAGGGTGGGCAGGCCCTGGCACAGGGTGCCCAGAGCAGCTGGGGCTGCCCCTGGATCCCTGGAGTGTCCAAGGCCAGGCTGGACATTGGGGCTGGGAGCAGCCTGGGACAGTGGGAGGTGTCCCTGCCCATGGCAGGGGTGGCACTGGGTGATTCTGGGTCTCTGTGAAAGGCCCACGAAAGGGCTTCCATTTTACTACAAACCACCTTTTCTGAGGTGCACTTTTATGTTGCTGCCTCCTCCTAGTGCCAGAGTCATGGGGCAGGCAGTGGAAAGTTGTCTAGGACACCCCGTTTTTGCTGGCTCTGGTCCTCTATGGCTGCTCAGGAGCTGTTCTGTGTCAGCTGAGGTGCAGCTGCTCTCTAGCCATGGTACCTGTCACCTGCAGCATGAATATTCTGTGCAGGGTGTCATGCAGCAGCCAGAGCTGTGAGCTCACAGCTGCCCAGACAGGGCCAGATGCCTTTTTTTTTGGTTTGCTAAGGAGACATAACATTGTTAGCAAGTGGAGAGAGTCTGCTCCACAGATTTCTGTGACAAAAATGGTCAGCAGATCACAGAAGCTGCACAGACACCTCTATTTTCTGACTCTTTCAAACGGGAGTCACAGTTTCCCAGAGCAGACTGTGGATGAAAGTTAAGTTTATCCCATTAATATAATTTTATCTGGTGGCAAAAGCAATTGTGAGAGATCTATTCCCACCCACTTGGTCCAGGACAGAGCGTTACAGAGGTCTCTTTTACACCAGGGAGAAAAAAGAGACTCTTAGGTGGGGAACTGTAACACAACCAGGAGAAAATCAGTGATGTTAATCAGACTGCTACCTACTTACATGAGCACTTTCTCCATTAATTACCAAGATGCTTTTACACTTAAAACTTCATCCTTCATGGTTCCACTGAATTCTCCTTGGAGACACCAACAGTGGATGGTACTTGCAGCCTACAGAACTGCCAGGGAGTGTTAACACTGGAATGTGCCTTTCAAGTGGGAAGATTCCTGTTCTTACACATCCAGGAGCATAAAGACAGAGCTGGGGCTGTTTGCTTTAAAGTTCAATTTCCCTCTGCTGCGAGGTCTTTTGTCTTTACAAACCATCTTATCTGAGACACAGTTTTCAGAGAAACATTAAAGAAAAAGATCCACCAAGGCTCCCAAGTCTAGCATGGTGCACTTTTTATAAAAGAAAAAAGTATTTTTTTACCAGCAGGACCTTCAAACACAGAGGGAACAAACTTTCCACAGTAAAAGAAAAATAAAATACTTGAAGTGACACCTCCCAAATGCAGGACTGACTGCCCAGTGACATTACAAGATGCTGTCATGATCTGGCATATATTTAATTAAACTTCAAATAACTGAACGAATTAACGTCTGCAGTTTCACATCTGTTTAAAATAAATTTTGAGGAAGTCCAACTCCTACAGTTCAGGGTATTACAATTTTCATATGGGTTATGCTTTTCTGCTCTTAATTTTCTTAAAAGAGAAATCACCATGTGGCAGGATTAAACATTATTTTGCACAACTTTGTAAATATGTAACCACTTGCCCATGATTAAGATCTTATGTACATGTGAAAAGGTTGTTTAAACATACCAGGGATGTGAAATGTAAAGGAAACCAGTAGACATTTTCATTTTTAAAACCTACACTTTCTACATGCCTTTGTGATTAACACACATAAAATGATGGGAGTCAGCTCCAAAGCCCATTTTCACCTCTTAGTCTAAAAGAAAGCTGAAGTGGTCCATTGTAGATGCAAGTTGCAAAAGAAACATATCTAATAGAAAAAAATAGCCTTGCACTTAGTTAACTACAGAGAATATGGCAAGGGCAAGGTAAGGTGAGGTGCTCTCTTCAGCCTTGAACAAACCCTAACAGCTGAATTTTTACATTTGTTTTCCCTGGTATAGCTCAAAATTCATTTCTGACAGCTGCCACCTCCCCAGTATCTTTCAATTACAGCACCAAAATTGGTTCTGCTATGTCTATTATCTAAATAGGACAATATCTGCAATCATTTTAACAACCGGTCTTCACAAAAACCCTATTTTTTGTGTCAATGCCTTTCTGACATCCTGTAAAATGTTCTGCCTGAGAATGCAGAAACGGAATCATACAGGCTTTCTTTAGGTTTAGTGACAAGTAAGAAGATCTAGAATTACAAGTTCAAAGTTTCTGCTCAGCATTAACAATGCAATTTGAACACTGATGACGGGTTTGTAATTTTTTTTTTTAATCTTGGATATACCTTAACGTTAAGACTAAACTTCTGTTGTATATTCCAATTTCCTTCTCAAAATAAATTCAGGATAAGGATTAAAATAAATACAAAACCAATGTTATGGGAAAATGTCAAAAATCAGATAGAGCTGATCAGCCTGTGTGCAGATGTCACTTGACACGAACAGCTTTGTGTAATTCAAAAGTGCACAGAAGCTGAGTAAACAAAGGAGAGCAAAAAAACCACATTTGTGCTTACACAGAACCTTAAAGCATTATGAATTCCATGTTGTTTTATTACTATAAGGTAAATATCTGGCTTCTTTTCAATAGTCCATTGCAATTTCAAACACACTGCAGTTTATACTTCACTGACTTCTTTGCATGTTAGAAATACATGGTTACTTCACGTGGCAAGAAATGCAAAAGACTTTTGAAAATACACCACCACATACATGAATAGACATGAGAAGATGCAGGCTTTCCACGATGCTAATCTAAGAAAGCAATATCCTGCCCTCTTATTTCATGGAGGTTAAAACCTGCATCTTTGAAGACCAAGGATGTGTATGGTTTTCATTGCTACATGGCAACATTATCCTAATAAATTATACTAGAAAGAGGACTGATCTTAAAGATTTTTAAAGAAAAAAAAGAATTACCAATCCTGGCGCATTTCCAGAATATCCCCAACAGTCTGTAAAGATAAAATAAATTCATTAGGCTCTTGGTTTAATACACTAAAGTCAACTGATTTTCTTTCTTCTATGTTAAAACAATTTGAATTGACAGTAATTTCTCAACTTGAGTCTCTTCTGGACACCAGAAAGGAGCAGACACCTGCACAGAAGGGTACAGGCTATGAACTACACCAGTGGCAAAATTCTAAGTCTAGTAGGGATCTTTCTGCATGCAAAGATGGATTTAACTCATTCTGTGTTCCAGATCTAAAGATTTCATCAGAATCCTGTATTTATCTACAATACAGTACCCCAGAGAGAAAATTGTATGAAGAAAAAAAATCTTCCCAAGTTTTCTGGTTCTTTCTTATTCCTTTACCAAGGTTTACCTTACTCATGTTTCTCCTCTGCTGCTTGCACAGGATGTTTCACTTTCAACAAGTGAAATAGGAAAGGAGAAAAGCAAGATCCGACTCAGGGAACACCCAAAAGGATGCCACAAACCTACAATTTCTCCGAGTAACTAAAATAATCTCATACTGACTGCTCCAGAGGAGCAGGGACCGCTTTATGATCTGAGGAAGAAAAGGGGAACAATACTGAAGAGCCCAGTGTAAGACAGATTTCAGCCTTTCAAAGCCTGTCTGTGGGAAGGTTTTCTCCACAGTATGGCACAGAACAGCGTGGGGAAGCACAGAACACTTGGAGAACTGCCATCAAGCAGGTAGTAGATAAAACCCCACAAATAATGATCTAAACTCACACCCACAAGGTTTGATCCTCTGTCTTTTCCCTTTCTTGGGCTCTGAGAGTTGCTTGCTTCTGACATTTTTAAATGCAGACAGGTAGGTTTGGGCCACTTGCTCCTACATACTTGAGTAGTCGACATATCCTGCACTTTTATTTCTCTGCTACTTCCATTTTATGTCCTCCTTTATGGTCTTGGTTTACTTCAGCATCTCTCTTTCCATTTAGCAGCCTCCTCTGTTTCTAGACAAAGATTCAGTGTTGGGCAGGTGAGGACCAAGTGAGGCAGCAAGTGACTGAGGTGTTCAAACTCAAAGTGACTTATGTTCTCCTTGCTGACCAATTCATCATGAACAGCATTGCAACATTTCCATTTTTAGAGAACAGGTATTTTCATCTGTGCTTTAGATTTTAGTTTTACCTCAAGCAAAATATATATATATACATACACACATACATATTTGGGTGTGACTATATTTCTGTAAAGACAAAGCTCTTTTCTTTCTGCTTTTATGCACCTCCACAAGCAGCAGTGATAATCCTTGCACATAGACCACCACACTTTTCCATGCTAAGAGGTCATACAATAAAGTAATCTGAAGACATCTATGCACTTTTTGAAGATGCATGCAGGTAGGAAGACATTCATTTGTAAATCTCATAGAGCAAAATACACAGCCCTGAAGTGCTGTGTTGATAGCACCTCAGGTTCTCAAAACTGTTGTTCACCCTCTGTAAAATTAGAATTCACAGACTGCATGTTGCAAAACCAACAGGAAAACTTCCACAGCCCTGCTTCTCATGTTGCCACCTCTCAAAAGCTTGCCCAGGAGCTCAAAGAAGTAAAACATTACCACCCTGTAATAACATACTTTTAAAGACTTGCACAGGGAAAAGAGTACTAACCCTTCCAAGCAGCCTGAAAGTCTGTTGAATTTGCCTCATAATCTCAGCAAGGGTATTTTTTTGTCTTCTCAGGGATTTCTTGACCAATGTGAAGCCATTACTGCTAACGCATTACTGCATTAGCTGCCCCTACAAAGCTCCCTTGGCAAAAACAGAAATTTTCCTACCTGATGTGACAGGTACAAAACAGAGCATGGGTCTCACCAATTGCCCTTAGCAACTGCAATTAACAATTTATGAATCTGAAGCCACTGACGTAAGGGCTGACCAGCCTTCCCATGATGACACCAGAACATTTTAAGAGGCTTTTGTGCTACTGGAACAGCTCAGTACCTCTGTTTGTCCACAGAAGCTGCTGCTGAGCAGAAGCAGATTGAATTCTGTACCTTCTAAGAAGCTGAAATATGCCCTCTGGAAGAACTGGGGAGCTCCCACTGGAGGTGAAGCCTGTGCAGACCTCCTGCTCCCCTGTTTTTTCCTGTTCATCCCAGGACCACAACACGTACCTCTTCAAGTCAAAACCTGCTTGCTTATTACAGAAGTAACGCTGCCTTGAATAACTCTGCTCCAAAATAATCCCTCCTGCAGCAACTGCTCACAGTAATTGCACTATTCCTTCTCTGCCCTTCGTGTTCCTCTCCACCCTTGTTTGGATGCAGGTGAAGGTGTGGGTCTGGCTGGGATCCCTGCTGCTTTCCGGCAGCCACAGCCCAAATGTACATGACCTGCTGCATACTCCTGGCTCTCCGTGTTAAATGATAAAAGCACTGATTGTGGAAAGGGGTGGTGGTTACCTGGAGAACAAAAAACCCAAATAAATGAAACCTCTTAGGCTGAGGAGGAGCTGGTGGGGCCTTAGACTATGACTGCTAAGGCTGGGTGTGCTGCAAAATGCCATGTGTTCACCAGGAAAAGCCCAGTGCCACTGCAGGAGGGAGTGTGAGACATCCTCACTGCACTGCTGATGGAAAATCAAAGGGGATCTCTGCTGCACATAAGCTAACACATCTTTCTGGTTAGCAGGGAGGAGAGAATTATGTTGTGGTGCACATTCTCCTCTAGTTAGCATGAAACAGTAAATCTCCACTTGCTTTCCCAGCCTTTAACACTGTTGCTCAGGACCAAGCACATGGAAACACTCAGGGAAAATGAAGGTTTAAAGTTCTGTTTGGCTTGGTAGGAAAAGACACGCTCTGGCAGAAATGAAAGGGAGGAAATACAAGGTTATGAGGATGGGTGACATCACTTTGCAACGCTGTCTCTCAACCAACAGAAATATGTTTCTTCAATTATTATCAGCAGACCTAAATCCTCACTAAAGTTACCACTCACTTAGAAATACAGCGAGTAACTATCAACATTCCTCCTCTCTGTCGCTTTAGTATTCTATTGCTACTTTTTTATACCTTTAATTTGGAGCAGGAATGATGAAGTAAGAGCATCTCTGTGGTAAGCTGAAGTATCACTAGAATTTGTTTTATCCCCTATGTCCAGACATTTCCATCAGAGCACGGAGTATTTTAGAAGAGAGGGACAGGGGTTTAGCACCATATGAGCTCCATGTAAACATCTACCATACAGGAAACAAATTTCATTGCTTCCAGGCCAAGGTTTTATTGTCCAGTACAAAGTAGTCTACAAACATATATATAAAACAAAATGGTATGTCCTACATCTACATAAATACAAACCTACACATCAAACGCCCAACTCCTCCACAGTGTCAGCACCCTTTGAAAACATTTTATGAAGAGAGTTCTATTGTACTCCAGACAGATTTGCCTCAAGAATAAACAGAGTAGCTCCAGATTAAAGGAAATACTCCTTGCCAAGAACAGCACTAAAATTTTAATCAGTAAAATAAACATTCTTACTTCTTACTGTGTATACCTCATTGACTATTGTGTTATCTTCCACCAGCAGACACTCAAACTCCCCTCGTCCCCCCACTCCCTGTCCTTCATGAAGTCATCCTTTCTTTCCATCTTCCATCAAAAGAAACCTCTCATGTCAGTGGCAATTTCATGGCCTCATATAAAAGGACACAAGTGTTTTCATGTCAGAACTCCAAATTAAAAAAAACAAAAAACTGGCAGACTTTGGGTATCTTACACAGCTAAAATTAAAAAAACCTGGATAATAAAACAGCAACCCCAGAGGTTAATTACAAGGAAGGTTTTCAGAAGACAAACACTCAGGGTTCTTGGTCACAAGAGTCTACTTAAAATTGGACACTTCTGAATTTAGATGCAGAAGTGATGGAAGACACTTAGGGAAGAATAATATTTAACAGGAAATGACCTAATGGAAAAAGTGGACAAGCCAAACACCCAGCATCCAAAAGCCTGTCTGTTTGTCCACCTAGAATTACCTCCTGCTTCTACAGATATCATCTCCTTTGCACGGACAGCCCAGAGGCTGCTGTGTCAAAAGTGCCCAATGGTCACTCTAAACCCACTACACTTCAATCACAGTTCTGCTGATCACAGCTAGCATCCATATGATTAAAAAAAAAAAAGCTTAGGTTTGAGGTTTGTAGAAGCTTTCAAAAACTCTTCTATAAATTCCTTCACCTTAGAGAATACAAAACCTTGATTTAAACAGACCACACAAGAGGATTGTATTGCTTATTTTAAAAATTATTCTTAGTTTTCTTTTAGTTACAGATTATTGCTAAAGCTGTGTTTCAAACTTGTATCTCCAAAACACCTATTTTGAAAACAAACAAAAAAGCCAGTTTCTGCTGGTTTCTTACCCACCCTAGGAATCAAAAATAAATCATTGCAACAATAGCCACATGTAGGAGAATGTTTTACTTCTGTCTCTCATTTCTGTATGTCTAATAAGCATGTAACAACAAAGCTACAAATCTAGAAGATTAATAATGCAGTATTAGCAAGGTTAGTTACCTAATAAATTCTTCCAATACAATTGCAACTAAGTGCTTGCCAATCCCTTATTGCAGTCTATTGCGAGGTACAAAATTAAGATTTTTATCTTTAAAGAGAGAAAATTTTCAAAGCGGGATCTGCACTATCACACACTTCATCAGGAGATGCTGAAAGGTCACAGTTGAAACCACACAGCTTGTGCTGTGCTTGAAATGATCAGACCACATACCCGGTTTTATTTTTGTCCAGTAAGCTGGGAGCCAAGGATCTGATGTAAGCACAGGTACAGATGAGCAGCAGGATCACAGTCAGCAGACTCTGGAAGTTGAAGATGGCAGACTGTGGAAGAAAATCAGGAAAACAAAAAAATTACATCTCTAAAATGGGTGACCCCTTAGACAACACCCATCGACACCAAAAATGAAACCTGTAATGGCCTTGTGCCAGCAAACCTTTCCATCAAATGGAATTTGGTAGTGGCAGTGAAGGTGGAGATGATTGCCAAGTACCAGTAGTAGCCAAGGCAGAAAATAACATGAAATGTGTAGGAGGTTTGTTAATAGACCACTTTTTAAAGGCTACAAGCCAAATTAAACAGACTTGTAGAAATATATACAGTTAAGCCCATCTGAACCTTGATAACTGATTAGTTTTATTTTCAAATCACGTTCTGATTTTAAATTGAAAACATCTTTATTGTAAACACACTTTCAGAAGTGCTAATTACACGGTAAATTCTGAAGAAATGGACGAACTGCCTTAGGATTGAGAAGTTAAGTTCTGTTGTTTGATAGCAAACACTAATCAGCCTAGTAGCAGTAAGAGACAATTCTTGAGAAACTGCTGCAACATTTGGCTACTTACTAAGGTCTGGAGTATTAGTAATAGGCAATAACTGCATGCCAGAGACTTTTTTTTTTACGGTTTTGGGGTTTCTCTTAAGTGTCTCAACTGACATTTCGGTCAGCTTAACAGCATGAGGTGGTTTAAGAACTAGCTTACCTCAGAAAGCTTTATTTTACCTTCACTCTGCTACCTGCATTTGCAAATCTGATTTAGTGCAAGCTCCAAAAAAAAAAAAAAAAAAAAAAGGTCAAAGCAAATGCAGTAAATTCCCTCTTCGTTCTGGAATTCTGATGAACTTTCATCTCCTGTGTTCCTACTGCTCAACCCAGCTGGTTGAGTAGTGGTATTTAATTAAAGGTAAATATTTAGCACTTAGGAAGGGATATTACATTGCCGTCTCCTTCTTCAATCATATTTTAGGGCACATCAGAGCCCTCATTTCCACACAGTCTGAGGCACATCTCCGTCGATGCCCGCGTGCTTCCTTCCTATGTCACAAAATTATAATGTTTTCAAGTTCCGATCATCAGATTTCTCTACACAGCTAAGGAGAATTACAGAAGAAAGTCACAATATTCCAGTTCAGTATGGCACTAACAGGAAATCAGGAGAGAAAAACAAGAAGCTCTAGCAGAAAGCCATTGGAACACACACACAAGTGTTCTGATACTGTGACCAAAAACCTGCCCAAAATCAACAGCAGCAAAACAAACCAAAAAACTTTAGCTTATTTAGAAGTCTCCATGAATCACATGAACTCTGGAACATGCACAGAGCTGCCAGTGTGAATACATGCTTTAGGCAGGGTTAGCTATCTGAAGTAATTTCAGTATCTAACTTAACAGGCCACTCTGTTAAGAAGCGTCATCGCAGAGATGCTCTGACTCTGCACCCTGTATATAGGAGATTCCAGCATCCCTGAAACCCACCCATTCTCTGATGAGGGAGCAGTGATCTCACCCAAAGCCAGCCCCCACATCCCAAACGTGAAGCTGCTTGGTTTTCTCCAGTGCCACAGCCTTTGCTAAATCATATTTAATTTAGCATTTTAGCTCAGCTAGCCACCCCTTCTGTCCCATCATGTCATAAATAATGGACAAACTCTTCACAAATGACAACGCGCTGCCATCCCTAGCAGCAGCCTCTGCAGCCTTTGTGCTTGGCAGAAGTTTCTGCCAGCTCCAGAAACCAGGGAAGTCTCAATTCCCCCTGGCTCCTGTGGGTCTAGGAACGTGGTCGGGCCGGATCCAGGAGTGGCTGCCTCTCAGCGCAGCCAGATCCTGCCTATCAACTGATTAATTTGATCAGTCCTGCGGGACAGACAGCTGCTCTGACAGCTCACAGCCCTGTGCCTGCCAGAGACCCGTTCCCATGAGTTCTTGCAGCTGCTTCCCGAGGTGGCAGCGGGCATTCCAACACTGGAAAGCGGCAGAAGGGCACACTTGCTTCCTCTTAAGCAGGGGTTGTAAACGTATACTTGTGAAATGTGCTATCAGTCAATCAACTGGGGCAGTATATAATCGTATATAATTGCTCTTTGTTGGGGTCTCCACGTGTTTCCCCAGCTATGCATCGCTGTAATCGCATCTGCCCTTCCACCGAAACGTGCTCTGAATGACGCGTTTATCTGCACAGCCACTTTGAAAGGACAGATGTGAGCATTCCAAAATTTGCTTACGATTTCAAACTGGAAGTGAGAATTTATTCCTGAATTAGATGGCTTCACTCTTCACATCTGAAGTAATTCTCATGGCCCAGCTGAATTCACAGAAAGCAGCAACTAACATCTGGCTGCTCCAACTGATGTAATTAAAAGCTGCTGCAAGTTATACATGGCTTAGAATCCTTTTTAAAAACACTGCATTCACATACCAAGCTACTTGGACAACGCAGATGAGTTGCTGTTCATTTGTTTAGACTCGGTTCCTCTGATCCAAACGTATTAATTGCAATTTTTGACTTGTGTTGACTGGCTTAAGGTAGGTCCTGTGAGCCTCATTCCCACTACAAAGAGATCTCAGCACATGGAGAAACTGGTGCTGTCTCTTCAACTGTGTCCCCACAAGGGTGAAATGACAACTAACTTCCCAAGACTCACACTACAACACCAGAAAAAACCAGCACTTGCATTTTACTCTGGTATTAGACAGTGCAAGCTTTAATTTCACAGGCTGAAATTTTCTACATCTGCATTTGGTACATTTCAAACATAGTGGGAACACCCCAGCAGTCCCATTCTGTGTCACTCTCCTCATGTCCCCTCCTGTGTGGAGCACCACCCCATCACCTGCAGCACTAAAAAGGTACTCCATTCACCTGAACTTGCAGAGCCAAGTTTTTTCCAACGTCTTTGGAAATTTAAGACCATGGACCCCAGTTCTGAGAGCTACATGCCCAAAGGCTGTTTTAAATCCTTCCCAAAATGAGGCCTTTAAAAAAAGCCGCAATATTGTTTCCTGATCATAACGTATCTCAGTAAAAACTCCATATAATAAACCATAAAGAGTTAATTCTCCTGAAAGTTTTACTGTGTTGGGATTAGCAGCAGTAGCTTGTATTAGAATAAATTACTCATTGGAATATACAGTAGTTGGAAATCAAGTGGTACAGCTAGGGATGTCTGAATGTACTCCCATCCAAGTACAAAATGAAGTTTATTGTACTGTTTTATAAAGTGTTGATTTGAAGTTAAAAGTTACCTATGTGGCTGTGACAGGGAATCATCACAACTGCACAGCTCCTGTTAACCTCATTATAGACAATGTTGTCCCTCAGCATTAAATTTACTACACTCAGGCAGAAGGGAAGAAAAATAAAAAAGCAGCAGCTCAGAGTTCTGGTTATCAACAGCTCTTGCACTTCACAAGGGTATTTAATTCAATGTGTAGAAATAGCCATAATGGATGCACTAATTCTAAACACTTTCCTGCACTGACAACAACAGCCACAGACAAGACACTGTAATTTACCAAGCTCTGCAGTTTTCATCCACTCCATTACGCTGACATTCTCTGCTTCTGACATGGTTCTGCTCCCTGTCCTTGCAGACAGCACCACAGCCACAAACCACTTGCTGATGCAACCCTTGGGTAGCACTGTAATAAATCACACCCTAGGTTTTGGTGCAAGTCTGTGTGTCATAAAGGACCTGCTGATTTTCCCCTTGCCTCATATACTTTTGTTTAAAATAAACCACCCGGTATCATGGTTCCAGGGGAAATAAAGCATGCAGGAGGAGAACACAAACCCTGTGCTGTTGTCCTCTTGGGTTGGTCTGGCCTAAAACAAAAGCTCTCTGAGTTTATCTCAGAAGACTTAGCACTGAAACCAAAGCTTAACTTTCCATAGACCTTAACTATTTACAAAATGATTATTTTATCTCTGATTGCAGCGTGACCATGATGATTTCATCCATCTGTACTATAAAAGGAGAGGCCATCGTAGTGCCAGCAAGTTGCAAGTCTGCCCTGTGGTTACTGTTATAATAACCAATTTATGTGGGCAAACACAGAAAAATAACTGAAATACTTTAAAGAAAGTGTAACTTCATTTGTGTAATACACTGCAGAATATTCAGTCTTTCTAGAATGGTTTTGGTTTCTTTTTTTCCTCCCTAATATAATAAAATTGATGGATGGTTAGGTTTTCTGGAGCCAAAGAAACAAATATGGATAGGCAGCTGAACGTCTGGGTTCCTCATACTGAAATATGAGCAAGAGCTTACACACTGCAGTTGAACTTCAGTTAAGCAAGAGCTGATCAAAATTTCATCACAGAAAAGTGAAATTAAGCTATGAAATTTTAATGAAGAGGTCCTTACAAAGCTGAAAGAGAAAATGATTATTATCTAGGGTGTCCATTATGCCCTGCAATTCTTATTTCGTCAGTAAAAATCAAATTTTTAGGAGTACAATATAATATAAAAAAAAATAGGATATAAATCATGTAGTACTACTCCCATCCCGAAAGTTAAAGCAACTCCTAAAACTAATTAAAAAATGCATCTAATTGTAATATTTTCCA
Source organism: Corvus moneduloides (assembly GCF_009650955.1). Taxonomy (NCBI): domain Eukaryota; kingdom Metazoa; phylum Chordata; class Aves; order Passeriformes; family Corvidae; genus Corvus; species Corvus moneduloides. Next base: position 76,190,609 of record NC_045511.1, read on the forward strand.
ATCTATAAAAAAAAATAATTATTTTTCCCACTGCTGCCAAATGCAATCTGATCAAAATGAATGGAAAACAAGCATTTGTAAAAGAGGCATGCCAATTTAGCACTATTAAAAAATTACAGAAAGTGCAAATTAGTTAAGTTTGAAGCAATTGCTGGCAAAAGTACACAACAAAACTAAGCAAGGGGTGCTAATAAGTATCCAAATACCAGCCAGATGCACTTGTTCCAGCATAAATAGGGCTTTTTACCCTGGGTTTACAGCATGCTCTCCTCAGTATTTAGTTTCCAAGGAATTTAAGCACAATATTTAACATTCATTCAGATTTCTGTCTAAAATATGTATTTTTGCACTCATAAAATGTAGGCTAAAGCTTGAACAGAGAAATAGGAAATCTTCTCCCTAGTCATTTCCTGGAGAAGCACATTGTGAAGCTTAAACGGCAAGTACAACTAACATGCTATGCTTTTGCAGTCAACTGAAGACTAATGTACCTATTTAAAACATAGCCAATCTCCTCAAACAATTAATTAATTAAACATACAGACACAGTTGCCCTCTCCTATAAAAAAAGCTCACTTGACTTTAACACATTTATGATTTTTACTGCAATTCAAATCCACAGGCCAGCAGTGAAAAGACACCTCAAGGTGATGAAGCTGAAGTTTCACACCTGCTTGACCTCCTTCCTCTTTGCTCCAATACCTAGTTTGGAAACTGAACTTTGCTGTAAGCAGCTAGCAGATGCAGCATTTCACCAAAGTGTCTTAAAATAAAAACCAAAGTGACTATTAAAGTCTTTTGCCAAGGTCACTGTAACACAAAGGCGTGCATGTCCACATGTTTACTAAACAAACACAGAATTATGGTGGATATGTCAGTAAAAGATTATAATACCTTTTCCTCCAGGTCTTGTCTGTAGATTAGACAGGTTTGAATTTTAAAGGCATTTTTCCTCTGCTGTCTTCCCTCATAAGGTAGAAGTATTATTTTAAAAAAACCCTTTTTTCCAAGTAAATCTCCCTTCTGAAGTTGCACACCACACTGCTTAGTTCACCACAAATTTTACTACTGAAACTTAAAAACGAGTAAAACCTCTGTGTATGAATGGAAGAGATAAGAGTCATACTAAAGCACACTTTGAATCAGGTGATATCCTTACAGTGAAAAAAACAGCATGCAAAAATCAGGAGTTTGTAACAGGAAGTGCTACCAAAATGTGAACATGGACCTGGGAAAAAGTCTAAGTTCTCAAAACCGAAGACATATTTTAATTTACCTAAGAATTACAAAGCAGACTGTAACTATTTTATGTATACTATTTACCAATTTTTTATTTTTTCCGTTCATTAATAGTCTAACCATCTCTTTCAAACATGAAAAACAAATAATTCCGTTGTCAGGAAAAAATATATTTAGTCAAGAAACAATGACAGGTTCTGCTAAGTCTGTCATGTCCCATGGCCCTGGGCATGTCCACAGCACCTCTGCAAGTCCCTTGCTTAGCAGAGTTCAGGTGCATGGTTCGCATATTTAGCATCTGGAAGACAGGTAATGTTTTTCACAGCTGTTCCCACCTTATTTTCCACAGTCACAAGGATGAAAATCAAAAAATTTCGTCGAGTTTGAATGCCCAGCTCTGTGCATTAGCAAAAAAACATATCCACTGCTGCAGCTGTTACAATGAATGTGTGTGGTGTCTCGTGCTGCAGGCAACCAAAAATTTGTGACATTCACTTTTTTACAGCACTCAGCAAAGAAATGGTTTCTCACCACCAGTGTCATTCTGGGTAAATCTGTTAGAGTAGACTCATTGCATCCTACCCTTTGAAAAAGAGACCATCTTACACTGACAGAATAATTTCCTCAGTTCAATAATCACAGAAATAAAACATTGACAGTATATTTTCACATCGTCCTCTAAGATGATAGAAGTATCCACACTGAACCCTTCAAGTCAAGTAAATTCACAATACAAAGACACTTCAGACTGCAAGATGAACTAGGAGATGTTTTTAAACCTATGTACCTTTAGATCATGACAAAAACAAAGCCGTTAGCAAATCTGAATCAAGATTGATTCCTTCTTCTCATTTTGAATAAAAAACACATAAAACTTTGCACTTCAAGACTCCTGAAAGCTCTTTTTTCAGAGCAGTGTCTTGGGTTCTGGTATGTTTATATCTGACAGCTTGGTTTGAAATAATATTTACTAATGAATGTTTTTACAATTGGCTCTATGAGCAATTCCCCTTCCTTCTATAAACACCACACTAAGAGAGCAACAAAGACTGTGACAGAAATGTTTGTCCTTGTGGAAAGTTCCCAAATCAATTCTTGGGTAGTAATATGGGGCCAGGATCAACCCCAACAAGAGGGTGAGGGCGAAGAAGCCGTTTTCGTCAAGTTTTCTGCAACTCTTTTAAACTTTCTCCATCACCAAATTTCGCCTGACTTTAACTTCACATCTCTTCTAGGAAAGAAAGTGAAGACCACCCTTCAGGAGGTGAGAGGCTCCTCACTGACTTTATTGTTACCTTTGGCTTCTTCCCTCTTTCCATCCATTGCACATGGCAAACTTTTCAAGCCCACTAGGAGAACTTTTGTCGAGCTTTCAGATGTAAAACCCTGAAAGCTGGCAGGACAAACTGATTTGTGGAAGTCAGCAAACAGTACACATTCTGCTCCCAAATAAATGAGGGAGCTGTGTCACTGGTGCCTCCCTTCCATTCCCAGGAAGTTTGGAATCCACTGAGAATTTCTACTGGCTGCCATAGCTGCTTTGATTTATAATACTGAGGGTTTTGCTTTAAGTCAATATACTGAGGTTTTTTTCCTATCTGCTGGCAGTGAAGAGGAAAAAAAAAAACCAAAACACAATTTCTGCTTTCACATAAAGGAAAAGACAGGTAAGTCAGCTTATTATTTTTTTTTTCTCTGTTTGGCAGCAGCTGGCCATTCACCTGGCACAAGTTTTCACCTGCTTAGCAAGGACATGATAAGGAAGCCCAGGGAACAATGGGATGAAAAGTTTCCAAGGCGTAAAGTCCTTTGGAAATCACGCTTCAGAAAACTGTGTTTTCCCAAGTGCTGCTGCTTTGCCAGAACTGCAGCTCCTGTTCTTTGGACAAGGAGAATAAATTGGAGGCGTAGGTCTAATCTTTTCCATTTCACAACACACTGACAGCAGCTGCTTCCTGTCTCACAGTCAAAGGTGAGCTCAAAATTATCTTTATTTTCCCTAAAATGCCACGACACCACAAGTAGCATCATGGAGGACCCAAGTACTGGATATGCCACAAGGGTTGCTGCTCTCTTGAGGAAATTCAAATATCACAATAATGCTGAAGAATCTTATTTTCCCCTCCTCCAGCATAAAATCATGAGCAAACCATCCTTAGAACAGTCTCTTGCTTCAGGGTCCTTGAAGCACAGAGAGTAACCCCTACCAAGGAACACGGACAAGATAATCCTAAGAGAATGTCATACACTTGCCGTAATCTTTTCAGACATAAACAGTAGCTTTGTTTTTAAGTTATTCTCATACATTTCTTATACATAACTTATAAATAATATCATTAACCAATTGTATTAAATCGTTACATTAAGCAACACCAATGTCTCACCACGGTCTCTTCCCGTTTCCTACCACCTCAAACCCTTTTATGTACAATGAAGAACAGTGAGGTGCTGCTGTAATCCTCAATATCCACCTTTTTTCCATGGCACTGATTAGAGGTCTCTTGCTTTCTGCACGTCTGTTTTAGATCTCCTGAGATAAATTTATGCCTTTTATCATAAAAAACCTCCTCTGTTTTCTGCTTGGAGCCACGGGCTCGGTTCGTCTAGAAGACCTGCCAAGGAATGCTCAGGTGAGCAACTCCCAGCAATTTCCTGCTGGTGACAACATCTGGAGCCCGGGAACCCTTTTCTGAACTGAGCTGTAAGAAAGTTCAATAGATACTGAGCTTTTCTGCACATACACAGGAAATACAGCAATTTTTCATGGAAGCTGCACAGTATCCATATGATGACGGACAACCTGTCAATGTTCATGGGAGGGGGGATCCAGGTGATCCTTAATGGTCCCCTCCAACCCAAATCAAGCTGTGGTTGTTAGGAATAAGTTGAAAATTCCCATGGTAAAACAAACTCTGTGATGAAGTTCTGGAAAAACTCGAATTTTGTACAGGAAAACCTTACGTTAACTCAGTTATTCCTTTGGTTTTCCTTCTCATTTCCAATTCACATATCTGCCCTGCTCATATAAACATCGTATATTTAACGTATAAACCCGGCCTAAGAAAAAGTATTTCACTGCTCAGCTTTAATTCTGACACAAATGCACACCCTCCTTTTATATTACCTGCAGAGACTGGAAAACGGGGTAGAATACATAAAAAGAAATAAAAATGTGCCTTTAGACCAACTCTACATAAAGAGTATATATATTTATACACATATACCTTACATCTTATATACATATACATGTGTGTATATACATACACACACTCTTTATGTGTATGATTTATAGAAAAATGTATATTGTTAACATATAATACATAGTTTTTAAAATATTCAATTATACATTTGCATACCCCTGTAAATATCTATATAAATGTCTTTATATCCATATATACTTATTATACATACAGCAAACTCACATGTAAGCATAGATATTATATTCCAGATGTTCTTGCCTGTTTTTTACGTGTTTCCACGTTTCAGGTTATTTCTAAAACTACGAACACACTTATAAACATGTATTTATATGTTAAATTATATTAACTATATTTCTATCTTCTTAAATTATATTAAACATACTTCTTCTTAAAAATTATATGTGCTTTAGATGCATAAAGTTTTTATAAGTACCAAGTCCGTATATATATAAAATAATTATATATATACTTTATATATATATACATATATACATATATGTGATATATATACATCTATCCATCGTTTTATAGATAATTTTCATGAGTAAATGGACCTGGGCCTCTGATGACACCCCTGAAAATCGAGAGAAGTAGCCAATGGCATGGCTCAGCACACTGCTCAAGGCGCATGACGTCACACAACGCCACCATGGCGTCACGCGGCACAACCATGACGACAGGAGGCGGCGAGAGACAAGCACACCACCTGACCGGCCTCGCACGGGCTGCCGCCCCGCGGGGCATCGGCATAGCCCCGCACACACACAAAATGGGCCTTTCTCTTGCCACCAAACCCGTGACGCAAACCCGCTCCGCGCTTCGCCCAGCAAAGCCTTCGAGCGGCTCCGCTCCCGCGGGCCGCGACTAATGGCGTGAGCGGCCTCCGAGGGCGCTGCCCGGGCCGGCAGGCGCCGCTGGGGACCGTGCAGGGCCGGCAGGGAGGGAGGGAGGGAGCGGGAAGGGCCCGGTACCGGAGCGGACAGGGCCGGGGCAGGCCCGCGCTTACCATCGCGCCGCGCTCCCCGCCACATCACCTTCCGGCCGCCGCGCCGGGCGGAAGCGCGCCCCGCGCGCCCTCAGCGCGCCGGGCGGGGCCACGGCCGCCATTGGCTGCCGGTGCCGCGGCGCGCTGCGATTGGGCGGCGCGGCCGGCGGGGGGCGGGACGGACGGGCGGACGCGGCGCTCACTGGCTGGCGCGGCGCAGGCGGAAGTGGCGGCGCGGCAGGTAGGTGGGCCGGGCGGGCCTGAGGGGAACGGGGTGTGGGGGGGGGGGGGGGGGGGGAAAGCCGCTCGTGTCCCGGCGCTGGGATAACCGGGATCAGCCCTTCACTGACCCCGTCTTGACCACGTGTCTTTAGTGAGACGCGAAACCAAAAGTGGTTCTTCTGGTGTGTTTTTTGGTTGTTTTTTCGGTTGGTTGTTGTTATTCGGCGCCCAGCGGGTGGCTGAGAGGTGTGGGGGTGTTGTCTCGCCCTCCCGTCCCTGCGGGCGTGAGCCACTGGCTACGGAGGTCTTAATAACATAAAGAACGCCTTAATGAGGCTGTTTCTTAATTAGGTCCGCCTTACTGTTACTTCTGTTGTTTCAGAGGGACGACTGTTCTCCTCTGGTCTGTTGTATTTTGGCTCCTGTGCTGTGTTTTCTCCTTTTAGGACTTGGCATCATCCTTTCTGTAGCTTCACCTGCCCAAGAATTTCCAACTTTTTTTTCCACCCGTAAGGCTGTTGTTTTTTTTTTTTTTTTGTTTGTTTTTTTTTTTTTTTTTTTTTTTTTTTTTTTTTTTTTAAGGAATTACCTTAATCACTCAGTGAAGTGAGCTCAGACGAAGAGCTTCACAGTGATGACTCTGCGTTTAGGTGCCCACGTGTTGCTGTCCTAACAATCACCTGGAGTTTTACGAGGAACCTGTTTCTCCTCGCAAATGTGGCTTTAAAAGCATCACCCCTTCCCAAGGTGTTGGTTTTGGGGGGGGGGGGTTCTCTTTAATTCTCTGTATTTCAGCAGCAAATTCGTGTTCTTCTGCTGGGTGTGGGACAGATTTTGCTTTTTCCCTTGGTGAGGGGAAACAGATTTTTTTACTCTAAAATGACATTTTGGGGTAACGTTTGGTGCACGTCGTGCAGCGGCTTGTGGGAGGCTGGGGGTTGATGTACCTGTGTAAAGTGCATTTATCTCATGGGACTGAGGCAGTGCTTTACTGAAGCAGAGGACTTTGAGATGAGTGAGACCTACACAATCCACGGACAGTGCTTTTCCTGTCTTCTACGGAGCAGCTTCCTCAGTGGTTGTAGATTTGGTCTCTACAATTTTAGTGTTCTCTGTGAAATTGTGGTTTCAGGTTCATAACCACCAAAATGTGCCTGGGATGTTACCAGCATGAACAGGTGGTAGAGTTTGAGATGGGTTCTCTTGTGTAACTGGTTTTTCTGCCCTGTGGATTTCAGGCGCCGTGTTGATTCTGGATTTGTTCTGATTTTTCTCTAGATTGTTTAGTGACTATAAAGGCTCATTCATTTGAAGATTTATCCATTTGTCTAGCAGGTAATCAGCATCTTGCTGCATGCTCATTTTCTCATAACATGTTCATACATCTCATTCCTGTTACTGAATTACATTCACTGGATCGGTTTCTTTCCATCACATGTCAAGGTTTTGGGTTAAAAAAATATGGTTAAGTGCATAAAGACAGTTCTAAAAATGGCCTTATTATCTAGGATAACTTCACTTTGAAGTGCTTGAATGATGTCACATTAAAGTATGTTTGCAAAGAGAAATAAGTTGTCAATATAATCACTGAGCTGTACAGCCTCTGATGGTCAACAGGACCAAAGACTTTAAATGCAATAATACTTTTGTCCTTTTTTTTTATGTGTGTCTGAGATAGAAGGCAAAAACTGAGTTGTTTTGCCTGCTTTGACTCACTTTTGGATGCTCAGTGTGAATTAGAAACTTGAAAATATTTTGTAATGTCTGAAGAGACTCCAGCTGTCAGTCCTTGTTCACACCATAGCCAAGCCTGCTTTCAGGTGGTCATCTAGCTTCCTCTAGCATAGTTTTGTTTGCAAGCATGCCCGTTATGAAAGATTTATTATATTTTCTTTTTCTTCTTTGATAGTTTCTGGCAAGTTCCCACCTGAAACCCATTGCCGATTTTCGCAAACAATGCTCTTTATTTACCCTAGATGTTTTAATTTCCTAGTGAAGTTTCCAACAGTCTCAGCTATTCAAAAAGGAAATTTTACTGACCATCTGCTGTATTAAAATGATTTCAGGTGAGTAATTTGCTGTTGTGGGAAGAATGCCACTTAAACATTTTTTGGGAGCCTTGGTGGCACAATTTAAAAGATTGGTGCACCTAGCCTGGAAGTGTCTTCTGGGATGTAGCTGTGGTAGACATGGGGTATTGACTGGAATATCAGCTTTCAGACGGTGTTGTTCCAGTTTCCCTTGTGCTCTTTTCCTTCCTAATCAATATCTTGTCATGGAAAACCAGCTCCAAAGAGCTGGGACAGCTTGGTTGGTGTTGTCCACAGGGATGGGCTGGGTAGGCGCTCCTGTCTGGTGGAATTCAAAAAGCAAACCATAAGTCTAAACAACTATATTGATCTATATGGCACTATTCAGATATTTAAATAAAAATATGTGATGAATACTGGTTTTTTTGTTGCTGTTAGGTTTCTGAAGAGAAGGGTTCACGGTCTTGGCTGCGTTTCCTGGTTTTAAGAAATATTTTAGTGGTGAAAGGCTTACATATTGTTCAGTTGTATGTAGAGCACACCAAGGAATTTGTGTCTATAATGAGAGGTAAAAAAGGTTTAACTTCTAGGCTGTTTCCAGATGCAGGAAGAATTATCACAAAACAATGGCAATTGCATGTGGAAGGCTTGGCATTTAGCTTCTCTTGTGTGTCTCATTTTCAGGAGAAAGTTGGAGGAAATGGTTTTAAAAGTATCACAGGTGGGTGACTGATGCGACGGGTACATCTGTATTGGTAAGCTTCTGTGCTTAACACACCCATGCCTGTGTATGAGGTGGAAAAAGCATTTTCAAATAAACTATAAATGCAATCAGTCAGGGTTTTTTTGAGAAATGCTGGTTTGAGTGTCTGGCAAAAAGCTGATACTGCTCTTCTTTGGCTTCTACGTGGTGCCCACATCTGTGGTTCCCAGTATCTTCAAATGCAGGCATGAATGCTTAAGGACTGCTTTGCATTTTTGCTACAGCTACAGATATGCTCTGTCCTCCGTCTGGAACAAGGAGGCGGTGGAACACGAGGGGTGTGCATTTTGCAGGCAAACCTGTCGTGGATAGGTGGTGTTCTGTGTGCTGACAGTGGTAATTAGAGCGTGGTATTTTGTTTGCTAACACTGTTTTGAAAAAAAAAAAAAACAACCTGCAAAAGACAAACTCCCATCTACATGTAGGTTTGGCTCCTTTTTCTCTCCATTTCTCTGCCTCTGCCTGTCACCTGCCAGAAGTGCACATGGTATTCACTGTAGTAGGCTGGATCACAATGGCTGTGAAATTCTTGGAGTTTGCAGCTGTTGTGAGCAGGAGTGAACCTCAGTCTTCACAACAGAGGTGCTTTAGCCTGATATTTTAACCATGTGTTTAATAGAAAGTTACTGCACAGGGTTGCGTATGATCGGGAGTGTTCCTACAGCGCTGGGAAATTCCTGCACCTTAAAATTCCTGCTTTTTGTGGCAGATTTCATGTGTATGCAACTGATGGGCTAATGCAAAGGTTACTCCACTTAGCAAGCTACTCCAGATTGTAAAAACACCCAAGGTGTGATGGTCTTGCTGTAGAACTAGTGATGCTGTGCCTGACATGGTGACCTCAGTGCCTCTCCTCTCACAGACTGCTGCTGGTCTGCAGCAACACTGGATGTGTTTACAATGGTCTGTTTTGACCAAAACCCATCAATTTCAGTATGGATGAGGTAATCTGAGATGGTTTTCTATGCTGCATGTTGGCTTCATTAAAGCAGTATAGCAAATACTTGTGCTGCGTGCTCATGGGTGTGCCACGGGCCTTGCAGGGTCACTTGCTGTTTTGTCTCAGTGCCTGTTTCTGATGTCCTCATTATCTTGCAGTGCCACTTGAAGATGAGAAATTTTAATCCCTAACTCTTGTCACCTTGGGCTTAGCAGGAGGTGGAGAATGTTTTTCAGGGGTTATGTTAGAGCTCAGGAGCCCCAGATGAAAAAGCAGCACACGTCCTTGAGTAAGTGGAACCACCCAGAGCTGAGGGTGAGATTTTCAAGGACTCAAAGCCATTATCTGATTCTTCAAGGTTAGTAGGATGCAGCTGTGATTTCTTCACTGTTTTATTTGGCAGAAATGTAATCTAGTGCTTGCTGATGTTGTGGGGAACACATAATATCATGTGCATAAATTCCGAACCAACATCACTAAATAACCAAGAATCCAATTTAGACAGCTGTTGTAAAATAACATTAAATGGTTCTTGAAATTGTATATTTTTCCACCAAAATGAGTGTTTTCTCTAGTTGTATCCCTGACTTGAGCTGTGTCCCTTTCCTGTGTTAGGAAACAGTGGCCTTCATCTCCTGCTCTTTGTAATCAATGTCTTTATGGATTTAAGTCTTCCCCACCTCCTTTGTCTCTGCATATGAGATGGAAAAAAGGGAAGGGTGCCAAAAAAATGTGAAGATTATTCCTAGAACATAGTATCAGATAATGTAATGGAAGGACTGCTGTCCAAGATATGTCAAGGTACAAAAGACTCACTGAATTATGTATGAATTGTGCCATGTTGACACAAGCTGAGGCGAAATTTAGGAGATAATTGCTAAACAAATTACTGTTGTTTGCTAATCTAACACAGTCAAATCTGATCAACACAAAAGAACATGTCTTACAGGAAAAGTTCCAAGCTGGGGGAAAAAAAAAAAATTCATTATGTGTGTGCCTTGAGCAATGGCCTCTGGTGTAAGAGCCTTCTGAGGTGTACTTGTGATCTCATAATATATTTGATTAAATTGTCCTGATTTACAAAGCTTGGAAAAGCATTGGAATATTTGTGTGTCCTCCCTGCAGACTACTAGGTGACTTTTCTGTGAAGGGGTGTCCTCCAGCAGAGCAGACAGCTAGAGCACAGATTGTAAAATAAATAAAAAATAATAAAAAAGGGAGACTGATCTGATGTGACTTTTAAGAGTGCAGAGACTGAGAACTTTTGTGCCCTTGATCTAGGCATGAGCCAAATTGCTTGCTATCTTGGGACAGAAAAATTAATGCAACCAGAGGAAGAGTGAGGCAATATATCCTATCACAGGCTGCATTTGTTTGTGGTTGTTTTTTTTTTTTTTTTTAATGATTCAAATGATTATGAAAGGGATTGTTTGTTTACAGGTCTACAAAGGGGTCTTAGAGGCCATCCTTTTCAGCACAGAAGCTGGACAGGAAAGAGGGAGCCTGGGGCTTTCCAAACGCCGTCAGCTGTGTCAGGCTTGGGGTGAAACCTCACAAAATCCTGGGGAGAGATTTGTGCTGGCTGAGCCAAGCAGGGAAGCATCAGACTCTGTTGTGGAGGCTTATATTAAATTACTCCAGCTGAGAAAAAATGAACCTTATTTTCAGAGTCCAGCACTCAGCAGCCACAGATCGGGAGATGGGGCAGAAATGTTAATTTCAGTGAAAGCTGACATGGAGGATAATTGTTTTAGGAAACAAGAGGCAAGGAACTAGCTGAAGCATCTTTGAGTGTCTTGGAAATACACCTACTTGAGTAATATTTTGTGATCTCCTGAAGACAATATTAGAGAGAAGGGTTTTTTTCTTCCCGTGTTTTGGTCAGAGATGTCTACAGATGAAAAATGTGCCTTATATTTTATAATTTTTTTACTCTTGTCTGTTGCAGGGATTTGTTTTATTAGCCCTGACTCTGCTAAAACCAGATTTTTTTTTTCTTTAAATAAAGAGGTAAAGGAGGAATTTTTTAGTATATATTCTTAATTTGAGGTTCATGTTTTGAATTTGGTACTTTTGACGGTGCAAAACAAATAAGGGTATTTGTAGCACGGAAAGAGAGGAAAATGCAGTGGCAGGTTTTTTTATCTAAAACTGCACTGGAACAGGTTGTTGGAGCTGTGGAGAGGTGACTCCTGTGCACAGAGGCTGGGTTTTTGTGCTCATGTACCTGCATTATTTCAGGGCCATTGTCTTTGCTCACAGCTGTGTTTCAGGTACTGATGTGCAGCTGCAGTTGGGAGCTAGAAACACAAAGGTGAAGTGCCCCCCAACATGAACTGAGGCTTTTTTTAAAAAATATTTATCCCTTCTGTGCTGTTTCTGTGCTGTTTCCCCACTTTTTATGTCATCATGAACTTACCTGGGAAAGCAACAATTTGCACCCTTAGCACGTCACCCTGAGACCTCTGTGGTGCTTCACATCTCTGCTTTGTTGTAATTTGCGTTTTAAGATCTCAAACTTGGGTCTGACTGGTGCCGTGTCAAAGCACTTTTGTGCTGTATTTTACTAATGAGTACTTAATTGCCCTCTCAGCTCAAGTCCCAGTGGCATTTTTGCAGTGGTGTGCCCCTGCTGTGTCCTCATCTCAGCCTGCAGATTTCTTTTCACTCCAGTGCAAGCATTCTTTAGGAGCTGTAAAGGAACACCAATATTGAAAAGCTGTTTTCCTGGAGCAGACCCCCTGCTTGGCATCAAGTGTCTTGGGTAAGGGTTAAATTTTTGAGTAGGATTTTGTTGTTTTGGGGGTTTTTTGCCTAGTCTGTAGTAAGAACCCAAAAAAAAAAATCGAATGAAAGAGTGAAAGAGTCATGAAAGTTCCTTAGAAAAGCAGTGAGTTGATGAGTCTTGGGAGGCTTTATATTTTTTCTTATGTACAGAACTTGGGATGTTAACAATACAGGTGACTCCTGTGAAGCTCTTTGTGTCCTTTTTCCTTTCTAAATGTGGTTTGTAGACATGGTGCTGGCTGAGCACAAACCAGTAGATTTGTAAGTGCTGGCTGAGGGTGTAGAGTGAGTGGCCTCTGAATTTTGGGTGGAACTGTGTCATTACTTTTTTTTTTTTTTTTTTTTTTTTTTTTAGAACAAATCATCTTGTTTGCTCAGAGCTTGGTGAGGCTGTGGGATTTGTGTCCTGGGCCCCCTCTTTGCTAAAATACTGGCACTTGTCAAGATAAGGACTGGTGCTTCTGTCCTGCTTTGGTTTGTCAAATGTGGATTATCACAAAGCCTGAGCTAAACTGGTGCTGAACCTGTGCCCATGTGTGGAAACAGCTGAAAGTGGTGCTCAATACGTGTCTCTTTGCCTTAGGCTTCAAACTCAGCCTAATCCATCAGCAGAGCAATTAATGTTCAATGCCAAGTAATAAACATAGCTGGAAATAAAGAGCTGCAAAATTGAAATTTAAGTGGATTTAAAGTGAATATCTCAGTTCCTTGTGAATGTCTTGTGAATTATTTTTCTATGGGGGTCAGGCAAAGCAATGTGAATTACAATTTTTAAATTAGTAAATTCAAGCCGTGTGAGCTCCTTTTTTTGGGGGAGTTTAGTGTTGCATTTTCTAATAGATAAATAGCAGATGGAAAGAAAAACATAATAAAACTTTGGTTAAGCGAAGACTGGGTAATGCAGGAATTTTCTTCAAAGAAAATGCCTGAGGAAACTGTTTAGTAAGATAAAGCAATTTCGAGACTAGGCCTATTTTTTATTATTAATTTGACAGGGACGGGAAATTAAAATAATCCATCTCTTTGAAAAGTCTTGGGTGTAGAGGTGGGAGGAGAGAAGGATAATGTAAGCCTTCATATTTATACCTGCCCTTGTCCCACTGAAGTGGCAAAATTTGGTGAAACTTGTTTTTCCAGGTTACTGGGCTCAATTTTTCAAAACTCCTCAGCAAATCCTGCGTACAGAATTACGTCCATCCATATGTACCAGACACTGATTTCTTTGTTTCATTTATCTTTGTTTCAGACTGGGTGCTCTTGCCTATGGATCTCTTTTGGATTCAACAGTACTGAATGTATTCGACTTTGAAATTTAAAAAGAAAAAAACAGAGAAAAAGGAAAGGAAAAAAAAAAAAAGGCAGACTTTAGTGGGATCCACTGCTCAATGATGTGAAGTCAGACGTTTAGAGAAACATATCAAACTGAGTGGGATTGTAATAGGTCTGTGTGGGGACTAAAAACTAGAAAACAAAGGAAATCTGTGCGACAGATTTGTATTGAATATCCTGATAATATTTAATCCTAAAGAAGGCAGTGTTTTGGAAAACAGATGATACCTCAGCCAGACTACAATGTTATCCAAATATACATCAAAAAGACATATGTATCAGGGTATTTTTGGATGGACGAAGGGTGATTAAAACATGCTGGGTTTTTGTGGTTTTTTTTTTTTTCCTCCCCCCAAAAATTTCCTCAACTTTGCCATCGTCAAATGGATGATACTAAGGTACTGAAAACTGCAGAGATGCTTTTAAAAATATGACTAAGAGACTCGGAATTCCCAAATCTTTGTTCTTACTGCCTGTATATGTTGGGCTCAAAGGTTGCGTCTGGCACAACTTCCTTTTTCTGCTTTTTATCTGCAAAGCATACAGCAATTTTAGTGATGTCTTTTCACAGAAAATATGTGGAAAATGATATATATTTAGAATGTGTGTTATTTTTTAAAAAAAAAACATTTCAGGAGGAAGTGAGTTATTTTTCTGAATAAATATCCTGTGGTTTTCAAGGGAAGGCACTGTGCCACCGCTCGCTTTGGTAGGACCTTGGAAAGCCAGGGTGTCCTGCTGCCAAGTTAGAGTTGTAAAGTATTTGTTGGGGACTTGCATCTTCCAGAAGCAGCAGAGAAAGGGAGTCTGGGTCTCTGAGACACGCCTGCTGACTTTTCATCCCAGATCTATCCTCTGGAGGCTGGGCTGGTTGTTGCCTTTGATCTTTGCTCCCTTCCATACACGCTTTTTAGTAACTTTGCTACTAAAAATCACTTTTTCATCAGGAGACATGTCAGTTGCATGACTTAAATTTATTTTTACTTTTTTTGCCGGTTTATAATGTTCAGTTAGTGTATCCTGGCTTATCTGTGCATTTTGGGAAGTGAGGATTTGACAGCGTGACTTAGTTTTGGGAAGAATTGTTAAAAAAAGGCTGAGAAAAAAAGTGTTTGCCCCTTTTATAAATCTGTCTGCATACTCCCTTATTTGCTAGTATATGCTAGCATAATTGCCCACTTTGGTGTTTATTTTAATACACCGAAGGCCTTTTTTTTTAACCTTATTATAGCTTAATGTAGATGGTTTTAAGTGAGCTTGGCAAGGCTGGATGCCTGCAGTGGGTAGTGGGTTAGCTCTGAGACTTCAAGGGGATGAAAGACACCAGGGTGGGCTTTGCCTCCAGGCTACAATTAAGATCAAGGCTTGTTAGTAAGATTCCTACTATAAAGGTTGTTGACTGTCTGCTTCCTTCTGTTTCTCCTCATTTTTCAGCTGGTGACTGTAGTAAATAAGCCTGACAAGGGTTGTTCCTTATCGTGGATTCCAGATCTTTTGTGGCAAATCTTCTGTATCCTATTGTCCCATGGAGCCTGACCAGCTCAGAACTGATTTGTTTTTGGTTTTTCGGTTTGGGGTTTCTTTTTTTGGGGGGGCTGGGGGGGGGGGGGACACGATTGCACAAAAAGTATGTGCATGTTTCCAATCGTTCTGTGGCTGCCACGAAGCAGTGGGAAGGCAGCAGTGCAAATGGGAGCCATGTGAGCCTTGGCTCTGCAGTTGGGCCCACGATCTCCTGATCAAATGTTGCCATGGAGCACTGAATTTTTAAAGTGGCCCACTTACCCCTCTGTGCAATGTTAGAAAATCATTCAGTCTCCTCTTTATGTCCGAGTGGCAGTTTCTGGTTCGTTCCTTTTATCTTCAAGACAAAGTTGCATTATTGGCAAAATTGTAACCCTTGTGCTTTTAATACAGAGCAAAGTTGAAAGAGCAGCTAAATATAATTTAGGATGCATGTAATACAAAAATGTTTTAGCCCCCTAAATTGCATTAGGGAACAAAGCTCTTTTCTAATTTTTTTCTCTTCTTTGGCTTTCGGATTTATCTATAAGTTGCAGATGAAGGTTATTATTGAATCATTCTTCAATGTCAAACAAATATTGTGGCCAGAGGAGTGGGAGGATTATTGTGAGATGGAACAGGAAAGATTCTCTGTTGTTTGTCTTCACGTTCGTTGGCCTGGTCATGTTCTTCCGAAAAGAAATGAGAAAAGAGGAAGTCCCTATTGGATCAGTAGTAGTTGTAAGATTAATGGAGTGAGAGTTGAGGTTCTTGTCAGATATTTTAATGTTCTTACTCCTGAAGTATTGGAGTTAATGGAATTTTAAATTAACACGAGAGAATATCAATTTGTATGAAATACATCACTGGAAATATGCATAAATACAGGCATTATCTTATTTCCTTCTGTTAGGAAATGTGGTA
Organism: Corvus moneduloides; assembly: GCF_009650955.1. Classification (NCBI taxonomy): domain Eukaryota; kingdom Metazoa; phylum Chordata; class Aves; order Passeriformes; family Corvidae; genus Corvus; species Corvus moneduloides. The sequence continues at coordinate 76,206,531 of NC_045511.1, forward strand.
ATAGCTAGTTTTAATCTTTAAAAGCAATCTTGAGCTTTTCTTGACTGGTTTAAATCTCCAATTATCCACTTATGAGTACATGTAGCATCTCCTGAGTAGTATCTGTTCTCTGATTATGAGTTAGCTATTAACTTTCTTCTGATTATTAGGTTAGGATGTGTAGTTTGGCCAGTGTCAGAAGGAACCAAACTGCAGACTTTAACAGCAGTGTGTGGTCTTCTATTCTGAACTCCCTGTGGATAGCTCCCATTTTTCCTCAACAAGAAAGCACTTAAGTTAATTGCTCTATTTCAAAGACATAGGAGCTCTTTCTGGTCTCTAAGTAGCCTTCCATGCATAGCTGCCGAGGTTTGGAACACCTGCAGCCCAACCAATTTGGGAGAGGAAAAAAAAAAAAAGGCCATTAGTCTGCATGGAGGAAAAAAAAAAAATGAAGTGCTGAAGTTCAGAACATTATCAATGATGCTGTGTTGGAGCAGCCTGAAAGATTTGGCTTTTCGTCTATGCCTGGTGCTATCCAAAACAACATATAAAATTCTTTGTGGAGCCATTTTAAGAGTGTCTTGTTCATTCAGAAGGGCCTGTGTGCGCTGTTTGTTCCGAGGGCAGAGGCACCAGCCAACAGCTGATTGCTCCTCAGAGGGAAACATTGCCTAATGGTGAGCCCAGGAGCCAAAGACCACGGGGACAAAGTGCTAAAGATAAACAGCTCAGCCTTCGACTGTTCAAAGGCCTCAATAAAGCCTCTGAGTTACACATTTGGGGTGGGACTGCGCTGTCCCCACCTGCGGGCTGGCCCTGGTGCCCTGGTGTGGAGAGGTGCTGGTGTGTGTGACCCCCTGTGCCCCCCAAGGATGAAACACTGCCTTTCTGTGGCCCCAGCCCCAAAGCTGCTCTGCAGCTTTGCTTTGTCCTAACTGGGGGAAGGGAGAAAGAGCCGGCTGCTCTCATTTTATGGAGGTGGTGAATGGGAAGAGTCCACAGGGGCTGGATGTTGAAGGGCACTTGAGGGTGCTGCTCTGCTCTGATGGACTCGGAGGGGCTTTTTAGGTTGCCATAGTGAGTCTGATCCCAGTAATTTAGGCAATAAAAATATAGTCTGCTTTTACTAAATGATTTTATTTTACTTTAAAAAGCTTAAGCAACAGCTGGACTGTTAAGTAGTGGCACTCCAAAAATTCAGGGGGCTGTTTTAACCTTTCTGAGCATTAACACAGTTCCTACCTTTACTCCCAAAGATGTGAAAGCGAAAATAACTCTTAAGGTTTCACCTCTCCTTTGTATCTGTGTCTTTCTTTCATAATGAAATTTTGAGCTGGTAGAAGTGTTTGATCTGTGAAGGGTCACATAGGCTTGACACATTGGAAGCTGATGGGGTGATGAATTTAGTGAGCAGGTGGGTGCATTGGGGCAGGTAACCTGTGAGGAGAGTGTTTTATTTCACTTCTTGAAGTAGAGAGCAATACATCTTGTTTTGAAAATACATCTGTTATTAAGATTTGCCTTTAGAGTGAATAAAATGCATGCAGTCACTTTGTAGTGAATTAACAAGGAATGTGCCCTGATTTATTGTTTGTATTCTTCATTTCTTTAGTGGTAACTGCTTGTTACTAAATAAGTAAGGGAACACCTTTGCTATTTTTTGCTGTATTCATGCTTGAACTGTGGGTGGTTTATACATTTACTGAACACTACCCTAAACTCTGTGACAGAGTTGTGTTCTCAGGACATAAGGGGAAAAGGGATTTGGATTTTCATTTTTTTTTTTTTGTTCTTGCCATTGTAATTGTTTTGTTTACAAAAAAAACCAGTAAGGTGCAATATTACTGTTTGCAGTGATGTTTTTATGTGCTGTGTAGGTCAGACTAATTTTCACGAAGGAGGTTTTTTCCTCCTCTTGAAGAGAGGTATATAATAGGCACTGTATGCAGCCAGGAGTCCTTGAGCTTTTGCTTATGGGTTGGAACAGTTGAGTGCCTGGAGATGGAGTCTGGCTGAGCTCTGCGTGGTGAGGCAGCTTCTGAACGTGGACTAATAAGTAATATACTCCTTTCAAAAGGTCAGTGAGCACAGTGGAGGAGATGAAAGCTGGGAGAAAAAGTATCTTCATTTTATGCTCCCTTGGAAAATGCTTTTTTTCAGAGATGCGCACTAAAACGTGGAAAAGCAAGACAACTGTGTTTTGCATTTGTTTCAAAGTTCAGGACGTTATTCTGGGTTGTGCCTCCTCATTCTGCAGAGGCTGTGTTTTACCACAGGTGTACAAAGAGTGTTGTGTAAACAGAACCTTCATTTTTAGCTGGAGTACTGATGTGTGCATGGGAAACCAGTATCACTGTATCGAATGAATTTAGTCTCAGGCCTCAGAGACCTTGTTAGTGCATCTTTAAATAAATAAATAGGCTTCTTTCCTCTTGGCCTCACTTTTTCTGACTGACACTTAATTCCCTTCATCATTATATAAATAGAAAATGTAATTCTCTTGCTTTGTTTTTTGTTATAAACAGTCTGAGTTGATAAGAAAGCCTCTAGTGCAGGTGCTTTTCACTGAATTTTGCTGTACTTTGTGATAAAAATCACATGTAACAAGCAAAACCTTCCTGTTGAACTACACATACATGCATCAGTACGCTGTGTGCTGTCTGCCAGGGTTGTCTGCTACTGTTTTACAGTCTTTAATTGAAATATTTTTTAAAACATTGTCTTTCAGAGGCGGAATTCTATGAAACTATTTCACGAGAGACTGCATTTTTCCATGATCAACAAGAAGGAAAAGGGAATCTGGCAGGCAAAGGAGAGTGCATGTCTGTGTGCTTGAGCATGCATCACTTGTGTTTCCTGCCCTGTGCTCTTTACTGACCCATGTCCAGGCAGTTAGTGCCCTACAAATTTTTAAAATGCCTTTATTTCTGGAGTCACTAATTGCAAAGGCATTGTTCCAGCTGTCCACCCTCAAATATTTAATTTTTTTGTTCTTGCTTACAGGTGCACAAACACGCTGTAAATTTCCTGAAGTGGCCAGCTGGGTAGTGATGGAAATAGAATTTTTTTCCCCCTTTTTTTTTTTGACTCAGATTAGTTTTTCAGTTTATTTTTGGGTAACTTTCTGCTTTCTGTTGCATTTTCAGGGAATAGAAAGGTGAAGTATGACATCTGTGATAGTAAACGCAGTGGTGGTTTAGGGATGTAAATACTAAGGCTTTGTGCTTGAAAACCAACTCCTAAATTCATATATTTTGCTGCTTTTGAATACTGTGCACTTTTCTGGGCAAGGGAGAGGCATTTTGAGATGTTGTTGGGTGCAGAGTTGAGCAAGGGTCATGCGCAGTTCAGTCAACTGCAGTTAAAGCTGCTCCTCCTATCCTGGGAATGCCAATTTTTGGGGAAGCCAGGGTTAGTTAAATCTGTGTCTAGATTTGTTTCTCAATGTCCAGGAGCAAGGAAAGAGCTTCCTTCTACTCTTGCTTGGAGAACAGAGTCCCCTCAGGGCCTAAACTGATCCTGGTCATGATTATTTACTACTTCACTTTAGATGGAAACCTTGATAGAGCATTTAATCCTTGCCCAAGCATCACTGCGCTCAGTGCATGTAGTTGAAATGCCTCATCTGGGTTTTTCCTCCTTTTACGTGCTATTTTTAGTCTGTGAGCGAACATGTAGCCTTTTCTCAGTCACTTCACTTAGGCTGTGTATAAATGCATGGGATTCTTGAGGAGGTCTTAGGTCAAGCACACGTTGCCAAGTTGCTTTGCCACAGAGCAAAGGAATTCACTGTAACATCACAGATTTTGTTGTCTGCACCATCCAGTGCTTAAAATATTTCCTTTGGGTTGCTGGCATTTGCTACACCCTCTGCTTTGCTGTGAAGCTTAGTAGCAGCTTTTGCGTGGCAGTCTTCCAGATGAATATTGGTTATTTTGAATTATGTTAAATGTTCTGTACTTTGGGTGATAGCAGGCGGTGAGTTAAAAACAGAGCCATGGGGAAGAGCTTGTGTGTAGTAATTTCCTGTCCCCCAGCTTCCTGACAGCTTCTTAATTTGAGACTATTCAAATACATTTAGTTGTTGGCACTGTTCTTTTAAACCTTACTTATTATAATCCAGTTTCCTGTTTGAAAGTACCACCAGTTCTCTGACAAACTGAATTTGGGGAGGAAAGTTAGAATAAAATTACAAGCACGCTTGTGTTTGTATATTCCCCCCCCCCCACAACCCCCAAGCTAGTTATGTAAAGCTGTTAAGCACCCCAGTGGTTTTAACAAGATTTTCTTGCTTTTTAAACAGGTGTTGGGAAGATGGAGAAGACTTTGAACAGAATTCATCCAGTTTCTGATCCAGAAGCAACCTATTTTCTACAGGTGTCATGGGAAAAGGATTTAGGCACTGGCTTTGATTTACTTCTTAGTGATTGTCAGTGTGCATGGACTGGGACAGGTAATAATGGAAAGAAAAATACATTGATTTAAATTATTCCTGCTCTTTATTGCTGCTTTTGAAACACTTTCTGGACTGTGACCCACAACTTGTATGAAAACCATTTCATGGGCATTTTGTCCCCGGTGATGGAGAAGGTGGGGTTCATGATCTTCTGGGATGTGAGAAGAAGAAGAAGAGAGAGCTTTGAGATCTGGAGAGCTTGTGTGTCAAAGCTAAAACTAATTCATTGAGCACATGGATATGGAATGTTTTGTTCTGTCTCAAGAATATATAATTTCTTGGAGTGATGCTGAAGTAACACTTCTGTGTCTTCTCCAGATTCTGGAACAAATGTGTATGTGAGTTGCATTTGCAAATTGGAGTCCATGAAGCATTTAAGTGCAGATGTTTCTAAAATGTTTTCTTAAAATTTTAGTAGCCAAAGGTAGCTGTATTTGGTGCTGAAGTGAATTTGTGGGAAGGAAAAGGGACAATAAATTATCAGTAGGGAAAACTTAGCCTGTGGGATTTTTTTCCCCACTCTAAAACCTCAGTAAAAGGATGGGTCTTTGCATATGTGCATGCTCCTCTCACTCATGCCCAGCAAAAAAAGGTTAGATTTGTGTGTTCCTTGAGAAATGTGTCAAATACTTGATCAAAAGCCCTTCTCTCAGTAGCAAAAATATTTTAGAGGGAGGAGAGAATGATACATTTTACAGCAAATAGGAGGCAAGGCCATTTTCTGGACTCTTTATCTGAACTACAAGAACCCACATAGTTCCTTCTTCCTTCCTTCTCCCTGCCCAAAAGATGTTGTTTCTCCCCAGTTCCTATATAAGCCAAGCTTTCATATAGGTCTGAGATTAGATAAATGTATGTCAACATTTAAATTAAATCTGCTCTTCCATATTCCTTTTAACATTTCAAACACTCCATGGATCAGGGGTCCTTGCACAAAGGAAATACATGTATTCCAATCCTGATTCCCTGTAGTGAAAGGTTTTTCTTTCTTGGCTTGACAATAGTCAAGTTATTTTGAAAATAACAAGAAGGGTGTTAACAATGATAAATACTGTTTTTTCTGTGTGAAGGATCTTCTTGTTCTTAGGCGACTTCAAAATCTTCAGTTTAGAATTCACAAAAAGAGGACTCTTATTTTTCCAAGCGAAGGCTGTGCCACTATAGCTGGGAGTGTATAGAAAAAATAGGTAGACACAGTTCTCATTTTGTTGATTTCCTGCATCTGGCAGAAAGGCTGATAATGATTTCCCAAAGCAGAGGGGAGTGAAAGCAGGATGACCTCCCTCTTTTAAAAAGGAAAGAAAGAAACCCACACCAGTTCAGCATGAGCACTGGGTGCTCATCCAAAGGAGAGTTTTTTCTGTTCTGGAAGAATCTGATCCTTTTCTGAGGAATTCCTGCTGAATTCCTAGTCCCTTGAATAATTTCATTGGGGATTGGCATTCTTGTGCATGAGGCCTTCCTACTGCACTGCTCTGTGCTTTCAGACAACAGAACATTGGTTTTGGTCACTCTGAAGTTACTGTGTCATGTTTGAGACTGCTTGGATTTTAAATTCAAAACCTGGAGGGAGGGAAAGCAACGGTCAGAATATTCTTGCTGTGGGAAATCCCTTTTGGGTTTCTCATGCTGTGGATTATTTTGCTTGGCAAGACCTACCAGGAAGAGAGTGAGAGCTGCTGATGGAGTTGTCTTTTATGGGTTTTGTATGTTTAAGGTGATGATGAAATGTGTTAGGAGTCCTGTTTAAGGAGAGAGGGAAAACAGTGAATGTTGCAGGGGAGGAGAAGCACACAAACATGCAATGTAATCTACTGTATTACCTTTGTATTGGGTTAGAGAGCTACATCTGTGAGGATTTATGCATTTCTTATTTCCATAATGATTGATCAGTTCTGCTGGTTATATAACATAAAGAAACATGCAGCATATACAGGAAAAAATCCCCCACAGTGCTCTGTTGCAGTATTTTAGTGTCTTTCTTTTTATGACTTTCTTAATTGCCATTAAAAGTTTTATCTTCTCAGTATTGAAATCACTGTTCTAGACAAACACTCCTTTTATTACTCTTTCAAACCTACCTTTTTCTGCCCCTCTTTGCCTCCTGCTGCAAGGGATTCCACATTTCTCTCTGTACTGTTTTGGGGCACTTCAGGCAACTAGAATTGTGGATGAGTAGCAATAAAGCAATAACCCATTTTCAGACGGGAAAAAAAGGGACAGAACTTAATATTTCTGAAAAACACAGTATTCCTGCTACATTTCCACTGGTGGAAATGGCACACTGATGTATGTCAAGGGACGAATAATCTCCTGATATTTCATGGAATCACGGAATTATAGAATGCCGTGGGATGGAAGGGACCTTAAAGGTCAGTGCATATATTTTATGTATAGATATAAAAATACATATTTTATATATATGTATAGATACAAATCTATATAAATATATGTTTTATATATAATGTATAATACAGATACTTGTTCACACACATTGGATTATTTATTTCTCACATGTCTCTTTCTGATAGTGTCTGAAGCAGACATTTCTAGGGAGGCTGCTGACATAGAAATGGACAGAGAAAAATATGTGGAAGAGCTGAGGAAGGCACTGATAGCTGGAGAAGAGTCAGCTGGCAAATACAACTTTGTGATTTCAAGAGATGAGCAGAATAAGGCCTGTCACTTTTCTTATGAAAGGAACCTGAAGGATGGCTCTGTAAGTAGATAAGTGTTTAAATTTGACTGTTAAACAATGAGAATGGAACACATTCTTGTGTTTTATTAAGGTCTTTAAAACCAGACAGACTTGTGATACTCATTCCAGATTGAGTGAGTGTTGTGAGCTCTTCCACGGGCCAAAGCTGGAAAGAAAGTTGGTGGTTTGGGGTAGATGCTGCCCTTTTGAAATTGTAGCCTCCTGTGCAATTCTGTTTTCCTTGTTTCTTCATCCTGTCTCTGTACTACTCACCTAAATTAGAAAAAAATAAAAATCAGGCAAGATTATCTTCAAATGCTAAAACATAGTTTTAAAATCAGTTTTTCTGTTACTTCAGATATTTTGTAAGCTAAGGCTAAAATTGTTGCATTAAATTGCAAAGGAGAAAGTGGTTCCATGCTGCTTGCTTGGCTGCCAAGGAAAAAGCACCCTCTTAAAATGAGAAAGAAACCAGTAATCTGTATCTACAGACACTTCTGGTTATTTCAGGTTGTGCTTTGGTGTGTTCAAACTTTTCTGAGGAAGAAGCTAACTTAAAGCAAATTCCTAGTTTGTACTTTAATTTTTTTCTTAATTTTTTACATGCCTTTTTCCTTGTGCAATATAGGACTTTTCAGCCCAGTTTGGCTCTTGAGGAGCCAAAAGTTAGGTCATGTATGTCTGCCAGTCTGCATTATCAGTATTTCTGTGAATTTACCCATGACCATATTGACTATAAACCCCTTTTTGACACTTTTGTGAGCTGTTTGGTTGCTCACAAAGAGGTTGCAAGTGCCATATTACAAGGTTAGGACCAGATTGTACTCAGAAATTGAGAGCAGTAAAGGAAAGAATGCTTTTTTTGTTCCTGCTCTGTGTTGCACATACTCTAAATACAAGACAGATTAAATGCATGCTGTATTTTTATTAAGTGAAAATATCCTTATGTATGTGGGCTCACCTAATATGTGTTTCCATCGATTAAGGCTTATGAGAAATTTAAATTGTATGGAAACAACTATGTGTTGATTTAGGAAAATAATAATAATCTGGCCAAAGAAACTGAAAAAAAAAAAGAACCTCAATTCTTATGTAAGCTTTAAACTTTGGGTGTCGAAAGAATGGTTTTAGATAAGATGGGATTTCTTGGGTGAAAATACACCTTTTTCCCCCCCCCCCCCTTCTGTACTATAAACTAATGCCTATGAATAAAATTGCCAAAGCAATTATGTAGCATTAAATAATAGAAATGGTTTTCAGGTGTGTAATACAATATGTTCCACACGTTTTGCAAACTCTCTGTGGAAGTATTTGTGATCTATCTCTTTCAGCATCACATTAGGAAATTTTCCTGGGCTCTGTACATCCAGAGGGCTAAATGTAAATTTAGCACAGAGGAAGCCTAGAGAAACTATTCTGCAGCTTAAACATGACTTCAATTCAGTGTTTATCTCTTATCAGCCCTTGCTTTTCTTACTGGGTGTTTGCCTTTACATCTTTTATTTAGTAGTTATGAATATTTTCTCTTTCTCCTTTCATATTTCAGAAACTGTTTAGATAAAGAAATTAAACATTTCCCAGTCTTGGGAAGAGTGTTGCAGGGCCAGGGTGAGCAAATTCTGTCAAATTACTGTGAATAAATAGGAGATTACTGTTCTTAAACTAATGTTTTTGTCACTTGATATAAAAGAAAAGAAAAAATTAGAGGACAGCATGCATGAAGATGTAGTTGGCTGTGTTTGCATACTGAATGTTCTGTTCAGTGTTTAATAATTAACAGTTTTCAGTAAAAGAACCACAAAAACTTCTGCAATGCATTGTTACACTCTGAGCTATAAAATGTTTACAATTCATGTAGGTAACTTTTACTGCAGAATCTTTTAATGAAATTGGTACATGGGTCCCCGAGAGTAAATTTCATAGTCTTAGAAAATCAATATGCCTTGCCTTATTTTTTAGAATTATATGCATGCTTATATGCACAAATTTGGTTATTTTAATTGTTTTTAATGGGACCTGCCTAGGACGTGATGCTGATCACCAGCAGTCACCTATGCCCGCCCAGTAATTCCCAGAGCTGAGCTCTGTCTTAATTCTCCACCCCCTGTGGGACTCGTGACTGGCAAATCTCTGACCTAGATACTGATTTACTGTTTCCATGGCTGTACCAAATTGTGCTACTTGAAATAAGTTTTACCTTCTTTGCAGCATCTTGCTAAAGCTCTGCTGCCATAAAGCCTAATTATGTGCCAAAACTGTGTTGGGTGGTCTGTAGGAGTGCAAATAAAAGTGGTGAGGTGATGTTAAGCAAAGGAAAATATAGGAATATTATTGAGAAATATTTTCTGATATGGAAATTTGTTTTACTGCCCAGGTGTTTTCTGGAGGAAGTGGTGGCAGCCCCAGCATGCCCCTTGCTTTAAAGGGGGCTGGAATGAAAATTGCATAATAATTATCTGTAATTATCATTGGCAGTGTAGTACATTTGCTGACTTAAGGTGCTTGATTCACCTGTTGTTTAGTTAATGAACAGATAGCTTCCTTCCATGAACTGATGTGCTTACACCTACTCCTGCACTGCTTTGATGGCATGATACCAAACCTCAATCTCCAAATAATTTTAAAAGTGTTTATAATCATTAATGCGTAATAATGGTGTGTGTGTGTAAGGTTTATGTAATGAATGAGTGCTGATGGTTTGGTTTTTGAATGGATGGAAAACTTCCCCAAGTCACAAAGAATTCCTGTGTGATTTAGAGGAAGCACAGTGTAACGTGTTTGTTTTGTAGTGACCTGGTTGCCTGTAATGTTTAGAAGCATCAGAATAAGAAAAATAATCTAACTTAAGGGATGTCCATAAGGGTTTTAGTACTTATTTAAATATCTTTTGGAAATGTTGGTCAGGAGAGATAAGATGATGTCTGAGCTTTAGAAACACTGGTTCTGGCTGTGCCTCAGGATGTGCAGCTGAGCCGAAGAAGTTGTGCCTTTAAAAACCGTGACGCGTTCGGTGAAAATCCTGATGTGTTTTGTGAGAATTCTGACGCGTTTGGCGAAAATCCCGGCGTGTTTGTGATTTATCTCCCTCAGGACAGGTGGCTCTGCCTTTGGGAGCCGTGCCTGGGGTGTTGGGGGCTGCTCGGAGGGACCCTGGAATAACAAAGTCTGCGGAGTACAGTGGGAATTGTGTGCGGATCCAGCTGCAGCCCCGGACGGGCCACACACACGGAGACCCCGAGAGGGGCCGGGGAGGCTGGTCCAGCTCAACTGCTGCCACCTAAACAAACACCAGCCACAGAGGCAGTGATTTAGCGCTTGATCTAAGTAGGTGACCACTGGGAAGTAAATCTTTCCAAGTGCTTCAGCGAGTCACTCCACATATAATAAATAATGGAAATCCGGCAAGCTCTTTTTTTTTTTGGGGGGTGGCAATTAAATAGACTAAATAGCCTTTGATAAACAATTGAGTGCTAGCAGTCTCTTTTTTTACAGTAATGTGACAGGCTCTGGGTTTTTTTTTTTTCCTTGCCTTTTGCTTAAGTTTGTAAACAGGGAGGGTAAGAGCTTAACAAATTCCACCTTAGATGCAGAACTGTTGCTAATTAGGATGATGGAAGAGATGCTGTTGTTTGTCTCCCCCATTTCCTGTGGCTGCTTTTCCCTGGTTGGGCCAGTGAGTTCATTATAAGTTTACTAAAAGTTGAAAAAAAGCTGGAGAAGCTAACCAAAACTTTTCACAGCATACTAAATGAGAGAAAAGTATTTGGTAGAGCTCTTTGTGCTGTCCAAACTGTCTTGGTTCAAGGTCTGAGTAGTTACTTTGCTCCAAACCACTGAGGATGTGTTGTTTGGTTAGCAAAGGTCACTGGGAGTTCAGGTTGTTTCCCAGGCAATTCCACCAGCTGAGGAGAGAGGAAGATGAAATGATTAATCCTTAGGTCAGTGTGAAAGTAATGACACTTATATCACTTAATGTCTGTATACTTCAGGACCTGAGAGCGGGCACTTGAATGGGTTTCTTGGAAGCCCATTTTGGAAATAGGTGGCTTCTAATGTGCCTTATGTAATAAAAACATTAAGTGTTATCTTGTAAGTAATCTCAGGCTTCTGCCACATGATTTTCCCCATCTTACCTCGAGTGTGTACCCTCAGGTCTTTCAGGTACACTGGAAATGCAGTGCATCACTTCTGTAGCCCTGAGGTGAGAAAAGCCATTTCTTAAAGAATGATTCCTCACCATATTAGTAGGTGTACAATATTTCACAGAAGTCCTGGTGAATTAAGTAATTAAGCTCTGCTACTTTCCTTTCCTTACTCCTATTAGAGTATATATTTGATTGCTGCTTCTGATAAGCTGTAGTTTGGAGAAATTAATTTAAAATACTGGGAATTTATACCTTTAAAGCTGGTATTGTTGAAAAAAAGAAGAATCAAACACTGTGACAAAAAAATTCTCTTCAGTTTTTCTCAACCTGTTAGGATCTGTGTATTTCACTGGACTTACCCAGTTGAACAAAAATGGTAGTTTAATTGCTTTAAGGCCTACTGCAAACTACAGTATAAAGGGCATTTCCTTATTTCCTAGTACAATGAGAGTCTAAATATATTTAAAATACATGTAACATGTTCATAAAATAACAGATTTGGATCTGTGCAAGAATTGTCAGTTATCCTTCCTCCCTCCTGGTGTTTTTGTGTTGTCTCCCCTCCTTTCCTCTCGATTCCTTCAGATTTTCCCTTTTTGGAATACCTGCTGCGCATTTCAGATCCCTGTGTAGACATCAAGGCTTGCTTTCATTTACAGAATGGAATACAAGTGCTTTCCTTTTAGGAGGAAAAACTCTTTAAATCATGGCATATTGACAAGCTTTAGTTTCCCAAACACAAATTACGGAGGACAGTAGATGCTCTGGAAAAGAGATTACTGTGTGTGGGCTCCAAACCTTCACTGCAAGACCCCAGTCCTGTATTTTCTGTGAGGATGAACAGCACCCAGAGCCTGAAAACCAACGAGAATCTCACCAGTGGTTTCTCTTCAGAAACTCTCTCACAACTCCAGTGGGAGCATTCATCTTTCTACCTGCAAAGTCACAGGAGAGCTCACAAGCTCAAGATAATAATGTTTTGTTAACTCTTAGGTTCACTAAAATAGGACCTTTTCCAGTATGAAGTATTGAATGGATATGTTTAAACTCTCAAAGCAGCTTCAACATCTACCTGTATTACTTCTGCTACAGTCACAGAAAATGTCTTGAAATGTAAGAAAAGGGCAAATTTAAGATGTCCTGTATCTTTTAAAAAAAGTGACAGGTATGGAAATATCGCTGGGTGACGTGATGCAGAAATAAGAGAGCTGCAGAATGCGCTGTGAGGAAGGTGTTAACACCTCTGTGGATTTCTTTCCTTAAGTTGTGGTGATCTAAAATACACGTGTCTTTGGTTTTAACTCACCTCTGTATTAGTAGTCCACATATAAAAATGAACTTTTCTCTGAACAGTGAAGACAAGTCCCTAATTTCTGTGTCCAATGAGTAGAGCAAGATCAACTCTTTTTCTGGTGGAACAGCACTACCATAAGTTTGCTGGTTCCCGAGAAACTCTGTGAACTGTTGTGCCTGACCATAGGATTTGACAGAATGCTAATTACTCCCTGTTGCCTGCCAGTGTGTGGAATGAGTGTTTTTCATCACAAGGACAAAATCTAAGGGTCTTTGATTTGGGATTTAAAATTTGAAGCCAAAACGCCCATATATTGGGAATTGGTGAGTAAAATATTTGATTAGAATTGTTCTGAAATGTTTCAGTCTCACTGGAAAATTCTTTGGCAGGTAGGTTTTCTTCATCCAAATCTTGAATGTGGTTCTCTTGTAAAAATACGTTTCCCAGAAAGGCAGGTACAGCACACAATTTCAAGAGTAGGTTTCTGGGTAGCATCGTTCCAGGAAAAAACTCTTCCATAGAAGATGATTTGTTTCATTATCTTTTCTTCTTGTTCCTCTCAGGTACCTCTGCAAATAATGCCTGACATTTCATTTAAAATCAGATGTCAGTTGCTCTGTTGGGTACAAAGTATAACTGGGTTTTTTCTTACTTTTGGAACTAAAATCCTTGTCTTTCTGTATGTGTTTTTCTCTGACAAGTCTTAACTTTTGGGGGTTTTTAACACTTTGAGGTATGTTTTTTTGTTCTGTTCATAAAAGCACGCTGTCTTCTCAGTGTGTGAATAATACCTGTAGGTTATTAGCCTCACACAAATTTGTAACAGAACATTGCCAATAGTCTTAGGGGCTGCAGATCTACCAAGAGGTGGAATTTGGAAACAGTCAGGTTTTTTTCTTTGCTTGTTTAATTGATGGCTATACATCTTGGAAAACAATGGGAGATTTATTCCCATTAATTCATATTGTTACCTTGCAGTTGTGTTTTGTACCTGTTCAGTTTTAGCTGGGATGAGAATTTGTGGTTCTGTATAGTTCATCCATCTCAGAAACATCATAGGGATGAATTTTGCTATTTAGTTGGAATAAACCTGACTCGACTCTTCCAGTCTATCCTGAGTCCATATTCTTCTCCTCTGAGCTGAATCACTCTGAGGAAAAATAAAAATTAGAAAAGGGTTTCTCTAATGTAGCTTTTAGAGACTAACCTGAGCTATTGATCAGGAACTTCTGATCTGGGTGAGAGGTCCAAGCCTGAGGTGATGTGGGGAAGATGCATAGCCCAAAGAAAAATTGTGAGCTTCTCCAGCCTTTACAAGCACTGTTTTATTTTCAATTTTGGTTGGGGTTTCTTTTGGTTTTTGTTTTTTTTTTTTTTTTTTTTTTTTTCTAATAATTGATAACAGAAGAACTTACTGTCATCTTTTACTTCCCTGGGCTCACAAAGGAGTTAAAACTTGATTTCAAAATCAAAATGGTGATTTTCTAAATCAGCCATCGCCTCTACAATTTTGGTTTTGCCAGTGTTACTGGCTTGATGTACTGAAATACATTGAGAAATGTAGTTCATCTCATTAAGAACTTATGAGACATTGTCTAGGACATGGGTCGAAACTGAGGAATTCAAATAGGAATTGCACTAAAATATGTAGTATTTATTTTGGATTTATATGCACTGATTTGTATGCCAGAAAAAAGTTATGTTTCTGAGACCACCTGAAGGTTTTGTTAGCTCTGATGGGGGACCAAAAACCATGTTTTGCTTGACTGTACATAAGTAAATATGAGTTGTCTCTTGTTCAAGAGGTCAGAGAAATAATCAGCCTGCTCTTATGTGTGTGTGCTAGCTTGAAAAGCCTGTAAACGACACAGATTTTTTTTATCCAAAAATCCTTGCAGGCTGTGGGTGAATTATGAGAGATGTTTGTGGAAGGGATATTTTAATAGGCCCCTTCTGTGGACATGTGGTAACAGAAGTCCTGTGCTAACCAGTGCAAGGGGGCTGTTACCTGTATTAGCTACCTGACATAATTCTAGTTTAACAGTGGTGTAATCTGGGGAAAAAACCAGCATGACTGCAAAAAGGACATTATTTCTCTGGAGAAGAACATTCAGGTACCAGTCCTTTAATTTTTCCTTTTTGAATGTGGTCCTCAAGAATTTTTTTCTTCAGTTTTTCTCAAGCAACTATTTTCTTTGTTGATTGCCAAGATGTAAACTTACTATTTACCACAGGGATAAGACTGAGTTTATCCACTTTCACTAAGGATATTGATTTGTGGGAAATAATCGGGGCAGATAAAATGAGGAGAGAGTAAGAGTACTATTTCTTTGATCAGGGTCTAGTAAAATTGGGCACTCAAACACAAAACCCAAACACGAGAGAGAAGACATACTTAGCTCATTTTGGGTTCTGTGGGACAGGCTGATACCTAAAACTGAGCGTGTGGCATCTGTTTACACACCTTTATTACCAAGTTTTTAAGCCTGGGAGTCAGGAGCTGCTGCCTTTGCCCCTCCTGGCTGAGCTGTGTGGTTTATCTCAAGTTTGTCAGGCAGGGCTTGGAGAACACAAGAGCAGAGGTTCCTCTCTGGGGCTCTGCCAGGGCTGCATGTGCTCATCAAATGTTGTTTAGTCACGGCAGCATGTTTATGCCATCTGCAAATGCATGTGCTCCCCTTCCTGAACAATGCTCTTTAATCAAGACCACTATTGTGGAGAGGCTAGCAGGAGCAGTATACATAATCAGCAGGATGCCAAAATTAGAGTTACACGTGCATTTTTCCCTAGCCCCCACCACGTCAGCTCGGGGTAGCAAGCTTCCAGAGGGTGCCACTTCTCTGGAATTAGTACCTTTATCCATAATCTCTCGTACTTGTGTGTATATTATTCAGAGTCCAAGTTGTTTAAAGAGCTTTGTGGTAATAATAACAAATCAAGAGTCGTCGTGGAGAATTGTTAAGCCTATAGGAATTGCCTGCTATCTTTTATTTGTTAGGAGACTCCATTTTTCCAGGTCTGTCTAAACAGAAACATCCACTAAACCATTTCACATCTGTTGTACTCCTTTCTTCCTATTTCAAAAGTGTGAGCTTTTTGTTCCACTTATTTTTCTGAACAATTTTTTCATTGTGTTAAAGCTCCCCTAACTTTCTGCTAGTTCTTTTTGCTGGGTACTAAAGGAACTCTTAGAGAATGCAAATATGTTTGAGATGGTGTTAATTCCCTTGGTAAAAGCTGGGAAGTGAAGTGTGCCAGGCAGTGTTCTGAGAATGCATGTGTTCATAGATGATAGTAATGATATTTGAATGATTTACATATATATCATATGTGTGTTAGGATATTTATTCATAAATATACACTCAATTTTACCTTTTCCATTTCTTGCAGAATAATAGAATAATTAGGGCTGGTAGGGACCTTAAAGACAATTTCTGTAAATTTCTTGTCGATTTTTAATGGCAATTACTAAAGGTGTTTTGCTTCAACAATAACTTGTGTCCTATTGACACAAAACTTTATGTTTTGTTGTGGGTTTGCTTGTGGTTTCTTTTTCCTATGGAAATCAGTAGTGGGGCAGGAGGAAAGATCTCTTTTCTGATAGTGCTGTAGTGCTTGATTAAAGCTGAGCTAGTTAATCCCAGTATCCCTAGAGCTGGGTGAGACAACCACCCTGGACCTTTCTCCCTTTTCAAACCAATTTTTTTCTTAGGAAAAATGTTTATATTTTAAATTTGATCTTTCAATTGCTTTCTTTAAATTGCAATTTGAAGGCTTTAGGCTAGATTTAGATAAAATCTAGCTGTCTAAACTCAGGGTTTGTCATACTGCTCCTTGAGGAGTGTTAGATTTTACTTGTTGAAAAAGAGAAGCTTGAAACTGAGTCAGTGACATGTCTATCTGTCTTTCATAAATTAAAATTTTGTGACACCATCTTTTTGTCGTGGAGGTTCTCTGTGTGATTGCGCAGCTAATTCAGAGGTCACTAAAATTCTGTTAACTGCTTTTTGTTAAATTTACCACATGTGGCATACTTGGTTTTGATTCATCAGAACTGGGTGCAGTCAAATGTTTATCAGTTATCTGCCAGTCTCAGATTTTAGTCAATTAATTTTTAGTTCTCTGTTACTTTCACCTGAAGAAACTGTTGTTGTATTTCAGGGTGTGTGAGTGACTCTGCAGGTTGTGCCCAGTGACTGTTACAAAACTGGGTATTTTATGTACTTGAGCATGGAAAATGATGTCATTCAACAAATGGCAGCTACTTTAATTAAAAAAGAAATTAAAGAAAGTCCCTAGATGTCAGGTCACATGCTTTAGGAAAATAACATTGATTCCACGACACAGGAGTGTTTTCCTTTCAGCTGCAACTTTAAACCTGATCTGGACCATGACACTGGAAAGAAATACATTTCCATATGGTAAAAGGAATGTAGTCATATTTGTTGAAAAATTCATGTGGCTTTCTCCATAAAGCTGTTAATGCTTCAGTAGTCTGGTGGGTGACATAAACCCTCTGTGCCTTATTGTTTTTAGTAGCTTTGAAGAGAAAATGGCAATCAAAAGAAAGTGGTCTTTATCATAGGCACTCTTTTTAAATAAAGAGATGAAATATTACAACTTATTAGTATATGATGGAAACACCAGGTGTACCAGGCTGGTACTACTGAGCTCTCTGTAGACTTAGATCAGGGTGGTAGCAACATGCACTGATATTGAGAAGGAAATCTCTATTTTGCTCTAAGGCTAAAGCAGCAGCTAGGGAAAAAATATTCTCAAATTGTTCTTTGAACATTCGGATATGTTGTGGGAAATGCAGGGGAAATTATGGGAAAGCGTTTTTTTTTCCTGCTTCCTGTAATTCGGAGAAGTAAATTTATAGTGCAAAGGTAGCATTTATGGGGTGTCAGTCTGTGATGGATGCTTGAGTCCATCACGAGTGTTGTGTAATTGTTGTTTTCAGAGTACTGTGTGACAAGATGGAGATCGTGTTTGTACTTAAAGCTTTTGGGTAGTGCTCAAAAACAGCTTATGGCTGACAAATATTGTAGATGGGCTGCTGCTAACACCCAAGCCTAAACTATCAAGACTTTTGGTAGTTTAGGAACTAACCCTGTCTCTGACATTAACACAGCTTGGATTGTGCAATGACCTTAATTAGCTGAAATGTTCTGATATTTCTACAGAAACTTTACTGGAAACTTACACAAGTTTTGAAAAGATACATTTAACCTGTTAATTGACTTATGCGGCCTGTTTTGAAGGAACATGCCTTTTGAGAAGTGAATGTGTGTTTTTACTTTAGAAAAGAAGGTGCCAATGAAACCTAAAGTTGTAGCTAAAACATACTCGAGCCACGCTGGGGTTTTTTTGCAATAATTAAGAATTTCCCAAGTGATGTCTAAATGGATTCTCAGTTTGCCCTGAAGTTGGGCATTTAAATTGGGAGCTCATCCTGTTACAGGTCCCAGCTGCTCTCCTCAGTGAAGAAGAGTGAGTATTCATAGCCATGGGCTAAGAAGGGTTGTTTGAGAGATAGGATCTGGTTTCCTTCAGTGTTTGTTTTCAAGGATTATCTTTTGGTTGCAGTGGATTCCCAGCTGTTTCACAGGTCCTAAATTTTCCATTCATTATCAACTTGACACCTGTGGAGGATAGGCAAGATCTTGAGTTTCCATCAGGTCTTTCCCATGGGCACGGAAGCTAATTTTAGAACATTCTGTAGATAAGCCATTCAAATGATTGTTTCAGAGCATTTTAGGTCATAGAAGTCTTTTATTTTACTGTGCAGTGTTGTAACTGGTAGAGATGGCAGCAGTTGCAGGCAATGGCACGGACAATGGATAGTTTTATAGTAGTGCTGTTGTAGGTATTTCAGTTTGGACACTTCTGTCCAAATAAAATACCATTTTGCTGGAAGTTCCACTGGGAGTAACACTATGAGAATGCTGAGTTTTTTCCTGAAGTCAGTTTTTCGTAGTCCTCTCTATGTGGTGACTTCAAAAGCTGATCTCTCTGCCTGTTGGCCTTCTCATACTTAGGGAGGGTTTGTGTGCATATTCTCTGAAGAATTTCAGCCTGTCTTTTTTGTTGTTTTACCTGTTCCAAGTGTTACATGAGGAAGTTCACACTGGTGAGAGACAGTGATGTGCAGTATTTAAGTCAGCAGTAGAAGAGATGGCCAAGAAAAAGAACCTGGAACTTCTAACTTATTTGTCAAACACAATTACAAGTGAGTTTGGGTTTCAGAAATACTATTTATTATTCAGTCCATTAGCTGGATCCTGTTGGAGCAAACAATCACATGCAGCTGAAGCAGCAGCTTTTCAGTTTGAAGCTTCTAAATTTTGATCATTTCAGCTATGGGGCGTCCTCGTAAGTTGAAAATTATGTCTCAGTGCAACTCAGAAGTTTCATTTGTTGAAAGGAAGTGTGAGATGTCAAGGGAGGGCTCAGTTCTCGTATTTGTGCTAAGCCTTAAAACCTGGCTACTAGGTCAGCCAATTTATGTCTCAATAGCTTTGGACTTGTACAGCAGTCATTCTTTACTGTGCCTTCACAGTGACTCAGCCCCGGCAGATTTCCATCCCCCTTTTCCACCCCACTCCCCTGGATTAGTCATATGCAATTTAGCAGTGTTAGAGGAGCTGTTTCTGGGCTCTCTCTGCAGATAGTTTTGATTATCAAAAAACAAAAGGACTTAATTCACGGATATCTTGTAACTTGGAGACTTCATTCTGAACAGAACAGAAAGCCTGTTCCTTTCCTTTCAAAAAAAAAAAAGTCACTGTGATAGAATAGTGTTTGGATTTGTAAAGAGAAACATAATTACATTTTTGCACTAACTTCTGTTAGCACAAAAATTCAGAAAAAAAAAATCTCAAAACTGATTCTGTTTCTCTTGGTCTGTTTATAGCATTCATCTCTTTTGTGTTGTTTTCACTTTAATTTTCTTTCATCTTGCTATTTTTGAGTCCCTTCCCTGAAGCTCATTGCTGGGCACAGCTATAAAATTATCAAGCTGAGGCTTAAAACTGCTAAAACACCGAGTTTGATGCATGTTACACCTTGGAACTGCACGAGTACATTACAAGCAAAGAATTTCCATGGCTCCCCTTCAGCATCACAGTCTCAGCTGCTCATATGGCATCCATCTGTGGTCTTCTGGCAGCAGCCTGGGCTGCTGCATGGGAGTTTTTGGAGTTCAGAGCTAACCTCATGTCTGTCTTCCCATCACTCTGGAAGTTACGAAAATTTTTCATGGCTGCCCTGAAGTGAGCTATTAAAATATTACAGACACAGGAGATTGAATTAATATTGCTGCGAGTTAATAATGGGAACGTAGGTCTGGGGTTTGGGTTTGGTTTTGTTTTTTTTTTTTTTTAATAACAAAGCCAGTATCTTTGATTTCTTTTCTTTAGCTGCGTGTTCTGTATGTGCAGATTATGGTGGATTTCTTACACAGATAGAAAGGATGATTGATTCTTGTTTGATTAATATGATTTATGCTGCCTTGCCTTTAGAAAAGGTAATAAAGACCATACAGATGGTTGAATTAAGTACATAGATCTATATCAAGATTTAAAATGTTTTAAGGATCAAAAGTCTCACTGTTTCTTAAGAAAGCACATTTAAATGAGATTTTTCCTACTCAAGTGGGAGTGTAAAAGTACAAAGGACTGGATAGAAAAAAGTGAGTTTACAAAAGATAATCAGGATAAGATTAATATAATGAAAAAAACCTGCAACTTAGAATTATGAGCAGAAATGCTTTTTTTGGAAAAAAATTCTGTGAATTGTGCTAGGCTTATATTTTTGTTCTTATTGGGTTTCTGAATAATGCTGAAAAAAGTTGCCATCACTTCAGAGCAGACCAAGATGTTCCATTAGTATTTGTCCTCTGAATCTGAGAAGCAAAAATATTTGTGTGTCACAAAGACAATCCATTAGTTACTAGGGAAGATATTACAGAGATGAACACATTTAAATTACCATTCTCCTCAAATAAATGGTGTCCAAGAGAGCAAAAAGAATTGGCTGATGTCTGGCTTGCTCGAGTCTGGTTTTAATGCTAAATCCATGGGAAGTTATGGAAGACTTGAAAATGTGCTACTGTTCTGTCAGCATGCAGTGGGTATCCTATCCCACTTGTTGGTGTTGAAATCTGAAGCTGCCTGTACTGTAGTCAGTCTGGAATTAAAGTAATAGGCAAGTCTGCTAAAATACTAAAGGGATTACAGAATGAAAATGTAATTCTGGCTGGTAAATTTCCTTTACAAAAAAATCCCTCTGCAGGAGAGGATCAAGGTTTACATCCCTATAGTTACTCATGTCCAAAGAGGAGAGTGTCAAGATCACTTAGACTGACCGAAAAGTGGGAAAAAAAAAGATTGTTAAGGAAATCTGTGGATGAAGAATATCACAGTAGATTTTTTTGAGGTAGCATTTCAGAGGTTTCCATATTCTACACGAAAGCTGGATTTAATTATTTCCCATTAAATGCCTGAGGATTTGAAACTCAGTGAAATAAGTAATGGCTGTGGTTCTTACATTTGTACTGTTGTTCAAGCCTAAAATAAATGTGGTACATGTTTCATGTCTGCTGTAGTTAGAAAGTCTCCAGGTACGTTTGCCCATTAAATATGAGGACATCCCTGCAGATTGTGTCCTTGAGGTGTCACTGCTGTTTTCATCTGTTCAGAGAATAAAATGTCAGCGAACTCCCACAGTACTTCTTCATATCTTGTATTACTTTGTCTTTATCCTGTATGGTTTCAAAGTGAGACTCTGCCACGCAAGTTCCGCATTTCGTTTCCCCTTTTTGGTGGATTAGGTAAGGCACAATAAAATCCAGGAATGAAAGCTGTTATCAGAAACCAAAGATTTTCAGAAGTGACGGGCAGTGGTGTGGCTCTTGACTCACATATCTGTTTTTAGGCTTATCATCTGCAGGGTGAAGAAATGTGGTATCATACCACTGTGAGATGGAGAGCAAAAAAAAAGTTTGTGGGTGCATTTTCCAAGTGGTGGATATGGTTATTGTGAGGAAACTGGGCAATTTCTTGGTTTTTTAAAAATAAAAACGAGTTGAAAGATGTGATCTCTTCAAACCACAAAACACGTGAGCTACCTTAGGACCTTAGAATTTAGCAGAAAGAGTTGTTCAAAATTTGAGAACTATTTTAAAGCTTCTTTAGAAGAGCTGTGTTGAAAGGGTTTGAGGGGAGCTTGGGCTTATAGCTTTTGCCAGCAGTTTTTCACATTGGAGAGATTTGAGCAAAGGTCAAAACTTGGACACTGGAAGTAAAATGTTTATGTTTCATGTCTTGGTGCTTGAAATTAGTGGATGTTTTTTGAGACTCAGAAAAGCAAATGATTGTTTTTCTCAAGTAAAGTTTTGGTGGTGGCAGTTCTGTGGAAGAGTAAGAGTAGTTGTGGCGTTATAAAATTGTGTGAAACATAGTTTTTTCTGAAGTGGTTTGTGCCTGTGTGGAGGTCTGAGATGGGAGTGAGAAAAGGAGGACGCAAAGCAGGAAACTTCTGGGTGAGATAAACTGAGATGGGGTCATCAGCCTCCCTCCAGGGGAGATGGGGAGAAGGACTGGGTTAAGCTGGGCAGTACATGTCTTCATTAAGGCAGAACAGCTGTAGTTTGACATTTTGGTGCTCTACAATTGGGATTGGCCAAAGTTCATTTTGGATCCTTTTGGGTTTTGTGCATTCGGAGTCCCGCGTCTCCTTTGGCCCGAGACTGTCGGTGCACGTACAGTATAAAGCTGAGAAAATAGTTCCTTGAACAAATGTGCTCTGCATGTCATGTTCAAAACAAACAGGCAGTGTATTGCTGTGGCAACCAGACAATAAACAAGCGAAAAAAAGGACAATCTCCCTTAAATTCAGTGTGCGAGCAGTTAGTTCATTTAACAGGATTATCTTCTGTAGCGTGTGATCACCACGTTGTAGCAACAGAGTATCTGTATAACATGTATGATATTTCTCAGTCTGCTTTTTATCCCTACAAGTTTATATTTCAATAAATCTAAGAAATACTGTGTGAATATTTAGCATGGTTGCATAATTAAAGAAAAAAGAGCACGAGGTTGGCACTGATGGTCTTAGAAACTGAATAGAGAATGGTGTCTTATTTCATTTCTGTTCATTTTTTCCCTCTAGACGTCACTCCAGGTTCGCAAACAAGCAAACAAAAGGAGTTAAGCTCCTTCTTTAGTCCCTGCCTATGTACCTTAGCTATCAGTGGGGTTTGGAGCTGCTGTGGAGCCTGAGCTGGCAGGCGGGGAGGCAGCGCCGGTCCAGGACAGGGTGGTTCCTGCTGGTTACTCACCCACTGGACAATATGCTGGAAAAGCTTGCAGCACTGCTCTTTTCACCAAGTTCCTGAGTTATGAAGGGCTTCTGTTCAGCCCTGGTTGCAGGCCATCAGCTTCATTGTGTCTCATTTGTTTTTGGAAGCGTCTTTCAGAACTCGCGTTGGTGGGTTGCAGTTACTGTAGCGGTCTAATGCAGACTGCCTTGGAAATGCTCTGTGCCAGTCTTTCAAATGATTTCCTCAGTATTTCTAAGTCTTCTAGCAAATCTTCAGGCAGCTGAGACTGATCCATCTCCTCTTCTGAATCTGTAAAGTAAAAATATTTGTGTGTCACGAAGACAATCCATTAGTTACTAAGGAAGGTATTACATAGATGAGCACATTTAAGTTTGTAACTTGTTGAATTTTATCATGGAATCAAGACTGTTAGATCAATATCATTCAATGATAATTTTATTGGCACCTTTTTTTTTTGAAGTAAAAATTATGTTCACTTCTCCAAAGGAGATGTATTCACTTCACTTTTCTTTTTGTTCCTTCAAAAACGGTCCCAAAAGTTGATTAAGGGGTTAAATACGACTTTTCAAAACTAGTTACAAATTGGCTATATCCAGGTGATTTTCATTAACCTGCATGGTTCCTGCTGATCTGGGTAAAGAAGAGGAAAAGTTTGCGTGCTCCTTGGGTCATATCTGCAGCAGCTTTATTTATGTATCAATAAAAACATAGCAATGCCTGTGACAGGCCTGTGCTGTAGGTGTCAGATGTGGTGTTTCCTCAGCACTCCCAGGCACAGGGTAGGATTGTTGGGTCTGTCCTGTGCAGGGCCAGGAGCTGGACTTGGAAGGGACACATCAGGATCATCAAACTCAGGATATTCCATGATCCTAATAAAGTGCCAGATGTGGTAGCCCTCTTGAGCCACTTATCATAAGCATGCAGTTAATTTAGGAGTATTGGGCCACTGAATTAATTAAAAAGTAGTCTCAGCTCCATGCCCCGACTGTTTTCTCTCTCCTGACTCCTCTGACAAGTGCACAGTCTTATGACCTGTGGGGAAGCAACTGTTTTAAATATTAAAAATCTTGACGTAGCTGATCCAGATTGGAATTGCTTTAGGCCTTGCCCTCCAGCTATTTCAGATGCAGGTTGGCAGTGTGATTGAATAAAAGTTCTTCCCTTGAAAGAAGTTTCTTTTGACTCTGGTACTAAGGCTCATATACACTTGTATTTTATTTCTTTCTTGGCTAGACTGAAGAACCACAGAGACCGTGCTCTGAGCCTCAGTGGGGCTGAAATGGGGTGTAACTCCTGAAACCTGACTCCTGTAAATAAGGGATCCACCATGAACCAACTGCTAGTTCTGAGTGAACAATGGAAGTATTGTGTATTTACATCCATTTTAATACAACAACCAAAACCAAAGCCCCATATGCAGAGTACCGTTTTTGTAAGGAGAAACACCAGCACGGTGGTTGTGTGTGGCATGATAACAGAAATGCACATCCTCTGAGCTCACTTCAAGTGTGCTGGTTGAGATTGAGAAGTTGATGGCTTTTTTAGAGGTAGTTTGAATTTTAGGTCAACAGTTGCTTTCCAACTCAGCCTTCCACAGAGAACAATGTCAGTAGCTGTAGGCAAATGGAAGGGTGAGCTCTGCAGAGAAAAATAACAGATGCCCTCTGAATAGTTACGAGTCTGCACTTAAACAGGCTGAGGCTTCTTCCACAACCCTACTGGGCAGGAGATGATTTCTGAGAAGAGTGATTCTGCCTCGTCAGGGAGGAGCTGACCCATTGGGAGGGGCAGAAAAAGCTGAGGGGAAAGTCTCAGCTGCATCATAAAAGTTCCACTTTCACGAATCCAGTGATTCACTGGCGCTGCCTGGTGCCCTGAGTCACCGGTGGTGACACGAGCCAGCCCCATAAAAGGCCATTAATTAGCTAATTGCTACTAAAAAGAAAGCTGTTAATAGCTCTCACTTTTCATTCAGCCCCACTAAATGCAGAGAATAATGCAGGCTGAGCACTAATATTAAGGAAAATTAATTAATTTCTTTTTTTTTTTTGCCAATGTTATTTACAAATTGAATTAAAGCTGCTCGCTGCCACCATATTGTGATGGAAAGGCAATTAATGGATTTAGGATGAGCTTTCTGATGTTGCTAACTGGATTATTATACATGAAAAATAGGTTTCAGGCTGTCCTAAGGACTGAGGGGATGAAATTAGCTTTGCTGGGCTAGCATAGGCTTTTTGGTGTGGAAAATCATTCTGGAATTAAATGCTACAGAGAAGAAGAAAATTATAAAAAATTATGCTAATTGTAGGGCTTTGCTTCCTTCAGGTTATTGTCTACTTCCTGTGTTTGTTGATCAAAGTATAATTTTGATTATGTTTCACATTTTTTGCATGGAGTTTCTGTGTATAACTGTGGCATCTAGACCCCTTTAGGTTGTGTCTTAAAGAAAAAGTATTGGTATGGGAAACATCCAAACTAAACAATAGTAGACAAGATTTGAAGGGGAAGTAGATACATTTTTACTGTGTTTTTTATTATTTATTTGAAGCCTACCTACCACAGTTGCCTCGCTGAGTAAGAATTTCAGCTTTTCACTCAAGTTTTGGCAGTCCCCATTGTGAACATTAGGGAAAAAGCTTAAAAATACATGGTTTCAAAGCTCAAAAATACCAAAAACAATATAGAAAAGAAGGTAAGAGTAAATAAAGTTAACACTTACTTTCAAAAAATGTTAATTTTAACCCTATATTATGATTTTGGGATAATGAAAAAATCGTTCTTACAATTTTTTTTTGGATGGGTCATTAGTGTTGGAGTTTAATGTGAAAAAAGCAAACAAGTGTTTGTTCTTCCAGTGCCATTACTGACCCCTTCCTTTACATTTCTTTCTGAATGACACTGATTTGAAATGTTTAAATGAGAAAGGACAAATCCTTAAGAAAAGAGGTCGAGGACTTCAGAATCCAAACTGTGGAGAATGTGAGTAAAAGTTGGAGAAGTGCTCATTAGCACAGCCAAAGGCAAGGAAAAGTGGATGTTGTGCTTTGTTAATGTCCCTTTTCAGCAGGGGCTGAGACTGTCTAATCCAATTTTGTGATTTTGGGGGGAGATTTGAAGGCGTGTGGATCCTGGGCCATCTGCTCTCAGGAGATACTTGTTCAGGTAACTTTTAAGTTAAAAAATCATGATTTCTGTAGCTCTGGGAAGGAAATGGTATAAATAACTGATTTGTCAGTCAACTGTATACTGCAAAAACTGTTCAGCTTCAGGTTGAAATGGAATTGCTCTTGTGTATTGTCACTTTTGTAATGCAAGTGTTAGAAAAGAACAAACAGAAGTTGAGAATACTTGGTTTTTATTTAAATTCTATTTTCTGTTCATCTTTCTCAAAAACAGTGAAGTGGCTACAATTTGAACAATACTTAGAATAAGTAATCTGAGTTAAAAGAACTACTCTCAGCTTTGGAAACACTCATCTGTACTGATAAACAAGTGTTAAAAATGCTGGGAGGGAAATAATCTGTGGCAAAAGCAGTAGAGTTTTGAAGGAAAGGAGAAGAACAGTGGAATAGTGGAAAGAAAAACTGAAGGCAAACCTCTTATTTTTGTGTCTCATAGTTCACAATGGTGATTTGTAGCAAAAAAGGCACAATGAAGCTCACACTTGCAGAAGGATATTTGAGTTTTCTAGTGCTTTGTGAGGCCCAAGAAATGGCTGAAAGATGAGAGTTTTTTCTGTTACAAGATAATTAAACTCATTGAAATTGTGCTGAAATTTGTCCTTTGCTGTTTTCTGTTTTCTTTTTGCTGAAGACAAAGTTGGCAGCTCAGAACACAAGAGGAAAGGGTTTTGGGATAGGTGCTATGATGCTGAAAATGAAGTATTTAAACAGCCAGACAAAATGCATTTGTAATGCTCTGACATTTATATCTGCTCAGTCATCTTACCAGTTAGCACCCTGATGGCTGAAACAGTTAAAGAAAACACAGTAACAACTGGCAGTGTGTGACCAGACACCACTGGGATCACAAATTCAGGAAAGCAAAGACAAAAACAGTGAAAAGCTAAAATTTTCAGAAACTAGGTGTGAACCTGTAGGCAGTGGTTCTGCTTTTCAAAGCATTGACCAATGCAGATGTTGAGACATGCAAAGAAAAGAAAAGGTAAAATGTACGGTATTTTTTAAATTAGCATTTTGATTTCTCTTTTCATAGGACACACGGTAATCAAATTTCAAGTGTTCATCTTTCTCAAAATTTGCATCATACTACTAATTTCCCTGACCTTTCAATAAATACAGGCAGATGCACCGTTTTCCAGCTGTTTCTTCACAGTTTTACTCTTTTGTTGGACTGTGTGCAAGTGAAAAGGGAAAACACTTTATTTTTTTGTTTGTTTGTTTTAAAGCAATTGTCATGTTACAGTCAAACAAGAATAGAAATCCTGAGCTGGAGTAGAAAACCACCTTGACACAATTAGAGATCACTACTATGTAGTCTTCTAAGTCTCGTGTAATTGCTGTTAAAATTCTCTGAAATTCAGAAGTATATTTTTTATTTTCCATTAAGAGGAAATATGAACAAATAGCCCTTTTAATGGAAAAGAAAAACAAAGGCAAAATGCTAAGTTTGCAGGGCTAGTTTATGCTGTATTTAAAAGGTGCTGTAAGCTTACATGAATGATTAAAGAGAGACCCCACAGGACCTGAGTATTTGCTGATACTTTAAGTTGTCTATGAATTGGAGTAGTTCTTGAACTGGAGTAGTGCTTGAATAGTATTCCTTTATTTTCTGTCCATGGTAACCATGACAAATTAGCCCAAAACATTCACTGTCACTAGAGAACATAAATCGTTCTTTTCTAACATTTTTGCTGTATGCAATTAAAATAAACAGCTTTATTTCCTGTAAGCCCTTGTGAAATAGCCATTATGAATCAAACATTGAGAGTTTCACTCTCAAGCATGAAAGTCTCTGAACAATGTATATTTTGGTACATATTGAACATTTTCTGTAAGCTCCCATAAATAAATCCAGGAAATGTCGGTCCCTTGAGTACTACCTTCATTAAATCTGGAGCAGCTGTTGTTGAACTTGCACCCAAACATATAATGGAGTCCTTGACATCAAAAACTCTTCCATGGCTGGCATATTATTGTAAGTCTTTGTAAACATGTGTCTGTTCTGGAAGAGGGCTGATTCTATCAAAACTACAAACTGGTTGATGCTGTGGAAAATGGAACTCTAAACCCGTTACGCTCTGGGATATGGTTTATGCTAAACAAACTTGCATTAGTCTTTTTGTATGGTTAATTTTTGTTTGTTTGCTTGGGGTTTATTTGTGGTTTTGTTTGGGAGATTTTTGGTGGTTTTTTTTTTTTTTTGGTGGGGCATTCTTTTGTTTCGGTTTTGTTTTTTGGTGGGTTTTTTTTGGTTGTTTTTTGTTGTTTTGGATTTTGTTCTTTTCTGTTTTTTGGGGGGGGATTATTTGTTTGTTTTTTGGATTGTTTTTTGGGTTTGGTTTTTTGGTTTTTTTTTGGTTTTGGGATGGAAGGGGTTGTTGCCTCAGTATTCTACAAGATGAGAGAGTGGCAGAGAACCTTGTTGTGATAGTGGAATAATTCTACAGAAGTTACAAGATACCTTTTCTGAAATCATGGTGAAAATATTGTTGCCTGAAAATATTAATGCTAGAAAACTGTAAGCCCCTTTACATTCTTACAAGTTGAGTAGGGCCAAAATATGTTATGTTTCATCACTCTAGGGGATGAAATTGCCCTGAGTTTTGTGTATCATTGATTGACTCACTTTAAAGTCATGGAATTGTGGAGTGGTTTGGGTTGGAAGAGACCTTAAAGCTCATCCAGTACCACCCCTGCCATGGGCAGCAAGTTCAACACCTCCCACTGTCCCAGGCTGCTCTCAGCCCCAATATCCAGCCTGGCCTTGGACACTCCAGGGATGCAGGGGCAGCCCCAGCTGCTCTGGGCACCCTGTGCCAGGGCCTGCCCACCCTGCCGGGGAACAATTCCTGCCCAATCTCCCATCCAGCCCTGCCCTCTGGCACTGGGAAGCCATTCCCTGTGTCCTGTCCCTCCAGCCCTTGGCAATTGTCTCTCTCCAGGTTTCCTGCAGCTCCTTCAGGCCCTGCAAGGTGCTCTGAGTTTCTGGAGCCTTCTCTTGTCCAGGTGAACACCCCCAGCTCTCCCAGGCTGGCTCCAGAGGAGCTCCAGCCCTGGAGCAGCTCCGTGGCCTCCTCTGGATCTGCTCCAGCAGCTCCATGTTTTTCTTGTGCTGAGCTCTCCAGACCTCCATAACCTGTCCAGCATCTGATTTCACCCCGAGCGGTGCGTGGAAGGAGCCCTGTCTGTTCAGAGCAGTGTGAGATTCCACCTTTCATGAAGCTCTCCAGGCATCACCATGTCCAAGTGTCCTTTGCAAAATCACAGTCTGAAATAGTATGGACCCAGTTTGGAATTGCAGGGGTAGAAAGGCTTTCTCTAAACTGAGAGGTGTTTTCTTTCTCACTAAGCTGAAGTCCTCATGCTAGGAGGGATTGTTTCATCTGCTTCTCCAACACTGCAACTTCCCAACTTCTGTGCTGGAAAGTGGCTGCTGTCTGGACAAGTCAGCCATCAAAGTTGATTTGTGTTATTGTTTGTTTTACTTCCGGCTTATTTAAATATAATATTATATTTGAATGTTGCTCCCAATTTATCAAGGAGAAAAGTGAGAGGAGTCATCCTGTTTGGATTTCGCTTTTCAGATGCTATTTTTTAACTTGAGAACCAGTGGAAAGAAAAGTCAGCTTGTGTATAAGACTTATGTTACTGCTTTAGAGAAGAGAGGCAATAATCATGATATGATAGAGAACTTATCTCGTTTTTATAAATAAATCCATCCTTAGCTACAATTAGCGAACTGAAGTAGAGGAGCACTAACTATCCTGACCTCTTGCACAACGGGCTTCTCCCAGTGGGTTTTGAAATACAGTATTTGTTTTCATAGTAGTTAGGATTCCTCCTCGTTTTGACGTGAATTATCTTGCAGTTCTGCAGAGAGCTATCTTTCCTCCTGGGAGAGGTATGACAAAAGTGTTTTGTTCTCCATTGATGAGAGCTGCCTCACTGTGTGTGGGGGGAAGAGAATAATGTCCCTAAAAACAGTTTTGCAATTGCACAGTTTTAGGTGCGGTCCCATTATTTTTGTGGAGTGCTACCCTAAATTATTAATCTGTGAAACGTGTATGAAGGTAAGATATCGTTTAATTCCTGAGACTTTATTTAGACGAAAACAGAACCTGATTTCCTGGAGATTCTTGCTATACTCTGTGATCTCTAGAGCCACAGAGGGTTTTTTATTCAGTTGGTGCTGTGTCTCCCTGGAAGGAGCTCTGTGAATCTCATTTAGACATAGGCATGACACTGGTAGTCATGACTGGGATCTTTTGGGGTAACTACCTCTAAATTCAAGTTTAAGACAGGTAAATAATGATTGCTGTGAGCTGTAGGTGCTTAGATCTGTACACAAAAGGTGCTTCTATGCACACGAATGTTGGCTCTTCAGATTTCTCATAGGGATACCTCTTATCTCATAAGATTCTGCTCAGATTTATTTAGAGAGAGGTGAAATAACTTCATTTGCTGTTCCTTCTCTTGTCCCCTTAAGGTCTTCCAAATATAAATGCTCAGATGTGTGAGATACAACCTTTCTGACAGGAGTGTGAAAACTTGGAGAGGCACTTTTGTGCTGTTTCTAATAACCTTTTTAACACCCTTCCCCCGTTCCGTGTGTTTTGGAAGTAGCTGATTTGTAGTTCTTGGTGCAGGCATGTGGTATTTTGGGTTAGTCCACTCCCTGTCTCGAGGAACCCCAACTTGCTGGAAGTTGGGGCTGGCAGATGGTGCATGAATTACACTTGTTTTTGAAGTTACACTTCTGGATTGTGAAGACCCAAGTATTTCCAATTTATTTTTAAAGGCTTAACAATGGAGGTTCCTTCATTTTCTGGGGAAGGCTGCGTTTCAGGTAGATTTCAACACACAAAGGTGATGAAATTATTATCAGATGTCTTTTGCTTCTTGGAAATTTCATCTCCCCGTTCAGTCAGCATGGCATCATTTTTGTTTTCATTTCCAGCATATTTGAATTGTTACACTCCAGTAGATAACAGCAAAATATAGAGACAGTAAACATGCTGCTTTTGCAAGTTTCAGTGTGCTCTGACATAATTAATGTTAACAGAAATTTGGATAGCAGTTACCTATTCTCTTTTGTTCCTTGGTACTCTTTTCAAGCAACATTTGCTGTAATTACCATCATCACTTTCCAATGGTTCATAGAAAGGGAAAAGAAATTATTTAGCAGCGTTGAGCATCCTTACTTAACTTCTAGTTATTTTAGCGGTTGTTTAAATGTTAGCCAGCCAAAAAAATCCAGCGAGCTCTGAGGTTGGTCTGAGTGGTGTTGGCTACTGGCTACAGGATGCTAGTCTTGCAAAACATGAAGTAGTATTTTTCATTTTGCAAGTCAGGCGCAGGATAAGGGATATCTCCACTCCTTTTTTTTTTTTTTTTTTTTCTTCTTTTAATGAATTCTTATACTTTGGGGTTTTGGCAGCAAAGAGCTGTTCCCGTGTGCTGTGCTGCTGCTCTGGTTCATCTCTGGCTCATGTTTGTGTGGGCTGGTGTGGTCACTAACACTATTTTGCTTCCCAGCCTGGGCTGTTTCACTCTACCAGTGTCATTCCAGTTCAGCTGCGTGGGGCTTGAAAGCACCCCTTCCTCCAGCTTACATCTGAGGATAAATAATCACATCTTGTGTGTTTAAGCCAGCTGTCCCAGAGTGTGGAACAGCTTCTTCTCCAAAGTCTCCTCGTAGATACCCGTGCTCTTTGTGTGCACAAGGTGGGATGTGCTCAAACGAGCAGTTTCCTTGTACGTCCCTAAGAAAACCTTGGTGTTAACTCTGGTGGGAAGCAAGTTCAGTGATCAGTTTTGTAGTTCCAGAAACAGTGGTGGTTGGGCTCTTGTTTCCTCAGGCAGGGGTTGTTTTAGGGCCAGGCTTTTGCAGGTCTGTGGCTGAGCAGGCAATGCAGGAGGCTGCTGAGAACCTCAGCAAGTTATATTTAGCAAAGTGGAGATAACTGCTCTCCTGAGGAGAGCTCAGACCATGTAAGTACTTGTTTTATCCCAAAAAAGAACCTACATGAACACGTCAGGCCTGTTTAGCTCCGGACATGCCATTGTCTCACTAAGCACTGTCCGTGTGACAGTGAAATATTGATGTAAATTAAGAAAAATTACAAAATTAAACTTCTTACCACTCTCTCTGTGCGCAGAGCTCTATGTAGGGTGGTCTTGCAGTCTGGGATTCCATCACAGCTTCCTGGGCAGGGCTTTCCCCAGGTCACCAGAGCCAGATCCTGCCCTTGGAAACGGTTGAGTTCTCAGTGGTTCTTGACAGACACATCCCTTTAGATCTTATTTGGCCCATAATTTTAGAATAGTGACCTTTTTTTTAATGCTGATAACTGCTGGTTGACATGTGACACTAAATGACATTTTGTGCTTTAAAGGAAAAATTACCTCTCCATCTTTAGCTATTGCTTGCATTTGCTGCTGGGTATCTTCTTTTCCAGCTTGTTGCTGACTGAAATATATGTGTTCATTGAGTTTTGCCTTTTTTATCACCTGAATGTATTGTTTTCGGGTTGGTGGTTTTTTGGTGGTTTTTTGTTGTGGTTTGTTGGGTTTTTTGTTTGTTTGCTTTTTGGGGTGTTGGTTTGTGGGTTTTTTCTTATTGATCATGTTAAACAGCACTAGCTCAGCCAGAGGTTCTTTAAGGTGATCCCACTGCTAGTATTTTATTGTTCTGAAGTAAATAAGGTAACAATATTATTATCTTAATATTATATTATTATCCTAGTAAGTTGTTGCCTTAGTGTCCTAATAAAACAATATGGGTGCCTAAAAATCAAACCAAAGTCAAACAAAACCACAAAATCTCAGTATTTTCTGGTTCATAAGAAAGCTTTAATTCTACTCCTGTAGATTTCAGAAAATTCATAGGTGGTCCCTTTTGCACTGGTTTGCTGGCACGTAAAACTGAAGAAAATAAAATACAACAGAGTTGAACAGTGGTGTTTTTCCTCCACTGAAATTACTGCAAAGATGAAATTAAATTCTGAGGTTCTTTCCCACATTGAGCCATTTCTGTGATAAGGGAAGTGTTCTGCTGTTGGCCTCTGACAAACAGCTGGGGCCATCCAGAGGGAGCCTGTCCCTGCCGCTGGGTTGGGAGGCTGCAAAATTAAGGAGACTTCACTCTTATTGCTGGATCCCCTGGAAATTATTGTGTTCTGCACATAAAATGCCCTGATGTGGCTTTTTGGTGCCTCATCTGAGCACCTCATGTTGTAAAACATCATCCCATGAAGTCTCCAGTTGTGCTCTATAGGATCCAAAGTGTGAGAAAGAAATGTTTTCCTTCATCCAGGGTTGGCTTGGCTAAAGAAAACATTAATTCTCTAAATACTTTGTCATGAAAACTTTTGAGAACGGTATTATGCGGAAAGGAAAGTAAATGTTTTGTTTGTGTTGCTAGCAACCAGTTTAGTGTAACTTTTTTATCTGTGAACTATATTTCTTTTGCAGATGAGAATTTATAAGATTTCAGGGAAAAATATTTCCTAATTGCATCCATTCCAGTTTTTGATCTGAGTAAAAACTTCCATTGCAAAAAGACGAATTTTAATTGCATTCATTTTAAGAATTAGGTAAAGGATTTAAAATGAGGGGGTTTTTTTTGGTCTTTCGATAGATTCAGGTGATTTCCAGTTTCAGAAAACCTGTTTTTATTTGAATTATTATTGGAACTTAATAGAGGTTTCCTGAATGCAAAGTTGTTGATGCCTTTTATCATGATAATAATCCATATTGGAAAATTACTTGCTGGAATTGAAATTGTAGTGCCCATGAAGAGATCTGAGATAGAACTTAATAATTACCTTGTATCAGTCAGGATGAAGTGATATTTGATCACTCAGGAATGACCTGTGATCAGTCAATCCTCTGAAATGGCCTTTACCTATGGAATAATGAAAAATAATTTAATTATTCTTACTCATGAATTACTCTTAATCATGATAGAATATGTAGTTCTGAATGGAGTCACACAATGGTTCCTCCAGACACTTTTGGGAAAAATGGCCCCAAGGACCATCAGTTTGGGGTTCAAGATGTGCTGCTGCTCCTGCTGAACCTGGAAATGGTTCAAGCTTGAGCTGTCCTCCTAGTGTCATAATTTCAGATGAGAGCTGGGTTTGCCTCATGGCTCCTTGTTGGGACCACTGTGGTCACAAACACTTCACTGTTGTTGAAGGGGAGTTATTCTTGTGACAAAAGACGAGGGAAGGTGCATGCTTAAACCCACCTCCAACCAAGTGAGAATCTCTGTTAGCTGTAAAAATTTACATCCTGCTATTACTAGGTTGTGTGGTCTAGAACAAGTGTTGGTTGTCAAATTTCTACCTCTCTGACAGTGTTTTACAAGGAAATTCAGGCAAGTACTCCTTGATTTTTAAAAATACTTCTTTCATTCTTATTTTTCTTAAGGCTTAACTTAAAATAGTGTCCTCAGGGCTGATGCAAGTAAACAATATGAAAAGGGATGTAACTGTAGGGAGAGAAAAATCAGTAAAGTTTTTTTCACCTGCATTGCATTCCTGAACCTGAACTTGTGCTGATTTCTTTCTATGTGAAAATAAGATTCTGGCTTTTTTTTGTTTCTTTAGGCTCTTGGATGGAAAGAAGTGTTCTACTCGTGTCTTGATAATTTATAGAAGTGTTTATGTCCTTCTATGAACTCAGCACTGCCTGGAATTTTGGCTCTGCTGGTTTTGTCATGTTCAGTACATATATCTCGTGATGCATTGAGTATTTCTATGTTTGTGGGTGGGGCACAGCATACACAGATGTTCAGATTGCTCAGATTAGGTGCACAATCTTCAATCTCTTGCCTTTTTTTTTTTTAAATAGAATAACTCCATTCAATGAAGTTTTTACTAAGTATCTAGTTGTTTGGATCATGAAGGCTTTAGCACGTGGCTGTCAACATCCTGAAGGGATTTTTTTTTCAAACAAAGGTTAAAATACCATCCTGAAAACAGTCTATGGTTGTTCTAAATGAGTGTAGTGTTATTACTCACACTGGAAAATTGTTTGTAGTGCTTAGCTGGGAACACTTTTATATTTTGCCTCGGTCTAGGCATTATCTCATGCTTATTCACGTGGTTATACATTTACTTTCCAAAAAGAAAAGCAAAAAAAAGGAGTCGTGTGCAATCCTGGAGCTGTTTACTGCCAGCATATTCGGGGGGAATCAGACCCAGATTACTGCAAAATGCTGGCACGTCAGCTCCAAGGGTGTATTCACCAAGGACTTTATAGTTTCCATTACTTCCCAAGCCTAAAGGTCAGTGTTTGAAGGGAAGTAGCTCCCAAGACAAGTTGTCTTCATATCTGACAGTTATTACTCCAGACATTTCAGTTGTGCTTTACTGCAGTTTTTAAAGAAAAGCTGCAGTCTGGGCTTCACATGTAGGAATAGGATCAGTTGACAGGTAGAATTAAAGTGCTCCCATTATGCAGCTCATGATGTGGTGGTGTTTTTTTTTTAATCTAGGGAGTATTAATCATTTATATTTTGTTACCTTGGAACCTTTACTGACAGTAATATCACCAGCACTCCTGCAAGTCTTGCTTTTATTTTGGAGATCTTTGGGTGAAAGCACATTTATATGGGTCTACCTTTCATAATGTTTGTAGAAACTTCTCTGGAGGTTTCATGGGGCTTTTTTCAGTGTTTCATGTTCATGCTACATATGCTTTGTGACTGTTCAGAAAAAGAGCTTCACTCTGGTCCTTTAAACATTTTACTTAAATAAGTTTTGGTTTTTTTTCTGGAATAATTTTTGAATTGGAAACCTGGACACAAATGAAGAATATTTGAAAAAAAAAAGAAAGCAACCAACCCAAAAGCCAATAGATTAAATTAAAAATCCTTGGCAGGTATCCTTTCATACTTTTGGGAGACTCAAGCCTCAAACTCAAGGAAGTTGCTGTGTACTAAGTTTGTGTGCCAGCTGTTTTATGGTAATGGCCCATGTTCTGTTCTTAGCCTCTAGGAAATAAATTCTGATTTAAGCTATCTCATAAGGCTTTCCCTCTGAAATCTAAATTAACACAGTTGTGAACTGTTCATGCATTTAAGCCCGGAGACCCAAATCCAGATGTTATGTCTAGAGTCTATTGTATTATTGCCACACTATAAATTACATGAAAAACAAGGAAGAAAACAAGTTTAGATCTCCAAGAAAAGCTCATTTCCTAATTCATTTAGGGCAAGTTTTAAAAATAATAAAAAGTGCAAGTGTTTTACCTTGCTTCCTAAGGAAACAAAGCTTATGTGGTCATGCTGTGTGCCTCTGCTGACTGCCAGCCTCTTACCTCCTCCCCTTTCCCCCCAATAACTTCTGAAACTCCTGGACAATTTCAAACAGATTTGACAGGAGTAAAGGTCTCAAAGATATCAGGTTCCTACTAGTTTCATGGAAATAGGTGCCTGGATGGAGAAAAAGAGACCCTATTCATGTGCCTGCTTTGGAAAAAGCTGTGGAATGAGATCAACTGTATTATTAGACACTAGCAAATCCTCACGGGAGAGAGAAGTTATGAATGCATTAAATAAGGGAAAAGCTTTGACTGGATTTCTCACCTTTTTAGACATGAGGGGATCCAGCAAAAGAGTCACAGCCATAGGAAACCAGCCTTCAGTAGTTCCATTGCTCACAGATCTGCTGCCTGCTCAGCGAGGTGGGAACGCATCTGATCCTGCCTGGAGCCGCGGAATTAATGAGGGAAAAGATGAAAAAAATACAGGCCCTTTAAGGGTGTCCTGCTTCAGTCCTCTTTGTAAGCTCACTTCAGAGGCAGAGGGGTAGCAGGGAGTTGAATGGACAGTATTGCCTGGAGTACAGAAGGGAATGATAAAAGAGGAGAAGCACAGAAGAGAATAAAGCATTTGGGGTGCATGCATAAAATGCAAACCTGCCAGTTTTTGTGTGGTGAAATAGAAGTTTCAAAAAAAATCCAACAAAATGCTTGAATTGTTGGTTCTTTACATAATCATGTTATCACTGTTTGTGGAACTATAAGGTATAGTTGCCTGTTCCATATTTATTGTTCTAAAAAGTAACTAGTGCACCTGAATTTTATAGATTCTTGCCTTTGGCTTTTTTTAGTCCAGTAGCTTTGATTTTTTTTTTTTTTTTAATTGGTGAAGTGAAACAATTTATGTGATTACCATTGGGGGGGAAAAAAAAAAGGAAAAAAAGTGGAAGAAATACCTGATGTTATGGTTGCTGAGTATTATCCCTGCAGTTCATTTTAGCATCCAGTGTATTTCTTATTTTAAGGGATTCGGTTGCACAGTGGTAAAGAAACATTGGTGTGGGGGAGAAATTAGTGGCAGCTTTCTGTGGCTTAGCACCTTGAGAGATGAGCATTTCTGTAGTGCAAATGCTTTGCATCTTCACTCACTTCATGCCTTTTTTGGGAATATATCTCACTTTTTACAAAGATAGATTTGGGTCTTGCATATATGTATTTTTTAATATATATATATATATATATATAAATATATATGTATGTGTAGGTTTAAGGTTAGAGGAGGAACTGCTCTCATGAGCAGAATTTTTTATAGTAAGTTTGAAAAAATTGTTACAGAGGACTTTGAGGCAGTGGAACCACAGCCTGGGTAGATCCTGACCAGACCATGCCACAGCTGTCAAAATTCAGTAGCTAAAGACCCTTTCAGCCTGGGTGGGATTAAGCTTCACAGAAGTAGCTGATTGTATAGATACATGAAATGTGGTGTTTCTGAGGAGTGTAGAGATTAAACAAGGAAGTTTTCCAAAGGCTTTAAGGAATGACACATAGATAAAATGCCATTCATGAAAGAAATCCATTAGTTCCTTGCTTAATAGGTGTTTTTGGTACTCTAACCTATTTACATGGCTTTTTTTTTTTCTTGCTGGGTGGGGGATGTTCAAGAATTATCTGATGTTCTTACTGTTTTAATTTACCATTTTTCATTCCAAAACTGTCTGAAAACCAGGCATCCTAAGGTGTAGATAATCCCTATGCCCTGGTGATTCTTACACGGGGTACATGTGACAGGGTTAAATGAAAGAAATGAAACATGCAAATAGATTTTTGTGACGTTTGAAGACAGTATTAAGATCCGTGTCTGTTTTCTGTGGATTTTCACTGTCTGCTTCGACAGAGTTTATATTTGAAATTAAATGTGCAGTCCTGGGCATTCACAGCTAAGAAATGCAAGCTGAAATTGGGAGGAAGGTTGTGTGATCTGAGGGATAGAGAAAATAACATGTCCATAGCCAAAGCTACATAGAGCTTCAGTCCAACAGAAAGAATACTGAGAAATTTATTTATCTGTAAGTTATGGAGTCTGAACATGACAGAGGGAGAAGAGCACTGGGAATAGAGTATGTCTGAGAACAAATGGATACAAATTGAGCGTGTGTGTGTGTTTAGGAGACAAATCAGGAAAAAAATAACCCAGCCAGACTAATGAGATGGGGAAATTTTTGAAAAATTAAATTCCTCTGTGAGGGGGTTTATGTGACACTATTTCTTGTGATTGCACAGAATTGCAGGTCCCAGGAAAATGATGTTCAGGTTTTGATAAAATATCAAAAGTCTCAAAGAAGTGGTCATCCTCCTCTTTCCCAGAGCCAGGCAGTGGTGCGTGTTCGGAGAAAGAGGGACAGGAGCCATAATCCCACAGTTCCCAGTGGGATGTAGTGGAAAGGTGGTTGGTTAACTGTGAGGTCAGTGAAGGCTCTGGAGAGGTTGTGTGGGCTCAGTGCTTGGAGCTTTCCAGTTCCCAAGTGGAGGAAGCCCTGAGCAGCCTGGCCTGACCAGGAAAGGGGAAGGGGTTGGGCTGGAGACCTCCAAGAGCTCCTTCCCGGTCAGTGACTCCACAAAGAGCTTTCAGAGCCTGCTGCCAGTTCAGCCTATGCTGAGCATAAAGGTTGATGAGGGATGGAAGGAGTAACAGAGCCTTGTTAGTCCTTCTGGGGATGGGTATCAGTGTGTTCTAGTACCTGGTGATGTTCCCAATTTCTCCGTAGTTTCCTCTACAGGTGCGTGCTCCTTGCACCACAGTCCTTACGGGGCCCACGGTGCCGTGAGTGTGTGGGGTTGAGGGCACGAGAAACAGTGGAGCACTCTCCAAAAAGTATTTGGGAACTGCTGCCATGCCAAAACAAAGGGAAGCCAGAAGGAATTTAATTTCCAGTGGACATGAAGCTAATAGGATGGCAATTTGGAAGGTTTCTGCAGCGTGTGGTAAAAACCTGAGAGAAATGTCAATCACTGACGTCAGCTGTTTTGCTCTAGAATAGATGTAATGCCTTCGTCAGGGGGGAAGTTTGTTGCAGGCCGGGTTTTTGTGTTAAACTTGTTTTTTGTAGTTGGTGAGCATATTTTTACACTGTCTGATGTAACCTGCCAGATTTCTTGGCTTCCGTGGAGCTGTGTAATTTTTTCTAGCTTCCTAGAGTTTGCTGTTACAAAAGCAACTTCTGCTTTCACGTTGTCACCACTGTATTGTGCAAGTCCAGTGTACTCGTTTTATTACCACACCCAGGGATGTCATAGTTACTGCTGAATGATTTCCCTGGAGATAATAGTGGCACAGCTTTAAAAAATCAAGACCACTCACTGATTGACTTAAGAAATAAAAATGGTATAATGCTTTCCAGATTGAAGCTTGTAACAATACTTTCTTTGTGTAAGTGTCAGC
The DNA here is from genome assembly GCF_009650955.1 of Corvus moneduloides. Classification (NCBI taxonomy): domain Eukaryota; kingdom Metazoa; phylum Chordata; class Aves; order Passeriformes; family Corvidae; genus Corvus; species Corvus moneduloides. The sequence goes on from NC_045511.1 coordinate 76,246,344, forward strand.
ATCATTCATTTGTAGGTCATATTCTTTAACCCTGTACATGAATTTTCATTAACATTTTTCTCTTTTAAATTCTTAGGTATTTTCGTAGCGAAAGCTTTTTTTTTATCCAAGTGTTGATTCTACCTTATTTCAGAGTCTGTGTGCCTGTGGAGTAGGAGAGGTAGCTGACATTTAACAGGGAATCACAGCCTGTCTTGCTAGAGCTCCAGCTCGCGACTGCGAAAAGAAAGTTGCTGTATCTCACATGTAAGGCACAACCTCCTTTTGTGCTAATTCCTCTGGAATTAAATTAATTCAAGTTTAATTAGTTTTAATTAAGACATTCAGTGGTTCTGTCCTGAATGTTACGGCTAATGTCTGACTCTGTAGTGAGGGATTTGCTTTCAGTACCAGCAGCAGACAGGGGCACTGGTGGGTGACTGCAGGGTAGTTCACCTGTACAGCTTTTAACACCTTCTCCTAGCAGGAGTTTTCTAGGTAGCCACAGAGCTGGTAAGGAGTACTGGGGCACCTCTCCTACGAAAAGAGGCTGAGAAAATTGGGGTTGTTCACCCTGGGAAGGAACAGATTGTGTGGAGACTTCAGAGCACCTTCCAGGATCTACAGGGAAGGGATTCTGCATTGCGAACTGGAGTGACAGGACAAGGGCGAATGGGTAGAAACTAAAAGAGGGGAAATTTAGGTGAGATATTGGGCAGGAATTGTTCCCTGGGAGGGTGGGCAGGCCCTGGCACAGGGTGCCCAGAGCAGCTGGGGCTGCCCCTGGATCCCTGGCAGTGTCCAAGGCCAGGCTGGACAGGGTTTGAAACCACTTGGGACAGTGGGAGGTGTCCCTGCCCAAGGCAGGGGTGGCACTGGGTGATCCTCAAGGTCCCTTCCAACCCTTCACATTCTCTGATTCTGTGATTCTGTGCTTGGAACAGGGCAGTGACAAAAGGTTTTGTTGTCGTGTGGATCTGTAGGGCTTTCCTGCTCCAGCACAGGGGTCACAGCTGCTTTCACAGACTGCAGGTCTCCGAAAAGCCAGACAGGGACTGCACAGCTGCTCTGTGCTGGTGGCCTGCTCTGGAATTTATTTTTTTCCCCGTCAAATTCTTCTTTAATATTTCCCTGGTGAAAGGATGTTGCTTAGGCAATACCTTGCAGGAGGCAGCATCTGTCTGCGAGGATGTAGGTGTTCCTGAGTGTGCTAGAACAGTCTGAAATGCTGTTTTAGGAGCAGAGCACAGGGATCTCTGTGTCTCACTCAGGGGCAGGAAGCGTGGAAGCTGAGTGAGCTGAATTAGAGCCTGTAACAGGTTGTACAGGGTTGACTTGTACAATTAAACCTCTATCATCCAGTTCACATGCTGGGAATATTTTAATTTCAAAATCAGACCTAAGTATCTGACAAGTGTGCTCTCTCTAAAAATTATTTGTTAATTAGTTTTCAAAACAGAGAAGGAAAAAGTGAAATACTCTGGGCTAAGATTTAATAGGAGAGACTCACAAACACACACAACATATATATCCATAAATATATCTATATCTATCTACCTGTATATCTGCTATACCCTGGCAGGACAACAAAGGACAGAATCTATCTAAATATTTATTTTTTCCACCTTGTGGAAGTGTAGAAGTCCTTGTATATATATTATGGAAAAAAAAATACTGTTAGAAAGGGTTGTTAGAATACCTTACTAATACAGAGAGAAATCATGACCAGCAAAGCAGATGTAATGAGAATTTCCAGCATGGTTTTTTTTTTCTTATAGACATAATGAAAAATTGTTGTTACTGGAAATCAGCCCACTGTTAGTGCTTAGCTTCAAGAGACGTTGCTGTCTGAATGGCTCCTCCTTTCAGTGCATAACCTCTGATAATTATTGCCTTAGGTATGATAACTCTCATTTTTAGTGGAGTGTAGTAATGCAAAGGTTATATAGCAGATATATATTATTTAATGCAAAATTAAAATTCGCTCTATACAAGGAAGTAATTTTCAGTTTTGGAAGCTTCTGTGAAAAATGTGTTGTCTCTTTTTAATAACTTGTTTTCTTATGTGAAACACATCAAGTGTAAGCATAAGAAGAATAATTATTTGAGAAGCTTTTCAGTTATTTCTGAAATATTTTGTGTCTTATGGTTGACATCACTTCTTTCTTCATCTCTAGGAGACAAACAGTGGGCAGGGTGAGAGGTCAGGGGAAAATGACATTTTTGTCACAGGCTTCTAGTTCTTGTTTTTATTTCTTAAGCTTAAAATACAGGCCTGGTGAATGCATAGGGACTCTGATTTCTGATTAAGGGAACACAGCTTTCTAAATGGTTCTGTGTTCATCTTCCTGTGCCTTTAAAAAAATTAAAACTTGAAAAAAAAAATCCCAACAAACAACAAAACAGATACTGAAGGCCAGCAGTGTATCAGTCACAGTCAGTCTGTTGTCCCCTGGGACCTCTACCAGATCTGCTCCTTCTCTGTATAAATGAAGTGTCTACTGCTTCGGTGTTTTACATAATGTTTTCTTGAATGATCTGAAAGGGGAAGTAGAAAGCACATTAGTTACATCTGCAGATGGTGCAGGGCCAGAGAGCTACAGCAGCTGTAAGGATGGCGAGAAATTTAAATTCATCCAGGGAGCAGCAACGTGCAGGAATTTACAAAGCTAACAAAAAATTTAAAATTCACCAATACCAATTTACAAAACCACCTTGGAAACGTGATCCAAGCCAAAGACATGTTGCTTGTCAAATTAGCTGAGTGAGGTGTTAATGATGTTTTCTTTCGCTCCTGCAGTAAGCAAGAGCTGTTTATCTTGATATCCCACCCAGTTAACTGTTTGTTATGGTATCCTGATCTTTAACCACTTCCCCTGCATCTCCCTAGAACTGTTTGCAGTTTCCCTACTGTGGTTTTGGCGATGAAGGACAAACAACTGGACTGTTTCTTGGTTTAGTTGCAAGGAAAAACTTAGCAGTGTGTGGGAAAAACTAACATCTCCTTTTTAATGATATATTTTTTTCCCCCACAATTCTTTAATTTTAATAGAATTCTGTCTGCAGTTTACACCGTCTGTCCCAAATTCAGAGTCCTTGGATATAAAATTGTGTTGTTTCGTCATCTTCTCCTCTACCAATCCACTTTCCAGTTTGGGATGCCAGCAGGTCCCCAGAGCAGAACTGCCCCGAGATTTCTTTTTTTTCTTTAGGTTGTTTTACTCCTGCTTTGGGAATTCAGTCGACCTGGCTGCTTTTCTGGCTTATCAGCAGGTCCGCAAAGGTCTCTGTGTGTTAAACAGGTGCCGTGAAACAATTCCAAGCTGCAGGAGCAGCCTCGGGGAAGGGGTTTTTGGTGCACTTTGTGTGGCACGCTATGTGAGGGAGGCAGGATTGCGGAATGACAGGGTGCTCTGGGATGGAAGGGACCTTAGATCCCCTCTCGTTCCACTCCCTTTCCATGGGCAGGGACACCTTCCACTCTTCTGGGGCTGTCATGGTAGTTTGGGTTTAATTAGGGCTGTATCCGTAGTTCTGTGTTTCCCTGGAGGCAGCTGGATAATGAGCTCCCCGCAGCACGTTATCCTAAATTAAGATGAGACGACTGGGGGAGGAGGGAAGATACGGAAGAACACTTGTTTTGCAGAAACCTTACTGCGTTTGTCTTTTTTTAGTGGATTTGTCAGCACCTGCGTGATAAATTTAAGCCTCCTGGTGATGGGCTTGCTCTGCTCACCTTTTGTGGGCCTCCTAGAGATGGTCCACAGGTCTCAGTGACACAGAAAGCAGGGCAGTGAAGTTTATTGTGAGAAAGTGGGCAATAGTCAATTGCTTTGCATAAAGACTGAATTAAAGGCTAAACTAAAGATTAACTGTCAGTGTTGGACTCCAGCACCTGCAAGGATGGGCACATTCTCTGTGTCCCTGTAGCAGTGTGAGGTTTTTTTTTTTTATAATTATAATTGCTTTTGGAGTGTCTACTGTGTGTCTGGCATGACTTTGGTTGTGCAGTGGTACCAGGCTTTCAGAATAAATCTATTGCTATTCACTTTAACCTGTTTTGAGATTATGCATATTTTATTCTTTTTGTGCAGTGAAAACTGTAATTTGTTTGTCCTGATTAAACATATTTTCCTATACCTGATCTCAGTTGAATATATTAAGGCAAAAGACAAAAATGATGTGCTCTCCTTGCTATTTCCTTCACAGTGAAAGATTGTGATGCTTCTTATCTGTGCTACTGTGCCTCTCTATCTCTGTGAATTCTTTATCCAAATAGCGTGGTGGTGGCTTGCAAGTGATGAAAAACAGTTTCCTTTACACGAATGTCCATCTTTGTTACTGCTGTCAGACAGCAAGTGTGATATTCAGGGGATGCACTCCAATCTGTGGGCTACTGATAGTGTAATCTAATTTCCAAAAATAAATTAAAAGCATCTTTTCATCTGTAGCCATCAGATGTACGTCAGCTAAAGACAACAACGCTTTAGAGACAGCACATGCGAATTTGGTGGCTAATTGGAAATTAAACCTTTGGGTTTCCCACATTTTCTGATAGACTGACCTTGCTGAAGGAGGTCAGGATGGTATCATGTGTTGCGGCAGAGACTTCCACAGATAAAAGGTCTGAGTGGAGGGCTTGTTACTTGTTTCAAACATTGCCTTTGGAAGGTTTGTGAGCAGTTTTTACCAGGCCTTTTTCAGTCCAAATTTATGCATGGTATTAGTGAAACTTGCATTTAAAAAAAGAGTTAACAAACAACAGGTATTTTTTTAATCAATGTATTTTATGTAATTTTCCATGCCCTCCCAAGTAAAATGGGGAAAAAAATAAATCAAACTGCGTTTCTGATTTTAATAGATGAGGTGCCACAACACAGAGTGAACCCTTCCCTGGCATGTAGCACTTACATTGATGTATTTTTTAAGATGTTACAGCTGTGCATTCAAGTTGAAAAGATGGGTAATACTTCTATTCATAGGGAAATGCCGCAAAATTTATGTCAGTCTTTTTGATAATCACAGGATGCGAGAGAGGATGCCTTCTCCTTCTGTGTAACCCTCACCAGCTCGGTGTTTCTGCAGCAATTTCTAACCAAATCCAAGTACTTTCAATGCCTTTTTCCTGAAAGATCTGCTTCTGCTGCAGCTTCAGCTGGTCAAAGTCACAATTGTCTCTTCCGCCCCACTCTGCTTTCTCAAAACCTCTTCTCTCAAGTATTTTTCTGTCAAGTCAGGCGAGTGCTGTTGTCTCTGGATGTGTAGGGGCTCAAAAAACACTCTGGGGCTTCTGTAGGTTCTCACAGCTGCAGGAATGTACCTTGAGGGGGCTCAGATTCTCCATCCTCTGGCCACTCCAGATCACCAAAGAACAGGCCCTTAATTCCTGATTTGCCTTTTTTAAGGTAACACATGTGACCCTCTTCAAACAGCCTCGAAATCCTTCTTCCACTGCCTCAAACTGTCGTGTTGGATGTTAATGTGTCCTCACCCAGCTCTGCGTGGTTATAGCTCAGCTGGCACAGGTTTGTATGTATGGCTGAGCTATTCTTCCTTTAACACGACAAAAACAACAGTTTTCTGTTGTTTCTCCCAGACCAGGCAAAACAAATCTGTTCAGATCTCTTGTATATCCTGTACAACATCCCCACTGCTGAAGAAACACAGTGGGTCATTACAGATCCTTTAATCTCACTGAGCTAACCAAATCCAAGCACTTTCAGCGACTTTTTCCTGAAAGATCTGCTTCTGCTGGTGAGGCTGCCTGTTTAATCGAAGGACTCCTTTTATGAGTAAGGACTTGCTGTCTGAACCCTGGAGGTGACAACTTGCTGGCTAGATTTTACATATTAGCTGCATAAATCCCAGAATCCCAGGGTATCTGGGGTTGGAAGGCACCTCTGGAGCTCACCCAGCCCAAGCCCCTGCCCAGCCCCAGGCAGGGTCCCCTGGAGCAGTGGCACAGGAACGTGTCCAGCTGGCCTTGGGATGTCTCCAGAGAGGGACACTCCAGGCCCTCCCTGGGCAGCTGTTCCAGGCCTCTGCCCCTCCATGGACAGAAGCTCTTCCTCCTGCTGGGCTGGAGCTCGGTGTGGTTTATTTTATGGCCACTGCTCCCCACCCTGTCCCTGGCAGCACGGAACAGAGCCTGGCACCATCCTCTGGCACCCTCGGAGGTGTTTGTATGGATTGATGGGATCCCCTCTCAGCCTTCCCTTCTCCGGCCTGGCCAGGCCCAGCTCCCGCAGTCTCTGCTCATCCCAGAGCTGCTCCAGACTCCTCCTCAACATTGTGGCCCTCTGGAAATAATTAGCATGTAGATTATTCCACATATTCCTCCATTCTCTGTGTGACAAATTTGTTGCCTCCCTTTGAACTGGAGGACTGTAAGGTATTTCTTACGCTTATTAAATATGTATTCAAGTTTACTGGAGCAAAGCTTCAGTGAAGTTTCTTGTACAGTTGAAATAACTCATTATTTCCTTGTGTCCCAGTTCAGACTTGGATCTCTGAAGCTGCAGGAAGTCCCAAGCCCAGCAGAGGTGGTCAAGGAACTCATTGGTTACTGCCTGGACAGCCTGGGAAAGCTGCGGGCCAAAACTGAGCATCTGCAGAGAGAAAATGAAAGGCTCTTCAGCAACTGGAGTGATGTGGAGAGGAGGTGAGTTCCCAGGTGGATTCACAGGTGACACCTGAGAAGCTCAGCAGCAGTGGACAGAAATTTTTATGCACTTGAGACGTGCTTTGAGCTCAGTTACTCACAGCCCATATAGCTGTGGATCTCCTCCCTTTGGCAAAGATGCAACTGATACTAAAAATTTGCAATTAAAGCTGGCTTTAGCTTCTGAACTAGAAAAAAAAAAACCCTGAACACTTCTCTTATCTGTGGAATTCGCTTGACTTTCTTTAGGAAGTCTTTTCCTTAACATTATTTCCTATAATTCTTGAGACTAGCAGTGTAAATTATTTACATTTTCGAGTGGGGAATAAGTTGCTGTTTCTTGCATCTGTTTCCCTTGTTGAAGCAGCCAGAATTGAAAATTGAGTGCAGTATTATAGGAAGAAGTATTATTTTGCAAGAGATTTTTCTAACTGCTATTGCAGTTGTGATCTGAATTGTGTGTCATTCTGTAGTGAAATAATCTGTGCTTGTTTCAGTGAGCATAAAACTCTTAGCACAGAGCAGTCAGAGATGTATCTTGCTTTTCGGTAGCTTCACATGAAAAAAACCACACAATCTAGGAAGATTGATGAAAGAATGCAGCAAATTTGCGTTAATTTACCTTGAAAAAGAGAGCCAGCTTTTGGGAGGAGTTAGTTTTGTTTCCCTCTCATTAAAATGAGTAACAGTTTCTCCTGACAGTCTCCCTGACAAGCAAAGGGCCTCCCTAAGAAGTGTTTTACTGCTTAACAGTGTAGTTGAACAATAGTGTATTGTATAACCCATGTTCTGTACTGCATTACATGCTGATGTGTAAGAGGCATTAGTGCTTGTATCAATTTTCAAGGTTGGGGTGGCACTTTTACAGAGTTACCCCAAAGAAAAGGAGGAAAAACAAAAACCAGACCAAACAAACAAAAAAATAAAAATCAGAGTTGCGTGACAGACTTTGCTCTCAGTGCAGGCTGGTGGGTTTCTGTAGTGTGTTTATAGCTGGAGTAGATTAAATGTGGCTTTTTCAGAATAAGCACTGAAGGTTTTATGGTCACCAGTCTTTGGCCATGTCTGTTAAATGTTAAATTTAAAAATCATTTTCATTCAAGAAGTATTGGGCTTTTTGGTTTGGTGTTTTGGTGAGGTTTTTTGTTTGTTGTGTTTTTTTTTTTTTTTTCCAATTTGGTTTGGCTTGGTGTTTTTTTAAATACTTTTTGCCACAGCCCAGTTCTACCCTGCTGCCTTCCTTTGCTGCTTTGGCTCCGAACGCTGTGAGTTGCCCCGAGCTGAACAACGCTGTGCCTGTCTTTGTTCAGGAGGCAGGATTTCAGGATTTACATCCTGCATCACTCACGGTGCTGAGTGGTGAAACATCAAATATGAGCACGTGGTGTGGAGATTTGCGCTCCCGTCTCGCCTGCAGCCAGGGCACGTCAGCTCCACAGTCCCTGCAGGTCCCTCTGCTCACAGCCTCTCTCCTCAGGACTTCTTTAGAATTAAAACAGACCTCTGAGAGGTGCTTTTGTGCCTGTTGGTTGTGGGGTGGAATAATTCAATCATCTCATTTCCATCTCTGGGTTCGAATTTTCTTCACCATCATGGAGGTTTTGGTGAGCAAGTGGCAGCCTGGGGATGAGTGAGTGAGTGTGTGTGCACACCTCAGGGATGGATGAGTTAAAATATCAGAACAGAAAAGCTGTTCTCTTTATTTTGTATAGAAAATTCAAGGCCAATTAGTTCTGGGCAGGCTGGACGGGGTTTGGAGCATCCTGGGATAGTGGAAGGTGTCCCTGCCCATGGCAGGGTGTGGAAATGGATGGGCTTTAAGGTCCCTCCAACCCAAACCAATCTGTGGTTCTGTAATAATGGAGGTGGTACATTTTAAGTAATAATAACCTGTAGCAAAATAATTCCCTGAACAAAAGATCAAATTTCTGGTTTGGGCGTGAGGTACATATTTTGTTATCGGGCATCTAGAATTTGTGTAGACAAGCCAAATTCAAAATAGCTGCTAATTGATGTGGTGGTCAACTGCAGTGGCAGTGTATTTAAACCACAAGCAGATTATAAAAATGCAAGCTAGGTACTTTGGGCTTGAAACTGAGTCTTCAGCATTAGCTCATCAACATTCCATCCCACTGCCGGTGCTGGGGGAAGGGTGAATCTGAAATGCAAGGGAGCAGTGTTGTGAGATCCAGGAATTATTTTTGAGCACTGGGAACAGGGATGAATACCAGAGATGCTGAATTCTTTCCTTCATAGTGCTGGAGTGTGAAGGATGCCACTAACAATTAAATAAATGCCATTAAGTTGCATAGCTCACGTTCACCTCTGTGGAGCGTGTGTGATTGCTCTGTGTTGAGGCAGCACTTGAAATCTTGGTGTTTATTATTAATTCCTCAGTTTATTGTTTGTCATAGTCCCTAAGAGTGGCTACTTTCAGTGGGCTGTGCAGGATTTTGAAGGCTCACAACTTGCAAATACAGCATTAATGTGATACTTTTGTGATATTCAGTGCTTTTAGATGGAGTGTTTTGCCAAATTAATGTCATTTCTATGTCTGGAGAATGTATTTGGATGTGGATAATTTTTGAATAAAGTCAAAAAAAGGTGTTAATGTAAATGAAAACAATCATATAAGATTAACTGATGGGCATACTACTAATTGGTTTTGCCCAGAGGGAAGAGTTAATATTCTAATTCTAATATTCAAGATGCTAATTTTTTGCCGTAGAGACTGAAGAAATTGGCTAGTCTTGCAGTAGGTTTCTCCACTGTACTACTCACAGTCCAGGCAGCATCAGCTTTACTTCACTGGAAGTTTCCATTTACATGGGTTTTCATCAGGGGATGTCTTTGCAGCACTCTAGGGCCTCAGTGAAGTTATCTTAAGTGGCACTTTTTTGGCCAAGTCAGCCACATTCCTCAATATTTGAACCAGCCTCAACTGCTCCAACACAAACCAGTGCCTTGGCAAAGTAAAGGCACAGAGCAACCACTTTCCCTGGTTTCTGTGTGGGAGAGAGGATTATTCTACAGGATTTGATACACGCAAGATTAGCATATTTTAGACAAAATCCTTTTTTCCCCCCCATTTTTATGTATACAGACATAATTAGTATCAAGCATGTCCAGGCTCTTCTGGGCCCTGCATGAGGGTTTATGATTCTTTGTGAATTGTCTATTTGTTCCCCACTAAACAGTTAACTTCCCTCTTGTAGGTGGAAAGTCTCCTGGTAGTTGATTAGTACCTATGATCTTTCATTTAGGAATTATTGAACTGATCTATATGGTAATGATGTTCTGCTATTTGCATTTAAATTAGATGAATTATTTATCAACTATCAAGCAGATCCCTAAAGCATTGCACAGTAGACTTAATACTTCATGAGATTTTTTTTTTTTTTGCTATTGTCTTCCTTCTTACATCATAGATGGTTTTGATCTATGAACAAAATAATTTGTATTTCTGTAGGAAGTCTGTTGACATCTCTTACCTTATAAATTAATATTTTTAAAGTCTGTTACATGTCTGGGCTTAATAGCAAAATAAGCCTTCTAAACTTTTTTACAGCCTTGCACAGGTTGGTGAAAAAAATGTTTATAAGTCATGACTATTTCCTATATTTAGCAGGATCAGTAGAATTATCAAGTTGTTTATTTGCTTCTTGTGTACACAGCTAATAAAATGTTTGTGGTTCAACCCAAGAACGGAAAGGTTATGAAATATAAGAAGGAAATACGGAATTACATTTGCCACGAATCACTTGATTTTTTGTGCTCATGCTTGCTTGTATTCCAGGTTTGCTTATGAGGCTTTATACACCCATATTCTTGATTTAACACTTCCATTGTGCTTCCTTTTATTGACATTCCCAATATGCTGATACCCACAGGTGCCTAGTAAAACTTTTAAAAAGCCTGAAGAATATTTTATCTGAAGATATTAGGAACTTCTAAATGCTTTCATTTTTTTTTTTCCCTTCAAATATATTTCACACCAGTGTGTGGTCCAGATTTGAGACCTGTCAAGCTGAATCATATCTATTTATAATCTCATTATGTGCATCCTGCAAAGGTATGGCCACTGTGGGGATTCAGCATTGAAAATAAGGAACACTTGCCTATTTAAATTTTAGTTGTCTCAGATGGAGATGTACCCAAAAAAAAACCCCAAAACCCCCCAAAAAAAGCGTGAAGAGAAAGTTTCCCATTTGGGAACTTTTCCCTTTTGGGAGCAGAGTTCATTGCACTTTTCTGTGGAAAAACAACAATAAAAAAGCTGCTTCTGGCCTGTTTCAGACGGGAGGTGCTGGACTGGTGGTGCGTGGTTTGGAGTGCGGATTCCTGGCTGGCCTCACGACAGAATTTTCTTCCAGGAAACAGAAGAATTGGTGTAACAGTTAATTTTGTACTGCAGGCTGGAAAAATGCGTGGAAGCTAAAGAGGAGCTGGAGGCAGACCTTTACAGCAGGTTTATTTTGGTGCTGAATGAAAAGAAGGCAAAGATAAGAAACTTGCAGAAGTTGCTGAGTGAAGCTAAAGAGTCTGCAGTGGATGCCAAGTGTGCAAGGTATTCAATGTCTCTAGGTTTCCTGGTGTGGTACCTGCTGCATGTTTGAGTTCAGTTTCCATTTCCTTGGCCCTGATGGTGAGTGACAGTTCTTCCTGGCTGAGGGCTGGGTTATCCAAACCAATCCTGAAAGTCATGGAAGGGGAGGATTCTTTCTGGCATCCCTGCAAGCAGCAGCATATTGCTGTGGGTGCTGTAGTAAAGAAGTGAGTGTCTGATGGGTCTGTCCTGTTTTCTGCTGGGCTGCAGCTGATTTCCCAATCAGAATATGTCCCTGCTGTTTCCATAGGTGGTAATTTTGTACCCATTCTCCCTGAATTATTTAATTCCTTTGGGAAAAAGAAAAATCTAATATTTTTCCCATTATTTTAATGTTTTTAGGGATAGTATTGCTACTACTCAGATGGTAATAAAGAGAGAAAACAACTATGATGCCAGCACTGATGAGGAAAGTGAAAATCCAGCACGGGCCTCGTTGCCATCAGGTAAGACAGAAGGCATTGTCTTTGTGTGATATCACAGGCAGGCTTCATGTGAATAAACCTTAAGGAAGGCAAAATACTACCTGACAGATTGCTCTGTGACAGGCCAGCCAGCAAGCCTTAAAAATACCTCTCCTGAAGCAGAGTACAATACTGGCATTTTCAAATTAGAGAGAGGAGGTTTAAAAGCAAGTTGCACGAGTGAAGGCACTGTCATTTCTTGCAAAGTGACAAATTACACACTTTGCAGAACTAATGACAGTCTAACAGTATCTGAACCATCAACAATTCCACTTTAAATTCTAGGAATCATGATGTGTGTGCCATGATTGATAAAGTGTAAAAGGTAGCTCCTGACAGTTTCAATAGTATTTAAAAAGGGGAAAGAGAGGAAGTTTAACGGCTATAAAAAGAGTTGTGTGCATAAACGGAATGAAAATGTATTTATAGCAGAATCCACTTTAATTTGTCAGAGAATTTTTGGCCTTGTGAAGATGCTCATGAAACTTAATCTGACACATGTTTCCAGGACTAGAGCCTTGTAAAGTGTGTGGGATGCAGTGATGGCCCATTATAAAGTACAAGATATTTAACTTTGAATCAGAATTTTGGCATGTTTGTGGTAAACTAGCGGGAATACACAGGGCAAATGCTATCAAAGTTTCAAAACTGCATTGATAGGTGTAATATGGTTATATATATGTATAGATATATACACATGTGTGTATAAAAACATATACATAAACCTCCCTTCAGGTCTGCAAAGTTTGCTATGGGTTCTCTCACTGGAGCTTTTTATTTCCGCTGTAGGGAAAGGTAATCCAGACACCACTGTGTTCCTGTAGAACAGCAATTCTCTGTGCACATTGGGAACCAGAAGTGTTCAAGACCCTGTTGCCAGTGGCAAGCAGCTTTGTCACTCATGTGGGGCTGTTTGCTGAGGAATTTCTGGCTTTCTATAAAGTGGGCAGAGCTCCAGACAAGGAGGAAATTGTGATCACAGAAAGAAGTCATTTAATGCTGCACTGTGCTCTCCAGAAATCTTTGCTTTCAGGTGGTAATTGGTCAGTTCAGATAACATGATGAGAAATACTTTATTTTGTGAAATGGCAAGGAAAAGTGGAAGGTGTGGAATCTTCTTCTAAGTAGCTCAGTGAGAGTTTTGAGACTGAGATACGTATTTAAAAATGAGAACTCCACCACTGCCCTGCTCAGGCAATCATGTGGGACTGGACTGATCAGTGTTGCAGGAAAATACACCAAAAGGTGTAAGCACAAAATGTGCTTTGTTTTGCCTTTGAGGGATGTAGTCCTCAGGGTTTTGGTCCTGACTGGAGAGTTCAGCTGCAAAATTGCAGATAGCATGAAGACTATAAACTATAAAGACATAAGACTATAAATGCTTTGGGTAACACACCTGAGCTTTTCAAGGCCCTCACAATGAGTATCCCTTAGGCCAGTTCGTGCTCCTCTTATGTGCACAGCTTTCTCTTTCCGTGGAAAATAAGAAAGCACAGCTGGGTGCTGAGTATCTGCAGTCTGGCCTAGAAGTTCCACATTCAAAAAGAGGCAGACCACGTATTCATGGAAAAAAATAAGGATTCAGGGATGAGTGGAATGAGGGGATAATGAAGCTCATGGAAGCATCAGGGACTGTAAGACATAAAGGATAATACAGATAATGTTTGGGGGTTTTTTTCCTGTTTATCTTAGTTTTCCTATCTCTTTGTCCATCATTGTACTTCTTTTCCTTTTGGACTTGGCCATTGCAGGAGTCAATGAGAATTAGAAGACCATTGAGGTCATTTTAGTAGATATTGGTGAAACCCACAATCAAGAGAGAAGATGGTAATTAAAAAACTTCCTTGAAGGAAAGTGAAGGCAGGTGTGTGTATGCCCACAAAATGCGTTTGTGTATGTGGATGTCCAAATAACTTGCCATTAATTGAAAAAGCAGCCGTGCTCAGCAGGTGATTTGGTTTGTGTTGGGAGGGGAAAACCAGGGGTGGTTCCATCACAACATAATTCTGTTCTAGCAGCTCATGGGGATGTGACACAGAAGCTGTGAAACGCAGACAGTGCAAAGTTAGCAAAAAATCAGGACTTGCTGAGCTGCAGAGGTTGAAACTCTGTCCGAAGGTTTTTCTTAGCCACCCATAATTCTTCTCAAATTTCTTCTCCCTGAATTTTTGGGGTGCTTCAGGGTATTGCTGTGGATTCAGAAGAAAAACCTGCTGATGTTTATTACAAGAAAATTGAATGACACATTCAGTTACCAGTCCGGTGTTGTTGATCTGATGCAAATATTGTAACAAGACCCAATGAAGAAAAAAATACTGAGAAAATGAATCAGAATGATTAATTTCAATCTTTGTAAAGGGGCAGAATCTGTAGCCTAAAAGTTTACCTAAAATGTCTTCTTTTTTTGGCGTTTCCAGTACTATTTGTGGGTATGATTTATGGTTTGCTTTTTGACTGCAGTTTCTGCTTCATAGCTCAAAGCAAGGATCAACTGAAACATGGTAGTTTTTGTCTTGCCTACACACTGATGTAGTTAATGCTTTATTTTGTAAAGGAACAAATTAAAATTTAATTAGTAAGTATTTTAAAGTGCTCATAAAAACAGCTGATGAGACTTATGCCCCTTAGAAATAGTGCAACATCTATAAATAGTAATAAAATTATAAATAATACTGTATGTGATTGTATACAAGAGCTTTGCCCATCATGCCATGAACACAGAGGGAATTTATTTGAAGTATTGTTTAGGGGTGTGAATGTGAGGCTGAGAAAGGCACAGAACTGCAGCTCTCACTGGAGTTTGATAAGTTCTGAAGCAGCAGCTACAGATGACCTGTCAGGTCCTTGAAATGCCTGTGAGCTCCTGCTTGAGAGAGGAAGGAAGAGATGAAGGAAATGCTCCTCCTGTTCTTCACAGATGGTGTGTCAGGAATGTATCTTGAGAGCAGGGTCGTTTTTGGTTTGTCTTGTTGAGGTTTTGCTCCAGGGTTGGGGAGATTCTGTGCGTCCCCAAACCCAGGTGTAGTTGTTGTTTTCTCTGGTGCTTCAACAAAGTTCCCCCACCTGGAGCAGACTTCGAAATATCACTGAAGGTGTGGAGTGGGATAAGGCTGTGGTTCTCTTCATGTGCTGGTGCCAACTGGACATGATTGTTCTTTAAGGGGAAAAACAAACCCCTACAAACCCCAGAAATTGCCAGTGTGTGTTTCTCTTGGACTGGACGACTCAGCATGATGCCACCACACTGATGCAAGATGTTTTCTGTCATTTTAGGATGCAGAAGCACTTACTCTGCTTAAGGACAGCCCAGCTGTTACTGATTCCTCTTTCTTCCCCTCTGTGCTGAATTTTACTGGTTTTGTTTACTCCAGCTGCTCAGCCCTTCCTCCTAGGGATCCTGAAATGACAAAATCAGACTGATAAAACATCACTTGGTATCAGGGTTGGCAGTCATGGCTTTGTCCTGCAAATCAGACCCTTTTATTCACTGAGAAATGCTTCAGTGGTCCACGTGTCAAGAGGCTTTTAAAACACGAGTAAGGATGGGATAAATGTTCCCCTTCTCTGCTGCCTTCCCAGGAGCCTGAAAGGTAGATAGAAGGTAATAGTTTACTGTTCACAGTGCTTGGAAAGAGAATATTATTCCTCCTCCCAGGTATATGACAAAACTGCAGGGAAATATTTAATTATTGCAATCTGTTGTAGATATGAAGGATAACACAGCAGGTGGGATGTAAGCAATGGAAGAAATTATTATATGATTTATTATTGTTATTTTCAGTTACAAATGCTATTATATGTGTCTGCCTCTGGACAAAACAAGGCTGCTGTGCACCGATTTACAGTCAGCTTGCATCCTCTCTATTTTATTTTCTCTTGTCCCTAAATTCTTTAGTTGTATTTCACATCATAATTGGTAGGAATTACCTCTCCTTAGGGTAAGGAGAGACCTCATGATCTGCCCTGTTGGATCACATAAAATTTTATTATCTGCGTTTCTTGCTGAGTGTGTGGAAATATTCCATATTTCCCCAGACATTCAGAGCCCACGCTTCTCTGCATGTTTGATGACAGGGACAGGTTCAGAATTGGTTGTAATAAACTCTCTGCAGAGCCCACGGTAAGAGCAAGCACCTTGCCATCTCCCACTGCCTCACGATGCAAGTGTTCTCACCCCCTCCATTCAAGCTCCTGCCCTGGGGATTTCTTGTTGTGCCCTCAGGACTCCCTGGCCCTTTAAATTTAATTAGCTCTCCTGTGTAGTCCAATCCACTGATGGCTTGGTGCTGCTGGTTAATAAGCTTTGATCAAAGTTAATAATAATAAAAAAAGCCTGTTGTAACAGCACCCGGCTGTGCTGCGCAGTTAAAGTTCCATCTGTGAAGGCTTCTCTTTAAAAGTCTGTTTTTAAGGAGTTTTAGTACTTAGCCATTTTAATTTACCTCAGGCTTAAATTATTTCTCTTTTTGTCAAGCTGTAATTGAAAATGCTTTATCCCAAGGAATAATCCCATTTTCCTTTCCCTTAAAGCTGTAGATACCTTTTTTTTTCTTCCGCCATGAAACTTGATACTGATTTTTTTTTTTCCCCCCACAAACCTGATGGCTTTATGCCTCTGAAGTACTTGTGGTTGCCAAACTGGTTTCCCTCTGTGTTATACCAGGTGCCATGGTCAAAACACATT